>NW_026916181.1:0-1200000 GCF_034315485.1 Pezoporus occidentalis
TCTTTGTCTTGGAGAGAATGAAGCGGTACCTTTCAGATGGATCCAAGAAAATGTAGGAATATATTAAAATTGCTGAAACACAGTTCTTTATGAATGAAAGGTGAAAAGCTGGAATAGTGCTGATCCATTCAGGTACTCAGGATTCAGTCGATATACTATATGCACCCTAAATAAGAAAACTGGAGGCACATGATTGATATGAGGTGTTTAAAGAACATTTAAAAAAATGCCTTCCTATTAAGCAAAAATGTTAATACATTTATCTGGAAGTCATCCAAAAGAAACAGCTACAATCTTAGTTAAATCTGTTCTGATACTGTAATCTGTGTTGTTGCTTGTTTGTGAGTGATCTTTGTAGCTTACTTGGCTAGATTCCTAAAATAATACTGAAATTATTACTTTATTCCTTTCTCTGTGCCTTGACATTTCAAAATCTCTTAAATTTTGGTGGTTTTGGTGTTGTTTTTTTTGGGGTGGTGGTGGTGTTTAGTGGTGTTTTGGTTGATGTTTGGTTGGGTTTGGTTTGGTTTGGTTTATTGTTCTTTTTTTTGTTGTTGGTTTGGAGGGTTTGGGTTTTTTTTTTTAGATCTTTTTTCAGAAGCCCTCCCTTGCCTCTTCCCATTTATATTGGTCCCCCTAATAAAGGGTATTAACTGAGTCACAGTGGTTCATCTTGCTTACATCCTTGAATATTGTGATTAAAACAACACTGTATCACTTATTTTTGGCCTTCAATGGATTTATATTAATGTTTCCTTCTTCGTAAGTCTCCACATAAAGCTAAAAATTAGTCCAGTGATTGATAATCTGAATTTTCAAATGCCATCATGTATAAATGTCACTTTCAGGTCATTATTAATAAAGCATGTACCTATGTGGAAGGACGCATGCCTGTCTCCCGACTTCTGTACATGCGCAATAATACCAATTATGAGAAGGCCTTAGATGGTTATTTAACTCTATTATCTGTACTTGTTGACATGTTAATTGGTCTTAATGGATCTTAAAAAATACTAAATTAATAAGTGAATGCAACAGATGGATAATAAAGGAGGTAAAAACCTAAACCCAGATTTTCTCAGTAAATGCTGAAATGACCATATACAAGGCTGTTTCTATTACAGCTCGTTATTAGATCACGCTACTGTTTTTAAAACTGCATTATTCTACTTTTCCTACCATATTTCATTAATTTGGAGGTGAAAAGGATCGCATGTTTTGTATAAGGCAAAATACTTTTAAATGAAGGGAATGGTATAAACTCAGAGAAGGATCCTGTGAACTTTTGGGGTTTGAGTATATTTCTTGTGAATATCTGAGAAAGATGAGTTTGCACAAAAGCTTATTATTAAGACTTAATATTAAGACTTATTATCAAGTCTTACATCCTTAAACTTTCTTGTGGCCAATCACCTGGAGCTGTGAAACTGCTACAATATTATGAAGTAGGAGATACAATCCCAAGATGCTGTAAAGGCCCGTCTTTAAGGTGAAAGTTGTGTTGATGGGCATTAAATCCCACTTTGAAGAAGATGGTGTATTTAAATCTGGATGCAAGGGGCAGAACTTCCCTGAAAAAGTTCTGACTGATATTCTGTCAATGTTACTAGTGATTATTTTTACTCATACACCCCTGTAAGAACATCAATGTTGCTCTGCTTGCTTGGAATTGAAATACAATTTCCATTTAAAGGAAAATTTCTCAACAACAAAATGCAAAAATAAACATCTTAATTCATTTTTGGCGCCCAATGTGGGGCGATACAGCAGAAGAAGTCTTTGAGAAAGGGAGGAAAATAATCCAAATCCTGCTGAAAGCCGGTTTTGCCATAAAACGGAGTAAGGTCAAGGGACCTGCACAGGAGATTCAATTTTTGGGAATAAAATGGCAAGATGGACGTAGACAGATCCCCACAGATGTGATCAACAAGATAACAGCAATGTCTCCGCCAACTAATAAGAAAGAAACGCAAGCTTTCTTGGGTGCAGTGGGGTTCTGGAGAATGCACATCCCAAATTACAGTTCGATTGTAAGCCCTCTCTATCATGTGACCCGGAAGAAGAATGATTTTAAATGGGGCCCTGAGCAGCAACAAGCCTTTGAGCAAATTAAACGCGAGATAGTTCATGCAGTAGCCCTTGGACCAGTCCGGACCGGACCAGATGTAAAAAATGTACTGTACACTGCAGCTGGGGAGAACGGTCCTACCTGGAGCCTCTGGCAGAAAGCTCCAGGGGAGACTCGAGGTCGACCCCTCGGCTTTTGGAGTCGGGGATATAAAGGATCTGAGGCCAGCTATACCCCAACTGAGAAAGAGATACTGGCAGCCTATGAAGGGGTTCGAGCTGCTTCAGAAGTGATTGGCACTGAAGCACAGCTCCTCCTGGCACCCCGGCTGCCCGTGCTGGGCTGGATGTTCAAAGGCAGGGTCTCCTCTACACATCATGCAACCGATGCTACATGGAGTAAATGGGCTGCACTAATTACACAACGAACTCGAATAGGAAATCCCAGTCGTCCAGGCATTCTAGAAGTCATCATGGACTGGCCAGAGGGCAAAGATTTCGGAATGTCACCAGAGGAGGAGGTGATGCGCGCTGAAGAGGCCCCACCATATAATAAACTGTCAGAAAGTGAAAAGCAGTATGCCTTGTTTACTGATGGCTCTTGCCGTATTGTGGGAAAACATCGGAGATGGAAGGCAGCTGTATGGAGTCCTGGACGACAAGTTGCAGAAACTGCTGACGGAGAGGGTGAATCGAGTCAGTTTGCCGAGGTGAAAGCCATCCAGCTGGCCCTGGACATTGCTGAACGAGAAAAGTGGCCAGTACTTTATCTCTATACTGACTCATGGATGGTGGCAAATGCCCTGTGGGGGTGGTTGAAGCAGTGGAAGCAGAGCAACTGGCAACGCAGAGGTAAACCCATCTGGGCTGCTGCACTGTGGAAAGATATTGCTGCCAGGGTGCAGAACCTGGTGGTGAAGGTACGTCATGTAGATGCCCATGTACCCAAGAGTCGGGCCACTGAGGAACACCAGAACAACCAACAAGTGGATAAAGCGGCTAAGATTGAAGTGGCTCAGATGGACTTAGATTGGCAACGTAAAGGTGAATTATTTTTGGCCCGGTGGGCCCATGACACTTCAGGCCATCAGGGCAGAGATGCAACATATAGATGGGCCCGTGACCGAGGGGTGGACTTAACAATGGACACTATTGCCCAGGTTATTCATGAGTGTGAAACATGTGCTGCAATTAAACAAGCCAAGCGGTTAAAGCCTCTTTGGTATGGAGGACGATGGTTGAAGTATAAATATGGGGAGGCCTGGCAGATTGACTATATCACACTGCCACCAACCCGCCAAGGCAAGCGCCATGTGCTTACCATGGTGGAAGCAACCACCGGGTGGCTGGAGACATACGCTGTGCCCCATGCCACTGCCCGGAACACTATCCTGGGCCTTGAGAAACAAATTTTGTGGCGACACGGCACCCCAGAGAGAATTGAGTCAGACAATGGGACTCATTTCCGGAATAACCTTATAGATATTTGGGCCAAAGAGCATGGCATTGAGTGGGTATATCACATCCCCTACCATGCACCCGCCTCTGGGAAAATCGAACGGTACAATGGACTGTTAAAAACTACACTGAGAGCAATGGGTGGGGGAACTTTCAAGCATTGGGATACACACTTACCAAAGGCCACCTGGTTGGTCAACACCAGAGGATCTGCCAACAGGGCCGGCCCAGCCCAGTCAGAACTTTTACATATTGTAGAGGGGGACAAAGTTCCCGTGGTGCATATGAAGAATTTGCTGGGGAAGACAGTCTGGTAATTCCTGCTTCAGGTAAAGGCAAACCCACTGGTGGGATTGCTTTTCACCAGCGACTGGCCCTGACTCCCCTCCAGCCATCATCCCAACAGAGAATGAACTTTGAACATCATGGACCGAATGGACTCGGCAGCATTATAGGGATTGGTCCATGCACTAAGAAAATGATTTTTCCTCTTGGTCTGTATGTATATGGATGTATATATGTGGGAGAGCGATGGTGTATTGAAAAATGTGGGATCTGAGCACGACGTGAATGGTATGGAATAAGGGGTGGATAATGTCCTGGGTTCCGCAGTAGCAGTCATGTTTTTCCTTTGTGTTAACTGGTACAGTGCTGTGTTTTGACTTCCAGTTTGAGAACAGTGTTGGTGAAGCCGATGTTCTCGGTTGTTGCTAAGTGATGTTTACCCTGACCAAGGACTCTGTGAGGCTCATGCTCTGCCAGGGAGGAGGGGAGGCTGTGAGGAAGCAGAGACGGGGCGCCTGACCCGGGCTAGCCGGGGAGGTATTCCATACCACAGCACGTCATGCCCGGGGTGAGGGGCACCCTGGCACAGGTTGCCCAGAGAAGCTGTGGCTGCCCCATCCCTGGCAGTGTTCAAGGCCAGGTTGGATGGGGCTGGGAGCAACCCGGTCTGGTGGAAGGTGTCCGTGCTTGTGGCAGGAGGGTGGAACTGGATGGGCTTTAAGGGCCCTTCCAACCCAAAGCATTCTGTGATTCTGCGATCACTCGCAGACCTGTGTATTCAGGAGCATGAGATTTCTGTGCTCAGGAGCTCTGGCTGGGCTGGCAGCATGGAGAGTGAGACTCCACCCCTGATCCTTGCATATCCTGGGCTCTCCTCCAGTCCCAGCAGCCTGGGTTTTGGACAGGCCTTGTATGCCCACCATAAGGAGCTGGCAGTTGCCACGCTGTGAGCCTTTTGTCTCAGAATTTGGCTTTCCAACCTCAATTTTAGTGAAGGCTGCCTGGTCAAGATGTTTGGCTGCCGCCTTGTATGTTCTTTGAGGGGCTGGATCCATGGCCATTCCTCATGGAATGAGGGTGTGATTTAGTTTAGTCAATCTTGGTGTTATTCCTTTAGTGTTTCTGTACACAGAGATATTCTTTTGTGTTGTCTGCATCTTGTGTTGGGCCCGTTAAATAGGTTTGTGGGATTTTTTGCATGGTTTTGGATTGAAATATTCTCTGTCAAGGATAGGCCTTCAGCTTTAGGAAGAAACCCCGAGTGAAACAATAAAACTGTCTTAGTTGTATTTCTTGTCTCTCAAAAATCTCAGTTAAGAGAACACAAACAAAAAGCCTAAGAATAGCAAAAAGTAAAGGTATTCAACCATGCTTCAAGTGCTTGTTTTTAAAATGCCTGGAAACACAGGCAGCATTCCTCATCTTCCTGCAGAAAATTAATTAATTCCCCGAGCAGTTGCCCATAAAACATTACTCTGAGCAGGTAAAAGAAGCTCTCCTGCATAGAGCTGTTTTGTTTATATGTGCCTATGGCAACGCTGTGGAAATAAGTCTTTAGAGAGCCTTTTGTTTAAAAATAGGGTGTCAAGTGCCTTTGTTATTAAAAAATGTCAAGATGGATGAATCTCAAGTGTATCTGGTGGAAGATGACCTGCACAGCGGTCTGGAGCATTGTCAGCTATCTGCGAGACTTCTCTAATAACCTCTGAGATGTGCTAACATCAGGAGCGAGATTACTCACTTCCGAACATCTGACATTCCCAGTGGGAAGCTGGAGCATGAGGACAAATGTTGCTTGTAGAGCAATTAGAGCTGAGGGTGGGAGGTGTGCTTCCCATGCATCTTCTTGGCTCTTCTTCCAATTTATCATGAAGGAGTCACTGCTGAAGAAATGTCTCTTTAGGAGGAATAAATAAGGAAAAAAAGGGTTATACAATAAACAATTTCTTCTTGCAGATTTGTTTTTGGTTTGTTTTTGGTTTTTTTTTAAGGCAAAATGTGAACTTGTGTTGAACTTTAAAGTTACTGACTTTACATCCTTTAAATTGGGAGATACTGACTCTGACAGTTGTACATGCAGAGCTTTTTTAATGTTCCGGATTATATAACAGCATGGAATTTTAGAAGGAAAGCATAAAGTGCTTCTTGAATTGTCAGCACCATCCGAAATGACCTATGGTTTCTTGAGGACCTGTAACAAATTCCTGATTTTCTTCTTCCCATCCAACTCAGTGCTGGATTTGAAATTGCTTCGTATTGCAGCAAGTTACAGTATTTTGAGTAACCTCAGCCAGATTTGATTTCAGCACTAGTTCTTGGTAGCTAAGCATTTTTCTTCTGCAGGGACAGAAATATTTTTCTCCAAAAGCAATATCTGAAGTGCCTGCAAAGGCTTAGGAGGATGGAAGGGACCTCCAGTGCCTTGAATCCCAACATCCTTGCTCAAAGCAGGGAAACCAGAGGCAGCATCTCAGTCTTTGTCCAGTTGTGTTTTAAATTATCTCCAAGGATGGAGACTGTACAGCCTCTCTGGGTAATTTGTCCAAGTGTTCAACTTCCCTCAGGTTTTTATTATGTAAAAAAAAAGGAAAGTTTTAATGGAGTGGTGTGTATTTCAGTTTGACAAGAGGAAGGTCACTGGGCAGAATGTAACCAGCTTGACAACTCTAGTCTGGATAAATTCTCCATCAAGGCTGCCACTTTGTGCTTTATATACTTATTAAATGCAGGAACTTTATTTAATCTTGAGCTCTTCTTCTGGATAACAGCGTATGAACTTTGGTGGGTCGGTCACATCCTTTTCCATGTAGTCATGTATGTCCCTTAGATTTTGGGTGTTAGTGGAGTGTGTCTGAAGAGCTTATTTACAGTGATTTTAAGACCTTTCACTCTGAACTGAACTAGACAATGTTCTAGGAAATAATGAAGTTGGTAGTAAAATATTAAGGAGATAGTCCTGCGAGGTACTTTTAGTTGACACTGATCAGCATGCATGCAGTGAGTGCTGAGCATCTTTGGAGAGGTTCTGTGTAATATTAAAGGTAAGTTTTTTTTATCCCTTTCCCAAGTAGTGCATCAAAGTCCTAAGCCAGGAAAAGATAAGAACCCAGAATGGTTTGGCTGCTGGTTGGGTTTTTCACCTGATACTGCACACATCATCCCATCCTAACACTGCTGTGTTAGCATATTGAAGATAGTACCTCTCTGGGTGTGCAGATTAAAAGATTGTAGAGTCACAGAATGGTTTGGATTGGAAGGGACCTTAAAGCCCATCCAGTTCCAACCCCCAGCCATGGGCAGGGACACCTTCCACTAGACCAGGTTGCTCCAAGCCCCATCCAGCCTGCCCATTGAGCTTCTTTGGGCAGCCTGTGCTAGGGCCTCACTCCCTCACAGGGAAGAACTTCTTCCTAACATCTGTCAGAGAGGACGTGCAGGGAAATACCTTATGAACCTCTACAGTGGGAATTGGAGGTTGCTCTTGTTAGAAACTGCCTGCTGAGTGCAGCTGTGCAGAGCAGAGCCTCACACAAGCACCAGGTGGTACCAGAGCAGCTCAAAATCTCACACAGAATGTAAAACATAGCATGTTACTGACCCCAGCCTGCTAACAGTTTTCTTAACATTCTCTTTAAAGGCAGTACTGGACCATACCTTGCAGAGGTGGTGTCTCCTTTGAGACTGCAGAGAATTAATGTAGGTCATGGCTAGTAACACCGTCAGTCCGAGGTGGTGATTTCAGCAAGAGAAACTTGGCAGCCACTTCAGATACTGAACCAGTGCAGCAATCTGGGCAAATTAGCTTTAAGATCAGCCTCAGGAATGAAGCTCTTAAGCTTCTCTTTTTCTGTTTGCTTGGCTTGGTGCTGGCAGGGACATCTCATGGCTGCAGACTCATTAGTTTTGAAGATACTTAACCTCTAGCTAGAGATCTGGTCGGTGACCTATCAAGATTAGCATTGCCTGCAGTGAAAAGCTTTATCGTAGTAATCCTCTGCTAAGAGTCCTCCTGGCTGGACATTCACTGTATGATGTCCTGCATGTTAGTGGGTCCAGATTTCTTCTGGAGGACTGAGCACAGTAGGCAGCCCATGTGGGGAGTGTCTGTGTTGAAGGTGGCAAGAAGTGCTAGTTCGGATGGATTAGCTTATGTGACTGTGCTGATCTTTGCAGAGCTGATGATAAACCAAACAAATCAACGCTGTCAGCAGCCCTACTAAATGTTTTGCACTCTTTCTCTGGAACTTTCTGTGGGATCAGTTCAGAGAAGGTGCTACTTGCATGGGATCCGTATTTTTACTTTCAGAAGCAAGTTTGCTGTGTAAGTATGTTGTTAACTGTATTTTTTTTGCTTTAAGCAAGGTTTTGGAAGCTATAGTCCTTATATAGCTATAATCAAATTTATTAGTTATTATCAAGTCATAAATGGACTTTAAATTATCATCAGGTTTTAGTATCTGCTAAAATTACTTTACAGGTTTGTGGGATCTGTCAGATTTACATTTTGTGTTGAGTGCATAATCTGGTGCGTATATGTTAATAGGCACTTTCCAGACTGATCATCCTAAGAGTTTGGGTGCTCATTTTTGTTTATGTCTTTTATTTGTAGATCACATGCAGACAGTATATTTAGGAGTCTGCAGAACTGGGTTTGGAACAGAAAAAACATTTTTTCTGCACTCCTTGGGACCCTGGGTCTGAGATTGTTTCTTGTGTTCCACCAGGCTTGCTTGGATGAGGAGGACCTGAATATTGGGATGGGGTGGGGACAACAAATAAGCTGGAAGCATCCACCTTATAGCTGTATGGCAAGTCATGTTGAAAAACCCTTTGACCAGAAATAGTGCTAACATGTTTGTTGATACAGCAGGCTTTGTTCTCCGCTTGCATTGTCACTGGCACTTGGATAGTGAAGCTCAGCCTCAGCATGTCACAGGCTGCCCTGGGCTCAGAAGCCTTGTGCCTGCTCCTGACCTGGCTGCTGGGCTCTTGGCTGCCTCCAGCACCCAACTGGAGTCCTCCTGACATCCCTTTATCTGCGGGAAAGCAATGGTGGTTTGGGCTTGTTTTTTTAATTAGCATCTGTTATGAAAATATTATGAAAAACATGCAGGTCTTTAGTTTCTATTTCTAATGATTTGACAGAGGCAATTCGCAACCGCTTTTGAATAGTCTTTCATCTGGCTTTGGGGGCTTTTGCTAGAACTAAGGGTTTGCAAATACCAAAACCAATCAGGAGTTTGATTTCATCAAACAGCTTGTCTGGTCAACCTGTGCCAGAGCCTCACGACCTTCACAGGGAAGAACTTGTTCCTCAGATCTCATCTAAATCTCCCCTCTGTCAGTTTAAAGCCATTCCCCCTTGTCCTACCCCTACCTGCCTTTGTCAAAAGCCCCTCTCCAGATTTCCTGTGGGCCCCTTTAGGCACTGGAAGCTGCTCTAAGGTCTCCTCAGAGCCTTCTCTTCTCCAGGCTGAACAATATTTATTATTACCTAAATAATAATGTCTCTTGACACATGTAGTGACACTTTGTCTTTAAAGTACTTTGCAAATCTAAACGATCATTCTCTGTCTTATCAAAGTATTTCCTGCTTAACTCATCAGCCTTTAAGCTACCCTGGGAATCCAGGATCAGACAGCATTGCCTAGGTTGGTTGTTCTTCTGAATGCAAGGGAGTTATTGCCTTCACACCTCACTTTTCCTGCTTGCTTCCTGCACACCCTTGTACCTCCTCCTTTGAAAAGATAGCAGGGCTGTTGTAAAGCTTGGCCTGGGAAGCTTCTGTATCCTCTCTGCTGAGGTCAACCATATCAAATGTAGGCATTTAGCGGATTAATGGGTAAAAGCCACTGGCAGAAAAGCAGCATCTGCTTGCCAAATCATAACTGCTTTAGGATACTTGTAGCATCTGCAGGACTGTAGCACGAGAGGTAGGAATAACTCCTCTGATGGTCAAAAATGGGATTTGTTCAGGAGCAGTTCTTCAATGGTTTCTCTGTGGTGTTTACACAGAAACAAAGTAGTAGAAGATATTATTTCACTAGAATAATACTCTTGAGGGTGAGAGAATTGGAAATCAGATTGCATATAAGGGTAGAAAATAAATGCATTTATTTCTGTTTGGTTGGATCAGAATCTGGATACAAACTCATGGACCATAGCATCACTTCCTGTAGTGCCCGTCTTGGCATGGTGTGTCAGCACTCAAGCTGCATCTGGTAGGCAGTGTTACTGTATTTTGAATTTCAGTAGAAAAAAAACGTGTTTCCAGTGTTACTCATTCTTTCCAGTGTGTTCCTTGTGGGGCACCCAAGCTCAAATGCTGGTGCCACGAGCAGTGTTGTGACTAGTCCATCTTGTTTCCCTTTGAAGATTCAGTTCCTCTTTGCTCACTGCAGCCAAAGCATGGTACGTCTCCTACAACATTTCTCAGCCCTTTCGGAAGTGGGGCAAACCTGGGACATCCCTGTTTGGCTCAGATTAGGAGCTGGAAACACCTCCACTTGCATGGGGCTTGGGATGGAGCAGGAGGATGAGCTGTTGGCTATTGGCTGCCTGTTGTCAGCTCGGGGAAGATAGTGGTTCCATGCCTAGTTGGGAGGCCAGTGTGGGCAAGGAGAGCCTGTGTCCTGCCACCTGCCAAAGGAGCTAAGCTGATGTTAACTGAAAACTGCTGACACCATCTCTGCCTCTGAATTTAGGTAGAGAAACACTGACGTAGTTCCTTTATAGAACCCTAGAATCCCAGGTTGGAAGAGACCTCAAGGGTCATCTGGTCCAACCTTTCTAAATAAAGCATGACCTACACTAAATGGCTCAGCACTGTATCCAGCCGAATCTAGCATTGTCCAACATTGGGAAGTCTACCAGTTTCAGGGGGAGATTATGCCAGTGGCTGGTTGTTCTTATTGTGAAAACTTTTCCTCTTGGGTCCAACCAGAATCTCCCTGGAAGTAACTTGTGCCCATCACCCCACATCTTTTTCATGGCACTCTTTGTAAAAAGGGAGTCTCTGTCATCTTTGTAGCCACCCTTTAAATACTGGGTCAGTATTTAAAGGGTGTCCCCTGTCCCTCCTGCTATGCTGCAGTTCATGTAATGCCTCCACAGGAGTTAAAGCTCATTAATTCTTCTACCTTTCCTGGGGATTATCTGTGAAGTCCCTGCTAGTGTACTGCTGGTGATGACTCAAAATAGGAGTATTCAGACTGTCACATGCCCCTGACTTTGTCAAGTTTTAGACCCCAGGGACACTGTACGGCATTGAGCTCCAGGCATTAATTATGACAAATAGTATTTAAGTAATAATTGAAGATTTTCATGTGTTTCTGACTTCATCGAATCCCTTTCTGTTCTTCTAAGAACAAAATCTCTGATCAGGTTGCTCTAATCACCAATTAATTTGTTCTAGTATTGTTTCATTATTTTCTGATGTGAAACAAGCAAAAAAGCCACTGCCCCAGAAAACCCATCTCTCTTCTTTCTCAATCACTTTATTATTAGAATTCTTACAGTCTCTCTGAATCTTTGTTCTGCCTTGCTGTGAATTCTCTGTTTGCAACTAGCTGGTACATCAGCCTCCTGGAAGAGGCAGTGATTGTTCCCTTTAAATACCAGCATTCTGTTCCTTCTGTGCATTAGCGCTGATTTTGCATTTATTAACTGCAGTATTGCACTGAATTAAGGGTCTTCTTCAGGGATATCTTCTGAGGCATACCATCAGTTTCCTTTTCTGAGCTCCAGTCTTGTGAGTAGTATTGTTAGCCTGAGCAAAGGCAGAAGTATTGAAAACATAGAGATGTATTGGCAAGAGAGTGTAGCATATTGTGTTAGGGGATGAGAGAAGGAGATAATGTAATATTTTTTTATTTTTATTTTTTTCTGTGTTTCTTTCCAGAAGGAACTGGAAATCAGTTTGAAAGTACAGTGTTGTCAATTGGAGACCTGAATTTGTCAACTCTTCTGTCTCCTTAAAATGAAAATTAATGTGAAAAGTCATTAGTCCGGGTGTTTGTTTTGAGCCTTTCCACTGTGTTTGTCGTATTTAAAAACTTTAGGACTTAGGTTGCCCTAAGAACCTGTGGTTGCCCCAAGAACCTGTGGTTGCCCCATCCCTGGCAGTGTTCAAGGCCAGGCTGATGTGGCTTTCAGCAACCTCGTCTACTGGAAGGCATCCCTGCCCATGGCAGGGTTTTGAAACAGGATGGTCCTTAAGGTCCCTTCTGACCCAAACCATTCCATGACTCTTTTTCTATGTTTTTGTTTCTTTTGTACAACTGCAGGGTCTGGAAATGTCTTTGAAAGCTGAAAGGACCAGGCTTTTTACGATAACAGCTGAGACTATGAGAGAACTACAATAGGGTGAACACTATCGACCCAGCTGGAGTTCAGGAATTTCTTGAGTGTTAATTTGAGGTGTAAATCACAAGCCCTAGCTCAGTTGTAGCTTAGCTTTCATATGCTGTAGGTACTGATACAGCTCTTATTTACAAGAACTGGATTTATTCCTTAGTGTTTTTTCCTGTCCTGGCCATTATCATTAGCTGCTACTTTTGTTTCAACAAGTGGTTGTTTCAACAAGAGAAAAAAAAAAAAGCTGAAGTCTTTAAAATAGAATTGTAGACTGGTTTGTATTGGAAGGAGCCTTAAAGCCCATCAAGTTTCAACTAAAAAAAAAAAAAAATCAAAACCAGCCACAGAAGCTGAGGAAGAGGAGACCCCATGGTGTGTCTTAGTGTTGCTCCTGGAGAGTGTCTCTGCTCACAACTGAGCTTTCTTTGCTTTGATTTTGAAAACATCTTCAAACTGCTTGTAAGGACTTCGGGAAATGGAAAATGTGCGTGATCTGCATATTTTGGATGTTTTTTGTGACAAACCTTATTTAAATACTTTTAGGTAGACTAATTTCTTCTTTATTTCCATGCATTTTTCTGTGGGACATTTGTAAGCTGTGCATGGTGCCTACCAAGACTGCGGTAATAAAATTCTTGACTCAAATCATCAGCATCTCAAATTGCTGAAGGCTGTTATTCTCAGTGCAGCTGTTTTTAAAATGGGGAGAGCAGAAAAAAGATGGAAGTTTTCGGATATAAAGTCAGATATAAACCATCAGGCTTTGATGTTTTGGTGTGTTTAGAGAACTGTCTTTAGTGTAAACTAGGGGAAGATAAGGCTCAAGTGTGAAATACGAAGATATAAAAATAAAGGTCTCTGAGGTATTTAGAGAAAAATGACTCACTTAAATGATTTGTCTTCCTAGTAAAATAGAGAGGACACCATCCTGTATGTACTGTGTGTCTGTGTGGTGGTACTAATACTTTTGTAACTATGGTCAGATTTGGTAGGGATGAGTTAATGTGTGGGGAGGAGAGGAGGGGCTTTAGATTTCCTCCTTCACACTGTGACCCGATGAGCAAGTTGCCATCAGTGTTTTTGTACTGACAGACCTGAAAGCTTTGCTCAGCCTCGCAAGTTCAGTCACTCGGTGGTGTTCTCGTGCTTTCATTAATTAAAAATCTCCCTAAAGATGAATGTGAGGAACCTAGGATGAATAGTCCAACATCTGAAGACAGGCCAGCACTCTGACATGCAAGTCCATTCTTGAACTTATGTGTGTATCAAGATGCAGAAATTCCCATTTTCTTTCTTATATTTGAAGAGTTGGATCAAAGCAGTAAAAAATGAATATTCATGGTCTCCAGTTTGGTTAACGTGTTCATGTTGTCTTTTGGCCTCTGAATGTCATATCATGCAGTAACCCATTTTAAATGTTTTAGTTTAATTTTTCACTGTGTCATTTTCTCTGATTTCAGTATTCCCAGGAGAGAACATGGATGAAAAGCTGTCTTACAAAGAATTTCTTGATCGCAATGAGTCCTGGACAATGGATGACAGAGACCTGTGCTTTGAATCACAGCCAGTATTCAAACCCACGGAGATGGCTGGTATGACTTTTAGTGTTAACTCTGTAGCATCAGTTACTTTGAGTTGTGCGACATGATAGAGTCCTAGTCTCCATCCCTAAGGGTGGTTTTGTTCTTGCCTTCTACTAATGCCTGTGTTCTTTAAGATGCGTTGCTCAGTTTTCCTAACATGCTTAACGTCTTAACACCAGGGTGAACTTCGCACATCAATCCCCTAACTTGCCTTTGAGTGTAGTCTAGCTGGTTAAAAATGGAGTTGCTAGTCCAGCATTTTGGAGCACATAGTGTGGGTGAGCAGGTTTCCCCTGTCTTGGTTCACACAGAAATAGCTGGTTTTGGTTGACTCCCACAGTTCAACCACTCTGGAGTACTGTGGCTTTCAGTGCAAACCTCACCGGAATTGTTGACAGCCAAAAGCCAGTCTTCCCTGGCTCTCAGCAATGCTGGTTGCAGTTGTCACGTACCAGTGCCTGCAATGCAGGTCGGTCTGTTCCAGAGGCAGCCCATGTAGCTGCTGACTCTCTTGAAAATTAAATGAACCTTGTGTAACTTGCCCCTGCAAAAAGATACCCTTTCACCCAACAACTTTCACACAGTCTTCCCTCAATTTTGAACAAGATTATGGAAAATTCCTTGCTAGCTCTTGGAGGGTACGAGAAAAGCATGTACTAACAGGCAACAATCCTGGGAAAGCTACTGGCTGAAACTTTCTCAGTACATATTTTTGAGTAATGTAAAACTGCTTACTAAATTATTTTCTTGCTATCTGAATCTCATATTTACTAAAAGATTCAGTGGGGAAATTATATACTGTTACAAGGGTAAGAAATGATTCATGGAACAACTGGAACAAAAGAGCCACTAGTTTCTAAAACAGTTACTGGGCTTTTCCTTCCCGTTGCTGTATTAGATGGAAGAATGAGAATTTGATGGCTCAGTAGCCAGATGACAAAGTTGTTGATTAGGAGCAATTTATATACCTAGCCCATCACCCAATATTCTTTTGGCCTGAATAATGTGAATCTCTGGGTTATCTGTTGCATGAAACCACATTTCCTTAGTTTTCATGGCTTTGAAGTATTTTGCGCACCAAGAAGTATACCAGGTATACTTCAGTGTAAAAGGATTCCTCCATTCTGCTCTTCCTGATGCTGTATGAGCAAGCGATTCTACTTAAAGGATGTTTGATGAAATACCAAGAAGTTCTTCCCTGTGAGGGTGGTGAGGCCCTGGCACAGGTTGCCCAGAGAAGCTGTGGCTGCCCAATCCCTGGCAAAGTTCAACGCCACGTTGGACGGGGCTTGGAGCAACCTGGTCTAGTGGAAGGTGTCCCTGCCCATGGCAAGGGGGTTGGAACTGGATGATCTTAAGGTCCTTTCCAACCCAAAACATTCTATGATTCTGTGATTCCCAAGGAGAGAATTCTTTGGTCAATGGTTTAACTGGTCTCCTGACCAGCATTGCTGTAATTTCTCATTCCTTGGTGAGAAACCTGGGAAATGCCAGCAGTGTCGCTTCTGTGAGCATCTGGTTAGTAGGTTGAGAGAGGTCCTCCTTCCCCTCTACTCTGCCCTGGTGAGACCCCATCTGGAATATTGTGTCCAGTTCTGGGTCCCTCAGTTCAAGAAGGACAGGGAGCTGCTGGAGAGAGTCCAGCGCAGGGCAACAAAGATGATTAAGGGAGTGGAGCATCTCCCTTATGAGGAAAGACTGAGGGAGCTGGGTCTCTATAGTTTGGAGGAGACTGAGGGGTGACCTTATTAGTGTCTATAAATATATAAAGGGGGAGTGTCACGAGGATGGAGCCAGGCTCTACTCAGTGGCAAACAATGATAGGACAAGGGGTAATGGGTACAAACTGGAACACAAGAGGTTCCACTTAAACTTGAGAAGAAACTTCTTCTCAGTGAGGGTGACAGAACACTGGAACAGGCTGCCCAGGGAGGTTGTGGAGTCTCCTTCCCTGGAGACATTCAAAACCTGCCTGGACACATTCCTGTGTAACATTATCTAGGTGTTCCTGCTTCGGCAGGGGGATTGGACTAGATGATCTTTCGAGGTCCCTTCCAATCTCTAGCATACTGTGATCTGCAGGTGCATTTGAGTCTGCTGTCAACTTTGTTCTTCTATATTGCAAATGCTGTGTTGGGATCTGGCAGTGAGGCTTAACGCTATGAAGTAACAGCTATGAGCAAAACTGTACGTATGTATTTTACATACTACCTATAGTAAATCTTGTTTTAAAGGTGTTATGTAATTACAATTAATAAAACTGACATTATCTAATTACTTGCAAGCTTTGGAAGTGCTGCAAGACCCTTAATCACAAGTGGATCATGACTTATTACTGTAACTACACCTAAATATCTAAACAGGAAGAGTTCCTATTTGAATGAGCTACAATAACACGTTTGTTAGTCCATAGTCATTGGCCAATAGGAGCTGTGTTTCTGACAGGGAAGGACATGAGTGTCTGTGGAGGTGAGCTGAAAAGAAAGTTTCATAAATGTTGTGTTGATCTTACCTCCAGCTGTCTAGAAACAATATTGTCAGATTCTTCACATTTGTTTGGCTTCGTAATATTCTAAACAAGCTGCAAATTTTGGGCAAGTAGAGCATTATTTTCAGGGCTTGTTTAATGGAAGTGCAGAGAATTGCCTGAGCTTGCCATAGCCCATCCAGGCAGTTCATTCTTACCCACCCACCTTTCAACTTTCATCTGCAATGTGCTTTCTGGGACCATTACCTTGTCATCAATATTTAAAGTATGGCTACAAAGAAGACAGAGACTCCCTATTTTCAAGGAGTCCCATGGAAAAGATGAAGGGTGATGGGTATAAGTTACTCCCAGGGAGATTCTGGTTGGACCCAAGAGGCAAATGTTTCACAGTGAGAAGAAACGGCCACTGGAATAATCTCCCCATGGAAGTGGTGGACTCCCCAGCGTTGGACAGTGCTAAGATTCAGCTGGACACGGTGCTGGGCCATCTAGTTTAGGTCATGCTTTATCTAGAAGAGTTGGGCCAGGTGATCCTTGATCTCCTTCCCAACCTGGGATTCTAGGATTCTGTAATCAGCAGAGCAGTATCAATAAGTCACAAAAATGCTAAAACTTGAATAGAGCATCAGCCCACTTGAATCTGTGGAGGATCTTTGGAGATTGAAAACAGAAGTTTGGCCATAACTCCTCCCTCTGGAGCAGAGACAGGGTTTAAACTGGGTTGGCCGTTTTTCCCACATCATCTAACTCCTGGACAAAGAGATCATCAGCATCTCTTTTGTTTCTTAAATTGATTTCAGTTGTGATGCTTTTTGTGGGTTTGGGGTGGGGGGATGGGGGGGTTTGGTTGGTTGTTTTTTTGTTTTTGTTTTGGTTTTGTTGGTTGTTTTTTGTGTAGGGTTTTGTGGTGTTTTGTTTTCAGTAGGAAAAAAAGGCAGTTATTTAGTCTTGGTAGTACTGTTTTCAACAGTTTGAAATGAAAATTTTCTGGAGTTTACTCTGAAGCAGGACATAGTCTTGGCATCTCAAACAGTCTGATAGATTTATAAAAGAATTCATGCAGCTCCCCTGACAGTGACATCTTGGAGCACCATGGCCATGTGAAGAGTTGAAGTTTGGCTATTAACCCCTCAGATAGCATGCCTGACATAAAAATGAAAATCAGCCTTCAACTGAATCCCTTTTAATTGTGCTTAACTGGAAGAAATCTGTGCAGTGCCTAAGAACTGCTGTGCAACAGCCATTTCAGGAACAGAGAGTTCTTCAGCTCCTGTGTAACTCAATCTGTGAGGGAGTCATGGGAAGCATTGCTCATCTGCAAGAGGCCACTTGAGTCGAAACCTCTCATTGCTCGGCTGGGCCTGTCTGAAGTGCAGTATACATCTGGCACAAGTCAGCAAGATGTGTTAGGAACCAGTGATCCTAAAACACGTCTAGGGGGTTGTAAGCTACAACTACAGAATAATTTGTTTTGGGACAGGAATGCCACGTTTCTTTCCCCTTGCAGTGTCTTGCCCTTGACTGTATTATGGTATGGTGACTAACTCATGGAAGGGTCGTGTCTCCTCTTTGTTTTATTCTGTCAGTGAGGCCATCTGTCTACTCCCTGCCTCATGGCATTTCAGTTTAGTATTCCATCTCATAAAACCCACCATGGTGATTCTCTCTGTTGTTCCGGTTTGAATGCCCATGCTGATTGCTTGAGGGGAAAGGAGATGTGTGCACACAGAAAATAAAACTTGCAGAGAAGGAATTTTCTCTTGCTGAATCCTCAGCTGCTGGAATACCATCTTTTGCAGGGGACATTGATGTATCTACTTAAAACACAGACCAAGAGGAGAACAAAGCTAACACACATTAGACTAACCGAAGTTGACGCCAGCTGACTTGCAAACATAGACTGAAGATTGTGACAACCAGTGTGTCTGGTCTGGCACTAAGGGCAAAAGCTGTTCATCTGCCTGGGACACTGGGAAATGGGTTTTTTTCCTCTCTGGCTTGTAATTTGGTTAAAATACTGGCTCATCAGTCAGTTTATGCTGGTGTACTGTTCTTGGAGAGCTTACACAAGTTTTCCTGAGTCTGCTCCTGACTTACCTGATCAGGAGCTCAGCCCTTCTTCCTGACTCAGGTTAACTGTATGTGTCTCTCAGTTCAGAAACAGATGTGTCCTTCTTGAGGGGAGGAGACATGTTCTCCATGCAACAGTTGTAATCTAAACTTTGAGTTCAGTTTTTCTGGAGCAGTCTGAGCAACCAAGTTTTACTGTTGGGCAGAAATTCTGCTTATGAAGGTGGTTGCCCCTGGCAAATAGTCTTGAAAGCAGCTTTCCCTTGGAAGCTCAGTGATGGTGTCAGATGCATCGTCATCTTGTTTCTTGAATAATCTTACTCTGCACCATGTCTTCCCCCTGTGCGGTGACCCTGGCCTCATACTTCTCTCCTGCCAGATTCCTTCAGCATGCACAGAGGGGACAATCTGCCTGACTTATTTCCTACTGACATGAAGAATGTGCCGCTGTTCACTGACCATGTTGACGCTTCCAGAGGCATCCGTGGTGAGTTCCTCCTCTGCTTTTGTCGCAGATAGATAGCTTTTGGTGCTTTCTCTGTTGATTTTTGTGTAATGAAAATTAATAAGCTGGTAAGCTCACAGACCATATAATGAGGGTTTTGCGTGTGCCTGAAGTCATTCAATAGCTCCTTCCAGAAACTGGTTATTTTGGGGTTTTATTTTGGTTTGGTTTGGTTTGGTTTGGTTTTGGGGTTTGTTTTTTTTTTTTGG
Source organism: Pezoporus occidentalis (assembly GCF_034315485.1). Lineage (NCBI taxonomy): Eukaryota > Metazoa > Chordata > Aves > Psittaciformes > Psittacidae > Pezoporus > Pezoporus occidentalis. The sequence continues at coordinate 19,021 of NW_026916181.1, forward strand.
TTGTTTTTTTTTTTGTGGGGGTGGGAGGGTTCAGTTTATTTAGGCAGAAGGAAATAGGACAACTAGACAAGTTGGAAACATAAAATCGCAGAATGGTTTGGGTTGAAAGGAATCTTAATGCTCATCCTGTTCCAACTCCCTGCCATGGGCAGGGACACCTTCCACCAGGCCAGGTTGCTCCAAGCCCCATCCAGCCTGGCCTTTGAACACTGACAGGGATGGGGCTTCTCTGGGCAGCCTGTGCCAGGGCCTCACCACCCTCACAGGGAAGAACTTCTTCCTCAGATCCCATCTCAATCTCCCCTCTGTCAGTTTAAAGCCATTCCCCCTTGTCCTGTCCCTACCTGCCCTTGTCAAAAGCCCCTCTCCAGCTTTGTTGTTGGCCCCTTTAGGCACTGGAAGCTGCTCTACGGTATCCCTGGAGCCTTCTCTTCTCCAGGCTGAGCAAGCCCAGCTCTCTCAGCTTGTCTCTATAGCAGAACTGTTACAGTGCTCGATGCATTTTCATTGTTGAGGTTGAGCTTACTGGTACCTTTTGTCTTCATGGCTAGAAATTAAATACACTGGATATTTTTCTACTAAGTGGTCCTCATTTTTGTGACTATGGGGGTTCAGGTGGTTATTAACAAGAATTCATGGGAGCAGAAGCAAAAAGCAGAGGTGCAGTAATTTGCCTGTGCTTACTGTCTTATGCCTTGTTACAAAGTTATATATAGAGACATAATTTACAACATCGTTTCTAAAGGTGAGCTGAGAGAGTTTACAAACTTTATCTGAGCTGCTTGTGAGCAGAGCAGAATAGTTTATTTTCCAAGTGTTGTACAGACTTCAAATTTTGCAGGGGAGTCGTTAGGGCTGGTGTGATGATTAACAGCTGGCCTTTTATTTCATTAGCACCACATGATTCTATGATGGTACCTGAACAACCTTTCTTGGGGGCCCTGTATTCGCCTGCAGAGGCTCTAGACCAGTCAGCCTTCATTGACTTGGATTCAACAGCAGAATTTCTGCAAGACAAAGCAGGTAAGAAACAGATGTTTTGCTCTTACTGTGTGTCTAGCTAGCTGTGTTTGAAGGGCATGCAGCTGGAAAATCTTGGTTTACTAGTCCAAAAGAATTCTTGGTGGGGGAGTTGATACATAAAATGAGCCAAGATTAGACACTCTCGTGTTGGTAATGACGGTTCTTCGTTGTTTGAGAATGTTCTGGAATGCTGAGAGATCACAGACTGGTTGAGGTTGAAATGAGACGTCTGAAGGTCATCTTATTGGACCTCACCTCAGGCAGGGCCACTTAGAACCAGTTGTCCAGAAGAACTGAGGAAGGAACCTGCTCTGTTGGGTCCTGGGCCAGTGGTGGTTCTGACTCTTCTCTGATGCAAGCTTTCACCAGCAATAGTCACAGAAGAACATGATGTTCTGTTACCATTCTTAAAGGGAGCTGGAAAGTTACCTGAGAATGAACTCACAAAACAGTGAAGTCAGTACCTTCAACTGAAAAAATTAAGCAGTGTCAGTGGCAGGACTAAATGTGTGTTTTCCACAGTGCCTGAAGAACACTGGATGGGAGTTCAGAGTGACATGGAGGGACCAGATGCCTCTTTCTTTGTTGAGCCACCAGGTAAGAATAAAAAATGACTTGATCTGCAGGAACTGTCTATAGAGAGTTTCTGAACAGCAGAAGCAGAGCTTCTCTCCTTGTCTGCCTTTTCAAGAAACACCAGGTTCTAGTGGAATGAAGCAGGACCTTGTTTCTGGATCTCAAATCAATATAGAATAGAAATGCATGTTTTGGAGAGATGTGACTTAAAAACATTTTCTGGTTTAGTGCTGTGAGGGATAGCAGAACTCTTCATTTTATAGGTTGTTTACTTCTAATTTAGAATAAAAAATTTAATATATGCAGTTGCAAGCCCAGTTGTGGGTAGACACTAGTGGCATGCCCTTTCGCAGGGCATATCGTGTAGCAGGGCTTTAACCTGCTGAAAGCCTACCCTTTTCATTGGTTTTGGGGAATTAAGTTAGCAGATGTAGAAGTGTGAAAAGCAATACATTCAGCAGAAAGCTCTGTGGATTCCGGACTCTGTCTCCCATTACTTTAATTTCCAGTTGGGATGGTGTTCAAGCATTATTTGACAATAAAATAATAAATAGGATGAATAAAATTTGCTCTTGAAAAGAAACTTTTAAAATGGAACTTCACTTTTGTCAAGGATTCTAATTTTTGTACGCACTGAGAGTCAAATCTGCTGACCTGAGTGATAAGTCAGAGCACTTGTGTTCACTTCTTCCAAGGGTCAGTGCAGCTGAGGACACCAACAAACACAATTTTGGCTAATGCATAATCAACAGACTTTTAAACTAAATCCTAATTGAAAACCTGTGTCTTAAGTCCAATTATATTGAGGGTAGATTTAGATGAGCTACTAGGAAGAAGTTATTCCCTGTGAATATAACCTGAGGCACTGGCACAGGTTGCCCAGAGAAGCTGTGGCTGCCCCATCCTTGGCAGTGTTCAAGGCCAGGTTGGACAGGGCTTGGAGCAACCTGGTCTAGTGGAAGGTGTCCCTGCCTGTGGGAGCGAGGTTAGAACTGAATGGTCCTTAAGGTCCCTTCCAATCCCAACCGTTCCATGATTCTATGTTTCTGGTTATAGTTAAATCTTTGAAGTTCCACTGTGTCATAATTCCACTGCAGTTGCATATATATTACGATATTTGATCCATAATGGGATCTTTATTGCTGATTTTGGTGAACAAGTGAAGAAGAGAGTAGTTTGACATTGCTTCTAGGTGGAAATTGTTTCTGGAACTGGTGGCCCTACCTTGGGCTCAGGGTAGAACTGGGATGCTTTGCAACTGAATGTTCCTGAACCTTGTAATGGCAGTTTCTTCTCTCAGGATACAAGTGTTTTCCTAGGTATTGCACAAGTTAATTATCTGAAAATTGAGAATAAAAACTGATACTGTTTTTGTCCAGTCCAACTGGGATGCTGAGGAGGGGGAACTTTATCATTAAGGCTGCTGCTACAGGCAGCACAGACCTGGCAGCAACCTGAGAGGGTGATTCATGTCCTGGCAACCCCAGAAGAGAAAGCTGCTTGCTAAGATCTTTCCAAGTGCTTAATTAAACTTCATTTTATATGCCCAGTGCCCCCCACTGTGACAGAAGCAATGAACCAGAATTTGCCAGAAGGCCCTGCAGCAGTGGCTCCTGGTTTCCTTTCTACTGCGGTAACAACGTCCCCAGGAGAGGCCAAAGCTACTGATAGACCAAAAGCTGCGGCATCAGGTAACGCTGCTCCAGTCTAAAGATTGGTGCTGGGTTTAGGCCCTTTGTGAGCAAGCTTAGTGGTCAAAGACATTTTGACCACAATTGGGATTGCCCCACCTGAAGGAAACATAGCAAGGTATTCACAAATCCTGTTGGGACTGAATATTTAATCTTCATCACCAATAATACCTGAAGTGTGTTGGTGAGAAATAGCAAGTCTACTCAGCTTTTCAACTGATGTCTTCTGCACCAGTAACTGTTTTAGCGATTCTTTCTCAAAATTTCAGCTCCAGAGAAATGTGAAAGTGTGTCAAGAATGTGGTTATACCATGAGTCTGATGCTGTATATAAATACCTTAAAAAATGTTTTAAGGAGAGTCTTTAAAACAGACAGTTTTTAAGTTGTTTAAGTACAGCATCAGACTAGTGGTATATTTTTCATCAGTCGTTGTCCAGTTTCTTTATGCTTTATTCCAGTCCTTCCCATGATTCACCAGGGAACATCCATACTATTTTTAATATCTATTTCTTCTGTAAAATGACAATCTTTAAAGTTTATTTTGGAAAGGATCATGATATCACTTTGAAAAACAAACAATCAAACAAACCCAGATGAAGGCTAGTGCATAATGGATCTTTCTGGTTTTATCTAAATGGATCCTGAAGTGCTACTTTAAAAAGCACTTTTCCCATTTTTCTTATTTCTTTCCTTTTTCAGTTTAAGTATCTAATTTAAGATTTAATATCTTCTCCATTGTTTGGGGAGGATATTTTCAGATGTGACTGAATCAATTAGTAGAAATATTTAAAGGGGGATTTTTGTTTTTTTTTTTTTTTTAAACATCTACCCAGCATAATATCCGAGCTGTTCAGGTCACCATGCTGCATTATACAGAGTATGGGTTGAGCTTGGGGCTATTGAAATGAATAGATGCAGAAGAGAAATCTAATGCTTCTGGTAATTTATGAAAACTTGCCTCTAGACAGCTAAAATGTTCAAGTAAAATAGTCTGAAAAAATTCCTTTAAGGGGATTTTATGAAAAGGCTGACTTCAGTGCAGAGGCTTGCATTGTGAACTGACAAATGTTATTCTGAAACTCATAGCTCAGTGGTCAGTAGATAGTATCTAAAAAGTTAACAAGGCCATATTCTGTTGGAATATGCTGCTCCCAGTGCATCTGGCAGTGCCAGTCTCTCGCAGCTACATATCACCAGGTAGTTTTTAAATTAAAACAATGATTCTGTTGGTTGATATATGTTAGGAGCAGACGGATGTCTAACACTGTAGTCAGGGATACAAAACAAAGCATGTGAGGCTGTAGTAGGAAAAACACTTGGGTGCACTGAGGAGTGTCATAAAGGCCACTACAACTTGAGTGCACTGATGTAAGGGGGGGCAGTAAGTGATGCTGAAAGACAACAGACAGGGAGCAAAATCCCCATCTTCTCTAGTCATAAACCCCCACTGTTAGGTATTTACATTCTGTACTTTTGCATTGATTTCTGATCTGCGTTTCTGCAGCAGATGCCAGGTGTGTTCCTCCCTCAGATGTCATGTTTGTTTTCACTGAAAAGGCTGGGTCTGTTGTTACAGGAGACGCCAAGCCTCCTCAAGCTCTGGATGCTGGATTTGCACCCACAGTTGAAGCCAATCCTTTTCAGGCTATGGATGTTGGGTTTGCTCCTGCACCGGAAGTCGAGCCTCCTTATGCTGTTGATGCATCTGCTCTAGTGGCAGACACCAGCTTTGCCCCAGCAGATGCTATGTCCCATTACACTATGGATTTGGAGTTTGCCCCAGCAGAAGATGCAGGGTTTGCCCCAACAGCAGATGTGGAATCTCACAATGCTATGGATTTGGCATTTGCCCCAGCAGCAGATGTGGAATCTCACCATGCTATGGGTATGGCATTTGCCCCAGCAACAGATGTGGAATCTAACCATGCTGTGGATTTGGCATTTGCCCCAGCAGCAGATACTAAATCTCATCATGCTTTGGATTCTGAATTTGCCCCAGGATCACATGCAGAGTTTGCCCCTGAGGCAGAAATCAACCAACATCATGATATGGATTCTGGGTTTGCTCCTGTAGCAGACACCAAGCCTCTTCCTGCCGTGGATTCTGGGTTTGCTTCTGCAGAAGCTAAGGCTACCACTGCAACTGACACCACGATTGCTACTTCTGAAGAGCTGATGACTTCTGAGTCTCCTCTTGAGCAAGACAAGTCACCCTTCTGCAAGCCTCCTGCAGGTGTGTTTGATTTGGCCTTGAAGTAGCATGGCAAGTGGTGTGAGAGGTCACTGCAACTTGGCGTAGCGCTAGCAGCAACACTTCTGATAGCACGTAGTGATGGCTACACAGATGCACAATTGTCATAAGACTGTCAAATAAAACTTGTATTTTTTTTTTTAACAGTTAAGATTATCATAAAATCCTAGGATAGTTTGGGTTAGAAGGGACCTTAAAAGATCCCTAATTCTAACCCACTGCCACAGGCAGGGACACCTTCCACCAGACCAGGTTGCTCCAAGCCCCATCCAACCTGGCCTTGAACACTGCCAGGGATGGGGCAGCCACAGCTTCTCTGGGCAGCCTGTGCCAGTGATACTACGATATGACTTGCACAAAACATTGTAAGTAGAGCTCAGTTTGGCTGTCAGGATACAGAGAAAGTACTTACCAAGGATTTTTCCCTTCACAAAATATAAAATTAGTCTTGATGACTACCTTTTTTTTTTTTTTTAGACTTGGCATTTTTAGCAATGATGTCTGTTTTTCAAGACAGCCATAGTGACATTTTAGTTCATCCCTGTCAGTACTTGTTTTTGTATCACTGTCATCCTTGGCTGATACTGAAATCTCCACAGATCCTGCAGTGTTTTCCAACAAAGGTTCTTATCTCAGCACCAGTTTCTAAATAGACTGATAGGCTTTTTGGGTAATTTTGTGACATTTACTTGGAATGACTATAGGCATTGAAGTGGCAAGGCAGGCATTTTCATTTTTTCCATGTGGTGGACAATAGATTTGCTGTGCTACTTAGATGTCTCAAAGGGCACCATGGTTTTGGAGACAAAATGACTGTCAACATATAGGAAATAGTACTGGGCAGAGGCAGTATAGGTGGACTGGTTGCAGGTTGTGTTGGAGTGAGATATTTTCTTTCTTACTTTTTAATATTCTTCAGTTTAATGATAGGAATAACTGTCAGAAGTGGGATGTTTTAACAAAAAAAAACTTTACTAGAATGTAGTAACTGAGAAGCGTAGATGGGTGAATGAAAGAGTAAACACCTGACAATACAGGAAGGATATGCTTTAGCTGTGCACTTAGGCTTTCAGGAGAGGAGATCTGGTAGAAAGTGATCTGAACAGCACATTTCCACTGTTTTGAAAGTGAGGAAAACCTTTTGCTTCTTGGAAGATAAGAATTAGGTGAGGAAGTGATTTTTATCTTGCTTAATCTGATCTAAATTAAAAATAAGATGACTTTTTATTCTTAAACATTTGTTTCCAGAAACAACTGCAAATGCAGAACAAGAACTGAAAGCCCCAGAAGGCCGTGTTGATCTTTTAGAGCAAGCTCAAGTTGGCAAGCCGCCTCCAAGCAACCAGGAAGAGCATCTTCTGGAGCAGACAAACCATGTTTCAGAACCAGCAGGTGAGAAATGCAAACCGCAGCATGAAACACTTATCAGCTAATTCTGCCTCATTGCCTCTCATGTGAAGACAGGATGAGAGAACTGGGCTTGTTCAGCCTGGAGAAGAGAAGACTCCAGGAAGAACTTAGAGCAGCTGCCAGTGCCTAAAGGGGATGACAGGAAAGCTGGAAGAGGGGCTTTTGACAAGGGCCTGTAGGAATAGGACAAGGGAAAATGGCTTTAAACATACAGAGGGGAGATTTAGATGAGATCTGAGGAAGAAGTTCTTCTTTGTGAGGGTGGTGAGGCCCTGGCACAGGTTGCCCAGAGAAGCTGTGGCTGCCCCATCCCTGGCAGTGTTCAAGGCCAGGTTGGGTGGGGCTTGGAGCAACCTGGTCTAGTGGAAGGTGTCCCTGTCTTTGGCAGGGGGTTGGAACAGGATGGTCCTTAAGGTCCCTTCCAACCCAAACCATTCTAGGATTCTGATTCTTTCTCACAGACCCTGTTCTCCCGTCCTTGTCAAGTAAAAAGCAACAAAGCTTTAATTTCACAAAGGTTATTAGTGCGTGCTTACATGGGCAATTAGCATTTGAAATTACCATCATATAATGTGTCCTTTTCTTCCTCATCTGTATTGTGCCAATGTCTGTCATAGTTTTTATTTCTGTTTAAAATTTAAAATTAACTACATCAATATAATTATGTTTTACAAATTAAAATTTGTTCTAATTACTTGTATCTAGTAATTTGGTAGTGTCTGCATGATTATATGCTAAGGTATATAGGAATGCTAGATGATTAGCATTAGAATTGGACTCCAGAGTGATAACGGAGTATATTTTGGAATTCAGCTCCAGTGGGAAGGTGGTATAGTCTGAATTTGATTGATTACAAGAAGGGGAGGGGGTGGGAAGCCTTACCAACCAACACTCACCCTGTGCTTAAGCTGCAAGACGGTCTTTGCTTCATGTTTTACTTCCACCTTGGCATGTCTGCAAAATACGAAATTGCTGCTTGAAATGGCATTGTGAGGAGATAATGTGTAGTAGACTACGATGTCTTATAAACTTCGTTCTTATGAAAAATAGAGTAAAACCTATACCCTTTTCCAGGGCTTGCTTTTAAACTGCAGGTTGCTGGTATTCCTAAGAACTGAAGCATTCTCTTCTTATATTTCCATTCCAGTAGAAGCAAAAGAAGCTGTTGCACTAGAAAATAAAGACCTCCTTCCAGAAAAATCTGTTACTGCTGTGGATGTTACTGTTACAGAGAAACAAAAGGAGGAGGCAGAACACAACCATGTCCAGCATGCAGAATCTCAGCAAGAAAAAACCATGCAGGAGCCCACAGGTAGAATATAAATAATAATTCAGTTTTAGAATGGAAATGTTCTCTGTGAACTGTTCACCTTTTCAGCTTTTCCTACTGACTGCGTTGCCACCTGAGTGAGCAGAAATCATTTTTTCACGAAGCAGCTGTGTGGTTCTCTGCATTCACTGGGGATTCTGCTTGTACTTTGCCTCTTATCTCTGCCCTCTTAAATACTCTTTTCCCCTCCACGTTCACCAGACTAATAGCCCAAATAATCTGCTGCTGGTACTTTATCACTGGGACTGGCTTGTTTCTATTCTGCTGTAGAATTTAAAAGCTCACCATCATTTTGCCATTACCACTAGCTTTTTATGTTGGTATTAAAAAGGACCATTGATTCTTATTACAGTATTCCCAGTGAAGACCTCCTTCCAAATTGAGTTTTGTAATTATGAAAGGAAATGTAATTTTATTTTCCTGGCCCATTAATGCAGCCTTTCCTAGCTGTTACTGCTTACACTTGTGACTGGAGGCTGATTTGTGGGCCAGGGCTAACTGACAAATAACTGATGCTCTCTTTAAAATCAGTGGCCTGTAGCTAAGGAAACCTACTGTTGCCTGTAATGGTGTACAGCAAATGACTTCTGTTACAGAGGTTCTGCCCTCCACTGCTTCCACCCTGGGTACTTTGGGAGACTTTGCACTTTCGCTCCCCCTTCCCCATTATGCCCGTTCTCTCTTCCCTAGTCTCATCTTTCCACTAAACTTCTATTTTCATATTATGGAAGGATGCCAGCTAGAGATATAAAAAGTATTATCTGTTATCTTGTATTGCTAAGACAAAATGGGTCCTTAATGAATCTTTAAAAAGCAATAGCATGTCCTTACAAGAACTGCTGCTTTTTGGTGGTGTAAGAGCATGTATTGGGAGTTATGTATTTTTAAATTGCATTGACGTATTTATCGGTAGCAGTTTAAATAGGTTTTGCGTGTAAATGTCTATCCCAGCCCTACTGAGGCGGCTTCAGAATTAGTGTGATATCAGTGTTGGAAAATTCTGCATATATGACTGTATGGAGTGTTTTAGCTGGCTAAAATCACATATTTAGTGTATTTAATTTTTTTTTTATAAAGCAAATAGTCTCTTTGATGTTTGAGCAGGCTTCCTGTATTCCAGGTCTACCTACTGCACAAATAAGGCAAGCTAACAAATCGAGTGAACGCAGGTTTGGCAGAGCAAAACCTGCACCAGTGCCTATTACAGATGTACCAGAGGAACGTCTAATAGGTCTCCCACAACAGAAGAGCACTGACCCAAAAGTAGACCCCTATTCTGTAGTGGAAATTGGATGTGTGGCTGGAACATCCCCTCGCACTAGGGTTTCACATAAAAAGGCAACTGAGCAGCCATCCAGTGTGCTCTCAGAGTTTGTGGAAAGCTGCAGAGATCTACCAAGGGAGAGCTGGGATTTGGAAGGCTCTCTGGCCATTGTGAAGAAAAAGAAAAAGAAACCAAAACAAAAGCGAAACCAGCTGCCAAGAACAATGGAGTTCTGGGATGAAAATGGAACAGTGTCAAAAGCTCCTAGAAATTCTCCATTTGCTGTTGAATTGCAAGAGCCAGATGTCTGTCCTGTAATGCCTGCTGAAGCTCGCACGGAGCAGTCAGTTGCCTCAGGAAACAGAGCTTCAGAGATGCCAAAGGATGCTAAAAAAATAACTGGAAGTCATATCCTGGATGAGCAAAATGCCTTTTTGGTGCCAGCACCAGGGCAGCAGGCCCCAAAACCCAATGTGCCGTTAGAATCAGTGTTGGATGCAAAAAATAGAGAGATCATGAAAACAGAAGAAATGAGAGATGACAGTTTGATGTTGCAATCTAAAGGCAAAAGAAAAGAGGTTCCCTTGGAGCAGCTAGGGAAGACTAAGGTGGGGGAATCTATTACAGCAAAGGGGCCAACCACGGCCATGGGAAGAGATTTTCTTGATAAAAATGAGAAGTATAGGGAGGCAAAATGTGCTGGCCTGACAGCATCTCCTTCAGAAGCAATAAACCTAAGCAAAGTAGAAACTCCTTTAGAGACCAGACCTTCAGAATTGCTTCTTTCTGACAGAAATAAGGAGGCTAAATCCACATCCCCCAGGAGTGAGGCATTCAGTTACCCTGTCCATTGTGAGGTTCAGACCTCCAGCAGGTCGCTGGAAGCAGCAGCAAAGAAAAGAGGTACTTGTGAAAAAAGCAAAGGGGTTGAAAACGAACCCCTCAAACAGCCTGCCCTTCCAGAGGCTGCGGGCCTGTCAGACAAGCTTCCTAATGAGCCAAAGGCAGCTGATGAAACTAAACCAGTGTCCCCCAGTAAGTGCATGGCTGTTGACTTTTGTACTTCAGAGGGAGGTTTGAAGCTCCCAACAGATACTACAGAAATTCTTGTTTCACCATTAGTTGTACTGAACCCCAAGGAAGTTACTGCTTTGCAAAACAGAAAGGCTGATAGTTTTTCAGAGCAGCCATTTCTTCTGTCGGCGAAGTCTGATGCAACTAAACATCCTACCTCCACTGAAGCAGTGGAAGGAATCATGGGAGCAGGTTCCCCTGATAAAAACAAAGGGAAAGGATTTATTGCGTTAGAGCAGCAGGCTGGAAGAGATCCCGATATTGCACATGGGATGGACAGACCTAAAAAAAAGCGTGGCGAAGGGAAAGTAAAAAAATTCAAAAGCTTCTCCGAGCAGGTGATGTTTTCAGAGGATGTAAGCAGACTAAATGATGGAGTGAGGGTAGATGAGACTAGAAAAGATACAGCTTACCCTGATAAAGGTAGAGGTTTTGCTGCAAGAGGACATCCGTCAGTAAGCAATGCACATTCTTATCCTGCAGACAAGCCCAAAAAAAGAGGTAGTGATGGAAGAAGCAAAAAAGGTGAAAGAAGTTTTTTCCAGCAGCCTTTTCTTGAGAGTAAGATGGACCCGAGTAGCTTTCCTGACATAACTGATAAAGCTGAGGAGGTTAGTGTTAGTGATGAAGGCAGAGAGAGGGTCTGGGTTACTGCGGAGTGTTTTCAGGGGAATAAATCAAATATAAGTAAAATGCAAAGGCAAATTGAACTGGGAACAGAGGAGCCTAAAGAAAATGTTGGGAATAAAGAAATAGCCAATTTGGGTGCTTTAGACCAACCATTCCTGCTGGAGAGTAGGAGAGTGGAAGCGGAGCATCTCGTTATGGCTGACATGATCAGCAAAACAGAAGAGGTAGATTTGATTAGCAAAGGCAAGGAGGCTGGAATAACTTCTGAATCAATGGTGAGGAATTCTGATGCGCTGCTGGTGGCAGACAAACCTAGAAAGAGGAGCAGTGAGGGGAAAAGAAAAAAACCTGAAAAAAGTCCTTTGAGGCAAGCAGCTCTCCGGGATAGTGGGGTGGAAACAAGCAATTTTCCAAGCAAAGAGAAGGTGGCTGGAAGCACAAAAGAAATTATCTTTGACAAAGATAAGGTGTCTGGTTTTGAAAGAGAACTTGAGCTGGAGAATCTGTCAGATATAACCAAAGAGGTGCTGGCAAAGCCTGAAAGTCAGGGTGGTGATAGAAAAAGTTTCTCAAATGAGCCAATTCTTTCAGGTCATAAAATAGAGACATCAGAGCCAGAAATAATCAACACTAAAGAAACTTGGCCCATGAATAAAGGTAAGGAAGTAGATACAGCTGAGCCTCGGCCAGAATGCAGGTCAGATGCAGCTGCAGCGCACAGTCTGACCATGGGACTGGTGATGGACAAGCCTAAGAAAAAAAGTAGAGATGAGAAAGGCAAAAAGGATGAAAACAGTCTTGAGCACTCTGTACTGAGTCCAGGTAACATCCCTGTGGTAAGTGAAGAGTTGGGAAACATTAAAAAAACTCAGCCTTTTGATAAAGGCAAAGAGACTAATTCCAGTACCTTAGCCAGTCTGATAGGTGACTTGACTGATACTACTGAAGTACAAGCTCCTGCTGTACCTCTGGAGCCAGAAAAATCACACACAAGTAGTAAAGAGAAATGCAAAAAGACAGAGGCTAGCCTTCAGCAGCCATTCCTTCTGGGGCATAAAGCAGGTGCAGAGATGTTTCCTCCTCATGATGTGGAGATAACCAACACATTTGAAGCAGGAAGTCCCTCTCCTTGCAGCAGTGGTGGGGAGCTGCCTGTCCTAGAGCACCCAACAGTGGCAGATCGCACTGTGACTGCAATTACTGATAGATCTAAAAAGAGGGGTCATGATGGAAGTAGTAAAAAGGCTAAAAATGCCTCTGAACAGCCTGTTCTTCTAGAGACAAAACCAATCAGGAGTGAAGTACAGCCTCCCGTAGGATCTGAGATGGCATATGGAATAGAAGCCATGGATTTTGTAGATGAAAATAGAAATATTAAAAACTTCCCAATTGGTCCTCAGATGTTTTGGAATAATAAAGGCAATGACTTGGAATCCTTTGCTCAGACTGGAGGGACTGCCTCCGATAACACTGGCAGTGTTTCTTCTGTCTTCCCAAAGCAGACTGATGAGGGTGCAAGAAGTAAGGGGCTTTCTTCTCTGGAAGCAATAGCAGAGAAAAGCAGCAGAGAGCCTGGACCTGGTGCTAAGGAAGAGATACAGAAATCTTGTGAGCAGCCAATCAGTCTGGGGCACAAAGAGCCTGGAAAAGAGGTTTCAAAGAAAGATGGTGAAAGCAAGGAGGTTGGTTCCCAGGATAGCAGTGAGGCAGGTAAACCCCTTTCTTTGGATCAGTCAGTTAAACAGGACATTAAGTTGAAGAAGGATGAAGTTCCCCTTTCTCCTATGGCAAAAGTGGATGATAAAGAAGTAACAACCACTGATAAAAAGCACAACACTGACAACACTTCCTCAGACCTTCCTCAGCAGGTGGGAGATTCAGAAAGTAGACCAGCTCCTTTAAGTGCCGAAGCAGCAGAGAAACTAGAGGTAACTGTCTCTTCTAGAGGGAAGGATCCAGAACTTGTAGTGGTACCGGAGAGCAGAGCAGAAGCAGCTGTGTCGCAGGTTGTGGCAGAAGCGCCGGTGGAGAGTAAACCTGAAGAGCCTAAGTTGGATGGAGGGAAGAAGAGTGAGCAGAGCTCACCAAAGTACTCAAGCAGTTTGGACAGTAAAGTGATGGAAACAGAAGCTGCTGGTTTAAATCTGGCAGCTGTCCAAACAACCAAACTAAGTCCTGAAGATAACAATAAAGGTCATTCTCAGCTTGCAGAAGTGGATGCTTCTCAGGATGGGGAAGCCCACCTAAAGGATGCCCTGGCATTGAAGTCTGAAGTAGGTACACCTCAAGACACAACTAAAGAAAAGGAAGGAGAGTGTGAACAAAAAGTTGTGAAGGAGGCAAAGAAAGAGAGAGTTAAAGCAGCAGAACAGATAAAAAGCTACATGAGACCCACAAAGTCAAGAGGGGTGCCAGCTCTGCCAGCTAGGTCTGCTGCACCAGACAGAGAGAAACAAAAGCAGCTGAAACCCACTGGTATGGGCCGGCAGAAGCAAGAAAAAGGTGTGTGTTTGCCGTTTGAGCTAGCAGCAGTAATCCAGACGGCTTGCCTGCAAGACCTTGCTGTTTGTCAGTGCATTGGCATGAATACATAACCGTTAATCCTATGTGGCACAAGCAAGTGTGGCATGACTGGGGTTTTGGCTGATCTTAAAAGGCTGTTGGTTCTGCTTGCCTGTCTCACAGTGCTAATTCCCAAAATTTAGAGGATTGACAGTTTAATCTAAATACCAGAACTCTTGATTATTTTTTTTAATTATTCATTCAGATTTAATTTTACATATATATTGTCAAATATTTGAGTAAACTTGCACTTTTTAATGTTATGTTGCATTAGCTTCTTGTCATCTGAGAGTGAAGGTGACCATCTGTGGTGCAGCAGTGAATCACTTGTGATCACTGAACAGCACTGTATGTCACTGGCAAGCAGGGAACCGAGTATCTTGGTGGTAGGAAATGTTCTCTGTCGCTGTCGTGTTGCAGGGTTTGGTTTTAATCCTACTTCAGGCTAACTACAACCATCTACTTTTCCTCTTGCCATTGGTTAAGGACTGTATCTTAAGCTACCTTGAACTACTTCATCTACAAATGTGCTTCCTTCTAGAATAAGAATCTCTACTAAAGTGAAGTTGTAACAGAACAATAGCAGGACTAATACAAATTTTAAGACTTTATCTCTCTGTTGAGATTACGAATGGGCTGGTAAGTGTTTTGGATCATTTACCTTGGCTGTTTTCCAGGGAATGAGATTCCTGTACTAATAGGAAATGAGATGGAATTAATTTCATAGAATTTAATGAAGTTTATAGGAATTTTGAAATGGGGAAACTCTAGTATGGGTAGAGATGAAATAAGAAATATTCTTGTACTTCTCAACCTTCCTCAGAAAGAACTGGCATCTTCTCTGTGAATTCCAGTCTGCTGAGATGGCCTGGGGAAGTTTATCCGTGCCCTTAGGTGCTCTTGGTTTTTTGCCTTGTCATCGGCATGCAAGTTTGTTGCTGTTCTATTTCCGTGGAGTTCCTTGCTGCCAGTTTGCATGATGCAGCCACTAACTTAACAAACGTAGAGCTCAAGTGCGCCTTAACATGCTGGTCAGGTTTTTGAGAGGTTTTGTAATTTTAATGAGTGTTGCGTAACCTGAAGTAGTTCTATTTTAGTGGAAGTGGTGTTCTCTGCATGAACTTGTGCCTGCAGAAGTGATGCTCTTTGGTGCATGACAGTACAAAATAAAGGGGAAGCTAAAGGCAACATCTTTAAAAAAGACCCCAAACATTTCTTTAAAGCCTTTCCATTGTCTGCCAGAAGTCTTGATTTTCCTTAACTAACTGCTGTATTCAAGGGAGCAGAATTTTAGTAGCAGATCCGTGCAAAAAAGGATCCTGAATGTTTTGCACAGGTAACTTATGTATGGAGTTGAAGGATTCCTGGTTCAGAGTAGTACTTCTGAATCTGAGTAAGTTGGTTCATACTTTGCATCTGTAAGTTTGCACAGGACTTCAATGATAGTCTGTTGATTTCATCCTTTCAGCACTTCATAGGCCCAACAAATGTTGGATCTGTGTTGAAGCTTTGAATGACTGAGCTTGTTCTGGAAATGTTGGTTGACGTGTTCCTATGGCAGTTTAAATCCAAATGCTGCTGAGGAGTGCTAGCCACAGAGCTGGCCCCTGGCATTGCCTTAGGCAGCTTCATGGTGACTGCACAACATCTGGGCTGAGTGACAAAGCATAAGTTGCTGTGGAGAAGCAGGGCCACAGATTTGCTCTGCCATCCAGATATGTTGTCAAGGCTTGTCTCTCTTTCCATCCACTGCCCAACTCATAACGAAGCAGCTGTTCAGTGAGTTGCAAAACTGAATCCCTAAGTTGGCACAACTGGTGTGGAAGTGCCTTAGGCTGGATCTGAGGATGAAACAGTGAATTCATGCATCAGCTGAACACAAGTCAAAACCAGAAGTCGATGAAGGGAAAGGTGTTGAGATTCCGGACCATGAACGTGCTTGTTTACTGCACAGAGAAGGAGCTGAAGGGATCCAGGAGTTCATTATTATAATTCAGATTTTCACTAAGCTGATGGAGCCGTGGACTGTACAGGCCTTGCGTGCCTGTTCATCCTTCTGTTAAGGTAACATTTGACTGCTCAAAGGTTTTGTGTTTTCACCTGTCACCAGAACTTGGCCACCACTTCATCTGTATTGGTCAGGTAGGACTGTGAAGCTCATACTTTGCAACACTTACTATCCACCCTTTCCCCTGGTGATCTACTGTCAGAATAATGCATGTAGATATTTTGAAAGATCTTCTGCTGAAGTTTAGGAAATAAAATTTCTTTAGCCAGGCTCCCATGTCTCACACTGTGTGTTCTAGAATAAGAGGATGGCTTTCCTAAATGCATCGGCTCCTGTGCGTACTGCTAAAATAGGTACAAGCTTTGTGATACAGCCCCCTTTGGGAGTCATGGCAACTGTGATGCTGCAGATTTGTCTCGCTGACAGAAGTTGTATGTATCTCTTGGAAATTAGGCCTGCAAACTTCTGTAATTTTTTTTTTCTAATTTTGACTTTGCAGCTTAAAGTTAAGAAATGCTGGATGCAAGGGCTGTTCATGAAATTTGAGTTTAATCCTTTATCCATCTTTCGGATTTATTTCAGCTTCTCATTTTTGTTGTTGCCATTGTAAGAACTGCCCCAGATTCTTCTGGAAAATTATTTTATACTTTTTAATGTCAGGAGGCAGCTGAGATGATAACCAAACCACATCAGACATTATCAGCCTTTAAAATGCAGCTGAGCCTTTATGCTACATCTTGTGTGGAATTAAAACTAAAATTGGGAATTCTATCTAAAAAGAAGGGTCCTAAAAGTCATGCTTCCAAGCAGGTGCCCTTGGCTGATGTGGGGCTGGGGATCTAATGATGAGAAATGGTTAACAGAGGAAATGATAGAAGGTTTTCTGTCACCCATGTTGAGCCATTTGATTTGGATTTATTGCTAGCATCCCTCTTCCTATTACTCCTCAAGTTGTATTTCATAGAATCCTTGAATTGTCTGGGTTGGAAGGGACCTTAAAGCTCAGCCAGTTCCAACCCCCTGCCACAGGCAGGGACACTTTCCACCAGACCAGGTGGCTCGAAGCCCAGTCCAAGCTGGCCTTGAACACTGCCAGGGAAGAGGCAGTCACAGCTTCTCTGGGCAACCTGTGCCAGGACCTCACCACCCTCACAGGGAAGAACTTCTTCCTCACATCTCATCTCAGTCTCCCTTCTGTCAGTTTAAAGCCATTCCCCCTTGTCCTGCCCCTAAAGGCCCTTGTAAAAAAAGTAACAGCAGTTTCAACAACGAGACTTTCAGAAGATTGTTTTCTTTCTCTAATCTGTCATTAATGATTATTCTGTTAAAAAAAAAATTTCAGTTTTTGGGGTTCTGTAACTTCTGGTTCTCATCTGCATTGCTGTTCAGGAAGGGGCCATCTTCGCATGACTGTTGCAGTGATGTTCTGGTACTTAGTGCTGCAGTAGCTTCGGTACTGGCAGAGTGAAGCTCTTATTGCATGACCCCACTGTGGTCTGTACGGTTTTGCTTCTGAATCATTTTCGCAAGCATGGAATGGAGGGGTCTGCTAAAGTGGTTGTCTGATGCTTAGTTTCCTCTCTTTCATCAAGAGTTTCCAGTACAGTCTCTGTTGTTGCCCGCTATGGGCATCCCTCCAGCACCCACCCTTTCAGCTGCCCCGATGACAAGCTGTCATTGCAGCCTGTTGGCACAGCACCGCTGCCTGTAATACAGTACATATTTCTCAGTATGACAGCCCTAAATCCCTTGTGTGTAAATAAGATGCATCAAAAAACAAGAAACGCCATCCCTGCTGAATTACAGTATTTGCTTTTCTTCTGCAGCCACAATGAAGCCCTTTCTCTAAATATTTTCTTTTCCTGACTGGTTTCCATTATGCTGGTGTCATCGTCATGTGAAGTTGGTTTAGCATTTCCCTGGTAACCTTTCATTCATACAATGTCTGTCATTCTCCTGTGGGACCTCAAACTGTAATTGGGTTTCTCTGCTAGGAGCTGATCAGCCACTTGAGCACAGTGGGGTAGGATATGGATGTGTCACTAACAGCATCCGTCTTAGCTGAAATTACAGCACAAAGACAGTTGTACCTCCTAATACCAGTGCTGCTTTAGTAGCACTTGTGAAGTGGTCAGAATAATATCATATTGCAGCCTGTTCGTTAGTTAAGACCTGTTAATTATCCCAGTTAGGTGTATGAGAGAAGTGAAAATGAAACAATGTTGCCAGCCAGTTCTCATGTCAGAACTAAATATATTTATGAAGCAGCAATAGAATTTTGCTATTACCTGCTTTCCCCCTATTTTTTAGCACTTGTGTGTTTGTATTTGCTGCTTTAACAGAAGGTTTTGTTGAGGTTATCAGTTCTACCCATCATTTAAGAGTGGGATGAGCTTAGAGGATGCTTTTGCAGATACTGGGTGTTTAGAGGCCCATTTGTCTTCTGTTGGACAGAAGTGTAGCCCTGAATGTGTTCTCTTCAGGGTTGCTCAAAACAGCTGTAACTTCCTGCATATGCCCTTTTTACATTGTTGGGTTGTTTTTTCACTGGATGTTACACTGATACTGACTTTATCTCAAGCTGGACTGTCACATGCAGCAGCTCTCACTTGAAGCTGGCACTCACAGTTTTTGGCCAGGACTTCCTAAGTTTTGTTTTCTTCCTTTATTTTATATTCCTGCCGATCGCTGACACTCCTAATTTGAAGAAAAGCTGGGAGAAAAATAAATATACTCCTGTTTGTAAATTCTGCCAGGTTCAGAATGGTGAATGTGATTCCTTAGTGCTGTTTAACTTTCAAGGCTCATCTTTCCTGGCTGATCTTGCTAGTTCATTGCTTCTGTATCATTCAGTTGACCTCGCTTTTTTCTCTTTTCAGTTTCCACTATCAAATACACCTGCGATAACCAAATACTGGTAATATTCTGAGTTGGAAACAGTCTTGAGTGAGTTCTTATTCTGGTTTTGACTGATTTTCCCATCTCTGGCAGTGTTCAAGGCCAGGCTGGATGGGGCCTTGGGCAACCTGGTCTAGTGGAAGGTGTCCCTCCCCATGGCAGGGGGGTTGGAACTAGATGAGCTTTAAGATCCCTTCTAACCCAAACCAGTCTATAGTTCTGTGATTCTGTGATCAGGAGGATTTTTAAAGTACATAGGATTTGATCTGCAAATGTCCTGTCCGATAAAACATGAGACTGTGTTTATGTATTGTATGGCTCCATGCCTTTCAAATGTTAAGCTTGTAGTGCAAAGTTACAATGACCAGAACACTAAATATTCCAGATCACCTTCTTATCCTTTCACCTGGCTTCTTCCAGGCTGTAAGTAGAAAAGCAGCATACAAGTTCAATGAGTAGGGTCATACTTCAGGCTTCATGTATTGCTGCTTGTTTTACATGCAGTGAGTGTTTGACAAATAGCACAACATGTATGTGTGTGTGTGTGAGCATACAGGTGAATGAGAGTGTAAATTGCAGTTTTATGGTTTTGGTTTTATAGACTGTGTCCTTGATTGTTCTGGTCAGTCTGATCACTGACAGTGGTTGGTAATAAGATTCTAATGAAAGATCCCGTTAGTTGGCGTTGCTGGCAAGGAGTAGCTCATCATCCTGTAAAGTGATGTTGCCTTAGAAACCAGTGCAAAGGACTGCACAGAAATGATTGTGTTAGATTAAAAAAAAAAAAAAAAGCAGCAGTAAAGGCATTAGAAGGGATAAGTAATAGCTTCGGGAGTGAAGCAAAAATAGAAGCACTAGGCTGATTCATCTGCTGAGGCTGGAAGCTTGCAGATTGGGTATTAAGTCGTGACGTGTTGATGTAGTGATCTTCGCCTGCTCTGGGTATTGGCACTCTCTCAGTCTGGGCAGCCGTGTGTTACCTGGTAAAGCCCAGTGAAGCGGGCAGGGATTCTTCCCCTTGGAAAATGCTCGTGTTCAGAGAAACAGTATAAGCATCAAAATGTATCTAAGCAGCTCAGATAAATTACTACAGATGTGTTTAATGTTGGTAATGAAGTACATGCTGTATGTGCTCAGCTTCCCTGACAGGCTTATTTGTGCCAACTGTACCTGAAAGAAAAGATAGGATTTAAAGATGGTAAGAGGATATGAAAAGGCAAAATAGAACCTTCCTCCTTGTGAAACACGCTGCTATCTCACCACTGGAAAGCTCTGAGAACCTCCAGGTGTAGCAGGTGAATCTCCGCATCCAGAAGCTGGACCAGGGTCTGACTTGCAAGAGTTTGCAGCTATTTCACGGCCATTGTCTGACCAACTCTCAAAAAAAAGAAAACGGATGATGGAGAGCCAAAAGTATTGTGAAACCCCAGGTTTGGTATTTGAAGAGTATGAAATCTTCCTCAAAGTTGAACCAAGGGTAAAAGCAGTGAATGGGCTTCCTTTCAGGAACCCAGCTCCTCTGTAGCATTTGCCCTTCCTTATTTGAGCTGTTTTTCAAAATCTGTCAAACTCTTGTTTTCTGAGCATCCTCCCACCCTTTTCAGCTTATCTTCATTGACTAGTTTCTCTTAGAATTCTTTAGAAAATGCAAGGTTTCTAAGAATCTAAAGGAAAAACTGGGACCAAAGCCTCCGGTGTGAGGACTGCTGGTCATGTCTTGAGTGGTGATTTCTGGTCGTGCTGACAGCTTAGTACAACCACTGTGGCATAGCTTCAGAAGCAGAATCTTAGTAAATTTAAATTTAAAAATGTGTTTGATAGAAGGTAGAGGTGAGGGCACTGGAACTGAGAATGAGTGTCTTTAAACAACATGTTGTGGGCAGGATGAAGCTGTCGAAAAGCTCTCAGAACGTGAACTCTGCATTACCTCCATTAATGTCCTGAGAGATTAAATATTAGATGACTTTAGAGATTTTTCATAGCTAAACATTCTCCTGCTTCTGAGTATCCCAGGTATTGAATATGGTTCATTTCCTACATTAAAAAAAGATTATTAAATAAAGGAGCAGTGATGGTTGTTACTGGCTGTATATTGACATAATGAGTCAGACTTTTCTTCCCAGTGATGCAAATCTCCTCTGTGATACTGGGCTCTGAAGTACCAGCCCTAAATCAATGAGTGTTCTCTTTTCTGTTATAAATGGTAGCTATATACTTAAAAAAAAAAAAATACATCAAATAAAACCCTACTAGGTGGTTTCAAGTAGCTTTACAAACTTGCCCTGGCTCTTGGGGAAGTGCATTAAGTGATCTGTAATGGATTTGCAGCAAAAATCTTGCTTTGGAATTGACCGAGCAATAAAAGAATAGCAGTAATTACATGGAATTAGATGACTTCGAGGTCTGACATTTTGAGGAGAAGACTATATACTTCTAGAGAGAACAAGTGCTTGCAAACATTAGTACTACATCATTACAGGAGAAAATGAAAGCCTTGAGCTAAGGTCCCATTTTTCACTAGCAAGACACCTATGAATATTTTAAAGTACAGAAAAATTGTTGAGGCCTTTTGAGAAGTGAAGCTTGTGGGTGGAACTATTCTGGTTAATTAGAGGGTGTCATGAAAGATTCATGAAACTTACAGTTCCTTAGTCATTGTTTTTAAATATAGCAGTGTCTTAAATCCAGAGCTTAAATACAAGTAGATAAATGTGTGGATTGTAACATTTCTCAGCAGCAGGTTAAATTCAGGGGGCGTAGTGTAGCTTGCAGTCTCTGGGTGTAAAAATACATTTATGCTCTGTTAAACTGTAGCAGGGTGTCCTTTCACTGCATCAGCCTTAAGGACAAATTTTTTTCCTGGACTGGAGTATATTGATGTCCGTAATGGTCGATGGCTGTAAAGTATTGTAACCCTAGTTCAGAGAAGAAAATTTGGCTTAGTCAAGGATTAATCTATACCAGGCACTTAAGGGAAAAATAGATGATTCTGCGGTTTGGTGCTAGTGCAGTGGTAGCAATGCAGAGACTGGTGGCTGAGTGGCTAAAGCAGTCTTCAGCCCTCTCTGATAGTTTAACCAGGGAAATGGTGTCCAGCTCAAGATCATGGTTAGAAAAGCCTTGTCAAAGCTGTTGGATATGGAGGTTTCACAGGATGGCTGATAGTGCGTGGTATATATGTTGAGACTCGTTTTGAATAGATCAGCGCAAGATGTGAAATGCTAGTGTAAATGAAGTGCAACAGAAAAAAATGCAGCTCAAAGATACGGTTAAGATATGTTCATATTAAAAAAAAATAATTAAAAATAAATTTTACAGTATTTAAGATTACAGACCCTCTCCTGACCCATCCATCCCATTTCATCCTTTTCAGCTTTGTCCACTGGCTTATATGAGCAATACGGTTTCTGAGTTGTGAAATCCTCATTACAGCAATGCTTGTGATCACTGTTGACTCGAAAGAATATATTAAAATTCACGGAAAACAAAGCCCTTGTTCTGAAAGAGGTCATTCTGCTCTGTGCTGTTTGAGGCTGGGTTTGTTTTGGGGGGTCTGTGCTTTGTTTTTCCTTAAGGAGAGGAAAATTGCTGACCTCAGATCCTAAGTCTTCTTCAGAGGGAGGTTGATCAGCAGGAATTAGTTATAAACGCACTGATCGTAATGCAGTTTGACAGAAAAAGGAGATACCAATATTTCCCAAAATATGTAACAACCTAAGAGATGCTGCTCACAGAAATGTCATTTCCCTGAGATGAGCCAGAGATGGGGATTTCTGTTACAGGAATGTATTTATTCCTCTTCATTTTTTACAAAAGGATAAAACCTGACATTTCCATTTGAAGTAGTGGCTGAATCCACTAAATGAAGGCGTGCAGCAGGCAGGGGGTGGGGAGGAAGGAGGTTTGTCATGAATACAGGGGGCATGGTGTGTCGTCACCAGCGCCAGCAGCCTGCGAGCTCGGCTCACTCTGAGCTGGTGTTACAGCCGCGGGAGGAAGCGAAGCGCTCGGAAATGTCTCTCTCCAACAAGCAGCCCGCATCACTCTCCGAATACAGCCAGCTGTGTAAAGGCAAGAACACGGAAAGCTTCTCGGAAGCCTTCCACTGCATGGAGTCCCCGAAAGACTTCGGCAAAACTGAATTCGAATGGCAGAGGACTGAGGGGAAGCTGAATGAGATTGGCTTGAATGTGAACTCGGGACCGATTAAGGATGGGCTCGTTAAAAACGCCGGTTTCACCGATGAGGACAAGCTCTGCTTCTTTGAAGGAAAACTAGACAAAGAGCTAAAAATAGCTCAGAAAGACAAAAGAGAAATTGAGGTGCAAGGCAAAAAATATCAGGCAGCTGCAGGTCACCTTGAGAGCTGGTCTTTGATTTCGGAAACGTTTCCTTCTGCTGAAGGGAACTTTGCAAACCCTAAAACTACAGATTTTCATGTGGGACAGGCAGGAGCTGAAAAAGCTGGTCCTGGGCTGGGTAAAAATGAAGCCATCACCGATCAGGAGAAAGCTGTCAGTAAGACTGGAATGGAGAGCAAATGCCAGCCAGACCCAAACCTGCCCAGCGTGTCGGTGTCGGAAAGTGATCCCAGCAAATACATGAAGGAGCAGGAAATCAGTGTCTGGAATCCAAATTTCCATCCTATCCTGCCTAACGATTCGGGATCTAAAGAAGCAACCGTGAAGAAAGATGGAGCCCCCAGCTATTGTGTAATTGGGGTGGTTAATGACAACTATGTGCAGAGTGGATTTTCTTCTTCCTCAACAGTACCTAAGCCAGAACCTCCAACTACTACTGTAGAGCTTGCACAAGATGACTCCAAAAGTAGTTACTTTAATAATACCACTGAAATGGAGGAAGAGATGGAAGACAAGCTGAGCTGTGCAGACGATGGCAATTTTCTGAACCGGGCTGCCCACCAAAGGAAGGCAATGAGGCGTGCAATGTCAGAGTCCTCTCACTTGTCCGTGCCCCTAACCCTTAACTTGGCCGATAAATACCCTGAGCCGGTGCTTAGAGAAGACGTCGCTACTGGTCTGCTCTCTCCTAATAGCAGCCTGACCCAGTGCTCGAGCCCCACAGCCAGAAAGCCGGGCGCTCCAATGAAAAGGTCAATGACCGTGTCAGAAGAGCAAACATCTGTCTGCAGCTTGGGTGCCGAGCAGAGCCGTGCAGGGCTGCCCAGCCTAGTGGTGAAGGAGCATCAGGCCCTCCCGGCAGAGGAGCCGGCTGCCAAGAAGCGAGAGGAGTGGAACAGCAGCAGCAACTTGGTCAAGAAAGAGCTGGGCAGCCCGAGCTTGTATCACAGCAAGCTGGAGCAAATCCCTGAAATCAGCAGCCAGGACAAAGAGAGGGAGGAGGAGGTGGCCGTGAAGAAGGAGAAGAGAAATGCTGCTGATGGAGCTGCTGGGTTTGAGTCTCCGAAAAGCAAATGCAATGAGATGGAATCCAGCAAAACTGCTCCACTGGAACGAAAAGAAATTGAGGTCAGCAATGTGCAGAGCTCTCCATCTCCCAAGCAAGGAGATTTACCACGTGATGGTATGTTGCTAATTTTTACCTCCCTGGAGAGTGAGCAGACAGTAGCTAGGAAGCACCTAAATGACTTTACAGGCTGCAGGCAGAGGGTGGGTGGCTCGGCACACCTGAAAAGACCAACATTGTTCATGTTCTGATAGTTAGAACAAAGGATGTATTTTGATATGGATGAAAATGGAGGAGAAATGTGAAAAAAAATAATTGCCTGGCTGGTTCTGTTGCGGCACCAGCTATTAATTGCTTGCTGGGATCCTAAACCTAACACATTTTAAAATCTGTAGCATCCACAGTGGTCCACATAGGTCCTTCTTGCCACTCCCTCCTGCGTGCAAAGGTACCCTTCTGATTTGCAGGCTGTATTGCTAGATCAAGGGCGTTAACGAGTTAAAACCTTTCAGTCTGCATCAAAAAGATCTGTGAATTGGGCTTTTCCATTAAGCTTTCAGCACCTTTTAGAATTTATGTTTGAGGGGACTAGCAAGAGTAAATGGGTAGAGCAATTCATGTAGTTAAGCTCTTCCTAATTGCTCCAGTGCTGAAATTCAAAGTGAAATTTCCCCCTTACTTTTGGTCCCCTCTCTCCCAAAACCCCAGTTACAGTGGAGCCTTTCCCATTGCTAAGTGTCAATAGCAGCTTGTTTTATTTTGCAGTGTTTTGTTGTTTCGGTAGTGTTGTGATGTATGAGGTCAGGCTTCCCGGATTTAAAATCTGTGAGAAGAGTTGTTAATCTTTGTTCTCCAGCCTGGAACAACATCTCTGTCCCTCTTGCCAGCTCCAGTCAGCAATAAATCTGCCTCTTTTCTCCCAGATTTTGAGTGCGAGGATGGTCTGTGTGCTTTGTTTGTAGCCTGCTTTAATGAAAGCTTTGAATGGGAAGAGGAAAGAAAATGCGTCAGGGAATAAAGACAAAAGACTTGTGTGGGAATTTTTGCATTTGATGAGTTGTTTTCTATCCAGCTGCTTTGCTGAACCTTTAGTGAACTAATATAAAACTTGAAATTTTAACACCCCAGTGTGAAGGGAGAGAGTGACAGATAGGTGTGTAGAGGGATGCACCCTTCAGGTAGAGCTCCAAAAGAGGCTGTATTTGGGTTGACAAGCTGAGCTTTCCACAGCAGTGAGCAGGGAAAGGCAGTCTCTAACCAAGGTGGTGTGCTGTGATAACACTGTTTTTGCAGCGTGTTAGTGACACCCAATGGTCAGTCCGTCGAGTCTTATCCCAGCTCATGCAGGGCTCTCATCACCCATCCTTCCAGCTGTCAGTGATCACTTGCAACAGAATCATGTTCTATATCTAATTAGAGTCTTACTTTTCTAATAATTCCTCTAAAATGCTTCTATTTCCAAGCCTCACGGTCAGAGATCCACAGAACAAGGTTTTGGCGATGCAAACCTCCCCACTCCTAAGTGCTGATATGTCTTGCCTTCTTCCCTTTCTATGATCTTGGTGTTACCTTGTTCCTCATGGTCTGCTTGGCATACAGATTTTAAAGAACTCTGTCAGTTTTGAGATGAAGTAGTGTCAGTTTTGGTGGCAGACATTGGGCCTTTAGAACCTGAACAGAGATGTCAAGTCCTTTTGTGCAGGCAGGAGCCATCAGCTGTCCTGTTGATAGTCACCGGAGCAGTGCAGTGAGCTCCCGGCTGCAAGTGCAGTGGAGGGAATGCTTGGAGATGTGTCTGCTTGAGTGCAAGTAGGACCCATGCAGTTCTGCAATTACCTGTGCTCAATTTTGTACTCAAACATGACATCAGTAAAAGTGATGCTGGCAAATGTGGAACAGGAAAAGAAAAGGTACTGTATCTGGCTGTAAGACCAGGTTGGATGGGGTTTTGAGCAACCTGGTCTAGTGGAAGGTGTCCTTGACCACGGCAGGCGGGTTGAAATTGAATTATCTTTAAGTTGCCTTCTAACCCAAACCACTGTAGGATTCTATTATTCTATGTTTTGTGCACACCTTTCATGTCAGCATTTCTGTGGTGGTGGTGTTTGCAGACCTGTGCTCTGCAACTGACATTTATTTGTAACAAGGTAAACTAGAAAAGAGGTTAATATTTGGACAACTAGGAAATCAGGTTTGGCTAGGCCAGCAAAATTGGTCAAGCTCGACATGCAACCATTTTAAAACACAGATACCTAGGGTCTTTAAATCAGAAAAAAAACATTTAAAGCATAATCTAAAGTGGATTGACATGTTTTCCCCAGAAGGGCTGAGCATCAGGAATGTAAAGGTCACAGAAAGATAGGAATGCTTGGAGTCATCTGGCTGGGTTGTTTTTTGCAGATGGCTAATTCATATTGCCAAGTGTGTTTTTATCAGCATCTAAGTCTAAAATTTTGCTCTGTCACAATCTTTATTTTAAAAGCTGGTTTGCCATCCTTAGAACTATACAAACATAGAATCAGCTAGGTTGGAAAAGACCTTTAAGATCAGGTCCATAGGTCTGGGTATGAACTGATAGGTAATAACTGGGACAAGAATATAGTTGTACTCCTTTTTTACTCTCTTCAAAATTGCCAGCTGATTGGGTCAGGTTGGGTTTGTGATACTGTGTTGGTAAGAAATAAGCTCTGGTTTTATTCTCTCTTGGAAGAAATAGCAATAGACTATTAAATGTGCTCTTAGCTTGATATATATGTAGGGTAGAAAGAATTTTTGGAATGGAAAACAGACAAAAATTCCTCAGGTGTAGGATGCTTTCAAACTCTGTGACGAGCTTTTGCTTCCTCTCCCCTGTTAATAAGCAGAAGAGGCGGTTGTACTAAAAGTAACTCAAGCACACAAGCAGCTTTGGCTGTAAGTATGGAACTGATTCTAAATCTATCCTTTGCATTTTAGTCACGGTATAAATTACCCGTGCATATCCTTATCAACTTCCCCTGCTTCAATCGTGGCATTCTCTGTGCAGGTCTCCAATCAGACGGCGATGTGTCCAAAACGGGTTTTTCCTTCTCTTTGTTAATTCCTCTATTTTTCTGCCTATTCTGTGTGCTCATTCTGAACTTAGCGGTTATGTTTAGGGGAACAACTTTTGTCACTTGAACCTTTTTTTCATCCTAAAAATTTGTGAAAGAATTGGCCAACCTGATTCTAATCATTTGAATGGCATCTCTCTCAATTTCTGCCAAAAGTAGGTTTTCTTGGTCCTGTCCACCCAGGGTTGTGGGTATTTTTGCTGAACACCTGCTACTCTGGGAGATTTTTTTATGTTAAGGTAACCTACAATTGTACGTAAAATATTTCTTCCTTGCAGATAATTGGGTGTTAGTATGATGGCATGTTTAATTTTATTCTGAAAAATTGCCCAAAAGGCACACCTGTTCAAATCTTTTGCATATGACAGCTACTGTAAGTGAGGAGATCCTGGCTGAAGATTAATCCTCATCAGAGCGGAGCTGCAGAACTTATTCTGGTCCCTTATTTCATCAGCAATTGCTACAGATCGTTGCCGAAACAAGCGATCACGTTGTTTCTTGCGCGGAACAATAGATTTGATTCATGTTCCCGTTGTGTATAAGCTGTTGTGTGATTTATTGCACGTACCTAATATGTCCCCTCCAGTGGTATCCCTTAGATAAGCGATGTCATTCACCACTGCCTTCACCTTCTGTCTTTTCTCATTTGCATGAATTTCATCCATCTTGAAACATTTTCTGCTCTGAAACATGAGGAAGTCCAGGCTCCCCTGGACAGTGCTCAGCTGGGACCCTCACCTCCCTGACCCTCAGCACTTCAGTCATGAAAATTGTGTTGGTTTTCTGACTCTTATTTCTTTATAAGTCCATACGCAAGGTGTGCAATCTGCTGTAACTTCTGAATCTCCTGCAGGGTTTTGTTTTTTTTCAGCAGAACGCTTTGTGGTTTAGGTGAATACAGAATCCAAGAGTTCTAACATGATTATGTTAGATTGTGATAACCTATGGCCTCAGGTTTACAGAGATTGAAGTTAATTATGGGATTAGGAAATACCAGTCCAGCTACCTCATAATGAACTGGTAATACTTGTTCAGGTAATGTTAGCGGTGTGGATGGTGCCCTGCTAACAAGGTTCCTCGCCAAATGAAATCGGGCTTCTAATGAGTGTTTACAACACTTTCAACATCAATTTTAATCATTGCATAAATAGGTGGGTTCCCTGTTCTGTAACACCCACTGTGCTGCTGCAAAAACTGACTGTCCAGGGGACATGGCCTTCAAAACAGCGGTTCACAGCAAACACCAGAGCTTGCCTCTTCCCCTTTCTCTGAGGAGGCAGATGAGAAGAGCAAGGAGACATGTAGGAACAGAAGACAGGTGGAGGGCAGCGCATGCTGGTCTTGTGCAGGGATGTTGTTTATAGCCATGTGCTTCTCATCCCTGGAAACTCATGTTGCAAGCTTGAGGTGTTGAGGGTGGAAGGACTTAACGGGAATTTCTACCGGTGGATCTTCAAGGTATGCTAGATAGTCTGAATGTGTATAAAATGTCATGCTTCATGTCCAAAGCCATTGATAGATCAGCTGATAAAAGGGTTAGAAAGACTGCTCAGACCAGCTTCTGTGTGGCTAATTGTTGATATCAGATGATAGGCAAGAATTTGACATTGGATTAGTTGGATCGCTGGTAATACCTTTATGCTTAAGTGTTCAGAGACAGGATTGTGATTGTAATTATTTTGCATTTTGAACAGTATGGTATAGCAGTTTTACTCCTTCAGATATTGAAAATACCCTGGGTGTCACCTGGCTCAAGCAGTACTCAAGCTTATGCAGCCACCTGAAAATGCTCTGAGGCTTCATCAGTGTTCAGACCACCCTTAGGAACAGACTTAAATAGGACTTCAGGCAGTGTTTCTTCCCTGCCCTCCACTCAATAGCCATTCTAAGATGGCTTCAGTTAATGCTGTGGGTTTGCTCATGGTTTTGGTTTGACTGGGAGGTGTGCTTGTGTGTCTTGCTTTGTCAGAGGCATTGATGGAAAATGGAGCTTCTTGCTGTTTTTATGAATGTTTCTACTTTTGTCAATGAAAAGGGAAAAGCTCATGAGTTTGTTAGCTCTTTTTATATCCAGCATCAAATTTTTAGCACAGTATTACAGCCAAGTGGAGTATGTTAATTACTCTAAATAGCTGTTTGATTTCAGTTCATGCCATGTTAGGTAAACATGGCAAGTAGTTTGGGTCATTCTAGAAGAATAAGTTCTGATTTAGGATTTCCTTCCTGGATGACAAATAGAGTCTGAACAAATCAGCCTAGGTTTACAAGATGGGGGCAAAGAGGACATGTTTTATTTTTCAGTTCTTGATAACAAGTCACAATGTACACATTGATTGAGTCGCATTTGGCGCTAAAAGAGAAACCCTTAGCTATTCAATATTTGGGTCAAGCAGGAGACATTTCGTTTAGCCTTTTCTGGAGAGGGGAAAGCAGGTAAGGGCTGTATTTCTGCTTAAACTGAGATTTATTGTATTTGTGAATACTTTTGTCTTAAAAGAGCCTTAAACAAAAAGGCGTCCTTTGGTGATTTTTTGTGATGAAGTAGTTCCTTCTGGGTGATGATGGATAAACAAGAGTGAGCTTATGCCTCTCTGCAGCATTTCTGGCAAAAGAGGCATTTGACACCGTCTGGTTTTGTTTCTAAGGTTGTTTGTGTTTAAAGAGGGAGAGTAAAGATGGTCATTGCCTCATTGCTTAATCTGTTTCTCTTAATGGATTTTCAGTTGATGACTGCAATCCCTATGAGAATTACAGAGCTGTTTCATTGAATAATGTTTTAGTTCAGCTTAGCCTGATAAATATCCCTTGCTAGGGGTATGGCAGATGAGCGCCTGGCCTCATTCACAAGCACGTTTGGATGCAGCCGCCAGTCTCTTTCCATTTTAAATCATGTAAATGAGCCTGGATCAGTGACTAGGGTCAACGCAGGTGAAATACAGACCCCATACAGTGGGAACTAATACCTTGCTAATCAGGACAGAGAGGAGATGAGAGGACTGAAGTGATACAAGAAGGACGTGGAGCTGTTGGAGCAAGTCCATCAGAGGCCACAAAGATGCTCTGAGGGCTGAAGCACGTCTGCCATGGAGACAGGCTGAGAGAGCTGGGCTTGTTCAGCCTGGAGAAGAGAAGGCTCCGGGGAGGCCTCAAGGAGCACCTTCCAGGGCCTAAAAGGGCCAGTAAGAAAGGTGGAGAGGGGCTTTTGGCAAAGGCCTGTAGGGACAGGACAAAGCAGAATGGCTTTAAAACTGACAGAGGGGAGATTGAGATGAGATCTGAGGAAGAAGTTCTTCCCCATGAGGGTGGTGAGGTCCTGGCACAGGTTGCCCCGAGAAGCTGTGGCTGCCCCATCCCTGGCAGTGTTCAAGGCCAGGTTGGACGGGGCTTGGAGCAGTCTGGTCTAGTGGAAGGTGTCCCTGCCTGTGGCACGGGGTTGGAACTGGATGGTCTTTAAGATGCCTACCAAACCATTCTACGATACATAATTTTATGATACAGTCTCAGTACCCAGTGAAATACCCATTTAGCTAGTCAATAAAGGGGAGAAAGGAAAACAAGATGTAACATTATTAAAAAACTTCCCGATGCGCAGTATGTAGTTACTGCTGTCCTTTATTCTCACTTTAGCTTTCACTTACTAAGGCACCAGAAAAGAGATACTTGCTTTTGGCCTTTTGAGATGAGCCTAAGATATGTTATAATGGGGTCTTCACCTGCTCCTTTTGACATGGTGAATGAATTTTTGGAAACGCTTATTCTTGCATATGGTGCTGGATGATATTTGAGAAGCAGATGTACATAAGCTTTTATTCTGAGTTCCCTGATTTATAAAACAACACAATAATGTGGTTTAAGTTTAAAAGGGTACTCACAGGTATGTTTCTATGAGTGCTTTTTCCTAATTTTACTACTTCAGGGAAGGAATGGCGAACAGTAAAGCTTTGCAGATTTAGTGTCTGTTTTTTTCACACACAGTATCAGCTTTCATGAGAGCTGCTCCAGCAAAACGAATAGCAAAGGGATCTGAAAGACTGAAGGTCTGTGTTTGCTCTCCTCTCGAGTTCCAGCTCAGCGACACCTCGCATGAGCTGTAACCCTGATGGGTTTGTTTCTCTTTTCAGATGAGGAGCAATAATGCCATTGTTGTAAGGATGTTATAGGATGTGAATGTCATAAGGATGCTTTTGTGTGGCTTTACTTCAGCAAATGGAATTCTTGGAGTTCAGAAAGGGAGAATAAACTAGGAAAAAAATATATCAATTTATACACCCGTGATGCACTTTCTTCTGAATACGGTGGGTAAATCTGCATGTTGTCCTCTGCCTCATAAAGGTTGTAATTGAATTAAAAATATTGTAAGTAAAGGCATCATATTAGAGAAATTCATCTGGGGAATGGCCAAATGAGCCAAGACTCTTTAGCTTTGAAGAAAGAGGACTTGGAGAGGGAGATGGTTGTGATTACTGTCTATAAAGTCGTCAATGACATGAAAGTTGTGCAAGAGAAGACTGTTTGGTTTTTCCAGTATCGGAATATGGGTCATCAAACGAAAATAGCAGCAGCAGATGAGAGCAAACGATGCTGGGTGACCTGTGAGCAATTTACAGTGAAGCTGTAAAACATGTTGTGCCAGGAATTTGTGAATTGTGATTCCTCCTTCATCCCTTCCTCCTCCCCCCCTCAGGAGACTAATCAAATATTGTAGGAGAAGCCTCAGTCTATGGAATTTCATCCTCGGAGATGCTCAGAATACGGCTGAAAAAACCCCAAACAATCTGATACAATTTAAGTTGGGGATTGGGTTAAATGACCTCCAGACAGCCCTTCAACCTACATTGTTCTACTGTTCTAATGTTAAATGATTACATGGGCTAAAAAGCTGTCAGACAAGTGAGCAGGTGGTCCCTAGGCTGCAGGTCACAGGATGGTGAGAGAATGGTTTTGAGAGGAGAGTGGGGTGAGTTTTTTTGTGCTTATGGTTAGGAAAACTGTATGTAGTTATTCCTAATTGGGACTTGGCTTCAAAAAGCCATATGATTAATGGTGTACCATGTGGGCATCCTCCACTGCATAGCTGTAATACAGTCACACAGACTGGAGCAGAGCTCTGGAGGTCTCTGGTTTAACCCCCAACTCAAAACCATGTGTAAGTAAATCAGGTTGCTCTTGGGCCATGTGTGTTCCTTCCAGGTCCGAATGTCTCCATGGATGGAGATCCCTCAGTCTCTTTGGGACTTTTCCCATGTTTGACCTCTCTCACGCTGAGGAAGGTTTTCCTAATATCTGGAAATTACACTGGCCATGACTTCAGGCAGCCTGATCTGCTGGGACATGCTTTGAGTGGCAGGTTGTGTCGGTGACCTCCAAGGTCCCCTTGAGCCCTTCATTGCTCTGTGATCCCATGTCACTTGACCACTTCAGTATATCCATACAGGCAGGTTGCTGAATTCTCACGATAACCCTGCACAATAGGTATAATTGCATTTTGAGTAATGTGTTCACTGGTAGAAGCATGAAACATTGTCTTAGTTTTCAATATTTACAAGGTTTGCTGTCTTCTTTTTTATGTTAGTTAGAGGTGGTTCAGCCCTTGGAGTGTTTTTGTAGCTTCTTCTGAACTCGCTCCAACGGCTTCATGTCCTTATGTTGAGGGGCCCCAGAGCTGGATGCAGGACTACAGGGGAGCCTCACCAGAGCTTTTCTTGTTTCCTATTGCCCAGCTCTTCTGTTTTCAAACAGACTTCAGCAGCTTTTTCTCCACTTTCGAGGAAGAGCCCCACTTAGCATCAGCAAAGCGCCATCAAAACACTTGAGTTTTGTTTGTCTCATTCCTTGGTCATTTTCAAAAGACATCTGCAGTTTTCAGACAGCAGAGCTTAAAATCAACAAAACTCTCTGTTCCCATTTTTATTCATTTGGAAGGAGATTCCGGACATCCTTGTGATATGAAAGGGAACTGCTCCCTTACTCGCCTTCTAATGAACAAGTCTCCCTAGGGGAAGGATGACCAGAGGAAAATTTTGACATCAAAGCTTTTGGTTTAGTGGATGAAAGTTTTCTGTGGATGCGATGAAATGGGTTGGGTCTGAAGTAGTTGTAAGTTGGGCTTGAAGGTTCCTTAGGAAGTTGTTCTGTTGAGCTGTGTTGGTGCCACATGGGAAGCCTCGGAGAGAGACTCACTCTTCAGATACAGAAGTAGGTTTTTTTTAAGTAAATAATAGTTATTTAAACATTAATTTTGATCTTTTATATGTTTGATAAGGTAGATATTCTACAGTCTGTTCTTTTGGGGCAAGAGGTATTCTTAAAACTGTTGCATCATCTACTTTGACTGCTTTATATCACATTACATTTCTTTTAATGGTAACTCACCTGCTGCTAGTAACCACTAAGAGAGTGGCAGAATGCACAGAAGAGATTATGGCTAAAATATGTTAAGAGCCTCCTCAGACACCAGGGCTGTTGTGTAAATAACTTATGAGTGGCTGCTAATACCTGCAAATCAGGATGAATTGCCTTTCAGGAGAACATGCCTACTCCATGGCTGCGGAGATGGCCCCACATGCTTTATTTGCATCACAGTGTTTAAACTTGGCTCTTGGGGGCAGAATTATGAATTTCCTCATTAGTGTTTTTCTTTTTTGTCTCACTCTGCTTGTGCAAGGCAAATGTAAGAGTTACATTTTCCATACCTTTTAAGATGGGTAGGAAGAATGTCGTTCCCTTTATCACAAGAAGCCGAAGCTTATTTCTTTTTGGGTGTCACCTGTGGCACAGATAATCTCATTTTTACTATTTATCTTGAAAAATCACCACTGCTTATTTATTAGGACTCTTGTTCCTTTGGACATCAATTTTATCTGAGCACCGTGTGGTCTTGTTTGCTAGGTCCTTGCTCCAGCAATGGCAAATACCTAGTTTCTGCTGACAAATTTACTTTAAAAATATGCTTTTTGATTTGTTGGCTCTTGTGTGCCTTTACCAACCGTAGTTTCAGTGCTGTGGCTTCTGTGAGTGGTCTTGGCTGTGTGTTACTACAACTTGGCAACTGCCATTGAAGAGGGCTTGGCTGGCTAAGCTAGCACCACAGTGGTGAGTGCTCAGGCACAGCTATGTGGAGTCGGTAGAGGACCAAGTAACTAAACGTTAAGTAACAAAGGTTGGTTTCCGCCACCTACAACTTATGTAGGTCTTGGTTTGTTCAGCTCCACCTGCACAGGAGCCTGGAGGAGGTGGCTTGAAGGCAGCTGATGGTATTGGTGCAGCCTGGGTAGAACTGGGAGATGGCCACTGAGCATGGGCAGGGTGGGGAGTCACCTCAGGCTTCAGCCAGCAAGAGGGCTTACTCTGTGGAGTGGGGTTTTTCAGTGAATTTCACTGAACTGGAGCAGATCTTTATATGAGAAGGCACTTGTCTGATAGCAACCCTGCGCACAGCAGTGTCAGACTCCTCTGACAGATGAGAACTTGGTCAAGGAAAACACTGCCATTATCTTTGATACACAGGATAGTTGTCATTACTGTTTTTCTCAGAACTAGCGTGTTTTGTTTAAAATCATCTAGAGGCAGTTAGGTGTTACAAATACGGGGTAACGGAAGCTCACTGTTCATGTGAGAAGTGCTGGGCTGCCCAAGGGAGTCCTTCCTCCTCACAGCACATCTGGAATCCTGACCATCGTCTGCTGGCTGGAGTGGGTCTGAAAGATGCTTGGTATTGCTGTTAAAGGAGACGTAATCACTACCTATCAAGTTTCTCTTTCATAAATGATGTCTGTAAAACCTCAGACAAATTCTGGAGTTTGTGGTTTGTGGATTTAGTTATTATTGGGGAGTCATTTGTTTGGTGTGCTAAAGGTATGAGTAATTTCTTCCACGCCTCTTGGAAGTCATGAAGCAGTAGTGCCTCACAACATTGTGAGCTGACACGTACAAAAAAGTTTGGTTTCCACTATTAAGAACGTACTTGATGGGTAATGAATGGTAAGCTGAGGATGAGGATGGGTGTACCAGGCAACACAGTGCAACAGGGAGAAAGAACCTGATCTTCGAGTTTATCCATGGAAAATGCCAGATTGGAATGTCCTTCCTCTCTCCTTCAAGCCCCTTTCCCCTGGGAGTCATTCAGTTTCAAGTGCTGACTCAGCTGAGCTGAATTTTCTCCATCAGCGAACACCATGAGGAGCAGGGCAGCTGGAGGAGGAGCCCTGTTCCAGGCAGAGTAGCAGCCCCTGCTAGAGCTCCCAACAAAACATCTTTGAAATATCTTTCAGAGGTTTGTCAGCATGCTTGGAGAAACAAGCAAACTGAAAAGTCTCTTAAATAATTCTTGCAGACTAATGAACAAATTTGATGAAGATTTGGCAGCTGTTCCTAATATTCCCTGTAACTCGGAAATCTTCCCAGGCAGGTCTCTGCTCTGTATAGGAGACAGTGCCCTCATAATTAAACGATGAATGAAAGCAAATGTACTGATGAGCACATTGGGTTGTTATTCACATTGAGGCAGCACAAAACGAAATTATTCTTCTGCAATCCCTTTGGGTTGTGCTCAGGGTTGTGGACCCTGGGTATATCAGAGGCCATGAGAGGTGGAATCTGAATTATGGTCCTGTGGCCCCTGGAGTAGGCAAATTCCCACCCAGCTCCCCTGGGTTGATCATTATTATTATTTACAGATACAGATTTCTTAACCTGTATGTGTGCTCTCCTGCAGTGTAGCCCCATCAGCTTGCTCGTGCTACATTTCTGGTTTACATTTAAAAAAAAACCTAAAATTGTTTTGTAGAACCTGTATGTGCTCTGATAATTTTGGGTGTTGAACTTATTCACTTCAAATTTCTTCTGTAGTAGCCAGTATTTAATTAAGTAACATGAATCATAGAGCCCTGGAATGGTTTGGGTTGGATGGGATCTTAAAGCTTATCCAGTTCCAGCCCCCTGCCAAGGGCAGGGACACCTTCCACCAGACCAGGTTGCTCCAGGCCCTGTCCAGCCTGGCCTTGAACACTGCCAGGGATGGGGCAGCCACAGATTCTCTGGGCAACCTGTGCCAGGACCTCACCACCCTCACAGGGAAGAACTTCCTCACATCTCATCTTAATCTCCCCTCTGTCAGTTTAAAGCCATTCCCCCTTGTCCTGTCCCTACCTGCCCTTGTCAAAAACCCCTCTCCACCTTTCTTATGAACCCCTTTAGGCACTGGAGGCTGCTCTATGTTCTCCCTGAAGCCTTCTCTTCTCCAGGCTGAATGACCCCAGCTCTCTCAGCCTGCCCCCATAGCAGTGGGATTGCTCTGACCCAGATGCAGGACCTTGCCTGTGGCCTTGTTGAATTTCATGAGGTTCACACTGTTCCACCTCTCCAGCCTGTCCAGGTCCCTCTGGATGGCATTCCTTCCCTCCAGCATGTCAACCACACCACACAGCTTGGTGCTGAAATGACATTAAATTATTGTTGTCATTAGTTCATAAGTATGGAAGCTGCTGGAGTTTAAATCCTGAAATTTTGGAAGCTGAATTTTTTGGAGCGGGCCACCTCAGGCTTCCTGAGCAGACAGATTCACATTGCTGCGTGGATACTATGTGATACCGGCATCAAGCAAAAGGTTTAATGTTGCTGCTGAATTAGCTGAAAAAACAACAACAGGCAGAACAGGAAGGGTAGCTTCTAACGGATGGAAAGTCACCTTGATGTCTGAGAGATTTCAGGCTGGTAGGATTCAAAATAAAGCCGGTCCAAGGAGCAGAGAGCAGTGAGTGAACAGACAGTTCTTCAGAAACGGGAACCATCAGCAACAATTGCTGTTTCTGGTATTGCTGTAGATAAATTGAGCAAGTTAAATCAGGGAGAATATAAAGGTTTATTGAAATGCACTGGAGAAAACTGGTACAGAGGACCAAATACAGATTAGCTGCAGAAAAATGGGCTTTCTAGGTGAATATGACTGATTCTTCAGAATTTTGCACTAAAACCAATGTCTGGACAGTCTTTTTTTGTATGCACACTAAATGCTATGTTGCCAAACGCTTAATATGACTTGGAAGCTAAATCGCTAGGAAGAGGTTATTGCAATGGGTAAAAAGGATTCTAGGCTTGTCCTGGATTCAGAAAAAGAAATAACAAGAAGAAAACCATCCTGCTGTTGAGCATCGCTGGGGCAGGCAGAGGGCATGATTTTATTTTATTCTGCTTGTTTCAACTGGGCATTTGTACCAGAACTGAACTGTCCTCTGAGATGCTTCCTTCAAGGCTGACGGGCAAGAAAACGTGGAATACAAATAGTAGTTTTCAAAAGACGTGGAGAACAACCTTTTTACTGTTGGAATTGTTACACTATTGTCTCGTGGGCCCTTACTGTGCGCCGCAGCATTATAATCTGTTGTGTTGTTATACAAAGAAACACCCAACACAGATAACGCTTTATTTTAATCCCAAGACGACAAGGGATAGATTTGTGATGGGTTATTTGCACCATATCAGTCATAAAATTCAGATGCTACTGGACTTGCTGCAGGAGGCAGCTCATAGCAGTGCAGCTGTACAGCAACACCACTGAGAATTAGTGTTTTAAAAGCTATTTATAGGGAAATTGTCTCTTGCCTGTCTCATGGCACAAAGCAGTGTGGCAATTCTACTGAAGGGTTTATAAGGTTTAAGGAGAAAACTTGGTGAATCTGCTTCTGAATTGATGTTTTGTTGTATGGTTGGTTTGGAAGGCAGTAGTTATCCTGCTTGCGACTGGACATATTTTTGTAAAAGGAGCTGAGGAAGTCTTTGTGGCTACTGTGCTACTGTTCAGAGAATCACATCTTGATGGCCTCCTCTGGACTCGCTCCAACAGCTCCATGTACTTATGTTGGGATTGCAAGGGAGGTTTCATAAGAGCAGAGTAGAAGGGGAGAATGCCCTCCCTCAGCCTGCTGGTCACGCCACAGGTGGTGCAGCCCAGGACGTGATTGGTTTCTGGGCTGCAAGTGCACGCTGCTGGTTATGGGGAGCTTCTTCTGGACCAGCACCCCCAAGTCCTTCTCCTCAGGGCTGCTCCCAGTCCAGTCTGTGTGTTCCCTGTCCCCGTTCAGCATGACAACCTCTGGTGGCAGTGACAAAAATGAACAATCACTGTGAAAACCTGACAAATCTTGTGCCTGAATCTAAGCTTTGCTCTCTGAAACACCGCATACAGCAGCATAACACAATGGTTTCTACACTAACAAGGGTCAGTATGATCCACATTTGTGGTCCTTTCCTGTGTGACCTTTCCTGTTAGCAGTCAGACTCCCTCTGGCTGCTGGGTAATTCCCTCTGCTCATGGAGAGCTGCAACACAGGGACAGAAGAAAGGACAAGAAGAAAAAGCCATAACAGTAGGGAGAGCTTGAAAACAGTGCCCTACATCAGAATAAGACATAGTGTAAAACCTGGAGGAGTTCAGAACTTCACCATTAATTTTCCAATGATTTATTTTAATAACTTGAAAGCTGGGAAAGTTTGCTATTTTAATAAAACCAGAGGTTTCCTTCATCTGCTGTCTTTTCTCGCTGGAATATGAGAAATTGGATGCTAATGGTATGTGGATGAACCTAACCTGTTACAGGGAAACTCTTTCTTCCTGTAGGTATTCTGGCTTGGGGAAAATTTTCCAGAAACAGCCAACCTGTACCTGTCTCAGGTCTGTCTCCTCCTGCTACTGTCTTGAATAACAGTAAACTAAAAAAAAAACCCATGGTAAATAAAAGAAAAAGGCTCAAACTTACAAAGTCTCCCTTCCTTTACTTTTCCCTATCCCCAGCAAAATTAGAAGAGACCAAACCAGTTGAAGCTGTGACAGGGAATGATATCACAGCACCTCCCAACAAAGAGCTTCCTCCCAGCCCTGAGAAGAAGACAAAGGTAGGTGTTTCACATTCAACATCTTTGTTTCCATGGCTTTTATTTTTGCTGGCTTTTCTGCTTCTTAAGCTGTGGCAACACGAGTTCTGTTTTCTGAGCTGCCATTTGCGAACTGTTTTCCTGGAACAAAGACATCCAGTTATGAAGTTGCAAACAACTAAGCCTGTAGTAAATGTGACTGAGAGGGGATTTAGTAAATGTGTGGTAAGCTTTGTTTAAATTAATGCTTTGGTTGGTATTGGTGGTGTAGAAGTAGTAAACATGTATGGCAATGCTTCTGCTACACTGGTACTCTCCTAGTTGTTTACTACACATTTGTTTGCATTACAGTTAGCATACAGAGATGCTGCTCAGCATCTGATGTTCTCTTATTTTAGGGCTGTTTATGAAACATGAGTAATACCTGCTTGCAGCATTCAGCAAAATCTAATTCCAGATTCTTAGAGCGCTGGTAGGGGGAAAGGGTTCTGGGTCCCCTCAAAGGCAGCGGATGTTTGACCACTACAGTTGATCAGATGAGGATTTAGAGCTTGCAATCCCTGTGTGCATGTAATTGGAAAGCAGTGTCCTGTGTATTGCACGTAGGACTAGATGCCAGAACAACCGATTACTAATCCCAGCTTTACCAGTGATTCCTTCTGTTGCTTTAGATGTTGCTGAAATAAATCCTGTTCGCTTTGAATTGAATGGCAAAACCTCCTTGGGCCCTGAAGGCAGCCTCTTCTGCTGCTTCATTTGGTCTTTGTTACACTCAGAAAACAGAAAGCTAAACTTTTTTTTGTTGTTATTTGATTTAAAATTTCTTTTTTATGTTCTTGCAGCTCAGTGTTTTGGTTTACAATGCGCTATTTTTTTGTTGTATTTTTTGTTTGTCTTTATACTGGATTTTGCTTTTTGATAAAACACAAAGCCTGCCATATCCACGTCATCTACAAAGCCTGCAGCAACGAAAGCCAGGCCCCTGTCCGCTACCAGCCCCAAGGGGCCATCCTCTGCCACGCCTGGCCTAAACAAAAAACCCACAAGCCCTACTGCAGGTCCTACTTCAGCCACTACTACTAAACGCCCAGCCACCAGCACTACACGTCCCTCCACCCTAGCTCCAAAAGAGACTAAACCAAAGGTAAGAAACTACTTGCTTTTGTGTGGGAGCTCCGAGAACTTATTTACATGTTAAATTACCAGCTGTCTTACCAAAGAGTCAAAACATAATTGGAGTGCTGATCATTGGAGGGTAAGATCAGGAATGTGATTCACAGTGTTATGAAAGCCTCACTGTTATTAGTATCAGCTTCCATTAACCCACTTATGGCATAGGGTCCCAAGCATTTAATTGAGCTTTAAGGTCCCTTCCAACCCACTCTACTCTGATTTTGTGATTTCTACCCATTACTAAAAGAGGAGGGTTTTTTAAATACAGATACACTACAAAGATAGGATAACTCTTAAATCCAGACAAGAGCATGGGAAAACTGAATGGAGAGCTTCTGTATTATGGAGGGGGGGAATCAGTTTGAACATTTCAGTATTTCCCACTTATTGTCTCTTTATGATGTCTGGTCATTATAAAAACTGTACAAAGATAACTGATAATACACTTAACGTGCTTAGGAAATATTGGAGATTTGTAATTCTCCAATAAGAGCAGATTTGTGAACAGTTCTTAGTGTTTCATCTTGAAGCTAATGAAGTTTACTCTTTAACATGTAATATTCAGAGCAGGAAATGTCCCTTGAATATTCCCCACATTAACATGTGATATTGTAAAGAAAAAGAATTCAGATTGAAAGGGAATGTGAAAATGTTTCAGAAGCTTTCAGTTGATGTTTACATGCTCTAGCATTTCTGCTAGACATTAAAGCTTAAATAACTGCTTTTGAGTGTCTTTTAAAACTAAATAAATGAAAATAACAAAAAGAGTATGACAGCACAGGCATAAATCTGCACTTTTTTTTCTGTGAACCAGTGTCTTTGATTTTAAGTTTTTGCAGGATTTTGAATCCCTTTTTGATGAGGTCAAAATCTCATCTCATTTGGTTTTGTACATTAACTCAGTATTTTAATACTCCAGAGATCAATCAGTTTACAAACAGGTGACTTTCCAGGGACAGACATGAAAGAGTTTTCCAACTGACGAATGAACCACAGACACTTAATTTGTAAGTTCATAGTGTTTTAGTGAATGCCTCCTTCGCTTAGGAAGCATTTCTACTCATGAACGAAAGAAATCTCTCTCAAAAGTATTGCTAGTGGACTGATCTTTTCCATTTTGTTCTGAAAACAGAACCTTGTTCACATCTGTAAATGGCCTCCAGACGTTAATTCTGAAATTACGGGAATTCTGACACTCAGCGGGGTTTGTGCTCTGTGACCTGCATTGAATATAGTCACTTCTGCATGCCTTAATTATATTTTTTAGTCTGCATTATACTGTTCCAGCAGCATCTAGCCTATGCATTTAAGAATTTAAACAATTTCAATTTATTTCAGGCTTTTTGTTGGCAAACACTTTGAAGGTACTGTCAGTGAAATACTGCCTTTAATGTAGCCTGTTTGTTTTCAGGCTGCAGATGCGAAGACCACAGATAAGCGGACCTCACTTTCAAAGCCTCCGACAGCTGCCACTTCTAAAACTACTGTTAGGAGCAGCCCTGTTGCTCCTAAGACAACGGCAGCATCACCAGTTGCTGCAACTGCTGCTATGAAAAATACTGCTACTTCTCCACCGAAGAGGCCAACATGTAAGTATTGTCTTGGTTTTTCTTCGAGGGATCTTTCTTTCTAACCAGCTGCAGGTTTCTGTTTGAGTAGCACCATTAGTTCACTCTGTGATGTCTTTCTCACGTATTCCAGGGTGCTGACTGCTTTTTCCTGTGTTTAGGTCATCCCATGGCCTTGTCAGTTTATTAAAATTAGTCTCTGGTAAACAAGCTTGTGATCTTCAGTTCAAAAGGAGAAAAAAGAAGGAAAAAAAAACCCAACCTTGACATGTAGCTATTTTTGAGAAGCCATAGCTCCTGTTAACCAGTACTTCTGAGAGGCGTAGCCCAGCCTACCTGTCAGTCAGGAGTTGACCTGAAACTCAGTGATAGCTGAAACATCAATCCTTTTAATACAACACACGACAAGATCCTGTGCAAAGGCACAGAGACCATAGGTCAGATATTTTTTGCCTCTTCAGGGCCTCCTTCTTCAAAAACAAATCTGAGTGATCTTCAAGGACAACTTGGACCAGCTCTGTGTGATTCAGGGTTAATACAATTACTGAATGGGATTGATTAAAGAAAAAGGATGCTATTACCTCTAAATTTTGCCATAGTAACAGTTAGAATAGGCACTAAAACCAATTTAAAACTTGGGGAAAGCAAATCTGCAGAAGAGAACTTGAAGTACTCAAGCTAGTGCATCTGAAGAACAAATAAGTTTAAACAGAAGTGAAGGCTTTTTACTAGTGCACAAAGAATTTGGAGCTGAAATCACCATCAGCTTTATCAGAAA
Source organism: Pezoporus occidentalis (assembly GCF_034315485.1). Taxonomy (NCBI): domain Eukaryota; kingdom Metazoa; phylum Chordata; class Aves; order Psittaciformes; family Psittacidae; genus Pezoporus; species Pezoporus occidentalis. Next base: position 61,644 of record NW_026916181.1, read on the forward strand.
ACTGTGTCCCACCCCAAAAGAGAGAACTTCCCATGAGTTTAACACAGTCAGTGTGAAACGTCAGCAGCATATTAGCATCTTGAAAATGTAGTTTTCACTGGAGCTTGAGAGATTTAATGTCAGATTAAAATATAGTTAAATAATCTCAAGTCTTTTCCAATGACTAGACCTCATTGGCAAAATTTGCCAATAAACATGTAAAACTAGTAATATGTATTGCTGTTTTGTTCTATGAGTCCCAAAGCATGAATTCATAATCCATCTTTCCCAAAATAATAGTAACGTTTTAACTATGTTGGAATATATCAGGCTAGATGTACATTCCATACGTTGTGCTCTAGGGGAAGATATAATTAATCAAGTGTGGAGGAAGTGTTGCACCTTCCAAAAGCCATGGATCTTCACTGATCCTGTGGACATCCTTGTAAAATACATTGTGTGGTCTTTTAGGCAAACTGTAGCCCAGAATGCTTAATATGTTTTAATGAGTTTGGTTAATTTTCCTTCCAAAATTGAGGCGTAAACAAAGACACATTTTCTGATGACATTTGAAAAGAGATGGAGTCAATGATGCAGAGAGGCAGGAAGGGTGTTCCAAGCGGCAAGATGTACAGATGAAGAGGCTTCTGCACCAGCAAGGGTGGTGGGATGTTGCCAAAGTACAGTGAGAACTGGGTGGGCGAGGGAGAGATGAGGTCAGCTGGAGAAACTCTGTCAGGAGCTAAAGCTGCTTTGTCTGAATCTGGAAACACAGAGGAGTCATGAATGGTAAAAGAAGGGAGCCTTATTTTGGATGAGGAGAAAGCAGTGGTGTGACAGAGGGTGAAGTGTTGGGGTGTCTAAAGGGGAATTGCAATGAGCCAAACAGTTCAGTTTAGGTGGAACATATGCAGCTTCAGCTAGATGCATAGATGGAAGTGGTGGAGACCTGGATCTCTTCAGAGCACAGTTTCTCGTGACACTGCATTAAGCCAGATTTTATGTTTCTGGCTAAAGATGGGATCTCAGAAGGCCATCTGCTCTTGCTTTTCATGTGTCAAAAGATACTCGCTTTGTCATGGTGTGCTCAAATGTTTAGTCATTCTCACTACTCAAAAGTACGTGTATAGTGATTTGTTTTGAAATAATATGGTTTCACTTTTTTAGGTATTATATGTCAGTCATTCTCTAATGAATGAGTGTCATGGACTATGTAAGGCTTGATTTTTTTTTTTTATTATTATTGTTTAATTAAAATATTTCTTTTTAGTTTCCTTCTCTCCTTGTGAAAATTACTTGTATGTTTGTACAGGATGAACTCTCTGTCTTTCAGATCAGAAGATCAGTCTTTAACCATTTTCCCAGTAGCTTTATCATTCTCCAGGTTTTCAACCTCACATGCTAATAACACGGACAAAAATGTTCCAGTATTTGGCTCCCCACTGACACGAGTAGCAATGACATCTCTATATTAAAGTAACGTATTAGTCCTCTTGCCTTTACATAAAACAAAGTCTGTTCCGGCCGTACAGTTTTCCCAATTAAAACTGTGGTCTCAAGGAATGAGATTAGGTTGGTTTGACAGGACCTTTTTTGAAGTGTTTGGTATTAATTATATATCTATCCTCCAGGCCTTATTAAATTATCCAAATGTGTTTCATCTCATTAGCTAGTATCTTATCTGTGGTGTTTAATTGAATGCTTTTAGCAAAGTCAGAATGGAGTGATCCATGCTAACTTGGCCTGTAGGTATCTGCCTCTTTCGCTTGCTCTATTCTATATTGGTATTCCGTAAAGTACCCTGACAGCTACTTGGATTTATCTAAAAATCTAAGACTGTTAATGAAAATTAAATATTAGAAGACGGGGGGTTTCATAATTTGTAACTCAGATTTTTCCATTTATTGTTTGCTTTTAACGTTGTGTTTCTTTGGCTACTGAAGTGAAACAGATTTTAGCCAGAGTTGCTCATTACTAATAGTAAAAAGCTACAACTTAATTATCAAAGAGCTCCTTAAAATAAGGTTCTAGTTACATTTTTCAGTGTGTGTTTTTTGTCTTGATCAATTCTGTGTATAGTTTTCTTCTGCTCTGAGAAATACAGATGTGTTTCTGGTTTGCACTGTCCTCTACCTATGTGAAATGTAATCAGGTCATGATCATTGCAGTTTGCCCAAAGGCGTAATTTAGTTTAGTGATTGATTTTTGGTCTTATACAATTATAATAGGGACCAAAATATGTGCAGTAACTTGTGTGCAAGAAAAATTGGCATGGGTTAGAACCGATCTAGCAATAGGACCAAGGTTATAGAAGGACAACTGGGGTTCTGCTTTTGCTATTTGGTAAAGAAAGGAGCTGTGTTTTGGGGGTTGGTTTGTTGTTTGTTTGTTTTTTTTCTTGTTTGTTTTTTTTTTAAAGAAATTGAAGTGCAGTGAGATTAAAATAGTCTTACTGCTGTCTGATTCAGCAAGTTATTCTAAAAAAAATATTTTAAAGAAATTATTTTATTATTTAAAAAATCCCCTTTTATTGTTTGGCTGGGCAGGATGTTGGGCCATCTAGTCTTGGGTCACGTTTTGTCAAGAAAGGTTGGACTAGATCATCCTTGAGGTCCCTTCCAACCAGGGATCCTAGGATTCTGTGAAGCGCAAGCCATACCCCAGGTGTGTGGCATCACTGAGTGATGACTCTTTAGATAAATAGATCTTTTTACTGGAAAGCATGAGTGGGATTTGCTGTTACAAGGAGGACCTCAGCCAGGTGTTTGAGGAAAGCAGTTAATTCTTTCTTCCAAGCATTATGTTTGAAATGGGGCCTGTGAGTAGAGAGGACCATTGGTCTGTGAGGAGCTGCAGAGAGACCCTAACCTCAGGGGAAGCTGTGTGACCCCAGGCGTCTCATCTGTGCAAAATGGCTTCCACTTTGAAATACTGACAAGTATGTTTTGTGTTGGGCAGCCATCAAGACTGAGGCAAAGCCTGCAGATGCCAAGAAGACCACTGCAAAGTCACCATCAGGTAACTAACTGTTCAGTTCCCATCTAAATCAAATCCTCCTGTTAGGGGCTGTGTTGGTCCTATCTTTAGGACTCTGAGGAAGTTTGTATAAACGGCCTCTGACCTATCTTTTTCCCCTTTCCCTCCAACTATGGCTGTGATCATTGCAGCAGACTTGAGCCGCCCTAAGAGTGCTACTGGAAATGCAGTAAAAAGCAGCACCACCACTTCTACCACCTCCGCCAGCGCACCTACTTTACCTGGAGTAGCCACCAGTCGTCCCAAACCCAAGCCTGCTGCAACCAAACCCACCACACCCTCTACCACAACAGCAGATGCTAAAAAAACAACTGCTAAGGTTCCAGCTAAACCCAGCAGCGTTTCCAAGCCACCTCGCCCGACCAGCAGTGCTTCTGCTCCAGATCTGAAAAATGTACGTTCCAAAATTGGATCAACAGATAACATTAAGCATCAGCCTGGTGGAGGAAAGGTGAGTTTCTTCAAACATGGTAACAACATGTGCGTTGGAACAGTAGCTCTTAAGCATTAGGGGTGCTCTTTGCTAATTTTGGTGGCTGTGTCCTCACTGCTCTTCTCATTTATGCTCTGCAGAGCTCCTCTTTGGGTTCTTGGTTTATGCACAAGGCATTAACAAAGCAGTGATAGTAGCGTACAGAAGGAATCCGCTTTAATTAAGAGCCTTCATGGTGTTTACTGGCATACGTACAGGAATTCAGAATTCTGTGGTTCTGTTTTTCTGTTGTACTTCCTGACATAGGAACTAGTTGGTATTGATAGCTCAAAATCTTGTCTATATTCCAAAACCTTGCCTGAACAGAGGATTTGAATCTGCTGAATGGTACACAAGGTGGATTAATGCAGGAAATCTGGATTCAGGAGCAAGTTCCACAGCACCTTTTCCAGGTCTAAGAGCAGGGGAGCTATTCAACTTGCCAGGCCTAAAGCTGAAATGAAATGCGTCTCTCTGTGTGGCTTTTTGGATAACCCCTGGTGGCTGCAGGAAGAGGGTGGTGTTGAATGATCTATAGGGAGAAGCATGTACATTGTACTTGAGGCTCTCAGCCAGTAAGGGTCTTACATTACACTTTCACTGTGAATATCTACCATGTAAATGGTAAAGGTTTAGGGATATGCCAGTATCTCTCTTCTGAGGGTTTAAATTATTTTGTGGATACGCATAATCATAAAACCTTTATTGGATATTATATAACAGATACACTCATTTTTGCCTGACCAAATATGTTAGCAGCTTGCCCGTAGTCAGAGGGCTTTAATTTCCACGGAGTGGAACAGATTTGCCCACTTATCTCTGCTGCAGGTCTGTGATAATGAATAACTTCAGTCTCATGCCAAGAGAGTATGGCTCATGCTGGGAGCCTTAATCTCCTCTCAGGCACATTAAAGTCAAGGGCATCCTTGGGCTGTGGTGGTATATGTCACAGACAGCATCAATATAGCATGGATTTATTCTTTGGAGTTAAAGAGTATCATAGTACAGTCCTCAGAGCCTAGGCATTTAGAGGACAGAAACTTCCACTCTTCAAAATGGAGTTTCTATAAATGACAAAAAAGTCTGCTGAAAAGCAGGAGGGAGACCCTTTCTTGTACTGTATAGTGTAGCTTGAAAGCAAACAGAAGTTAAGAAAGCCTACTGCCATCTGCTCAAAAAGAATAGAGAAGATTGTTCTGTTATTTCAAATTGTGCTAGTGGCTCTGAGGATTGCAGAGCTTCTTAGCTTACAGGGTTATTGTGGCAGCTCAAGGGAATTTATTTTTACATTTAATTGTACTACACTTTATTTTCTAAGTGTTTTAATGGAATTGTTAAATCCCAACAATTGTACTTTTAAGAAAATGGTACTTTTTGTAGTCCTACTTATGCAGAGATGGTTTTAGAAGCTGAAAATGTCATAGAAGTGCTAGGGTTTTTTTGTTTCCTGTTCTTTTGCTGGTAGGCTAGTGAAATACAGAATTTATACTGACACAAACCCCACCCCCTCACCCCCCAAGAAATGCAGGTTCTGCTGCACTTACATGGATCTAGATGAGTAGAAGAATGGATGTTCTCAGGTAGTTGCTGAATTTTTCTAAACCCTGGATGTTTTCATTCAGTTTTCTGCTTAGCTGGATTAGTAGGTCCACTGGCATTTGATTAGTTAAAAACTGTATCAGAAATTGATCTCAATGCCCGAGTCAAATCAGTGTGGGGGTGTGAAATCAGAAAAGAAAGCACAGTGTATCTGTATCCAGCTGAGCTCTCAGACCTCAAAGACAAAGAACATCAGCCAGTGGTGTGTGTTTGCCTCTCAGATCTGTACAACATCCTCCCTGTGAAGGAGTTGTCCTGCACTGCTGTTGGGTTACTAAAGGATTTGTTGTAATTTTTTGGCAGAATATAATGGACTGGGGTCACTTGAAGACTTGCCAGTGTGACTATTGGGGAAATGAGATGCCAAGGAAGGGCATCGACAAGCTTTTTGAGAAATGGAGAGCTTAATTATTGCTTTGTGACCCCTGGTGCCTGTTTCAATCTGTGTCTGAGTGATGTTGCCTCCCTTCCACCCCCTTAGTTTTTATTGCTCCTGGGCACAGGATTATACTTTGCCTGAGAATTACAGCATGTGAGAAGTTCTCCTGGGTCATCTGCTCCACTGAGTTTATCTGGATAGCTTGTGTTCCTGTACTCTCCTGCCCACAGTTTTGCTTTTGCTGGTTGAAATCATCCATTTGTCTCCATCTAGGGGAAAATAGAGAAAAGGCCAGAATCAGCCGCTGCTGCACGAAAGTCTGAACCCAATGTGGTCTCTAAAATGGCTACTACTAAAACAACCGTATCAAAAGAGGGTGCCCCAAAACAGCCCAATGGGAAAGTGAGTTTATTTCAGACTTTTCTCTGTGGAAGATGAAGGACAACATTTCCATTTTGAGTCACTTTCCCTTCTCTTCAACTCTTCTGCTTTCTTCTGTCAGTGTCACTGTTCCTTGCACAGACACTCTTCCAGTTTTTTCTTGTAAACTCTACAATGTTCTCAGTTAAACACATTCAGAGATCACTGTCAGAGGTATCTTTTCCATGCCTGCTGTGTGTAAATGTTTTCAGAGCAGTGTCCTCCATTCTCACTTTTAGACAGATAGGCTTAACTTTTGTAGAATCATAGAATCAGAATGGTTTGGGTTGGAACGGACCTTAAAGCCCATCCAGTTCCAACCCCTTACCATGGGCAGGGACACTTTCCACCAGACCAGGTTGCTCCAAGCCCCATCCAGCCTGGCCCTGAACACTGTCAGGGATGGGGCAGCTGCAGCTTCTCTGGGCAACCTGTGCCAGAGCCTCACCACCCTCACAGGGAAGAATTTTGAGTCAGAGCTTTCCTTTCTGACCAGTTCTTCATACACAGCACTAGTTTATAACTAGGAAGAGCGAGCCTTAGTTCAACAGTGCCTGTTCTACGATTGCAGACTAACAAAGGCTTAGTATTTTTCCTGCAATATTTCCAACCCAGTTGTATCAAGACTCCTTAACTCCATGCATTAGGTGGCCACCATCTGATGGGTTACTCTGAAGCTGGTGTGACATGGTATTTCAGCATGAGAGAATGAGGAATGAGGAGGGAGTGCCTGCAGTGCTCGTTTAATTCAGATATTATCAGGCAGAGCCTGTTGATGAATGGATGGAACTTGTGCCTCTAGAGAAGTCAGGAAACCACTATCTACTTCCACTGCATTAGTACGTTTTCAGAGCTGCTGTTGCACTGAATCCAGTGTTTCTGAACTGGCTAAGGAGCTTTTTGAAACCTGCTGAAGTGAGAATGTTCTGGTGATTCCTTTTGTGCTTCAAATTTATCACCTCTTTTTAAAAGTAGGATACAGCTTCTACCACGTTCTGTGCTGTGTTAAATAACGCCCAGACTAAACATGTGTTGTAACTAACCTTTGTAAACATGGGCCTCTTACTCTAACTCAGTTGCTACCTTTGTGGGTAAAAGCTCACTTAGTATACTCCTTTTGTACTTTGAAACAGAACAATTTTGATTTAAAGGAGAAGCAATTAACATAAGATTCATCTGATAAAATTTAAGTGAAGGTTTGACAACTTTCATCAGAAGAGTAGTTTCTCATCTGCCGCCCAGAGGGTTTGAAAGACATTACCCAAGACTGGAGCCAGTCCAGGCAAGTGAAGGTAAAGTGCAGTTCAGAAGTGCTCAGAAGGCTCAGAGCAGTTCATAGTGTTGTTGGAGGTGGAGCCATGGAGGAAGGAGGTAGCTGAGCTGGCTCTCCCTCCTCTGAGAAAGGTCTCACCAGAGCGCTCCTGAGAAGCTTCGCAGGGGACAGAGACAGCCCCAGCCCTTCTGGCAGGCAGGCTCCTACCTGGAGATGCTAACCCACAGATCATATGAAGAAGCGGTCTTCACAGAAGCGCTTAAGCTCTCGCACTAACACTGTCTGTGCAGCCTCTTGTTTCGTTCACTTGTTTTTCCTCACTCTCCTTCTCAGTTGCTTTCACACCTAATACTAAAGTTGGATTGAGTTTAACACAACTCTTTGTTTATCCATCATGTTAGAGCATCCACTCCAGCCTGCCATATGACAACTCTAACCAGTCCTCTTCCCTTGTGTTGTTTTCCATTCTGTAACATTCCAGGTCCAGATAGTCTCCAAAAAAGCGAACTACAGCCATGTTCAGTCCAAGTGTGGTTCCAAGGACAATATTAAGCATGTCCCTGGAGGTGGGAATGTAAGTATGGGCTCTGGGCAAGTTGTCTTTCTACTAACTCCTTCTCTTGTACTATGTTTTTTTATGTCAGTCTTAAGAACGCTCTTGTTTCAGTCAGAAAGGTGTAGCAGAGTTTCAGGGCTTCTGGAATTAATGTAGGCTGGAGAATTCTTTATTTTTTCCCGATGGGATGCTAGGGTGAATGTGTGTGTTTTGTTTCTTAGTGCTACGCATACACCTGACCTGTATCTCGTGTTTTATGTGTTATTTATTCATCACCAAATGTAGGACGTGCACACCATTGACCCCAGGAGTTAGCTTGCTGTGGGTTCCCTCTGCAGTCGATGGAGGCACCTCATCAGTCCTCTGACCTGTTTCAGATGTCTGGTTTTTCAGATGAAATCCACTGTGGCCTAGAAGTGCCTGTTACTCTTCACTGGCTAATAGGGCCTGAGTCAGATTGATTTCACTTCGTGTTTTGCAAGAAGGGACACTTTGGGGAAAAAAGGAGGAGAAGACTCAGGGGTTTAATTTTTGAGCTGCAGTTAACTTCTAAATCTAAAGGCCACTGTATCTCTGGCAGCAGGGTTGTGCTTTTTAAAATAGAAGGCCAATGGTGTAATGTCTCTGTACTTGGTTACGGGTATTATATTTTGACAGTGTCTAGAAAAACCAACCCAGTTAAATACGTAGATACACTATAGCTTTTGAAAAGATGACATAGTTTGGCAGGCTTGTTTCCTTGTGAGCAAATCTGTACTACCTTAACAGATCTATGCTAGGCTGTTTGTACTGGGGGTAGTCTGCAGAAGTACAAAGACTGGATGGTTTCAAAAAGACAGTGAAGTACTTAAGCCCAAGAAAGCTTCTTCCATTGATGTTTAAATATGCCAAGTTCCTGTGGAGTCAGGTTCAGCTATTGCATCTCATAGAATCATGAAAATACAGGTTGGAAGGACCTCAAAAGATCATCTGGTGGAATCTTTCTAGGCAAAGCATGACCCAGACTGAATGGCCCAACACCCTGTCCAGCCAAATCTTAACAGTATCCAACACTGAGGAATCCACCACTTCCCTGGGCAGATTATTCCAGCTGATTGTTCTCATTGTGAAGCATTTTCCTCTAGTGTCTGGTACGAATCTCCCTGCAAGTAACTTGTGCCCATCGCTCCTCTTTTCCATGTAACTCCTTGTAAAAAGGGAGTGAGTCTCTGTTATCTTTGTATCTACCCTTTAAATACTGGGACATGGTGATAGGGTCTCCCCTTACCTGCTTTTTCTGTAGGCTGAACAAGCCCAGTTCTCTCAGCCTTTGCTCGCATAGTTTTCTAGGCCTTGGATCTTTGTGGCTCTTCTCTGGACCCTCTCCAGTCTGTCTGTATCTTTGCTATATAGCGGGGACCAAAACTGAACTCTATTACCAGTGTGGCTTCCTCTGTGCCCAGTGACTGAGAGCCAGCATCAATGAAACTGCCTGCAAATACTCAATTTCTGGGGCCAGACGCTGTTTTGACTTAGTCAGTGTATTCTGTTTGATGTCTGGTTCAACGGATGCAAAAGCTACGTAGAACCTGCCTGTGCTGCAAACTGCCACTTGCCTTATGAAATATCTGTGTATTTGTCTAGCTGGCTGAACGTTTACATGACCAAATCTTCCATAAATCTTTGCAAGAGGCAACCAGCTCTGGGTACTTGCCAAACTCATTCCCTGCAGGCTGGTTTCCAAGGTGGTAAAAGACAGATGTTGAAGTCACACATGAAGTGTTCGTTTAACTAATCTTAACTTCCCATTGAGAGTTGCTGAGCATGTATCCCTGATACCCTCCTTCCCTTCCAGTTTGTGGATTCTTACAGTGGTGGGATTTGCCATCTTATTTGGTGTTTCCATGACTTAGCCAACACTTACAGGAATGCATACACGTGTGTATAGACCTTCCCATAGAAATGCTCATGCAGGAGAATTCTCTGTGCCATAGAAAGATAAACTGATGGTGAGACCATCACATCAATCAGGTGCCCTCATAATATTTTTTTAGCTATGTATCTTTCTGTTCCTACTGCAGATTCCATCTGGGTTTGTCACCCAGGTTTGGAACACAGACTGTTTGTACATAATATGTGGTTTGTGGCAGAAGTCCTTTTGGCTCTGCTGTTAACAGCTGTTGTAACCTCACTGCTCATGCAGTCAAAAGAGCTGTATTTTACAAGCAGCTTTAATTTTGCCACTCTTACCTTTTATAGCCTTTTAGTGGACAACAAGTCAAGCATATTTTCTTTTTTTTTTTTTTTTTTTCCACAACAAAGATGTGATTTCAATGTGGGGATGTTTTCTTGCTTGATGAACTACACATGTGAACTATTCTTCCTTCCAGTGAATCACCAAACCCATCCTTTCCTCTTTACTGTCCTGCCCTGGGGACATTCCCAACTCTAGGGGACAAGTGTGCCTGCTTTCATTTTCTCTTCTTCCACACCCTCCTTTTATCACTGTAGTTTTTCTCTTTGCTCAACTACATAAGCTTTTTACTTTGGGAATAAAGTGCTTATTATTTCTTAGTTCCAAATGCCCCCAAAACGGCTTCAGAATTTCTCAGTCTTCCAACGCCCCCAAGCCCAGAACAGGCAGCACCAGTGTGAGGAGACAAGACACAGTGACCAGTCTGGCCTCCTATAAAAGCACTTTCTCCACTTTTTTATCTGCTTGCTCCCTTTGGGGCACCATAACATTAGTGTCTTCTTTCAAGATGTTTTCGTGTTCAAATAATTACAGGGATCACTTCTGATGGAATACTTCCCAGTGTTTAATTCCTGAAATACACTGCTGATGGGGATGTCTGGAAAAATCCATTGTTCTAGTCTGTGGCTTCAGTTAAAGATTTTAGGAGTCCTGTGGACAAGAGCTGTGGTTAGTAGCAAATTATGATTCAGCTTCAGGGTTGTTCTGATAGTAGCAATGGACATCCTACCGCAGTGAAATGGTTTCCTAGGTGGTACACTCTGTTTGGGTACCCATTTTGCCTAATATCCACAGAGGTAATTTCTTCTCCCCTTCAAGATACCCAACAGGACTTGTTCAAAAGCAGCAGATACTGTTCCTACTCACATTATATTTGCCAGAAATATCTTGACATATTGTTAGGTTTCCTGGGTAAAAGCTTTTTGTTTTAGTATTTTCCCCCTCTCTTTTTAAAGAAAGCAAATGTAAAGAGGTAGATTTTACAAAGCACAGGTAACATATATGTTGTTGAAGATATAAAAAGGTGATTTGGAACATACATATGTTTCTCTGCCCTTTTGCTTGACCTGCTTAGATGGGTTGGGAAATGGTCAGAGACAGAAAATCTAGAGGGAGATGAGGATCACGCTTCCCATCTGAGCCTCTGTATCAAGCTTTCAGACCTAAAGTTTATTTCTGGCACCAGAGTCTGAATATTTGGCTCTACAAATGCAAGCCCAAGCTTTTAAACCCAAAACAACTAATGTTAGCAGTCTTACAAGAAATACACTTGCATTTAGGTATAATTGTTTGGATCTCCAGGTGAAATCCTGAGGAGTCAAAAGTGGGTATGTCTGCCCTAGCTGATAGCAAACATTGTTGTATTAAAATGCATTCTGTGAAATAAATTTAGTTTTATTCCAGTTCCAAGTAAACAAATACTTATTATAAAAGCTGTAGTCACTTTACTAGCAGCCCCAAGAAAATCAGATTTTGTAGCTGTGATCTCACCTTTTGGAGTGTTTGGTGTCACTGAGTCAGGGTACACAAACATGGAACAGCAGGAGGCTGAACTGTGCTGTTCTACTGATTCTGAGCAAACAAGACATCAGGGGTTTGACTCATCCATCTTCATAAGTACTCAGAGGATTCATGCTTCCTGTGAAATATGTATTGCAAATTATCATGGTAATTCTCAATGAGCTTTTAGAGTAGCGGGTAAGTGAATGAATTCTTGTCACATTCAGAAAGAAAGGTTTTCATTTTCTCTGCAAGATGATCTGTAGCAGAACTTTCTGTGCACAGAGGTGCCAGCTGGTGGTTGCTGGCACCACTGGGAGAGGTGAACCTCTTAACATTACTACCAAACCCCTCCAGCTCTTTCCCATGGAAGTTACAAGGTCAGCAAGGTAGAACAGATGACTGGAAGTTCCTTCAGGTGTAATTATCCTATGTTTGTATGAAATGAAAGCTCTCCAGGTAGTCAGCAAGAAGTTCACTGTGGAATAGAGGAGTTTTTCATCCACCTGGAGCTGCAGGAGGAATGTTAAAGGTGTCAGAAATGTGGCTCTGTACAACACATGTGGTCCAGGTGTCAGAGATGAATTTGGGGGGGGGGGCAAAAAAGACATCAAATCTGTGACATTTTGACTCCACCTTTGTCTTGCCACAGAGAAGACACCTCTCCCCAAGTTCAAACTGATGTCCACAAACACCACAGTGGAATATTTGGCTCATTGACTTAGTAGAAGGTCATTTACTGAGTCGTGTCTCACGATTTCATGAGACTCATGATTTCTGCATCACTGTACATTGTTTGTTTTTTGCTAATTGAAGGCTGTGCATGCCAGTATCGAGTCACTGGTAGAATGAGGTTAAAGGTAATAATACTGGGGAATAGCTTTCCCAGCTTCTGGTGTTCTGTCTTTGAGAAAGAGAGCTTCTTCGAGTGGCTCGTTCCATCTGGGCATGATGCTCCTTCCTGGGTCCTGTTCTCATCAGGGAGGAAAGACCGCTGTGAGGAGGCTGTGAGCAGCCTGACAATGGGACATGGGTCATCTGCATGTTAAAGATGATGGAGAGTAAAAGTTGGAATTGGTGGCATGTCTCTGGCCCTACAGGAAGAGCATGGCTGAGTGAACTGGAAGATGACATCCGTCCTGGTGACTGGACCCTGGCAATGGTCTGTGTCTTCAGGAGCAGAGCCAGTGCTGGGAAGAAACAGTCTGGGGGACATGGCAATGAGATTGGCTTTTTTGGCCCAAGTGCTTTTATGTTCCATGAATGTGCCATGAACTCAGGGCTGCCATTTCTAGTTACTGTCTATCTGTGAGTTTTATCTGGTCTTAATTTCTGTTAGCTCACATTAAGCACTTCTGGCTGGTACAGGCCTTTAAATAATGCTAAAGCTGACTGTAGTGTTTGGCACAGGGGCTGAGAAGTCAATAATGCAGTAGAAAAGGTTCACTAAGCGTGACCTGGTGTTTGAGATGGCCCTTTGGCTTCCCGATTCCTGGGAAATGCTTCCCTGTGTTGAGTTGTTTCTTTTTGTTTTCTCTGTAGGTGCAGATCCAGAACAAGAAAGTTGACCTTTCCAAAGTGTCCTCAAAGTGTGGCTCTAAAGCAAATATCAAGCATAAACCAGGTAAAAAAAAAATACCATTTCTTCACTATTTGTCTGTAGATATTACATGTCACTTAAATATAGTCCTGGACTCTGACTGAAATAATTGAAGGGGGTTGTTGCTCTCAGGGAGTATTTCTAGGCGGCTAGCTGCTTTAGTAATTCCTAGTGGTTTCATCAATGGAGAATGCCCAAACCTTCATCTGTTTACAGAGGGCTTTGGGGCTCTCTGAACATAGGTTTGCTATGGAAGGATAAAGTAACTCCCCTCCAGTTCTTCAGAGCAGATACTAGGGTCTTTTTAGCCTTCAGTTCCGTAGCAGCTCCTATCTTACATAAAACACTTTGGGCTCTTTCATGATGTATTATGGGATGAATGTGCAGGAATTATTTCTTCCCCGCTGGGAACACAGCAATTACTCTGTGTGAATTCCTGTGAATCTCGTGTTTCCTAACCCCACAATGACCAGCCCACCACTCAGCTGGAGCAGAGGCAAGGTACTGTGCGTATAGGCAGATTGTTGGAACTGTACCTTTGTAGCATCCTAAAGTATGGTCAGTTCACTGATTTTTGCTCATTTGTCTGTATCTGAGGGCAGTTACCTGCACAGGAGAACTCCTGGCAGTCAAACGTCCATGCATGAGGGACAAAGTGCACTGACCAGCGCTGGAAGCAAATGCTACAAGCTTGTGCTTGTCTGCTCCTAGGAGTTTCCTGCGCTCCTTCTGCCAGCCTGTTAGGTTGAAAGCAGTTCAGCCTTACACATTGAGCACCACGGTTCACTGCCTCCAAACGTGCTAAGGCTTTGAGAACGTGGTGCCACAAACGTGACCTCTGTTTATTCAAGGCTCTGTAATAACAGGCTCTGCACAACAGTAACTGCTCTTGTCCAAGGCTGATTAAAGCAGACTAATCCATCCATCTGCTGTCAGATATTTTAACTGATTTTGTTAGACTGAATCAGTTGGCTTCTATGGTTGGCCATGCCAAGCTTCCAGAGTGCTGAAGACTGAGTATTTGATGATGTTACTGGGAAGCAAATTTGTGCTTAGCAATACCGAGTGTTTTTTGAGAAACCTGCTGCAATATGGACTGCTCTTACAGTCTGAGTTGTTCATGGGAACTGCAGTATTCTAAATCTAGAAAAATCTTGATGGAAATCTACAGGTGTTTTCCTGACCTTCATATTCTGATGAACCTGAAGTGTCTATCCACAGAATCACAGACTGGTTTGGGCTGGAAGGGACTTTGGCAAGGGACACAGATAAGAGTGGGCAGCAGGTATTAGTTGCTGGAATCCCACCAGTGTGGGATCCAGTGGAAGTGGCATTTCACGCCCCTGCTGGGGCAGTCACATCTAGTGAGACAGTTGACCTGAGGCTATCTCCCAGCCTGTCCGTCTGGATATGCGGTGTTCCTTACCTGAGCGCAACTTCAGGGCTCTCCAAAGTACAAGGAACCACCCAGTCGTTCCTTGGTGGGGGGCTGGGAAGGGGATGGATCTCAGCGGGACTTTTCTGGAGGCATTAATAAACTCACTCCTACACAATCTTGTTCTAGGGGGAGGAGATGTCAAAATTGAGAACCAGAAGCTGAACTTCAAGGAGAAGGCGCAAGCCAAAGTGGGTTCTTTGGACAATGTGGGACACTTGCCAGCAGGAGGAACTGTGAAGGTGGGTGCAGTGAGCTCTCACATGTCAGGGTAGGATTTAAATTTGGTGGTGGTTCTTGTCCTGTAGCATCTCTACCCCCAGCCTTTTAGAACCATCCACTTATTTCTGTGGCCTCTGTTGTGAACCCGAGGAGTAAGTATGAGCTGAAAAGGAGCTATGAACTGTCTCAGTGGCTTACCTGAGTGGGCTTCCTGCAAGGTGTTACTCAGAGAGCTTCTACTGCCCATCTGCATCCTTCTTCTAAGAATCTGAAAGCAGGGATCACTCTGTAAGCTGTAAGCCCAGCGGAGAGGCTGCTTGTGACCCTTTCCCTGTTTTTTTACCCCTAGTAAAGCTGGGAAGACAGCACCTTGCAGATCTCAGGGGCACTTTTCAGCCTGAAGACCTTTTGTGCAAGGATAAGAAAGTATTGTTGTGCTTTCATTGCTGTGATTCAGTGCTTCTCCCCATGAGAACATCAACTGCCCCCAGCCTTGGCTGCACAAATTGCAGGTCTCATTACAGCAATGCAACATCTGTGCTTAGGGGAGGGAAATTACCCTGCTTGGCTGACCAACTGATGGATGTGTGGGCTTGACCTGTCACGCCACATGATGTTCAGAGCAATGCTGGGGATTCTCTTTAGGTAGTCACTAACAGCTGGGGGGTTTATATGAAGCACTGCTGCTTCTGAATTGGCTGGCAGCTCTGGAAGTGGAGAAAACAATCTGGTGAACAGCACCAGAACTGTTAAAAGTTGAATTAGTGTTTGCTCCCAGCAGGATAGGCAGAGGGAGGAGAAGGATACCCTCCTAAGCACCGAGTTCCCTCCGTTGCCCCAGCATTGTTTCGTTTGAGCACATTTGTGTTGTGGAAGGGTTCAGAATTCAGCCATCTTGAGCTATTGTGTTAAATGCTGTGTGAATTTGAAAGAAATAATTGCTGTCCTAAAGAGCAGCTCATGCAGCAGAATTCACAAGTCCATTTAGGACGCATTTAATCATCTCCATTAAAACAAGGCAAGAGGTGACTGCCAGAACATTTGCTGAGGGTGCATCAGGACTCTTCTATCTCCAGTCCTTTTTATAAACTTCAACCTGGCAAATGGGGCTCAGTGAAAAGCTGAAAGGAACTAGAGAAGCTGCTGCTCTGTTGACAGAGATTGGGAGCTTTCTGTCACAATGCCTGTTCCAGTTCACTGGAGTGTCCAGTCCTCACAGAATCAGAAGGAACCTCAGAAGGAAGGTGGGATGGTTTTGCTGCTTGTTGAGTAAAGCAGGTCCAGAATCAGTCCGTGGCGTTACTATCTGGTATGCAGGGAGAGGGCCTCATTTAGTCTTAGGAGAGTGCAGCAGCCTTATTCCCTGTGAATAAGGCTTTATGGGAAAAGAGCATGGGGTCAGAGCAGAGCTCCTTTGGGCTGGAGGGTGCCACCTCCTACTGTACTTCTCTGTACTGATCATGGCAGCGAGGGGATGCCCTGTCTGGGTGGGTTGCTCCTTCCCGGAATGGGGATGGGCCAACATAATATACTCTCTGCTTGCCATGCCCTGCAGTGTTGGTTGTGTCTTTCCAAGCAAGTCTGCATTACTCTCAGGAGGCTCCCACCAGCATAGTAGTCTCCTCTCTAATGGCAGTAGGGCTTAGCTCTTCTCCAAGGCTAGAAGTTGGTGACTCCAGGTGGGATGACCAGCTCTGGGAGCACAGAGCAGGACAGGATCTTCTCTAAAGACTCTGCTCCCAGTTCATAGTCCAGCATCAAGTGAAGATGCTGTCCTTTGTGCAAACAGTTTGGACTTCCAGTTTTGGGATCCACTATGTATTCTTTGGGTCCCCCAGTGTGTCCCCAAATAATAGAGGCTGCTCCACTGCAGTGTGCCCAAACCACCTGCTTGCTTTTGACCCTGTAGCATTCTGCTTTAGTCCGGTCAACGTACCTTGGTCTGCATTTGCCATGGTTGTGCTCTGTCACCAGGGCGTTACAGGCGTGTGTTTGGGGAGAGGGTGCCTTGCTCTGGCCCCTGTGGTCAGGGACACGGTGGCCATGCTTGGATGAGCTGGCAAGGAGCAAAATGCTGTGAAGAGCTGCAGAGCTGGTCAGGATGGTGGCTTCCCGGGGAGCGGAGGGGCTGCTTCCCGCTTCCAAACACCCCCCTACCCCCCCCCCCCCCCCCCATCCCTGCCTGTGCCTCGGCAACTGGGGAGGGTGGAGGGGGCTCCGGGAACCCGCACATCACCCCCCCTTCCCACATCCCCATCTTCTATTGACTCGTCCCTGTCGTCCTCCCCACCCCGTTGTCTCATTGTAGGCTGAGGGGAGCGCGGAGCCAGAGCAGCTCCCGCCAGCCCCTCAGAACGGAGAGGTGACAGCGGCCCAGGCAGGCAGTGAGATGCGGGAGAATGGCGTAGGGCCGGCAGTGCCCACTGCCCTCAGTGGTGGTGACCAAAGGGAAATTCAGAGCTTCGAGACTCAGATACAAGAAACAAGTAAGTGCCTGTGCCTTCTCTCTACACACGCTGCCGGGTGGGATGGGGAGAGCACTGCAGCAGGGCAGAGCAGCCGCCCCCCGGGCACTGGTCACACCGCTGTAAAGCTGAACCTTGAACTGTTTATATCGATGTCTGTAGGGTTGATTTGCCTTTTTTTTAATTCAGAAAATTGCCTTTTATTTTCCAGGCATCTAATGATGACATTATGGTATCGTCTTCCATTCCCCTCCTGTCCCCTTCTTTCCTTCTCCTTCCCCTTCCCCTTCTCACCTGCCCTTGTGTCACTGCAGATTGAATCTCACAAGCTGACGTTCCGTGAGAAGGCCAAGGCTCGAACAGACCACGGAGCGGAAATCGTCGTCTCCAAACCCCCCAACCTTTCCAGCAGCACTTCCCCCTGGCGTAGCACATCCATCAGCGAGAGCCTGGGCTCAGTCGCCTCCTTGTCACCGCTGCAACAGCCAGCTCCCCTTGCAGCGCTTTCTCAGCAAGGCTTGTGACCCCTCCCAGCCCTGTCCCCTGCCCTCTCCCCAGAGTAACACAGCTTGGCTCTCTTAACCCTGCCCCTGGCTTTAGGTGGGAAGGGGACAGCGTTTAGCAGGGCAGGCGTCCCTTTTCAGCCACAATGACTCTTCCAAGCATCCTGGAGGCTTGCCCCTGGCCAAGCGTGTTGGGCTCCAGTGGTCCTTTTCTGGCTGGAAGGGGCTTCCTCCCCCTCCATGCCTCATCCCTTCTGCTTTCAGGGGGATGCTGGTGTGAGTGTTAGTGTTGTGTGGCAGGAACGGGCATCTAGTTGACCTCCAGGCTGTGTCTTAGTGGCTGGGTAGAAGCGTGCCTGTGCTGCTGGTGGCTGAAGCCAGGCCAGAGTTAACAGGGATAAGCTGTGACCTTTCTTTCTGTCTTTATTTTTAAACAAGACAAGAACCCACCTTTCCCTCCCTGCCGCTTCAGTTTCTGCTGATCCTGTTTGATGATGATGATATATATGATACACACACGTTTAGGCTGTTTTAACTGTTGACTTTAACCTTTTATTCTTTGTGACGATGTGTTGATGATTTATTGTGCTACAAGCCCCTGCTAAGTTTCCTTTTCTCTTTCCTTCTTTTCCTAACCGTAGGACAGTAGAGACATTAACCGCTGCTGCAGTGCTGGCTTCTTATTGACATATCCAGCAATTGTAACAATTTTGTTGTTGGTTGTTTTGGGTTTGGTTTTTTGCTTTCTTGGGTTTTTTTTTTTCTTTTAATATTTTAAAACGATGGAGCAAACTCATGGGCTTAAGCCATGTCTGAAGTGAAAGGCTCGAGAACGTGTTAACAGAGAACTTGCTGTAACAGATCAGATGCAGCCTGTGTTGACTGCAACGAGACGTGTTGGCTTGATGCTGGTAAAACCTCTTGTAGGCCCAGGACGTGTTAGGAGGGTGAAGACGGTTTTATTTATTCACGTTCTCAGCCACAGCCCTGGGATTGAGCTTTTTCTGGCTAGGGCCTAAGGTCAGAGGAGAGGCAGGAGGCTGCTTTCACGGTGGAGTTGCAGGTTAACGCAGGCCTGGAGTTCCAAGGCCGAAGCGGGTCTGTGGTGCGCACGTGTGGTGTGTTAGCAGAGGCCGATGGGTGGGTGACCGTGTTGTCCGGCTGTGCAGGGCGAGGCCGAGGTGGGGAAGAAGGGAAAGGCCCCCTTTCCCCTGGGATGATGCACCCCGGGGTGTGCAGGGGGCTGGGAGGGAGCAGAGCCCTCGCTGGGGCAGGGGAGGCAGGTTTTAGTGCCAGGGAGTTGCAGCTCTGACTAGGACTAAGGAGATTGACCTACTCGTGGAGGTGTGAGCTCCTCGTTTCATGTTGCAAATGACACTAAAGAAATGTAAATACATTAAAACCAAGAAGAACAAAAGAGGAAAAAAAAAAAAGAAAACAGGAGTGTTCTTGGGTGGACAAATTAATTTAAAGAAAAAAAAAAGCAGCAACCAGAAAAAAAGGCGGAATAACAAAACACTGGGATCAAAGTGAACTGAACCAGACATGCGCTAAGGGGGGGCTGTCCAAGGAGGAGACAGAGGGAAGCCGGCAGCTTCTCGTGCTTGGGGGAATATTTCTGTGGGAAGCCGACAACGACACGATAACCCGGAATCTGTATTTACACAAAAAGATTCTTATTGCACTTGTATTTTTTATATTAAAGTTTGCATGATTTCTAATAAAATGGCATTAAAATGTACTAGTTTGCATCAAAGTCGTCTGCTAGTTTCGTAAGTGCTTTTTTCCTCTGAATACAAATTTAAATAAGCAATGCAGATTTGCACCTCAAAGGGGCGGTTATATATACCCTGGAAAACTCCCAGTGCTTCCCTTCCTCTTCCTCCTCCTGTTCCTCCCCACTGCACTCCTCCCCTCCATCCCACATCCCTTTAATCCCAAACCGGGGACAGCTGCCGAGCTGCTCTCTCCCTGCCCTCGTGTTGTGGCGTGTTGTGGCGTGTGGCCTTGGCCAGCACTAACCTGGCCCCTGTTGCAGGCCCGGCTCTTCAGTGAGAAGGGCTGGAGCTGGGGCAGGGGCCGAGGCTGGAAACCTCATTCCTCAAGAGAGCAGAGCTGTGTCGGGACGCTTTGAAACCCTCCGGCCAAGTCCCGTGGGGGTGCTGCTGCCTCCGACCACCCGTTCACCTGCATGCTGCCCTCCGGTATATATCACTGCCCTTTGCTGACGCTTCCTTCTTTCTCTTACTGCTAAATTCTAAACACCAGCTTGATTTTGTCAGTCTTGGGTTTGGTTTTGTATTGTTTTTTTCCAACACTTGAATTGAGGGGAAGTTTGGAGGAGAGGGACCGAGGTGAAGACCGATCCCCTCCCTCAGCAGGGGCTGTGCTTCCCCAAGCAATAACGCCGATCCACTCGGGGCTAGGGCAGGCGCCAGCTAGAGGGTCTGGTGCCCATTGTGAGGATGCGGTGCTGGCAAAGCTGTGCCTGGAGCCACGCTTCCCTGCTTGTGAGCAGCAAACGCAGGCTGGCAGCAGGTGAAGCTGACCCCAGGCTCACCGGCTGGGCAGAGGAGGTGGCAGTGGCCAGGGACCACTTGAGTGGCTTGAGGCAGGGACAGCGCAGTCTGGCAGCGGTGGTGGTTCGAGGAGGTCAAAGCCGAGATGTCGCGTTCCGCTTGCGCTGATGCCCTGGGGTGAGATGGCCGCGCGGAGGGAGGCAGCCAGGTCCTGGTCAGAGCTCAGGGGTGGCAGGAGGAAGGCAAGTGGCAGTGTTACCTGTTGTCTTCTGAGATTGCGAAAGCAGAAAATGCAAACACCGAGCCTGCTGCAGAGGGACAGCAGCGCCACCTTCTCCCCCTGCGTTGCTTTTATCTGCTGTCTTGGCTGCTCCTCAGTCCCGGGCAATGCTCTCAGGCCCATCTCTGAGCATGCACAACCCTTCCCAGACTCTGACACAGTTCAGCCGAGCACCAACCGGCTGCCCTGTGCTTCTGTGCCACTTTCTCTAACACTTGTTGTGCCTGTGTGTAGCTGACGAACAAATCCAGATCCACTCCTTGGCTGTGGTTTTTTTAGGACAGCGTCTTCAGGTTTCATACTGTTTTATTGGGGTTTTTATTTCATTTTAAGGAAACGGCTGTACATATTGCTAGCCCGGGAAGAGATTCATGTGTGGGGAAAACAGCTTTAGTTGCCTAATGTGGGAGACGTGGGAGTGAGCTGGTTTGTGCTGAGACCTTAACTGAGGATTGCAGGGAAGCTGCTGGCTGGGCGGAGCCAGAGAAGGAGCTGAATTTGATGTTGGCTTAATCTAGGGATAGAGGGAGCAAATTCTCCTGGATAAAAAGAGCTGTGGTCTGAATTAGATCCACTTGAATGTACACGTTGCTGTCCTGTGCTGCCCCTGCGGCTCCTGCAGCTGCGCTTGGCCTGATGCTGCTCTGGGGGAGGCAGGAGGAGGAGAGAGGGGAGGGTCTGGCATGGACAGGCAGGCTGAGGTCTTTGGTGAGCTGAGTCAGGGCCCTGCTGGATGGGGCACTGCGGCCAGCGCTTGAGCCCTTTGCTAAGCTTAGGGTCAGGGAGAGCGTTGGCTTGGTAGTGGCTGAGCTGCTGAAGTGAAGAGAACGCAGCAGGGAGGGCTGGGTGTGAGCTGCTCTCCGTCTTGGGCAGGCAGGAGGCGTCACCGCGGCCATCCTGGTTGCGGGTTCCCGGTGTCTCCACAGTTACTCTGGGGCTTGTTACACTGTCAAAGTACATTCAGGTAGCCAAGTTTGTGTGCTTGAGGCCACAGGAGCAGGAGCGCCCTTGGGTCAGCATCCTGACCGCAAACCGAATGTAGTTTCCTATGCTGACCCTCGCCATTGTCCCCCGCGTAGCATCGGGGTGTGAGTGGGGCTCCTTCTGTTTGTGTTCGGGCAGAAGCTCTAGTTCTCTTGGAGTGTGGCAGGAGCTTGATGTCGGTGACAGCCTTGGGGTGACCAGGGCTCCTGTGTCCTCCCCGCGTGTGGACGGGGGGGATGGCTGAGCCCATCCTAAGCTGTTCAGTGCTGGCCCTGCTAAAGGCCGAGTGGCAGCCTCCAGGCTTGGGGAAAATAGCACCAAAAGCCCTCCCGGCGCAGGGCAGGCTGCGAGCCGGCGGAAAGCTGCGATGCGAGGCAGCAGCAATAGCAGCAGGCGTGCTCCGGCTCTCCTTCCTCCTCCCCACCTGAACTCCAGCTCCGGTAAGCGTTTGCCTTCCGGCTCTCCCTCCCACGAGTCTCGCTGGCCACCAGCCGGTGGCTAGAGATCAGGCACCAGCCTCTGGTCTTGCACCCTTTGTTCTTGTCCCACCCCAGCATTCAGCATTGCCTGCACCTTTGATTACCCCATAACATAGGTACAGCGAGTAATGACGTAGTGGGGGAAATGGCCGTGGGGAGGGGTGGGTGGACTGAGAGGACAGTAGGGCTGGAGACAAGGGCTTGGGGCTGATCCTGGCTCTTGGCTCCCTCTGGGGTCTTGGGAACCTCTCTGCCTCAGTTTCCCCATCCGCAAGGTGGGGATGATACTCCTTTTACCTCACCGGGCTGTAGTGAGGAGTGAGCAGTGTGTGAAGTGTGCTCTAAATGTGATGTGTTCTTACTGTTTTGTGTCAGGATTGCTCTGCAGCGGCCCCATCTCCTCGGGGCGGTGAGTGCACTCTTGTGCCGGTGCATGGTGTGAGGCCTGAGACAGCTTTGGGAGCTGGGGAGAGGGCCGGGGCAGAGGCCCTCCTGCTATGGGGTTAATTCAGACTGGTTTGCTTCTGCCTTTCTCTTTCACCCTCCTGCGAGGGGCAGTACGGCCGTCGTCTCCTTAGCAACATTTCCTGACTTGATGTTGTGATTCTGACTATTGTAAAGGGTTGAAATAAAGCTTCTAGATGTTCCCTCTAAGCTTGGGCGTGAGTTTGTGTGCGGGTCAGGAAGGCCGGGCAGGGGCTGCCTGATGGCAGAAGAAGCCATAGAGCTAAGTTGTGAAGGAAGGGGGTCAGCGCTGATGCTTTCAGCCACTGGGAGATCCCCCTGACTCCACTTTGCTCCTCCAGCCAGGGCTCGGAGGTGCACCCAGTTCTCATTGGCATGACCTGGGGGTTTCTTCCTTCTCCCCATCCCACCTGGTTCCCCTTTGAGCAGTGGCCAAGCCCAGCTCCAGGGCAAGCACAAGGGCATGGGCACAGCTGATGAGGAGAGGGCCCCGGGGGGGCCACTGTCCTCTTCCAGCCAGAGCCTCCACACCCTCTTCTAAAGGTTTTCTAGCCAGGCTAAGGGCTTGTGCACAGGAAGGCTGCAAACAGCGCTGCCTTGAACAGGGTTTTGACCGTGCTGCCCGGGAGGCTGCGTTGTCCCTGCACCCAGAACCTCCCCAGCTCTAAAGCCCCGCCCGGCACGGCTGCGGCACCAGCAGCACCAGGACAGGCTCAGGGATAGCCTAGGCCCCTCCCCGGGCTCCTGAGGGCTTTCCCTGGCAGCACTATGACATCCCCCAGCAGCAGAGCCAAAAACTCCACGGGAAGAAAGAAGAGGACAGAGGCAGTTACTACTCTATCCCTTTTTATTGTCTTTAATCTATGTTGTAAAAAGATCCAGTATCACATAACAGCCACTGAAGTATCCCAATATCACACTAGTTCTGAACCATTTAGACAATAGCTTGGTCTTCTTTTTTTTTTCTTTTTTTTTTCTTTTTTTTGTGTCTTTTTTTGTCTTTTTTTTTTAAACCTGCTGGAAGAGAAACCCCTAGCGCCCATTACACAGGCCAAAAGAAACAAACACTGGTCAAATAATAGTGACAACCTCAAGCAAGTGAAATGAAGATGACAAGTTCTGCATGAACTCGGGCTGCAGGACCCCTGCTGCTCTTCATCCCAGAGCCATGGGGTCCTGTACCAGCCCCACCACTCCAAAGGCTGAGGCCGCAGCTCCACTGAAACCCATTACAAGTAAATTAAATCCTAATAGAGAACAACTGGGAGAACCCAATGTAGATCCCCAAAGGGAGGCAGGTGCCAGGCTGGAGACCCTTCACTGCCCTTCCCACGCGTAGAAACAGCTTCTCACCCGCACTCTGCTGAGGGATTCCTGCCGCTTCCCTTTCCCAGCAGAGCGCTGCCCTTGGTGGCCTTTATTTCCAATACAAAGAGCGTAAGAAATGGTGAATAAAAACAAATGACCTCAGGCCTTTGCGCTCAGCTGTCGGGGAGAGCCACAGCCATCCCCTGCCCCGCTTCCCCCCTGCTACACCACGGCACTGGCCCCGCGAGTGTGAAGTACACCTTCCTCTGCCACATGCATTACGAGCAAGCACAAAGCCTCACAACAGCCCTGTGAGGTAGGTCACCATCTTCGGCTGACAGGGAATCCAAGGCAAACTGGGATTAAACTCCACCTTTCTTACTTAATGCTGCGCCTGTCACAATCTTCGTTCCATGGAAGTATGGTCCCTGTTCATAGAAAACAAAAGGATTTTGTGCCTTTGCTCCTGGCTTCCTGCAGGAGAGCGCGCTCACAGGCATCTACCATGGCGTCCTGTGTCGCACAAGTTACAGGGATCCGGCCTCCTGGACATAGGGAGAACAAGAAATTAAAATAACATAAAAACAACGCAAGAGGACAGAAAGTACAGGCAGGTCAGGAAGGACAGGTCACATCTCACACTCGTAACGCCACGACTGCTGTGGGGTGGCAGGGCCCTGCTGCAAGGCTCCGAGGTACCACGTGGAATGTCACGTCCGTTCGGTGCCATCAGGGCTTCCTCTCCTTCGACGTCCCCTGGGGACAGTGAAAACGATGGCAATCTCCACACTGCACCGTAGCTGCTGGGTCCACGCTCTTGCCTGGCTCTGGTGCCAGTCCCAGGCACAGCTGCCAGCCAAGACACTGTCTCCTGAGGCGGGAGCAGCCGTGGCACCGGCGCCGCTGCGGCCCGGCCCCGTGGGGATGGGGCAGAGGACGGCCGCAGCTGCCGTGTCCTCACTTCCCAGGTCAGGGACTGACGCAGTGCAGGGCGGAGGAGGTGGGTGTCCACGAAGCTCACATCAGGGTCCGCTGGCACTCCCAGTCCATTCCAGGCGGTACAGCGCTGGCTCTTCCTATGCGTTGACCATGCACAGAGCCGACAGCAGGAGATTCAGACAACATTAATCTTCTAGGATGGAGAGAGATGACTTCACAAGGGATAAATAGAACTTTATTTAAATAAACATTTGTGAACATCTTTATACAAATTACAAGTCCCCACACAATCCTCCAGATCTGCCTAAGCACCAAAGCTGCCGGGAGGGCCTTTGAGCAGATCCACCAGGATGTCGAGCAGCTGGCTGTGCTGGTGGTGCAGGTCCCCAGGGATGGCTGCCATCTCATAGCACAGACACGTCTCCACCATCTTGGAGAGCGACACACGGAAATCACGCAGGAGGCGGATGGTGTAGGAGTCTCCCTCCAGCACCAGGAGATCACTGTCTGTCAGGGAGACTGTTGCTCGCCAGCCATCATCTTAGTGGGAAGAAGAGAGCAGATCAGAAGCATGAATGGCGTGGACACGTTCAGCTTGTGCTGGATGCTCGGCCCTCTCCACCACGACCAGTGCGGGTCCTCCCCCACTGATTTTATCCCAGAGTCCGGGGACTCAACTGGGCCAACCAGGTCACACAAAAGCCAAGCAGCACACTACGCCCTCAGACTGGGATCCTCCTTTTGCTTCAGGAGGCAACTGACTGCACAGCCCATTTGAGCCTGAGGGCCACAAACCCACTGCAGCACTGCCAAAACCCCACAGGCTAAAGCTACACATCCACGCGGAGAAGGGCTTACTCCTCCCCACACACCAGCTATGGCTGTAGGTCAGCTCCACTTCTCATTCCCCATGGATGAACCTTCAGGCACAAGCCTGCTTGTTCAGCCTGCCTACAGTTTGGTTTCCTTGTTGCTCTGGGGAGCTACAGCTGAGAACAGCTTGCAAATTGTCACCTTTG
The DNA here is from genome assembly GCF_034315485.1 of Pezoporus occidentalis. Taxonomy (NCBI): domain Eukaryota; kingdom Metazoa; phylum Chordata; class Aves; order Psittaciformes; family Psittacidae; genus Pezoporus; species Pezoporus occidentalis. The sequence goes on from NW_026916181.1 coordinate 87,309, forward strand.
TGGCCCCACTACACAATACCTAGTACAAAGCAAGAGACTTAGAAAGCAGGGGAAGATGGTTGGCCAAGGGAAGTAGCTGGGGGGTGGCCACCTTGCATCCCCTCAGGCTGTGGCACAGCTGTAGGAGTGGGGTGCCTGGGGGGGTCAGGCATGGCATAAGGACCCTGCAGTGGTGCAAGAGGCTGTGTAGGTGGATGCCTCAGCCCCGTGGCTGCTCCAGCACTCACCTCGGACATGGATATCTGTGTCAGTCATGAGCAGCACGGCCAGCGGGTGGACCTGGGAGGAGTCCCGCACAAACACCCCACCATTGGACTTCACTGCCATGAAGTACGTTAGCCAGCGGCTGTACAGCTTGGACGCCTCCCTGCACAGGGGAACAGCGTCATCAGGTGTGGGACTCTGGTTCTCACACAGATGTTGGGTGGTGGGGGGGTGGAGTGGCTCTCCATGGTCACAGGCACACCCCAATCACCCACCTGTTGATTGTTGACTTGTGGAGCAGAACGGTGCCAGCCTTTGTCCGATACGCATAACTGTTGGGTTTGAATTTCCCCTGACGAGTCACTTTGCCTTGTCTCACCTGAAATGAGAAGAGCATCTCCATTACCTGCAGAACCAGCAGGCACTGCACATCAGCAGCCGGACTGGCTTCCCACACTACTGTGTCTCCAGCATGTCTGTATGGGCAAGTATGTTCCTCTACTTCCCAAAGCTCTGCTGTGTTAGCAGAGAACATGTATGGGGATGACCAGACCTGGCAATGACCAAATGCCAGGCAAGGGGCAGCAAACAGGAGGAGGAAGATGCCATCTCAACAGCTCCCAGGACAAGCTGCAGGAGGCCAAGCCCAGGCCTGTGCAAACTGGGGTGGCCACTCCTCATGAGGAGTGGTCCAGGGAGAGCACTGGAGCAGCAGCACAAGCACAAGCAGACAGTGCGCCTAGGACATGTTTCCAAGAGACCGCAAGAACCTCTGGCATCCTCATGCTTCCCCATGTTGCCTGCAGTGACCAGCAAGCCCAGGAGAGTGAGGGCAGAGTGGGGAAGTAGTACCTGAATGAGGTTGGGGTAGAGCCCAGCCATGAGGACTCCCTTGACAAGTTCTTCCTCTTCACTGTACTGGTTACATACAGAAGATGGCATGGTACAATCAGATGGGGACGACACCAGAAAGGCTTCATAGAGGTTCTCAGAGAACTGCTTGACAAGGCCTATAGGGAGGAGACAGCCCCAAGGAATGAGACTCACCCTATCCTTCACCCCACTGAATGAAATAACCTCAGCAGGGCAGCACCAGCTCTGGGTTCAGAAGCTCAGCCTCAGACAGAAGACATGTCCTGGCTGCGGCCTCTCCAGCACACAGGGTCACATCTGCGCTCCCAAGTGCCAAAGTCAGAACCTGCACCCATTCCAACAGCCTCCCCCCCGTCTACCCCATTTCTGCATCATGTTCTTCACCAATGCTTCAGCCTTTACAGGGGACAAAAGGGAGATGCAGGTCTCTGAGACTCACCATTGATGAAGCGAAGGCTGGGGCCATACAGGTAGTAGTCCTGGAGGTAGTTATCCCTGGCACGACTGTCTCTACGCCTCAGCACCTCCTCCCAGCCTGCCACAGCCCTGACAAACGCGAGGTGATCACTCCCACTCTCCCGGCTCAGAACAGCCTTGGCCTGGGAGACAGAAATGTGTGTCAGCCAAGCAGCAGCCCCTTCCCTGCCCACTTCCCATCTTCCGCTAGGAGGAGCTCCTCACCTTGTCCACCTCGGCACGGTTTTGCAGGCTGCTGCTGAAGGGGTCCCGGGTGAGGCAGGAAACGATGACGAGCAGGGGGTGGAGGCAACGGTAGATGGATGCCAAAACAATGGCCTTTGCCAGCCGAGGATCTGTGGAGATCTGGGCAAGGCGCTTGCCCAAGGTGGTGAGGGCTTCTCGCTGGTCCAGCACTCCTGCAATAGAGCCACCCATGACGGCTTATCCCTCAGCTCCAAGTGGAGACAAAGTGGTAGTCAGTGGCTTGGGGGAGCCAGGAGACCCCGACCCCATCTAGTGGGCTTGGAAGATCTGGCATAACCTCCAGAAGAGGGATACGGTGTAAGTGACAGCAGTAAGCACCCGGAACCTCCCAGGTCTAACTGACCTGAGGCCAGATGACAATCAACAAGAGCCAAGCTATGAACTCCGGATCACAACGGTCCTGCCTTCCCTGTCATTCCCCTCTTTTCTATTTTTAAACCTTGGGAAGTTCTCACCACTTCTTGAGCAGAGCAGCGTGGGAAATAAGATAGCACCACAATGTGTGTGGTTTGGGAAGTCCCTATCAGCTGCCATCCCTGTCTAGGGACAGTCCTGCCCAGTCTGTCCTACAGGATCCTGTGCCAGCTCCCACTTCCCGTATTTAGACAGCAAACATGTTTTCATCACACCCACACCAGGACACAGCCTTAGCTCACCGATCTCCTGCAGCAAGATCACTGCTTCATCCACAGCTTTGATGTCAGGGCTGTCCAGAGCTTTGGAGAGAAATTCAACTGCCTACAACACAGCAGGGGGAAGGGGAAAGAAAAAAAAAGGGCATGTTTCCCACACAGGAGCATGGGAGAGCCCTCAGGAGCCCACTGGCCTGCCCCAGGGCCCCAGACTGCAACGGTTCCCTCTTTGTTTGCCTACAGGGATATGAGCTCAGCCCTCATTTCTTGCAGAGTCTTTCTTTTAGACATACTCTGTAATCTAAGTAATCTATACATTTCCTGGTTGTAACTTCCCTAGACACCACTGAGAGCATTCAGGAAAGCAAGAACTAGTCATCAGCACTGTGGGGTTTTCCTACTCATGTCTGTGGTCAAATCACGTCTTGAACTGGCACCAGGCAGACTGCTGGTTCACTCGGCTGCAGTCCTGCAGGCAGGTACTGTGCTTACTGTTTTCTCTGGCATGTGGATCTTGGCCTGAACCACCAGGTTCTCCAGGGGGGTGCGCAGGATCTCTGGAACCTGATAAGTTGGCATCTTGTCAAGGCGGCTGCGTGGGAAGAGGTGATAGGCAAATCCTGACTGACAGCGACCAGCACGCCCTCGCCTCTGCACCACATTTGACTTGGACACCCACACTGTTTCCAGGCAGGACACCTAGGGGAAGAGGGATTAGGCATGAATGCTCCCATAGCTCTCTGTCTTCTTTAAATGCAGCTTTCCATCCAGGCTGCAGGCCTCTAGCAGACTCTCTAGCAGGCAGCAGTGTGAAGGCCTGAACTGCTCAGTGCATGGATGAGACCCTGATGCCATCTGCTGGACACCTGCCTTGGCTCCACATCACACCACAGAACTCACCAGGGGCTCCTCACACTGAGACATACCCTGCAAAGCATGGTCCCTGCACACCAGTCCTGCTGCCTCCAGCACAGGCACTGCAGGGGCTGCAATGAACTGGGTTAAAAGTGGGCAAAAATAAGAGGGTTGGGTTTAAACTAGAACTGGTGTTGAAGGTGTGAACTGCCACCCAGCTATGTCACAAGATGCTCTAGCATGGGGAGGGGAAGGGCAGCAGTGTAGAGCCAGAATGCAGGACCCAGCACCACCAGAAACATGGCCTGAGAGCAGCATACTTCCCCCTCTTAACGCTGACTAACAAGCATGGGGGGTCAAGACAGCTTCAAACAAGAGCAGCATCTAAATAGGTCAGAGCTGGCCTGCTTTGGCTAGAGAGGTTTATAATGAAATCATAGAAAAAGACAGAAAGCAAAGGGAAATCTACAGTGCAACAGAGAGATTGGATGGGTGCAGGATTTGCCTTCGATTTCTTTGAAGACAACAGACTTTTGCCTGCTTAGCAGAAGTCAGTGGGGAGCCTGGCAGGGAGCTTAGTAAAGGCAAAGTGTTCTCTGAACGATGAGTCAAACACTATTCCTCAAATAGGGACACAGCAACAGTGCTTCAGGTTCCTAATGGGAAGCAGCTCTATCATCCCATTAATGGCATCTCAAATGTTGCTCTGAAAACAGCCACTTAGCTCCAGTACATTCCAGAAGCAAGAAAGCAGCAGTACCTTGGTCTTTAGATCATAGCGTTCCTCCTTGTGTGTGCCACTGTCCACCACATGGACAATGTCATTGATGGTGATGGAGGTCTCGGCGATGTTGGTAGCCAGGACAATCTTCCTGACACCAGGCGGAGGCCTCTGGAAGATGTTTTGCTGGTCCATCATGGGGATGTTGGAGTGCACTAGGAAATAAAACTAGTCAGTCTTGCTCTGCTGTGCTGCTTTGCAGTACAAGGCCAAGGTACAAGGGCTGAGAATCTCTGCCTTCTTGTACCGTTACCTCCCACTTCTAGAAATACGGGATAGAAATGGGGACACCACTTGTAAATATTCACTGTCAGCAGTTTCCTGTCAGCCAGGCCCCAGAAAAATCTGGCACACATCATTTGGGAAAGCTCCATTTCAGCTGCTGCAAAATATGGCTCAACATCAGCAGTAGCCCCAGTCACTTCCCATCCAAGAGACGCCAACAGCACCACCAGAACATCCCTGGGCCCCAGCCAGAAGGCCCACTCCCATCCTGCAGCTACCCCTTTTCAAAACACCTAGGGGCAAGGGAGTGGGGTATCCTATAACCACTTGGTTTCACTTGATCAAGAACAGTTAGCAGCGAGGGCCTGTAACTATTCTACATCACACATCTGCCCTATTAGCGATCAGTGATGAGAAGAAATTCCCAGCAGCCACAGGGAACAGCAGGAGAACACAAGAACACATGAGTTTTCACTAAAGAACACCTGCATTTACTGGCAACTGAGCTGCTCAAAGCTGTGCTCCTGGCTGGCCTCATCTGACATTGAAAAGGGAACACAAAACCTAAAGAAACCAACGCCGAATTCTTATAGCCTTGCAGAGTAATACTGCCTTTTGGTTTAAAATTTTCCTCCCAAGATAACGAATTCACTAACCTAAGCTGACCTACAGAGTACATCTCCATCCCACAGAACAGGTCTTGATGATCTTTGTAGGCTCAGCATGCAGCTACAGCAAGACAGAATTTGGCAGTTTCCTCCTTGCCTAATTCTGAATTGCTGGAGGCAAACAGGAATCTGGTTTCTTTGATCACATACAGGTTTGGATGGCCTCTGCTAGGAGCAGCTACTTGTGCTTGACATGCACAATTACACAACAGGTACATACACCAGAGCATACAAGCTCGCTCTGCAACAGAGTTCAACATTTGAAGGGGTTCATCAAGTCAACTGGCCTCTCCATTCTCCTCAATGCTGGGGAGGAAAGGTCTGGCCCTGCGATCTCACCTGGCAAGACAAGGTACCGGCTGTTCTGAGACCCAAGCATCTCAAGCAGGCGCTGCTGCACTCCTTTGATTTCCTGCCAGCCAGGGAGGAAGCAGAGGATCCCACCTGAAATAGAGCAAGAGTTAAGGAAAAGCAACCTAGAAATCCAAGTGCTCTTCCGCAGCTGCAGACACAGAAACAGCTTCTGCTGCATGAAAGAGACACCCACTATTTGCCTAAGTTCACAGCAACCTTTAGCCCAAGAAACCCAAAGAAAAGAAGGGCCTTGCTCTGTAATGCTCCCAACCAGCTGATCTCTAAGGAAACCTGCATTATCCTCAGCATGAACGAATGACAGCATCCTGACCTGTATCAGAAATAGTATGGCCAGCAGGACTAGAGAATTAACAATCCCTTTGTATTCGGCACTGGTGAGGCCACACCTTGAATACTGTGCTCAGTTCTGTGCCCCTCACGACAACAGAGACACTGGGGTGCTAGAGCAGATCCAGAGAGAGCAACAAAGCTGGTGAAGGGTCTGGAGCACAAGGCTTGTGAGGAATGGCTGAGGAAACTGGGGCTGTTTAGCCTGGAGACGGCTCAAGGGGGACCTTATTGCTCTCTACAACTACCTGAGGTTGTAGTGAGGTGAGGGTTGGTCTCTTCTCCCAAGTAACAACTGACAGGACAAAAGGTAATTGCCTCAAGCTGCGCCAGGGGAGGTTTAGACTGGATATTGGGAAAAATTTCTTGACCAAAAGGGTAATCAGGCACTGGAACAGGCTGCCCAGGGCAGTGCTGGAATCACTGCCTCTGGAACTGAAAAAAAAAAAAAAATGCAGATGAAGCCCTCAGTGGCATGGTTTAGTGGGGGACCTGGCAGTCCTGGGGTAATGCTTGGCCTTTATAACCATAAAAGATCTTCTCCAATCTAGCTGATTATGTGATGACAGATCCAGATATTACACAAAATGAGACCCAGGGAAACATTTGTCTAGACTTCATACTTGCTATGCAGTATCTACTTCTGTGAGCTCATTAGGACAAGGTTTTATAGGCAGAAAAAAAAAAAAAAAAAATCAAGTCACAGGCAGTTTGAGAGGCAATACCTACTACCTTTGAAATACTTAAAACTCTTAGAAGTCATCTGAGAGACCCGCCTTCTTCACAAAAACCTCCCAGGCAAAGACATTTAACAGCGATGGGTCTCCAATACAGAAAAAGAACTAAAGTGCATGACACAAGGTTGCAAATGCTGGAGCACAGACAAGTCTTGCCCCTTCGTTCCTCATCCTGCCAGAACAGCTGCATCCTGGGACACTAACACTGGGGCACTGAAGACTCAGATGATGTCTTAGCAAGATTCAGAACCAGCTCAGGCCACACTGCTTGAGACTACTCAGTTAAACAGGAATTCGAGGTGGCCTTGCAGAAGGCAGCTCAGCATCATGTTGTCTCTGTGAAGAGCCTGGGCTCTGCAAGGTTCACTCTCCGCTGCTGCAAAAGGGCACACAGGCAAGACAGAACCTACCTGGCTCTCCATGGGCATCAATCTGAAGTACGAGGTCAGTGATGAGATCAAGATCAAGGACACATTCATCATCTGATTGCTGGATAGAACAGGATGACACATGCAGATAAATAAGCAGCAATCTAGCAGAGAGCAGAAAGGCACACAGCTTCCCAGAGCATCTTCTGGAGAGAACAAATGCCTGTACTTGGACAGTTTGCCCAAGACTAGGAGCCAGGAACCTCAGGAGCCTGGTTTTGGCTCTATCTGGAACCTGCTCTGGTCACAACTGCTGCCAGTTTTCTCTGCTGCACAGTAAGAATATACAGTCTCTTTTCCTTCTCCAGACTTGGAAGCTAACCAAGATTTGTGTACCTCTACTGAACAATATCTAACAAGTAACAAAAATTAACATGAAATTCTGGGAGACAGAACTGTGCCATATGCACCTGGGACTTCAAAGCCACCGGGAACAGAGCAGCAGTTTTTAAATCCCTCAGTAATTTGGAACACACCTATTACGCCAGCTTAAAGAGCACAGGTAAAAAGTCCCATCCACAACAGAAAGATTGCCCTGAAGGCAACGGGACACCCTGGGCAAGTTTGCTGATGAGACTAAACTGGGAGAAGTGGCTGATCTACCAGATGGCTGCTCAGCCACAGGGAGGGACTGCTACAGGCTGCAGAAACAGGCTGACAGCTTCTAGTCCAGCAGGCTGGACCAGGTAATGTCTAGAAGGCACTGACAACCTCAATGATTCTGTAACTCCACGACCCACAACTGAAGTGAAACTACCCACAGCAAAGAGTATGTGTCTGGAGGGCATTTTCCAGAGGAATAGTAAGACTAGGTGCAGTCAGGGAATTCAGTCACACAGGTCAGTGAGCACTTAGGTAACAGACTGCTGGGAAGTCTTGGACCAGGCTTGCACAGAGTATGCAAACATTCAAATCTGCGTCTATGTATATACATAGGGAAGTACAATGAGCTGTTAGCTTACTCAAATATAAATAATCTTCTCATTAAAGAGGGACAAAAGTAACTTAGGCCCAAATCTGAAGTCATCTTTATCCATAATTTAATCAAAATACTCTGGGATTCTACTAAGCTGACTTTACCTCATGAGGGTTGACACAGAATTAAAGCTCAACAAACAGTGTCCAACAACTGCAGGGAAGAGGGAGCAGTTCCAAGCCCAAACCCTCCCCTGATGACATGCCAGAAGTCAGTGCCTCACCCAAGGGAAATAGCTTAACCCACTCACCCACCTTGATCTCATAGTGCCGGTGTCGGTGCCGGCCCAGCTTGGCCAAGATCTCCTCCAGATAGTATTCCTTCACTGGGTACATGAAACCTGGCACCTTGACCACAGGGCAATCCCCAAAATAATGTGAGAAACGTTGATTGTCTCCTGTGGCACTCATTAAGACCAGGCGCAAGTCAGGGTTAAGCTTCTGGATGCCCTTGAGCAAGATGAGCAGGAAATCAGTGTTGACATCTCGCTCGTGGACCTCATCGACCACAACGTGGCTGACACCCTCCAGGCTGGGGTTCCCCTGCAGCTTCCGCAGCAGGATGCCCACGGTGCAGAAGAGGAGGGCTCCTCCCCTGGCAGGTGGCTTGCTCTCCAGTCGCACCTGGTAGCCCACGTTCTTCCTCATGTTGGGACCCAACTCTTGTGCCACACGCTGGGCAACTGATATGGCGCTGATCCTCCTTGGCTGGGTGATCACTACGTTGCAGCGAGCACCACGTCCCTCCAGGATGTAGTGTTCCAACAGGAGCTGAGGGATCCTGGTGGTTTTCCCACAGCCTGTATCTCCTGCTATTACCACAACAGGGTTCTGCTCAATGGCCGACAGGATGGTGTCCTTGTGAGGATCTACTGGCAGTGGATGGCTCTCCTGCCACGAGGATCCTCTCCTTTTCCAGAGGGCCAGGAGATTCTGGCTAAGGCGTACTTCTTCTGCTTCCAACATAGGTATATATGTCTTCCCTGTGATTGCATCACTTATGGCACCAGATTCCTTGCTCAGATTCATCATGTCATCCGCAATCCGGGGCCTGGATTCCCTGATGTCCACTGGATACTGGGAGAGACAGAGAAAGTTGTCAGGGACACAACGATCAGATCCCGAGAAGGACCGGAAGGAAGAAGTGCCTGGAACAGACTCAGCCTGACTGGCTTTGCAGTCACCAGGAAGTTTTGCCGAACTTTTGTCAGATTTTAGGCAACTCAACCACTTACATTCTGAACTGAGGTTATTTAAAATGAGAATTATCTTGGGCAGCTCTCTGCATTTTCCTCATTGCATCCCCTATTTTAAGAGGGGTATTAATGCTGACAGGCACAAAGCAGTAACTTAAGCTTTCTAAGGCAGTGGCTATACTGCACGCAAGTGACTCACCGGACCCTCAAAGACAACTTTTGGAAACTATCAAGTTACACCACCACCCTTCCCGCCCCCCTCAGGAAGCCCAGACATGTAACTCACACAAAACATAAGCATTCAGCTAAGCCAGAAATATTCTATCTTGGCAGAAGAAAAAACAGAAGTCCCACATCCCACAGGAAGAACTAAAAGGACCAACAATAGGTCACAAATTGTCAAGAACACAAATCAAAGCATTGGCCCAGATGTTTGCAAGATTAGAAGTTCAGCTACAAATCAGTACTTCTGGATTCAGCCTTATTCAAAGAGCCCTCCCTTTCACGCACAGTGTGACAGCTCACGTTCATGAAAGCATGGTAGGCAGACCAATTTCCTTCAAGATGCTGCTGGTTTTCCAACATTTTTCACCCTTAGTTCAGTCACTTACAGCAGGTCATTCAGAAGCAGCTGCTGTCTTTGTGAGAGTCTTGGCTTTTAGTGAATGGCCTTTAGTGAATGTCCTACAAAGGATATTCACTATTGCTTATTTGCTTTACAGCATCTCTAAAGATACTGTAAAGATCACCCGAGATCTTTACTGTTCAGGCCCAAGTATACCACATCAGTGACTTGCCAACTTCCAAGTGCAGGCATTCTTTTCCATGACTTCAATAAGCTCCACGCATTTGCACTGAGCTATGATCAACCTCATCTTACCTTAGTGCTAACTCCTGCTTTGACAGTGAACGCTATCTAGGAACCTTTTCTTGGCACTGCTTCAGCTCCTATGGGTGTCTGTGCAACACTGGTCCACCAGGAAGAGAGATCTCCTGGGTAGAAGCTCCACCAGCTGCCTGGGGACCGGCACCCACCACTAACGTACAACAGTGTAAGAGATGCTGCCAAGGGGAATGTGCTAGTACCAATACCTGCTCCGTGTAAAGCTACAGGGCTCAACAACAAAAGAATTTAATGGAACAAATGCCTGCACAAGGCAGCATTCATAAGCTTACAAAGGAGACTAAAAGTGCACTCTGTAACAACCCAAAAGCCAAATAATGCACACAAACATTACAGATGCATATAGAGAAGGCCCACTGCCCAGAATGGGCCTCCCTTCCCCAAAGGTCAGCAAAGACCGATCATGTTTTGTGGCAATCTATCAAGCCATGAATTCCCTCAACATTCTAACACGAAGCTTTTAACCACATGTAATTCCTGAAGTTAAACAGGATTAGCCAAAGGTGATTCTCAGACAGCTGAGCAGGCCTTACATGATTCAGATAGTTCTCAATCTTGCGCAGGGTTGCCTCAGGGACTTTGATGTGGCAGGGTTTCCGCTGGTTCTCACCAAGCTCCCGTAGTGAAGTCATGTTGTACATAGCATGGCTGAGGGGGTTGTTGTTCTTGTCCACCAAGCCAAGGCTCTGCAAAGGAGGAGGCAAACAATGCTGTCAGGTACAAGACTGCTGCATATAAAGTGTTGGTATATAGAGAATGTGGGTCCTACATGTTTGATTAAGCTCACTCCTTACCCTATATCCCAAATCCATCACTTCCTGCTTTAGCCACAGCAAGAAACAAAACATGATCTCACCTCAACTCACCAGTGAAAAAGACACACTGAAGCCAAGTCATACCTGCTCCTAACACAATGCTCAAACAAAGGTCTTAAACAGACCCACCAAAGAAACAGCAGTCACGACTGTATCTGACAAAACCCTCTTGCAAGGGCTGGTAGCTATCTTGCTATGGTACTGATACGTTGTGCCAATTCAACAGTAAGTACTACACCATTCTTGGATATCCCCTCTGCTGACTCTAGGGTCTGCAGCAAAACGTTTGGATTAATTCACCTACAAGAATGAGAAGGTAAGTCTGACTCAGTAAACAGCAGCAAGGTAGCAAAGAGAACAAGCTAACACTTCCAGGTGATCCCTACACATCACTTTTTGTTGAGGGCTCAAAACAAGCGTAACAGCCTTCACAGGTCAGACACTGAATGGGTACAAGAGCAGCACGCCCTGAATCCTAAGATTTGGAAATCTGTGTTTATTAAACAAGAAGTCAAGGATTAGAAAGTTTCAGGCATCACTCTGCTCAAACATGGAAGTCAGGTGCAAGGAGCCTCTACTCAGATCAGTTGATACTGGTAGGATGTAGGAGCTATATGCACTTACCTTCAGCTTCTGACAGGCCAGTGCTGCTGCTTTGTTTTCTGCCTCCACCTTGCGACGGCCTTTGGCAGCAAAAGTCATGGGACAGGGCCAGCGGAGCGTGAGCTTGCAGATCTTGGTCTTGGTGCCTACTGTACGGAACTGCATGTATTCCTAAGAAACACATCAAAAACAACGGATGTGGGGAGGTGTTAACAGACTACATAACTAGGCAGGCATTTCCAAATACACCTCAATACTTTTGGGCAGAGATTAATTTGTTGGGTTGTTTGTTTGCTTTGATTTTTTTTAAACAGTTCAGTAGAACAGGTTTACTGCACCCAGTTGAACCCCCCAGCTCAGAAAGCACTGGCTACACAAAAGTGAGAGCAGGCAGCTGTGTGGAGAGCATCACTGAAAGCCTACGGGGTGGAGCACAGCTACTGTTTGCTAAGCACATAAGGTCTGGAAAGGAGGTGGGTGACACATACCAAGGAGGAGGATCACTGGATACTGGCAAGGATTGAGTTGTTGGAAAGATTCCACCAGCACAGAAATTACACATTGCTCCAAGTAACCAAACTTTTGTTTGTTGCAGATATGTGGGGAAATGCAAACCTACTGCCTTCAAAAATATTCCCCTTAATTCAGACAGCTGCTCCTCTATTGCCCTGGCCTCAAGTAACAACATTCCTCATGTTTCTATTAAAATATTCCCTCAATTCTCACCACAAAGTCTTTTCCTTGCTCTTCAGGCTGATTTTTCTAAACCTATTTTTAATTTCCATTCTCTCCCTTGTTCGCAACTGCCCCCCCAAAAGCATCCAAAGTGACTCCAGTTGGAGTCTTTGAGTTTCATCCCTGGCACGAGTCAAACAGTACCTTACCTTGACCGTGGAGGAAGAAGTTGCAATCTGAATCACTTGGGCCAGGAGATTTTTGGGAAGTGGGAACTGCGTCAGGGCACGGATGGCAGTGTTGTCATCTGTCATTTCAATGGAACTCCCTCCTCGGCTAGATGGAAGATGGGAACAGTTGATATAGTAATATCTGCTCTGTGCTCAGACCTACCGCACCTTATGTCTCCTACTGAGGTCCTGAAACTAAGTAGTTAAAGGCACAGATAATTCTTGATCATCTGGAAAGTCAAGCTGTATCTTGTGACTGAAATCTGTCCGTCATGTAACAATCACCCAGTCCAGCAATGCCACCTACTAAAAAGCAATGAAACCTTTAGACTAACACTGCAAACCTGACAACACCAACAGCTTTTAACAGATTTAATAAATAATTCTGAATACAAAGAGCATCCCTAAAACCAACCTCTACCATCAGGGCCTTAGAGATTTTACTCCTGTTGACTATTAAAAATGCAAGATTTGTGTTCATAAACATGAAGTCAAGCAAGCAACTATGGTGATGGAAAGGAGCGGACTCAATATTGCCCTCAAAACCAGGGTGGTCAAAAAAGGTCTAAGTGCACAATTTCTGGGAATAGAAATCATTTTAGACCCAGAACTGTCAGGCAGGTAGGTAATAAGTAGGCAGCAGTCTATCCAGAGGGAAAGACCCCAGAGAAGAAGCCTGCAAATCCCCTCATGAGGACAGTCAGGCATGAAACCAGGCTGCTTGGCTACTGCTCGCATAGGAATGGTGCAGTAGACAGTGTTCAGCCCCTCTACAGGGCTCACCAGGAACGTGGGAAGCTGCAGCTCAACTATGTTGAACTGCACAGGTGCACAAGCTACCAAAGTCTCCCATTTACTGCCTTGGCTTAGTAGCTATCAGGGCAGACATACCTTGCATCTCTGCCTGGGGTTCGAGCATCCGGATGTGCCATAGGTAGATAATCAGAAACATCAATTGCTTCTTCTTCCAGCTCTCCTTCCTCCAGTTCCCCTTCCTCTAGCTCCCCTTCCTCCAGCTCCTCTCTTCTCATTGCTTTAGGCATCCTGCCCTGTTCCATGGGCTGGATGGCATCATCTGGCTCCATCCGTCGCCAGCAAGTTGACAAGTCAGCAAGAGATGGTCCAGACTTGGAGCGCCACTTTCCCTCTGAGCACCACCTCTCATCCGGACAGCCAAGCTGGTCAGCAAGGAGACGGTACTTTGCAGCATCAAAGAGCTCATTTCTGGGCCCCAGTAAACCCCAGCCCTGCAACAGAGAAATGCATTCATTGTTAGCTGCAGTAAAGAGATAGAAGTGTTCAAGGCCAGTTTGCACGGGGCTTGGCATAGGATGCTCCAGTGGAAGATGTCCCTGCCTGTGGCAGGGGAGTTGGAACTGGATGGTCTTTAAAGTCCATTCCAACCCAAACCACTATGTGATTCTATGAACTGCAGGAAACCAAAACACATCTAGTAAAGGAGAGAAATGCAGGAGCAACTTCTTCATGTCCCGCAGAAGAAGAGAGAAAGAAAAAGGACTTCCAGAAACTTAAAGCTTTTCTTGTACCATTATTTCTTAAGAAAGGGAATCTGTTCACTAATTTCACTTCCCAGGGCACAACTGCTTAGCATCTCATGGCTTGTTAGAAAGGGTGGGCCATGATTTATCAATATTTTACTATCAACTATATTTAGCATACTGAAGCTTTGAAACCTACCTTGGAGGATTAAATGCATCTCTCTTTGGAAAGCCTAGTCTAAACAAGCATAACCTTGAATAACACAAGATGGGAATTCAGGGAATGGCTCACCTCCTTTCATTTCACAGGAACAGTTATTTGTATAAGCAGTAGTACGACCTCCCTAACCTAGTGGCTTTTGAAACAGAATAGTTCCTAATCACTGCTGGCCTTCCACCTGCATTTAGGACTGAACCTTACACGAAGCTCCAAGCATACCTAAAGTGCAACATGTGCCATGTTTTACCAGACCATTGCAATAAATTAGAAGCTACACCTTTAGGCCTCTCAATGCCCATGTATCACACAAGACTGTGTTATTTCATGCTGCAGGAGTGCCTCAGACAGCAAGAATTCACTTTGCCAGCTGCTGTACTCTAAGCCACTACATTCAGACACTCTCTGCACCAGTTAGATACTACCACTTTTCTTCAACCGATGACTATTTATTTAAAGCATTTGTAGCTATTGCTGTAGCTTTCCATCATTAATATCTTGTTAGGTTACAGGTCTAGCTGGCAAAGCACCAGAGTTAAAGCTTTGTATGCTGGATCTGTGGCTTCAGAGTGCTGAGGTTTTAAACTTCTACACTGAAGTACAGTTTAGCCATTTTCAAAATCTGGGGAAAAATATAGTGTAAGTGTAGGTAAGAATTTTTTTCCATTGAAAACCTGCAGGCTCACAAAGAAATTAGGGAATAATGCTTTTGTTGTGCACTGAATAGTGAGGCTGAAACAACAATATATTTCCAGTGAATGAGCATCAACCACGCTTCAGGTGGTATGAAGTCAGTCAGTGAAACAGCTTTTGCTAATCAGAAAATTCAAGAAACCAGCCTAGAAACAGGGGCCGGCTGAAGAAAGTTTCATGCTGCAATTCTTAACTTTTGAAGGCTAGTTATTTCTTAATGTAGCTTTCTTGATTTACAAGCAAATCAAAAAGCTCTCTTATTGTTAGAGCATCTGCAGTATCTTTTCTAAGCTCCTTAGTGGGAAAATATCACTGTTCTTACTATATACATGAATGGGAAGCTCCAAAGCCAACTCGCTTGAGGTTAAGAGACAACAGTCAGTGGCAGAGCTGAAGAGAAAACTTCATCTTATTCTCAGCTATGTAACACTATCTTCAACGTGACATTTATAACTCTACTGTAATTGCTTGATACTGGCAGTGCACAAATATTGACTGTTTCCAGCCACAAAATAGCAGCAGATTAGCATAACTTTAAAAGAGTAATCGTAAAACAGAACATGTGATCACCACACTATGGCTTACATAAAGAGGAAGCAAGAGCCTCCAAGTACTGTGCTTGCAAACACATACTGATAGCTTGACACAAGTGGAAATTAGTGAACAGTAACAGCAAATATACCTGAAGGAAGCTCTACTAGCCACAGATGCTGAGAATAAGATAAATCAGATTATGGTCTAGGGCATAACA
Organism: Pezoporus occidentalis; assembly: GCF_034315485.1. Taxonomy (NCBI): domain Eukaryota; kingdom Metazoa; phylum Chordata; class Aves; order Psittaciformes; family Psittacidae; genus Pezoporus; species Pezoporus occidentalis. Next base: position 102,695 of record NW_026916181.1, read on the forward strand.
AACAAAGGTCAGAACTCAATTTAGTGAGTTCACACCTGGCTGAACCAAATAGGCTTTTAAGCGCAAATGGATTCAGAGAGCTCAAGACTTCACTCTCTACCCTTGATTAACAGACATGCCAATTAAGAAAGGGAACAGGTAAAAAGAGAGAAAAGTCAGAAATTACATTGCCAAAATGGACGAGGCCTGCACACTCAAAGGCCTGTTTGCTCAAGATAAAGAGGAGCATAAGCTCACCTTGAAGAGCTGACATGCTGCAGCTGCTGCCTGCCTCTCAGCATCAATCTTCTTGGTCCCATAGCCTTCCACTTCCACATTCTTAGGCCACTTTATATGCAGAGTGACTTTCTGAAAAGCAAATATAAGCAGCAAAGTGAGACAGTAGAGAATAATCCCTCTCCTCCAGCAGGAGCATACCTACTTCAAACATCTCTGAACTCTGGGCAAATAAGAGAACTACAAATGAAAAATCTTAAACAAACCACTTGTTTGGTCACTTTTATGGGAAGCTCCATTACAGTCTTTTAGAAAGAAAAGCCTGAAAAAGGGACAGGAGTTGCTCACAGTCACACAGAAGCTGCAGGGCTGGGCCAGACCCAGAAGCCAGGCTGACTGCCAGCACAGTGCCACATACTCCAGAGCTGGAGTTTCACAGGCTGCAATGTGGCAGCTCAGAGGAATCAAATGCCAGTAGCTCATTACAAGAACAATTCAGATTCGGTTAACTGTTCTTATGTACAGTGCAGCATACCAGACCATGTCTGAGAAGCACCATTCACCCTCCAACACATTTCCAATTGTACTGGCAAGCAAATCTTCCTAACTGCTTCCTTATTCTAATTTTAACCAGCAGCACATTGTACCACAGTTACACAGGCTACCATACTCATGGTAGCACAGAGGAACCTAGTCTTCAGGACATGCTGCCCAACACAAGCTATTAAGAGAACTAACAGTACCACCAGAGCTCCTCTTACACCAGTGCAGTTGGATGAGAGCAGCTGAAAAACCTGCAGAGGCAAAGAATGCTGAGAGCTGAACCCTGTCCTTTAAAAAAAACAAAACCACTCCAGATCAAGAACTCGTTCTACTCCTGGCCCTGCAGATGCTGTAGCCGAGTTTCTGCAAGGCTCAAAAGAGGAAAATGCCTAAGGAATTCTCTCCTGTTTCTACAGCAAAGATGAAAGGTGGCATTTCAGTCTGCTGGGAAAACCCCACCTATAAAGCTAGCAAAAAGGCTCCTGACTTTTCAACAGTCTACAGCTGGCTGGCTGCCTGCCAGCCATCTGAATCTCATCTCGCTGTAGGAAATTGCTGCGTACTTTGCCTAGGGGCTAGGCATGAAAAGGCACAGATCTGATGAGAAAAAAAGTTGTCTCATGAAGGCCAAGTTACTTGGTGCTCATGAAAAAAACCTTGTTCACTTCCAACTGAGACTTTTCCAAGTTGTCTCACCCATCCTTCCATTCCCAGACACTTTCTGGGTTGTTGGGTTTTGGTTATGTTTGGGGTTTCTTTTTGTGATTCAATCCTCATTTTTTACAAGAGCTCCTTTTTTAGTTGTTGTTTTTGTTTTTAACCTGAAGTTATCCTCAACATTAATCTATTAAACACTAACAAGAATGTGAACTGATTACGCAAATTAAAATGATGAAGCATTGGTTATGGCATTCCAAAGTTTAAGTTAGGAAACTGCATTACTGCTCAAGGAAGAAGCAAGAAAAAACAACCCATAAATAAAAAAGGAACTCTAAAGTAATTATTACTTATGTATTGCATAAAATGCAGGGATGCTTAAAAAGGATGTGGTAATAAAAACTGGGAAATTTCAGGCAGAATACTATTGGAAAATGTTAATCCATCAGAACTGAATCTTTTCCTGGAATGTATGTTACAGTTAAACTTCAGCTGGAAAGCGCTCTCAGCAATAGAAGGAGAGCTGGTATGATAAAAGAAGGCAAGGTCTTGAACAGAGAGCACCCATCGGTTAAGAACTTCTGTTCCGTTTATAGCAGAAGTTTATAGCAGTTTTGGATGTGGGCCTCTCACATCCCAGTAAGAGCTCAAACCACTTGGCAAACTGTTTGCAACTCCTCTGCTTCATTTCACAAAAAAGAAAAAGGAATCTGTATTTCATTTTGCCCTTAAGTAGGATTAGAAGCCCCCCTTCACTGCAAACAAATTCTTCTTTGCTGATTGCAACTTAATATTGTAGGCTTAGGCATTTGTTTTATTAGAGTCTACAATAAAATCCAGGCCTACCAAGGGCTAAAGTATAGCATTTAAATTTTTATTTTCTAAGGTAGTCGGATACACATCTGAGTGCAGAATACATGCCTCTGCTGAGAAAAGCTGGTTCCAGCAAGCTATTTAAAAGAAAAAAAAAAAAAAAATAAAATCCATCTTTACATACACAAAAGGAGGACAGCACCTACGTTTATATACCTGTTAAAGTATGTGAAAATAAAGAGAAACAGGAAGACATGAGAACATTTCTTGTTTGAAAGATCATGTAACTGGAATTAAAACACTTCTGTAATTTTCTCTACTACAGAGGTACTTCTTGGACTGGGAGCTTTCTTGGCTCACTTCCCACTCCATGTGCCACACACCTACCCACCACCCATCCCAGCACAACAGGATTACCTTTTTTCTTGGCCCATTGGTGTGGATGTACACCAACTTGTCCCTTGCATGAGAAATGCCCAGGGCTCGTCCAATCACGCTGTTGAGCAAGTTTTTAGGCTGTGGAAATTCTTTTAATAAGTCTCTGGAATCTAAAAGAAAAAAACAGGGGATCTAAATGCCTTAGAATTCTTGTGCAGTCCTGTTCAAAGACATGTTCTGACACCTGCTTCACTGCAGCTCCGCGAGCATTCATGTCTCTGAGGTTACAGATAGAAAAGTAAGCAGAGGTATTAAGTGGTTCACCTACATCTCCAGGCATCAGCAAAACAGCACACAGGAGTGCAAAGTCTCCTGAGCTCCAAATGGAAGATGACAGACACTGCAAATCCAAAATACGCAGCAATACCATATGTGCCATTCTTCTCCCAGAATGCACAGGCTGTTTCTCCCCATCCTCTTTTAAAAGTATTGATATCCTCTACTTAGAATTGCAGCACTGACAGATTCACTTCATGATTCAGTGGCACTAGCAATCACCTAACAGTCTGGAAAGACTTTTTTCTGCAAGAAAGAACATAGTATCAACAAGAAAAAAAAACAACAAACTATATGTGGAATCTGAATACAAATATCTTAGCACAGAATTCAAAGCCCAGATTAAAGCATGGAGTTGGTGCCGTCTCCTCACTTATGGAGGCAAAAGCAGCTCTGTGTCTGTTCTTTGATATTGAAAACAAACTGAGCAATAACTATTCTGATCAGACTTGGTAAGTGCATCCCCCTCCTGAATCACATGTATCACCTCAAGGTTAAATCAAGGGTCATAATAACACACAAGTTCTACCAGTGGCTGGATCTAGAGTGTAACATGAAATAACACTTGGAGGCTTCTCCCTGAATTGATTGAGATGGCTTGGTTAGAGGCTGGGAATGCGATTTTGCACTCATTGCTCAGAGAACCCCCAGAAAGAAGTTTGCCTATGGTCTTTGGACATAAACCAGCTCAAGGAGGAAGCCGAGGAGCAGCGCCAGAGGCAGCAGGTATTGATGGCAGGTAGGACTGGCCAGCGCATATCCCCTGCCCTGATGGATGAGGCTACGGCCCTTGCAGGAAGGAGATATTAGTGGATCAGTTCAAATCACTCATTTGAAAACAACAGTAACAATAATAACCAGACTGCCCCCAGACAGAGCAACATCTCACCCACCTCATGTTCCAGCCTCCTCCCTGGTGCCAACACCAGAAGCTTTAGCTGGTGAAGAAGCTGCTCTAACATAGCCCTCACACACATTCCTGTTGCACTCAGCACTATAGGGAAGAGCCTTTATTTGAGCAGCAGCCCAAGCAAGATCAGATTAAGTTTAATGTGGTAACAATTCCAGAGGTAGTTATGCTACACAAATGGGCAGATCCAACAGCTCACTGCTGCTGTGAGGGGCAGACACTGCGTCTCCCAGGCTTTGGCACTACCACTGCTCCAGCTCTGGCACAAACACAACTGTACTGGGAGATCATGGGCAGCCCTGATCTGACAGAAAGCTAAACCAGAAAAATTAATTACTCAGGTTTTTACTGGGCTCACAAGTAAATCAGCCAACTGCACAGTCCTGCAGGTACCAAAAGCAGTGCAAGAGAACAGGAAAGAGGAATGGGATCTCCATTCCAGCAGCAGCAAGCACAGCCTAGCCCCTCTCATCCTATGTTCAGCATGCAAAATGCATGCTCTCCAGGCAGTTAGAACTTCATTGATCTTGCAGGCCACCAATGGGTTTGAGCACTACTTTTTACAAGCTTCTAATTCTCTATGGGTATTCAGGGGAAGCTAAATCATAAGTCAACAACACACTATCACTGGTACCACCGTAATCTGGAATTTCAGATTAAGCTATGAACTCCAAGGAATAATGACCGAAGAGTCACACTCATGAGAGCATCATCAAGATCTGCCATCCTGTTTGCCAAAAATTCTTGACTGTGGAGTTGCTGTAATGAAGATACACAATAACCAGCTCCGGAGAAGAAAGCAAGCACTTAAAGAGAGGCTCAGTAACACAGACACTCAGCAAGAGGCTGCTCAGTGAAGGCAAACTGCAGTTATGGGTATATATTATGGGGGCTCACCCAAAAGCTGACCAAATGAGAAATCACAGGTGTTTCAGGGAAAGCAGAAGAGTTATGCTGTACCACTGCAGGCCCAAACCTTGTCTGACTGTGTTGGGTAACAGAAAGGGAAAAAAAAAAGCACGTTGCTGATTATATCATCCTCTCAAGAGAAAAAAAACAAAGCAAAACAAAACAAAAACAAAACAGCATGCTGACCCAGAGCTCAAGAAAAAAGTAATTACTGGTGACACACAGTTTTGAAGCTTCTTCCTCCAAATTACCTGAATCTCAGAGAAACCACTTTCAGAACCCAAATGGACCAAATACTGGAATTTGGGTTCCTTAACATATACAGGGAGATGCTGAAATACAACCTCCGTGGCACGCGATAACATTGTTGGGAGCTGGGTATCATTTGAAGACAGGTCGCATTGTAATTCGACAATTGGCTAATTCTCACTCCCAGCTGAAACGGCCTCAAGTTGGCATTACTTTTCAACCCAGTACATAGAGGACAAGCTGGTATTTAGGGGGCAGAATCAAAATGAACAGATAAACCTGCTGCCTGCTCCATCTCCTTCAACTGTATTGATACTGAAAAGACTGTGCGACACACAATGGGCTTTCTGCCACTCTCCTCTCTGCATGATGCTCAGCCATGGTATCTCCCATTGTAAAGAATAATACAAACAACCCACCGGCTGCTGTTTCTCACACATACATGGGCAAAATCCTTGGACAATTACAGGGGAACAGGCAGGAAGTAGTCTGATTTCTGAATGCTATTTGTCCATTAATTACCTTCTATGTATTGGCCAGGAGAGCCTGAAAACGGTCTCAGCCTAACAAAGAACTACAAGCCAATTTTCTGTAATTACACAGCAAACATAGTATTCCTACCTACTCACACAGCAAGCACCGCTATATTCAGACTTTGACCTGCTCAGGAGAACTGGAAAAGTGACTAAGGCTTTGGCAGTCTGCAGTTCTATTCCTTTCCACATCGCTGGGATGCATGGAGGGAGGAGTAGTAACACAATTCCCAAATGCACTATTAAATTCACTTCATAAATGAGAAATTAAAAATAAAAAAAAGCAACACACAAAGCCCTCTGACACCAGCCTGTATTACTTGGCTTCTAGCTGCTTCCTCTTTCAAAAATAATAATCTGAGAAATTCTATCATAAGTAACAGGCAGAGGTATAAGCACGTTGTTTTTAAACACCATCCAAAAAACAAAATGCAATTACCTAACAACAGAGCCAGTTTCTCACATTCTGAGATGACTCCTCAGTGAAGACTAAATATTTAATCCATTCTAGAGCAAGGAACAGGATCTCTAAGAAACAAAGCCTAGTTCTGGCTTGCAGAACAGACTGAATTACTAGCAGAGACACAATGTCTTCACAGCTGACAATGCCATATTCAGCAGTACCATCTGACGTATCAACAGCGACTCAAGGCTTGATGGATTACTCTCAGCCCATTCTTATCCCCAATTTGAGAGCTGAAAGGATTTTATCTTGCATGAAGCCATGCGTCACTCATAGTTTTTAAAGAAACAATCTGAAATTGCAGAACTGGATTTGCAGAATGTTTCCCTCCCTGCCAGATTGGATTTCTTGGCATCTTCCTCCAAAGAGTGTCTTAGTTCTCTCACTGCTGAGAATGGATATTTGGGTAGAAATCATTTTAGTGGTAGTCATAGCCCTGCACAGTCAAGGAGGAGAACCTACTACTCCCAAAACAAAACAGCATTTATTTTTATACCCAATTCCTATCAAGCCAGAACCACATATGATGTCTAAACCACACCTCCAACATCATGAAGGAATATTAAAAGCCTGCCTCCTATAGCAGACAACTCAGAATGGGGTTATCAAAGAAGACAATTAATTCACTGAAGTTCCTCAAAGCTTAACTTTGGCTTAACTTGGTTGTGAAAGTCCAGGGTAATTCCAAGCACCACTGACAGAAACTCCCAACTCTAGCTATTAACCCCAGCAGAGCTGATAAAAAGTAAAGTTAAGATCCGACAAACAGTAAAGACACTTGTTACATGCAACAACAGCACATAAAATGGCCTAGTCTTGCTCAGTGAAACCAGAGGAGCACTAGATGGATTTAAACAGTTTCTGTCTTCCCTCAAATTTTCTTCCCTGGAGAAGCAACAAACAAGCAGCAAGGACAAATTATTAAACACACCAGTCATCAAGATATTAGCCCCCCCAGTAATAAATTCAAGTCAGTGAAGAATGCTCCTAACACACCAAAAATTCGCAGGGAATAAGAAAGCCCTGTGGCCCCATAATATCCACTTCATAAGGAATTAGCCTAGACATGTCTTAGAAGGGAGAGAGAACGCTCCACCTGGCAGTTTAGCTTGGAGTACACCAAAATACTACTGCTTTTGGGGGGCTGGGGCTCTTTTAAACCATCATCTAGGATCCTGACCAAGGCTCTTTTCAAGCTACACAGCAATAAAATCTGCATGCAGTTCTTGCCTAAACAAGAACAGACTTCTAACTTGGTAAAATTGACAAGGCTTCTTCAAAAGCAAGTGAGATCATCAGAGAACAAGAATGATTGATGGCCAACCTCCATCCGTGGTCAGACCAATGGCCAACCTCCACTCACTGAGGACTCGGTTGGACACAGCCCTGATCAACTCTCCAAGACAGGAATCAGACCATACAGCACCCAGAGCTCCAGTCCAACCTCAATGCTTCTGCAACTGAGACAGCAAACTGAATTAATCTTTCCTACAGCAAAACAGAGGTCAAGATCACATAAGTCTCAGTAACAAGCAAGAAGTGCCACAGACCTGGCTGAACTGGCAGATGAGCTCTCTGCATCACGGAATCTGCTCCAAAACCCTACCATCAAGGACAACATAGCAAAGCCTTAGACACTAATCCAAACATAACCCCAGCATTTTTAAGCTGGCCTCAGTTCTGAGTCGATTTTTCTGTGTTTGCCTCCAAGGCTAATAACAAAAGCAGTCAAATGAGGAGAGCTAACAAGACATCAACTTATGAGCTGAAGGCTTAGAGCTTGCCCTCAGAAGTAGATTTTTAAAGTAACTTTAATGATCTGTATGTGTTCAAGTAGCAGCCATACGCAGGGCAGATTATGTCAGGACTTTTTATTTGCTCATCTAAAACGAATCTTCTAATATCACTAACCTCTCACCAGAAGAGCCTCCCATGGTCCAACCACCACACAGACTGGAATAATGAGAGAACCAAAGATAAAAGCACCTAAGTACTCGCTGAAAAAACATGTTAGAAAAAGCATTGTGCAGTGAAGTACAAAAGCAGGAAGGAAAAAAAAAAATTGGTTTACTGCTTTTCTCAGGGAGCACCTGAACCAGCTCATTACACAATAATTTGGGGTGGTTTAGCTTTTACTTCATAAGTCAGTTAATTTGCTCTGTTAAACAGCTTGAATTCAAGAATTAAAGACTATCTGTCTCTGAACTACAAGATAAAACTCAGCAGAGCTTCTGAAACGAAAAGGGAACTGAGACCCAAAGAGTTCAGAAACTACAGATAGAAAATAATACTTTAACAGAAAAAACACGCTGGATGGTGGGAAGGAACCAAAGAACACAGAAGGATGGGGCAAAGTTTTTACGTAAGAAACCAAATTTCCAAAGTGTAAGATTACAGTCTAAGAAATAAAACTCAAACCAAAACAGTGACTTTAAAAGGGAAAATCTAGTGGTTCAAGTCACAGCCTGGATGCAGTAATCTCCAGCACAAAACTACACATCTGTCTAAACTAGAAGCATTCGTAATCTTGGTTTTTTTACAACTGTCAAACGACAGCAAAACATACTTTCAAATACTCTTTTAAAAAAAATGTAACAATTCCTTCTGAACTACAGGAAAATGTTTACCCTTCAAACACCTGAAGCCCATGCCCTCTCACACCCAGCTCTGCTGTAGGCTGAAGGACTGACATTCAAACGAGAAAATAAATCTTCCAAGCTTTACACAGAGACATCATCGGTGGCCGGGTTTATGGATGCTGCAAATACTAGGACTGGTGCTCGCAAGAGCTGTCCGTATCTCGATCAGCGTTTCTTTCCACTTAGGCGACAAGCCTACCTGGTGGAAGGCCAGACCGAAGCCCTTTGTACATGCAACACAGATAAAGCAACGCTCCGAACCACCCACAGCGTGCTCCAGCTCTGACCTAACGGAACTTGCTGCAGAGATGGCAGAGCAGTTTTCCTAGCGGATGCTCGATGGGCGTGCTCAAACCATCAGGATTTCTAGCCAAAGAATCAGTTCTGATTTCTCCCTCGCGTCAAGCCACAGCGGGCGATCAGAAGCAGCGAGGACTTTAGGCCAGGGCTGACTCGGCCAGGCTTCAAACCGGCGACCTTGAGCCGAAGGGCTCCGCACCCCTTTTCTTTTCTTTGGAGAAACCCAATTCTCCTACCAACAAAGAGCGTCGCGGACCCGCGCAGATGCCACAAAGGCCTCGGCCCTCGCTGCCCGACGAAGCTCTCCGCGCTGCCCCCGCCGGGCTGCCCCCACCGACCGCCTCCTCCCCGCCCCCCTGCCAGCGGCCGGCCCGTTACCTGCGGCGGCAGCAGCGCAGCCGTGGGTGCAGACACCGCCGCAGCTCGCCGGCTCCTCTCCCTTGCCGCGCATCCCGGCGAGGAGCCCTCTGCCCGGGGCAGGGTCGCTCAAGGCCGCTCTCCCGCGATGGCCGCCCGCCCGAGACGCGGCCCCGGTTGCCCCTCCCAGGCGGCAGCGAAGGAGGTGTGGTGTGCCGGCGGCCCGATGCGGCCCGGCCCAGCCGCCCGGAGCGGAAGGAGGCCGGCGGGCGGCGCGGCCCGGCTGCAGGCGCGGGAGCGGGGGAGGGACGTACGGCGCGTTCACGCTCCCTCCTCCCAGCACCGGGGCAGCGGGGCTCGCTCCTCCCTTCCGCTGCGTGCGGGGCCGGCGCGACTTGGCTTCCCCGAGCGCCGGGCCGCGCACACCGGGGGCGCCGCCTGTTCCTCCCTCTCTCCCCCCAGCCCCGCCTCGCCTCGCCCCCGGCTCACCCTTCACCATGGCGGCGTCCACCTCCTCCTCGGCGCCCGCCTCTTCCTCCTGCTTCACCTCTCCGGAACTCTCGGGCGCCGGCAGCCGCGTGCAGAGCCCGCGCGCCCCCGGCGCAGCCCGGTAGCAACGGCAGAGGCGCAGCGGCCCCGCCGAGCCGCAGGCTGCCGCCGCCTGCAGCAGCAACCCCAGCGCCGCCATCTTGATGGTGTCCGGCGTAGGCCTCAGGCAGGGCGCCCCGGCGGAGAAGTTGCAGCCGCGCCGCAGCGGCCCCCGGCGGCGGGGAGGACCTCGCGTCGGCGAGCTTCCTGCACCCCGTGAGCTGTACGCGGAGGGTGATAAGCCCTCGGGTGGAGGGTTCCCGGGTAGCGTCCCCTCACGCCACCCGGGAGCTGCCTCCACAAAGCCGAGGAACGGAAAAGGACGAGAAAAAGATCCCTCTTTCGTGTTCCTGCGGAACACACAGAGGCCAAGAGCAGGAGGAGTTAGGGGTGAAGTGCTGCACTGCGTGCTGAGGCTTGAAACCAGCAAAAAGACGTTTTCTTCCACTTCTAAAAACTCAACTGCACTTGCACTATCGAGCTCCACTAGCCCTGCCTTGAGCTGTTCGTCCTCCTGACATGTGCTCGTCAGGTGGAAACAACACAGCAAGTCAAAACGTGTGCTCAGGCATGAAGGATCCATCAAATGCTATGCAAGTCGCCTGAAAGGGTTTTGTGGGTGTTTCGTAGCTGTCACAAACCCTCCCCTTCCCACCCACCCCCCACACCCCCCCGAAAATAGGATGTCTTCACACACGCTCAAAGAAACATTACCACAAGAAGACAAGTCCTTTGCTCCAAGATCTGAGCAGCCTGTAATGATGCCGCAAACACAATCCACTTGACCAGTCCTCCAAACACGGATTTTATTTTGGAATCGTTACTAACCTTCTCTAATTAGAGGGGGAGAAAAACCCACACATGCAATTTTTGTTATGCTTTCAACAGTGTTTGGTTGCCCTCAGCTCCACTCCTGCACATGCTTATTGCAATCCTTGCTCATTTACAGGTCAAGTGATCTTTCTGATCGCTTTTATACAAGTGAATGCAAGAAAGGGAAATTCAGGAATTGTTCTGGAACTTGCAAGTTGTTTCAGGTTAAGACATCTTTTCATATCTTAAGCTCTACATGCACCCCACCTGCACCCTAATGCACACGTAGGCAGACAACGTAATTCATGTTCAAGTGTATGTTGCTAAAGATTGCTGCAACCCATTGTTTAAAAATGTGTGAGATTAACACTAAAAAGTCAATCAGGCAGCAGGCAGCACCGTCCCATCTCACATTTCTCCCTACTTCAAGTCAACTGCCCTGCTACTTGGTTCTATCCAAATTATTTTGTCTCCCAGGCATAAAATTCTCCAGGCTGTAGTGCTGGATGAAATTCAGGCACTACAGGATTTTTTATTATTAACTTTTAAAGTCTGAATTACTTTTCTAAGCAATTTAGGTATAAATGTTATTATCTCTTGCTGCAACATACACCTGGAACTACCAGCTGCATGTGTCTTTAAACCACAGTATCAGCTTTATGTCAAATATCTTGTTACTTGGTGAATATTCTGTGTGTAAACCAAAAATGAATGGATGTTTAACTGCTGTGATGAAAAAAGGAGATTTTTGAGTTGTTTGGGGGGTATTTGATTGTTTTTCAATCAGAAGGAGAAACCTTCAAGAAGCACAAAGGGATTAAATAACAATTTACCACTTGTGTTTTACAAACACTGTATTCCGCAAGAAGAGGTTCAAGAAGTGGCAAGTTATCAAATAAAACCCTGTATAAAAAGCAACTTTGAAGGAGCACACATAAACACTCAAAATAAAACAATTTTACAACACCAAATCCACATTTTTCCAACACACTTTAGAACCCCTGTGAATTAGGCGGGGATTATCTGTGTAATTATTTTTTAGCTAAATTTAACCAAAAGCAAACAAAACCCAAGATCTTGAAGCAGCACCAGAAGACACATCTTTTTTAAAAGACATGAAAGTTATTCTGGCACTACAGTTATAAAAATTACAAATTTTAAGAGCACTGGTCCTAAAAAAGATATCAATCTTGTTAGACAAGTCACCCAATTTAAAGAAATTAATTATACACAAATCTTTTGATAGCTCACAGCACCAACTCTTACTTTCAGAAATAAAATTCAGTTGGTTTGGAAATAAAAGCTTCAAGAAGGACTAGAAAGAAAGGGTAGCTGGAAATAGTATTAGTGAACATTAATACATTCTTCTGGGTAGATATATCTACCATGAAACAACTTAACTTGTCAGAGCTGCTGGTTTATTTAGTGTTTTCTCAAGATCTAGATGAGGCAAGAAGCTATCCAGCAGTGAAGAAGAAAGATAATTATCACAGCTACTAAGCTGGTTCAAGTTGTGAACGTCAGAGAAGAAACTCAAAAGGTAACAAGAGCCCTAAGGAGATGAAAACCATGGTTGGAGACCACAATGATTAAAAGCAAAACAAAAGGAAACAGGTAAGAGAAGTATGTGTCTGGGGAAAATCTTGGAAGGACAGTCAGTGGGAATGAGAAATCTGGGAAAGGATGCTGAAAGGCATCCAGTGTGCTGGGACCCAGAAAGCAAGTTGTGAGCAGGGCTAGTGGTTTGTCACTGTTAAAAATATAAAAATCATCTTACAGGCACAGAAAAAATAGTTGACTCAATTTTATTAAAAAATTCCAGAAGTTGCAGGCTCCACATAACACAAATATCTTTATTTTGCATAGATGAGCGTTAAAAAGCATATAAATAATCGCTTCAAGCCACCTTCCCCAGCTTTGCCAGCTCAGGCTCACTTGATGAGCTGGGGTTAATTCATCTTCTCTAGCCAAGCCTCTACAGAAGTAACAGCACTACACAGAAGCTTGTTAACAAGCCACAGTACGTTCCAGACTTCCTTTTCCCTCAGAGTACAAGTGTTAGAGCACCAGGAGTCCCAGCCCCAGCCTGGTCATGACAAACCACTAGTCCGCACAGGGAGTTTTCATTTTCTCTCTTTCCAGGTCACTCTATTTGACAAGATGAGAGGGGTTTTATTCATTCCCCAACTAAAATTACTTTGTACATAATTAATGCCCTGGACATATAAAGCTTTCTGGGAATTTGTCTTTTACATATGGAACCCACCATACGGGTGACTCACTCCCATGGCAGCGTTACAAGAGTGGTTGATACACTGTTGTCTTCCCAAAGGCTAACGCAAAAGCATTACTTCCCTGCAAGGGGAAGCAGTGATCCACCACCAGTTCAGCCATAGCCAAGATATTTTATTCCATTCTATGTCCCTTATTTTAAGGCCAAATAACAGAGTTTGGAAAAGAATGATAAAAGAAACAAAAACAGGCAGTGACTGGAAAGTTTCTTAAGGAGACAGGATGGAAAGAAAGAGGTTGGCAAAGCAATGACATGGGAAAAAAGGGCATAATAGTTGACGGATATTTGAAGTATGCAGACATCAAAGCACTTACTGAACTGGTACAAAGAGATGCAGGTGTCTTTAGGAGGGTAAAATTGAAAGGGGAAGAAAAAAGCCTTTACTTTAAGCTAAATAGCAAACAAGTCTACATTGTCAGCCACTAGGTAACACACCAGTTCTCCTCCCCTCCCAAATTCTGCTCTTTCCTGAAATACTCTGGTACTCACTGTAACAGAGCTCATCTGCAACACTTTTAACTCCTGCCACACTTAACTCCAGTGCTACACTAACCAAGGCAAAATTGTGGTTATGTCAGTGCCAACCACCACCCCGGTTTTACACTGTCAGTCTCCCCTCAGAAATAAAGTGGATCAGACGTAACAATCAACATCCTAAGCATCACAGCTATCACTAGTTCAAGTACTGTCACCTTAACTTCCCTGTCTGGCTTGAATGCCTTGAGTTGGAAGTCTGACAAAGCCATCTGTAGGACAAACCTCTCATTTATCCAGTGTAATTCTTACAAATGATTTCTTTTTTTCATCAATCTGCTATAGTATTAAAGCTCCAAACAAAGAAAAAATAAACAAGAGTTGAATTGAAGATTGTCTCTGGTCCTTACCTTTCAGGGAATTCAGCGAGAACATCTCCATCATAGTGAAAAGGGTGATTCCTAGAGAAGCAAGAGGTAGCAAGAAGAAACAGGGAATTAGAATTACTATTTCCTTTCAGATGTTTCAAGTGCATAGTGCTTCTGAAAGTACCTATCTTTAGCACAAAGCTGATTGCCCTCAACAGGTTTCACATTAGTGTTTATATCCTGGTTCACCTGACAGGGCACATACTATTTGCTATCCCATTGGAAGTGGCTGCTCTGTGCTCAAAGGGAGGAAGCATCTTCTCAACTACTGGTCTGTTGGTTTTGGAAGTGCTTTGTCTCTGTAGAGGTATTGATTTGGAGGTAAGTTTTTAAAACCTTCCTGAGTCAAAATGGCAGAAGTAGGTAGTCCACTGCCATTATAGCAGCCTTCCAATATCTAAAGCGGCTGACAAGAAAGCTGGAGAGGGGCTTTTGACAAGACCAGGTAGGGACAGGACAAAGGGGAATGGCTTTAAATTTAGAGAGGGGAGATTTTGATGAGATCTGAGGAAGAAGGTCTTCCCTGTGAGGGTAGTGAGGCCCTGGCACAGGCTGCCCCAGAGAAGCTGTGGCTGCCCCATCCCTGACAGCGTCCAAGGCCAGGCTGGATGGGGCTTGGAGCAGCCTGGTCTAGTGGAAGATGTCCCTGCCCAAGTGGAAGATGTCCCTGCCCATGGCAGGGGGTTGGAACTGGAACTGGATGATCTTTAAGGTCCCTTCCAGTCTGTGATTCTGTGATTATTGCCCCTTTTTAAATAAAAACAGAAGGAGGAGATATGTGCTTTTAATAATGTTCTTTGCTGAAGTTATGTTAAGCTTCCTATTTTAATTTCTTTCTTAGATAGCTTTCACTCAAAAAAAAAAAAATCAATTCTGATTTAGGGTCTTTCATCTGTCATGCCAAATATTAAATCCATTTTAGGCACTCTTAATAAGAGAGTAAGAAGGATTTTCTAAGCAACTTGGATCAGACAGGTCAGGCTCCTCATTTACACAAAGTTAACATTAACTATTCAACTAATGGCTATTCCTGTGCACACAATTAATATCCTGCAATTATTATGCTTTCAAATAATTCACTTTCACTTTAATCAAGGGCAAGATTACTGTTTACTTCAACAACAGCAAAAAAGGCCTAAAATAACAGCACTCTTGGAAGAGAACTCTGGACATGACACCTTGTTCAGCAAGTCACCTCCCCACAGGCACATGAAAGCGAACGTGCTGTGGCTGACAAGTCTACACTTTTCATTTTCCAATGACTGAATAAACAAAACCACAGTTACTTGGCTTGTTTAAAAATGATAAACCATACATGCTGTAGTAATTATCAAGGCTGGCAGAGAAAAACATCCCTCATATAACTAACTCACCGCACGGAACAAAGTTAGAAAACTCTTTTGTGGTAGTCGAGCAAGATTCTTAAGGCTGAAGCATTCAACCATGGAGCAAAGTCATGGGAGGAATGCAAACCGAAAGTACAGAGAACAGATCACATAGCACTGTGGTGCTCCCTTCATGTAGGGATCATCACAGTCTAGGTAAAAACCATCTTAAAGCCAACATTATTTTGGACAAATTATATGAGTCCAATATCACCTCAACACAAAACAGTAAATCCTTGAGCACTCTGAAGTTAGGACAAGGGGGAATGGCTTTAAGCTGACAGAAGGGAGACTTAGATGAGATATTACAGGAAGATCTTACAAAGATTCTTCCCTGTGAGGGTGGTGAGGCCCTGGCACAGGTTGCCCAGAGAAGCTGTGGCTGCTCTGTCCCTGGCAGTGTTCAAGGCCGGGTGGGATGGGGCTTAAAGCAACCTGGTCTAGTGGAAGGTGTCCTTGCCCATAGCAGGGGGTTAGAAATGGATCAGCTTTAAGCTCCCTTTCAACACAAACCACTCTGGGATTCTATGAAATTTGCAACAGATTCTTAAATGTAAGTAACAGAAGTATTGGCTGCATCTTCCTCCCAGATTTTTAAGCATGACAAAAAATGGGGAAGCTGCTTGCAGCCAGACTCAGTGTATTGCAGAGAATGCAGGGAAGTTTACAATAGCTTCCAGGGGCAATGTACTGTTCAGGCAGATAAACTGCACACCTTACCTATAGAGTGGCAAAGCACAAAGAACATCTCACCTGCACTGGGATAGACCAAAGGGCACTTCCAAAAATAACTGCAAGGTGAAGTTGAAGAAAATGGTCTTTTCAGCTCAAGACCAAGAACAAAATAATTGAAAACCCTCCATGGATGAGTGTACAAGATTAACAACCAAGACCCCCAATGACCAGCAAGATGCCAACAAAACTGTTATTCATAATTGTGCCTGTAGACACCCTGTGGAGACAGGACCCTTACCGTGCAATCAGTAACAGTCCTGAGCTAAAAGAGTCAGGTGGGGGGTGGGGGGGAACAGGGACAGCACAGGGAAGAGAACAGAGGCTCAAAGAGATGAAACGATTCATGGTAGGCCCATGAATCCTACTGGTGAGAGATCCCTTACAGATCACAGGGAGGAATTTGAGCACTTCAAGCTGGACCACCCAGTAAGAACACATTCAAAGCACAGAGAGAAGAGTTTGGACAGACAAGCTTAAGTTTAAGGTACAGGTCATTAAGAGATCAGACCCTGCCGTAGCATCAACAGATTACTCAGGCCCGGATCCCATGGATCTGAACACAGAGGATCCCAAACTGGGAACCAGTTTTTAGCACAGCCAGCAGCCTGGTGGAAACCCCAGGGGTTTTGTTGCTCAAGATCCTGATACCAAAAAATAAAAGGTGTCCAACTATGGCAGCTGCTTCACCATTCATAGAAATGAAGGGGATGCATGAACATCATTGTACAGGGGACACATTGGAAGATTGAAAACCTATCTTGTCAGGCTTGGATGACAGGAGAGAGATGTGGGGCCTCATGGGATACTGGATTTATGAAGAAGTGGACCATGACGATTCTTACAGACAAGGCAACAGTTCATCTGGAAAAAGAATCAACCATGCAAGATGACACCATCAAACTGCAGAGCCACTCATGCCTTGTACTTGGCACCATACTAGAATCCCAGATGGCAAAATAGACACAAAAAGTTTGTTAGCGTTAGATTTAATGCTCATGCTGCAAAGGCAAAGAGTTGAACCAGTGAATATGGCACTGGAAACTATTGGATAAAATCTCAGAGGCCTGGGAACTAGGTCTTTGCTGGATTTCCTTGATCCATTTGAAAACAGCTACAAGTGTGTATGAAGAGAAACCACACCCCAGGAAAAATACATCAAGATGCAGTATCACAGAATTTCTGGTCATTGCCTACTGTGGGTATTCCAGCAATGTACAAAAAAAGTATAGCCCTGAGTACTCTGTCATGAGAACAAAGAAGAAACTGTGCTGTCGTACATATCCTTCACCCCAAGGATCACCTATCCTGGGGGTCATGCAAGGCAAAAGCTTGACTTTCAGCTCTTTGGGCTGAAGAAGCAATGCGAGAAACCTCTCGTTACCAATCCAGATTCTGTAAGACTTTCATTACTGACGAGTTGGAAGAAGGAATAATTAAGTGCTAGAGGTAGGACTGGGCACTTAGATGCTCTTAGGCACCCACTACTCCCAAGACCAAGTGCTGTGGACTAAACAGGTGACCCAGAGTGATGGTTTAAATGAACATGGGGGGGGGGGGGGGGAATGGTGCCAGTAGTGACAAAAAAAGCATGTTACAGGAAGGTAAGGGGAGAGAAAAGGGCTGTGAGCGATGCCGAAGAACAGCTCTGTAACTGCAGCGAAGACTCCTCTATGGCGCTCACGAAGAAAGCAGGGGAAAGCCCAGGAGCCGAGCTCCCCAAGCCGTTTCCCAAACAGGGGCTCTGCTACCCCTCCAGCCGGAGCTGTCCCCGCCGGCCGCTCGCCCAAGCCCCCGAGAGGAGAGGCGCCCGAGAGCTCGGCCGGTCGGATGCGCTCTGCGGGTCCCCGCGGCGGCACCAGTCAACAGCCTGCGCCCCCGCCCCGCACACGTCCGGTGCCCCACCGGCGGAGCACCCCCGGCCACCCCGCCCGGCTCCGCGCCGGCCGGCCGCGCAGGCCCAGGCCCCCGCCCGGCCCCTTCCCGCGGGCCGGGGCTCCCCTCAGGCCGAGACTCCCACCCCCTGGGCGGGCACCGCGCCCGGGCTCGGCCACCGCCCCCCACCGCGCCCCCGGGCTCCGCGCCGCTCGGTCCCGCTGCTGTCCCCCGGCCCATCGCCTTAGCCCTGCCGGTCGCCCCGCCGCCGTCTCCCGCCCGGGCTCAGACTCGGAGCCATCCTCCCCCTTCTTCCCCTTCCTCCCGCCGCCCTTCCTCAGGCCGCGGTCCCTCCCGGGCCTCGACCGCGCGTTCCGAGCCGCGATTCCGCCACGCACCGAGTGACCCGAGTCCCCCCGGGAGGAGGAGCGCCGGCCCCGCTCCCCGATACCGACCTCCTCACAACCAACTCTCTAGCGCCGGTCGGCCACCACTCGGACTACAACTCCCAAGAGCCCCGGCAATCCGCTTCCGGGGCACCCCCGCTCCCACCGCCGGCTTTTCCTCCCCGGATGTGAAACCTCCCCAACTGAGAGAGGCACCAGTGTGAGGCGGGCACGGGGTGGGGTCTGTCCTGTCCCCAAGGCAACGGCTATCGCCAGTGAGCGGTGGGGCCTTCTGCGTCTCTGTAGCTGCCGTAACCCGCGGCCCGGCCCGGCCCGGCCCTTTCGGCGGCTTCCGGCCACTGCCGTCGCCACTGCGCTCCCGCCGGCCTCACCGCCACTGCCCGCGGCCGTTCGTGGCGCCTCCTCTGCCTCAGCGCGGCGCTGGTGGTCCGCGGCCGCGAGGGGAGGGACGGCTGGTGCCAGCCCCCACTTAACTTCCCGGAGCTGGGGGCCTTCGGGGAGACGAGGGTGTACGTGGGGCAGCAGGACCGGGCCCCTCGCGTGAGTCTGGGCCTCCCCGGCGGGAGACCGGGCGGGAGCGGCGGTGGGATACTGTCGGAGGTGGAGTGAGCTCCACAGCAGGAGCTGCTGGCACTGTTGCCCGATTAAGGGGAAGCCACTTGCATCATTAATACATCGACATATTAAGCAGCCACCAACCTTAACGACCATGTAAATATGGAACTGACTCACTGTATGTATCTATAGATAGAAACTTACTCCTGATTCTTAAATACTCACTAGTTAGTTAGATCTGCTGAATGCCCCCGGTGCAGGAGCTCGTTGTCCTAGAGTAGGCTTACTATGGGCTGAAACTGGACTGGGATAGTTCTTTCTCCAAAGCAGGACAAGGCTCATCACTGCTGCTCGTTGGAGTAAACCTAGTGTAAGCAAAAAGAAGCAGCCTTTGTGCCTTGTGTTACTAAGCCCCAGATTGTAATAATCACCTATTAAACACTCCAGACAGTGCCCAAAGATACAAGTGGCAACCCATAAAACAGCGTGGAAGTCTTACAAGATTTCCCCAGCTTTTCCCTGCCATCAGAAGCTGAAACGGGAGGAATGTGCAAGGCCCGGTTCCTCCACTTGGGTTCCCCACAGCCATGAGTAAAAGGCATCCTGCTTTCTGCAAAATGCTGAAGTTGCGTGGGTGCAGTTGTGAGCATTGTTAATGGTAAGCAATGTGGGAGCTTAATTTATGAGGGAAAAATAGCTGTGGTCTGGGTGTGCTGATTTGCCACCATAGTATGGACTCACCAGCAGTGTGAACACAGCAAGGTAAATGGGGGAAAAGACAGGCTTAAAATGTTAATGTCTTAAGTTCTGTGTGGTAACTGAATGCTAAACTCAATGTGGTTTTAATGCAAGTTTTAGGAACTAGCACCCAACAGCTGATTTGCACACAAAGTTCTTCCCTTGTGTTTTCTGTCCCTTTTTAGTCACTGTGAGTTTTTTTAATCATCCATGTATTTATAAAATAAACCTTTCCAAGTACTAATCCCAATAAAAGCTCTGAATTGGTGATATTAAAATGATTTTTTAAAACATTCTTGCTACATAAAAGCTTTTTTTTTATAGAATCCCAGAATGGTTTGGATTGGAAGGGGCCTTAAAAGTCATTCAGTTCCACCCCCCTGCCACAGGCAGGGACACCTTCCACTAGACCAGGTTGCTCAAAACCCTGTCCAACCCGGCCTTGAACACTGCCAGGGATGGGGCAGCCACAGATTCTTGTTTTCCCAGGGAACTGCTAAAATGCCTGGGATGATTTAAGCTTACTGAATTTAGCTATTTCTCACTGTGGGCTGCAGGCCACAGCTGTCTTCATGTCAGCTGTACAAAGGACACGAACCAAAACATGATGGAAAAGAATCAGCTCAGGGCAAGAGTGTGTCAAACTGGAATTTCCCCTAAATTGTCTGCCTGCTTGCAGAAGAAAAAGCCAAAGTAAGACAGTATGCATATGGGACAGGAGAAAGTGGCAAAGAATCGAGGAAATTCATGTCTCTAGCTGATGCTTTGGGGTCTCCAGCTACTGCACCTTTAGTCAGAAGATGGAATTTGAAGTAAAATTATTTCTGTGGACTATGAAGGCTGAAATGTTAGTGGGTGACCTTCCTCCCTCTGCAGTGTGTACAGATCAGAACAAGGATAATAAAAGAAAGTGTTAAGGAGGGTAACTTCTGCCATTATTACCAGCTTAGCTTGAAAAGCCTTCGGAATGATTCCAAGGGCATCTTTTTGTTAAGTAATGAGCAAAACAATTCATCTCTGGGGGTTTAGAATGGAAAATTGCTTTAATACAATGACTTTGTAGGGAATATGTCAAGCCATCTAAAGCAAGATCATTTAATTATAGTTCTTTACTTGCTTCCTACTGATGAAAATATCTTTAGTGGTATTATTTTGTGCTCTCTTTTCCAAGTAACCCAAGAGATGCCACAAAGGCTGAGTTTAGATCTAAATACAGTTGTAACTGTATTTAACAGGGGTTTTAGTATATACAGTTGTTTACAGTATTTACAGATTTTACAGTTATTTTAATGGTATTTTTACAGGTTTTAACTGTATTTTTAACATCCTTGTAATTTTAAAATTAAGATAAAAACCATGAGGAGCATTTTGAATTTTCTTTGTTCCCAAGCTTTATCTATTAATCTAGTTCTGTTCTGAAAAAAGAAACCAACCCAAACCCCACAACTTAAAGTACCCCATCCAGCAAAACTAACAGGAAACAGTTCAGGAGTGTGTTGCCCTCTAGTAACCAAATTGTTGTACAACCAGTACAGCTCTTCACTGCATTCCTCCCCCATCCACCACTCGCTGTAGTTCATCTGGACACCTAAAAATCCATGTATTTTGCCTGCCATATCTCCTAAAGTGTCATTCCTGCATTAACCTCTCTTCTGCCCATATCCCTTCACCATCAGCTGTACGACTGACAGCAAGGAGTGCAAAAACCATGAAACCTGCTGGATAATTGTGTTTGGACAGCTTGAGCCTATACCAGTGCATGTGGGAAAGGGCTGATTTTACTCTTCCTTTCCACAGGAGGATTCGGTATCTCTGCATTAAAAAAAAAAAAAAAAAAAAGTAAGTTTATTTGGAACTACGTAGCAACTATAAAAGTTCTCAGAAGAGGTGCCAAAGGGTCAGCACCACCTAAGTGACAGTGCTGCTTTAGGAAAAAAAAAGACATCCTTGTGCTTAAATGACAATAGAGACATGTCTGGTTGATAGATCTCTTTCCTAAATGATGTTCCTAACAAATCATGGAAATTCTATATGAAAACAGACACATAAAAGTACACACACACAAAATATTCTGGTTTTTGAGGCTGAAAACTGTTTCATATTTTCAACTAGTACAAGCAATGAAACCTTATAATGCTGAGAGAATATCCTTTTTGATTTGATTTTCATTTACTGTCTTTTATTACAACACATTTATTATATTCATTCAATTAATTGAGTGGCTGATATTCTTTGTAGACCTTTTAAGATCTAACACCTTTATGACCCCACTATGTTAGACTTCCTTGCGGGCTTGCTCAGACTGTTCTGCCTGTGGTTATACTTGTAGTCCTAAAGACAAAGAGCCTAATACTTTGTTAATGTCAGCTTTTTAGAAACTCATTGTCAGAAGTGCTCAGGCCAGTTGCTGCTCTTTCTATCCCAGTACCTGGAGGATACTGAAAAACAGTGTAGCACTGAGAAAAAGTATTCCCATTTTATTTCAAGCTTTCTTAGGATGGTCTTTAAGGTCCCTTCCAATCCAAACCATTCTAGGATTCTATGACTTACAGAAACCACATTGTTGAGAAAGTGGGCATAACTACCAAAAAAAAAGGCAGAGAAGCAAGAAAATTGATCTAGTTAGACAGCCTACCTCAAGAGCTCCTTTGACTCAGACAATTATTTAATAACTCAGGAAAGGTTAGATTCTACTGAAACCACTAAACAAAGACCAACAGCAATGTATAAGAAAAATTTAACTTCTGAGATGGAATTTGATGAGCCAATCACTGACACTGTTAAAAAGAACAACAACAAAACATAAAGTTTAAAGACAC
The DNA here is from genome assembly GCF_034315485.1 of Pezoporus occidentalis. Taxonomy (NCBI): domain Eukaryota; kingdom Metazoa; phylum Chordata; class Aves; order Psittaciformes; family Psittacidae; genus Pezoporus; species Pezoporus occidentalis. The sequence goes on from NW_026916181.1 coordinate 125,105, forward strand.
AAGAAACAGGAAACTGGTTTAAAAGAAAAGAAAGAAGAATCACAAACCCAAGAAAGGAACATCTGTCTGGCATCATACACTAGTTGTAATCAACAGAACTACCAAGAAAGATTGTTTCCTGATCCTCTCTGTTGTGAAGAGTTGTTAAAAGTTTTGTGTTGTTGTTAAAAAGTTGTTGTTAAAAGTTTTCTGCTATACCTTTTAAAGCTGCTGGTAATCTTGATAACATTAAATGTCGCAAAAAGAGATATTGGAGCAAACTGATAAATTGCTTTTTAAATTAAGTGCAAGAATTGTGGAAGAAAATTGTGCTGTCAAGCTGCTAAAAAAAACATAAAAAATGCCTCTAAAGGTAGTTGTCAGACTGGATTGTTAGCAGATAATACATCATGTTTTAATTTTTTATATGAAACTCCATGTTTTCATTTCCAATATCTCCTTATATCTCTTGTGATGAGACATGACAGGATTGAGGTAATTCTGGGATAGTAAAACAAGTTACATGTGCCAAGTTCTGGGCTGGTCAAGAAAATGTGTGTATTTCCCCCTAGCCCCCACTATGAAATAGTTATAAAACAACCAGTGATGTCTCACTGTATGAAGTACCTTTATAATCTCTTCCCAATTAAACACTAGTATTAGAAAAATCTTAATTCCTTGGAAGAGGACTGGCTCATTAAGGATTTTTGGGGAAAAAAAACCCTCCTCTTTACCTTCTTAAATGCTCTTTTTTCTCCTTTTTCCATGCTTTGCCTTGTCTCAGGCACCTTTTTTGTGGTCTTAATTGTTATAAAGGATACAATTTTCTTCTGGATTACATTGGCCTGAAAATACAACCAGGAACAACACTATCTCTCTGGCTGCAGCTGTACCGTAAACCTTTGGGAAAAGGTTTTGTGTGGGCAAATGAAACAGTTGTTGACATTAAATTCTGAAGTGTTGCTTTTAGCTTGTCACTGTGGCAGAAGTATTAAATCTGATGTTAACATTTTTTAGAAACTATGTTCTCAATCTGCTACGTATCACGTTAACAGAATCCCCCAATATAACATTATAGGGTACAATAGCTATTTTCAATAAAACTTCAAATAACTTCTTAAATTTCAAAAAGCTTCTTTAAACATCCCACCTTCTGATGAGCATGTGCAAAAGCATTGTTTCTTCAGCCTTAGTGTTTCTGTTGGTGGTCTGTGTGCTTTGGGAGCTCCTGGCAACTTCTCTGTGATGTTTTCAGGTGTTATTGCCTATACAATACTCCTCTCCTGGTACTGTCATGCTAACCCTGCTTAGCTAAGTATCCTACCCCACAGTGTTATTCTACAGAAAACTACAAAAAAATGACACAGGAAGATGCTGGCTAAAAGAGACTAGATACAGTAAACCACGATGTATCCAAGGTGTTGACTTTGACTGTGGCTGCTTGTCACACAGCCTCTGGCAAAGGAGGCTTTCCCTGATTCGATGGTCAGAGGCCCACTGCAATCAGGGATTATAGTTATAGCTTTTAATTATTATTATTATTGATTTTTTTTCCCAATTTTGCCCATTATTCTGAATGACCAAAACTGATAATTCTGCTCAGAAGATGCTTGCAAACTACCTGCTGTGGAAAGCCGGTTCCTCTCACTGCTGCAAGCACGGGCACCTCCTTCCTTCATGCCCAGACACAATGGAAAGCCCTCAGGAAGCTGGCTGAATGTTGACTTTTCATTACTTGGCCTGTATTAATCACCGAGACGCTTTTATAATTGGATTACCATATAAAATGGATCGAGGGTGGAGCGAGGGCTCTGCAAAGGAAGCAGGCCATTGGACTGGATGGATGTGTTCTTTGTTTCACCCTGCCCGGGCGTGCAGCTAGGCCGAGGGTTGACTTCTGACGGCCTGATGCTTTCAGTGTTCAAGAGACGCGACCGGTGCAGCCGCAACCGTGCCGCTCCCAGAAGAAGTACCGGCCATACTCCCTCCGTCCCTCAGTGTAGAGACACGGCCACCTCCGAGGAGTTATATAGGCGCGGCGGGGAAGGAGGCGGGAGGGTTGACAGTTATGATTGGCTCCCCAGCCTGTCACCCTCACTGTTCCTCCTCCCCTAGCACGTGCCGGCACTGTTTACCATTTCTGGTTGGTTGGCGCAGCGAGGGCGTGCTCCAGCAGCCAATGGGCGGCCGGCGGCGGGAGGAGCGGATTTAGGGGGCTGGTGTTCGCCTGCCTACAGCCCTGCGGCTGAAGCGCGGGGCGCCGGTCGGCACCGGGAGGCTCCTGTACCGGTCCTGAGGCACGGCTCTGTCCCGTCCCCCCCCCGAACGGCAGCGGCGGCAGCAGCTTTGAGGCCCGCCAGGTCGCGCTGTGGAGTCGGCTGAGGGCGCTGCAGGGCGTCGGAGAGAGGCGGCTGGGGCGGTTCCGGCGTGGAGAGCGGGGCGGGCGGCGGAGGGGAAAGGCCCCACAGTGAGTACGGGCTGCTGCGGCGCTTCCCCGGGGAGGCGCCTCTTGGGTGTTTACTGTGGCGTTTGCGGGGTTGATGGAGGAGTCCGGCCATTCAAACGTGCGCTTTAGGGTTATGCAAGCCTAAAGCATCGCTTTGCGAAGTGCCTATGAATATCGGCCTTTTTTTTTTGTGATAAAACAGTGAGAAAAAACCTTTTCCTGCGGTTCCCCCCTTCGATCCTTAAACCCGAAGGTGACCCCCGTGTCTTCGAGAGGGATCGGCTCTGTAGTACCCTTCCCTGGCGGAAGGGATCGGGGAAGGCGGGAGGAGCCGGGGTAGCGGCGGCTGCGACTCAATCGTGGCTGCAGTCTCGTATCTCCGGTTTTCTCCCGGAGGACAGCGGGGCGGTGGGGAGACGGCTGGAGAGCCGGGCAAAGCGGTGGGGTCGGTCCGAAGGCAGCAGGGATGGGAGATTTCATCTTGCGTTCATCTCCTTGTCTTCCTCGCGAGTTTTTACTTTTCTTCACTCCCCTCCCCCCTTAAAGACTTGTACACCAAATATTCTTTACCGTAAGTGCTTTAATGGTGCCTCCTCTTTAGTGTTGGGTTTGCATGCATTAAGTCAGAAATAAAAAATACTTATAGCAGCTCCCAGTGCCTAAAGGGACTGACAAGAAAGCTGGAGAGGGGTTTTTGACAAAGGCAGGTAGGGACAGGACAAGGGGGAATGGCTTTAAACTGACAGAGGGGAGATTGAGATGAGATCTGAGGAAGAAGTTCTTCCCTGTGAGGGTGGTGAGGCCCTGGTACAGGTTGCCCAGAGAAGCTGTGGCTGCCCCATCCCTGGCAGTGTTCAAGGCCAGGTTGGACAGGACTTGGAGCAACTTGGTCTAGTGGAAGGACCATGTTTAAGGTCCCTTCACAACCCAAACCATTTTAGGTTTCTCTGAAATATTTATCAGATGTTCACAGTTTATCTTGTAATGCATACTGCTGTTGTATCCAGTTTGGTTTAAAGATATGAGGGAGGTTAGGTTCGAAGGAAGAAACCGTTTTATTTGTTAGACTTCCCAATGTGACTGGGAAGGAGAGGATAAAGTTTGGACCCAGTTTGAAAAATAAAGGCAGAATAGGGCTGGTTTGGGGTAATGTTAATAGAAAGGAGCTAACCAAATTGGTGCTAGTTGTCCTAGAATGGAATCCTTACATGAATTACTCTCCAAAGGGCTACTACTTCATTATGTTTTGCATGGTTGCTCTTCAGATGCTCTCCAGAACTGTATGTGCATGAAATGGAGAAGCTTGCTACCTTAATTTAAAAGTATGAGATAACTAAGTGACTTTATATATTTGTCTGGGTGGGGTTTTTTTCTTCTCATGTAATACCCTAGAAATGTGCTGCCTGTTAATGCACTGGAAAATTGATTCTCCTGTTAAATAGCAGCTCTGTACTATGTCACTTACTTCATATGTCGGTTGAATCGAACTGAATTTCCATGTGACTTCTTTTAATACCTCTGTGGTTGCTACTTTTTCTCTAGGGAAAAAAAGAAAAATGTGTTTGACAGTTACCCAAACTGTAATGGTTTTGGTGCTAAAGAATAGCAATTATTATCCAGGCTGTGGGAAGCTGTGATATTTCAAAAATACTAACGTGTGTGTTTGTGACAACTGCATAATGATAACAGTAAATGTGTTATGAATTTAGCTAATTAGGCATATGAATGCTCCCACAGGTTGTTTTGAATTTCTTTCAGAATGTTTGGTATCTGATCTAATTTATCACTCTTTCCAAGAGAATTTGGCACTAATAATTTGCTGTTGTTACTCATAAACCTTTTGTATTTCAAATTTTCATCTTTTTCTGTACAACTAGAATCTGAAAAGCACTGACAGTGAGGAAATTTGGGGTTTAAAACTCTAATTATGTCATACTGTATTTGGGTGTTCTGGGGACTTGCCTGCATTTGAGAGGTTCAGTAAGGTACATATAAAGATTTCATTTGTATACTGAGTTTGTTGCACTGCTCAATCCTTTGTTGCCCACAAAGATGTTGAACAACACTGGTCCCAACACTGACACCTGAGGGACAGCACTCACTGGTCTGCACTGGGACATCAAGCCGTTGACTGCAACTCTTGAGTGCAGCTCTCCAGCCAATTCCTTATCCACCAAGTGGTTCATCCATCAAATCCGTGTTCCTGCAGTTTAGAGATGAGGATGTTGTTCCTGAAGGGCAGATGGGATTTCTATCAGTAGAGGTTTTTAAGAACTTGTTAGCCAAGTGGCTCTGAGGAGTGTCACAAATACAGACTAGTCCTGCTCTGTGGTCGGCAGCACAAGCTGGTAGTCTGTACCTTCAAGTAGTTCTTATGGTGAAGTTATTTGGTGGTGGTGTTCTTCACCCCCTGAAGTTGCAGAGGACTGAAGTTGTTTCTGTGCTTATCTAGAAAGACCTGGGCTCCTGCATTGGTTTGTGACAGTCAAAATAATGATACCTGATCCCTTTCAATATATTGTGTTACATAGTTGAAGAATTGGATTGACCACTCTCTCCTGGGCACAGAGTTGCAAGTTAAGGCTGGATATCTTTAGATTTTGCAAGGGCAAACAACTCATTTGTCCTGTATCCACCACAAACTCTTAATCACTTTTGAATAGTGAAATTGTTCCCGAATTTCTGACAGATTGTTTTTAGTGTTTAACACTAAAAACAAACTCTTGCTTTCCAGATGTCATCATGCAGAGTGCCAGTGGGTGATGGAGAGAGTCGCCATCATTTGCTGTTGGACATGGTTGCAGGCTCAAATCTCTGATTTGGAATATCAAATAAGACAGCAGATGGATATCTACAGGAAACATTGTGCTGCCAAGGTAATTTTAGCCATCTGTTTTCTGTCTTGGGAGTTTCTCTGCAAGCTATTAACTGTTTGGGTTTTTTTCTTTAGGAGAATGGTATTTTCTCTGTAGAAAAAAGGGTTGTGGTGGAAAATGGGTCGAATGAAAACTTATTTCTTTATTAGAATGATGTTTATTTCTACATGACTAGATTTCCTGGAAAAAAAATAAAGCTTTCCATCTCCAAAATGTGAAATGTGTTTTGGGTTTCTTTTTTTAAAAGTCTCTCATTTCACTGCAGAATTCCCTGGAAACACTTGACTTAATACTTTCAAAGTGCTTCCGAATGTTTGAAACAACTCTCATGTTCCAATTTGAAATTATTTTAATTGGTTGGGCTTTCAGTGTAAACTTCAAAACTCATTCCCCTGGACTTCAGGGGGAAAAAAAAGCAGAAGGTAAGGAGTTTTATTAAGCTTGAGTATTGTCCTTCCTCCTCCCTGCCGCAGAAAAATTATGGACTCAGAGATCAATGTGATCAGACAAAAGCCATTTATTATAGAGTATCAATCCTTTTTATACTGTTTCTCTGCCTCGGCTTACAATATTTTGCTGTATTATAATCGGATACATTTTCTTGTAATACACCGCAACTACAGTTACATTTACAATAGCTCGCTGTATAATATTTGGATATATCCCCAATAGCTCGCTGTAGTATAATTAGATGCATGTTCAATAGCTTGTTGTATGATGATTGAATACATATACAATAGCTCAGTATACTATGCTTTGATACATATTCCTGCAGTACACAGCAATTAGTAACAATAAGCGTATGAGACTTAACCTTTAAAATTTGCTAACAGTCCACTATTCTGTATCTTAGCACAGTCCAGTTTCTTCTTATCTTGCTTCCACTGCTACTTTTGCTACTGCTACTTTTGCTTCTTTACCCATGTCCTACTTCATCCTCAGTTCATGTCGAGCTCCATGTAGGCACTCGTTGACTTGGGCATGTGGCCATTCTTTGCTAAAAATCCATCCACATCTCCCCCTTTTTCTTGTTGCACAAGCCAAACACGCTTCATAGCATTCATTGTCATACGTTGAATACATTGTAACAAACAAGGTGCAATACAGATAATGCCAAAAAAGACAAGCAACAAGATCAATCCTCCTTTAACCAAGGCTTATAACCATCCAGTTATACCTCAGCCAGAAAAAAAGTGATGATAGCCAATCTTTATCATCTTCCCTTAACTTCAACACACTACCTTTGAACTTATGGATACTTTCATGTATAGATTCTGAATGATCTGACAAGTTCATACAACACATTCCTTTCAAAATTTCACACCATGCCCATTTGCTAAGAGGAGAAAACCTATTGCTGCCCTATTTTGCAAAGTCATGTGTTTAATAGAATCAACATCAGTGAGTAATCCAGAGAGAGCGGATGCTGTAGCATTAGTTTAATGAGCCAACATCCTAACTTATTTAATCTTGCTAAAGCTTGAGCGGTAGCTACTCCAGGAGTTAAGAATGAAGCAGCTATTATTTCACCTGGGTTCCAAAAATCTATTCTGTCATTACAGTTTGGTTGGATGCAAGGTGTAGTTTTTTATTAGCAACTGGCTAGTAAATACAGGTGGTTTTATACACAAAATCACAGCCTTTAATAATAGCTACTTTACTAGCACACATATTCAAGCTGTTACTTCTCAGTTGCCCCCAAGTGATGTTTTGCAATCATTTGTTTTCCTCTGTCTCATTTTGCTTGGGGTATTCACAGTCAGCTCCTGTAGCTGAGGCATCAGGTTCCTCCATTCGTCTGTCCAGCTCATGGCAAGGCTTGACAAACTTTGCAGGCAGTCGCCATGGACCTGTAGGCAGGAGGACACAAATATACCCCCTCCTCCAGGTTATCAGTTCTTGAGAAGTAGACAGGTTAAACTGCACGTTGTTAACAGTCGAGGAGTTTGCTGCATCACCTGCCCTTTTTCTGGAAGGAAAACTGTTCTACTTATTGTCCTTACTGCATGTGTCTATTCTGTCTGGATAATTGCATTTGTCTTTTGCATCAGCTTTTATAAATCAAATAAGTTGGATGACTTTTTGGATAAATTTAAAACTTATTATTCATCTGGAGTATAATATGTCTCTGACAAAGAGCAGTGCCTATATAGCTTTACTCCTTGTACACTTTTGTAGGTGCTCCTGCAGGAGCTCAGGTGAGGAAAGCCTTAATTTATCATCTATGACTGGCAGTGAGAGGGTCAATCAGACCTGCTTTGGGGGAGGGGCTTAGACTAGGTGACCTCCAGGTTTACTTTCCAATCTAAACTGCTCTTTGATTCTACTGTAATAGTTCTGAAGGGCCTAAGGCTTTCCTAACAGTAGTCTCTCATGTAGCATAACAAGGTGAAGGAGAATGCTAGCTTTTCAGATGCTTTGAATCTTTTCTAAGTAACTGGAATTTGTCTTAGCTGTATTTCCGTATTTGTTTAACCAAATTAGCTTATTATTATCTTTAATTCACTGTTACGGTACTCGAGCAGTTATGATGTTTATACAGACATGAATGCAAATGAATGAAATAAGCTAATTGTTGTGCGTACAATTTTCTTCCATTCACAAGTTTGTGCATAATTATACCACAGGTGCTATATAGCACAGACTATATATAGTTATTCATATATATGTTATTCATGAAGTGAATTCATGATGTTATTCACACAGTGAATAACATTAGATTTTCCTGTAAGGAATGCTATCTTTACAGCTCTTTTCTACCAATCACTTTTACTGAAGAGACTTTGTGAGAAACTATTAAGCCATACTATTAGGAGTATAGAGATTGTCAAGAGAAATAGGCTGTGGAGGGTGCTTTGTGTGTGCCACGAGGCATGTGCTGGTAAGGATGAAGAGGATTTGTGGCTGAAGCAAAAGAAACTGAATTGCAGTGGCTGGCTCTCTGTCCCCACTATCAATATGGATATAAGCTAAAAGAGGGTAGATTCAGATGAGATATTAGGAAGAAGTTCTTCCTTGTGAGGGTGGTGAGGCCCTGGCACAGGTTGCCCAGAGAAGCTGTGGCTGCCCCGTCCCTGGCAGTGTTCAAGGCCAGGTTGGATGGGGCTTAGAGCAACCTGGTCTAGTGGAAGGTGCCCCTGCCTGTGGCAGGGGCTGGAACTGGATGAGCTTTAAGGTCCCTTCCAACCCAAACCATTCTGTGATTCTGTCATTCTGTGAATGAATGTCTGCTGATGTTTTTCAGTTTAACAACTGTCTTTTTTTATGGGAAACAAATGACTTTGTTATTATCAGATAAATTGAACTCTTTGTTGGAGAAAGAACGTGTTATTAGTGGCTACAACATGCACATTGTCTTCAAGACTTTCTGCTCATAATTGATGAAAATGTAGCTGTTAAGACCCTTCAGTGCCCATTTCTATGGAGAATTAAATATTGAGAAATCTACATACTCCTTGTGAGAGGATGTAGCAAAGACTTAAAACACTATGAGGACAAATCTGGTGAGAGCTAGCTGCTGGCATAAGCTTTAAAGGAGTCTTTGGGCTTTGCAGCCACAGTAATAAACTCAGAGTCACTCAGAATCAGAGCTATTCTTGCTCAGAGTTGTTTTTTGCTTGGTTGTAGTTTGAATGCTGGCTTCTTCAGCAGAAGTTCTCTGATCCATGTGAATGTTGAAGAGGGATTTGGCAAACATAAACCCATTGGGCAGCTGTGTTGCTGTGTTGGACAGAACCTGCATTGCTGCGAGAATCCACCCAGTTTGCAGGTGCAAGAAGAGCAAGCATGTCCAAGCTACCTCTGTGGCTCAGATGAGCAGGAAGGTAAGTGAAAGCTTTTCCATGTGGTTCCTGAACTAGGCTGTGTTTTTATTTAGAATGTGTGGGCTTATTTTTAGGGTACTGTTGGACTCGGCTTTTAGTACAGCGCTTTTCTGAGCATTTTCTAAAATTCATGTACCATTTCAGAAGAAATTCCCAGATGCGTCACAAAAGTAATGAGTTTTCTACTTAACTGTGGTTTAGAAATGGATTCTAGATTTCCATTCTTAAAAAACAGGTAACTGGGAGGTTTTTGAGTGTGTACATCACAAAACCACTGTGTACCTCAGACTTCAGTGTGTGCAACAACCTTCTGTGACTTACCTTTTGGAGTAGATTTTCTTGGAATTGTCCAGGGAAAATAACCCACTTCCTCCCCTCCTACAGTACGTAACTTCTGGGGGGTTAAGACCTGCCAAGCTGGTGTGGGATTCAGTGCAGCAGGGTTGTGGTTATTCGAAGGCTGAGCTGCCAAGCCTGATGAGATCGGTGCTCCTCAGAGTACTTAGCTGTCAGCCACTTGGTGATTAAAAGAGGTTTAATATATCAATTTTGACAAAGAACATCTGTGGTAACATCCATCAGTTAACATGTGGTAGTTACACTGCTCGTATCTTGCTTGTTTGGAGCCTTTTCCTCAAATACTCATTTCCAAGTAGCAGGTAATTTAACAAGCTGCAGTTTTAAAACAAAAAGATTAAAAGTGGTGTTACATTTCCCAGACTGATCTTTTCTTTCACTAGAGTGCAAAGCCCGTACAATTTAAGTCTGCTGAGGCTGTAGGTAAAAGCATTATTAATGCTCCCTCTTCTAGTTTGACTGATAGTATGGAACCTGATTTATTGGGGAAGGGGCATTGGGTGTCTCCCAGCGACAGCGCAGAGAAAAATGTTTGAACAAAGACACGCGGGCTTTTGTGGTTGCAGCTTGCACTTAGAATAGGCAAGTGAGAAAAAGGGAAATCTAAGACAGCACTGGTCAGAAGGCCAAAAGCTGCTGGTGGTGGATTGTTCACCGAACAGTTTGAATCAAGCCAATGCTATCCTGGGCTGCATCACCAGCAGGGTGGCAAAATTATCTGGGTTCAGCAGAATAGTAGTGCAGCATGTCACAGCCCTGTTAAAAAATTGCTTCATAGTAAGCTCAGGCTCTTCTGTTGAGAGCTTTGTTAACTGTAGGACTTCATACTTTTTCCAAACATTTTTAGTCTGGCTTAGTAAATTTGACAGAACTTACTGCTACAGAGACAGTTCATTTGATGTGCCTCCTGTACCTTTCTACCCAGTGCCAGTTCTGTGTCCAGCAGTGCATGTGTTCTGTTTGCATGGGTAAAAGCTGAATTCTTCTCTGCCACTCCCTCAGCAGGGCTGTGTCTGTGTTTGCTCTTGTTTTTGAGAGGTTTGAATTTTTGAGATCCCTGCCTCTGTCAGAGGTGAAATTGTCTGATGTTTTAACAAGTAAATGATCAGGAGAGTGGAGAAAAGGACTGACAAATCATGCCATTAATAATGCTTCCTTCTGGAAGGAGGCCACAACAGCACAGTCCAGCTGTGGAGGAATGTGGGTGTACCTCCAGGTAGTTTGAGCTGGAGCAGTTTTGTCTCTAGTAGCTTGGTTTTGGTTTTGTCTGTTTCTTTTTGCAAGGTTTTACTCTTGCTCTCTTCAGTCTCAGCATGAGTGAAATGGACTGTAATTGCCCAAGAAGCCGTGAAGATTTTCGAAGACATGATAGGAGACAAAGGGCTCTAATTAAAGCACAAGTTGGGCAATATTGTCTTATCCCATTGCAGAAAGGGGATGAAGCGCAAGTTTTTCATTTTACAGTGATTTTATTTTTATTTGGATTTCTTGTTATATGTAACTGACTGTGCTCCAGATACTACTTCGCTTTAGGTGCTCAACCAAGCAGACAGCTGATGGAACCAGCAGCCTCAGCCAGCATCCTCAGTTCCTGGATTTAACTGCCTTAACAACCTGTGTGTGCACTCTTCTGCTGGCTTGTGCAGCTGAGACTTGCAATGGTTTGTAGTCCCTCTGTGTACACAGCAGGACCACAGTGGTGCTTTCTGGCAGCGGAGGTACCAGATTTTCCCTGCAAATGCTTCATGAAGCAAAAGAGGTGAGGTTATACTGTCACAAATATCAGCTGCATTGAGCTTCCCACTGCTCGGTAGTTCATCTTGTGTGCTTGCTGAGACTTGGGCTGCCTAAGGATTTGCAGTGTGAGAAATTATTCTTTGTCATAGCTTAAATCATTCTAAACCGGTATTGACCCAGAATTTGAGATTATTTCTAGTCACTGAGTCACTTACATGACAGTGAATAGTTTCAGGCAGATTTTTTTTGCCTTTTTATTTTTGTATTTTGAATGGTTGGATTTGCAAATAAAGCACTAGCAGAAACTTTGTCAAAGCTCAGTGTTTTTAAAAAAGAAAATTTGGGGAAAATTGCTTCATAATGACTCATCCCATTGGCCTAGATGTGAATTATGAAATAAGGAAGGAAACTACACAGTGTACCCAGCAGTGAAGACTGGGTGTGTATTTGTTTGATATATTTTAAAACACATGATTTTTGAAACTGTTAAGTCTGTATATTCCCATGAGTTGTCTCCATCTGTGCCCCTGTTGCCTCCTCTTGGCCTATCATCTGCATCCTGCATTGCCACAGGTTGGGCTGCTTCTGAATATCCTTGATGATACATGAGTATCATATGTGAGAAAAATTTTGTTTAGTACCCCATATATCCAGATCCTGCACGTGTGTCATATTAAAAAGGAGGTCTAGATCAGATCAGATCTTGACTTAGTATTTAAAGGGTAGCCACAAAGAAGATGGAGACTCCCTTTTTACAAGGAGTCCCATGGAAAAAATGGGGAGTGGTGGGCACAAGTTACTCCTGGGGAGATTTTGATTGGACACAAGAAAAATTTTCACCATGAGAACCATAAACCACTGGAATAATCTCTCCAGGGAAGTGGTGACTGCCCAGCATTGGACACTTGTTACCATTGGGCTGGACAGCGTGCTCGGCCATCGAGTCTGTGTCACGCTTTGCCTAGAAAAGTTGGATCAGATGATGCTTGAAGTCCCTTCCAACCTGGGATTCTATGAGACCTGCAGTCTCCACAGCCCAGAACCGCCAGGAGTGCCCTGCCTACCTCAGCCTGGTGCTGTCACACAGGTAGTGAAGGCTGAACCACAGAGGTAACGAGCACCCAAACGCTCATCAGTGCACTGCTTGTGAAACAGTAAGGCGGAGGATTTGAAAAATGACCATAAGGTGAGCTTGCTGTGGATAGCCCGGGCTGCCGTGACCAGCCAGGGTGAAAGGGTGTCCTGTCTAGGGCACTGACGGCCCTTTTTTGGATTCTCGGCACACCTGGAGTCCGCCTTAGCCGCTACCAATGGCGCTGACCATGCGTTTTCCCGGCCGTAGCGCACCGGGAGCCCGCCCTCAAGTTCAGCATCCAGCGCGCATGCGCCGAGGCCGACAGGAGGAGGTGCGACTAGCGCCGGAGGGAGCGCCTTGGGCGCGGGCCCGCGCATGCGCAAGAAGTGGGAGAGCACTTCTCCGGCTTAGCACAGCGACAGGCCGCGCATGCGCTAAGATGGCGATGGTGCCGCGTGGGGGAGGGGCGGCGGGGGGCAGGAGCTGAGGGTGGCGGGGCGCGGCTTACCGACGCTGCCGCGGGTTGTGGGGGGTGTACCGTGAGGGAACGGGGGGAAACGGAGCGCACCGCAACGCACCGCACCGGCCCGCGGCGTCGGCTTGGTAGCGGGTGGGGGGAGCAGGTACCTGAGCATGCCTGAAGGGGCGGAGCGAACGGTGCCCAACGCATGCGCGGCGTAAGGCGGGTGGGAGGTGTAGGGCCGCAGTGGCGGCGCTCGGCGAGGGTAACAATGGCAGCGGCGGTAGCGGCGGGCGGAGGGACAGGGCCCGGGGCAGCGGCCGCTGTGGCGGTGAGCGGAGGCCCCGCGATGGCGGCGTTATCGGTGGCGCGGCGGAAGGACGGAGGCCCCACGGGGAAGTTCTGGGAGAGCCCGGAGACCGTGTCCCAGCTCGACTCAGTCCGCGTCTGGCTGGGGAAGCACTACAAGAAGGTGCGGCCCGATGCAAGGGAGGGCGTTTGCCCGGTCGGGGGGCGAGGGGGCTTCCCGCCGCGGGGGGAAACCGGCGGTTCAGCCGTCCCTTCCCGCGGGACTAGGGTGGGGGGAGGCCCGGTACCGTCGCTGGCCTTTGTCAGCCGTGGCCTCGCCGCCGCGCCCTGCCCGTGCTAGTGCGGGGTGTCCGGGCCCGGGCGGCGGCTCTGAGGCAGCCTGTGGTGGGCATAGGCGGGCCGAGAGCAGTGCTCTGCGTCCGTGTTTACAGCGAGGCGAGTGGCAACGGTAACTTTCTTGTGCGGGCAAGTCCCCACTTGGCGTGCCAGGATTTTACACGGTCTCACTTAAACCGCACCCCTGAAGTGTCGGTGGGTTTAACAAAGTGGGGGAGGAAATAAAGGAAAAAAAGCCGTTCGTGCCGTTGAGAACCGCGTTTCGCTGGATGTGGTGGCGTTAACAGCTCCACGCGTGTTGGCTATACTTAGAGCAAATTCACTTCGTGGTAGTGTCACTACTGTGTATCGCCCATATAGTCTTCTTCGTCTTGCATTTGGTTGGCTGTGCGCTCTGTTTCTTCGCTTTCTTTTGAAGTGTTTTCCCTATGTAATGTTTTAAGTTTCAAGAGCTAAACCTTGAAAAATTACGGAGGTGAATGTTCCAGAAGAAAGATCTCTCTGCCTAGACAGCTTTGTAGCCATCCTAGGATGAGGATTAGCTGGGGCAGAGCCACGTCAAGGAGAGATACTGGACAACTAAAGGCGCCTTAGCCTCTCTTTTTGCCCGAGATTAGCAGTCCGTCCTCTGTTCTTTGGCCGCTCTAGCGTCAGTCACCCGCAGAGAGGATTGCTCGTGGCTCTGTGGGTGCTGTTGATCGGGTTAGTTGTGTGGCTGTGCTCCAGAACTGGTATCTGAGCTGAGTTAAAAACCGGAACAGGCTCAGGGATGTGTTTTACCGGTCCTTCCACTTCGCTTGTTCCAGCGCAGCCACGTACAGCCGTATTGCTGTCATTTGAGCGAGCAGCTTTTACGCTACTTATGTTGATAAGGGAATTGTAACCTGAAAATACACGTTTCGTTTGACTTTGTTTTGGTTGTGCTTCTCTGCTGTTTCTAGACTACCTAGGAGGCGTGTTCTTTCATTCCATTTTTGTAACTGAACACCAGCAAGAACTCAATAAACTTTTGAAATAAGTTTGAACTGGCACCTCCTTTGTTGCAGAAGAGCAAGTCATTTATTAAAAGCTTTAACGGTTATTGTCTCTTGCTGTTATGAATGAAAACTATCTAGACAAGCTGGTTCTTGCCTTACTGGCCTTGCAGGGGCTTTTATCTATAGTTCAGGGGTGGGAACTTTAATTTTGTATGCCAAAGAAAAACTCCATTATTATAATCGGTTTACACTGTATTGCTGGTTATAAAGATGAAATGATTCTATTTATTTCTGAAACTCTGGGAGGTAGTGAGAGTTGGGTTAAGAAGAAATCTTTACTAGGCTGATGAATTTCAAGGTACTGCTGTGTAAAATGCTTTAAAAAATGAAAATTATTTTTTGTTTTGGGAGACAAGCTGATACTACTCCACATGGAAATGTTAGCTCCTTTTTGATGTACAGCAAATAGATTGTAGTTCATCTGGCATCTATATTCATCTTGCTATAGGTGCATGACCTTTCAGAAAGGTACCTGGTGATTGTAGCTGACTTTGGCCGGTTTGTGTCCTTAAAAAAGGACACATGTCTTGGCAGTGAGGAAGCAGTCAGCTGTAGTAGGTGTTATGTCCAGCTCTGCACACATTGGGGATCAGTCAGAGAGAATCCAGAGAGTAGCGGCAAGCCTGATTGAGGGTCCAGAAGTTGTGATGGGCGAGGAGAGAGTTGGAGAATTGCAACTACAGATCTTACCCTTTTCTCAAGATCAAGTCTTCCAGTATCTGAGAGGTCTCCATATCTCTAGAGCATAACTAAAAAAGTAAGAGGTTTAAATAGCATGTGAGGCTTGCAGTGGATATTGTAAAACTCTCACTGACGGGGGAAAAAAAGCTTATTTGCAACTTATTTGTGCTCCCTACTTTTGTGTATTTGTGACGTGTGGAAGTCAGTTTGCTCTATTTCTCTGCACTGAGGGTCGCAGGAGGTCCCACACTTCCTCCCTGGCATCGGTCTGCGGTATGGGTGTTTGAGCGTTTCTTCCTGAGAGTTGGAAATGGGTGTGTGCTGTGGTATTCAAGGCCTGGAGGATTCAGAGAATCCTAGAATGGTCTGGGAATGGTTTGGGTTGGAGTAGACTCTAAAGTTCATCCAGTTCCAGCCCCCTGCCATGGGCAGGAACATCTTCCACTAGACCAGTTGCTCCAAGCCCCGTCCAGCCTGGCCTTGAATGCTGCCAGTGATGGGGCAGCTACAGCTTCTCTGGCAACCTGTGCCAGGGCCTCACCTCACCACCCTCACAGGGAAGAACTTTTTCCTCAGATCCCATCTCAATTAAGATAGCTTGAGGGGTTGTTTGGTTTTTTGGGGGGGTGATTTTTTTTTCATATATATTATGAAGGATGCAGAAACTAACCTATCCAGCTGTATGCCTTACAGGCTGTTCCCAGTGTATTCATCATGTCCTGGTCAATATGCTGGCCTATGGGAGCTTCAGCTGCTCAGTGGCTCTGAAAGCTCTGCCCTCTGAGAGAGGAGGTTGGAAAACTGATCTTCTGGGGGCCAGGGAGGAGGGTGTTTTGGTTTGTTTCTTTAAGGCGACAACGGCACAGGCCGTCCATCTAGACACTAAATCATACCGTCTGCTAGGAGGTATCATTGCTTGGAGATCTGAGTAGTTTGTTGAGTAGCTGGGACCCACTTTCAGTAGTAGCTAGTGTAGAATAATAAGTTTTCTTCCTGAATTAATGGAGCGTGGTGCTGTTGTGTGGCTTTGGGCTGATGCTGGTGGACCATGTCTGTTTTACCACAGGACCATAATAACAGGCAGTGGTGTGGGATCCCTTTATGCCTGTCTGTTAATAAGCCTCAGCCTGACAGGGAGGAGGGACGAGCTGCTTCTTGGCAGCTGTTATGAAATGGCAGTCATTACAGTGGAAGATGTCTGTTTGGAGACCACCTGCTTGTTCGCTGTCAGCCGGAAGCTGAATTGAGAGGATCTGTAGTTATCTTTCAGCTGCCTCTGACTTCTCATGTTGGTAGCAACCTTATCAAGTATTTTTTCAATGACTGACTTTGATTTAATCTGGGGGAGGATTTTCTTTGTGCCTGCAGCTCTTTTGTGTTCTTGCCTTTAAAAAAGGGAACAAGGGTTATAACCTAAATCAAAGTATTTTAATGTTGGTTTTCTTCTTCCTGCTATTTAGTAGTCCAGCCTGAAATGTTCTTTGTTTTGGGGGAAGGAAAGGATTTTGTGCATCAGGGCTACAATGCAGAGCTGTGATGTACTTATTTGAGGTCAGTCACCACACCAGAATGGGGCACATGAATTCATCCCTCAGGTCTGTGACAAAGGCTTTCCAGTGCAGCTGTGATGACAAGCCTTGCTGGTGAAGGGAAGTAATTGCCTCTGCTGTGTGTTATACCCTGTTCTTGAACAATTTGAGTTACACCAAAAGAATTCCAGCCATACATGTTTTCTGCTTAAAGATATGTGGGAGGTGTTGTGTATCTAATTGATGTGGAAATGTTAGAAAAACCTTTGCTGTGTCAGTGGGACTTTGGTATTTCAGCACTTGAACAAAATCCCCTTATGCCAAAGCTGTGTGTCTAGGAACAGGGCAGTGTTTCTGTCTTCTGGAATTTGCTGTTGAAAAATCTTCATTTGCTGCAGAATCATCCTCTGCTTCTGTCTGCTGTGGAGACTAGTGGAATATTTGTGGGTATGTTGTGCCTTCAGTCCTCTGACAGCCACTGCTTGTTGATAAAATGATCTCATCAATTTTGCTGCTTTAAAGATCAATTTGTATGATCTCTCATTAGTGTGCATAAGTGATTGAGAGGAGTCTTCTGTGTTTCCTTCTGAAGGTGGTTTTTTCCTTTAGGGGGAACCTCAGGCAAAGTGATGAGTTTCGTGTAAAAACCAAAAAAAAACCAACTTAGCGGCAGTGCAAAATAGAATCAGGGGTTCCTCGTGTTTTCTTCCTTTCTGATAGCTTCTAGTTGCTGGTGCCTCCTGCAAGAGGTAAAAACAGAGTCTGCAGGCACAGGAATAAGTGCCTGAAAAATTTCACATGTCTAAGAATACACTTTCCAAGGTATAATCTTATGTAAATGATTGGGGTTTTATCCCAGAGGAAAATACTTACAATGAAAGAATAGCACCTCTTCTGAATTCTTTCACTTTTAACTGAGGTTGCAGTCTGGGTGTTCAAAGTCACCAGGTATTTAGAGCAGGTGTTGTTTGTTCACAAGTGACAAAGAAACCCTACTAGAAAACTCTAAACCTTGACTATTTCCTCACTGATTTTCATTTTCTGCTTTTGCTGGCTTTGTGTGAAGAGTAAGGTCCTTCTGGTTAGCTCTGTTATGCATTGCCTTGCTGTGGTTTGTTGGATCCTCAAACTAGGAGCTGAGAGAACCGTAACTAGAGGGTTGTGCTGGAAGCAATTCTGTTCTCTGTGCCCTGAAGAAGCTGTGGGCTTAAGTACACTGTGTGGGCTGAGGGGTGGCTTAATGAAATTCCAAGATTTGGAATTGGAAATTGAGTTTTCATTTTGTTTTATGTGATGGCCATAAGTACAGAATTGCTATATACTTCTGTTTTGCTGTTAGCGAGAGCCATCAATGCTTGTTCTCTTGTTGTTTTTTATGCATGTTTCTGGTACTTTATTAATTTAAGATATTGTGTCGAATTTAGTGGGAAAAGCTTTAAGGCTTTTAACGTATACAAGTAAAGGCAAATGTGGCAATACATAGCTTTTCCTCCATTAAATGAGCTACAGTGGTTATGAGGGGGTTTCCTCTATTCATTGTTGCCGAAATAAAGACTGTAGCTTCAGAGAAGATATGCAAAAGCAATTTCCTTTTTTTTTATAATCTTGTGGAGTGTGCCTCCCATGCAAAACTAAAGGTTTACTGCTGCAGTGTGTTGTTTTACTGGGGAAAAAAAAACCCACACCTTTCCAGATAGGTATTTAGAGAAAGCATTACAGTGAGGTGAGTAGACAGTCTCAAATATCTGGGCTTAAGTGGGAACCAGTGGTTTTGCTTTTGGAGCGTGTGTAATAGGTATGGCATGTGAATGCGTTCAAGACCAAAGCTGTCTTGTTAATAGAAATAGTATTATTTAATATGAAGTCTGGCACTTGGTCTGCTATGCTTTTGTTTTCACATTTGTGTGAAACCTAAATCTGTATTTTGGCAGAGAACTGTTTTGCCTTCACCTTTTAATTTAGAGTGCATTCTAATTGGCGTGACTGAGCTAAAATCTCAAAGTATTATTCAGACTTGCATAAGGTAGTGGTGATGCAGATGCTGAATGTGCAAAATGATGGGAGATTCACTACGTGTGTGCACATCCTGGGTGTGATAGCCACTTTTAAGCTATACAAAAAAACAACATGAGAAATCTTGTTTTAACAGATACAAAAATACACAGCAGCATGTGCACATTGGTAATCATCCTTCTTAGTTTAGCAACCCTTAGGACAATGATAAAAAGGGTTCTGGCAAAGCTAGCAGTAGGATTTAAGTATGATTCTGTGCCTCCCTGCTGGAGAATTTTAGCACTGGTAACAAAGGCAGAGAATGGCACCTTCCCGCTGAGCTGCAGCACCTGGCGAGTTAATGCAGAGGCTGGGAGGGATTTTTTAGGGAAGCTGCTGGATTAATGGGAGCATCTGAGCGAGTCACATGCTCCATTTTGCCAATCCTGTCTAAAATTGGTAATTCAACAAAAGATGGCCTAAACTGCTCTGGTGATTTCAGCTGCAGCATCCAGAGCTTCTAGTCCAAAAGCTATAAAGAGAGTAGATGCTAGCTGAGAGGAGTCTGAGGGTCTAGAGGGTTTTTACATACCTAGGAACAAAAGTCTTTGTCTTAGCTGAGTTCTAACAGGAAGAAAGACTGTTACTTCTGCTTCATATCTCTGTAGTAGCTGGTGAGAATTGATAGCAGTTATTAATTGGATAAAATTGCCACAGTTGCCTGCTTTTCCTCCCTAGGAGAAGGGAAAGTGCTAAAATGAAAATCCAGCTTTGGAAAGTAAACCTTTTGTTCTTTATAGGCTGATATTTCTATGTTAGGTTTTGTGCACAGGGCAGGACACCTGGAGAGCCTTAAAGGTATTCTTATCCTGTGAGTTGTAGAGATTTAATTTCTCTACTATTTGTCTCTTAACAAGTACTGAAGGAACTTGGATCTTGAGATGGTCAGATGTCATCAAATTCTGATGGAAAAGTGTAATATGCTGTGTAGATGGTGCTTTGGAAAGCCTAGTTAGATCTGCCTGCTATTTAAGACCACTGCTTTAAACTTTTGAGGGTTCTGCCTCTGAAAAAAGAAAAAAAATAAGGGGCTTTAGAAGAATCTGATTTGAGGGTAGAGCCAAAGCTTTATGGCTCAGAGTGTTAGCAAGGTAAACTACTGAGGTAGCTGATATTGTTCCATATTCTAGGTGAACAAGTAATGTTTCTTCTACTCCTGGAATTCTTCTGGCATGGTGAGATTACAGCCAGTAAGTTAATACAGTTATATTAAGAGTAATGAAAATTCAGCAGCTGTGGTATGATATTTTTTTTTATATTCCATGCTGTGATTTCCTTTCTATATACATATATCTGTATGTGTTTTGTTAGAAGTACAACCTTGGGAAGAGCTTAAGTTGTCACAAAGCATTGCAAATGTAGTTACCCAGATCAGGTTTTTTCTTTGTACGTGACATGCTATGTAGTACCAAATGGATGCTTTAAGGATTAACGTATTAGTTGATTACGGAAGGAGCTTGTAAAGTTGCTGTAGAAAGCTTTGTGTATGTGTGGGCCAGAGTTAGTCTGTTTCTTTATTAGGAGCTACAAATCAGATTGAAGTAGTTAATCTCTACCTGTATAACAGCTCTGGCTGTGGTGAGCTGATGATGATTTGCAGATACGTGCTATATTTTAAGACTAAAGCTAAAAGCATTTGCTGCTCCTTCCATGTATGCACACCCACTTCCCAGCCATGCAGTGATCCTTAAATCTTAAAACTGTGCTGTGCAACTCACACAGTATCACAGTATGCTAGAGATTGGAAGGGACCTCAAAAGATCATCTAGTCCAATCCCCCTGCCAGAGCAGGAACACCTAGATAATGTTACACAGGAATGTGCAATGTCTGACTCCACAACCTTGGGCAAAGTCTGGAGAATTAGTAAACCAGTCTTAATGTTTTATTATCCTTTATCCTAAGTAAGTGTGGGTTTTTTTGTCTTTCAGTATGTTCAAGCAGATGCTCCTACCAATAAAACACTGGCTGGCCTGGTGGTGCAGCTGCTGCAATTCCAGGAAGATGCCTTTGGAAAACATGTCACCAATCCTGCCTTCACAAAGCTTCCTGTGAGTATTTGGGTTAACCCACTGCTGTTACCGGAGCGTATTTTGTTCTTCCTCCTGTATTGGGGCTGCTGCTTGCTTCCAGGTGATGGGGAGATCAGTGCTTTGTCTGAGGCTTTGGATGATGCATCCTCTGGAAGGGATGAAATATCATGCTCCTTAAAAACAGATTTTCACTGTAAACTAGCTGATTTTCCTTACATTTGGAAATGATTTCCTGAATACTGTGGAAATGTTTTAATTTGTACTAAATGTAAGCTTGTAAATTTTAAGTAAAATCTGTTTGGACTGATGCATTGTAGACTGGCTGAATAATATATGCTTCCCAAAGCAAACAAGTTTCTGCTGGGCATTTCTGTTCAAACTGAAACACAGAGAAATGGCTTCATGGTATTCTCTAGTAGCACATTGTTACCTAATTAATCTGGGACAGTTTTCTAGTCACTCAGGATATTGGTATGCACAAACATTTTTACAGGTTGCTTATTTAAAATTCAAACTTGGCGCATTGTTAGCAGTGCTACCCCGGTGATGGTGGTCAAAGATCAGTCCCATTGTGCTTGGAACTGTGCCAACCCCAAAAATAATTTTGGCCACTTGAGCGTGAAGCATAAACAACTGATAGAGGGAAGAGGGATGCAGCAAATGGTAAGGGCAAAGTAACAAAGGGATTTCAGTTGTGAAGTGCAGGGACTGCAGCATGGTGTGAAGCGTCCAGCTGGCTGATTCAGGGTAGGTTTTGTGGTCCAAGACAACTGTCATAAATGTGTGTGTAAGCGTTGTGGATGTCAGCAGGATGGTCTTTGCTTATTTTTGCCTGCAGAATGCTTACTGGGAATCTAAGGTGCAATCTAGGGTTCTCTTTAGATGAACATACTAAGTTGGAAATACCTGTAACTGATAACAATATAATAAATTGAAGTTGTTCTGAAACCTGTTGAAAATACTTGTATCTTTGGTCCATCACTTACAGAATAGTGTATTTTATTGTTTTATGGCGTGGGTTTTGTGGTCTTGTGTTTTTGGTTGTTTTTTTTTTTCCAGATGTTTTGTTTATCTAAGTACTGAGAGGAATGTGAATTTGTGTGTGTGTTCCTCAGGAGAGGGTTTTCAAACTTATGGGGTAAAGTCACCAAAGTCACTAAGGTGAAACTTAAGACTTGGTGCTTAGGAACACTCACAGAAGCACCACGAGATGCTGTTAAAATGTGGTTCACCATCTCTTCCGTTCTGCTTACTGGATACCTCAGGGGTAAGGAAAAGCTTTAGGGACAGAGGTGAACATTGTGGTGCTTTATTTTGATATGGCAGTGTAGACCATAAAACTACCTGTGTTCAACAAGTTGATAAACCATTTGAGTGCTCTGAAGTGTTAAATCAATTTATCTTATCTTAAAAATGGGTCATAAAGATTTCAGTGGCATTGTAAATATGTTGTTCCTGTGTTTAACTATTCTTACCATTTTGAAGGTCTAATCTGATCAAATTTGCTCAGCTTAAGTTTACAGCAGTTGGAACTCTCTGTTCTCAATTATGTCTGACAAAACAGCTCATCAGGATGTCTTCCTTTGTATTGTTTTTAGGAGAAAATGTGGTATGTACTCTCAAGACAAGGTTAGCGTTCATTTTTTTAGACATGTAATTCAGGGTGCTGGTTCAGGCTGCGAAGGAGGCTCTGTTATTCACCATATCACTTTGAAGACATGCTGCATGCTTCAGTTTTACAGGATTTTGTCTGACTGGGGAAGAGAGGTAGGGCGAACGGATGTGTTTAAGTGACATTGTTAACCTCCAAAAGTAATTGAAAAGCTATTGCAGGCTTCCACAGAAAAGAAACTGAATGAAGCTACAAAAGGTTAAATAATCTCTTGAACTAAAGTTCAAACATTTTACTGCATCCACTCGCACCGAGTAGACTTTGCATTTGAGAGAGGGTTGTTAATTCTGTGTTTAAGCTCCTGCTCTTGGCAAGGAGTCCATACAACACAGGGTTTTGGATTAAATGAAGGACTGTGCATTTGCATCAAGACATGCTTAACTTCCATGCATGTGTTCTCATCACTGCATTTAAATACATATTGTCTAACCTTAATGCTGCTCAAAAAATAAAAAGCTGGGTAATCTTAAAGGCAATTTTGCATGTTTCAAATAAAGTTTATAGTAAGGTACTAACTCCTACAACAGCTAATTATAAAATCGTTCCTCGGTTCTATGGTTTTGGGCACAAATGTGAAGGGAATCTGATTTATTGATAGCTGCATCTCTTCCTTGAAGCAGGTTTTGTCTAGTTGTTAAAAGCAATTTCCTTTTATGCAAGTAGCGACGACTACAGTTTAATGAGAGGGTCTTGCTAGTGTCTGCTGACACTTTGAAAAAGTGACTTACGTCTAAGGGATGTGTGTCTTGGTTTTCATGGTTGAGTTTTGGCTGAACTTCCTGGGTACGTCATAAAATCCTGACTTGCCAGAGTGGCTTCAGTTTCTTGTGCTGCCAGGGATGCCAGGGATGACCGAGCCATGTGCCAGGCTGCGGGACCTGCCAGAATTGTCCTAGGAATGCAGAGAGGTGGGGCCTTGTCACTGAAAGATTTAATGTGGGCTGCTGATGGGCAGCTTGATAAAGGCGATGCTGCAGCAGCAAGCCCTAAAGTTTTGTAGTAGGGCATGTTGGGTACCTGGGGCTGTTTGCCAAAATATAGATGGGCTTTGCTGTGGTCATTTCATTCAGTTGTGTGAAATGTCTGGCACATCAGCATAAAGGGAAAGGTCAATTCTGGACAACCACATGTATGTTGGATAGCTGGAGATAAGTAACAGCGACTTGCCTATTAGTGCTGTCAGTGGGCCTTCTGACTTCATGTTGAGATTTTGGTTTTCTTTTTAGAGTACCTAGCATTTGCTTATGTGTTTGTAAACCAAAGCTTGTATTCTCAGAGCCAGGTCTTATGGCAGTAAAATCATTCAGCATGTTAAGACATTTTGGTTTAGTTAAAGCTTCTGATCAGACTTCTCCATCCATAGAGGACTTCAGTTTCCTAAGAACAGCTTTGAAATGCAAGCAGCCCATAAACTGGCAAGCACTTGCATGGTGGCTCTGAGCTCTATTATTTTCAGTGCACAGCAGGGCTATAAGCAGATGGTGGACCAGAAGCAGTTCTGTTCTGGTTGAATGCTTATGAAGGATCGTTTTTATGTTGTTCTTGGACACTGGTGAATTTGATATCACACAGAACTGCTTTGCTTTCCATTAGCCAAGGAAAGCAATGTTTCGTTTAGATCCCGTGCTAGCATTTTAGCTGCTTGCCTGCAGATTGAGTTTAAAATGCTTGTCAGCAGTGCAAAGACTGTAATTTGATGTTTATTCTGTGTTAGGAAACACTCCTGAGGTGTAATATAAAATACTTTCTTTAAAGAAAATTACCTGTTCTGGTCTAAAAAGTAAGAAGCAAGACCAGAAGCATTCCTTATGTAGAAAAACTGCTAGGAAGGTTTGTGTCTGTGCAGTGTCTCCAACATTGTGCTTTCTCTAGTACCAGAAGAAAGCAGCCTACAGAAAGCTGCTGGTAACTTCAGACAGTCATTAAACACCTCCCCAAGTTCTGTTTTGTGAATTGTACAAGTTTATTTTTACTGAGAAATGCAATATAGACCAATCTTTGTCTGTATGCATATGGAAAGATAGGATTAATTTGCTGTTTCACTAAATAGTTGGTCATTTTGCACTGGATGGAGCAACATCAGAAGAGCTCAGCCCCAAGAATGCCCCTTGATGTGGCTGTTGTATGCTTCTGGTAGGGCTGGGACATGTGGGGCTAAGCTTCTGTAGGTGGGTCCTTCCTTGTCGATGCCAGGGATACAGACTTCATAGAATCCTAGAATGGTCTGTGTTAGAAGGATCTTGAAGACTCATCTAGTTCCAAACCCTCTGCACTGGAAGCTGCTCTAAGATCTCCCCGGAGCCTTACTCTGCTCAGATTCAACAAGCCCAGCTCTCTCAGCCTGTCTCCATAGCAGAGGTGCTCAGCTCTCGGAGCATCTTTGTGGTATATTTAAAGTCCTCTTGATCCTATATAAAAGTTGCCAAAAGCAGCTTGGTGCTGTTGTCAATAGAAAGAAGTGTTCCAGAGTAGTCTGATGCGAGTACATGTTTGTAAAGGAATTTTTGCATTTACAAGAACTTAAAAAACAAACAAAAGAAACCACTTTTTTTGCGGTTTAGTCAAATTGACTTACCAGTCATATCGGATAACAGTCTGTTACTGTAAAGAGAAGGCCTGGTGGACAGAAACCAAGTTTTCATTTGTTCTGTTATCACGTCATGTGTTGCTTTCTTTATCCATGGTTTGTTTATCAGTGCTGTTGCACACTTTTCTTCCTGTTCCAAGCCTGATAAGGTGAACCTCATACATGTTAGTACTCTGCAAATTATGGTTGAAATAGATCATGGTGTTGCCTTTCTCTGATCCTGGCTTCAGCTGAGCTGTCCAGTTGTCATCAGTTTTGAAGATGACTCTGACAGCACCTTACTTTTCCTGAGCACGTCCAAACATCCTGACCAGAAATATTGTAAAACAGCAGAGATAATTCTAAATTAAAATTTATCAGAGAACTGTTCCTTTCTGTGTAAGAAACAGTCCTGCTCCTTTAATAACCTTTTAGAGAAAGGACTTGGTGGAACTTGGTAGAGGTTTTCAGTCTTCTTGTGCTCCTGTCTGAACTGCAGTTCTTGAATTTGGAGAACGTGTTTATGAGTACATGACTCGGCTGTACTCTGCTAAAATTGTTAGGGAAGAAGTGATTTGGATTTAGTCTTTTAGGGCAGATCTGCATGGTGACCTTCTCAGATTTTCAGAAACAACTTTTTGTTGTGGTAGAGGAGGAGGGATAGGAAGGGAGAGCTTTAGGAGCTGTAGTGACTGTGGAACTGGGTTTTAGATGTTCATTACTAATGATCGGGTTTGGTTTACTTAATACACATGAGGAGCTTCTGAAGTGGTACTTCTGATTTTAGGTTTAATTGACTGTGAAATGCATGTTCAAAGAGTAGTTTGGACTTCTGTTTTACTGCTATACAAGGAATTTTCTGCAAGCTGCTTGCATAAGGAAGAACTCAGAGTTTTCAGATAGGTCAGGTTCTGCTTGCAAACATGAAGAATTCTATTTAAATCAAATGAATTTAATCTTCTCAAAACATTCTTAAAGGAGAATGTAAAATTCCAGAAGGGATTAATTTAAAAATAAAAACTGTGCATTTGATAAGTTAGGTGCCTAAAACTCAGCTAACAAGTATGTATTTGTTTAATTACTTAAAAGTCAGTGTCACTGTGTTTTCACTTTTCTGTTGGGTTCTAGGCAAAGTGCTTCATGGATTTCAAAGCTGGAGGTACATTATGCCACATTCTTGGTGCTGCTTACAAATATAAGAATGAACAGGGCTGGTAAGTTTTTAGCTTTGATTTATACACCTTTTGCATGAATTAAGCACATGAAATGCCTATGCAGACTACTTAAAGTTTAATACTTTCTGGAGAATTGGGTAGGCAAGGGAGTTGGAGATGGGAAGAGGAAATTTTTTTTCTTGTTTTGCTGATGGTAGTTTTTTTGAGACACACACACACACTTCTAAATTTAAAGATAAGTTGTCCAAGTTTAAGGTCTTGAGCCTGTAGGTTGGGAGTTAATTACAAGCTTCAGGCTTTTTTCTTGGCTGGTTACTTGCTGTATGACTTGCAAAGTTAACCAGTATCATAGAATCAGTTTCCCATCTATAAGATGTAAGTCTTTGTTGCTGGATTGAGTGTAGAGTTTAGTTATAATGGGAAAACATGAAGCACTGCATAGATACTAATAAGCAATGGAAAACTTACGATTTATCAACCTCCATACATGCAGAGTGTCAGTTGTTAGAGATGCTGCCCACGTAGTGATTGACACCAACATTAAAACTATTCGTGTGGCATCCCAGTAGTGTTTTGACCTGTGTGTTTCTAAGTTATAATCCTCTTTCCAAGACAGCATAAATTACTGTATTTGAGAACACTGAAAAAAATGTGAGGATGAAAAGTCAATAAATAAAAGTAAGCAGAAATTGTTCTTGTACATAAGTTTAAATAGTTTCTGATTTGAGGCTGTGCAGACCTGTAAACAGCATTCCTGGAATTGACTCTGTTTCTGTTACAAGAACAAATTAAAAGGCGAAAATGAAGTGGTTGATTTTTTTTATTTTTTTTTTTTTGGAGCTGTTTATACTCTTTATCAGCTAAACGGGTTCTGAGGTGGATACATCAGAAAGCTGGTATGAGTAAGCTGTTCTCAGGGTTTTTCTTCCTCCAGTATTACAAGCACTTAAGACGTGATGCAGGTTTGTCATGTTCTATGTGGCATAGCTTTCAGGCATGGCTTGCTGCCTCTTTGCCTTTAAGATAAAGGAGTTAAATGGCTCCTACTTTATGAATATTTAAACTTTTTTTTTTTTCCCCCCAACAGATTTCGTTTTCAGTTGTTAAAATTTGTCAGCAAAACTCGTATATGATTGCCTCCTCTCTTCTCACTCTCTTGCCAATTCCTCGAAACTAGTGTGGGTAGTGTCTTGTGTTTGTGCATGTGGGATGTAGAGGGAAGTGATACTTGAATTTAACTCTGAAGATCAGACTTAGAGCTTGGAATGTATCCTTCACTGACTCAACCAAATAATACGTGGTGTTTTGCCTGAAATATGATTTTTATTTTTTTTTAATGGTATGCATTGTCGCTCTTGCTTAACCTGTTTGTGAATGATCTGTCTTATAGGAGAAGTACCTTTCCTCGTCATAATAGGTATGTCTGAAAAATGCACTTACCCAGTGCAGCTGGACATACCTTGTCTTATCACCGCAATTCAAGTAGTTGTTTGCTAAAACCTGTCAGATGGTATCAGTTAAACTATGGATAGGAAGAATTAGTGCTACTATTTTATCTAAATGGGCAACTAAAAAAAAGCGAGATTTCTTAGTGTATTTGTATGCTTCTCTTAAATTATGGGTTTCAAAAGCAGGCAGGAAGGGGACATATGTACCATTAACTGAATACATAATGCAGATTTTAGGCAACCAAATGTAAGAATTTTGGTCAGACTCCCATGCCTTAAGTGTCTTTGTTTTGTAGGGACTGAAGTCTTTATTAAGTGTCTAGGTTAGTTTGTGTTTATTGAGCATTTATATTCCTTCCTTGAAACCATTACCTTTGATAAGCGTATGTCTTGAATACAGACTATGAAGCTGTCAATAGCTGAATTCTGGAAAAGTGACTTGATCTTGGCTCTTAAAATCCGATGTGTTACATGTGTAAAATACCTCATTAAATTGTGTTGTGCAGAGAACTGCCTGACTTCTTGATGACTGGCCTTACTTCTAGAAGTCAGTGTAAACTTTTTAGCATGCGCAACTCAATTTAAAGAGGTCATAACTTTAATTTAAAATTGAAAGATACCAGGGTATTGTCTACAACTTGTCTGTTGTGTCCTTAGTGTGAAGGGAAGAGCCTGCGATGTTGTTTTTTGGCATAGAAACTGTCATAATAGTGACTGTTTCTAGTGCTGCCCAACATGGCAGCATACTTACACAGTGCCACCTGTGTGGGCAGCTTCTTTGTGAAAATGCTAGACCCTCATGTGAATAAAAACATGGTGGTCCCACCTGAAGTGTCTTTAACTGAGTAGTGTTACAATGGTGTGATGCCATCCTTGTGTGGTAATGGGTTTTGCGATAAAAATTAGTCTTGCTTTGGTCTACCTTCATTGCATATTTTTAAACTTTAAAAATTGATTTGATGTGTTACTGGAAACAAGTATGTGTTTAAAAGAAACTCAGTAGATATGGGCACTGGAATAAATTCTTCTATTTTTAAGTTGGGGTGTTAACTAAAAGCATATCAGTCACTGCATGGTAGTTACATGCATGGCTTTTTCACTCTATTAAGTGTACTGGCTATTTATTATATGCTGAAATCCCTTCTGCTGGTATTGCCACTGCTGAACACCAGCTCCACACTCCAGTTAAGAGTATTTTCAGACTCTAGGAACAGTTTTTTCCAAAACTTGAGAGGTACAGAAGTGTACCAGACAGTGTTTTACATCTAAGAGTCAACAATCTGATTATTTAAACATATCATGCTTTGGAAAAGGCTGATTTCTTAAGGGCCAGGCACAGATCTGTTTCAGAGGCTCCTGCAGTGCCCTGGCCTGTGTGATAGTGCCAGGACGGACACCTGCAGGTGCTGAGCTTGGCAAGGGGCTGACGTTAGTGCTGTTACTGTCCCAAATTCTTTTGAGTTGGTTCATCCATGATTCTGAACATGTGTATGGTTCAGATGCATACAGCAGAATGTTTTGGGTGGACTCTTGTGCTTCTTCCCAGTAGAAAGTCTCAGATTTTGTGTTATCTCC
The DNA here is from genome assembly GCF_034315485.1 of Pezoporus occidentalis. NCBI lineage: Eukaryota > Metazoa > Chordata > Aves > Psittaciformes > Psittacidae > Pezoporus > Pezoporus occidentalis. The sequence goes on from NW_026916181.1 coordinate 154,270, forward strand.
CCCATTTCTGATTGACACTTAAATCTGCATTGTTATTTCAAGAATTGTGATTACTTTGTTAATGAAGCAGCAAACTTTAAAATACCAGAGTCCAATAAAGAAGATGATGAAGTGTTTACATGGATTATTAGCTACCTGTGTGTTGGGTGTGGGGTGGCTTGTTCTCAAATAGATAAGTAGTTTAGAAAATACCAGGCAGACAAATTGCTGTGTTTTTCCTGGATTAGAATCTGGGACTGTTGGATGGGTGCAACTAGAAGGAAGAGAAACGTGAGAGCTTGTTCATGAATTTTCTCATCTAGTTGTTGAAATCCATTGTGAGCATTTGATTATCTGTTTAATTACCCTTTGTGACTGTAGTGGAATGCACGACCCTGCTACAGGGTTTTGTTGGACAGTGTCAACCTTCATTTTCCCTACACATTTCACAAATCAGTTGCATTTTGTTGATTTGGTTCATTGTGATTTTTCTTGCTTGTGGGGGCTGCCAAGTGAAGCAAAAATATTTGTGATTGTGCTTTAAGTGTTCTTACATAGCTACCATGATACACTTGTTTTTTATGTGGAACGTGAAAGATTCTTGACTACCAAGTGGAGGAGAGTTGAATTTAATATTTTTGAATAATTTTCCTTAACAGGCGGAGGTTTGACCTGCAGAATCCATCCCGAATGGATCGAAACGTGGAGATGTTTATGAACATTGAGAAAACACTAGTGCAGGCAAGAAACTCATACATAAAACTGCTCTTCAGGGAAGGGATTCACTAGTTTTTATGTGCCTCAGTTGTGACCCACTGGAAGTGTTTCACCCTGGCTTTCTGTAAGAATGTTATACTCTTCCCTCCCTCTCCCACCCATTTTAGTCGCAATTCCATCTTATCATTGAAAACTTCAGAATGTTTTCAGTGGTGTTCTTCAGATATGTACTGGGTGAGAACCACCCCTTTGTAAGGTAGGAGAAAGCATCCCGAGTGTCTCTGGCTTCCTGTGAAAGCAGCACCCTTAGGATTGAGGAACTATTTCTGTACATACCCATTCAGTTGTTGACTTTCTTGAGACTCAGCTTTATACAGGTGACTTTTTTCAGGTTAGGGTACATTTTAGATGGTGTCACTTGCTTTTTTTTTTTTCCTCTTTCAAACTCTAAACCCAGGCTTAGTGTATAATATCAAGATGTAATTTGCAGGTGCTTATTCTAAATAGAAATGGGAGGAAGGACAGAAAAAAGAAACAATCTTATGATAAAACTTTTGCCATTGTATGGTGGTTTCAGTGCCTAATAGAGTACATATTAAAATTCAAAATGAAATTAACATATACCTGTTGATATTGTAGAAATGGATGAATCTGCATTTTGGTGATAGGGGACAGATTCAGATTTGAAAGCTGACACACAAGGGACTTAAATTCCTACTCAAGTGAAGTCTCCCAGAGCCTGTCAGAAATTATTTGAAATCGAAGACATCATTTCCATTAAAAATGTTATAAAAGCGGGAACATGAGAACAGCTGTACTGGGTCACATTCCCTTTGTCTGCAATGATGTCTTTGTTAGAGCTAACAGTAGATCTGTGGAGACCGGAAAGAAATCAGGATAGGACTTTGGCAAGGAGGAAAAGGAAAGAGTGCTATCAGAAGGGTTTCTGGAGCTCCTTTTAGTATGCCATATCACAAACTGACACATATTCCTTTTGAGCTCTTTCAAGCATTGGTGATTTTGATAGGAATTTTTTTATTTGTCCCAGGTGGCCAACTAACTTCTTATTTGACTTTCTGTTCTCTCCACTAGAACAACTGTCTGAGCAGACCAACCATCTACCTCATTCCAGATATAGAATTGAAGCTGGCTAATAAATTGAAGGATATTGTCAAACGTCACCAGGTAATTGTTAAATAGTGTATCTTAAAGAGTGTATTTTGGCAGTTGCAAGATAAAATGTGTTTGCTTAGCCTCATTGTATCAGTTACATCTGGAATCTGACAACACAGGGCAGCAGCAGCAAATCACTTAAGACCAAAAGTTCACAGTTTGTAAAATGCAAGTAGTAGTTATCCTCACAAGGAGATTGAATCCTAACTCTGTTCTTAAAGTAAATCTGAAATTGCTGTTTGAGTGAAAAGTACTTATGGCATCTCTGAATTGGCTGCAGGCCTGAACTGATTTAATGCTCAGTACCTGCTTACGCAAAGCAGAAGCTCGGGCTTTGTCCAAACGTGAGGCCAAAGAAGGTAGTGTGCAATACAGCTGTTCTGGATCTGTGGGGACAGCATAAGGAAGCTTTGATCTTAACATGATTGCTACCTTTTTCGCTTTATTTTACTTGCTCCTTTTTTCTTGCTTGTGCTGAAAAGAGTATGAGCAACAGCAGTCTCTTTCTTGTTAGGGAGTCAGCATATTTCCAAGAGTGTCAGCATCTTGCCATTGTAGTTTATTAAACTAAATGATGAGCTGAATAAGATTAACAGTTTCATGTGTTAAAAATGTAAACAGTCTTCACATGTCTTGAGAGAAATATCCAGGAATGTGAACTCAAGATGGTCCGATAGCCTTTTGTGTTATGGCAATTCACAGCTGTAGCCAAAGTAAACTTTCTTTTCCAGATTAAATGTTTTTCCTGTGTTGTGATAATGAACCGTCATCTCAATTTCAGTTGCATAATTTTTCACAAGTTAATTATTCAGCTGAATCAGAATGTTTGCTATTGCTTAAATTACGAGTTAATGATTGTTTTCCTTTCATGAAGGAATTCTGTAGTGAACTTAAAGCATACTATATCCACAAATTATTTAAGGGACTTTTAAAGCAGGTGGTTTTGTCTCTCAAAGGATGTGAAGAACTGCAAACAGAAATTATCCCTAATTTTAGGCTCTGGGCTTTCTTCTTTTGCCCTACTTCTGAATTTCCATCTTATATTTGTGTTGCTACCCATGCTTGCTCACTATTTTATTACTATGGGGTTTTTTACCCTGCTGTTATCTTTTTTCTACCCTATTCCTGGTACTTGTAGCTCCCTCCTCCCTGTTATTTCCAAGTCTTCACTGCTCTGACTGCAGCCTGTGCAGAGACTTGCATCTCTTCTCCCAGCACAGTGCTGGTGTGATTTCTGGGCTCATAAAAAGAGATGTTAGCAAGATATTTGTTCTCTCTGCTGCTGAAGGTGCTGCTACTGTTTCTGATTTTCTTTTACTGTTTAAGTGTTAAGGATTCTTCTGAGAAGAGCCAGAACAATAAATTAGGAACTTGAAAGCAGGTAATGAGTGAGATACAGCCTTTATATCTCTGGGCCTCAAGAAAAGTGTTTTGTCACTAAAGACATCCTGTTATGTCTTTAGCTTCTAGTCACATTCAGTTTAGCAGAGACAGGGAATAAATCTTAAAACTGCTTACATCTTTCAGAAAGCTGTTTTAGTGCAAAGCTATCCCTCCCTTTGTTTTCAGTCAAGAAAGCATCTAAGAGTTTTCATCTATTCTGTACTGGGTTTTTAAAAGCTCTGTAGGAAATAGATGAAACTTGCTGATCTGATTCACAAAGCTCAGATTAGAGCATCTTTAGCTCATGGGGGATGAAAGGAGAATTTCCATTATTGTTCCTAAAACACTTTGCAGGTGGTTCTTCACTCATTCCTTTCCCCTTGAACACTTCTAAATTCTTACTTTACAGCCTTCTTCCTGTTGCTCAGAGCACCTCCTCTCCTTTTACCCAGTTCTATGAACTCTTGTTGGTGTGGGAACTCTTGCCCTTTAGCCCCTGATACTGGAGTAGTCTCCAAATATTGCTACTGTAATGCAATGCATCTTCATGGTTTTATGTTGTTGTTGGTTTTTGGTTTTGTTGTTTTTTTTTTAATTTTCCTCCTTTTGTGCTGTCTGCTGAGTAAATTGTTTGCATATTGTTGGCTGTAACCTATCCCATGGGCTCTTCAGTCCTTTAAATAAATCTGTCAAGTATTTGTGGAATGTAAATTTTGAATAACATTTTCACATAAACTGTTCCAAAACATAGTTCCTCTGCAGAGAGCCAGCAGACTGTGAACTGCTGTCCTTGGAAATGACTTTTTATATATGGAGTCTGGAGGTGTCTCTGCAGCATGTGGGAGAATCCTTAGTTCTCCTTGTAAGGGAAGGTCAAGGTTTTCTTGACTGGTCACACTGTTCAGTTATTTAAGAGATACAGTATAGCAGAATTATTTTGTTTTTTTTTTTTGCATGATGATGTAAGGAATATAGTTATGGCCTGCACCCATATGTAGAGAAATTACTTTATATACACTGTTTTTGTGGCATTAACATATGCATGAGAAGTACATATGTTGCTTCTCATATGTCAAGAAAATGACAGCAAGAAGAAAAAGCATTCGTGTGTTTGAGTTTGACAATCAATGGTATCATGTTAGTGTATTTCTGATTTATTCTCTTTGTTCTATGGTTTAGGAGGCTTTTTTTAAAGAATGGGTGTTTAGTCTGTCTCTTGACATACAGCCTTTCTCAGATCCTAGGGATGTTCTATTCAAGGCAGCTGTTCCTAGTTAAGTTTTTCATATACTTTATGTACATTGTCATATTTAGAAATTGTTTTGAACCAAAATGTGTACTTAGTGGAAAAAAGTTGCAGATGCTTTTTTACTAAATATTTACCAGTACGTTTGTATGGACTGATATTCAGACAATTTGCAATGAGAACTGGACAGAAGGAGCTAGGAGGAGGAAAGATTTGAGAAGAAAGAGCAAGAGATGACAGTAATTTGGTGGCAGTCCCAGAATAACTGCCTTTTTCTGTCATTTTTTAGAGGTGGTATTCTCTGTAGTTGCATTGAAGTTAGCTCTGAGTACTTCTGGGCTGCATGGGGTGTGAGTAAAAAGAAGCAGCCAAAAAGTTTGAGGTAATTTGTTTAAAGTTTTTAATGCAGCTTCTTCTTCTTTTCCCCCTTTCCCACAGGGAACAGTAACTGAAGAGAAATCGAAGGCTACCCACCATGTTTATCCAAGTCCTACCTCAATGGATGATGGTAAAGTTGCTTTCTAATTTTTAAGTGGAATTAGCCTTGTGACTAAATACTTTTAGCAGTTACAAGAACTTTTGCACATGGTATGTTTCTAGCCTGTTCCTGAGAGCCACTTGAGAGATATTTCTAGGATTAACAACTCCAAATAAAATTACTCTGTCCTGCGAATAACTACTGGGTGTAACAGTTATATTTTTAATGGATGCAACTTCTTCAGATTAAGGTGTGTAACACTGACTGCTCTTCAGTGATTGCATTGAAAATTGAGATGTTAACTTGCAGGCTGAAGGAGAGCAAAGCTAAGGGTCTGAAAGAACTTAGAAAGTAACTTAGATTAAAATTAAAAGGAAACACAGTGAGAGTAGGGGGTTTAAAACTAACATTTCTGTTATTTTATTTTTTTTTTATTGCTTCCATGGTAGCCCCCAGTGCATAAGTGTAAGTCAGAATATTAAGTGGAACACGATTAAGAATCAGCTAGATATGAGAAAGGTAGATGCTAAAGTAAGTGAGAATTAATACAGTAACACTTAGACCCGATAAAGGAAGATTGTGGGCTTTTTTATAATGCAGTCTCTTTCTATATGAAGTACGTAGGTTCCTCAAAAGCAATTTAACAGCTACATCTTTCAGCAAATAACAAAAAAATTGCTCTTTATTTTTCCTATCTGAAATACATTTCGTTTTCTAGCGGGTCATTGCTGTTGAGTCTGAGCATAAATCTGGCATAAATCCTCATTTTCTGATATGCCCATGCATTTTATGGCCACTAGATGGAAGTGTTGACTTCTCTGTAGGAACGATTAGATTTTACAAACGAAGGTAGGGATAGGACAAGGGGGAATGGCTTAACTGACGGAGGGCAGATTTAGATGAGATCTGAGGGGGAAACTCTTCCGGGTGAGGGTGGCGAGGTCCTGACACAGGTTGCCCGGAGGAACTGTATCTGCCCCATCGCTGTATGTGTTGCAACAATTCTTAGCATCAAAATTACTAATGTAACATACACCTCAAAGTTAGCATCCAGATTACTAATGCAACGTCTGTCATGCATGCAGAGCACGTGCATGTTTAGACATGGTAAAGGTAATGCAGGCAGGTGTATTAGTTCTGGCCAGGCCGTTGTAATTGTTCTACAGTAGACTTCTATCAGAGATGATTACAATAACTTTACTATTACTGGCTGTGGGAAAGCAAAATAGTATGTAATGTGCTTTACAATATGAATCTGATGCTAGATCTCTTCCCCCTTTGCAGATGAATGGTTGAGACCTGTGATGAAAAAGGACAAGCAAGTGCTGGTACACTGGGGCTTTTTTCCAGACAGGTAAAATGGGGGAAGCAAGCAGACCCCAAATTTTACTTAAGTTTTTGTTGAAGGAAAAGTCTTGATTAAAACTTGCAAATAGTAAAATCTGTATCCTCAAGCAAGCTGCTCCTTTAGCTTACTGAGCCTTTTACCTCTGCTGAATGCAGTGCTCTGTGGTTAATGGTAGTGAACCCACAGGGGGATTGTCAAGCTGTGTGGACTTCAACTTTGCTCTTTCCTTGGTCTGCAGAACATGACAGGCTCAGACCCATCTCAGGCTGGCTCATCTAAAAATTTGACCAAATATACAGTACTGCATTCCTCTTGTTTTGATTCTGAATGCTTCTACATCACCTCTGATATTATGAGACAGGCAGTGGTTGTCTTACAGAGTATAAGGATGCAGTAGTTTAGTCTCGCTACCATTTATCTCAATGTCCAAAGTTTGAAAAGACTAGTTGTTGGCTTATAACCCATTTGTGATACTAGCAGATGGTGAAGGTTAGGAAAAGAGAGTATTTTCCTGCAGAGCCATTGGTAAGGTTGCAAATTGAACCAGACTTTTAAAGGGTAGAGTGAGCCTTTCCTTAAAGTTAGTAAGATTTTAAAGCCGAAAGAGTTAACTGTTCTCACCTAGTTAGGCTTCCTTGGATGGAGAGGTTTCACTCCTTAGGTTGCCTTTAGTCAATTACAAGTGACTGTTGAAAGCACATATTTGAGAAAGTTGTCTTGTCGTGCTAGTTGATGTTAAAAGGTAGTATATGTACAGTTAGTAACTTAAATGTATTTGTAATAACTGGTTTCTGAGTTCAGGTTATGGAAAACCTCATCTGATTGATAACCTGGCGTTGACTTCTATTTAAATAACTATTCCAGGGTACTAAAATCTGCCCTGCTGTCCATGCACAGAATTCTCAGGAGCCGTATGCATATTTCTGTGGAAGAGTGCAAACAGTCACACTTAAACTTCTTTCTTCGTACAGATGAATAAATATTTCTGTTCATATCAGTAGTTAAGTTTGTGTTGACTTGGTGTATATGTAATTACAAATCTCATTATGAAGATGAGGAATGCTACATACACATCTTTTCTTGCATATGATGTATCCCAGTTGTTCAGTGCATGCTTAGTGTAGATTATAAAATACGGCTTTTGCTGCTTCTGAGTGTAGTTTCTTAGTATTTATAAAGAGGTTTTTGAGGGAATAGCTGGGGAAAAGTGAATGTAAATAATAAATTGTTTCTACAGTGGTAGGATTCAAGGAGAAGATGCATACTTATTTCTTCTAGGAATCCAGTAGCTCTTGCTTTAAACTCATAAGAATAGAAACAAGTTAATTAACTTAATGCCAGTGTTTGACAGGTGACTCAGAAACTGCACTTATACCCCTGAATCTAGAGAGTAGATTTGCAATTCTAAGCTGGAGATGGCTTTTAAAATCAGAAAGCTAAAAATGTGCACATCCCATAATGGCTGAATAAATATTCCTGCTGGTGATCTCTCTGGATGAACAGCCCAAGGGACCAATTTTATTTTCACTTGCCTCCTCTCATTAGCTATGACACTTGGGTTCATGCCAATGAAATAGATGCTGAAATCGAGGATCCTCCAATTCCTGAAAAGCCATGGAAGGTAAGTCTCTTGTAAAACAGTTTCCCAGAGTTACTGTATTGGTACAGCTCATGCTCAGGTGCTGCTAGATAGATGTTTTAATGTGCTGCTGAGTAACAATGGCTGTATTTCCATATATATGGAAAAGCAGAAGGATATGACTAGAGCCTAAATGAAAATGCCTAAAACATTTCTTTGGGGAGGAATGCTGTTGGGGGTCAAAAAAAAAAGTGAGTGAAAAGGACAGATTGATGCATCCCTGATAGTGCCAAAATTACCATTTTGGCCTGGCTTGAGGTGTTTTACATTAAAGTTAAGTCCTTCCTTTACTGCCAGTGTTGCCATTTCTGGGATGAAATCTGACAGCTCGTTAGAAGACATCATGGCCTTATATAACGTTTAATGAGAGGAAGTGGGGAAAATACCGTGCTTCTCCTATGGAGACTGAGAGGGCTGGGGTTGTTCAGCCTGCAGAAGAGAAGGCTCCGAGGGGACCTCAGAACAGCTGCCAGTACTTAAAGGGGCCAACAGGAAATCTGGAGATGGGCTTTTGAGAAGGGCAGGTAGGGACAGGACAAGGGGGAATGGCTTTAAACTGGCAGAGGGGAGATTGAGATGAGATCTGAGGAAGAAGCTCTTCCCTGTGAGGGTGGTGAGGCCCTGGCAGAGGTTGCGCAGAGAAGCTGTGGCTGCCCCATCCCTGGCAGTGTTCAAGGCCAGGCTGACTGGGGCTTGGAGCAGTCTGGTCTGGTGGAAGGTGTCCCTGCCCATGGCAGGGCATTGGAACTGGATGAGCTTTAAGGTCCCTTCCAACCTAAACCACTTTGTGATTCTATGAATCCCTGAGCGTCATCTCTCTCCTTTTTTTATGGAAAGGTTCAATTTAATGGGAACTCTGCGCTTAACTGATGTAATGCTGCAAAAAGTCAGTGCTTATCAATCTGTTGAATATGTGAGCAATCAAACCAGCACCCAAGGCCTTATTTAGGTTCTCTAATCAAGTTTTTTTTTTGTAGAGGAATTATTTGCCTGTCTGATGTATTTCATTGCAAGAGAAGAATAAAGAGCACTTAAAATCAGTCAGCAGTAACTACTACTTTATTGTTGTATTATTGGACTTAATCCTGTGTACATTTCACACGATGTTGTTCTGTATGTATGCTGTTGATCTGAACAGCAGAGTTAGAGCGGCTTTGGTCAGAAAATAACTTATCTGCTCAAACACGACTTCAAGTAGTTGCCTGTAAATAACTGGAACTCATGGTTTTTGTGTATAAATCTTACTGTATGTAGTAAGATAAAACAGCTTCTATAAATGATGGATTATAGAATTCATAAAGCTCATAAATTACAGAATTCTAAAGCTCAAGAATTTATTTTCAGCTGTGTAAACTAGAACTTCCTTTGAAGATGGATATTTTAAGTCAAGATTGTCAGTCTTTTCTTTCCAAGATACGGCCAACTCTGCCTAATTATTTTGGTCTTTGTGGCCCATCTGCTACAGTGATCCGTGTATTTAGAAGATTTTGATGATAATTTTCAGCATCCAAAGTATGCTTTTAATGCAAAGCTGTTGTCCTAGCTGTAAGAACTGACCTCACACTTCAGAAGGCTTAAAAATGACTGAGGGGCAGACATTGCATTCAGCATAGTTACAGTGACGTTCATCCTTTTTGTGTGTTATGTGTAAAAGCATTGCAAAATGTTTGGTTGTTCAGACCTTGATATCAAAGCTGCAAGTATTAATCTACTGAGGTCAGTTGCGGCGTTACTTTTCCCAAACACGTTGGCATATTAATATGTTCTTCTGTTCTATTTTTTAGGTTCATGCCAAGTGGATTTTGGACACAGACGTATTCAATGAATGGATGAATGAAGAGGATTATGAACTAGATGAGAACAGGAAATCAGTGAGTTTTCGACAGAGAATCTCCATGAAAAATGAAGAGGTAGGTGGTTCTCTGCTTAATGGGTGACTCAAAATTTTGGGACTTGAAGTTGCTGAAGTTAAGCTAGCTGAATGGTTTAAGTTGCCTGTGATAACATAATCTAGTTTAACTTTCTTCTGACATAGTTCCTTGATTCAGAAATGTAAGTGTGCACTTTAATCCCCACCACCACCCCCCTTCCTGAGGATGGTAAGAGATGGGACTTGGTCTGTGTTTTCTCATAAACAGAGCTGGGGTGTGTTAAACAGCAGCTGTTCATATTTGATTTCCAAATTCTCAAAATTTTGCCTAATTTTCGTCTCCCTCACAGTGCAGGAAGCTAGTTAGGACTCTGAAAACATGTTCATTCAACCTTTATGTCAGGTTACTCGCTGGGAAATCTCTCCTGTTGAATAGAATATATTGAACAAGTTGTGCATACATTTTTGAATCTTGCTTTATTTTAAAATCACACATAAGTACAAAGCCACTGAAATCACACTTCTTAAGTACAAAGCCGTTGCATCTTCTGGGGGATGGCTGTAGAAAATGAAGGGGTTTTCACGCTGACAATTGGAAGTATTCTGGAGCAAAATGTGGTACGTGTTGTGGTATTATTGCTTTTAGCTTCTCTGTTGTAGGACATACTAAGGAAGAGTGTAGCCTACAGCATTTCAATAACTGTAGTATTTGGGATCACGTAACTACTTCACTTCTCTAACAGCCTGTCCGTAGTCCGGAGAGGAGAGACAGAAAAGCAGCAGCAAGTACAAGGAAGAGAAAGCATTCTCCTTCTCCACCCCCCACTCCTGTGGAGTCGAGAAAAAAGACAGGGAAGAAAGGGTGAGTGTCCCAAGTCCTGTAACTTGATGCAATTTTTCTTGATAAAACGTGTTACAAAGGGATCTCTGTCCCCTTTCACTTGGCTCTCCTTAGTTTACAGTGGAATAATTATTTCTACTATAGACTTGAGTGATATTGCTTGTGCACTATATGTAATTTCTTTAAGCTTCTGTAGAAATGTATTGCCTTCAGGTGGAGGAGAATATAGTGCAAGTTGGTTTATCTCTATCAGTGACAGGGTTCATTGTTGCATCAAGAGTAGAATTTACAAAATGAAAAGTTGCTCAGCTGCTTCTAAAATAACTCAAACTAGTTCTGTTAGTGCAGTCATGCAGTACATGTATGCTTCTTGAAATACAGCTCCATAAATTACTGCATTTAATTGAATTTTATCTGCATAGCAAGTCCACTTCTCAAATGCAACTTTAGCAGAGTAGCATTTGTGGCCTACAGTTTAGGTTTTTTTCCAGTGCTATTTTGATCTCTTGACCGAAAAAAGGGTCATTATTATATCCAAATAAAAGCTTGTTTATGAGGGTTTATGTATAGATATGGACGTGAGCACTTTTGAGATAAATATTCGGGTCTTGTTTAACAGACCTGTTAGGCTCTAATAAGACAAATCTGAAAATTTTATCATTTGATGTGAGGAAAAAAAATGACTTGATAATCTGAATTACTTTTTTGTTCCAAATGTAAAGCCCAACTTAGATTCTGCGAGGAGAGGTTTGGGTGATTCTGCTTTTTGTTCCCAAAATGGCTTTTTTGGTACACAGACTTGATCGTACAAGCCAGCCTCTTTCATCAAATAAGGCAGTGTGCCTTGAAATGGTCTGTCACCTCTTCTGTGCAGCAGATGCCCTTGTTGCAACTCTTAAAAGAATAAATGTGAATCACTGGGTTGGAATCAAGATTTATATACAGTGGCGGTCTCTGGTCTTGAAACAATAGAAAATAGCTGCTTTTTTTTTTTTTTGGAAAAAAAAACAACAAAAACAAAACACAAAAAAAAAAACAAAACCAAAAAAACTTACTTCATTTTGTTAATGTACAGAGTATTTTTCATCAACTCCACCAGCACCACTCCTGCAGTGTTCATGGTTTGGACTTGCATGTGAGAACTGTTGTACATGATTTCCTAAGTGTTTTGACCCAGTCCTTTAATCCTGGTATCTGAAGAATAATATCAAGATGAGAATATCTGACAGTTGCAGTTGGAAAAGAATTTGTTTGATCTGTTTTAGACAAGCAGCCTTATATGGAAAAAGGAGAGGACAGAAAGAAGAAGATGAACAAGAAGATCTTACAAAGGACATGGAGGATCCCACACCCGTACCTAATATAGAAGAAGTGGTACTTCCCAAAAATGGTAAAATATGCACACACTGGATTCTTTGAATGTTAAGACAATTGCTTAAATTGCACTGAAAAATACATGCATGTTTTGTGAAATTTTTGAAATACTTGTGGCCATAGGGCCAGGTGATCTGTGCCCATCTAAATTTATGTAGTCAGGGAATTGAATGTGTTATCTGAGAAGGGTAGCAGATTCACCTTCTTTTTGGTTTTGGAAATACATCTTCAAAAATCTGTTTAAACGGTTAGCTTCACCAGTTTTAGGATGGCTGTCACACACTTTTACAGAGTTTGTTTTGTGGGGTGGAACTTTCTGGAGGAAAATATTTGTATGCCAGACACTCCAGATAAGCAGCACATTAAATGAGTGGAAACTCTAGCAATGTGCCAAATGCATTCAGTTATTAATCCTTTTCAGAGAAGTGCTGATCTGTGCAATACATCTTAAGTAAAGATAAATCTGAAAAATAATTACTTTTACCAAGTCCTTGGCACCAAACTGTTTTGGGTGTCACACCATTTGTGATTTTTTACCTGGTTTGGACTTGCATGTGAGAACTGTTGTACAAGATGGGGAAAGTGTAGTACTTGGTCCACTAAATGCATGAATAAAAGCTGTTTTGTGTTCAGATACGGAATTCCAGAGAAATTGAACAAATGCTCTGTTGTACTCAACCTGCACAGATGAACTCTTGAACTGCAAAGATATGACCAGCAAAACTGTTAATTGATAGGATAGTGAAAGCATGCTAGACTTTGGTAATTTTATCTTGTGTGGTTATTCATCAGAGTTTCAATCTTGCTTTTGTAGTGAACCCAAAGAAAGACAGTGAGAACACGCCTGTGAAAGGAGGAACAGTAGCAGACCTTGGTAAATGCACCACCCTCCAGCACCCCATTCCCTAGGTTTTATAGTAAAGTCCTGCTTGCAGGCCAACAGAGGAAATACTTTATGTCTCTCAATTTCAAACAAGTCTCTAATTCTACTATTTTACTGAATTAATTCAGTTTTCATATGTATTTCAAGTTGAAACGTTTATTCTTTCACTTGCAAGGCTGTTCCCTTGTAGGCACTTTTCTTAATATGACACATAAGCTCTTTCCTGGCAGAATTTTTCTTACTGGGAATCAAGGTGAATCACAGGTTCCCTGAGTTTTACTAAGCCTTCGATAGAAGAGGTATGAACTAGTGTCCCGTATCCTACCAAACAAGGCTACGTCTAGGTCACTGGGGAGGGCGGTAATTAGGTATGGATTCCTAAGTGTGGAATAATTCTGATTATTGTTCCTTTGTATTTTTATCTGTTCTCTTGTCTTGGATAGTTGAGTGCCTGCATAAGGATGAGATTGCCTTAATGATGTGTGGTCTTCTTTGCTTTCCTCCTCACTTCCCTTCCAAACCAAATGAAATGCTCTTTCCAATTAGGCACCTGCATTGCTAGAAAGGCTTGTGAGCAGTCAACTCTTTTTATTAGTGTAATTCTCAATGCTTCTGCCTTTCAGATGAACAGGATGAGGAGACAGTGGCAACTGGAGGAAAGGTAACGGCTGCTGTTTCTTACTGAGTTTGATAGAAACTGAAATCATAGAACAGCTTGGGTTAGAAGAGACCTTTAAAGCTCATCCAGTTCCATTGCCCCTGCCATGCACAGGGACACCTTCCACTAGACTAGGTTGCCCCAAGTCCCATCCAACCTGTCCTTAAACACTGCCGGGTATGGGGCAGCCACAGCTTCTCTGGGCAACCTGTGCCAGTGCCTCACCACCCTCACGGGGAAGAACTTTTTCCTAAAATGTCACTTAATCTTCCTGTGTCAGTTTAAAGCAGTTCCCCCTTGTCTTTGCTCGCTGGTGTCTTTAAAGCTCTATGTGAGCAAACTTGTGTGTTCACTCCCTGAATGGAAGCAAATGCAGGCACATACAGAGTCACAAGCTGAATTTAGTATCTCCTCTTCACAAGGGAGAGATATCCGAGACTGGCTTTAAGATTGATCAAAGTGAGTTTATCCAAGTAAGATCTTAGTGTAATGAGGTGCAGTTTTTCAGATGTGAAACTATTACTGCTAACAAGTGTCTGCCAATAAAACTTGAAGTAATGAATCTAATTTCCTTTAATGTTTTTTTGAGGAGTGAGAAGGTTAATGGGGAAAAAGTGACCAAAAATACAGCCCAACTTAGACAATATTAAAAATTGGTGCAGTGTCAGTAACTGGAGGTGGCAGCAAGACCCAGGATGGCAGCTTACAAAGTATTCCACACACATTACATGTGATTGCAGTATATTGCATTATTGAAATGCAGTGTCTTCTCCCATAGAGCATGCTTAACTTTATAAACAGGATGCAAAGTGTGATCTCACTGTACTGCAAAGTACGCTCTTCAGATTTGAGAGCTGGCTTTGTAAAAACTTTATCCTGGCCTTATGCTTTCTGTAATATTTTGTCAAGATTTATTATTTTTATGATGACATAGATTACACTTTCTCTGGTCCCTGAGATTTTCCCCACTGACCAGAAACTGCACTAGGAAAGGTTTATTCTGCACAGGATTGGAAAGCACTTGTTTCAGGCTAACTTTTTTCTGACTTGAGAGTTTATGGATGTGCCTCTTACAACCTACTCACTGTTGTATTTTTTCCATGATACAGGAAGATGAAGATCCTAACAAAGGTGATCAAAGTCGGTCAATTGATCCAGGTGAAGATAATGTTACAGAACAAACCAACCACATCATTATTCCAAGCTATGCATCTTGGTTTGACTACAACTGGTAAGAAAGTATTTGGGAACTGGGTGAAGACATATAGCTGTGGACCTGGTGTGGATCAGGAAAGGCAACCTTGCATAGCTTGAGCTAATTGAGATTTACTTTAAAGTGAGGTAGGTATGTGTGGCCTCTGTGCTTCAATTCCTTCTCTTATAAAGTGAAGGTACAATAATACATCCCTACTGAGAAAATTGACAGTAA
Organism: Pezoporus occidentalis; assembly: GCF_034315485.1. Taxonomy (NCBI): domain Eukaryota; kingdom Metazoa; phylum Chordata; class Aves; order Psittaciformes; family Psittacidae; genus Pezoporus; species Pezoporus occidentalis. The sequence continues at coordinate 169,288 of NW_026916181.1, forward strand.
TAACATCCCTACTGTGAAAGTTATGACAATGATAGTGTTTTGTAATGAGATCACTCTTCTGTAGTGCATGCAAGTGCCTTTTGGGGGTGACTGGTAAATAATGATTGGCTAAAAACTCTTTGATCCGTGCATTTGTAGTAGCAAATGGTGTTCCCAAGAGCTAAATCAGTCTGAAACACAGCTGAGAGACTACTGAAGTACGTCTGACGAAATAGAATAACCTTCATGTTGCGTTAGGTGTACGTGTTCTTGTAAAAGGCAACCTTAAATCATCTCTGTGGTGGCAACAGTGGACATGACAAGGTAGCTGGAAGCTTTTTTTAGTGCAGCTTTGCTTCTTTAATAAAATAGGCAAATTTAAAAGGGTTATGCTAGAATACTAGAGTTTCTTTAAAAAAAAAATTTAAAAATAATCCTTTCTATAAATGTTCTCTCTTAAAATAGTGTTTTGAAGATGTGCAGAGTACTCAAAGATTATTTTGTATTTGAATCTGAATTGTGTATATATATTACGTATATAATCTGAATTGTATATTTCTGTTACAGTATTCATGTGATTGAACGTCGTGCTCTTCCTGAATTCTTCAATGGAAAAAACAAGTCTAAGACTCCAGAAATGTAAGTAGAACATGTGAATATATACGTTTATAAAAGTGTAGCAAGGTAAAGGAGCTTCCAGTTCCAGGAGTCCTGCTGTCACTTCAGCTGTGCATGCGTGTCGTGGTTTAAACCCAGTCAGGTAATTCGTTCACTCACTGCCCCCCCTTTCTTGCCCTCCCCCTGCTCCCGGAGGGACGGAGAGGAGAATTGAAAAGAATGCAACTCCCACGGGTTGAGATAAGAACAGTTTAGTAACTAAGGTATAACACAGATCACTACTGCTACCACCAGTGATAATAATGATAAAGGAAATAACAAGGGAAGAGAATACATCATCTCACCACCAGCCGACCGATAACTCGCCCCCCCAGCCCGACCAAGCTCTGACCGATACCTCCTCCAACCCTGCAGTCTCCCAGCCCTTCCAGCTCACTCCCAGTTACATCCTGGGCATGACGTGCTGTGGTATGGAATACCTCTTTGGTCAGTTTGGATCAGGTGTCCTGTCTCTACTTCCTCCTGGCTTCCCCTCCTCCCTGGCAGAGCATGAGGCTCACAAAGTCCTTGGCCAAACCTAAACATCCTTGTTATCAGCTCTGTTCCCGAGCTGAAAGTCAAAACACTGCACTGCACCAGCCACCAAGAAGGGGAAAAATGTCTGCTACTGCTGAACCCAGGACAATGTGTTAAGCTTACATTAGTAGGGGCATAAAAGAAGGAAAGAGCACCTGTGCCACCTCTTCTTCTTGTAGTTTGATAATTTATGTGCATTATCAAACTACATGAGGTAAAAGTTTAAATATCAAAGTAATAGTTAATTGTGGTTATCCAGGAAAATTAAAACAAGTTTCTCCCAAGTAATACTGGAGCAGATTCATGAACTTCATGTGGTACAACGCATGATCATCTTCCAAAGACATATCAAAAACTTCGTGATGCTATAGAAGCTTAATAGTCATCTGTATTTTTCTCTGTTTCTTATGCCATGCTGTATTTTTGAGATTTGGAGTTTTGTGTGTAAGCACTGATCACAGAGTTTGTTTTAGGATGCTGTGTCAGACTGGAATGGATTTTGCACAGTTATCTGTATTGATTTCATGGTTCCCTGAGCAACTGATGGGTAATGCTGAAAGTGCAGTGAGGTTCGGAAAACTAATCTTCACAGGCCTGAGATGTAACTGTGTTCTCAAATACTAGGTAGTCCGATTTAAATCGGAGAGCTAGAGTTGCACATTGCTAGAAGTAGTATGTTTTTTTTTCTTATATAGCTGTTCCAAACCCTCTAGTGACACTTTAATTCTTTACATTCCTATTAAATGCAGACGGAGCTCTCAGTTGAATTTAGGTCCAGTTTGTACCTATTCCATCTTGTTGTGGGATCTGGTATCTGCTGCAGAACTTAAATGTTCTTAATTCAAAAATTATACACACACAGCTGTTTAAACAGCTTAAACAACTTCCCTGAAGCTGTTTAAATTAAATAGTAAGGGAAGATGATTATTGTCTTGAGGTATTGCAGGTTTTTTCATGCGTCATGGTTAACTTCTGATCTGACTTAGCAGTGTAACAAAATGAACTGCTGAGTTTGCAAACTGATTTTTTTTTTTTTTTTCTCTTTCTACTTCAAGCTAATGACGGTGATAAACCGCATTGCTCTTCAGCAGGCAAATTTCACAGCATTCTTGTGTTTGCATCTCTTCTTTTCAGGCATGACTTATTTTGTGAGGATTCTGATCTAATGTTGACGTAGAAATTAAAAACTAAGTTTTTTCAGTCTGGAGAAAAGAAAGATTGGGGAAGACCTTAATAATAGCGGCCCAGTGCACAGGGAGGCTGCTGAGAAGATGGAGCCAGGCTCATTATGTGTGTGGCAGAACAAAAATAAGTGAAACTGAAACACGGCAAGTTCTATCTAGACGTAAGGAAAATTTTTAATTCTGAAGATGATGAAGCACTGGGATGGGGCCTTGGGAAGTTGGGAGTGCTCTTCTTCGGCGTCTTTCAGGCCTTTCTGAAGAAACCCGTAAGCACCCTGATCAAAACTTGGTCACAGAGCTCTGAGCAGCCTGGTCATGAAGATATTCTGGGGCCCCCAACCTGAGAAGGATGTGGAGCTGTTGGAGTGAGTCCAGAGGAGGCCACGAAGTTGCTCCAAGGGCTGGAGCACCTCTGCTATGGAGACAGCCTGAGAGAGCTGGGCTTGTTCAGCCTGGAGAAGAGAAAGCTCCAGGGACACCTTAGAGCAGCTTCCAGTGCCTAAACAGGCTGACAAGAAATCTGGATATAGACTTTTGACAAGGGCCTTCAGACATAGGACAAGGGGGAATGGCTTTAAACTGACAGAGGGGAGATTGAGATGAGATGTGAGGAAGAAGTTCTTCCCTGTGAGGGTGGTGAGGCCCTGGCACAGGTTGCCCAGAGAAGCTGTGGCTGCCCCGTCCCTGGCAGTGTTCAAGGCCAGCTTGGACACAACTTGGACACGGCTTGGAGCAACCTGGTCTGGTGGAAGGTGTCCCTGCCCGTGGCAGGGGTTTGGAACTGGGTGAGCTTTAAGGTCCCTTCCAACCCAAACCACTCTGATTCTATGAAAATGTATAGCTGACCATAGTTTGAGTAGGAGATTGGCTTAGAGGCCTCCTGAGGGCCTCTGCACCCTGAGTGATTTTCAGCGCATAGTCCTTATCTGCAATTTCTCTGGAAGTCTGATTTCCAGACTTTGTTTCCAAAATTTGGTCGATTCAAAATTTATTTGACACTAACAGCATGTTTTTGTTTTGGGGTTCTAGGACTCAGTGTCTAAGACTGAAAACAGATTGAATTCTGAAAGAATCCTTATATTCCTGTCATACATTATTCCTTATATTCCTTGCCACTGATGTGGTCATCGCATGTAATCCCATACTTCTTTTTTCAGCTGACATCATAACATCGGGTCTCCTATAGGTCATCCATAAACTGCTACGGGTTATTGACTGTAAGTGAAGCAAATTAGGGACTCCTCCCAGTCCTGATGTTAACCTAGATTTGTATTTTTGTTGTCATACAGGGATTATAGGAGTAGCATGTTCTCATGGCTTGGTGTTTTCTTTTCAAGTAAAATAGAAGCATCCTTCTGAATGGAAATGTCTTGCCTCCAGCTTAGTTTTCAGGCCGATGAAAATACTGTGTTTCTAAAGTGCACACAGGGTCGTTCTTCTGACTGTAGTGTCTGGAGGGTGGTTTCTGTCTTAAAAAGGGCTTTAACTAAATACTAGTTGACTTCTCTTTCTTGCTCTTGACAGGTTTTAGCTGATGGGTCATGTCATTGTTGAAAACAGTTTCCCGTCAGGGTAAACTTCAGGGATGTTTCTGTTTTAGGCTTTTCTCTTCACCTAGTAATGTGACCTTAGCTAATAAATATTAAACTAATTTCTACAGCCAAGACCACTTTAAAGTACTGTTCTTGGTCCAGCAGGTGGTAACCCAGTCCTGTACAGGCGCATTGGAAAATGTTCCTGCATATTGCTCCATGGAAGCAGCTCTTTTTGTTTCTTGGCAACCAGACATTCAAGGTGGAGCAGCCCAGCACCTGTCACATAACTTATTTCTATCAAGTTTTATGTGTAATTTTATCAGAATGAAGATGTGGGGTTTTGTCAGGAATGTGTATGTGCAGCAGCATGTCTTGCTTTTGAAAAGCACTGGTGTCCATCTCTGTAAGCCGTATATTTTTTTGTTGCCAGCTGGTTTTTGCACACCACATATGAGACATGCACATCTTGAATTTTCCAAAGGCAGAAATCTGCTTATAACAGGCTGTTTTGAACACATGTTTGCATAGGGTACTTGCTTGTATTTGGCAGGTTGGTTTTGTTTCATCAGAAGAACAGGTCTGGCAATTTTACGGAAGTTTATTTTGTTCTGAACAGCTTGCATTGGGGTAAATTCCAGAAATCTACTGAAAAAGCCTGCGAAGCAATGTCTGCAGTGCTGGAAATGTGCTGAACCCCAGTACATGTTTGCCTGTGTTCTGAAATACGGTAATCTCATGAAGGTCATTTCTGCTTCAACTGTTCCACCTCTGGGTGGGGAGTGCAGTGCTGGTTCCTGGATTCTTGCCTCCTGCTTTTCATAGATCTTGTCTTCTCCAATTTGCTGTTCTGTAACTTTTCCATACTGATCTTTTCATGGCTTAAAAACTCCACATATAGAAAGAGTAGCATTCTGTTTGGTGTACTACTTCTGGTTTTATGCTCAGCTCTTTTTCCTCCCAGGCTCTTGACGGGGATTGACAAGGATTATTTAGCCTGTTTCCATGTGAAGATCAGACCCCCCCTTTTTTTTTCTACAGCTAGTGGTCTGTTGCACAAGTATTTGGTTAGTGACCAAGCTGCAGCTGCTATTTGTGTCACTTGCAATTTAAGTGTGCTTCAGTGTACTGCTAATCCAAACACTGATAAAATCCAGAATGAAACAGTCTGGAAGAGATGGTTTATATTCGTATATAAAAATAAATTCTACTTACCTTTTGCTTTTGCTATTGATTCTTAAATTTCATTAATAAAAATTATCTGTTGGTGTTTGCTTGTCAGTAAGAAAGGTGTTTGGAGAAGGCGAATCCTAAAATGCATATCCTAAATTTCTAGACTTCAGTGTACATGAACTACTTACCAATTGTCTTCCAGATACCTGGCTTACCGCAACTTCATGATTGACACCTATCGCTTAAACCCTCAAGAGTACTTGACCAGCACTGCCTGCAGAAGGAATCTGACTGGAGATGTGTGTGCTGTCATGAGGTAAAAGCCATGGCTCTTTCAGTCACTGTCTTTGCTTTAATAAAAGGAAGTAGGAGCTGCATTAAAAATGAAAGAGTGCCAGTATGACAGCATAAGTGTGGGCAATAGCCATCATACTGTTGATTAGCAGTTTCCCTACTTTTATGGCAACCAGGTGACTATTTTGTACTAATCTTTTTATTTATAATATTGTATGCTTGCTAAAACATGCCTGCAGATATTTGGATCTTAATTTGTGATGAGTTAGGTTCTGCTGTTCAGTAAATATGTGGATTTTTTTCAGAAATTCAGTTCTTGCAACTCAGTTTTGTCAGTTTTAAGCTGTCAGTTGCAGCAGAGCTGTAGAAACCTGTAGCTTCCTAAACGTCAGTTCAGTGACGAACAGTTAAGGACAAACAAGGGAAACGGGTCAATGGTTGTGCAGCCCATACAATCTGTACATTGTCTGGAAATGGTTCTGTGCATGCAGCCCTAGCTTTCTTTGTCTATACTTAATTAATTTTCTGTTATCTGTAACCAAAAATATCATGTTTTGATTTATGCAACATGCTGAAATGCAGTCAAGTCTGCACAGAGCTTATGCTGTGTGGTTTATATTGCTATTTCTGATTAGTGAAGGACTCTAGAAGATTCTGGATCTGTGTTTGATCCATAAACATAAACTCCCCCATTTGCTGTCTCCTTTCTGGGGCGTCAAGCAAATCCAAGGCTTCAGTTCTTAAAATCTTAATTTGTCACATCGTTTCATAGAGTACATGCTTTTCTGGAGCAGTGGGGTCTCATTAACTACCAAGTGGATCCAGAAAGCCGTCCCATGGCAATGGGCCCTCCTCCTACTCCTCACTTCAACGTGCTAGCTGATACACCCTCTGGACTCATGCCTCTCCATATCCGCACTCCGCAGGTGAGCCCCACAGGTTGCACTAATGTTCTAGCCAGTGTCATTTAACATCTTGTCAGAATAACTTGGGCATGATTTGGTGACACGTTCCTTGTTTTTTTCTCTTTTGTCCAGCTAGGTTAAGAGTTTCAGGTACTTTGAGTCTCTAAGCTCTGCTAGCATTGTATGCAAGTGATGCTATCTATGTAAAGTCATCTCTGTAGATTTATGTTTGACTGCTTTGTTCAGTCCATCTTCTGTTTAACACTTGTCTGAAAACCTTGAATAACTTTTGATTCTTGCCCCTTCATCTTTCTAATGTTTATTCACAGGTTCCAGCTGCTCAGCAGATGTTGAGTTTTCCAGAGAAAAACAAGGAGAAACCAACTGATCTGCAGAACTTTGGGCTTCGCACAGACATATACTCAAAAAAGACTTTAGCAAAGGCAAGTATGTTGGGATTTTTTTCCCTGTCTCCTGCTATTAAGATTTCTTCCTCAAGTGTCCTCTACTAGATGACATTGAGATGACTTACGTTACTCACAGATTCCTGGTTTAGATTTTGTTTCCATCTCAGTGTAGGACACTAAGATATGTGATTGTGTTGGGTATCTGATGTTATAGAAAGAAAGACATGTACCTACCCCAAACTGGTTAATACTATCAGTCTTCAGATGCTGAACTCTTGTTATGTTACTTCATGTCGTGGTTTAAACCCAGTCAGGTAATTCGTTTGCTCACTTCCCCCCCTTTTCTTCCCCTCCCCCTGCTCTCGGAGGGACGGAGAGGAGAATCGAAAAGAATGCAACTCCCACGGGTTGAGATAAGAACAGTTTAGTAACTAAGGTATAACACAAATCACTACTGCTACCACCAATGATAATAATGATAAAGGAAATAACAAGGGAAGAGAATACATCATCTCACCACCAGCCGACTGATAACTCGCCCCCCCAGCCCGACCAAGCTCTGACCGATACCTCCTCCAACCCTGCAGTTCCCCAGCCCTTCCGGCTAGCTCCCAGTTACCTCCTGGGCATGATGTGCTGTGGTATGGAATACCTCTTTGGTCAGTTTGGGTCAGGTGTCCTGTCTCTGCTTCCTCCTGGCTTCCCCTCCTCCCTGGCAGAGCATGAGGCTCACAAAGTCCTTGGCCAAACCAAAACATCACTATCAGCTCTGTTCCCAAGCTGAAAGTCAAAACACTGCACTGCACCAGCTACCAAGAAGGGGAAAAATGACTGCTACTGCTGAACCCAGGACACTTCATATTTTACCTAAATGGTTCATCTTCTAACTGTCCATTGATTCAGTACAGAAACAGACTTTTCCATCAGGGTCTTTATCCTGTTTTCCATGTCTGAGAAGGGTTTTCCAGACTGGTTGAACTAGACAATTGCTTGATTACCAAAGTTGTCACAAAATCACTATAAGGGGGTATTTTAGCACTGTCGCTGCAATGTATTGTATTAGATAAAGTTTTGAGATACCATTGAGTGACCTTGGTAATTCTATAACCTCTTGCCTACCTCCTGCTACCAGATACCTGTGTTTGATACCTGATAGTGCTTGGAGGTATTGCAGGAATACCATGTTACTGCTTCAGTGTCACCTTCCATTTGGTAGTCTGTAAAGTTCTGCTGATCAGTGCTTCTCTTGGGCTCACACACTCTTAGGTGTGAGTCTAAGAGAAGCACTAATCAAGAGGCTAATTCTGTGTAATTGGCTCATTTTCCTGAGAGAGTATTATTGAAACCCACAAGATTACTTTGTACGCTGTCATTTATACTATTTATACTTTATTTATCACCTGAGAGAGAGCTATTTAAAAAAAAAAAAGGAAAAAATCCACAAAAAACCCAAACAAAACCAGCACACAGTAGTTTTAGAGATAAGCATTTTTTATAAATCCAGGTTCCATCATTACATTTAGGGATTGACTTTTTTGCTTAGTTTATGGAGGTATAAATATTCATTTAAAAATTTGTAAATCTTCTGCTGGTTCTAGACTCTGGTTCTATTTACAAACTTCTGTATCAATGAACTTGAGCAGACTTGTTTGCAGAAGTTGATTTCCCTTTTTGTTTTGTGTCTGGCAGTTGCTTTTTTGGCTCTTCATACAAGCCTGTTTGAGAGCTGATCAGCTGCTGGATGATTCAGTTTGATTGATGTTCTGTTTGGGTTAGTAAATTGTTTGTGAAATGGATCTTGAGATAGGATAGGTTTACCTCTCCTAAATACTCCTTTTGCTGTGGTCCTGCACAGAGACATCCAATCTAGATAATGGTCTTTCGTAAGCAGCTGAGAAGGTGCTTTTGTTCTTATTTGACATGGAATGGATCAGGGTGTCTGGAATCACAGAAGGGGAAGTTTTCACAAAGAGTTTGGTAACTTTCAGGAAATCTCATAAAGTATAGATTTGGAAACAGCAACCCTTGGAGCCAGTGATTGCTGAATATGCAGAGTATCTTGTTGTAATTACTGTCTTTTCACATAGCTCATCTCACTTGTAAAGATTTTTTTTTTTTCTGAATTACTGATGAACTTTTAGATAAATGAACAGCTTTTGGGACCAGCATTTACCTTACACAGTCAAATATGTGTGCGTTGGAAGTTGATGTGGGCTAAAGTGACTCTGACATAAACCTTACTCCGCTGGGAAAGGTGCCCTTTAATCTGGTAGAATCCCAGTTGTGCCTGAATCAAGTAATACCATCTCCTCATGGGACAGCAGCATCCTTCAGCTCTATGGCAGCTTCGGAGGAGGTTAGATACTCTGTTGTGTCTATCTGCTGCTGTCCTTTGAGCTGAAGGATGCTTTGTGTAAACTGCTCTGTTCTTTGCTTAATTTTCCTGGCCAAAGTCAAGCTGACCAGAGTGCCATCACTGCTCCTAAGGGGCTTTATTATTTAGGAAAATCCTCTTTGCTGTTTATGCAAGCAAAGATAGCCAGGAGAAAAGGATACCAGATCACTTTGCTTTAGCTTGGAATAAAAGAGGAGTTGCAAGTTCTCCTAGATGTATTGGGAAGGTGGGGTCTGTGGACCCCAGCCTCCACAGAGTGCAGAAATGTACTCACCTGCGTGCTATAGCTACATAAGTACATCATGTGAATTGAACCACTGTACAAGATAACATGGTTAGCTGTAGTAGGAAGGCTGTGAAATCCATGTTTGACTGGATTAAATAACAGATTATTCCTCCTTAATGATTTCTTAAAAAAAGTTCTGTGCATTAAAGACCTGTATTTCACTTCCCCCCCCCCTTCTGTCTTATAGAGTAAAGGTGCAAGTGCTGGAAGAGAATGGACAGAGCAAGAGACATTGCTGCTACTAGAAGTAAGTACATGAGGGCAAAACCAAAGTCTAGGAAACCAAAACATGCAGAATATCATTACACACTTTAAAAACCTACATATAGATTAGTCATTTTTTTTGAGGTGGAGTTAGATGACAGATGCATGCTTTTATAGAAAATTGAATAGGGCTGGAGAGTTTATAGTGGGAAGCAATCTCTTGGGACTCAACTGATGTAGCTGGAGGAACAAAGCGGTTGAGTATCTGTATGTAAAGGGCAATGCTGCCTGTCTCATTGTGGTTATGTTTTTAAACTGGTAAAAGGTTATAGCTGTCCCTCAAAATCATCTCTTTGATTATCACAGTTACAGGAATGTTATTACCAAAAAGGGTTGGCAGTAGCATCTTTGTAATAGAGGGGCTTCGTGTACTTTAAGGTTTAAATTCTAACTTGTACCTACAAGGAAGGCATTAGGTATTTAAGAACATTTGCATAAACTCAGGAACAGATCTTGCAGTGCAGAGAGGTCTTTTCATTAAACAGAAGTTACTAACAGCATGAATGCCCTTCAGGTAATGGTTTATCTGCCACTAAGATAAATACTTTGAAATTCTGATAATCTTTATAGGTTCATGGCTATGCCACAGCACGCAAGAGAGGGAAAGAAATAATTTTTAAAGTTTAAATAGTTAAGAAACAGTTGAGGCTGTTTCCTGTCTTCTGCCACAAAGAAGGGAAGCTCTTTATTTGGTAGTTCTTTGTTCATACATCTACTCATTCTTTTTGCCACAGAGCTGCACTTGATGTAGTCTATCAGCTTTTTTGGGGAAGTCTACAAAAAATACACATGAGATGACTTATATGAGATACTGTAAAAATGAGCTCAGACAATTGCTAGCACACTTGATCGGGTTTTCATCCCTACATTCCTTAATCTGATGCCTTTGAGCCACATGGTAATTGTCAGGTCTCTTGGAGTCCCAGATGTGCACTACAGAAGTTTGTTCAGTCTTCCACACTGACATCAGGGCAGCATTGTTTTTCATAGTGCTTCATCAGAAGAATCATCTCTGGCCTGAAATAATTAATGTGCTGCAATTTCCTGTAAATAAGTTATTATTACCTAGCTTTCTTCTAAAGAGACATTTTCTTGATGTAGACTGTGGGTGGTTGATTTTTACCCTTTTATGTAATTCAGAGTTCTGGTCTAAGAATTACAGTTTGGGGGTTATTTTTGCTCGTTTGTTTTTCTGTGAAGAGAGAGCTTAAAACTGAGTGCAGTTGCGTGATTGTGCTGGCTTTTTTTGTCTTTACACGTGTCAGTAAACCTATTGAAAAGTTAATTTTATGAGGAAAAGCATGGACAATGGATCTTGATGGTGCTTGACAGTGTTGAACTTGTGTTGAGTAGCTTCTTCTCTGAGCTAGCCAAAGTGCCTCAGCACAGCAGTCTTTGTTTCCGCCTTCACAGCTCACAGAAATGTGTTCGTCAAACAGCCAAAATAGCGTTTTGGTGGGTTTTTTTATGTTAGCTTGGTACGCCCTGTTTAGCTCATACTTTTCTATTGCCATGTGGAAAAAAGTTTGTTTATAAGAGTTTGTAACAAAAAGCTAAATTGTCTTTCATGGCATTCTTGTATGGAGAAGCAAGGCTAATGTTTTGATATGTTGGCTGCTTTGCTTACTAGTAGCATTATTTAAAATTCTTTTATAGCTCATGATCATACATAGCAAATGAAGCCTAATGAAATAATCCAGATACCTTAAAAAAACATCAAACCCAAACAAAAAAAAACAGTCTTGAGAGTACAACTTTATTTAATGTGCTTAAATTAATAATGGTGCTTTTTTTTCTTCGTTCTTTGTAGATTTAACCTATGAATAAATCAGTAAAGAGTATATCAGTTCAAGCATAAGTAATTCAGCTGTAACAAGCCAGCTCAGTCCAATTAAGTCCTCAGGGTAGATTTAGGCAACTATATATGCAGTGATGTTCTGAAAAATAAATCTTATCTAAAATAATTACTCTCCTTCTGCCTGTTGACTGAAAAAATTGGGGGAGGAAATACTGTTTTCCTTCCAGATTCATCTTCCCTGCCTAACTGTTTGTCTGTATCTCCACAGAGTGCTATTCTTCCATAGTTAAGTGTATTTTCAGCTATTTATATTAAGGACAACTATTGTGGGAGCTAGGCTGTCTAGCAGAAAAATAACAAGCAGTGAAGGAGAATGAGCAGAAAGCCCTGCATGGCCATGAAAAGCAGAGCTGATCTAATACACTAGTGTGATTAAAAATGGATAGGCAGTGACACACACCTTACAACACAGAGATGAAATTAGGGAAAGTGAAATTAAAGTTGAACGAACTAAATATTTCCCCATGAATATGACCTAGTGAACTAAGCAGTTTCTCGTTTCTTTAAACACTTGAGCAAGATCAGGCAGAAGTCAGAAGAACGGTTCACAGGCAGTTAGAGACTACTGTGGCGTGGACCAGGCTGTTCAATATCATCTGTCCTTGGTTCGTTCCCAAAATGATGAATTGGGATGTACTCTCCACATTATGTCTGACAGATACATTCCAGCTCTGGATTCTGCCGTTACGATATGAAAGGTTGTACATGTGGAGAGTCATGCATTTTACCACAAAGATTGAAATTTCTGGTGGTTGTCAGCCTTGTGAGAAAGATTTCAAGTATTGAAAAGCCATTAACTTCATTTGTTCTTACTGTTCATGCTTAACTGAAATTCCCCAACCAATGTCCATTTATCATAAGTAGTTAGATAAGGAGGAGGAGGATGTCCGTATCTCCTGAAATACGTTATACCTGCATACAGGTGCCTTAAGGTCCAAGGCAGCCTGCCTTACGGCCAGCCAGTCAGTGAGGGTGTACCATAGGGATCTCTCAAGCAGTCTAATAACACCTACTTCAAACTCTGTTCTCCTTCCACCAGTTGTGGCTAAAATGCCTTTCACTTGCTGTGAACAAAGCAGTTGCCTTTGTTTGTTGTAGGGTAAGTCCGGGGTAAATAAAAACCACCATGACTTCTCAGTGAAATATATTAAAAATGAAAATGGGATCTGCAGCTCAAACAGAGAGGTGTTTGCCACCCTTGCTCAGGCCTCTGGTATTAAGTATTTTCAGAAGATTTCTGTTATGCCTGTAAGTTGCAGATCCCATTCTCGTTTTTAAGTTTGACACATCTGGCCTAGATCCCAAATGGCTTTTTACTTTCTCTAGGTGTCTGGACCATGAATCATCTCAGTAATGTAGAAGTTAACAGTTCAGGGTACTTAAACACTTATTTTATGCTATCCAAGTGCTTACATAACTTAAACAGTTTTCAGGAGAAAAAAAAACAAAACACTTCTTAAGGGTTAATATTCTATTAGGCTACCACTTTGGTTTTTTACAATACTAATAGGTTATTTTTTCAAAAACTAGTGCAGGGACTTGAGTAGCTCACTGTTATTGAAGTATTTTGTGAAGTTCTTAAGTAACTTTAAAAATGACTGAAATGCTGAATTACAAAATCCTTGATTTAATTGGGAAGTTCTTGTTTTATCAGGTGCCCTATCTACATAATAATGACTCATTAACCTGAATGCATAACAAAAATAAGACTTGTTAACAGTTGCTGGAGAACCGATCTCTTCTGGCTTCATGATATAGAATATACTTTCCTCATTTTTCCTGGAATATTGGTTTGATGCTCTTTTATAACATCTGTTGGATCTAAAAACTGGACTTCACCATCATAGCTAGTATACATGACTGAAATAAACCCCGTTCCTGCCCCAGAGAGCTCAGTGTGCCAAGACATAAATGAGAGAACACAAGAACAGGGGGAGTAGTTATGGAAATTGAAAGGATTCATGAGATTTAGTAGGATAAGCAAACTTACTTCTCTCGAAAGCTTTTCGTATTGAAGCAAAATGGGGAAGCACTAACTATGCAAATATTAGTAAACCCCAAATCTTCTGACTATTCTTTTTGATATAATAACAGCATAAAACTCATGTGATGATCCCCACAGCTTAAATTTAATCGGTGTCTCAGTCAGATGTTCATACTTCTTACGAAGAATAATTTTGCTACCAGAAAAAGTAATTTTAAATAGTTGTCTGATCCCAATTTATTATTCCATCACCAAAATAACTAGTATTGGAAATATTTTTCTGCAAAAAGAAGGGTTTTTTCCCCAGAGTAGTTAATGTATATACAATGATTGTTGTCTTTTGCAGGCTCTGGAGATGTACAAAGATGATTGGAACAAAGTCTCAGAGCATGTTGGGAGCCGTACCCAAGATGAGTGCATTCTCCATTTTCTGAGACTTCCAATTGAAGACCCTTATTTGGAGAACTCTGACGCGTCTCTGGGCCCGCTGGCGTACCAGCCCGTCCCCTTCAGCCAGTCTGGCAATCCAGTGATGAGCACTGTTGCTTTTCTGGCATCAGTGGTGGATCCCCGGGTGGCATCGGCTGCAGCAAAGGCTGCATTAGGTATGAATTTGCCCCAGCAATTGTTTTTACCTTTACTCTACAACTTTGCTCTCAGTCCACTTTTAAAATCAACTTCTTCTAGAGTTTGTTCTGGATGAGTTTACACGTATGTAGAAAAGAGGTCTACTGATAACCAGTTTTGTGTTCTGTTATTACTGAAACTGCCAATTTACAGACCAGCTAGAATAGCTCTTAAAGGCCACTGAATGTCTAAAGGTGGCTTTTGTGCTTATTGACTCTTGATAGTGTTTGCAAGCACCACTTAGTAGTTGTGTTACTATGACCACTGTCATTAGTTTAGCTGTGGGTAGATGAACAAAGCTAAACTTTTTTTTTTTCCTTTTCTCTTTGTGTGAAATTATCTGCCGTAGTTATATGTGTACTCAAACACACTTGTTGAAATAGTTTCTTTCACTTTTTTCCTTTTTTTTTCCATGTAAAAGACAATTTTATGTAATTGGGAAGAAGCCCCTTCCTGTGACATTTGAGAGAGTAAATTAATGACCTGTTGTGAAAAGAAGGAACTTACATACTTGAGAATTCCCTCTGTCATGAGATGTACCTGCACATTGATCAGAGAAAATCATAATTTGCCATAAAACCCTCACAGTATTTCTTTTTTGTTGTTTTTTTTTCTCTTACCAGAGGAATTTTCTCGTGTCAGAGAGGAGGTACCGCTGGAGCTTGTTGAAGCTCATGTAAAGAAAGTACAGGAAGCAGCAAGAGCCTCTGGGAAGGTGGATCCAACATATGGTCTAGAGAGCAGCTGCATTGCTGGAACAGGTCCAGATGAGCCAGAGAAAATCGGTAGGCTGTCCATCAAAATGCAGAAATTTCTCCACATGAGGTTCCTTAGGGATTTTCTTCTGACATGTAATAAACCACAAGTTCAGCTCCAATAGGAGATGGAAATCATTGTGGGTAAGGAGAGTGTGACATGTTCTGCTTGCTGCAGGATTAGTAACTCTTGACACTGAGTTAATGAATTCAGGACTGGCTTTAGTTTCAGAGATTTGTTTTCTTGCTTTTGCTCCATGGAAAGGCTATTGCTGTGGAAGCACAGAGTTCAGTGAGCTAAAATACCAGAGCAGAACACTTTATGCTAATTCTATGGGTATTAGAGTAGTTGGAGGGTGCTGCCTTTCTATCACTGCAGTTATAGTAAAACTTGAGTTCTGTCGGCTGTTTATGCTGCAGCTGAATCTGTAATGTTATATCATGCTTTTGGTAATAGGTTTTCACCCAAGTCTTGTACTCTTAGTACGTTGCTAGTTGTGATGGTAGCAGAAGAGGAACTTTTTATTTAGTGGTAGACTGGTATACGATAATGCTATAGTTCTTGTAGTTCTTGTTTCTAGTTGTATATTATACGGCTGTACTAAAAAAGTCTTGTTTAAGAGCTTGGTTTCAGCTGAGCTATATTCTGTAGTGTTTGTCAGATATTCTGGTATGAAGTCTCTTATCTGAAACCTTGATAGGTCCAAACTGTTTACTCATTACTATGGAAAGTAAAAGCATGTTCTGTGGCAACTCCCTATAAAATGAAACCCTTTTTATATAGCTCTCTTTTGGATCTCCTTTAACAATAAAATAGGTAGACATGACAGTTTGCTCTGTACCTGCTGACTTTCCCAAAGACTTTAATCTCTTCAATTTGGTGCAGATCTGCCATCTTGTCAGCAGATCTTTTTCTTTCTAGCATTGTTGGCTGCTGTTTTGTTCAGTGTATCACTGTTTTAGTGAATTCAGTGACTAGACTGACAGGAAGTTTTGATTTGGGCTGTGCTTGTGCATCTCATAGTTGACCTGCTGTTGCCCCCTCTTGAGACATGAGCCAGGCACCAAATTGTGCAGTAGGATTGTGAAGGACCTGGGTGTGTTTGCTGTTATCAACTGCTAGTCATGCAGGTGAAGATGCAGATAGAACATTTATGGTGCTAAGTGTCCATAAAACTACACTTCTAAATTTTAAAAGTACTGAATAACTCATCAAGGTATTTCTTAAATAGAGAAGAAGTTAACAGACCACTTAATCCTTCTGTCACCTTTTTCACTTCTACACTTGGTGGGACAGACTTGATGTGAGGCAGCTTGGTGCTTTAGGAAGATGTGAAATATATGCTGAAAACGGAGCACTGGCACCTGGAATATCTGCTTCTCCCTGTTCCACAGTACTCTGTTGTGCAAAAACTGACAGCAAGCATCAAAGCTCAGTTGAAAGGGTTTATTTTCAAGTCTGCTATAAAACAAATCTAGGTGTTATTCCCTTTTCCATATTCTCCAAGTACAGACGTCACCGTAGTATGTTATGGACCTCTGTAATGTGTATACTACTTGTAGTCTTAATTGTTAATCCTGCAGCACGACCATGGAATTTTACCATTACTAGTCTGTAGGAGTCTTCTAGGAGAATTTGCGCCCAAGTTGCAAATAGAGATTTTGAAGTGGTTGTCATTTATATGGGGAGTTGGAGAGCAGATGACCATAACATGATTATTTCTGAATGAGCTATATGGTGAGTTCTATAAGTAATACTGTCCTGTTACAGCTAATGCGATTTGTATTGGGCTGTGACTAATGGAATAAATTAGGACAAGAGCAGATGGTTCTCCCTGGGGTAGCTTCTCAGTAAGAGTGAACTGGGTCACTTGACAATCTGTGGTGCCTTCCAACTCCAAAACAGCTTTGCACTGGAGGGCACAGGGGAACCCATAGCTTGCAGTGGCAGGGGTGTGCTTAATGCATTGAAGTACAATGTTGTGGGGTGCTACTGTTGAAGTGGAACTATGGTTTTGCATTAAATGTCACTATGGAGAACTAAAAATGTCTGCTTAAGGTTCCATACCATAATTAAAGTTCATCAGTTGTTATATTTTAGAAATAGAATTATATAAATTAACAATATTATTAGGCTACTCAGTAATTTAAAAACTCTTGAAATTGGTGGTTTATAGGCAATATGGAATGCAAAAGGGGAAAATATGACTGGAACAGATTGCAGGAACTTAAAATTAATATCCAAAAATCTCTTTTTTAACTTTAACTCTTCATTGTTAGTTTTTTCTAAAAGTTGATGATCATAAGATCACAGACTGGTTTGGATTGGAAGGGACCTTAAAAGTTCAACCACTTCCAAGCCCCCTGCCACAGGCAGGGTCACCTTCCATTAGACCAGAGTGCTCTAAGCCCTGTCCAACCTGGCATTTGAACACTGCCAGGGATGGGGCAGCCACAGCTTCTCTGGACAACCTGTGCCAGGGCCTCACCATCCTCATAGTGAAGAATTTTTTAGTAATATCTAATGTTGTTTCCTTTTAAATGAATATAGGAATGCTTCAGTAGAGTTATCAGAAGACTCAAGTGGTTTAGATGCCGTGGTAAGCATGGTAGACACTGTCTTTTGCTTTCTAAGATAGTGTCCCACTGTAGGTCATGGAGTATGATAGAGGAAGCTACTCTGCATCAGTTTTAGTAAAAATGGCTGGAAGAGACCAAAGCAGGGATCTCAGCTCTTGGGCTAGCAATTAAGCTCCAGAGAAAAGAAATATTCAGTACACCTGTGGTACTTAGGCATTTCAAATTAAGTCTTCACTGAGGATGTGTGCTTTCTTAATGGTTTTCCAAAGGTGATTAACTACACTGATTGCAAATGTGTGCACTGAGTGAGGCACAAGGCAATCTCTGAAGTGCCTGTGTTGGAGGCAGTAACTTGTGCATTTTAGGATTTACTCTAACAAGTATTTCACTGGAAGTGTCTCCACTGACACAAATGTGAGTGCTTCAAGCTGTAGCTCATCTGTGACAGTGAACACTGAGAGAATGGTGGTCTGATTTACTGGGACCAGTACAACTATAAGCAACTTAAACAGATGATTAAATTTAACATGTTATGGATGGTTTTGTACCATTCTCAAATGCGCATACCAAAAAGCTACACAGAAGTAGTACAGACACATGAGAAGTTATTTTCTTTCATTTTTGGCAGAGTGATTTCTCTTGTGGTCTCCAGGGTGTGCTTTAACTCTGAAATAATGCAAGCATTGCTAAAACGAATTGACTCGGAGTACCTGATTCATTTTGCATATATCCAGGTACCCATGAGCTAGTTCTGTGCCACTGGAGGATTGAGCCCATCAATTTCTTCTTGTGATGGACTCGCACAGCTCGCACAAAAGCTGTGGTAGCTTTCCGTCTGCTCTCCAGCCATCTCTGTGGATGCCCACTGGTTACTGTATGCCTACAAGCTGTGTAAAGCAGAAACAGAGGAAGCTCCAGTGGTTGTGGATTCCTGGCTTAATGTGGAAAATGTAAATTATGGTTTAAATAATAGTATAATTATCTTTGAGACCCAGGATTTTTCCATAGCTATAGGGGATTTCCTCTTAAATATTGATATTCAGGCCTGACTTCTGACAGGTGGTGTGTATTGCCTTAGTGAAAACAAAGGCGATTAGGATGTCCTGCAGGCATCTTTAAACTGTTTGCTGAGCTGAAGGTCATGCTAGTGATTCTGTGCATTCTGTGGGATTTTGCTTATTATTCTTCTGACAACACTGGAGGTTACATATCTGCTTGTGCTGCAGGTGTCGGTTTGCTGGTAAAGCAGTAAATTCTTACGATAGAAATATTGTATGGTTTTTTTTCTTGTTGCCCTACAGTCAGCTTAGCTTCTCTGTAAAGTCACTGGGCTTCATCAGAAGTCAGTTCTAAGTTCTTCATGTATTAAAAAACAGGGCTCCGTGTTCTTGGAGATGATGCAAAACAGAACAAGCTTCCATAGAGACAGAAAATATTTGCAGCTTCAGGTTGGAGGAAGGGCATGGAGAGGCAGTGTTTCATTGTCTGCAAGTGGTTTCTCTCTCTTGAAAGATGTCATGTGGTATCTTGCAACCATCTGCCTCTTGCTGATTTAAGAAGCATTGTTAATTTGATTCACCACATCCTGCAAGGTACAATACCAAACCTGCAGAATAAGGTTAAAGAGCATTGTTGGTACCATGTAAAAGGGATTAAAGGGTTTTTCTCATTGAAATTGTCTTCCCCTTTTGTAACAGGTACATAAAGGTCCAACTAATCAGTTCCTCTTTGCATTGGCTGTTATGCATTTTCATTGATCTCATTAAATCATACAGGAAAACCAGTACAGTTGTATTTGTACCTAGCTGAAAGGCAGGAGTAATTTCATCTCATGCAGAAAGTCAAAAATGGTTTGTTTGGGTATTTTTCTTATTCTTTCATGTATGAATTTGAGATTAATTTTTACAGGACTGTTAATTGTTTTGAGGTACTTTCAGTAGCCTCCAATTTAGAAACAAAAACCTGCTTCAACCCAGGTAAACTTATTTAACCCAAACTAATTATTGGTAATTTTCCTTTTCTGCCTTACACATGCAGCATTTCACTGTGTTCCTCTTGATGTACACAGGTGCAGAATGCCAGTGGGGACTGCAGAGCTGTAGCGCTGTCGCTGCAAATAAGGGCTTAGTGTCTAATACAAGCAAACAGTTTTCAAAATCCATTGACTACAACCTGCCTAAAGTTGTCATCCTAGTTTTAAAATAACATTTATTATTACAGCCAGGACTAGAAAAGCTAAGTTAAATCAGGATGTTTGCAATAATCTTAATGTCACACCTACATACCTTCTGACTCTCTCTGTAGCTGAATGTGTCCCTGTGTAATATGAAAGAACACTTTGTTTTGCAGAGTGTCCTTCAATGTATTATGACACAAGGGGCAGTCCAGGCGCAGTTCTTCTTACTGCGAGATGCTCTGCATGCTTCTTTTTGTTGAGAAAATTTTCTCTAAAAGGTGGTTGAGAAGTCTGTGATGTCCTGTTTGTCTTGAAACCTCCTCCGCAGCAATAGCCGCCTAACAGCTCTTACATTGGTCTATGAATTGCTCTACAAATTTGCCCGGAGAAACTGTGGCTGCCTTATCCCTGGCAGTGTTCAAGGCCAGGTTGGACGGGGCTTAGAGCAACCTGGTGTCATGGAAGGTGTCACTGCTCATAGCAGGGGGATTGGAACTGGATGAGTTTTAATGTCCATCGCAGCACAAACCATTCCATGATTCTGTGAAATAAAAAAGGAATGTTTAAGAAAACTTGTCCCAGTACTTCCAGAGAATTAATAGCAAGCACTTGGAATCTATGATAGTGCTTGATGTGTAGTGCATTGTAAACCTACATAAACCCATCCTGCGCTCATGTCTTCAACTGTGGCAGCAACTCAAGTGTTGCTGGATGCTGCTTTTCTTAAAAACTTCACCTTTAAGATGGAGAACATTGAAATGTGTTGTTACTGGAAAACAAAGCTCACCATATTAGAAACTGAGCCTAGAATAGAAAGGCAGTTCAGTGCAGTCTTACCTGAAAGACACAAGAACAAACTGAGTGTCTGAGTAGAACAGACGTGTGTGTCTTATAGGACTTTATTGTATGGCATTTGTAGGTGTGACTTACAGCTTTCTCAGTGTGATTCAGAATCTAGCAAGGAATATTGTCACCTGTGAAGTTTTGCATTCCTGAACAAATCATGTGTAACTGTAACTGTGTGGCAAGAACCTTCTAGGGATTTTTTTTTTTTTTTCCTCTCCCTCAGAGGATAAATGGGAAGCTGCATGTTTCTGTGGGAGCTCCTTTGGACTAGGAGCCTTCAGCAGATGAGGTAGT
The DNA here is from genome assembly GCF_034315485.1 of Pezoporus occidentalis. NCBI lineage: Eukaryota > Metazoa > Chordata > Aves > Psittaciformes > Psittacidae > Pezoporus > Pezoporus occidentalis. The sequence goes on from NW_026916181.1 coordinate 190,021, forward strand.
AGCCTGGTGGTCAAGGTGCTCACTGCTGATGTGGGATGCTGAGACTTGACTCTCTGCTCAGCCTGATTCTAGACTGGAGAACTTGAGCTCCAGGTTCTCTTCTTCTGGAAGAGTCAACAAATTATCAAGTCATTAGTTTTTAAGAGACAGAGGCTGCCCTGTTTTGTCTTAAAATTGTCCACAGACTAGAGCTTCTCTGGCCTGTTGCACTGGAGTTTTGGACTTTTATATGAAGCAGAACTTGGAGATACTCCACTTCTCCCTGTCATTAAGTTTTGTGGTGTTTATACAAAATTACAGACTTCTCTTTTCAGTTACACTGTTATCCCAATACTAGGAATCCTGAAGTTCTTGGTGTTTGGACTAAGCCGCACCAGAATGAAAATTTGTGTATTTTGTGCACTATTTTCATAGTTGAGCTCATGATCTTCCACTTTACCGGTCCAAGCACACTTGGAATGTTCTGCACTTTGTCTCCACTGCTTTATGCTTTCCTTTAGCAAGAAACTCCTTTCTTTGTAAACCTTTCTTTCATTTACTAGGAAGGATGACACTTTGAAGCTCAGTTTGGAGCTCTGTTTCTAGGCTTGAAATAGCTGTCTGAAAAATCTGATCTGGATTTTCCCTTTGACATTATTAGATCACTAAATCCTAACTCTGAGATAAAACTTCTGAGGAGGTATGTCTCCAGTCTCCATAAATTGAATTATGGTGGCAGATTTTTCAGATAAGTAAGTTTATTATCTTCAAATAAGCCAAGAGGAAAACCATTGTCTTTCAATCAGGCATGTTAGTGTGTTTTTCTTATATATGGGAGGGGCTTCTGTAAAAACTTCTCTACAGAACTGTTGATATTAAAGCAAAACACTTCCTACACCTGTTTTTCTTCAGTGTAGCACATAGGAATAACTGGGAAAACTAGGATTACTGTAAATGGGCACCCACAACCAGCTGATGTCTTCAGAAGCTTCAAGATGGATCAGGTCTTCTCACCAGCAGTTTTATATGGGCATGGCAGCATGTGCTGGAGTCCATGGTCTAAATAAGCTCCTCTTTAATGCCCCCATACATTAAAATGTACCAGAATTTCTTTTCTTGCAGAACAGAAACTGAGATCCTAGTTGAGGAGTACAAGACTGTGCTGTTGCTTCCCCCTTGTCTGTTCTTGCAGAACAGCTGGGTACTGAAATAAATTGTGATTTCTTGGACTTCTAGACAATCCATACGTAAAATATCAGGAAGTAGCGGTATGTTGTTCAGGGACTTTCATGGTATTCTACATCAGTATGCTTATTGTTATCCTCTTATCTCAAGAGGCCTGCTGTCATTAGCAGGAGCACTTTAAATGAATGCTTTATAAAGGAATAACTTCAGGAGCCAAGGGCTAAGAACGAGGTGTGTCCTAAACACAAGAATATGCTAACTACTGTTAAAACACTCCTCTTACGAGGTGCATGCATCCAGTGCGTGGTACCAGTGGCTTTTTTTTTTTTAATTAATATTTTTACTACTTTTTCCTTCTTCATTTTGGTCTGCCCTGTATGCCAGTTAAGCTGTTACCTGGTTGTCTGGTGTAGATGCTGAAGTCAGATAGGATGATAGCTGGTCAGCTGCTTCTCAAAAAAGCAATCTGTAACATAAGGGCACCTGACTGTGTTTTGGCAGAATCCTGCAGATATCTCTGTAATAGCTATTTGAATGCCAGACAGTAAATAGGAGGCTACAAGCTTGAAGAGCTCAGTCTAGTCAGTCAAAAGAACTAGCAACATGAGCAATAGCAGGAAGCACATAATTGTGTATTGAAGCTAAGGTTTTTTCATGCCTGGTCACAGGGCACTCTAAAGGTGCTTGTGGTCAAGGTCAGGATTTGGGTGTTGGCAAAGTCGGTTTGGGTTCTAAATATGAAAGCGTAAGAGGCTGTACGGACCCACACATCTGTGGCAGTGAGAGGACCTGCCAAGCATCCAAACAGCTCTTATTACATACTTGTAGCTTCTTAAGACTATTTCCCAAATGACTTGTGCTTTTCTGTTTTGACCTCTGGGGAGTAACCTGAAGACTGCTTTGGTCTAGATGGAGATTTTTGATGACCAGTTTGGAACTGGGGGCTACAGTGATGTAGGTGAGCTGACCCTGCTCTCAGTAAAGGTCTGCTGCTGAGCATGTGCTTGGCACATTTCTCTTCTTTTTTCATGAGGAAGTAGTTCATGGCTCCAGTATGGGAGCCCTGGTCTAGAGGCTGTCTTGTGTGATCCCTATGAAAATTCAGGTGATGGTGTAAGCAGAGGCTTCATCTCCTGGAGCAGTCCAGGAAATGGTTACTGCACAGAGACCCTAATCCAATCAGCCATTAGAATAACCTCACCAGGGAAATGGTGGATTCCCCAATGTTGGACATTTAAGATTAAGCTGGACAGGGTGCTGGGCCATCTAGCCTAGGTCATGCTTTGCCTGGAAAGGTTGGACCAGATGATCCCTGAGGTCTCTTCCAACCTGGGATTCAGTGATTTACAGAAAGCCTTGCGCATCTTACAACATCCGTCAGCAGTACCTGAAGCCACTGGGGAGAAGTAAGAGCTTACCAATGCTATTGCACTCTTCAGCATTAGCACTGGAGGATGCAGCTCACCACTCTTTTTTTCCTTTTAAAAAAGCTGGGAGTGGAGCAGGCTCTCCTGTGATGACATTGTCAGGAGATGTTTGTTCAGCCGCAGTCTGTGTCTCATTTGTTTGGATGGCTGTATTTTTGGATACAGAGGAAGTTCAGAGCTTTCAGCTGGTAATTTATGTGCTTTTATTGCTTTATATCTAACCAACAACTGCCTCTCTGCACAGATGTGATTCATATCTTGTTTAGCACCTAACTAGGCAGTTGCAGTTGGACTCTAGAGGAGCTGCAATACAGCTTTTTCTAGTGAAAGGGTGAAGAAAGTGTTAGGGTTTAACTTCAGTCATTTCACTGATATATTATTCAGTAAAACCCCACAGTTATTATCATTACTGCTGAGAAAGAAGCAAGGGAATGAACAATCAAGGTCCGAATGAGAGCACTGTCCAGGAATATCTACCATAGCATGACACCTTTTTGGGCCAGTTTCTTTGATTTAAGATTCATTGTTCAGTTCAGACTCAAATACTTGCTTTGCATGTATTTCTGAGGGCTTGGACACAATTTCAGGGACCTTTGGGGAGAAATGTGTTTGGGGGAACAGAACAAAGAGCCATACAGGACTGCGAACCAGCTGGTCATCATGTTTATCCAGGGCATAAACATCGTGTTTGTGCAGAGCAGCAGGTAGGAAGGGTGTGAAATAAGGTTTCATTGTGCAGGGTTTCCCCTCAAACCGGTGCTGAGGATAACGGTTCCCTTCCTTGAACTCACAGAATGAGTTTAAGAAGAGACCTTAAAGCTCCCGCAGTTCCAACCCCCTGCCATAGGCAAGGACACCTTCCACTAGACCAGGTTGCTCCAAGCCCTGTCCAACCTGGCCTTGAGCACTGCCAGGGATGGGGCAGCCACAGCTTCTCTGGGCAGCCTGTACCAGGGCCTCACCACCCTCACAGGGAAGAACTTCTTCCTCAGATCTCATCTAAATATCCCCTCTCTCAGGTTAAAGCCATTCCCTCTTGTTCTATCCCTACAGGCCCTTGTCAAAAGCCCTTCTTCAGCTTTCTTGTCTGGGGCCAGAAATAACGAGATCTTTTGTGTTTTAAGAATAGTGTTGGTGCTTTAACAAATTTGCTAGTGCTTAATGTTACTCTGGTCTTGAATAATTATTTTGAAGTCTACACTGGAGAATTATGATATTTGCACCACCTGCAAAATAGAATTTAAATCATCAGTTGACCTGCAGTGCATGACAGTGCCTCTGGAGATAGACCTTTCATCAAAAGCAGCTCAGGGGATCTTGTGCTAAGGAGGAATTACAAGTCTGGCAGCACTGTAATTGAGGTTAATCACGTAACTGTCAACCGTCTACAGAATCAAATTGGCTGTATTGTGGAAAACATTATTATAATACTATGACTTACCAATGGAAATTGCTGTGTGATATGAATACTGCAGAACTGTGCACTGAACTGTCCTTTATGTAGCTAAAATTTATATATTTGATTGTTTCTCTCTACATGGGTAAACTGGGGGTTTCAGCAGGGCATAGATAATGTAATGTTTCGTCCTGCTTGTTGGACTGAAAAGAAAAAACAGTTCAATTTTCAAGTGAATTTGATTTTTAATCTAAAACTAGTGTAATAAGCTTTTAGTCGTCCAGGAGCTTAGTGTTGTGCCTTTCTTTAAACTACTGTTAGTAGAGAACACAAAATTTTAGTTAACCCTGAGAAAAATGTTGAATATGATAAATGAATGTTATGGCAATTCTAAATACTGTTTGTTTTCTCAGATGGAGCTGAAGAAGAAAAGATGGAAACGGAGCCAGATGGGCAACAGCCTGAGAAGGTAAGCTTGGCTTAGTACGTGGGTTCTGAAAAGATACTTATAACACTTACAAACCTGAATTACTACGTTCTGAAATGTGTGATAAGAAAGGCAGACAGCAGTGTGCTGGTCAGTGTATGTGTCCACAGGGAAAAATTTTCAGTCTCCATAGTGCTTCATTTTCTTAGGAGTCATTTAGTTTCAAACCATACAGAGACATTTCTTTTGCTGGGCAGCTGGCAGTGAGATATTGGTGTGGTGTTTTCTAGTCTTGAGGAGCAAAGGTTGGATCAGGAGGAAATGAAAACTGGGTGACACCAAATGAACTGGAGACTTAAGCTGCAGAAGGACACTGGTTTGTGATTTGTAACGGTCTAAAGTGTCACTTCAAAGTTTTGCCCTAGGAAAGCTTGTTGTGTGACAGATTGCATTCCCAAAGAATGCAGCTTTTAGTTCTGGCAAGATCGGGGCTTTCCAGGAAATGTGTGAGTTTGGGTTACTTGCAGTATTTGGCAACCATTTCTGAGTACAGTGTACAGAGCTGAACAGATAAACTTAATGAAACTATTGCCCCAGCTGCATCTCACCTTTCCTATGGTAGTGCAAGTTACATGTCTGCTCTGTGTGACCATGTGCAGCTTAGTGGATGTGGGAGGATGAGATCTATCTCACAAAGGGGTCAGTTGCTGAGCTGGGCAGTGAAACTCCTCAATCCAAGAAGTCTGGGCTAGCTCTTCTTTATACATGTGTGTATTGTGTACTCTTGCTGTTAGGTATGATGCGTCCTGCCCATAAAACCCAAGAGTGCAGTTGTTTGGGCTTTTTCATAACCCCATGTCTACAGACACAGTATCTCTTTTCAGCTAGTGTACAATAATGGCACTGGCTGTGATTGCTTCAGACCTTGAGCTAAGGTAATACCCTGGAATTAAAACATCACCCTGCTAAATAAGTGGTGGTGAGTGTTTACTGAGTCTGCAGCAACAGGTGATACTTCTGCGTCTCCTGCTTCATCAGATGAGATAAAACTTGCCTAACAGCTGCTGAATGTAGTTGGGATGTTATTTCTCATTCTGTTTTCAGGTAGTTCTTTTTCTGCCTTTCCAGTGAATAGCCAGGTACACCTAGGTAGATGTAAGCATAGACGTCTTGGTCACAGTTTAACAAGATTAATTATTCTGTAGAGCAGGCTAAATGAGAAGCGTTCAAGTCAGTCTGGAGTATTTCCAAGGGAAAAATGATACTTGCTGTATTAAGCATGAAGCTGCTCCTTGCTTGCTGCCACCGATTCCTAGAGAGAAGCACCTTCCTGTGACATGTAATCTTGCTGCAGCATTTATTGCCATAGGAGGCTGTTGTGGCCGTGAGTTGTGCAGAGTTTGGAGCAGTGTGGATAGGTTAATACTGTGTAAGTTATGAACAGAGCAGACACTGGAAAGGATGTAGCTCTTATGCACAAACTGCTGGAATAAATGGGGGCAGCACAGGGGGCAGAACATGTTCTTACCTGTCATCTTAGTTCAGGATTTCTTGTACCTTCAGATGAGCCCAGGCTGGCTGAGGTTACTGAACCTGATAAACTTTGTCCAGTGTAGCAGCTACTTTGTTTATTCTTATTTCAGTTACGATTGTCAAAATGGGCTGAAGTAGGAGACAACCTTTAAAATTTTATGTCTTCCTTTATGATAACAAATTAATTTGAAAGCTATAAACAAAGTTAACAGTGAATGTCTTCTATAGCTCTCATTCTTCAAACAATCTTTCATCCCGTTTAGGTTGAAAACAAAGCAGAAAATGAAGTTGAGGAAGGTGATAAAGTACAAGAAGGAGAAAATGAGAGGAATACAGAAAAAGAGCAAGATAGTGAAGTGACTGCAGACACTAAGCCAGGTAATGGTTCCCAGCTGTTCCTGAAGCTGTGTTAGCTTTAATGGCCTTCCTCTAAAGCAGTTGGAATAGACTATAAACTCAACTGTGGCTGAAATATTTCCTCTTGCGCATCAGGCTGCTTCATAGTTCAGTAGTAAATATTCTAGTTTAATTTCACTGCTTAAGCTCAGGCACTAAATTCCTGCCTGAACTCATTTGAGACCTCATCTGAGCTTTTTTTCCACTGTGTGTCGTGACTGGGTGAAGAAATTGCAGTAGCAAAGAGAGTGTAGGTCATATAAATTACTTTCTTTTGACTACTGCACACCATTTGATCATTTTTGATGCAAAGAAATGGGACTGCTCATTTCTGTGCTTAGAAGTTAATGTGTTAGCTCAGTTTTCCTGTAATGGGATGCAGAGCCTTTATTTTTTGACAGGCTGAGTGCTGGGTTTTTTTTTCTATGTAAGAGATGATTCTTACTTATTTTTAACATGTTCCCTTTGTACCTCATGAATATATTGTTTTTTCCTGGAACTTGGCATTCAGTGTTTTAGCACCAGGTAGAACAAGAAGCTTTTGGATTTGATAGAATATGGAATTGATTTGGAAACGCAGCTGAAATGTTCTGATGAAAGTAAGCTGATGGCAGGAGATGAATTGACAGAATGGAAATAAAAAGTATTTAAATTTTTCCTATTTGCTGGATTGGATCCTCTTAGACTAGAGCTGTTCCTCTGTCAGCATTTCGGCGAGTAGCAATACTATAACGTAGGAATATGACAGTGTGTGGATGAATTAATTTGACTAATGAAGGTGCACATAGTGCAGTTTCTGTCCTGACGCGATACTGTTAACAAGGGGAGAATGCACGTAAGGGACTTGTTGGGAAATCTCTTTCAGAAGAGAAGGAGGCAGAAGAGAACAAGGAGAACGTTGATGCAAGCAAAGACAAAGAAAACGAGGCTGGGAAGAAGAAAGTGGAACATGAAATCTCGGAAGGAAATGTAGCTACAGCTGCAGCTGCTGCCCTTGCCTCAGCTGCCACCAAAGCAAAGGTTTGTTTTATACAAATATCCATTGGCTTTGCTTCCAGTTCACATTAGAACTCTTCTTAAAATGGTCCTTTGTTCCAGATCTGTGTGATTTCTTATTCTAACTTCTAATACCTTGAAGGAGCACAAGTGCCTTCTTCAGTTTCTTCTGCTTGAACTCCAAAGTAAAATAGTGTACAGTTTAATTCAGGCAGCTACTTTTATGATCGTGAAATCGATGAACGTACCTAAGAAATAGCCCAAAGATGAATTTATCATTTTTGGAAAGACTTTTCTCTGTTTGGTAGCTCTGGCTGTAATGCTGAGGGTGTAGTCCTGGGTGATAAAACCTGCACTTTTTCTGCTTTGCCACTGCTGCTCTGTGGGCTTCACACAAACCTTCTGTGCTTGGATTCCTTGTCTGCAAGAGCAATGGGATTGATTCTACTGCTGCAGTTTTTTTGACAGGCAACTTAATGATTTTGTTGTTGTTCAGAAGAGCTGTGTGTTAAAAGCACATTCTTGTCCTTCTGTCACTAAACTTCTGTTTGTTTGTCTGTAGTGTTGTAATAAGCTGTGGTTTGAATCAGTGCTCTATCTAATAGCTTTTCTTTACCCTACTATTGCTAATTGCATGTTGTCTTTCATGTTCTTTCTGAATACTCTTTTCAAAATCTGCATTCTCTTTTTTTTTCTTCTTTTTTTTTTTTTTGATTCAAGTCGAAGTTTGGGGTTTTTAATTGCTCTTGAATTCAGTGCCATGTTCCATAGCACCTACTTTATAGGTACCAAAAGCAGAGCATTGATGGTGGTTATTTCCTTATGGATTTCCGGGACATAATGGTGGACATAACAAGGTGTTGCATGTGTCATACTGACTTTTCCAGTGTGATCTTTGACTCTTACAACGTTAGTTTGTTGTTTTTTTTTTTCCCAGCTGCATGATACGTATTGAGGATAGTGTGATGATAGGTGTTGCCATCATGAGATTTGAGGATAATTTTAGTTACTACCTTACGAGCCAGGTTCTAAAATCACAAGTTGCATAAATTCAGCATTGCGTAATGTCAGAGCTAGGCACCCTTGCTGTGTAGAACCCTACTTTGCACGCAAACTTCAGGCTCATTATTTTGGTGGTGTGTGGAGTCCAAACTGGCTCCCTTGTTCATCACTTCACCTTTTGGTGTCTGAACCTACAGTGCTCCTAGCACCAAGCTCTCTTACCAAGAATAATGTACTTTCAGTTCATCAGACTTGGAATCATAGAATCACAGAGTGGTTTGGGTTGGAAGGGACCTTAAAGCTCACCCAGTTCCAAACTCCTGCCATGGGCAGGGACACCTTCCACTAGACTAGGTTGCTCCAGGCCCCATCCAGCCTGGCCTTGAACACTGCCAGGGGTGGGGCAGCCACAGCTTCTCTGGGCAACCTGTGCCAGGGCGTCACCACCCTCACAGGGAAGAACTTCTTCCTCACATCCCATCTAAATCTGCCTTTTGTCATTTTAAAGCCATTCCCTCTTCTCCTGTCATTACCTGCCTTTGTCAAAAGTCTCTCTTCAGATTTCTTACAGGTATTTTCAGCCAAGATGAAAAAAAAAACCCTGCATGTTATATGCAGGGTTATATATGTATATAAGGAGGCATGAGATTTAATCTCTGTTTTATGGAAGGCTACTTGCTCCAAATAAAGATGATCTACTTTCCTTCCTTTGTGGTAATAAGTGCTAGAGAAAGAAGTGACTTGGCTAATGGTGGTTTTCATTATGGCAATAATATTCTAGACGAATTTTAGCTTTATGTTATAGGAAATAATATAATTAGGATGTTCACACTTCAGAGTAGCATTCAAATTCAACAGGGATCTCTCCACTTAAAAAGTCAAGACAGTATTAAAGCTTTCAGTGAGCTGTATCTTGTCTGAGAGAGTAATTTGAGTCTTCATCATAAACTCCAGACCTGGTCATGTGAAGAGCTGTTATGAAGTCATTTTCCTTACAGTTTTTACACTGGAGGAATATCTCAGCTGGCTTCTCAGGAGAAACAGGAGTTCAAGGTAGCCGCTCAAAGTGTTGTTTTTTCCTTCGAGATAAGCGGTTTCACCAAAGGGATGTGCTGTTTGAGAAGTGGTACATTTAAGGGTGAGACTCTGTTACTACATATAAAATACAGGAACAATTTTAAATTTATTTTTGCAGGTTATGGCTTCTGTACAAACAATATTAGAATTAAAGTCCCCTTTCCTCATTTTCTTCTCAGACTCCTAAACCACTGTAAGGTATTTTTTCCTTTCTGTGTGTAGGTAACACCTTATAGAAAATGTCATCTCTACTGCAGGTTCCTGTTAGCTTTTTTCCAGTTGCAAATGAGCTGTAGAGCTTTTGCTGGAGCTCTTGATCAGTCATAATTTGACCTCCTGCATAACACCTGACCTCGTGACTTCCCTGAATTCCTGTTTTGAGGCAGCTGTGATGGAAAGCATCTTTTCTAGAAGACACATATCAAAACTGCCAGTGATGCAAAACCTCCTGCGATTGTTCAGAAGTTTTTTCCATGGGTGGTAAACTTTGCTGTCCAGCTTTATTCCTAGTTCAATTCAATTCAACCACCAACCACTGAAGTACCTTCCTTTGCCTGCTGAATTGAAAAGCCTTTGGTTATCGATCACTTTTTCATGTGTTGAAGGGATTTAGAAAAGCAAGATTAAGGTATAGAAGGGACCCTGTTGCTAAAATCGTGTTTTCTTCTTGCAAGCAGCTACATCCTATCTTCTGTTTATAGACAAATCAAGTTGTCTTTAATTGGCTCCTTGCTGCTGCTCTAGAAACTCACTGTAGGACTTTTTTCATCTCATGCTTGGGAAATATGCATGACAGAGCTTGTTTTTTCCTATTATGTGCCTTCATTTAGAAAGTTTTTGTTATCTGCCACCTTGGTTCTATTTCATGTGTGAAAGACAGTCTTACCCCTTTTGGCCTCACAAAACAAGAGCTTGGTGAAGCGGCTAGTCTCTTTTCACAGCATAGGAAAAGGGAATGAAGAAAGTGTGATTTTCTTTGCCTGTTGCAGTTGCAGCTAAACTGTTGGGTGTGGATGAGAATTCAGGGGAGAATTCCAGTTAGATGGATGCTATCAGTTTTCCAGAGGTGGTCCAATTTTATAGTTGTCCATACCAGTTGTCACACTCATCCTCTTGCTTTGATTAGCTCATTTCACAGCAAAAGCTGGGTTTAAGATGATCAGGGAATGGGCTAGGTTCTGTTAAAGTGCCTGTAATGTGTATGTGCTTGGTCAGTAGCTAGTTGTTGTAGAATCGTGTCATATAACGGTTGGAAGGGACCTTAAGGCTCACCCAGTTCCAACTTCCCTGACACCTTCAGAGACAGAGGCGGAGACACCTTCCACTAGACCAGGTTGGTCCAAGTCCCATCCAGCCTCACCTTTGAACACTGCAAGGGATGGAGCAGCCGCAGCTTCTTGGGGCAATTCCTCCCAAGCTGGTCAGCATTCACCCAGAAATATAACTTCTGAGCAGTGGAACTAGAGTCAGTATTGTGGCAACAGGAACAAGCCCAGACACAGAGCCACTCATGGCTATACTTGTGTTTAGGGCTCCTGTGCTGAAGTCCTAAACCAAAGTGTCATTCTGTATCCACTCTCCGCTGGGGCTGGTTCGTGGCTGGCTCAGTGATACTCAGGTCATTCAGAATTGCTGTCTCCCAGGATAATGTCACATACCAGCTGCCTTTTTCTTTGTTTATGACTTAAGGTGAATGCAGCAATGTGTTTATCAGGCAATTTAAATCACTGTTACTTTAGTCTTGTCATGACCGACTCAAAAATATTTCTGTTCTTTGTCCATGTGAAAGCACTGGTTAATGCTAGGTTAAGTGACAAATCTCTTTGTCTCTTTAGAGAAAATGTCAGTGATGATTTCTAATGTGTATTTTGAGACCTGTCTCTTTCCTAATCACATGCCTTGCTTGATTTTATGTTAATATGATTTCATTATTAAAACTGTGTGCCTCAAGCAAGGCAGAATGACTGCCAGAAGGTTTGTGTGTGTCGACAAACATACTTCTGTCCAACTTCTTATACAAATGAGTTTCATCTACTGCGTGGTATTAATTGATGCCAAAATCAAGCTTAGAATCATATAATAGTTAGTGTTGGAGAGGACCTTAAGGTCATCTAGGTCCAACCCCCCCTGCTGTGGGCAGGGACACCTTATGCTAAATCATATCACCGAAGGCCTCATCCAACCTGGTCTTGAACAATGTGTGTTATTTAGATCTACTGAAGACTTATTTTATTGCTGGTGGGTTACCGGGCTGAATCACAGAATGATAGAACACTGTCAAATGGCACAACATACTAGTGATGGAAAGAGTATCATACATTTTTAAGAAATTATGTTTATAATTGGGAATACCAGGGAATTTTATAATGTTTCTATTCTCCAGCTCAGTATTTCTCCCAGTTCTGAGCCAAAGCTTGGGACACAGCTTGCTAGATACAAGTTGCTGTTTGCAGCTTGAGCTGGCTAAGATCTGGCTTTTTCTTTTTTCCTTCCATCCCTCAACTCTCACCTTCCCCTTCTCAAAAGCCAACCCTCCTTCCCACTCACCCTTTGGATGTGTCAGGAAGGCTTTGCTTGGACACTGTGTTTGGGAAACATCCCTTGATTATTCATACACAAACTCCCAAGCAGTATGCACAATGGGTGTGTTGAGCATATTTTGGTTTTGAACAGCAGGCTTCTAACAAAACCTAGTAGAACGCGTCCTTAACATGCCTTTCACACTTGGAGAGTGTGAAACACTTGTAGGCTGTCTCATGTATCACATGCATACAGACATCTATATATTCTGTATCATTTATGTAGAAGTGTGTATATGTAAATGGGGTAAAGCTAAAGCCTTGTAAAAAATCTCTTTGCCTTTTTCTGCAGTTTGCTTTTGCAGTTTAAATACAGCTTTGCCTTCAGCTTTCCTCTGCAATAGAAATACTGTGCAACCTGGTTATAAAAGGAAACTGGAGATTTATTATTTTTTTTTTAACAGTTCCTTCTAATATCTGTGTAGAGATTTCTCTGCACGCTCTTACTCACCTAAGGTGGAACTGCTGTGCTGAGAAAGCTTATGGTTTAGTGATGTGGTGCTACATATAATGGGAATTATGCTCAACTAGATACACAGCTTGAGATACATTTACTTGAGCAAAAAGAATATTTGAATGGCAAAGGCATGCAAAAGTCATCTCACTGTTGCTGTGGGTTTGTTCCAGGTAAAAGTCTCTTGAGTGTGTTTTGGTGAAAGCTTTTTGGATGACCTGCAGCTGACTCAGTAGAATGGACCGTGGCTCCCTCGTTTGCATTTCCACTGAAACTGCACGCTGCACTCAGAAGAGTTCGAGGCAGAGCTGGGTTGCTCACAAGTACTGAGCATCCACAGCCCCTCTCGTATTAAAACTTGACTTCTGTTTATTTGATTAAAAGTTAAACAGTCTTCCAAGGGCTTCTGGTTCCAAGCATAAGATTGATTATCTAATGTCATGTTTTCTGTCCAGAAGTGGAAAAGAATGGCTAAAGCTAGATGTAGGCATAGTTGACTGAGTTGTTCACTTTAAAGCACTTTATTTTGTAAATGTGTGTAAATCAAAACCCTATGTTTTATCCTCAGCACCTAGCAGCAGTGGAAGAAAGAAAGATCAAATCCCTGGTTGCCCTTTTGGTGGAAACACAGATGAAGAAGCTGGAGATAAAACTTCGCCATTTTGAGGAGTTGGAAACTATTATGGACAGAGAGAAGGAGGCGGTAAGCAGGGGTTCTAGAATAATTCAGTCACTGCAAAGATTTATATATGCTAACAGCAGAAAAACTAGCAACTTCAGCTGTTCCTTGCCTTTATGCAGGTCTTTCTTCTTCAGGTAGAATTCATGATTAGTACACAGTAGCATTTGAAGGCTCTCCTTTATCCAGTGTCTTCTCTTTACCATAAGCAGGGAACTGGTGGTATCCCAGATCTGCTTCATAATCTTTACTCCTGTCATCTAAGCATGAGCGTGGAATTCATGCTGAGCCTTTATGTAGGCCTTATCACATGAATGATACCATAGAGTGGTTTGGATTGGAAGGGAGCTTAAAGCTTCCCCAGTTCCAACCCTCTGCCACCGGCAGTGACAGCTTCTACTATACCAGGTTGCTCCAAGCCTCATCCAGCCTGGGCTTGAATACTGACAGGGATGGGGCGGCCACAGCTTCTCTGGGCAACCTGTGCCAGGGCCTCACCACCCTCACAGGGAAGAACTTCTTCCTCAGATCTCATCTCAGTCTCCCCTCTGGCAGTTTAAAGCCATTCCCCCGTGTCCTGTCTCTGCCTGCCCTTGTCAAAAGCCCCTCTCCAGCTTTCTTGTCAGACGCTTTAGGTTCTGGAAGCTGTTCTAACGTCTCCCTGGAACAAAACTGAATTGACAAATGTAATGATAAAGCGCAGCTGGGAAAGCTAAAGAAGAAAGTTGGTTTCTGTCTTCAGTCTAGCGAGGCTGTAAGCCAGGACTCAGATCTTTATTGAGGTCTAGCTAGCTGAAGAAGGTGGTGACACTGAGAGCATGTATATGGTGCATCCCAAGAAGGGCTGTATTTATATTGTAGCACTATTAATGACACTTTGCTAGAGACTTGCATATCCCTAAAAGCAGGGTATAACAAGTAAGGGATGATGGCTGTGGCTGTCAGTGCCTGGGCTGCGCATCAGTTACAAGGTGTTCTTTCGTATATAATGTGACAGGCTTCCAGAGAAACAGTTTCTCTCCAGCTACTGTGAAGATGACTCAAAACTTCATTTTTTATCAGCTGGTGGTCATTATTTGATTTTTTCTGTTGTATAGCTTCTTCATTTTGTCAATAGGCAATTACTCTAGATGTGTTACACTCATAATTCTAGGGATTTTCCCATTTGCCCTACCAAGTGAATTTAATGCAGTTTACATCCTCGCATGGTTATTAATAGAATCAAAATATCTCAAGGTTGAAGGAACCTACTAGCGTCATTGAGCCCACCTCCCTGCTCCTCACAGGACTGCCTAAAACTAAATTGTATGACTAAGAGCGTTGTCCAGATGCTCCTTGACCTCTGAGAGGCTTGGTACTGTAACCACTTGCCTGGGGAGCCTCGTCCAGTGACTGACCACCCTCAGTGAAGAACTTTTTCCTAATGTCCAACCTGAACTTCCCCTTAATCACATTGATGGAGTTTGACAAACTGTTTTTTTTTTGTTGTTGTAGCAGAATGTCAGCAAAAATTTCTAGATAGCTCAGCATCCTCAGCCATGTCAGTGTGGCGTTTGCCTCTGACACTGATTGGCAGCTCAAGAAATGGACCTAACTATTTTGAAAAGGTTCTCTGTGGATTTCCTTCTTTGGGGGATACATTCTGTTAGTGACAGGTTGAGGGTTTTTTCCGTTTTGAGGGATATGACATTTTCCTTTTTAAAAATGTGCATGCCAATTTTTCCCTTGCCTTTCGGGTAGTTAAATTTAGTCCTTTCACCTGTCATTGTGGATATTTAGTGGAATAATTAAAGCAAAAAATATCCTTGGTGCCACTGTACACTATGTGTATGTCCGTATTTTGCTGCACTGGGTTTTTTATTTGTAGTGAAGGTAAGGCGATTGTAAGTGTTGAACGAATTCTGCTGCAGACTGGAGGGTGTTAGATTTTACACAGAACACATTTACTTCGGTGTTTAAGTGCTGCAAACTCTGTGTGTAACCAGGGACCTTGTTGGTAAGATCCTTGTTGACCCAAAATTTATAATGGCAGGTGAATGCTTTCTTTATTGTTTGTGCTTGGGGAGGGAGTTACTTGCTGAAGAATAAATTGTGGGGTACAATAATAGTTATTGTATGAATATACATCAGATGCCTGTAATAGTCCTTCTAATTGTGAATCACTTCACAAGAGTGCAGAAACATGCTCTTGCAAATTTAAGGATGTTCAAGAATGTAGTATTCATTACTTACATACCTAAAATTTTGACTGATTTCCTGAATCACATCATGTAGGGCGATTGTGTGGCAAACTGATAGATGCTGATCTCCATTAAGGTGCCTAGCATCACTCTTGCCTGACATTGCTACAGGTATAACTTGAGTTTTGAGAGTTGAAGAGCAGAGCAAATTACTGATACATAGCCCACAAGAAAATGTATTACCACAAATTACTACCAGTTGTCTTAATGCTAACCTGGGGATACAACTGTAGGTTGTGTCTGTAAACTTGCTTCTGAAATGATTACAACAAATCATAGAATCATGGAGTACTTTGGGTTGGAAGGGACCTTCAAGTTCATCCAGTCCCAACCCCCCTGCCATGGGCAGGGACACCTTCCACTAGACCAGGTTGCTCCAAGCCCTGTCCAGCCTGGCCTTGAACACTGCCAGGGATGGGGCAGCCACAGCTTCTCTGGGCAACCTGTGCCAGGGCCTCTCCACCCTCACAGGGAAGAACTTCTTCCTCAGATCTCATCTCAATCTCCCCTCTGTCAGGTTAAAGCCATTTTGCCTTGTCCTATTCCTACTTGCCCTTGTCAAAAGCCCTTCTTCAGATTTCTTGTTGGCTGCCTTAAGGCCACAGTGATGTGTCTCCAGAGCCTTATTAAATGCAAGAATCTAATACAGAACCAGGTGTTCGGGGCTCTGCACCAGTTTTAAGACTAACTAGTGTTATAACTCGTGTCTTTTTCCTCTGTCCAGCTGTCTTTTCTCATCCTGAGAGGAGGGAATGTATGGAAGGGAACTTTTCACTGGCTTTCCAAAGTACAAGGTGTATTTGCAGGCACTGGCTGCCGTTTGGAGATACTTTGTAAAGATTTTTTTGTCAACTGTAGCAGGATAGGGTACCATGAAGAGAGCAAAGCAGGAATACAAAAGGACTATAAAAAGCATGGTGTAGCCCTAGTTCTTGCCTAAGACTTTGTTTCAGGTCATTTGCAGTAATTTTTCTCTGAACTGCCTGCCACCTACAGAGTCTGTTTCCACACATGAACGATTACACCATTGGTGTACGTGCCTCTTTGTTTTATCAAGTTCTTCCCTCTAACGTATCAGATTGGTCAAGGAAAAAAGAGTCATGGCAGCATGAATAATCACATTGTAGTTCCCACACGCAGAAAACCAGTCCCCAACAAGTAGCATGTATTATTCATTAGGCTCTCTCCCCATCTGGTTCTCCTGGTGAATGTGTGCTCTGTAGTATTCTGTTTTCATCCGTGCTTTGTCAGCAGTCAGACTGCTAATACAAAGTATTGATGGAGCTTTGGGATTTTTGGAGAACTTCTGCTAGGTGGAAGTCTCCTTGGCAACCTGCTTTTCAGATAAATTATGGAGTATACCTTAAAATACTCATTAAATATTTGTAAACCAGTCACGCAAATCCCTGTGTCCAGTTGCTTAAGAGTACTAGATGTAGAGATGCATTATTTTTTAAGTAAGTCAAGTGATGCATTTCCTCAACCAGACAGTGACCAGTCATAAAAATGGCCAACAGCAAGAAATATTTTCTGTAGCTTTTATTGTCTTTTCATTTTGGGCTTGCTTACTGTCTATGTGGCTTCATAATCAAATTAACTTGTTTTATGTTAATTGGCCTAAATTACATGAGCATTTTTACATAATACTCAATAGTGCAAATCATTGCTGCCTGGCTGTCACGATGTCCAAGTCCTACATTTAAAGTAAAGGCACGGAGTAGGATCCTGCCTATAGCCACTGAGCTTGTGCTTTTGCATGCATATTCTGCTTTGGTCTTGCCCTGGAAAATCTCCTTAGTTTCCTGTGCCCCCTTATACCAACATGTGCAGAAGACAGAAAAACATTTAATTTCTTCTAGAATTGTTTTAAGGCTGAATGCTCTGCACAGTACTCATTGAGTAGTGTGTTGTATTACTGAGAGATGCTTTAGGACAAAGCAAGGTGAGTTTGCCTGTTCCAGCTGGGAAAATGGCCTGGACCCTTTACTAAAACTTGCAAATCAGGCAGTTGGGTATCAGTAGGATGGGTGTTTGATTAGCAGAAACATAGTCTAAATGTATAGTTCCTAACTTGGCTTTGCCTTTTTCCTCCTATTTTTGATATAGTTAGAGCAGCAGAGACAACAGTTGCTAACAGAACGCCAGAATTTTCACATGGAACAGCTGAAATATGCTGAATTAAGGGCTCGTCAGCAAATGGAGCAGCAGCACAGTCAAAACCCACAGCAGCCTCACCAGCACTCTAGTGGGCCTGGGATGAACCCCCTTGGGGCACCAGCACATCCAGGCTTACTGCCTCATCAGCAGCCCCCACCATACCCTATGATGCACCACCAGATGCCACCACCTCACCCACCACAGCCAGGTAAGGAGGAGAAAACTCCCTTATGTTGATCACCATTCATGATAGCGTAAAATCAGAGGAAGAGGTACTGCTGGGTAAAATTGCACAAGGTGTAATAGATGGGCTGTGTTACATAGTGTTTTATAATGGCACTGCTTATAAACCAGAAAAGAAACACAGTTTACTAGGACTCTTTGTACCGCAGCTTCATTTTACAGCTTTTGTCCTCGTAGATGTGCAGAGGAAGCTTGGGGAGGAGGCATCTTATCAATGGGTATGAACATCCAAAAGGAGGGAATGAAGGAAAGCACCAGGCTCTTCACAGTAGCACCCAATGACAGGGCAAGAGGGCAGTGGACACAAAACACATTAAATTCTATCCAGACACAGGAAAATACTGTTTATTTCCTCTGAGGGTTGTCAAACCCTGGAGCGTGTTCCCCAGCAAGGCTGTGGAGTCTCCATCACTGGAGATAGTCAAGCTCTAAAGTAAAATCATGGAGCTGCCCCTAAGTATTGCTTTTGAGTACAAAAAAATACTTGTTTCTATACTCTTAGACTTTTTTATGCCAAATGACCTGAACAGAGATGCTCCTTCAAAAACAATCATTCCCTCATATTTTCCAGTTCATTGACACACCTAACTGTGTAAAAAAAAAAAACACAGGGAAAGGACCAAAACAAGAGGAGGAAGCAGGAAGCTCCTTTAGCAGTTTCCTTTGTCAGGACACCTCATGCTAGTGTATTTCTCTGCCCTATCTGAGGCTTTGCTTTCTGCCTTCTGCCTCTCTCTTTGATGCCAGGTGAGAGTCACTGAACCATGTTGGTCAGAGGGATCACTTGAAAGTATCCAGTCTTGCCTTCTGTTCAGAGCCAGGTCAGCTGAATCAGATTGCAAGGGACTTTTCCTCTTGATACCTCCAAAGGTGGAGATATTCCTAATCCCACAGGATAGAGAAATTAGGTGGCAGTGTGGCTGTGTTTCTCATCAGAATGAGGAGCATCCATCCACTGTGCATAAAAAAATACCTATTTTAAACAACTGTTTGTGCTTAATGACAAAACTAACAACCCTACTGTTAAGTAACCAAGTAGCTTAATAGTATTTGGAGTCTCACTTTTAAAGCATTTTACTATTAAAAGGGGTTTGGACCACCAAATATTGTACTTTTGCTGAGAAGGTGTTTATGGGAGTTAGAATTGGTGCTTTACTATACTTGTTATATGTTGTTGAATTGGTAATATAAAATAGAATAGCACCACCTGGCTTGTAACCTGATTGTCCATCTGGAGCACAACGAAGGAGAAGAGCTTTTACCAATTTTCAGCTGCTTGACCAAAAACTACTCCAAAGGCAAATCTGATCAGTTATTAGTCAAAAATATTTTGGAAGATTTTTGCATAGGCTGCTGCTGAAGAAGCTGAAAATTTGGGGTATTATAATCAAAAGCAGGCAACAGAAAGCATTCAGGAGCTTGAGTTTTCATTTTGGGAAAAGGCCGGTGTTAAGGTATGGCTTGGAAAAGAGTGAAAGTGCATAGTAAACAAGCAAGATTTACAGATGACCCTGAAAATATGAGGTATCTAATCCAACTATGTGAATCTCCACAGTAATAAAACTTGATTCAATCAACAGATGCAGACTAATGCAAATTGGACAGGCAGGTAATCGGCTGGGGATCTAGATGTTTAATCAAACACATCTTTCCAAGGGACCAGCAAGTTCCTGGCTTTGCTGTGCACTTGCGGAAGAAAAATGCTGACATTGCTTTGGGAGCTGTTTTTTGCTGAAATTGAATTGGGAGCATGATAAAATATGGTCTTTTTTTTTTTTTGAGATCCACAAAATGTTGTAGCTCAATTTGTCTATTGTATGCTATATTGACAACTTGGGTCCGTTCACTTAACAGTAGAATGAAGACACGTTCTGTGAAATGGAGAAATGGCAAATTGATAACGGATTAAATGGGAGAATCATTGCATATCATTAGACTAGCTCATACTTAGAAGCTGCTGTTGAGACTGAGAATGAAAGAAGATTAAATGCATTGTTGTATTCACTAGGGGACTAATAAAATTTAATTTCTAATATATTCGCATCTTTGATTCACATAACACCTTATTACTTCAGCCCCATCATAATCATCCAGGCCATCTATCCCCAGTGATCCCTTTCAGTGTGTACGGCGGGCAGTGTGGTGCTGTGGTAATTAGTCAGTACCTCTCGCTTTCAAATTTTATTAAAGTCAATCAATAGATTGACTTTTCCACCACCACCCCTCCTGTTAGAGGGCAGCAGACTGGTGGATGAGGTGCAGCATTTAGGCTTCTGTGGCAGTGAAGCATCTGGTGCTCTCATGCTATACAGGTACAGGACTAGGATCTTGCCTTCTTGCTGGTTTGATACTTTCATGAAGGTGAGAATTCAGAGGCCCTTTTGGAGCTTGAGTGCACACTCCTCTGCTGCTTCTACCATACTCCAACTGATCTTGCCTAGAAAGCAAAATAGGCTCTTCAGTGGAAGTTTGTTAGAAATGCTTGGGAAGTCCACAAGTGCCAAAGTTCTTCAGCTTCACAGTGGGGTTTTTTATAACTTGAGGGCAAGGAGAGAAAACGGAAAGGTTTACCATTTCCTCAAGCGAATTCAACACTTTGAGTCAGTCCTGGGGAGGGGGGGAATGTGTAAACAGTAACTTCAGGATTCTTTGGTCCCCAGAGATTAGTGATTCACAAATTGACCTGATTTTCCATTTAGGTAGCTTTAAGATGCCCACAGTTTGACTTCCCTTGACAAATCAGTACATCATCACAGGGTGAATCTCTGTTGGAAATACCTCTGTTGCATTCTGCAGCCTCCAGAAATCTTACTGACATACTGAAGCAGTCAGCAGTTGCATTTTGTGTACAAAACACATGCACATCCCCCACCCCGTGTATTATATACATTAAAAAATAATCCCTTACCACATCAGTGATGTTGAATCTGTGATAAATGCTACAGAACTTCTATTGTATTCTGTGTATTTTCCTTACTTTCACATTTTTGGGGCAATTGTGTGTTTATTGAACTTAAATGTTTTGGAGCGTTAGCAGTCCAGTCCTTTCATGACACACCTGTACATACATAGGTCAGCAGCAATTTTTGCTTCTCAGTTGCTAATTTGGGATCCTTTGACAAACTGGTGAACTTCTGCACGTTTCCCTGCTGCGTGCCTGCCCTTGAGTCTCCTGGAGTCTTTGTGGAGCTGCCAGAATTTGGTGTGTGTGAGGAGATGAATTTCACCCTGCAAGGGAGGGCTGAGGTACACTTAAAGATGAAAACTGAAAGCTCTTTTTTGCTGCTTTTAGTCCTATAGATGAAGCTCCAGCTTCAGAACTATTGGTGTACAGCTTGACATGTTTTTGTAAGACGATGCAGTTTCCTTACCTCAGCTTCTTTCCAGTAACAACCTGCTATCCCTAAGGTGGCCAATTTCAAGAGCTCTTGATAATGAAGAGACTATTCCTCAATGATTTTGGAGACTGTTTTGTTCCTACCCTGCTTCCCTATTCAGAGTACACTGAGATGGCACTTCGAGGCATGGTTTAGTGGTGGACTTAGCAGTGTTAGATTACAGTTGGACTTGATGATCTTAAAGGTCTTTTCCAACTGAAATGATTCTATGAATACCATGGCATAACTCTCCTTTCACATATAAAGATGTTACTGGAGGCTTAGACAAGTTGCTGCCTGATGGTTTGTCTAACAACTCTGCAGAAGAACTGACCCATTCAGTTACATTTGAGACAAATCCCCAAACAGCGTAGTAGTAACTGAGACGTGCCAGTGGGCAACCTTCCAAAACACAGCCCTGAGGGTAAGCTGGAGAAGGAAATACCCTGCACAATTTCCTGTTCAGCTGCCTGTTTTTAACTCCAGACTTTACCTTGGTTCTCACTGATGTTTTCTAACAGGTTTCTGACTTTAATAGTGACTAAAAATGTAAATGTTGGTTCAGTGGACCATGAACAAAATGCTGTGTCGGATGTCTTTAAGGTGATTGATGAAAACTGAAGAGATGGTAGGAAACAAAAGTGATGAAAGGACATGAAAAGGCACTTATAAATAGAAGGGAAAAAATCCTGCTTACCACTCTTTTCGATGCAGAAGCAGTGAAACCAAATCTCTTAACTAAAGTTAACAGTGAAGCTTTTTCCAGAGAAATGTTCTTTAGTTTAGATGTCAGTCTCTGGATGCAGCTGGAGAACATCTCCAGTTAAGGGTCAGTCCTTGCAGTGAGCCGCTTTTCATAGTTATGGCCATGCCAGGTTCTGCTGGACCGTGGAATTCACTGGAACATACTGAAGAGCCAAAATCAGTCCAGAGGCCAGCACCTGCAGGCAGGTTCAATGAGAGAGAAACCAGTACCAGTCAGGAGAGCTCCTCCAGAGAGGAGAGCTGTTGGTAGATTCCACATAAAGCAATGGTGTTATCCAGTCAGCATACAACACACAGCCAGAGAGGCTTCTTGGAAGCTTCTGCTGCTCCTCACAAGGCTTTTCTTTCTGGTTTACTATCTTTTTGCTAGCCGTAATAAGCAATGTGGTATGATGGTTAAGGTTTGGGATTTGAAAACTAGAAACAGGGCTCTGTTATCAGTTTGCTGTGACATACAGTTTTACTCGGTGCCTGCTTCTCCAGTGCAAGCCTGTGATCTGAGTCTGTCTGCATTAAGCTCATCCTTTGGCACCTGGGTGTGATGAGACTCTGGTCAACTCAATGACCAGAAGTGTGTTGCAGTTCTCAGGCATGGGCACTGATTTCAGTAAGTCCCATTGTTTTCCCACATCTCCTCTCCTTTCCCACAATTTTTACTTCACCTTCATTTTGACTGAGCTTATTTTGTTCTCTCCTTTCCCCTGGAATGCGGACTTTCAAAGTAGAGAAATAAAATTGGATTCCACTGTGAAAGACTAAACCTTGTAATTATAATAGAAAATAAAATCCCCGATTTCTTCCTTTGTTACCTGTCTTGCTGCTGGTTATATCATATGAAGCACATTATTGATTTCTCGTTGTGCACTGTTCTCGTTATCTGTGAAATAAGTGCCTTGTGCTAATGATACTCGTGGTAATATGAGAAACTTATTGAAATTCTTGGAGGAAGAGAGATGTATATTAATAGCTGTCATTAGTTAACTCTTCCCTTCAGAGGGGATTTTCAGCTGGTAAATAATTCCAGACCCAAAGCAGAAGTGGTGTAAGGAAGAAAGGATACACTTTTCAGTACAGCTGGATGAGTAACTTTAATAACCTCTTCCCCCAATATATTGTGCATAAATTTTCTGTCAGTGGTTGAAATATTCAAAAGAATGTGGTTTTAAACTGAGCTGCTGGATGCTGTTTCCTGTTGGACTGATTGCAATTCCAGGATTTTTTGGTATAGATAAGGATTTTGAGTTCACTTTCTTTTGGCAAATATTTTCCATGAACTGTCAGTGCTTGCTGTTTATCCATTGTACGTAATGAGCTTGCTGGCAGGAGACACGCAGGGAGTAGTCAGATAAAAGGAAAGCAAAGTCATATGGGTAGTAAATGGATTGCAGTGTTCATCCACAGTGCTGTAATATGTGTGTAGTTGTGAGGATTGCTGAGGGGTTACAGTGGTTGGTAATACAGAAACATTAAAGTCACGTTGGGTGCTCTCTGGTATGCTCTTCACAGTATGAAAACTTGGCCAGGCAATAGGTGTTACGGGCTGGAATACTAAATAAGAGTCAACCACAGTACAGCAGTTCCACTGAAGATGATGGATAATATTTTAGTGACTTGCACTGTGCGGTCATCTTAACATCTGCAGAGCTTCTCTAGTAAGTTTGAACAGCTCTTAACTCCTTACAAAATTTATTATTGAAGATGTGTTAATATTTGAAGGCTACCAGTACTGCTCTGCAGAACGGATGTCCTTGCTGCTGTGACACACTGAGCAGCTTCTTGACAAAGTATCTTCCATCATATGTGCTTTGTTGTAGAAAAATAACAGTGAGCCCTTGGCTGGGAGGTGTTGTGAATGTCAGGACCCTGCAAGCCCAGCACAGTGTGCCTCTGCATTCAGAGGTATCCGACTTGTGCACACCAATGCCTTCATCGTCGGTGAATCATGCCAGAGGGGAGTGACAGAAATGCAATATGCAAGTGAAGTGGAAATTCTGCCTCTCCCCCGAGATGCGATGCTAAATGAGTTATTGTGGTTAATTATTCACAGTTCTTGGCTATGAGATTCTCTGCTGCAGTGTGTGTGTGGAGAGGACGTGCCGACAGAAGGGATGCGTCTAGGACGTTGGTTAGAAATACAGATTTCCGGGTCGTCTGAAAACTGTTCCCAGTGGGAAGGAGCACAGCTTTGCAGAGCAGCTCCACTGCACTGCAAGAAGCTAGCTGGCATTCCCTGGAGCCATTCTTGTTTCTGTTTCAAGACTGTGAAACAATTCATTCAGTAGTAGGAGAGCAAGATTTCAATGGGGCGTGTCCCTTACAGAGATCAGAGGAAGTCTTTGCTCCTCTCCAAAATGTTGGCAGCCAAAGGAGAGACTCCCTTCACGTAGCACTGGCTGTGTTTGCAGATTTCCTCTTTGAAAGGTAAATAAGGAGATGTGTGCAGGAAGATTTAATAGGCTCCAAGCTTTCTGCAACATGCTCCGTTGGCTGCTACAGTGAAACAAAAACACTAAAACTGTTTACCACTCCAGTACCCCTCAAGTAGCTGATTTAATAGAGGTAGAGGCTTATTTAATAGAGATAAATACCTTGGAGATCTTTTAAAAACCATTCCTCATCCGTTTCCCTGTAATGTGAATCTGCAGTTGGCATTTGCTAATAGCGGAATGCTTCAGAGCATACATTAGAGAATGTCTACAATCTGATGTGTAAAGGACTTTTTTTTAGTCTGCTAAATCTCATTTTATTGAACCTTTTGGTTTTATCTCTTCCTGCGTCTCCTGTTTTTAAGCTCACCCTGTATGTAGGTCACACTTTCACATTTTATGCTTGAGCCACTGTCTTGAAGCGGTATCTCTTATAAAATGAAAAACTACTATCTCTATAGAAATAGGACTTCATTTTTGCCGTAGAGGTGGTAGTAATTTCCCCTTGGTTAATCCATTTAGTTGGGTATTGCTTGGTTTTACTGCTGAACTTCAGCATTTTGGAGTTCTGGTTTGTGATAGGATTGTTCCTTTCCGAGCTAATCTGTAGATAAAATTGTTGCAGACCATGCCAGGAAGGCAAAAAGTGGTCAGCCAACCCTGCACTCAAACACAGAGGAGCTGCTCAGCTTATGGTCGTCTTCAGAAAAACGGCAGCGCTGCTTATTTTTAAATCTCCTAAGATTTAAGGGAGAAGAAAAGCTCTATAGACTCCTTGGTCTGGGTAGCAGGATGCTTCACAACAAGCATCATTATGAGATTTGGAGTCATGACACACTTTGAATTTGTGAAACAATTTTTTTTAAGTTGTTTTCTTTTTTTAATGGTGACTTTAACTTGGCTGTAGTTGATTTGAATATAGAACATCGTTCTTGGATCTGCACGTTACTGCAGGTTTGACAGCCTTTCACTAAAGAAATACTTCCCAGTGTTAAAGCTCTTAAGACCTCCTGTGAAGCCACTCAGTGTGCAGTAAAGCTGATCCAACTCCGAGTGTTGCAGAAGAGCTTTTTTAATATTAATCGCTTCATTAGTGTAGAGAGAATCTTGTAGGCATGTGGTGTTAGAGGGAGCATGGCCAAATTATGGAGCGGTTGAGGCTCCTGTCAAGCGGCAGCTCCCAGGCTGGGAATTTGACAGTTTCCAGCTATCTGGTCTGCTGAAACACAGCTGTGTTGTTCCAGTTTTTACATTTTTATTCCCCAATCAACCTTAATTTTGCCAGTGAACAACATCCCTCATAGCTGTGAATATCTCCTCTTTTTGCTACAAAGCCCTCAGTGTCTTTGGGTGGTGTTTTATGTCCAATTTCTTGTTTTGGTGTGATTCAGCCTTTGCCACCTTTCTGACCCCAGCAGTTTGAGTTGCCCAGTATCTGCTTCTGCTTGTCTGCCTTTTCTTCCACGTCCTTGTAGCTGTGATCATTTATTTTTTGGGGGGGTTGAAAAATATAGGAGTTAATGAAAAATTAAAGACCTACTCAAGCAGAGTTACTAAGAGCATAGTAATGTTGTCTTGATGTACCAAGTGGCTGCTCTTCTTTTGCAGTACCCTGTCAGAGTAAATACTGGAATCAAAACGTGGGAGGAGTGTGAGGATGAGGACATATGAGGAAGCAGTGCTCATCTTGCTGTGTGAGCTAAGCTAGATCTGGACACAAGTTTCTAATGCTGAAGCTTGGTACACCATCTCTGTTACTCTGTTCTCCAGCAAACTTGACTTTTCACAAGTAGGTTTCAAGTGTGCGCATATCCTGGGTCAACCCAGAGGTTGACATCACTGCCTTTGACCTGATAAATTGCAAATGCTTCCTGTAGACTGTTAAGAAACAGGGTAAATGCAAATCAAGCCTTCCACAGTCATGTTCCTCAAGCATTTTGACACTGGTGCTTAGGGGTTGCTTATGATTGATGGACAAGGGTAGAGCAGTTGATGTCATCTACCTGGACTTGTGCAAAGCGTTTGACACTGTCCCACACGACATCCTTGTCTCTAAACTGGAAAGACATCAATTTGACAGGCGGGCCACTCGGTGGATAAAGAACTGGCTGGATGGTCCCATGCAAAGAGTTGTGGTCGATGGCTGAGCATCCAGCTGGAGACCAGTAACAGTGGTGTCCCTCAGGGATCGGAGTTGGGACTGGTCTTGTTCAACATCTTTGTTGGTGACATGGACAGTGGGATTGAGTGCGCACTCAGCAAGTTTGCTGATGACATCAAGCTGTGTGGTTTGGTTGATACGCTGGAGGGAAGGAATGCCATCCAGAGGGACCTTGACACGCTTGTGAGGTGGGCTGATGCCAACCTCATGAAGTTTAACCATGACAAGCGCAAGGTCCTACACCTGGGTTGGAGCAATCCCAGGCACAGCTGCAGGTTGGGCAGAGAAGAGATTCAGAACAGCCCTGTGGAGAAGGACTTGGGGGTGTTGGTTGATGAGAAAATGAACATGAGCTGGCTTCAGAGTGTGGTCGCAGCCCCGAAAGCCAACCATATCCTGGGCTACATCAAAAGGAGAGTGACCAGAAGGTCGAAGGAGGGGATTCTCTACCTCTACTCTGCTCTTGTGAGAGCTCACCTGGAGTATTGTGTGCAGTTCTGGTGTCCTCAACATAAAAAGGACATGGAACTGTTGGAACAAGTCCAGAGGAGGGCCACGAGGATGATCAAAGGACTGGAGCACCTCCTGTATGAAGACAGGCTGAGAAAGTGGGGGCTGTTCAGCCTGGAGAAGAGAAGGCTGCGTGGAGACCTCGTAGCAGCCTTTCAGTATTTGAAGGGGGCCTACAAGGATGCTGGGGAGGGAATATTCATTAGGGACTCCAGTGACAGGACAAGGGGTAACGGGTTCAAACTTAAACAGGGGAAGTTTAGATTGGATATAAGGAAGAAATTCTTTACTGTGAGGGTGGTGAGGCACTGGAATGGGTTGTCCAGGGAAGTTGTGAATGCCCCATCCCTGGCAGTGTTCAAGGCCAGGTTGGGCAGAGCCTTGGGTGAGATGGTTTAGTGTGAGGTGTCCCTGCCCATGGCAGGGGGGTTGGAACTAGATGATCTTAAGGTCCTTCCCATCCCTAACTATTCTATGATTCTGACTGTTGTGTTCAGAGTCACTAATAGACATACCCCCTGCAGTTTGTGTTGGCAAGTTCCACAGTTTAAATTCGGTGAAAGCAGGTTTTTAAATCTGCAGTATTAGAAATTGTGATGCTCACTTTCAGTTCTGCATTCGAGGAAACTAAAGGCTTCCTGTTTGCTTTTTCCATGGCATGTCTAAGATCATGAGAAGTATAAGCTGTTATCTCTTCCCCTATGCAGACTTTCTCCCAAGTACCCTGATGGGCATCAGTTGTGTTTCTGCATCCCTACACTGAGTCCTCTTCTCTGTTAAATAGTTTTTTGAGTCCACTAGAAGACTTTAAACTGACCAGGAATACGCAGCCTGTCAGTACAGTGAGGCAAATCCTCAAATTCCCTGCTTGCCTATGAAACAAAACCAGCCTGCAGTGGTATTCTGTTGCAGACTCAAAGGAAGAGGCTAGATTTGCAAAAGCAGCTTCTGAATGTTCAAGCTGCTCTTAGAGGACTTCTCAGGTAAATGGAGCAGAATATAAATTTTTCCTGGAAAGTGACTACTTTGAGTTGTTGTTGCCATGATGTTTCATAAGGGAAGAGAACAGGGTATCAGTTACTGACCTGGCCATGTCATCCACCTTTTCTTCTTTGCAGATTGAGATTGTTGGTGAGACAGGATTTTTTCACGTTTGTTTAAGTATTTCACCCTGAACCTCCAGCAACTGCAACAAGCTGCAAACATATGCTGTGACTCTAGTGCCACAGGTCATCATGTAACATCAGGCATGTCCCGAGTTTCTACAGCTGTCTCCTGTAAATCAGGGGAAAATCCCAAATTCTGGAGCTTTACCAGCTGCCATTGTGCAGCTGCATCCTCTGACAGGCTGTGCTTCAGAGCTGATCTTCAGGCTGAGACCGTATGTACCCTTGGGCTTGTTTCTGCACACAGGCAGCCTTGTGGGGTGAAGAACTGCTTGCTTGTCTACCTGCCATGCTTATGTTGGAAACTCAGCACTAGCACAGAGCTGATTACAAAGAGCCTGCAAATAGTCAGTCTGGGGCTGTTTGAAAACCCACCAGCATTTTGTTTCTTAACAGCACTGGTACTGTAGCTCTTGACCCACTCCTAATACTAATAGATCACTGTGTCTTTAAGTCTCAGCCCATGCCTGGCCGTTACTTTCAGTGACAGTGTTCTCATGTTGCCTGCCATGCTCTTTCTGCCCAGTCCTCATCTTGCAGTGAGCTGGACCAAAACAGATGCACAGATGCCAGCAGCAGCAAATTCATGCCACATCTGCTTAAATCTTCAGTTATCTGCATATTATCCGCTGATGCACTTGAGGGCTGGGCTGCCAATCAGGAGGTCTGAGGCAGGCTGGAGGAATGGGCTGACAGAAGCTTTGTGAGATTCAGCAAGGAAAAAACCTTTCAGCTGTTGAATGGAGGTGCAAGGATTCCAAGGGGCTTCTTCAAAACCACCTATTCCCCATTACTAAAGCAGAAAATATTTTGTTGATAGTGGTGACAAAAGAGGATTAAAAGCTCAGATGTATACAGCTTTTCTGGATGGCTGCTGCTGCTGCCACTCTAATATGTAGTGATGGAAATGCCATGATGTGTGCTGCAGGCCACTGATCAGTGATGGAATGTGTCCAGGGATAACTTTTCCTTTCCTTTCTAAATGTTTGAGAAGTCCAATGGTTTCTGTAGAGCTTTGTATCTGCTGCTTGCCAGTATGCTGGTCTTGCTCCTGTAATCAGGCAGCGTCAGGTTGGCACATGGACCTTTTGCTTGTATAACCTGGAGCTCCAATACCGTTTTCATGGTTCAGTGCTTCACAATTCCTGTGAATTTAAGATTCTTCAGTATCTGCCAGGACTGTATGAAGCCAGCAGGCTGTGGTGTGTTGGATTCTTTTGCACTGTTTAGTGGCACTGGTTTCAGAAGCAAGTACTGCCTTACCCAGAGTACCGCATCCAGCTCTAAGGCCACCAGCATAAGAAGGCGCATGGAGCTGTTGGAGCAAGTCCAGAGAAGGCCATGAAGCTGCTCAAAGGGCTGAAGCATCTCTGCTATGGACACAGGCTGAGAGAGCTGGTCCTGTTTAGCCTGGAGAAGAGAAGGCTCTGGGGAGACCTTAGAGCAGCTTCCAGTGCCTAAAGGGGCCAACAACAAAGCTGGAGAGGAGCTTTTGACAAGGGCAGGTAGGGACAGGACAAGGGGGAATGGCTTTAAATTGTCAGAGGAGAAATTTAGCTGAGATCTGAGGAAGAAGCTCTTCCCTGTGAAGGTGGTGAGGCCCTGGCACAGGTTGCCCAGAGAAGCTGTGGCTGCCCCATCCCTGGCAGTGTTCAAGGCCAGGTTGGTTGGGGCTTGGAGCAACCTGGTCTGGTGGAAGGTGTCCCTGCCCGTGGCAGGGGGTTGGAACTGGGTGAGCTTTAAGGTCCCTTCCATTCTTGGAGTCTGTGATATTCTGGAAGGATGTGGTTGAGCAGGGCAATCTTACATGGTTAGCAAAGGCACCAAACATCAGGGAAGTGGAGTGAGTTTATCTGTGTTGTTTTTTTCTTTTTTAACTGTTGTTCAGTAGGTATTCCTGCATGGTTGGACTGTTCTTCAGTGGTCCCTCTAGCTTTTTGATGGAGCTGGAGAAGGATCTGTGATGGCTGGTGAACCTCACCTCTGTGAGAGCCTGAGTCGTGGCCCTTGGGCAGAAGTTTCTGTACAGGCATTACGCAGTGACAGCTCTGAAGGAGCAGGGTTTGCTTTTGATCACTGGCGTTGAAGTGCAGATTATTACTCTTCTAGATCACAAATTCCCAACCATTCAGGTATAGCC
Organism: Pezoporus occidentalis; assembly: GCF_034315485.1. Classification (NCBI taxonomy): domain Eukaryota; kingdom Metazoa; phylum Chordata; class Aves; order Psittaciformes; family Psittacidae; genus Pezoporus; species Pezoporus occidentalis. Next base: position 220,336 of record NW_026916181.1, read on the forward strand.
CACCATTTCCTCTTAGACAAAGTGAAGACTTTGCTTTGTCTTCTGTCTTCTGTGGCTGTGTGAAGTTGCTTGTGGGCCCGTGTGGTCCTGCCTCTGGCTGAAGGATGCTGACTAAGATCTGTAACCAACCCATTCCAGGCAATAGCTTATGAGCTGGTGCAGTTTCCTCACATCTTATAAAATGGAAGTAACGGATACTAATAAAATATTATTCAAAGCTCTTGTTCCGAAGCTGAGCTTAAGAGTTAATAAATAGTGTTTGTGCTGAAGTATTGACTTGGACACAAATCCAGAGGTCTGACTTTCTTGGCTTTAACCACTGGTGTGGCTGTTAACGCTTTTTATGTATGTTCAGAGCCTTTTTTTTGTTGAGGGTTCTGTCACCATATTTTACTTCACATAACCACCTGAGGTTTGGGGTGGAATGAGCTCTCCTGAAAAGAAGTCTTTACAATCCATGCCTAATAGCTGCTTTTCTAACTAAAATACTGTACCTTCATGTAAGTGTGTAAAAGTAAATGTAATTGGATTATGCAAAATAATCTCTTAAAGTGAGGTTTTAAAGCAGTTAATAATAAGCAAGTTGGAGGTGTCTAAAGCTGGATGATGCTAACAGGTGCTTTGTGCAGCTGAAACATAAAAGGTCTCTTACAGAGCTGATATGTAAGAAAGACTTACTGGAACCCTCTCTTGCATTAAAATCGGGTTTTTAAGAGTAGAAATTTCTCTACACTGAAACTTCTAACTGTCTGATTTCAGTTCCCCCATTAAATTAATCCATTAAGGTTTGTGGCTGCTCTGTTTCATTACATGCTCTTAATTTGATGCTTCATTATTCTAGTGTAATTTGTTTCCACTCCCTCTTTAGATTGTTATCAAATGCCTCTTTAGCGGGGGTTTACTTAAAATTCTGGGGTTTGACTGTGTTACCTCCCACTTGCTTCTTGATGTTTGAGATTACAAGGTCCTGAAGGGGCTCTTCTGAAAGGGAATGTGTTGATTTGGGGGAGTACAAAAAGGTGTTTGGAGCATGTATGGAGTTGGCCGTCATACAGAAGACTTTTTCCTCACTTCTCAGAGAACAGCTAGACTCTGTTTTTCTCCTCCAGTCACTTCCATGAGTCTCACATCATGTCTCTCCATTGCTCTTGCAGGTCAGATTCCGGGGCCCGGTTCGATGATACCCGGACAACCCATGCCAGGCCGGATGATGCCAAGTGTGGCAGCTAACATCCATCCAGCTGGCGGTGGTCCCCCCCCACCTGGCATGTCACCGATGACAGGAAATTTAATTGGACCTCGTGTTCCTCTAGCAGCTCCGAATGGCATGTGTAAGTGGATGTCCAGCAGAAAACATTTTGAATATACCTGGTGTGGCTTTTTCTGTCTCTTGCCTAGTTGCTGGAAAACTCATTGCAGTTGAAACCCCTTTATCTGCTGCAGGAATAATAGGATCTCTGCATGTTGGAAGCCAAAGACTAGTGCCAGAGGTGTGCTTGAAGCTTTAAGTGCTTGTCTCCCCTCTAGGTATTCAAACATATTTCATTGTCCTTTATTTTATTTATAGCATCCCTTATTTTATTTATAATGACAGTAAGGCTCTGTGGTCATCATCACAAATTGCTCCTGACTTGCTCTGGAAGAACGCACAGTAGAGGTTCAGGAATTAACAGTATCTAAATCCTTACGTAGCAGAGGAGAGAATACAATTCAGTTCAACAATGCCTTGCTGAAAATTTGGCATTGTGATATTAGAAGGAGGAAGTCCTAATTAGGAAGAAGCAAAAGGTATATTGGGAATGTTCTTTACACACTATAAATACCTACACCTCCAAAACTGAAGTTGATTTATGCCAGCCAAAAAAAGCAGTAGCTCCTGTGTGGGTGTTACTTAAATGAGTGTGAGAATTTGGCCAAAGCCAGCAAGCAAAAGAGAAGCTGGCGTGGCTGGTGTAGGATGCTCTGCTCTGAATTCCTCAATATATTTGTCTGTATTAGCTGTAGCCTGGGACAAGCTGCTGGCCTGCTTCAGCACGGCAGCCTTGACCCCAGAAATGTTCCTCAGCACACAACTGTCTCCAAACAGGCAAAAGTTGTGATGGCTTGTAGTGCCTCTCCCAAAAAATAATTGGGAAAAGCCATCCCATTTTAGCCTCAGATGAAGGGAGTTGCTGAGGAGTACTGACTCATTGGTGTTAACCAGCATAAGCATGAGATGCTCCCTTCTGATGCTATTTTTGTTCAAACATTGCTCCTTATTCTTTTGGTGCTGTAGCTTTACTTGGTTTTCCTCCCTTTTTTTCTGAACCTCTACCTCTGGGAATATCTTACGTCAGGTTACATTCCTGCTTACTCTCTTCTCTTATCTTAATTTCTTTTTTCCCCTCCCCTATTGAACAAGTCAGTCATGTTCCATTAACATCTCCTCTCTGTGCATGAAATCTGGCCTTTTGTATCCTTCATTTCTTTCCTCCTACTTGCTGCATCTGTGGATTCCTCTACTTTAACCTACATACACTGCTCAGAGCTTAAGTGCAGGCTCTGTTTATATAAAGTCTATTGTTGCATCTATTTTTAAAGAAAAGAGCCATAATCTAATGGTTCAAGCACAGAGGTGGGAGATGAGAAATGCTAATTCCAGCTGAAGGTTGCTTGATGTGAACTTTGCCAGCTACTGAGCTGTCATCTTTTCTGTAAAATATGGGAATTTTTTTTCCCTCTTTCACAGTGTCCACACAGTGCTTAGTGGTTGAAAAGCACAATAAAACATGCAGTGAAGCTTCCTTGGGAAGCTGCAGTCATAGCCATTTCTGGGGACAGTCCTTGTTGCTTTTTCCTCCAACAGCCACATCTGCTGTGGCACATAGACATCTGGGCATCGGCATTGGGTTCCTTTTCCATGTTCAGCCCTTCCTGGTGTCCTGCTCACTGTTTCTCTGCTGTTTTTCCACAGATCCCCCTCCAGCACAGCCACCTCCACCAGCAGAAGGAGTGACTCCACCTCCAGCAGCAGCCCCACCAGCCTCAGCTGCTCCCTAAAGCAATCAAGGAAGAAGGAACTTCTACAGCAACATAGTGGTGACCAAAAATGAATTCCTCAGTTACCTCCTGTTCCCCTAGGAGATTTTCACCTCCTGTTGGCCTGCCCCGGTTGTGTATGTGTGCATATACATACACAGATACAAGCACATTATACACAGGATCTGCCCACCACTATGACTACCTGTAACTTGGCAATACTCCGCATTGCTTTGGGAAAGCTTCAGATCAAAGACGCCAGTAGTGCTGCCATGTTGCTGGTGGGAAGTCCTTTATGCTTTGGTCTGCTTGCCTTTCAGGGTGTGCTCAACTCTGGTTTCTTTCATCTTGGTGTTTTGAACTTTGGGTTCTCCTGGGGAGGGTAAAAAAGAACCAAGCTTGCACAGTGAAGGCGTTAGCTGAGCTTTAGGATGTAGCATGTGCCCACTCCACCTGTGATCTAATGTTTTGAGTTCTCCAGGTAGAGCAAAGCATCAAGGTTGGATGCCAAACCAGTGGTTCGAACAGAGAAGGAAAATAAGGGCATGTTGTAGCACAGAAAGTGCAGGAATGCCGCTGTGTTCATTACAGATATCTCATCATTAAGGACAGTAGCCGAGTCCTGGGGCTGCCTCGCTAACTTATTAAAGAAAATATTGATCCAGTGCAAATGAAGCCAGGGGTGAATCAATTGGAATAAAACCACTCAATGGTAGGAGTTTTCTTGCTCCAGTTTTTACCTTTCTTTTGCCTTTGAAGGTGGTAGTTGAACCTCTTGAGTAGTTTGGTACAGTAGCCAACTGAGGAATAAACCCATGATTTTTAGTCCCTCTTTTTGGAGCATATACTTTTTACTTTTTAAAATGAACAAAAAAAAAAAAGTAGATAGCAAAGAAGTGCTAGCATTTGGGATTGGGTTGGGATGGCTGGGATGCAAATGCCAGAACTACCTCCTGTGGACAGCTGAGGTGTGCAGAGTCAGCGACCGTGGGTCACGTCTCCAGGACAGCTCACACATTACCTTCCACTCACTGAGCTTCCATGGTCTAGGGGGTTGAGATGTGAGGGAACAGCTTCAGCAGGCAAATCTAGAAGCGCTCATTGAGACCATCACACACAGACCTTCAGGCTGACAACAGCTGCCTGTTTGCTCATCGTTAGTGACTGCAGAAAATCTTTTACCCATTGTGGTTTGGGTTCTCTGCTCTCTTCCTGGTATAAGAGCGTTTGCCAGGTTTCCTTGCAAAAAGTCTGGCATCTGCTTGCTTGTTTAAAGGGTGGCTTTCAGCAGTCAAGTGCAAGGTGGTGGCCTGAGGATTGACCAGAGAGAGAGCTCTCAAATACATCCGAAACCTGCAGAACCACCTATACCATTAAAAACAAAAAGATTTCCTTTGAAGAGCACTCAGGTGATGGACTCATCAAAGCTAATGGTTGAACTTCCCAGGTCTTACAAGCACATGAGTGCAGATTAACCAGTTCTGGGCTCCATGCTCAGATGATCATCCACAGCCTTGTTACTTCCAGCACATAGGAATGATGCTTTCCACTGTCAACCTCTAAGAATCCACAGTGCCTAGCAGAGAACAGTCAGGGCCTGCCTTCCTTCCACCTCCCACAAAGGAAATTCAGCCTCAACATTACCTTTCCCTCCAGGGTCTTTGGGGTGAGCATGGGATTTTCTGGTTCAAACCGTAGTCCAGTTTAGAATAACCTCAGGTTGTTTTTAGCGTGATCAAATATAAAAGATCCAGATGGAGACTATTTTTTACTGTACTAGTGGCGATCCTACAGAGTACCTGAATTCTTGACACTGTTGTGTTTCTGTATAAATAATACCTGTGCTGACTTTTTCATCTGATCCTATGTACAGGGCCGGTTTTATTCCTGCAACACAGCCTCCCAATTTTGTGAAATAAATCAAAAAACAACATGTTTTTTGTACAAAGCTTGCGCCACTTTGTCTGGAGTCTCCTTTCCCTCTGTGTGTGTTGTGGATGAGCTGAGACTTGTTAATATGATACGGGTTTATTTTGGGGCTGCATTTTGACTACAATGGAGTAAATGCAAAGCCTGATCTTGTTACTCTGCGAGGTGGGAGACACCAAATAGTGCAGGCAAGCAAAGGCCTTTTGCAATGCGCTCGGCGATCCCCTGCTTTGGAAAATGGTATTTTAGATTTAAAAAGCTTAATGAATCTGGACGAGGTAAAACAGTAATCGAGGCCTGATGGGATTATTTCTGTTTGATTCCTGCTTTCCCCACTGTTGTGCTGTGGACAATCGCTCAGGCTCGTGTTCCCAGTTGAATCACACACTTGAAAGAAGAGCTCTGAAGTGGCAGATTTTAATAGAGGAGGGCTGGGCACGCTGAGCAAGCAGGATCCCACTGTTCCTCTATTCCCATACCAGCTTCGCTGTTAATTGTTTAATTCAGATGCCTGTTCAGATCTTTTGTCCTCTCCTGCAGGGGTCCGGAGGCTGCCAGGGTAGTTTGCCTTTTTGGTTAAACTGAAACCAGGAATCCAGTCAGGTTTATGTCCTAAATGCTGTTGCTACTTCACGTAAGAGCCTTTTCCTCTGAGGAAGTGTGCTACTGGTGCTCCTTCCCAAGCATCCCACCTGTAATACCCACAGTCCCTAATTCCCTGAAGCTGGAGAAGGAAAAGCACAGGGCTGGAGATGTGTCTCCAGGTCCAGGACACCACATGAAAGCCCCATCTGCAGTTGGGGAACCCTTTTTGGGTGTCATGAGAAGTCCCTGGGGCTGGGGTCCTCTGCCAAACACTCCCTTGGTGGACTCCATAATGCTGCTCTGGTGTTGGGGCCAGGTGGGAAGCTGAGGAGCTCAGCCTTGGCACTCCGGGTGCCTTGGGCAAGGCTTGTCCTTTGTGATTGCACCCTTCTCGTCCTGGGATTGTCATTTTTCCTCCTCTCCTCTCCTTTTTCCTAAGGAGCGCAAAGAAATGGTAAATCATAGCATCAATTGTTGAACGCTTTCTTTTTTTATTGATGTGCCTTTAAAGCTTTGCAGTCACCAAAGATGCCTGAGGCTGGGCTGTTACCTTGACCGGGTGGTGGTCTGGATGCAGTTTGGGCCCACACTTGCTGTATGGATGTTAGATCCCCCCAGCTGGTCCTGGTGATGGGGTGGGAGCAGTACTGAAGGGCTGGGATCACTTTGGCTGCTGGGGTGTGGAGCGGTGATGGGCTGGAGAGAGCAAATTCCCATTGACAGCTTTATGATGGGAGCACAGTAAAGCTTGAAGGCACATTTAGGACTGGGCTCTAACCTGTAGCCCTTGAAACTGGTGCAATGTCCACTCCAACAATGCAGTAGCGTCTTTGAGGCCAAGGTGCTTTTGGGCTGTATGGAAGCTCATCTCGGTGCCAAACCTTTCTGCTCTCCTCAAAATAGTAGGTGTCCCTCCTGTTAATACACGCTGCTAAGAGGAGGTTATATCTTCATCCAACCTGATGGTGCCAGAGACAGGGATGGGACATGCAGGTTTCTTTTCTTAGCACTGTTGCCTCGTTGGCACAAGAAGCAATGGGGCAGTGGACCAGGAACGGCAGCAGGCATTCACACCCCCTGCCTGCACTTGGCTTGGCTTCCTGATAATATCCTAAAACTCCCTGTTGTGGCTGTGTCCTGACCAGCCATACCAGCTCCACCATGTGGTTCCTAATAAGCTGTTTGGGTTTTTTTCCCCTGGGCTTATTTAATAGGGCACCTAAAGAGTTTTGGTGTGCAAGTGTGCATTGGCCTCCAACGCGTTTAGTTCAATTCCTGTGCCTTTCTCATGAGAAACTTTTAAAACGGAGGATTTGGCAAGGCTGGAAACCCTTTTTCAGACTCCACAGGTTTTATAGCAACAAAGTGGGTAACCCCAATAGGTAGTGCCAGACACAGCACCTATCCCATGGGCTAATCCCCCCCCCAAATCCTGGTAGGAGCCGATGTGCCGCAGACAGTCGGTGGCAGTGGGTGACCTGCCAACGGCTTGGGTGTGCTGGAGCCGGTACCCTGCCTGGCTCTCTAGGAACAGGGTTGCTCTTTGTCTGCACCGTCTCCTGCCTGCCCCTGTGTGCTGTCTCTGTGGGAATTTCATTGGAACCTCCCGCCACTGCTCAGGGATCCTTCTCGGCATCCCTGGGAGCTGTTGCCTGGAAGCTGCAATGGGAAACCCGGGGTGATTATCTGGGTTTTATTTTTCCCAGATTCTTCATTTTTGTCCTTCCAAGTTGAAGTGTAATAACCCCAGCCCAGTCTCCATCAAAACCAGCAGCCTTCCTAGCATGCTTCCGGGTTTCTAGCACCAGGTCTGGATTGGCAGTGTTGATGGTCACAAACACCAAGGTAGCCTCCCCCAGGTCTGTGGTGCTGAGGTGACTGAGTGCCATGGGGAGGAGCAGGGCTCCAGTGCCAGGTGATCCAGCAGGCAAAAACCTGGACCAGCAACTTCCACAGCGCAAGGTTCAGCCCAGGTGCCGCTGGGAACTGTGTGAGGAGCATCTTCTCCCTGAGCACTGGTTCATGTGCAGTTGAAAGAGCCACCATATCCCTGGAGGATCCAGTCTGTGGAAATGCCTTGCTCTGTCCTAGCACTGGGGACTGGGGAAAGGCAGCTCTGTCCTTGGAGGATGCTCAGCAGAGTTGATTCCTGCAAACCCATACAGAAGGCACATGCAGCTGATGGAGCAAGTGCAGAGGAGGCCACAAAGATGCTCTAAGGGCTGGAGCACCTCTGCTACGGAAACAGGCTGAGAGAGATGGGCTTGTTCAGTCTGGAGAAGAGAAGGCTCCGGGGACACCTTAGAGCAGCTTCCTGTGCCTAAAAGGGCCAGCAAGAAAGCTGGAAAGGGGCTTTTGATAAGGGCAGGAAGGGACAGGACAAGGGGGAATGGCTTTAAATTGGCAGAGGGGAGATTGAGATGAGATCTGAGGAAGAAGTTCTTCCCTGTGAGGGTGGTGAGGCCCTGGCAGAAGTTGCGCAGAGAAGCTGTGGCTGCCCCATCCCTGGCAGTGTTCAAGGCCAGGCTGGACAGGGCTTGGAGCAACCTGGTCTGGTGGAAGGTGTCCCTGCCCGTGGCAGGGGATTGGAACTGCAGGAACTTTAAGTTCATCCAAACCATCAGACCCAGCAGTCTTTCTGGTTTTCCATTCCACATTAAAGTTCTCCCACCTTCTCTCTCTGCAGCTGTAGAGGAACAAGGCTTGAAAATGGCCGTTGCAGGGAGAGAATGTGCTGGGGGCTCTGCCCTTCCAGCTGTGGCTGCTTGGCTGATGTGGCTCTGCCTCTGTGACACGGAATCCCTTGAATCAAACATGCCAGCTCCCTGTGCAGGTCAAGGAGTTTGTCTTTCGATACCAGCTGCAGCACCGCAGGGCACACAGAGGTGGTGGATCCATGTGTGTCTTTGCCTGATGCTGCCAGCATCCTTCCCCGAGCTGCTCGTGCAATCCTAAACATAGCTCCTCTTCTGAGGACTCTGAATTAGAGCAATTTTCAGATCATCGCGGTGTCGGGAGCAGTTTGGGGTGTGACTGATGTGTGGTGGGTGAGTTTGTTCCCTGCTTCAGGCTGAAGGCAGCGGGGGAGCTGGGCCTGCAGGAGCACAGGGGATGCTGAAGGTTCAGTTTAAGTCTCACAGCTGCAGCAGCCAGCGGCTTCCTCCAGCTCTCGGTGTCGCATCAGCGCTCGTCACCTTGGAGCCGTGTCCTGGGAGGTGCCAGCCCCAATCAAGGGCAAAGCTGTCCCACTACAGCCCCGCCTGCCTGGGCTGAGATTGACCTTGGGCTCAGGCTCACCATGGGGGATGCTTTGAGAGGAAAGAGCTCGTGTGTCCAGGGTGAGCAGTGCCTGAGCTGGGGCAGGAGCCACCAGCCTCAGTCCTGTCTGTTCAGTTCAACATTTCCTGAAGTTGTGATTTCTTTGTGACTTTCCAATACTTGTTACTTTAAGGAAAATCCGGAAAAGGATGGTTTGAATGTCTCCCATACCTGGATGAGGATGAAGGATTTCAGGCAGCAGCCTGGGGAGAGATAATGGGGGAAAGAAAAGCTGGTGAAGAAGTGCTGGCCAAAGCCTATCCTGCCCCCACCATCGACCCCTGTTATCCTGCCTGGGTTCTGGTCGATGGGGACAATGACATATGGGACAAAGCTGATTCCCCCTGTTCAGCCGATGCAAAGGAGCTCAGTCTGTGCCTCCTCCAGCCTGCCTGTGTGTCCCCGTGGGGTCCCTGACCATAATCAGACCTGTCATCTGCACCCAGCTGGGTGCTGGAGCAGATCCCTTGACTGGAGGAATGTGCTGGTGTGTGGCTGGCCCATGGCTGCCAGTGCACTCTGGGAGCTGCCCATCAGGATGAGCCGGGATGCAGGGCTGAGCCGAGTGCTCCCCACGGTGCAGGCAGCATGAAGCAGAGCAGGGCTGGGGGGGGGGCAAAGCCCCTCCATGGGTTTTTGGGGACCACAATGTAGTGCAAGACTCCATGAGCAGCGCTTTGCTGGGCAGAGAAGGGATTTGGAGTGAGATCAGCTCCCAGGACAGACAGAGGGACAGAGCTCACACTGATTTGCTCTGGAAATGCCCCAGTCAGACCGTCCGTGTGGCTGCGTTTCATAATCTCTTAATTCTCCTTCAATGTTTTCAGTAACTCCCCCAGGAAAACATGCACTTGGCGGCAGCAGCCTGTGAGGAGGGAGCTGCTGCTCGGTTTCTCGTGTAAAACTGAAACAAACACAGTCACTGCCTGTCTCTGTCCTGCAGCCCCTCACCCAAGCCTCTGTTGCTGTTCCTGCCTCTGCCAAAGACAAATCTGAGACAAGTCTGTAGGAAACGTGGTGGAATCAGAATCACGAGATGGCTCTGGATCCCGTGCTGTGCTCTGCTGCCTTGTCTGCTCCTGAATTTAAGCACAGTGATGGAGCCTGACACATTAAGGCTGTGCCACACTTCACCCACTGCATGTCCTGGGGGTGCAGGAGGCTCCAAAATTCACCCCCCAGCTGGATGATACTGGCTGGCTGGCTCGTATCATCCAGCACGTCCCTGCCTGGAGCACAGCATCCACCCTGGTCCTCCCCTCTCTGTTGCTGCAGCTGAGCTCTGCCCACAAGAGGGGGGCAAGACCCTTGGTTCCCCCTTGCCCACCTTGGTTTACTGATGGGGCCTAATACAGAGCCATGGATGGGTGCGGAGCCTGCACCAGGGGGAGGCTCTTCCCATGTGAACATGGTCTGCATGGAAATGTGATGGGCTCCATCCTCCAGAACTGGGGGGAAACAGCCTCTAACAGAGGCTGGGGGTGCCAACACCCCCTTATCACCCATGGGATCCAGGGCAAGGTCCCTCCTCCCTGCGGCACTCAGCACACTGGGGTGATGGGACACCAGCATGGGCCGCCCCAAGGGCTGGTGCAGCCTCCAGTTATGGGGATGTCCAAGACCCAAACAGACGTGGTCCTGGGCAACCTGCTCCAGGCTTGAGCTGGGCTTGGCCCATATGGTCTCAGGGCTTCCGCCAACCCCACAAGCTTCCTGCCCCCAGGAATTACCATGGGCACTGGAACCTTCCGTGGGCTTGAGAAGCTCTTGAACATAAACACCTTGAGCCATCGCTGCTGCGTGCTGGCACTCTTCACAGGGAAGAGTTGGGTGCAGGATGGGTGCTGCTGCCCTTCCCAGCCTCCACCTCCCTGCCCCATGTGGCTTCCTCAGCACCATCCCATCCCCAGGATCCCACCCTTGGTCTCTTGCTGTGATGGCACAGACACAGTGGGGGGACCCCCATCCCTGGGCAGCACATGGGACCCCGATGCCTCTTCCTGACCCTTTTCCCCGGCTGTCAAGGCTGTGTCCCCCCATCCATCCCAGCGGCCCCTCGGCTGGTCCCCTTGGAAACGCATCCAGGGGCGGAAGCACGGGGAATATTAAGCAGGTGCAGCCCCTTCAATCCCCCTTTGAGAGGGGACAGAGCAGCGCTTGTTCCCAGCGCAGGGAGCTTGGCCAGGCACGGCTGCTGATGCTGGGGGGAAAAGGGGACCCCAGCCCCCCACAGCCCAGCACCCCCAGCCCCTGCAGCACCCCCCCCCCCCCATGGCTGCCCCTCTGTGGGGGCTGGGGTGGGATGGGGTGCACCGTGGATGGGGGGGGCGTGTGTCACAGCTTAGCTGATGTAGGTCTCACACAGAGACTGGGAAGTACTGAAATGGGGTCGCCCGGGAGTACCCCCTGCTCCCCAAAGCCTGCCCCGAGCATCCTTCTGTGCCGCGGGATGCAGGAGCCGCCATGGCTGGCACATTCCTGTGCTGTGGGTGGAGTAGGACATGGGTGACCTTGGAAAGCCTCTTCCAGCCGGGAGCTCACCCCAGCCCCGTGAGGATGAGGTGGGGACGGGTGAACGGTGCAGAGGACAGCAGTGGCACAGCCACTCTCCAGTGCATGGGTCCAGGCTGACACACCCCCCCCCCCTCACCGTGCAGCTCAGGGTGCCCCCCATGCGTGGGGGGTCCGGGAGGTCCCATGGGCGTACCCCCAGCTGTGCACATGCCTGGCTCTCCACTGTGTGCTTGTCCACCCTCCTCTGCCCGCTGCCTGCCCGCAGCCCCCCCTGGGCTCGCCCTGGCCCATTTTTAGGCTGGTCACGTCTGCGTGGCTTCTTTTCTGCCTGCTCCATCCGGCCGCTGTGTCGGCTCAGCCCTCCTGCACCACACCGGGCCGCGGCCCGGAGCAGCGCCCTGCCACAGCGGGTACAGCCCCCTGCCTGCACCCCGTGCCCTCACCCCTCCCTGCACCTTCAGCCCGTCATGGTGCCCACATGGAGGGAGTCATGGGTGATGGATGCACCAGTAGCATCTGGACCAGTTTGGCACTGGGAAGTGGCACCGTGGCTGTGGGGTGCCCACTTGGGGACAAGGGGGGCTTGACTTGATTTTGGGGTCTTTGCCTGGGGAGGGGACCCTGCCCAGCACCCAAATCTCATGCAGTGAAGCCTCACCATGGATTTTGGTGCTGTGCCCTCACCCTGCTGCTGCTGGGAGTCCCCAGCCCAACCTGCCAGGGCTGTGCATGAGGATGGGGTAGGGGTTGCAGGGTAGGGGTTCCCTTGCACCACTTGGGGATGCCGGAGGGGATGTGCTGGTGCAGAGGTGCCCCCCCCCCCCCATGCAGAAGCAGTTTGGGGGGGTCGGGGGGAGGCCTGTGCTGGCTGGGAGCAAGGAGAAGCGTTTGGGAAGGGGAATGTGTGTGTGCTAATGAGGAGCCCTGTTGCTGAGGGGGAATTCGGGGGGGGGAGCAGATGGTACAGTGCAGGTGTACCCCCATGCACGAGCAGTGAGAAGTGCTGGCGCTGATAGAGGTGTCCCGGTGCTGGTACAGGACTTCCCCCCCATGCAGCAGCAAATCGGGGGGGGGGGGTGTCAACACGGGATCCTGGTGCAGGTGGGGTTTGGGGGGAGCAGCTTGGGGTGCTCAATGGGCTGGCTGGGAGTGCTGGGGAGGTGTCCCAGTGCTGGGGCAGGGATGCCCCCCATACATCACATTTGGGGCGGTGGGGGTGTCAGTGAGGAATCCTGGTTCTTGCGGGTTGTATCCTGATGCAGGGGCAGTTTCTGGGGGGTCAGCGAGGGATCCCGGTGCAGCGGGGTCCCGGTGCAGGGATGCCCCCTCCGTGCAGGAGCAGTTGGGGGGGGGGGGGGTGCTCAGGGAAGGGCTCCTGTTGCGGGGGGTGCAGGGATGTTTCCCCCGGGACGCCGGGAAGGTTCCGTTGCCTCGTCCCAGTGCTGCCGGCGGCATCCCCGGTCCCGCGGGCGGAGCCGGCGGCTCCCGCCCGCCCTCTCCCGCCTCCCCCGGCCCCCCCGGCTCGGCGCGGCGCGGAGCGGCGGGAGGCGCGGAGCGGGGCGCGGGGCGCGGGCGGAGCCGCTGCCGGTGCCGGCCCCGGTGGCGGAGCCGCGGGTCCCTCCATGCCGCCATGGCCCCCGCCCGGCCCCGCACCGCCCGGGCCCTGGCCCTGCTGCTGGCGATCGGCGCCCTCGGTACGTACCGAGCATGGGGATGGGGATGGGAGGGGGCACGGGGGGGCTGCGCCCCGGCATGGGGCCGGATCTTGCCCCGGGGACCGGGGGGGTCGGGTCCGACGCCCAGGGGCTTGTCACCTGTAGGAGGGCGGGGGGGGGGGCGGGTCCCAGGCGGCAGCGGGGGTTCCGCGGTCCCGGGCGGGGGCTGCATTCCTCTGCAGGGAAGGGGGGGGTCCCCTTGCCGGGGCTCTGTCCCCTTGCAGGGGCTGGATCCCCTTGTCAGGGGTTGGATCCCCTTGTGTGTGTGTGGGGGGCTTGATCCTGCTGGAGGGGCTGGATCCCCTTGGATGTATGGGGTGCATCTGCAGGAGCCAGGGAAGGGCTGCATCCTCTTGCCGGGGGCTGGATACCTTTCGGGAGGGCTGGATCTCCCCGTAATGGGGCCGGGTACTCTTGTAGCGGTGGGCTTGATTCTGTTGGAGGGGCTGGATCCCCTTGTATGTATGGGGTGCATCCGCAGGAGCCAGAGGAGGGACTGGCTCCCCTTGCAGGGGTTGGATCCCCTTGTGATTTATGGAGTGCACTTGCAGGAACCAGAGAGGGCTGGATCCCCTTCTCAGGGGACTAGATTCCATTGCGGGGATAGGGGGGAGCTGGATCCCTCTCTAGGGAGGCTGGATCCCCTTGCAGTTGGATTGATCCTGCTGCAGGGGCCGGATCCCGTTGAAGGGGCTGGATCCGGTTGTGGGTACTTGCAGGAACCAGAGGAGGCATGGTTCCCTTTGCAGGAGGGGCTGGATCCTTTTGCAGGGGTTTGATCCCGTTAGGGGAAGAGGGGGGAGTTGGATCTTGCTGTATATATGGGATGCATGTGCAGGAACCAGAGAGGGCTGGATCCCTTGTGAGGAGGCTGGATTTCATTGCCGGGGGGGCTAGATCCTGTTGCAGGGTCTGGATCCCGTTTAGAGGTGGATAGATCCCATTGTGTGTAGTGGGTGCCTATGCAGGAACCAGAGGAAGGGTGGACCTATTTGGGAGGATCGGGGGATGGAGGGGTGGATCCCGTTGCAGGGAGCTGGATTCCCTTTTATATGTATGGGGTGCACTTACAGGAACCAAAGGACGGCTGGATCCCTTGTAGGGGGCTGGATTGCATTGCAGGGGGAGCGAGATCCTGTTGCAGGGGGCAGGATCCCATTGTGGGGGGGCTGGATCCCGCGATGTGCACGGGGTGTGCATGTGCACATGCAGGAAGTAGAGGAGGGGCTGGATCCCCTTGCAGGGCAGCTGGGGGGTCTGGACCGGGGGCAGCTTGGCTTGGAGGTGGGGCTGTGTCATGGTGGGGGATGTCACAGAGTTTGGGGATGATGAATGGGACTGTCATGGGTACGGGGGGACCCACAGCGCTGGGGGCTTCTGCAGGGTTTGTCCCTTTGGTCCCCAGGAGAGGCTGTAAAAGACTTGGGTGCAAACCCCCTCCCCAAAAGATGCCTTGTCGTGGTGCGGGGGGGTTGAGGTCGAGCAGGCGGGGACACAACGCGCCCCGCCAGGGGTGTGGGGGGCTCCTCTGACACCTCTTCCTCTCCTTGTCCCCCTCCAGCATCTGAGTGGCCCCCCCAAAACGCCAGCGAGGCCGAGGGGCGAGGCTCGCGGTGGGACCCGGTGAGCGGAGACCCCCTGGGGGGGCCCAGCAACAGCTCCAGCGCCGGGGGGGCCGCGGCGGGGCCCCAGCTGGAGCCCCCCGGGGTGGGCGCAGCAGCCACCACGGACGCGGCGGCGGTGCCGGAGGGGTGCGCGGGGTGCGCAGGCGAGGGTGACGCCAGCGCCTTGCCCCCCAGGACCGGCCCGGCGGAGGACGGCCAGGCCGCGGTCACCTGGCCCGGGGACGGGGCCGCGGTGGCGCTCGGCAGCCCCGAGGAGGCGGGGAGCGGCGAGAGGCCCACGCAGGCCTCCCTGCGCAGCCCCGCGGGGCTCGGGGGTCTCACGGCCGCCCCGCCGAGCCCCCCCGGCCCGCAGCTCGCCACCGACTCGGCCGAGTCCGACCTGCTGCTGGTGGCCGCGGGCTCGGCCGCGCCGCGGATCCCGGTGCCCGGTGAGCCCAGCCCCGTGCCGGCAGCCACGGGGGACTCGGGGCGTCCCCCGGAGATCCGGGAGGCCGCATCCAGCCCGGCCCCGGCGCAGGGGGCTCGCGGCTGGACGGATCTGACCTGGCTGCAGGAGCCCGGCGCCACCACCCCGCGCCCGGCCGAGCCGCCCGCCGACCGGACGGCCTCGGAGATCATCGACGTCGACTACTACGACCTGTTTGAAGGGGGCGAGGGACTGGGGGGCTTCCCCGGGGGTGGCCGTGGGGCGGCCGGCTCGGCACGGCAGCGGGAGCAGGATGGGGCAGCCACGCCATGGGCCCTCCATGAGCTCTATGACGACTTCACACCCTTCGACGAAGCTGATTTCTACCCAACCACCTCCTTCTATGCCGACGGGGATGAGGAGGATGAGCTGGAGGAGGATGAGGAGGAAGAGGATGAGGAGGAAGACGGGGGGCTGGAGGACGAGAATGGATACCGGCCACCCGCCTCAGCTGTACCCGGTGCCCAGCCGGTGCCACGGGACCCCCGACCCAACGGCCGCCACGACATGGCCCCACCACAGCCCTCCGGTGTCGTGGGGGGTAGCCCCACGGCGTGGCCACGGCCTGGGGAGCGGGGCCAGGCAGAGAACGGCACCGAGTGTCGGAGCGGTTACGTGCGGCACAACAGCTCCTGCCGCTCCGTTTGCGACCTTGTCCCCAGCTACTGCCACAATGGCGGCCAGTGCTACCTGGTGGAGAGCCACGGGGCCTTCTGCCGGTAAGGGACGGGGACCCTGAGGGTCTGTGTGTGTTCTCCGTTCCCATACATCCCCCATTCCTGGGTTCTCCAACTCCATGCGCTCCATCCCTGAGTTTTCTGTCCCTCATGCACCCCATCCTCAGTCTCTCTATCCCCCAATGCAACCCATTCCCGGGATCCCCATTCCCTGTATCCTACCCTTGGCTTTCCAGCCCCCTGCACCCTATATTTGGTTCTCCAACCCTTTGCATCTCATCCTTGGCTCTCCATTCCTGTATATCCCATCCCTGGGCTCTCCAACTCCAAGCATTCCATTCCTGTGCTCTCTGTCCCCCATGCACCCAATTCTCAGTCTCTCCATTCACCACTGTAGCCCATCCCTGGGCTCCCCATCCCCTGTACCTCATCCTTTGCTCTCCATCCTCACACATCCCATCCCTGGGCTTTCCACCACCCATACCCCATCCCTGGGCCCTTCAACTCCATGCACCCCATCCCTGAGCTCTCAATCCCCCATGCAACCGATTTGTAGGCTCTCCTTCTCCCTGCACCCCATGCTTGGCCTCTCCATCCCCATATATCCCATCCCCAGAGTCTCTATTTCCATGCACCCATTCCCACTCTCTCCATCACCCTGCACCCTGTTCCCAGGCTCTGTCCCTGTACACCCCCATCCAGGTCCCTCTGCCCCTGCAGCCCCATTCCCCCGGGACACAGAGGGGCTTTCCCTGCCTCCCGAGTGGCGACTGGGCAGGAATTAGGTCAGGGCCATGCAGGCTCCGGGGCTGCCGCGCTAATCGTCCCTGGCAGATTGCACCCGGGGAGGGCCGATGCCGGCTGTGCTGCACGGCTCAGCACGTGTCGTGTGGCTGGCACCGAGCCCGCCTGCATGGGGGGACACGGGTGTCCCTAACTGCCCCCACTGGGCAGTTGCTGGGGCTGAGCAGGGCTGGGAAACACGGGTGTGGGAGACGAGCATCACCCTGCACAGACCCCAAGGGGTCACACTCCTCAGGGACCTGTTAATCTCACCCCCCCATCAGATGCCCATAATCTCCCCCATTACAGATGCTGGTGTCCCCCACCATTTGGGACCCACATTTTGGGATGGGGGTCCCCTAATCGCCTCCCCTTGCAGGTGCAACACACAGGACTACACATGGCACAAGGGTATGCGCTGCGAGGCCATCGTCACCGATTTCCAAGTGATGTGCGTGGCCGTGGGCTCGGCCGCCCTCGTGGTGCTGCTGCTCTTCATGCTCACCGTCTTCTTTGCCAAGAAGCTCTACCTGCTCAAGACGGAGAACAGCAAACTGCGCAAGACCAAGTGAGTGCCACAGGGACAGCCTGGCACCCCTAAAACTGTCCCAAACCACTGGGGGTGGCACCCTGATAGCTGCAACAGTTTCTGTGGGCTCAGCATCCTGGCTGGATGCGGTCCCATCCCCGTGTCTGTGCTGACGGGGACAAGGTGACAGTGGGTGGCAAAGCTGGAAGCTGCCCTGCGGGGACATGGCTTGTGGCTATTGCTCCGTGTTTAATCCTTTAAAGCTGCTCCCGACTGGCACCAGTTAATCTGGTTCACTGGGAGCTGGGGCCACCGGCTGGGCTCACCACACTGCCCGGGAGCCACTGGAGATGGTCCCCACTGTGTCCCTGGGGCCAGGGCTGGGGGGTGGGTGACAGGGCTGGCATGGGTGGAGGTTTGGGTCATTTCCCACCCACCTCCCTGGAGCCAGGGAGGAGAAGGCCCTGCCCGCCTGGGTCCCTAATGAGCTGTTAATTAGTGTTTGGAAGAGCCAAGTGTAATTAGCAGCAAAGCTCCCTGCCAGCCCATGGGTCTCCTTCTCAGGCCCTGGGACCGTGTGGCTCCTGCCTGCCCTGGGCTGCCCTCACTGCTTCCCTGCCTAGGCCTGCCTGCACCTTCCCAGAGCTGAGGGCATTTAGCCCCAAACCTCTATTCCTGGGGACATTTAGCCCGCAGACTTCCAGTGCTGGGAGCATTTATCTCCCCCAACACCATGTTCACCCTGGAACACTGGGGCATGGGGGGTGCTTGTTGGCATCCCCAGTCTCACCATTGTGCTCTCCTCTCCCCACGTTAGATACCGCACCCCGTCCGAGCTGCACAACGACAACTTCTCCCTCTCCACCATCGCCGAGGGCTCCCACCCAAATGTAAGGAGGCTTCTTGGCACTGTCCCCTCCTACCCTTGTCCATCTGTCCAGTAATGTCTTGTCTGCCCCCTCCATCCATGGTCTTGGCACTTCCTGGGTGATGGCATCACCACCGGATCCCTCTGCACCCTCCTGTCCCCGTCCTGCCATGGCCACCACTCCATCCCTTCCCTTTCAGGTCCTGCAGTGCCACATCCTGTCCCAAATACCCAAACCGGCCCCAAGCCAGGCTGGGGGTCGCTGTCATCCCACTGTCCCCCTGCCCCATCCCCTTCCCTCCAAGTTCCTGGTGGCTTTGGCTCTGTGTGTGGGGTGGCTTGTGCTGGCGTTTTCAGGGAGGAGACAGCCAGTGCGATATGGCTCTGTCAGACCATGCTCCCTGGCTGTGCCATCGCTGGGGCAGGGCTGGCAGATGACAGCCAGCAGTGGTGGGTGACGCCAGAGGATGGAACACTCTGGGATGCTGCTGGCTTGGTCAGGATGCAGCTGCCGGCATCCCCCAGGGCTGCCCTTCCAACCTCCTGTCTTTCGAATTGGAACAGAGAGAAGCGAAGGGCTTTGCCGAGCGGGAGCCGGAGGAGGAGCATAGGTCCCTCTAGCCTTTGTCTTAGCCCACCCACCGCCAGTTCTCCCTGTCTTTCGACTGCCTTTAGCAGCCATAGCGTCTGCCACTGGCCATCCTGGCAGGAGGCTCCCGGAGCTGGCTCACTCCCTGCTGCAGAGAGGATGAACCTTGGGATGAATTCAGTACCACTCCACAGCATCTCACTGGGCTCTGACCCATCCCTTGTCCCCTCCAGGATGTGGAGGGCTTGGTCCTGCAGTGGCACACGCACCTGGGATGCAGCACACTGAGGATGTGGAGGGGACAGCGGGGTCAACACCCTGGCAAAGAGGTTTTTGGGGACATGAAGTGCAACCCCTCTGCTGGGCAATAGAGCTTAGTGCTCATCCCATGGGATTTGTCCTGGCACCAATGGCATAAGCCTCGGACTGACTGAGCACCTCTCATAGCGTCACTGCATAGAAGGTGGTGGTTTCCATCCTCATATGACCATGGCTGCATGACACTGGCCCTTGGGTATCTCCATCCGTCCGCCACTTGCAGGGCAACACTGGGAGCACCGTAACCACTACAATGCCAGTAGGTGCCTCACCACGATGGCTCATCCTGTCCTCACAGCCCACCATGCCATAGCTCATTCCACCCCACCAGCACCAACGGTGACGCCAGGACTGTCCAGGAACAGACATTGTCAAACACCACTGGAGTTTGGCCCCGGCACCAGCAGTGTGGCTCTCCCCATGGATGTGGGACAAGCTCTGGGCACAGCCCAGCCGTGGGGGAAGATGCTTCCAGCAGCTGTGTGGGGACATCGGGAAGAGGTGTCCATTGGGAAGAGGTGGATCTGGCCAGTGGCATGGTGGGGACACCTGTACATTAACTGCAATAAATCCAACCCCTTGGGCCTCCTGCCAAGCGCCGCTTCCTCAGGGAGTTACTGATTCTGGGGATGATGAGATGAGCTAGGCTTGAAATGGGAAGAGAAACTGGGTGGTGGGGGTGGCTTGGAAAGGTGATGGGTAGGATGGCTCTTGTGGCCAGCATGGCTCTTGAGTGGCTTTGGGTGCTGGAGGCACCCCATGGTGGGGAATCTGTGGTGGGGATTGGCAGCGAGTCACCAGTGTTCAAGGCCAGGTTGGATGGGGCTTGGAACAACCTGGTCTAGTGGAAGGTGTCCCTGCCCGTGGCAGGAGGTCGGAACTGGATGAGCTTTAAGGTCCCTTCCAACCCAAACCAGTCTGATTCTATCATTCTATGACCCTCTCCCCCCATGCTGTGAGCTCTATGCTCCTCATGTACTGAGATATGCATTGCATGGGGGGGACATTTTGAGTCACCTTTGGGCAACCCTGCCTGCTGCCAGGGGCTGCCTGCAAGGAAACAAAGCCCCAGCTGGGATGCCAGTGGGGACACCAGTGCCTTCACCCAGTTCTCATTGCCAGACACCCTCCATTGCAGCAGTGTCCCCCATGTCATGATCATCTCTTGACCCCCCTATCTCTCCTGGCAGGATGACCCCAGTGCTCCCCACAAGCTGCAGGACTCCCTGAAGTCCTGCCTGAAGGATGAGGAGCCATTTAACATCCACAACTCGATGTCGCCCAAGCACGACGGCAGCAGCAGCAAAGGGGAGCAGGACAGCAGCGAGCTCAACTGCCTGCAGAACAACCTGACGTGAGCAGGGCAGGAGAAGGAGAAGGCGAGAGCGGGAGCCAGCCCTCCCGTCCCCTGCTGTACACGTCTCCTGCCTCCTCCCTGTCTGGTATCTCCCGTCTGGTATCATTTTCCCGCTCCGTGGCATGCTTTGATGTGTTTTGTACAGAGGAAAACAGAAATTAATTAATAATAATAATAATAACAAAGCCAAAGGCTGCACATGGCCTTTGGCCGCGTCGTGGGGGTGTTTGGTTCGTGCTCCGTGTATCTCGCTTGGGTTAGTTCAGCGCTGTGATTTCTAAACCTTTGCTGTCCTGCAACTGACTTTTTTTGTACTTTGCCCCACTTTTTTTGAAATACAAGTAAAAACAACAACAAAAAAAAAAAGGGAAGGAAGATCTTGAAATAAACCATTTTTTTTTTAAAGTTAAGCCTCTCGCCAGTGATCTCCTGACACAGAGACCGCATCTCCTCACTCCCTGCTTCCCAAGGGTCCCATCTGAGCATCACCCAGGGAGAATGGCGTGTGCCTGGTCCCCCCTCCTTGACCTTCCCAGCTTTGCTGGGCTAGGTGCGCAATGCATCCCACCAGAGCGGGATCCCTGTGGGTTGTTGCCATCCCAGACAGCTTGGGGACCCCCTGGGACGTTTGACGGATGTGCCTGGGCTGCTCCCTGCTCACAGGGGCTGCTCCATCCCCATCCCAATCATGGGATGGGTGCACAGGGGGTGAAGCTGTCACTGACACCATCCTCACAGCCGCCTCCTTGCAATGGAGCAGCTCAGGATGTCAGTGGGATTTTGAGCTCTGCAGCCAAAACACCCCAAGGTTGTCACCTCCCCAGCTCCTTGTTCCCATCTGCTCAGAGAAGAAACTGGCGCTGCTGTCCCAGCAGCTTTGGCAATGTTGGCCTTGCTTCTGCTGGTGTAAATGAGAAGCAGCCCCGTGCCCCCATTGCCTTCACCCTGCCCTGGGACTGAGTGTGGAGGGGGGTCTCTGCCCAGGGCACCCCACCCTCCCACTGCCCTCCCCTCCGGCTGCGGCTCCGTCTCACTTTCCACAAGAGCCCAATTTCTTCCGGAGACGGATTCAACCACAAGCCAAAACCCACAGCTCCTCGGGAGAGAGGAAATGAAGCAATTAATCAACATACAATATTAAGCGTGGCACACGTTAGGGATGCAGCCAACGATCTCCCTGGGGCAGGTAGGAGCTAAAGCTGCAGCTCAGCATGTTTTAGTTGCCTTCTGTGGGCTGCTAAATGATTAATTTTCAGCACATTCAGGGACATTAAAAACTGAGGGGTGGTGGTGGGAGCCAGCGAATGATCCTGGGGGTCACGCAAAGTGGAGCAAGTGGCTAACCAGCACCACTGGGGCTATGCTTTTTGCCATTCTCCTTCCAGCATGGAACTGTATGACAGGTAAATCCATGGATAAAGCACCTGGGCAAGCACAGACACAGCAGCAAAAGATGGCTGGAGCCAAGCCTGAGCGGAGAGTGATGCACTGGGGAGCAGGAGCTCTGCTGAGTGGAGGGGAGACACTGATGCCCAAGGAAGCTTCATGGAAAAGAAGGCAGTCCTGGCACGGGCAGAGGCTGAGCTTCCTATGGGCCTGAGCGGGATGGGAAGGGGGCTGGAGTGGGATGAGGGTTGCTGTGACAGGAGGGAGAGGACCCATGCTTGTGTATCAAGAATGAGAGGAGTAGAAATGTTTATGGCTATATGTAAGGAAGGGGATGTTGGAAGGAATTGGGAAAGACATGGGGTTGTGGGTGAGAAATACCTGTGGGAAAGAGGAGGGAAGGGGCACTGTGGAGATAGGGGAGGCCACTTTGCTTCTCCAGCTGCCCTTGGAGGGAGTCGGTGGAACCAAATACAGGGAAACAGCAGCCAAAGAGTGAGACCAACCGGCAAACGTGTGGCTGCATGGTGGGCTCTGGAAACCATCTCCTCCTGGCTGGGATCCTTCCTCATGGTGGCTGTGGGTCCAGCAGGATGCTGTCTGGGGAGAGAAGAAATTCTTTTCAGGGAAGAAGCAGTCAGCATAATGCTGCTCCCTTGATCAGACAGAGAAACCTCATCCCTGTTTTGCTGTCCAGAAGTAGGCAGGTCTCCTGCCTGGAGATGGGATCACCCCTTTGGATAACTTGGAGGGACTGCTCTTTCTTCTGCTTGGAGGTGAGGTACAGCCCATCCATCCCAGCACAGCCCATCCATCTGGGATCTGCCCTGGCTCAACACAGAGGTGCCCACCTTGGGAGTGTCCCAGATAAGCAAAGTGGCAACTGGGGGTTCCTGTCCTTGGACACTGATTTTTCATCCTTCCAGATGAGCCCAGCACATGGCTGATGTGTAGTGGGCAGTAGGGGACAGCATCTCCACAAAGCTGCAGTGGTAACTCCTCGGGGATAACCCCCTGTTTAAGAGCAGGAACAGGTGGAACCAAGGAATCAAGGAGAGGGGTATTACCCCTCAGTAGTCTCATCTGCAGCTACTCACCCATACAGGCTGCAGGGACTGATGCGGATTGAGGGCAAAATCAGGTCACAAGGATTTAAGCAGGTCTAAGGATGCTCCTGGTCAAAACACACATTAAAAGAGCAGAGGGTGTTTATTCCCCCTGTCCCCCTGCTACAGGGTAGCAGTCTGACCCCCATAATTCCCCTCCTTCCTGTTCCCCGTTTTGGACCCTACTCACCTACCCGGTGCGCTCCTGCTTCCTGCATGAAGACACAGCTTCTGTCCCCCATGTCACTCCAGCTGCCCATGAACCCTGGAGCCCCTTCCTGCCCTGGGGCCAGCATTCCTCGCTGTGCCTCTGTTTCCCCCCATGGGTGACAGCATGTTCTCAGCCCTCAGGCTCTCCTCCTGCTCCAGCTTTGCCAGAGCACTGAGGGAAGGAGGAGCATGGTTTGCACACGCGGGTGCATTGGGGTTACCAGAGGGGCCAGGCTCCCTGTCAGCACATCGTCTGACCCAGAGAGAGCAGAAGGGACAGCAAAGTGCATCCGCTCTGTGCCATGTGCCAGTCACCAGAGCTGATTTCATGGGCCCTGTGGTGGAATTTGCTTCCCAGCCAGCAAAGCAACACATGGTATTTTAATCAAAGGCCTAATCACTGTGAAACGGTGGGGCTGCAGACTGCTATTAAATTTAAATGCTTGGTTAGTTTGCAGGGAGGGGAGGCGGCCTTTTGTGGATGGGCAAGGGCTGGCACAGGATGCGGGGTGCAAAGGGATGGGAATTGGCGGCGGCACCGGGTCTGTCCTCCTCGCTCGGTCATCCTCTTTTCTCTTGCAGACACATAACAGGATTAGAGCCACAACCCCAAGACAAGGCGCCTTTCTTCCTCTTGATGAGCTCCGGCTGCCTGGAACAAAATAGCCAGAGTCCCAGTGCACCGGTCGAGCCCTGGCCGGCAGAGAGAAGGAGGGAGAAGGGGTCAGAACGGCAGCTCCGTGGTCCTGGCAGGCTGTGTGCACCCCAAGTGGTCTCAACACCCCTGCTGCAGGATGCTGCTTCTCTGGGACCCGTCCTTCCCATTCCCAAACCTGTGGGTTTGGCTGTCCTTCCCCGAGCTGCTGGGAGCTTTCCCTGGGAGCAGGAGCTGGAGGTTTGTCTCATACCTGGAGCTAGTGAGGTGGGATCGCTGTGCCCATGTCCCCTCCAGCACCATCTCTTTGCTGGCTTGGGTTTACACACACCAAGCAGCTGGGCTGCCTCCTGGCTTGTAGGACCTTTTACCTGGTGTTTGCATAGCCAGAAAGCATCATGAGTATTCTGTGGTGGGAAACAGCAATTACTCCATTATTCTCATTGTAACAGGGAGCGAATCCAGTACTAAACTGCCCCTGTGCTGGATTTAAAGAGAGGAGAAAAGCAAAATCCTCTTAGCTTCATAAACTGTGAAATGCTCAGTGTGGGAAAGAACAGCTGGGCATGCGTTTGCTGACACTGGGGAAGCTCTGGGGACGGCTTTAGCCATGGCAGCCCCTGTTTGTCACTGCTTTGTGCCACGCTGGCCAGCAGAGACATTGGGTTAACTGGTTCTGCTGAGAGAGGAAGAGAGTAGGGCACAGCCACCGACTGAAGACTGAATTGAAACTTAAAGGCAGGAGGCAAATTGGCCAAGACCGAGTGTGGGGTGACCGAGCTCACAAGCCTCATGAAGGGACGTGGAAGAAAAGGGAAATAAAGAGAAAGGACCCTGAGGCACTTGGAGAATGGGTAAGTAAGATCTCATGGGAGGCACATTTAAAGGTGAAAGGAGCTGAGGAAACCGGCGGTCCTTCAAAGCAATGGTGCAAACAACACACATACAAGCCAACCCAGTAGGAAATGTAGTAGGAACCAGCTTGGCTCTGTCACAAGCTCTTCACTGACCTCAGGCTCAAGAGAAAAAAAATAACATTTATAGAAAGTGGGAACTAGGTCAAATTACTAAGGACAGTTGTAAGAGAAGCATAAGCATGTGGGGAAACATCAGAGAGGCCAAAGCACAAATTGAGATGGAAATAGTGAGCATCATTCTTCAAGTGGAAGAAGAAAAGACTACAGGATGAGAATGAGCAAGGGAGTGTTGGTGCAGACCCTGAGAAGAAGGATGGCTGCTGACAGAGGCTGAGAACTCAAGGGTTTCACTGTTTATTTTTTTTCTGAAGCCAGTCTTTAAAAATATCAACTGCAAGCAGCTGCCTACCACAATGAGCAAGATTTTGTGCTCTCCACGGGGAGAGTGTTAACTGCAATAAATAGCGTTCCCAGACTGGGTAGGTGTTTTCTGAACTTCATCCTATGGTACTTAGAAAACCAGTTAAAGCCACCTCAGGCCTATCAGGTAGCACAAGGGATGGATAAGGTTTTACAAGCCCAGCTCCAGTTTGGGGCATGCCACTTCAGGGAAGATGCAGCCCACAGGAGAAGGTGCAGGGGGGGCAAGACGAGAGATCCAGAAAAGACAGCCTCTGTGGGGTAAACAGTGTAGAGAACTGATGACTAAGGGAGCCATGAGAACAGTCTCAAAGGGTGTAAAGGGCTTCTTCAAAAAGGCTGGGAAGAACCAAGGTCTGTGGTGGAATGCCAGGAGATGCGCCAAAATAGGGTGAATGTCAAATGATGAACTTCATTTGCCAGAAAAGATAGTTTGGAGAGACATGAGGAAGTATTTCCTACCTGTGATGAGAAAGAGCCACAGGACAGACTGCAGGGGAGGATGGGCAGCTCTCCTTGTAGAGGTCACCAAGAGCAGATCAGATCCATCTCAGGCTGACAAGAACTGCTGATTCTGACATGGTGAGGCGCTGGGAGTGCTGATCCCCTGCGTCCCACTCAGCTCTGGTTTCTGCCATTCTGTGTCTTCCAGTGTACCACTTCTTTGCACGGACAGGGGTGGGGCAGAAGGGTAAGCCAAGTCTGGCTTCTCTCTCTGCTACACGCTTTACACTCCACTTTTTGCTTCTGCCATGCC
Organism: Pezoporus occidentalis; assembly: GCF_034315485.1. Taxonomy (NCBI): domain Eukaryota; kingdom Metazoa; phylum Chordata; class Aves; order Psittaciformes; family Psittacidae; genus Pezoporus; species Pezoporus occidentalis. The sequence continues at coordinate 246,078 of NW_026916181.1, forward strand.
CCAATATTGTTGATTCAGGAATATTGCTTAGATCTACATATACAATTTGCATATATTAAATGGATTAGAAGTCATTCTGCACAAGCACCTGGGAATCTTGGTCTTGAATGAAGCTCGCCCTTTGCTGGGTGCTACAAAAAGGAAGCATAAAAATATGGTTCTTGCTTTAGAGTACTCAGGATTTAACTGCAAGGCAAGAGACAGCAGATGGAGACAATCTGTTGGGTAGATGAGTACAAAGAAACAGTGAGACAATACTGGCTGGCATGGCAGACAGTGGGGCTTAGCACAAGATGAGCCAAACTTGCTGGGGTTTTGTGCAGATGCTGGAAAAGAGGAGATCTCAGGAAGGATTTGGGAGAAGATACGGAAATTCTTGCATAGCTTTAGGGCTCTATCTTCTGCATGGTGACTCAGGCCAAGGATACAGATGTGGGGAGAAGTGGATCTTTGAAGCTGTCTGTATCATCCTCAGGCTGTTGAGAGGATGTTGTATGTGAGATATAGGAGAGGGTAGGAAAAAAGGAGCTGCTGGAGAGTGCTGAGTGAGAGTTGGGTGGATGAGAAGGAAGAATTGCAAAGGGCTTATCAGAGAGGCAAGAAGAAAAAGAGGATGGGGCAAAATGAGGCACAGATAAGAAGTGTGAAGGATGAGGAGGTCATGGTGGATTGAAAGGGCAGAGGATCTGGCGGATAGCAGTGTCTTTAGTGAGCCCAACGACTTGCATCTGGGAGAGGAGGACAGCATTTTCTCTGCCTGCCTTCATCCCATTTTGCTTGCAACCATCCTCAGGATCCCAACAGTTCCCCACTGAGATGACTTTGCCGCCACATCCCTGCCGCTTTCAGCATGTTTCCCAGGGATTTTTCAGTCTCTGCTGGAAAAGGCCTGGAGACCCCTCACGGAGAGCCAGCAGGCATTTTGCTTCAAAATGGTGAAAGGAATTTTAAAGGTGACCTGAGAATCGAATCAAAAATCCTCTTCTTCTTCTTTTTTTTAACTTGCTTTATGAATGCAGTAAATTACTCTTCACAGCCACAGACAATCAGCAAACAAAGCATGGTTAAATGCAGCAAAGTATGCTTACATTTGACAATAGCAGCAAGTGTATAAAGTGGGGGTAATGAGGTGCCGGAAAGAAATGCCGGGAGAGGATGCAGAGTCATTGTCGCTGAGGGTTTCTAAGAACAGGTTGGACAAACAGCTGTCAAGAAAGGTTTCAGTCAAGCTGATTCTGCCTGGCGGCAGGTGTTGCTCTATCTACATGACCTCTCCAGGTCCCTCCAGTCTTATGCTCAGTGATCCTGCGATGCTTCTGCTCCTTTTCTCATCAAAAATGTCAGGCCTGCTCTTCCATCCCTCAGCCAGAGCTGCTGCCTCTGCCTCTATAGAACAGGTTTATGAGCTTTGTCTTCTGTTCACTGGGGCTGACAGAATGGTAATTCGTAATAGTGTTCTATGTTTTTAACAGTTGCTACACATACAAGGGGATATATATGTATATACAGATACAAACAGGCAAAACATAGCATTTTAAAAGGGAAAGAATAAAAGTCATTGCCCTTTCTATCTATTTTCTCTATTTAGCTTATATTTCTTCCTTCCCAGTTGTATCAATACCCCATAAAACCTTGCAGGACAATGAATACTCAGATGTGAGACTAACTCCACCCCGAACAGTGTATCTGACTTCCTGCAACCAGGGTAAGGAGAAGGCAAAACGCACTGATGCTGTTCTGCGTTTTTCTTCTGTAGGTGTGTTTTAAAGGCAACTCAGGTGTCCCAACTGTTTTACCATGTCCTCAGGCATCAAAATTCATATTTATTTTCCCTGTCTCCTCCCTGGTGCTTTGTCCCTACAGCCCAAGCGAAACTATTCTATGACTCTATGATCTGTGGCCTCAGGGAATCACAGAGTAGAGGCTTTGTAAGTACCTGTGGGATTCTGTTTCACCAGCAGCACTTTTCCCAATCGCTGCCAAACTAAAGGAGATGAGAACATGGAAGCCAGCATTCTTCTCTCCATGGCTGCTACTGGGCTATTTTACCTTCTGCTTTTCTGAGCTGGTCCCCAAGGAAGATGGTGAGGTGTGCTGGCTGGTTTAATACCTGACCCCCACATCCGGTATAATACTTGACCCTCAAGTCCAGCAGGCACAGGGGAGATCTGCTGGCTTCCAAAGGTGTGAGGAGTAGGGCCAAACACAAACACAAGAAGTGATGGCTGAATTTAGGAGCTCACCATAACCCACTTTGGTGTTTGCTGCTCATCTGCAAAGCATAGGCAAACAAAAATAAGTCAGATGTCTGCATTGCTAGCGCAACCAAAATAAACCAGTTTCCCCCTAGTTTTCCTATAGAAAAGTGCACTGCTAATGGCAGAGGGGTGAGGAGTGACATTATGGCAGGGTGACATGTCCAAGTAACAGGGTGATACATCCAAGCAACAGTGACAATAGCAGGAGCCATCTCCAGAGAACAGCTCTGCCACGCTCTGGGTTCCCTTTCCCACTGACTGTCACAGGGAGGGACCCAGTGGCTTAGAAATTCTTTTCAAAGCCTGTCTCATGCATTTCTTTACAGAACTCCAGCACCTGGTTGAGCTCATCCATTATTCCTTCCAGCTGCTTTTTGCTGTGTCAAGGCCACAGCATTGAGTGGGCTGAATTTATCCCCCGAACACAAGCTGAGTTAAAGGGACAACTTGCCTGTTTCTTTTCTTACCCAGCCATTGACTCGGCCCAACATCTGCTCTCCTATTAACCTTCTCTGGCCTCAAAGCACTAATGATCTTTTATGACTCAAAGCATTACTAAAGCAGTTAGCATTCTATCAGCAACAACGGCGTTATGGGAAGACAAGAAAACCCTCCCGCTTTGGTCTACTCCTTTTGCTGTGGTGTAATTTGATTTGTGCATTAAAATCCAAAGGGACGGGAATATCCTGGAAAGCTCAGCAACAAGTAACGCAGGCATCTCTGTCACCAGGAAGGGATAATCAAAGGAGGTAAATCAAAGTGCCTTCTTCTTAAAAATCATTTTCCCTGCACCCCCATCGAGAAGCCAAGTGCTTTTAGTTAACTTTCCCTGTGGTGCTTTTGGGAATTACCTCAAATACTGCAAGATTAATTGTTTTGATTGGTTCAGTTGGGTTTTTTTTCCTACTCCTGGTCATGAATTGCTTTTTACCCACTGGTATGACATAGCATTGGAGCTTAATTGTAAGTAGCATTGTTACCTATGGATGCCATATGGCTGCACTACGCAATACTTACAAGGTTTGCTGCATTGTAAATACTGCAAATAAGCATGAAGCAGATGGAAGGGGCAACTGTTCTAGGGGCGAAATTCTCACTGCCTTCTCGCAGTAACAAGTCATGAAATGTGAGAAGGAATGTATTAAGAAGGACAAGAGGTGTTTTGAGAGATGCAGCTGTACTTTGCATGTGGTTTTGGTCCCCTTCCCACTGCAAAGAGAAAAAGAGAGGATTTCACTTTTCATTTACAAGGCATTTAGGGCTCTGCTGCTCCTGAAGGAACTAGAAGAAAAGTGCTATAGAGGGAGAAATGTGACAGAGCAGACAAAAGGTGGCCTTAAAATGGCATATTTGCTAGCACACAGATGCAGCCTGATGGGGAGCTCCCAGGTAGGAACATCTCCAGGCTCTTCTCTGACTGTGAACTCCCTTTGCTGGCATCTGTGCTGCAGAACGGGGCTCTGCAGACAAACCATGGGAACTAGAAGGCCAGGAGCCAGACTATTTCAAAGGGTGGCAAAGGAATTAAGGCTCTGGCTGCACCAACACAGAGCGGGGACTCAGCTGGTTACTGGACTCCCTGAGACCAGACCCAGGTTCCCAGCTCTGTGAAAGGGTAGGAAAACAAAAGCAAAGTGATTTGGACTTTTAAAGAAGCTTTCAGCTGAAGCTTTTACAGAAATGAAGCCATCAAAGGGTAAGAGAGGAAGTCCTTTCACAGCTAAATAACTGGTTAAAAGACAGGAAGCAAAGGGCTTCTTGAGGAAGAGAATTTACAGATGGGATATCCCAGGGACTGCACTGGGACCTGGCTGAGATAGCATATTCCCAAATCTTCTGAAGAAGGGATGGAGGACAGGATAGTAGATTGTACAGATTGGATACTGTATGATTGGAAATAAAGAGGGAAGAACAGCTGCAATGGCTCAACCAAATATTCATACAGCCCACTGCCTTTTGTACAACAGTTATCCTAACCAGAGTGTGAGGGAAGAACAAGGCTAAGGCAAGCAGTTCTGTCCCCACAGCTCTTCTCCAAGGCCCCAATACTTTGTAACCCAGGGACTTCCCAAGTCAGTGGTTACTGATAGGAGGTTATCTCCTCCTCCCCTCAGGAGATCTCTCTGCCACGGACTTGTCACCTTTCCCCATTGATTCGCCCTCTTAAACCCACCTAAACCTTCAGCAGTGATAATTTGTGGTTCTGAAGAGCCTCAAGCTAAACTACAGGCATCTCCTCTCTCTTGCTCCATGCTCGCCATTTATTAGCATCGTTTGATGCCCCCTAATGCTTGCAGCGGACAAGACAGTGGCAGGCTGGTGCATCCCCCCTCCAGGCCCCCAGGGACAGCCAGCACACCAGCACATTTCCCCTCTGCCTGGCAATACTTGTCTACATTATGAGAATCAAAGGTTACAAATGCTTAGGTGGGGCAATGAAACGGAAAGTGACAAAAAATGCAAATTTGGTTATGAGGGACAAAAAGCAATGCTAAGTAATGTGGATTTTTGTGGTTAAATTTGCTGCTACAACTCAGCTGCTAGCTGGGAACTGCTGTGGCTTGTTCTTTGAGAGAGACAAATTAATGTCCAGTAGCACTCAAATGTGCTAATAATGTAATAGGAAATGTTAAGAGAGTAATGGACCCCTCTGAAGTATCCCATTGCCCCGTGGCATATTATATCTGCCATATAATATGTCTGAACCTCTGCTACGGAGACAGGCTGAGAGAGCTGGGCTTGGTCAGCCTGGAGAGGAGAAGGCTCCAGGGACACCTTAGAGCAGCTTCCAGTGCCTAAAGGGCCAACAAGAAAGCTGGAGAGGGGCTTTTGACAAGGGCAGGTAGGGACAGGACAAGGGGGAATGGCTTTAAACTGACAGAGGGGAGATTGAGATGGGGTCTGAGTAAGAAGTTCTTCCCTGCCAGGGTGGTGAGGCCCTGGCACAGGTTGCCCAGAGAAGCTGTGGCTGCCCCATCCCTGGCAGTGTTCAAGGCCAGGTTGGACACAACTTGGATGCGGCTTGGAGCAACCTGGTCTGGTGGAAGGTGTCCCTGCCCGTGGCAGGGGTTTGGAACTGGGTGAGCTTTAAGGTCCCTTCCAACCCAAACCATTCTGGGACTCTATGATATAAACCCAGTGTGAAGCTGGCAAAAGGGTAAAGGGGGACACCTCTGGGCCAGGGATCGGGGGTAGCAAGTCCAGCTAGAGTCCAGACACTGGTGGTTAGTGCTGGGACCCAGCCCCATTTAGCACCTCCATTAGCGCTTGGGATGGTGGGTCCTGCTGCAGCGCAGGCACCTTGGCCAGGCTGACAGGGTGCTCACAGAGCGCAACCATGGGGGAGGCCAAGCCCTGCAGCGGGATGAACCCAAAGCACCGGGAGGCGCTGGCGCTGCCCAGCCGGAGCCCCTCAGCAGAAGGAAACGCTCCGCTGCGCTCCCCAGGGGATCAGAAGCTGCCTCCGCCCGTCCAGCAGGGGGCGCCGTTCGCCTCCTCTCAGCGCATGCGCGGAGCCGCAAGACCTCCCCTAGTCCCCGTTGCCGGAAGATTCCGTGTTCCCCCCGTGGCGGCCCTCCTGCCATGTTTGCGGAGCTGAACGATCTGCTGGACGCCTCCCCGCAGCGACTTGAGACGGTGAGAGGGAGTGATATGTGGAGGCAAGGGAGGAAGGAAAGAGCGGGGCTGCCGTGGCGGCCGTGCGGGCCCTCACGGGGGCTGCTGGGAGCTCCAGTCCGGGAGCCGCGCGGTGCATGCCGGGAGAGGCGGGGCACCGTGAGGCGGTGGCGGGAGCGCGGTGTGGTGGTCGTGGCCTAGGCCTCCACCGCGTCGTTAACGGGCGCTGGGTCCTCCTCTTCGCTCTGCCTGGTTTCCCCGTTGCTCCTCAGGGGTGAATGTCAGGTATCCGCCGCTGTATAGGGGCCGGGGCTTGTACCCGCAGCCCCTTGGTGTGTGTGTCTGTGCGTGGTCGCTGCCGTGTGGGGGATAACAGCAGAAGCGGGGATGAAAATTGGTACCCAGCGCTCCTCCGGGCCCTGTGGTGTGCTCTAGAGGTTCCTCTGTCTTCAGCCCCCTCAGTTAATTCAGTTCACCCATGTAGGTGTTGTGGTAATGGAATCTGCGCTGTAACTAAATGCCTTTGCCCTGCATAAGGTCTGTGAGGCACTTCAGGTAAAAAGTTAATAAAATACAAGTGTGTTTTACATCACTCTCTTTCCTGATAGGAATTAGCACAGTGAAAGCAGGTTTGGGATGATAATTTATTTTCTATGTCCGAGTTTACCCCTGTATTTCCCTATAAAGTTTATGGTGGGAGTAGGGCAAGTGCTCCCCTCAGCTGGAAAACACTGGTGGGGTGTTTTTGGTGCTCAGAGGGCTGGAGCACTTCTATGGAGACAGGCTGAGAGAGCTAGGCTTGTTCAGCCTGGAGAAGAGAAGGCTCTAGGGAGACCTTAGAGCAGCTTCCAGTGCCTAAAGGGGCCCCAAAAGAAAGGTGGAAACGGGCTTTTGATGAAGGGCTGTAGGGATAGGACAAGGGGGAATGGCTTTAAACTGACAGGGGAGATTGAGATGGGATGTGAAGAAGTTCTTCCCTGTGAGAGTGGTGAGGCCCTGGCACAGGTTGCCCAGAGAAGCTGTGGCTGCCCCATCCCTGGCAGTGTTCAAGGCCAAGTTGGATGGAGCTTGGAACAGCCTGGTCTGGTGGAAGGTGTCCCTGCACATGGTAGGGGTGATAGAACTGGATGGGCTTTAATGTCCCTTCCAACCCAAACCATTCTGGGAGTCTATAATTCTATGATCTGGCCATGGGTTGCTGGAAATCAACATCCTGTTGTGCTTAAAAAACATCAGCCCTTTGTGAATCTCTTCTTCCCATCTCCACCATCCTGATTTCTGCATCTCCACAGTTGGCTTATGACATCTTCAAAGTGCTGACAAACGCCTTCACTGCAGGGCTGGCAGGTGGATGCCGCCTGTGTGGGCGTATCTGACATGTCACTGCTGAATGCTGGTGACACCCGCTACTGCCCTGCCAAGGACTTTGGCAGTTTCCAACAAGTAGCTGCAGCTTCTGCCGTGTAGCCTGCAGGTGGAAAGAGCCTGACAGCAAGAGGGAACGGGCTGGGGCAGGTGGATGAAGGGACTACAAGAAGGCTTTGCCTTTGCAAGTGCTTCATCCCCAGCAGCATCTTTCTGGGCTTGAGAAGGACATGAGGAAGGGGGAAGAGAATTGCACTGAGCATCCATGGTGGAAAATCGGGGGCTGTGGGTCTTCTCCCTGCCAACAAACTAGGTCCTGATGGGGGGCCAGGGCTTACCAGCTCCTCAGCAGCATTCCTTTTCCCTGGCAGCCAGGGAAGGCTTCCCACCACCCAGACCCCCATGGATCTGTTTGCTTCCAGCCAGCTGCTAAACAATTTGATCAGCCTGGTCTGTGGGGATGTGTGCAAGAGCTGCATGGACTTTGGAAAGCCTCGCAGATTCCTGCTGGCTTTGCATGCCTTCCTCCGTGTGTCAGCATGGGTGGTAGGTCCCCCATTCCTGTATTTGTGGCCTGTGTCTGGAGTTGGTAAAGGCTTTGGAGCAGGTCTGTAGCCAAAGGCTGTGGAGAAGTTAGTGGGTTTGGGTTGCTCGAAGAATGACTGTCAAAACTATCAGCAAGAGCAAATTTAATAAGATATATAAAGGCATGACTTAACAGAATTTGATTGCGAGGTTCACTCTATTACTTACTACGTGGATGAAGTGTATAAAGAAAAAATCAAGGCAAAATCCAACTAAAAATCTCTGATACAGAGACCAAAGGTACAAGAGGTAGGGAAGACTCTCATGTTGAGTCATAAGTTTTAAAACAGACCCCTTTGCTTTCTAAACTCCTGAAAGAGCAGAAGTGTATCTGGATCCAGTCTTAGTCTTAGACTTGGTCAGCAGTTTACGTGTAAAGGTTTAGAAGTTTCCCCACAGAGGGAATTCGTACACAGTTTCCGTTTAGCAATATTTTCCAGTTTTGAGGTGGATCTTACAAAGTTTGAAAACAGAATTTACTGCCATTGCTATAACAATCTGTACACACATACCTAACAACATAAGGCTAGCTGTTAAAAATTTCTCTTGAGAGTCAGTGAAATATGTCCAATGTCTCAGCATATCTCAGTGGTTGAGTCTCAGGGTTGAGTCTCAAGGAGTGGAGGAATGTCAGCCCAGGTCCTGTCTTTCACTGACAGGCCTCTGATTATAGCAAACTTGAGCTTTTGTGACTTCTGAGAGGCATCCTCAGAGGGAGATGCTGGTTGCTGCCCACTGTGAGCTGAGAGAGCTCATAGGGTCTCATTTAGGACTACTCTTTATAGGTTCACAACATAATTGGCTTTAGTCGTTAATCAGGTTTCTATCCTGGATGCAACCAAGTCGGTAGTTACTAGAAATAAATAATACTCTGGCGACAGTGGTACCATTCCATTTGGGCTATGATCAAGGGAAGGAGTATTCTGAGGCTGTCAGGGGACTCTCGTGAGAACCACCCTGAAGTCCTGCATCCAGCTCTGGGGCTTCCAACATAAGAAGGACGTGGAGCTGTTGAAGTGAGTCCAGAGGAGGCCATGGAAATGCTCTAAAGGCTGGAGCACCTCTGCTGCGGGGACAGTCTGAGAGAGCTGGGCTTGTTCAGCCTGGAGAAGAGAAGGCTCTAGGAAGACCTTAGAGCATCTTCCAGTGCCTAAAGGGGCCAACAAGTAAGGGGCTGCCCCATCCCTGGCAGTGTTCAAGGCCAGGTTGAATGGGGCTTGGAGCAGCCTGGTCTAGTGGAAGGTGTCCCTGCCCATGGCAGAGGTTTGGAACAGGATAAGCTTTAAGCTCCCTTTCAACCCAAACTATTGTGGGATTCTATGATTATCCCTGCTGTCAGCTCCCACCTTGGCCAGAGAACAGAAGTCCCTGGTATGGTCTGTACCTCCCTCCTTAGCTGTGACAGAATACCTGGTATGGTCAAGTGACACTTCACTGCCCAACTGATTACACAAAGGCCAAGGCTTGTGGGAATTCCTGAAATCATAGATCAGCCAAGAGGATTGGGATGGGTGGGAGAGAGATGTGCCATCACACAAGCAGGATGCAGGAGTTTCCTGGATCTGTTGCCTCCCTTCCTCGCTTTTCTCCTTCCCTCTCTTCTTTCTTCCCTCTTTCCTTCTACCAGCTGTACTTTGGTGCAGCTGCTGCCTTTGGAGATACTTGGTTTTGACACTTCCACTCCTGTTTAACTGGCATCTGAAGTGTCAGAAAGGGAGAGGTTTTGAGTGCTACCTGAGCACCTGCAGTGTGACAGCAAAGTGAGGGTTGACAGGATTTAAGGGTTTGTAACTGGAAGATTTGTAAAGCAAAATAATGTGTGCTCTGAATGATAACATCCTGCTGTGTTCTGCAGAGGAGAGAGCCTTTGGAGAGTTAGCAGGTGGGGGAGGGGACTCAGTGTCTGCTCTTGAAGGGGGCCATTGTGCGGAAGAGGGATGTTGAAGAGGATGGAGTTGTGCAGAAGATAAACCTCTGAACACTTGAGCTTGTGCTGTTTGAACCCAGAGACTCCTCCAGGCTTGGCCATGGAAGGTACATCTCAGTTTGCTGCTCACTGGGGTGGTGCCTCTAGTTACTGTAATGGCCACAGAACCTAACCCCTTTTTCTGGGTGGGAAAGACCTTTCTGGCTAAGGCAGAGCGCCACTTCTCTACCCTGGCTTCTGCTTTGCATTCTCTGCAGCCGTGTTCAATATTTGCTGTTCCATTAACACTGCTTTTGGTTTTGGGCAGTGGGGAGTTAACTCTGATAGATGGCTTGTGAATTGCCTATGGGTATATTGCTTGTTGCTGTAAAAGACTTTTCCTTCTAATAGATTGGAAAAAAAAGTGCATTGATAAGTTCTTTGTGATTAAAAGCAGCCCTTCTATGATTTGTATTGATTAAAGAAATATCTTGACTAAGGTTTTAATGGAAACAAATGCCTTGATGAGGCTGGTACTGATAACAAGCATGCACTGATGAACTGAATTAATTTCCTGTGTGATCAAAACAAGGTATATACTTTGGGCAGAGAGCTCTGCTCCAGTACACATATTCTGAGGATACTGTTTTCTGCTCTGAACATGGCATGTTTGAGGTAACCCTGGAACAGGGGACAGGGAGAGTGGTCTGGGGACAGGAGAAGCTGCAGCTGTAGCAGGGCTGCCATTTTAAATGCTCAGGTGATACTGCCCGTGGCAGTAGGAGAATGGACAGGGAACAGTGGGTGGCTGTTGTCCGCCTGCCATCTATGCCACTTGAAGCAGAAGGAGGTGGAAATGGCTCCCAGCCATTCATGATGATGGTGTCCAGCACCACGTGCATGAATACTTGGTGTACTCTGCACCAGCTGCGTGTTTTCGTGTGAGGAGGTGGTTCTTGGTGGGCACAGAGCACGGTGGTCTCAGCATAGCTCAAGGGCTTTCAGCTGGTGGCACGTCTTTTGGAAAGCATTGAACTCAACAGCTTCTGATGCTTTCCTGTGGGCTGTGTCTGGAGGAATCGCTGGCATCCCTCTTTAAACGGCTGGGTAGCTGTAGTTCTGCTTGTCCTCTTCTTTCTCTGACTAGTAACCTGCAGAGTGTTCCCATGCCTGAGCAGAAATCTTGTCTACCAAGATGGAACCATGAGCAGTTTGTGCCTGGTGTTCCTGTTAAGTTATTTTGCTGTTTCTTTTTCAGGGTAAGTTCACACTTCTGCGAGACACCAGAACAGATGGCAGCTTCCTGGTGCACCATTTCCTCTCCTTCTACCTCAGAGGTATGTCAGCAGCAGGACTCTCCAAGGCAAAGGTTTGCCTTTGCCATCTCCTTGGAGGTTCCTTCAGTGTGAAGTGTTTCTATGTGAGCAGAGGGTGGTTCTGCAGAGCGTGAGACATCCTCAGATTAGTGCAAAGCTTTGGGATCAGGATTTATGGATCCCAGTCCTGACTTGTTCTTGAGAATTGTTCTGTGTCTTTTGTTACATCCCATAATGTCTGTGTACCGTGTTTCATCATTAGTGCAGTGAATGTTGTAAGTCGCAGGGGCATTTGACAGTAGGAGCTGACGGCAATTCCTTCACTAGCTAGGTGTTTTATAATGTAATTACAGCTATCAGGAACAGCTAACAAATAGATAAGCTGGTAGTGAGTAGAGAAACAAAGAGCCTGGCAAGTTGCCTAATTGCTTTTCTGCTAACAGTTTCACCTGTGAGTAACCTACCAGCCCCTGCAGAGTGGGTGCTGGACTCACAGACTTTTCCAGCTTTCTTCTGGCAAAGCAGCAAGCCCAGCAAATCTGGTACCTATAAGACTTGAAACTTAGCTCAGAGTGCTACGCAGAGAGCATCCTGCCCCCCATAACTGCCACATCCTCAGCTATAGCTTTATCCCATTTCAAAAAAATTGTTTTACTTAATGGAACAGTGTGAACTGCAGGAAGACCTGTGGAGAGCAGGTTATTGACAGTGTGAACAGTTCAAAATCATCAAATTCTAGATTGGTTTGGGTTGGAAAGGACCTTAAAGCTCCCTGAGTTCCACCCCCTGCCACAGGCAGGGACACCTTCCACTAGACCAGGTTGTTCCAAGCTCCATCCAACCTGGCCTTGAACACTGCCAGGGATGGGGCAGCCACAGCTTCTCTGGGCAGCCTGTGCCAGTGCCTCACCAGCTTCACAGGGAAGAACTTCTTCCTCACATCCCAACTCAGTCTCCCCTCTGTCAGGTTAAATCCATTCCTGCTTGTCCTATCCCTATAGCCCCTTGTCAAAAGCCCGTTTCCAGCTTTCTTTTTTGGGCCCGCGTAGGCACTGGAAACTGCTCTAGGGTGTCCCCAGAGCCTTCTCTTCTCCAGGCTGAACAAGCCCAGCTCTATCAGCCTGTTTCTATAGCAGAAGTGCTCCAGCCCTCAGCATTTCTGTGGCCTCCTCTGGACTCTCTCCAACAGCTCCATGTCCTTCTTACATTGGGGCCTCAGAGATGGACAGAGGGCTGTGGGGTGGATTTCAGCAGAGTGGAGCAGAGGTGGAGAATCCCCTCCCTTGACCTGCTGGTCACGCTGCTGGTGATGCAGCCCAGGACATGGTTGGTTTCTGGGCTGTAAGTGCACACTGCTGGGGCATGGTGAGCTTCTTATCACCCAACACCACCAAGTCCTTCTCAGGGCTGCTCTCCTCAATCCAGTCTCCCCCAGCCTGCATTTGTGCTTGGGATTGCCCTGACCCATGTGCACAACCTTGCACTTGGCCATGTTGAACTTCATGATGTTGTCACTGTCCCACCTCTTGCTGTCCAGGTCCCTCTGGATCCCATCCCTTCCCTCTAGTGTGTCGACTGCACCACACAGCTTGGTGTCATTGGAAACTTGGTGATGGTGCTCAATCCCTCTGTTTGTGATGCTGGCAAAGATGTTAAACAGCAACAGTCCCCTAAGCAATGCCCCTCATCACTTGCCTGCACTTGGGCATTGAGCTGTTGACTGCAGCTCTTTGACTGCGACCACCCAGCCAATTCCTTATTCTCTGAGTGGTTCATCCATCAAATCCATGCCTCAAAGGGACAGCCCTGCCAAGGCACTGCCTCAGAGTCTCCCCACATCCCTTTGCTGCTCTGCTGCTTGTTCCACTTGAAATCTATGTCCTGCTTTCTGGCAGGGGGAAACAACTAATGGTTTTGTTCATACACAAACCATAACATCAGGTTGTCACATTCTAGGTTTTCCAAAATCATGTTTAAGTGTCAAATTTGCTTGTTCTGTGTGTTTTTCCAGTCAAGGTCACTTGCTCTCTGAGAGCCAAAATGGGGATTTTTGGCACATCACTGGTTTCAGTAGTTCATGTCACGGTCAGCCATTGGCCTCTTTGCAGTAATACCAGCAAACAGTGCCAGGAGATCCCTGGGCAAGGTGGCATGAGACAGAAAAGGGGCCTCCTACTTTTCTATGTAATTTTTTCTTGTTCTTTCCTTTTCCTTTTAAACTTAACATTTTCCCTAATGTAGAAATCCTATAGAAAGGTGAAAATTGAAAGCCCAGCCATGAGCAAGCGACCTGTCTCACTTCAAGGACTTTCCAGACAGATCGGTAGCCTGGCTGCTGTGTATTATGTTCTTTGATAATGGCAGCTTGCAAATTTGAAATGATAACGTGTCTTTTTGTCTTCCCTCCCAGCTGGCTGTAAGGTTTGCTTTGTGGCACTGCTGCAGTCCTTCAGTCACTATAACATCATAGCACAGAAGCTGGTAAGTCTGTTTGTGTAGGCTAATAATTACAGGTGCAGGGAGTTTCTGTTGGATGGAAAGAAATGAGAACAGGAATGGGAATTGCATGTGAGCAAATGTTTCCAGATCTTGATGGGGACATCAGGAGTGGTGCTCCTGCTGTAGGAGAGCACTTCTCACTGGAGAAGGGATGTGGCATAGGGCGAAAACTTAGCTGTAAGATTCACTGCAAGGGCCCCACTGGGCTCTGCCCTAGAGAGGGCAGAAAGCTGAACGGCTGCTTGCTTTCTTTGTGCTTAGAAATGTTTTCTGGAGATCAGTATTCCCCAGGCAGGCCCAGACTAGTAGATGTAGTTTCATTAGTGCTCTGGGGAGAACAGTGCCATGGTGTCTGTGTCCTATGGGCCTCTCTCTGCACCTGCAGGATGCACCAGCTGTACGGCATGGGAGCTCCTGAGGTGACTTTATGCTCTGTCCTGTGGTTAAGTTGTGATGAAGTGCATTCAGCTGAATCCACTGTAGATTCAGAAGAACACCTGTATGCCTCTTTGTGCCTGTGGGCCAAGCCATCAGTTTGAGCCATCTGAGGAGCCACAAATGCTGAGTGTGTTCGAATGGATTTCCTTCCCTTGGTGAGTCAGGCAAGGATTATGTGTATCCTGAAATGAGGAAACAGGGAAACAAAGTAGGCAGGGTTATTCCCAGTATCAGCAAGTCAGCCTGAGCTCTGGCTTTAAACTGCAGTTCTCGGTTTTTTCTGCAATGCCCAGATGTGGAATACTCTGGTTGGGAAGTCCAGGTGATCTTCCAGGTCTGAAGGGGTAGGTCTTGAATTAGTCCTCCCTCTGGTTCTGCTGGAAATCCCAGCAATGCTGCTGCTTATAAAGACTTACAGGTGCTGAAGGACCAGGTGTTGCAATAACAGTTTATTTCCCACTGTAAATGGGGGTTGAGTTTTGGTGCTTGCTAAGCAATTGCATTTTATCTACTACTCAGCTTTTACTCTGTAAAAGGAGATCAATGGTCTGAGAGCTCAGACCTAAGTTAAATAAAAGAACAGAATCATATAGAATCCTAGAATGGTTTGGGTTGGAAGGCACATTCAAAGCTCACCTAGTTCCAGCCTCCTGCCATGGGCAGGGACACCTTCCACTAGACCAGGTTGCTCTAAGCCCCATTCAACCTGGCCTTGAACACTGCCAGGGATGGGGCAGCCACAGCTTCTTGGGGCAACCTGTGCCAGGGCCTCACCACCCTTACAGGGAAGAACTTCTTCCTCAGATCTCATCTAAATCTCCCCTCTGTCAGGTTAAATCCATTCCCCCTTGTCCTTTCCCTACCTGCCCTTATCAAAAGCCCCTCTCCAGCTTTCTTGTGGGCTCTTTAAGTATTGGAAGGCTGAGCAAACAAAGCATTTCCACGTGGAGCTTTAACTCACAGCAGATACTCAACATGTGATTGCCCAGTGGAGCAGATTCCCTACTGCTGAGCAAACTAGCCTCTTCAAGCACTGAATAGTTCTCCCCTTTGTGTTGCAGAGAGGAAAAAATCTTGGGGGGAACTTAAGAGGGACAGGAAATGGGACAAAGCCACCAGTGTAGGCAGGAGATTCAGCTGTTAGGTATGGGATCCTTGCCTGCTCTAAAAGCAGAATCATGTTTGTTGGTGTGTTTCCTAATGTGATGAAATTTCCTGGTGCACAGCTTGTGTGTGTGCTTTTAATAGGTGCTGTTGTCATCTCCCTTGTGGAAGAGTCTGAGAAGGGAGAGAACATGAGGATTAGCTGCAGCACATGTGCAATGCAAATCAAAATCATTTGCTGGCTGATGCTTCAACAGAAATGTTACTGACATGAAGGGAGGTGGTAAGAAGAACAATACAGATTGCCCAGGGGAGTGCAGAGAGGTGATTAAATTTGCCACTGTGGTGAGCTGTCCCTGTCCTGTTGGTTTCAAGTCTGAGTCAGTCTTACATTAGAACTTCACAGGTGCCCGTGTGGTCTATTGTGAATTCTTCCTGAGCTCTGAGGATTTGGAGGTCGTAACATCAGTTATTTATATCTGTCTGAGTTTTCATAAGGTCTTTGCTTTAATCCTTTTTTTTTGCCTAAATGAACACATCAGGCTCAGTAAAGGTGGTTTTTAGCAAGGTCATGTCACTCTTAAACTTGCTTAAGAATTTGCTGCTGTAGATCTCTAGTGAAGACCAGCAGGGATGTCATCTACATGGCTGCAGTAAACCCCAATTCTGGGCAGCATGCTGAGCTGAGTCATGCTGCAGTTAGGTGAGCTGCATGCCCTGCCAGATTACCATCCGCTGTCTTCCCACTTCTTCCTTCATGACAAGCTGCTTGGCTCTCTGTGTTGGCCTGGAGAGTTGCACTGGACCAGGCTGTAGTTCCTCCAAAGAACCTGTCCAAGGGGAGCTTTGCGGAGACTTTAGAGCAGCTTCCAGTGCCTAAAGGGGCCAGCAGCAAAGGTGGAGAGCGGCTTTTGACAAGAGCAGGGAGGGACAGGACAAGCAGGAATGGATTTAAACTGCCAGAGGGGAGACTGAGATGAGATCTGAGGAAGCAGTTCGTCCCTGTGAGGGTGATGAGGCACTGGCACAGGTTGCTCAGAGAAGCTGTGGCTGCCCCATCCCTGGCAGTGTTCAAGGCCAGGTTGGATGGGGCTTAGAGCAACGTGGTCTAGTGGAAAGTGTCCCTGCCCATGGCAGGGGGTTGGAGCTAGGTGAGCTTTGAATGTCCCTTACAACCAAACTATGCTGTGATTCTGTGATTCCTAGGTTAAATCTCCCATGCATAATCATTCTTGGCAGGAGATTATGCACTTCCGAAAGACTGCAGTTGGAAGAACTTCATACCTTAGCAATGCTCTTGTTTCTGCTCGGAAATGGATGGTCCCGCACCTGAGAAGAAGGGTCCTGGAACTAGGGTCATATTCTGTGATCCTTACAGTGATGTTTGGTAGATCTGGTCCTTGTAGTACCTGGTGTATATATAAATATACTAAGTACTTACACACCGTTGAAGTAATGCTTGCCTTACATGCTCTTCCACACAGTGTTGCTGGGTCTTACCAGGCTAGAACCACCTCCTTATGTGTTAGCTAAGTGCAGTGGTGTATTTTTACTTGCAGGAAAAAGCTTCTCTGGATTTTTGTGCCTGTACTGCCTCTGTAATACTGGCTTCACAGTTTTCCTTTTTTTGCAAATCCTGCTCTTTTCATGAACATCTGCACTTATTTTTGAGGTACAGTTAATGTTATTTGCTATGTCCTTGTAGAGAATATGCTGGGCCACAGTGGTAGGAAGACTAATGGCACAAGGGCTGCTTGCCAGGTTGGTGTTCCCACCCTCATTTGTACAGTGTTTTGTTTTGAAGGAAAAACATACTTATCCCCATTTGGTCTCCCTCTTGCCTGTTGCCCTCTCTCCTGCCCCAGCACTGAGCTCACACATCACCTGGTCACCTCTGCTTGCCCCTGCATGTAGTTGTACTAGAGAAGGGACCTTGGTCAGTTGCCTGGTCACAGGTGGTCACACTTTGTACCCTGGCTGTGTTTGCTGTTGGAGCTAATGACCGTTGCCTCACATGCTCCATTACTAGTTCTCTTTTCCAGATATTTTGCTTTCCCTAATGAATTGGCTCATGGTGAGCAGTGGTTCTGTTTTGAAGGGATGTCACTGCTGGCAGGCCGGAGGGCCACTACGCTGCCTGGCTGGCAGCATCCCAGATGGATGAGAACAGTTGTGCTCCGTCATGGTGCTCGCAGCTCCAGTCATGCTGAGCTGCTGTTTCAGAAGCATTTCTGGGCTTGATGGGTACATGACAGATTGCCAGAGATAATGTTTGTGTGCTCCCAGCCATAATGGAGCGTGGTGCTGTGGGATAATGAAAGCTTTCAGGGCTGCTTAATGCATGCTGTTTGGATGTTCTGCAGCACCGTGGCTCTGCAGCAGGAATGTGTGTAGTGTCTATGGCAGTCAGGAAGGTGGCCGTTGGCCATTTTGAGTGCTTTTTCCAGTGTCTTCAAGCTGTCCTGATGCTTCCTGTGCTGCTTCCAGAGGTTACTAGCTGTGAGACAAGCAGAAGTTTGCTGTAGAAGATGACTGCAGTGGGGCGCATCCAGGTCTCCATCCAATGCTGTCTCTCTGGGACCTGGTTCCCCACTTGGAAAATGAGACTGGACTTGCTGGGTCCACCCAGGAACATTGTGACATGACACTGAAGAGATCAAATTCCTGGTCTTATGTATGAGCACACTGCCCTTGGCTGCCTTCCTCTCATGCTGCAGCCCTTCTCTCTGTCATCAACAGTTTTCTTGCTGATCTGAGGTATAGAGAATTTTTGTGTGCCAGAAGAAATGGCTGAAGCAAAGTTAAAATCAGTTTCTGAGTTATTGACATTAATAGTGAGTTTAGTCACTGCTGTAGCAAAGTATTTCAAGGGTGCGGACTCCAAAAATTCACAAGGGGATGAGGTTTGTGAGGCTGTGGTGCTGCCCAGCCCCACTTTATGGCATGTCAGGTATTTGCCAGCCGTTCCTTGCTCCTGGCCTGCTGCATAAAGATTCTTCTGTCTTTGGCTGGAAAGTTTTCCATCGTGTGTGTTTGCAGTTGCCCACGAGGCTTCCCTTAGCTCTCCATTCCTGCCCTGCTTTCTGGCATGCTTTTAGTGAGCAAATATCACCTGCAAAAGCTAAATCCCTCTGCCTGCAGCCCACATCTGCCTCTGCTGGGCTTGGGGCTGGTGGGAGGTATGGCAGGGAGAGCGAAGGGTCCTGCACTCCCCAAGAGTCTCATTCCTGGGAATTACTGCTCCTGGCTTGCCTGGGAGAAAAGAGAGGAGACAATTTGGATTAGATGAGGCAAGGGTTTGCTGCAACGCTTGCTGGTTAATGCTGTTCATTGAGAAGATGCTTGAAAACAAAAGGGATATGTCCAGAAGTGCTGGCTGGTGCCATGCCTGAGGCTCTCCTTCCCTGATTTGCATGGCAGGTGGGATCACTTTCCTCCCAGAAGCATGTGTGGAAGACCAGGAAAAAGAAGGGCAAGCTCCGGGCTGATTAAAAAACTGTATCTCAGGTGGGCACATGTCAGACAGCCTTTGCTAGTTGAGGATGCTTGTCAGAGTATCCCCTGGCCACAGTGGAAGATGTTGCCTCTGATCCATTGTTTCCTGATTGCTGTAGACAGTGTTTTCTGGCACCAGCTCTGATGAAAGGATCTCTCCTCCTTGAGTTTCAGCTGGGAAGGAAAGCAATGGAAATCTTTTCTTTCATGAGTGCTGAATGTGTGGCAGCTGATAAGCCTTGCAGGAGCTGTGGGTTAATCTTGCTGTAAAGGCTCTCTTCCTTATCCAACCAGACCCCCTCTCTGGAGGTCCTCGTGTGGAAATGCCCTGACAAAGCAGCTGAGCGCAGCCTTTTGTAGGGATTGTCTCACTGATCAGATGTTTAAAGTGTGGCTTTACAATAATTTTATATATATGTGTATATATATATATATAAAGAGAAGAAAAGAGCTTTAAAATGTTGGCACTTACATATTCATATTGGAATAACAGGAAGATTGAGCAGCTGAAATATGGAAGTAGAAAGCAGTAGGCAGAAGTGGACACATCGCTTTCCTGCCTTTCCCTCTTGTGTGGGAGCAGAGAGCCCAGTGGCTCTCAGGAGTGTCATGAGGACTCGGAAATGCTTGGGAAACTTCCAAGGTCTTTTCAAAAGAAGGTGTTGGGACAGTGCCAAGCACAGCTCTCTCTGTTCAATGCTTTAACATCATGGGGGAGTTGCTGCTTCGAACCTTCCTCTTGCTGGACGACTCAGACTCTGGGCTTAAATGTCCTGCAGCTCCCAGCACAATTGCTTAGAAAATAGGCAAATATCTGCATTTTCTGTGATGCTTAAGAAGTTCCTGCTGGTGTGTGCTCCTTCAGCATTCAGGCAGAAGCCAGTCCTAGCTTAAGGCAAGGGCTCCTGCCCTGAGACTTCTGTTCCTGGCCAGTCCCGCTCAGCTACCCTCTTCAGAGGTTTCAGAACCTCACAGCATCCTGGAGGGACATCTTCTCTCAGGGGATATAGGAATTACTTTCTCAGGATCCTTGTTTCCCTGTTCACCAGTTCTGCCTGTCAAGCAATACTGCATCGAGCTAAACCTTCCTGAACTGTCTTTAAACCATCTATCTCACCATCTTGTCCACCTACCTGCTGCATTGCGCAACAGCCCTATTTACAGGCTGCTGAGACACTGTGAATCTTGGCATTAATGCTCCTTGGTTCCATTTTAAGAAACAACAGTCCTGTTGTGAAATGTGGGAAGCAACCCACACCAGAAAGCCAAGCACATTTGCACTTCTTCCTGCTGGGAAATGCACAGTTTGGCTGAGGTTCTAAGATAGCGCTCATGAGATAACTTTGTATGATCTTGTCACTAATAGGTACTAAATTTTCCCCTGAAAGGTGGACTGACACCTGGTAAGCTGAGGATCTATACAATAGTTGGCAAAAGTAGCCTTTACTGATGAAGGAAAGAAGGATGAGAGAGGAGTTCATGACCTAGGTCTCTAGTTGGGGTCTTCAGCGTCTCTGCTGCAGCTCTGCCAGGGCTTTCTCTATTGGAGCTGGATGTGCCCAGCACATGGCTCTCGAGGTCAGTCTCATGATCAAGCAGGGCTGAAAGGAGGAAATCTCAGCTTGAGTTTGAGTCATGACCTGCTGTGGATGGAGCAACAGACTTCACTCATAAGAAAGAACTATCAATATATTTATTGATATAAAACAGCGATTTGACAAAGTTTAATAATAAATACTAAGCTCACAGAAATGAGATTTAGATATTAGAAAGAAGTTCTGCCCTGTGAGGGTGCTGAGGGCCTGGCACAGGTTGCCCAGAGAAGCTGTGGCTGCCCCATCCCTGGCAGTGTTCAAGGCCAGGCTGGATGGGGCTTGGAGCAACCTGGCCTAGTGGAAGATGTCCCTGCCTGTGGCAGGGGGTTGGAACTAGATGAGCTTTAAGGTCCCTTCCAACCCAAACCACTCTGATTCTATGAAATACAACAGTGATTTAACAAGATTGAATGGCAAGGAACGTTTGAGTGTTTACTACATGGAGACCCTCCCATTGAGTCATGAGGTTCAGAAGTGACCCTCTTGCTTTCTAAACTCCTTCTGAGAAAGGAGTGTAGGTGTTCAGACTTCATCTCAGTCTTGGTCAGTGGTTTATGTCTAGAGGATTATATATGCACAAACTTTTACATCACGTAAGATTTCAATGTGTAGTATGTTGTTAGTCACTTACCGATAATCTGTTGTGGCAAAGAATCTTTCAGCCTCAAGGAGTAACCTTTTCCAGGGGAGACCATGGCATGCAGCCAGGTGCTATGTAGTAGAGCTCCATGGGCCCTGGGCTGCCTACTAGTTACAGGGCAAGATAATTGATTCATAGTCATGTTTGCATCCCAGCTGCAGAAGTTAGTTGTTTGTTTTGCAAACTTGGCTCCAGTCAGCCCTTGACCAGTGGTTAGGGGGCCAAGTTGCACAGCACGTTGGCTATCATGCTGTTACCTGTCTCCCTGAATCCACTTTGAGTCAGGTGCAGCCATCACAAGCAGACCAGCACTGGTGGTTATCGCTTGAGCAGAGCTACAGGAAATAAAGATTGGGTTGTAGGGGTGGAAGAAGCACACCACCACATGGCCCCAGGCAGTTTGTCACAGTCTCTCCTCCTTCTCCCAGGTAGGGTTAGGAACCCCAGCCTACCCAGTAGGGTAGGAACCCCAGCCGTGCTGCTTTCTCCTGGGTTTTGTGCAAGTGTTGGGGTGCCTGGCCCACAGCATTCTCTAGATCTGAGCTGTGCCTTGCTCAGGTGCTTGTGTTGTGCCAGGGAGTGTTATTGCCACAGTAATGGAGACACTGAAAACCAAAGGCTTTCACCCCCCCAAGAAGGGAGGGCAAAGAAATTGCTCATAGCAGGGTCCTTGGGGCAGCTTGTAGCAGTTCCAGGATGCTTGAACTCCAAATCTCAGTGGTGATGTTTTGTTAATCTCCTGGTGAAATGCAGGAGGACAAATGTGTACACCACTGTGTATGTAAGTAACAGACCTGCCTGTGTCATCCCCTGCACAAGACTCACTGAAGCATTGACTTTATTAGCGCATTTAGATAAGGCTTGATAAAAATTGGCTGTTGATCGCTTGGTTCTGTTTGCACCATTTCTTCAAAGCTGTTTGCTCTGCAACATGATGTTTTCCTCTCTCGAGGGAGTCAGTCTGACAGCTGCCAAAGAACGGGGACAGCTTGTCTTCTTGGAAGGCCTCAAGTCCTGCCTTGACCTCTGGTTTGGAGAGCAGGGGGAGCAGTCGGGACAGCCCAGTCCTCTTCAGTTTATAAGGTAAACCTGACCAATTGGACCAGGCTCTTTTTGGGCTTCCATCTGAGGCCCAAGGACCTGTTAGCTGCACGCTCAAGTAAAGGGAAATGCCATCACCATGCACATTGCTGTGCTTGCCTGGCCCTGCCTCTCTCTGCTGCTCGAAGAGGGATTCTGTCCCCTTTCTCCAGCATTTTAGAGCGATTTTGATCCCTATCCCCATTGCCAAGCATGTTTTAGGTCTAGAGAAAATCTGTTTCAGCACTAAACAGGTTTGTGTCAAATAAAAGTCCAAGAAGCTTTATTCCTTTTTTAATTGTGTTGAGTTATATTCTCATCCAGAAGAACAGTGCTGCTTTAATCATGCTGGCTTTAATTTTTATTTCCACTTCACTTTCTCCACCCGCTTCACTTTTTCCATGTCCTTGATGATTTGATAGAAAACTATCCACTGAGGGCTGTTAAATTGGCAAATACCAGCTTCAGGGCAAGGACTGCCATGTACTTGGGGTGTCCATGGATGCTTCTGGCCCTCTGCTGTTTCAAACTCATGCTGGGGTGGATGGGCTTTTAGTGAGAGTGAGGGCAGGCACGGAAACCCTGTAGACCCCTGTACTGTGGGACCATGTGTAGCCCTTTGGGTCTGGGAGAGTGAGTGTGGCAGGATCAAGCTCAGGACAAGCTTGAGAAGTGGGCCCATGAGAACCTCTTGGTGTTCAACAAGGCTAAGTGCAAGGTCCTGCACCTGGGTCAGGGCAACCCCCGCTATCAGTAGAGGCTGGGTGATGAAGGGATCGAGAGTAGTCCTGGTGAGGACTTGGGGGTGTTGGCTGATGAGAAGCTCCCCATGACCCGGCAGTGTGCACTTGCAGGCCAAAAACCAACCGTGTCCTGGGCTGCATCACCAGCAGCATGACCAGCAGGTCGAGGGAGGGGATCTTCCCTCTCTGCTCTGCTCTGGTGAGACCCTCCCTGCAGTGCTGCATCCAGCTCTGGGGCCCTGACATAAGGATGTGGAGCTGTTGGAGCAAGTCCAGAGGAAGCCACAAAGATGCTCTAAGGGCTGGAGCACCTCTGCTATGGAGACAGGCTGAGAGCTGGGCCTGTTCAATCTGGAGAAGGCTCCTCTCTCTAGGGGAGACCTTAGAGCAGCTTCCAGTTCCTAAAGGGACCAACAAGAAAGCTGGAGAGGGGCTTTTGACAAGGGCAGGTAGGGACAGGACAAGGGGGAATGGCTTTAAACTGACATAGGGGAGATTGAGATGAGGTTTTAGGAAGAAGTTCTTCCCTGTGAGAGAAGATGTTGGTTCCAGTGGCTGAGGGGGACATGCAGGGCATGTGTGGGCCACACCCTTTGAAACCTCCTTCTTCTCTTCCAGCAAGAGCACTTCTGACCTCAAAGCCTTGTTTGACTTCGTCCAGGTGTCCCTGACTCCTGCCAGCAGTGACTCCTGGAAGGGCCCTGTGCTGCTGGTGGACGACCTCAGTGTCCTGCTCAGCCTGGGTGCCACGCCGGTGGCCGTGCTGGACTTCATCCACTACTGCAGAGTTGTGGTGTGCTCCCAGCTGAAGGTACTGCTCCCTCTGCATGCAGTGTCCTGTATGCTATGCGTACGGAAGAGCCTCTGGAGCACAGCTTGGCTTTTTTTCTTTCTCCACCTGTGCATGATGAGGTTTTGAAAGGCTTTGGCCATCCAAGAAATTCCAATTATTGCTCTAGGGCCACTCACCGGGAGTTGTTAGCCCCTGAAGTACCTGTGTAGGGTCCTTTACAACTGGTTTCCCAGGAGTTGCTGCCTAGAGAAGAGCTGTGCCTGATGTGTGAGCAGGGATTTGAGGTGCAAAATAGTGTTTATTATAGCTCCTGACTCTCTAGAGATCTCTGCTCACACCTGTGTTTGTGCGCATGTGGGAGAGCAGGGAAGGAAATGGGTTACAAAGGTAGCGAGAGGCTGATGAGTCTCCCAAGGGACAGAAACGAAGGTCCACTCAGAAGGCACCTGAGTATTTGCTTCCACCAGTCTTCACTGTTGCTGAGTGTTGCACTGGCTGGTTTCTAAGGGCATATGAACAATGCAGCACTTCTACAAAGCTCTCCTGAGCTATGTGCTAACTTCAGAGAGCATTGCAGCCAAAAATCTTTACAGTCACATCCATCCGTTGCTATTTACGTTGCAGCATCCCCCACCCTGGCCACTTCTCTCTCTGCTTGAGTGAGAAATAAAGTATATGGTGTCAGGTTTTGTTCTTCTGCACTTCATATGGTGCCAGGGTGTTTGTGCTGTAAATGCTGACAAGGGATGTTCTGCTTGCTGAGAATATTTACCTCCAAAACAGCTAAAAACGATGATAAATCACACTAGCACATTTCTGTTTCTGTCTAAGAAAGTTCTGAAGCTTCAAAGTACATTTTAATTGACTGGGAATTTCATGTTATTTTAAGTCTTTGGTGACCTGCATGGGCTGAGGCAGAGACTCTTGGGATGTATTTTTAATGAGTTGGTGGTTCTTTGGGGGGGCATTTTGCTTCTTGTGAGAGCTGTGAAGCTTTGAGCATTACAGCTCTGGCTGCATCCATTTAGCCATGTCTCTATGTAGCTGTTCTGAATTCATTCAGTTGCCATTAGTGTGGCCTGATGGACTGGTTTAACTAGACAGCTATCTCGTAACAAAGGCTTGATGTATTTTTAGGCTGCATGTTATATATATATATATATATATATATATATATATATATACACACAGTATAGGGATAGCAACCTGTTTCAGAGTTTTATATATGTATCTGCTGTTTATATTCTCTGTGGACTTAGCTCAGAACCAGCTGCTGTGCTGGGGATGTCTAAGTAGCTTAGCACGGCATTTCACAAGCTCTCATTGCTGTCTCCTCTTCCTTACCCTGATTAGGGATTAGGAATCAGCCAGGGGCTCATCTCTGCCTGGTGCTCTCATTCCAGGGCAACGTTGTGGTGCTGGTTCACAGCAATGAGGATTCTGAAGATGAGGAAAATGAACTGGTTGTGAACTCCCTGTGTCATCACAGTGACCTGATCCTGTGGGTAGAGGGGCTGGCGACCGGCTTCTGCAAGGATGTTCACGGGCAGGTAATGCATTGGAGAGCATGGAGAGGTGGCACATGGTAATGTCACATAAAACACTGCCTGCAGGCCCAAGGGTGGGTGAGACATGTTCTTTCTGCCTCACGGGAGACAGTCCATGCTGCAGCATGGTTAAGGACTAACAAGCAGCCTTGTTGCAGTGACTAGGATGTGCTGGAGCAGCTGGGCTCTTTTGGCTGGGACTGCTCCCACAGGGGTAGTCAGGGACATCCTGCCACCTGGGGACTCCCCCATCTGTGGAGGCTGGAAGGAGTTTATATGGCAGCTGCAGTGCAGGCTGTATCGCACCCCATGGTGATGGCAAAGAAGAATACCCATTCCCTGGGAAGCTGCCTCAAACTGTCATAGAATCACAGAATGGGTTGGGTTGGAAGGGACCTTAAAGCTCATCCAGTTCCGACTAGACACAAGGCTATTGTGTCAGTGGATCTCAGCCTGGCCTGTAGTGATTGCTTCTGGGCTGGGAGGGCAGCTGGGTCACTGGGGCCTTGTTACTCTATTTCTCTAGTCAGGGGCTGCCAGCAAAGGGACTGGTTACAGGCAGGTGTGACAGGTTTTTAATCAGTAATCCTTCTGATTTCCCTTCCCTGCAGGCCAGCAAGAGGCATTGAGGGGCGAGGGTGCTGTGACTGGGATAGTCAAAGGGATGATATACCTATTCCTTTCCCTTTGCAGATTAAAATAACTAGGAGAGTGTCCTTGGAGCTGACGGGGGAGCAGGATGTTGTCCAGATCTACCAGTACAAGATCCAGGACAAGAACGTCACTTTTTTTGCTAGAGGGCTGTCAGCTGCAGTCCTGTGATGCTGCGATACAGCACAGTGCTGCAAAAGCAATGCGGAGCAAGGCTGGGGAGGCCAGTACATGCCACCAAACCAGCCCGGCTGCTCCACCAGCACCTTCCAGGAGCAGTGCAGCAAACTGACCCAGGAGGGAAGCTTAAACGTGTGTTGAACTGCATGCCAACGAGGGGATTAGCCTGCCCAGAGCTTGCTGCAATCCCTTTGTCCTCCCACCCTGTTCCCAACATATGTAGGCCAAGAAAAGTGCACATACTTGCCAGAATGGCCCTTACAGCGTGTAAATACAAGCAGGAGGGATGCCCCTTGGGCTGGGCGTGCCTCACCTTTTCCGGTGTGTTATGGCATGGCAGTGCCAGGCACCGCTGCTTGGAGGGATCACCCCACCCTCCAGCTGGCGTTTAATGAGATGACACAGAGAGGGTGGAGACAGGGATGGTCTGGGAATGTGTTGCAATTCTTACCTTTCTCCCAGCTCTGGCACAGGAGAAAGATTTGCTCAACTTGCATCTTCCACAGCATTGACTGAAAAAATCAATAGCTGTGTGTACAGCCCCTCACCTTGCTGCGGTGAGACCCAGACCTTGCTTAGTTGATCCCTTGCTTTGTTAAGTTACTTCCCTCTTTTCACGTGAAACTCCCATGCCATGTTGTCCCATCCCTGGCAGTGTTCAAGGCCAGGTTGGACAGAGCTTGGAGCAACCTGGTCTAGTGGAAGGTGACCCTGCCTGTGGCAGGGGGTTGGAACTGGATGAGCTTTAAGGTCCTTTCCATCCCAAACCGTTCTATGAGTCTATGTGTGTCAGCTTATCATGCAGCTTCCCAAGCTCATCTTTGGCTTTAGGTGATGGATGGACACTTGTACATGAGCCTCGGTCTCAGCCACTGCTTCCATGGTACAAATCATGACTAGCAGTTCTATGACCTGCCTGTAGTGAAGCATTACTGGGGGCTAATAAACACTTATCGTAGATAAAGGGTACAGTCATCATGTAATTATAAATCACTGCATGGGAAATGCTACCCACAGGCTCCTTGGCAGGGGAGAGGAATGGGCATCTGAACACAGGTGAGGAGATAGATTTGGATCCCTGGAGCAGAGCTCAGACCTGGAGGTCTCCTTGTAGATGCTCTGGTTGTAGTGGAAAATAATATCCTGCACGCTGGTGATATATGAGGGTGACCTACCAGGTCCTTTGCAGCTGCAGAGCCTGGGTAACAACTCTGCATATGGGACATGTTCCTGCTGTTTTCAACCACCTGCCAATGGTGCCTGGCCTGGCCATGATACTGCTGCCAGTGGGTTCAAAGCCCTGTACCCTGCCCTGGCAGAAGCAAGCTGGTGGCTTGGCCTCCTCCCGAGTCACACCAACCCTCAGGCTGATGCCTGCTGTGCCTTGCTGGAGTAAAACGTGTTTCTTGGCTGCCTGTTGTGGGAGCGGCAGAGCCCAGCATTGACGTTGCCAGCTCAACATGGTGGCAGAGCCAGGGGGACAATGCATGGTCACCATCTGCAAAGGAAGGATGGGACAACTTTGGGGATGGGAGCTGCAGGCACTACAGCTGCTTAAAATGCACCTGTAATGGGCATATAATGGTGTGTAATTGAAGCAATACCTGTATGATTAGCTTCCCCTTGGAGAGATCCCAAACCATCCCTGCTCCAAGCTTTGCTGAGCCACCCGGTGAGGCCATGACCCAACCAAGACCTTGCTCTGGAGCTGAAGCTGTGGGAAGAGATGTGATTGATGGCAGAACAGGGTGGCCTTGGCAGGGTCAGCCAACATCTGTGTGCTTGGGGCCACAGCTCTTTGTTTGCCGTCCAGAGGTTGTGTAATGCTCCATTCCAACCGATAGAGCAGGTGGGACTTGGACCAAGCTCTCTGGTCTTCTTTCTCTCAGCCTTGGTGGGAGCAGCTGGGGCCTTGTCCAGGCAGCAAAGCTGGGAAAGGCCTACCAAGGCTGGGACTGGTGGGATGTGATGCAGGCCCTTGGGAGGGGGCTTGATGCTATGGTATCAGGCAGGGCTGCCAGCAGCAGAGACTGTTGAAAAGCACTGGAGCCTGACAGCTGCAAGACAGGCCTTGTAAAAGCTGGGATTGTGGAGGATGCTCACTCAGCCCCTGGAGACAAATACGCAGGGGCTGCCTTTCCCCTGTCCCATTTCTGCTCCTTTCCTGCTTCACTCATTTCCAGCTATGACCTGTCCTCTCAGGGCCACTCTCTTCTCTGGGACCACCTCTTTCCTCGCAGGGATTCCCCCAGGATTTCAGAAGTGATGTTTGGCAGCCAGGAGCTGTGCTGAGGGGTGATGGTAGTCCTGGCAGCACTGGCATGCGCCTGGCTGGCTGTTGGGCAGTGGCAGCTTGGCTGCCATCCTCTGTCCCTCTCTGGCTCTACCAGCACTGGAGCTGCCAGGTCCTTTGCTGCAGATCTCATCCTGCCCATGACTTCCTCCTCACGTGGGGAAAAGAAGCCAGTGACTGCTCTGGTGCTATGGGGAGAGCCCTATCCCTGTGGGCACCTGGTGCTGCACTGTGTGGTATCCACACCATGCCAGGACTGAGCTGGTAGGACCAGTGTGGACATTCATAGGGCAAAAAGAAAAGATTGCCTAGGCCTTTGGGTACCACCTTTCCCTTATCCTGCTGCTTTTGCTCTCCTTCGAGGGCAGCAGCCCTCTGACCCACCCCAAGGCATGTGTTCCCAGCGTCTGGCCCATTCCAATTCCACACAGCTCCAGGTGCTGGAGTCCCCTCCGTCCCCTGCACTGAGCCACAGGGCTGCCTGTACAACGTCCTCCCTCCATGTCCACTCTACCCGCGATGCCCCGGGTCTCCTGGGGCGCCCCAGCCCCGCCATTGCCCGGTGTGCGCGTCCACTCTCCGCTCTTAACTCCTTGTCAGCCGGGTCGCGGTCAGCTCCTCTCCCTGTGCACCAGGACGCCGTGACCCCAGCTCCCGCTCTGTCCCCTCTTCCCTCCGTCCCCGCTCCACGTGCTCCCGCTGCCACCTCGCCGCTTCTGCCCCCACACGTGACCGCTGGTGCGCCCGCCCCGCTGGGGGGCGTGGCCAGGGGTCAGAAGGGGCGTGTCCAAAGCGGTAGAGGAGAGGGCTGCCTGTCGGGGGCGTGGCTAGGGGAGGAGGCGTGGCTAGAGGAGGCGGGGGGGTTTGGCCTACGTTCCGCCCGTACGTTCGCGCGTAGGGCCCGGCGGCGGCACTGGGGGGAGGGCGGGAGGGGGTGGGAGAACCGGACCGGGAGCGATCGGCCGAGCGGAAAGGTTTAGGGTTAGGAAGAAGGGGGCCGGGCCCGGGCGCGCGCCTTCCCCTGGGGCGGCGCGCGCGTGGGTGAGGGGAGAGCGCGCGCCGCCGCGTCTTTCCCCTTCCCCCCCAATTCCCCATCCTTTTCCCCTTTTTAACGTCCGTTAACGATCGCCGGCACCCCCCCCCCCCCCCCCCCCCCTTTCTCCTTAGGTAACCGCGGCCTTCAGGCCTCTCCCCGGCGGGAAGCCCGAGGGGAGGCCCCTCAGGCGGGAATGGGGGCTCCCCTCCCCTCGTGGGTGTTTTCTGTGTGGAATTCGGGGTGCGCAGAGGGGGCTGGTGGGTGCGGAGGGGGCCGCTGGGTCCCTGTTTCCCCCCCCTAACCTGTGGTGCTTCAGGTGCCGGTTGGGTTTGGCTGTGGAGGGTGATGAGTGTTTTGGCTGCGGGGGGTGGTGAGTTTCTTCTTTGCGGTTGCGTTTTGTTCTATAAATGTGTTTTCTAACAGCGATAATCGAGTGAGGGTGCTGGCAGAAAAAGCAAATACCGATTTTTGTCTTCAGCAAAGATGAAGGTGCTGTCCCGAGATAAGCAGATGAAGTGATTCCCTTCCCCGCTTGGCGCCTGAGGAGGAAGAAGCAAGTGGAGGTGGTGGGAAGGGAAGGAGGGTTGGGGTTGGGTGCTTGTGCATGGGAGCTTCTAAGGGTCACGGCTGCTCTGCCTGCCGGGTGGTTCCCGAGGAATCGGGATCAAGGTAGAGTGTTTACTACTTAGGAAAGTGGGAGTCATTAGGCTGAGGTATTGGTGAGCTGGAGGAGAGCAGGGAAGAGGGGGAAAGTGGGAGGCAGTGTGCTTGAAAGGGATGTAGAAAGTTTTGGTGGGGCTGGTGGGATGGGACTGAACCAGTGAAGGAGGTGAATGAAGGAAAGAATGAATCACCTGGTGCAGAATCAGGAGAAAACGCTTCGTAGAAAAGAAGGGAGAAAAATGACTTGGGTATGTGAAACGGGTGACCGAAACGTGGAGGAAAATACTGTGCCAGGTTTGTGTGGAGCGCTGGTAGATTGTGACCAACCTCTTTAGAACCAGGACTGTTCTGCTGCTTTGGTTTTGCAGTGACTTCTCTGTGCAGTGACAGTGAGGTGCTGCAAGTACCTGTCGCTCTGCTGATCACCCTGCTCTATGGAGTTGAGTTGATATTTAGGTGTCAGCTTCCTTGCATGAGACCAAATGAGCATCTCAGGATTATTTTCTGATACATTGAGCAAAGAGCTGTTTGAATCCCGAAGTGGTGCAGTTGTAGGTTTGTTTGGGAGAATCCTGAGGGAAGAGCTGCTGCCTAGTGCCAAAATTTCCTCACTGCAATGTCCGCTTATTTTCCTAGGGTTGTTGAAAGGCAAATTAAGCTTCCTTTCGTGAAAAGGGCAAAGATGAGGCATGATCTCACTCTTTGTGAAGCCCAGAACTGTTATGACAATGTGCTAGTGTGATAAATTTAGGATTACATGAGCTGTTGTGTAATGCAGAAGGGAGATTACCTGGCTCCAATTCAGGAGGAAGGAAACCACCCTGGGATTTTCATTGAATGTGTGACACACTGAGAGCTGTGCTGTTGGCCCCCGAGTCCTTCCACGAGAACAGTTCCTCTTGGCATTTCCAGTTACAAAGCTTAACTCGCTGCAGTGCCACTTATTGGTCTGAATATGATTCCAGAGCAAAGAGGAATCAGGTTTTGTCTCAGGAGCATTAAAATAGTTTTTTAAGTGTCAAAATCTCAGAGATGTGTGAAATATCAAGTGCTCTCTGCATTCAGCTGTTGAGGTCCTCAGTGTTACTTCCATTCAGGAGGTTGCTAGGTCTGGCAGTTGTCAGAGTTCATATTCCTATGCACAGAAAAGTTCTGTTTTGTTTTGTTTTCCTCTCTCTGATGAGCAGAACTTAAAAAATAGAAAAAGTACAGTTTGACACGCATATAGTTTTACCTGTGTATAGTGGAACACAATAGGTAACAAGTGGAAGGGGAAGCAGTACAGCAGTTTCAGCAGATCTTTTATAAGAGCATGTAGGGACAGGACAAGGGGGAATGGTTTTATACTGGCAGAGGGGAGATTTAGATGAGATGTAAGGAAGCTCTTCCCTGTGAGGGTGGTGAGGCCCTGGCGCAGGATGCCCAGAGAAGCTGTGGCTGCCCCATATCTGGCAGTGTTCAAGGCCAGGTTGGACGGGGCTTGGAGCAGCCTGGTCTAGTGGAAGGTGTTCTTGCCTATGGCAAGGGGCTGGAACTGGACGAGCTTTAAGGCCCCTTCCAACCCAAACCATTCAAGGATTCTATGATCTTTTGACCTGGGCATCCTTTCTGTTCTCACTGTAAGTGACATTGTATGCTGTGCTCGTGGAACTGACAGACCTGGCTTTGGCTTTCCAGGAAGCTGCAGCCAGCTGTCTCCCATTTTACAAAAGGCTTTCTCCAGCGTGCTGTGGCAGCATGGAGCCCTGGCGATGAGCAGCAAAATCCTCTGGTGGTGTGGTGCTGCATGAGCAAGGAGGAGCTGGTGGCCCATGGTGTGAGGAACTTAGTCCTGAGTATAAAACGAGATTGGAGATAGAAGTAGACTGAGCTTTACAAGCATTCCTTAGTTGTGATTTCTTGTGTTATGATTCATTCAAAGCTTATATGGTGCATTAAAGGGTGAGAAGGAAAGGTCTGAAGGAACTTCTGCTGGGCAGTTCTGTGACAGTGCAGCCTTCTGTTTCAACGTCTGTAAGCTATTGCTGTTCACAACCAAAGTATCAAAAAGAAGGTGGAGGAATGAGGGCTTAAAGGTGGTTGTCTTCAAGTGAATCTTTTAATTTGTGTCCTTAGGCGAGGACACAGCCCTGGTGTTTCAAAATAGCTGGGGTCTTTTCTGCAGAACTGGGTTTCCTTGGGGGGTGAATAAATTTCTAAGGCTCCTGCCAGTAAAAGAGCGAGTTTCAGCTCAGTGAGAGCGTGGTGGTGAACAAGGAGGGGAGGAGGGTTGTATTGCTTTGGTAAAAAACTGAATTAATCTTGTATGGGCCATTGTGATAAAGATGCCCTGGAAATAATAGTTGGTTTGTTTTCAAAAGACAATGTCCGAGTCAGACTTTCAGACTCGTTGTCTAACAGGGTAGTTTTGGAATTGTTTCATTGGGAAGAAAGAGCTTAGTGATTTGCTGATCCTGAGTTTTTAACTGGTGAGTATTAGAAAGAAAAATATTTAGCTCTGTGTGATGCTAGAGATGACAAAAGCTTCCTTCTGGGATATGGGGAGTCCTGTGAGTTTGCTAATTCAGCCTTGCCGAATATTGCTTCTGTAACCTAGAACCTGCTGAAAATCAATCCCGGGCAAGCGAGTCACCTTACAGGTGGTTGTGTTCCCTTGTGCCTTTACAAGCCTGAAAGATCTCAAAACGCAGACTCTTTTATGATGGAAACTTTTCTGATTAAAGGTTTGGTGCTTTTATTTTTGAGGGGGTAGTGCATGGAAATACATGCTGAAATGTATGTCTCTAATTTTTGCTTTCTATTTCATGGACTAGGTGGTCAGAGCTGTGTTCCTCATCTCCTTATCTCTTGTCACTGCGAGCATCCTGCCTGTGAGAGTATCCCTGTTAAGTAGGTGACTAA
This sequence comes from Pezoporus occidentalis, assembly GCF_034315485.1. NCBI lineage: Eukaryota > Metazoa > Chordata > Aves > Psittaciformes > Psittacidae > Pezoporus > Pezoporus occidentalis. Next base: position 278,781 of record NW_026916181.1, read on the forward strand.
CACAGCCAAAACTTCTCAGCATCAAGGTTTCAAAGTGAAATCAGCACTAAAGCTTTAACGTCTAGGAGTTGTAGAAGGGGGTCTTTGTGGAAAAGGAAGTGTATTTTCCCAGAAAGCCACAGGTAGATTTCTCTTTATCTGCCAAAACCCAAAAGTTTCAAAACTCTTTGCTTGACAGCGGTCAGACTGTACCCAACTGGTACCACACCAAGAAAGTCCTTCAGAAATGGAAGACTTTTGGTTTATATGTTTCCACAACGTATTTTTCAGGAAAACAATAGGGCTTAACGCATAAACTTGGTTTGCTCAAACTCTAGTTGGTTAGGAAAGTCCTACCTGTCTTTGTTGCAGCAGAGTGTTTTTAATGTGACAGAGCAGCTTACTTGAAAGTGATTTTTGAGGCATTTTAAGGGGAAATTTTCTTCAAGGAGGCAAATTGACCCAGTGTAGGCTGTGATCTTGGTAAACCAAAAATACTACTGTGTCACCAACAGCAATGGCCAAACCAATGAAAATGGTGGTGAATTAGTAGTGATGCAAAAGATGCAATGAACATAGATGGTTCAAGCCCCTTCTGGCAATGTAGATTTCAACAGAAGGAGGGTACCTGTAAAAGTTTTTCTGCCCTTCCTCTGCTGAAATCGGAGCCACAACCGGTATCTCCACAGCGGAAGGACTGTGCCTTTGCATGGGGAGGTGGAGCAGTACGTGGAAACTGCAGGAGCTTGCTAGAAATGTTTACGTAGATGTAGTTTACCTGGGAAGGGTTTTAGAAACCTGCTGCAATGGTAGCACCCAGGGTTGCAGTGGCTACCTGACCATCAGCAGTGGTGGTGTGGCTGATAAATGAGCCACGTGTCTTTTTGAGGAGTACGTTTGCCTGTTCTAAGCATGTCTGAAAATGTTATTGCCTGCTTTAACTTTCCTGTTGCATGAAGTGTGGATGTTAAGCGTTTATAGTGGCACAATCTCTTCAAAAACAGTTGCAGTAGAAGGTGTTATTCAGATGAGACCATCTATTTGAGAAATAAAAGTGAAAAGCATACAGTCAGGATGTATGGGCCTAAATTAAATAGGCTTTTGTTTTAAATACAGATTATTAACCACTAATTCCTATTTCTGGACCAAAGGAGAGTTTCGAATCATGAAATGTATCCTTTGCAGGGAAAGGAGCCTTTGCTATAGATAAAGAATCAGGAAAGAAGTCATGCTCAGTTCAGATACTTGGTTGATGAGGTAAATGAGTAATTTCAGCTGCAGAACTGTTGAGGAGAAAAAAAAGAGTGAGTCCCACTTGCAGTGCTGCATCCAGCTCTGGAGCACCCAATGGAAGGATGTGGAGCTGTTGGAGTGAGTCCAGAGGAGGCCATGAAGATGTTCTGAAAGCTGGATCATCTCTGCTATGGAGACAGGCTGAGAGAGCTGGGCTTGTTCAGCCTGGAGAGGAGAAGGCTCTGGGGAGACTTTAGAGCAGCCTCCAGTGCCTAAAGGGGCCAACAAGAAAGCTGGAGAGGGACTTTTGACAAGGGCAAGTATGGACAGGACAAAGGGGAATGGCTTTAAACTGACAGAGGGGAGATTGAGATGAGATGTGAGGAAGAAGTTCTTCCCTGTGAGGGTGGTGAGGCCCTGGCACAGGTTTCCCAGAGAAGCTGTGGCTGCCCCATCTCTGGCAGTGTCCAAAGCCAGGTTGTTTGGGGCTTGGAGCAACCTGGTCTAGTGGAAGGTGTCCCTGCCTGTGGCAGGAGGTTGGAACTGGATGGGCTTGAAGGTCCCTTCCAACTCATATCATTCTCTGATTCTGTGTGTCACTGAAACTGAAGCGTTCAATACCTTTTGACCCTCACCGAAGGCCACAGTCAGCTCGTGAGCAACTAAATGCTAATGACAGACTAGAATAAATGAAGAGCAGGTTTGCAGAAATCATTTAAGTGAGATATTTTTGTCTGTGTACTTAAAGTACAGCCTAAAAGGCCCTTAAAAGCTTTAGTAGGCGTCTCTTTAGAGATGGAAAATAGGTGATATTTTGAAAGACTGGAGAGGAGTGAGTGGTTTCTGTAGGTGAAAGGGTGGGAAGAAGAGAACGGGGAGTAGTAGACACCTCAAAATCCTGCAGCAAGTAACCAGCTGATTTGTAAGCATCTGCAAGATTATAGGTAACGTGTACCAGCCAGCACCGGCTTGCCGCAGGTACTTCCTTGGCAAAGTAAGTTTCTTTCTAGGATAAGATGTCAGCTCTGTTCCTGTCTGTGAAGCGAAAGCTTCCATGGGTCTTAAAGTCAGTGAGGTTTTGATTTTTGTCCTAATGAGATTCTCAAGAAGGTGAGATTTAAAAAACTCCAAAAGAGCTGAGGAGGTGTCATGGCATGATGGATGCAGACATGGTTCAATGAGCATGTTCCAAGGACCACTAGAGCTTTTGTTAAAACAGCAGGCTGGACTGAAAGGGTTATGGTGGGGGTTCCAGCTTTTTGTTCCTGACTGAAGTGGTAGAATAGACATAAAGTGGTAAATGGTCCAAAGCAGGAAATGACTACCATATATGCTATATGACAGCCAATTTCTTATCCCCAAGTGGTCCATCTGTCAAATCCATGGCTCTCCAGTTCATAGACAAGGATATTGTGTGTTACAGTATCAAGTGCTTTGCACAAGTCCATGTAGATCATCCGCAAGCATTGTACATATTTTGTATCACAGACGAGAGGCATGGGCTCAGATGTTAAACTTGATCTTGCAGCGAGGTGTGGAAAAGGACATTAGTATAAACAGTAGCCATGGTAGAAAGAGGAACATGTTGCAGCTTTGTGCCAGGTGGGCTGTTTGTGTGCTCCTCTGGTAGATCTTGCAGGAATTGCTGCAGTGAGATGTTGTCTGCAGTTATGGTTACAGAAGGAGCCAGACAGTTGACATTGTGTTCAGGAGGAAGTACAAGTGTAGGCACAGCTACTTCATGTTACAGTGATGATGCTTGAGACGTACAAGAAGGTAAATAACCTATAATTAACACTTGGAGTTCATATTACTGTTATGGACATGGATTTTCTCCATGCTTAGGAAATTTTACATCATGGGTTTAAGGTGTCTGATCAGTGCACCACAGAGACAAGGTATATCCTAGAAAGAGGTCAGCGATGCTCTTTGCTGGTTACTGTTTGTATGCTGGAGTCAGGAACTTCCTGAACAGCTAGAGAGTGAAAAGTTGATGGAATTCTTCAGTGCTCATGGAAGTAAAAGGTGGATTTGCAGTAGCTGGATGTGATGGAAAAGCCCCGATACGTAATTGCTTGTGGGTGTTGCATCAGTCTTTTGGTATTTTTAGGAGAAAGTGATTCCCTGGCCATTTGTCATAAAGCAGCTACATGGATAAACAAAAAGAAACACATTCTTCCAAGAGGAATCACGTGAGATGCATTGCATAAGGACAGCTGCGGGTCAGCCTAGTGGCCTCTTTAAGTCAATATCTGGTTTCTGAGTGTGGACAGTATTCAGTGCAGGGGAAGAGTGTACAAACAAGACAAGTACGTTGGATCCTGGCAGCCAGTTCAGGAGAAGTGGCTTGTGGCTGAGGGGCTTCTCAAGCCAAAAGTTTGTCTGTTGCTTCTTTAACCTCTGTGACATGGACAGTGACCTGGGGTAGAGCTTTCCTCAGGTTAACTGAGTGTTCATTTTGAGCTGCTGCTTTATTGGTTTGTCTGATGCTGAATTATTCTTGTCTGAAAGAGGCAGCCCTTCCTTGTTCAGCTTCCTCCGATCTCCTCTGTTAGAGACATCTGTTATATCCATTTGCTGCTGAAATCTTTTCCAGAGTGAAAAGTCTTCCCCTGTTTTTTTATTTTGTGGAAGCTTCTCCATATCTTTGATCATCCTTGTTGAACTTCTCTGTGCATTTTCTAATTCTTTTGCCTGTCCTTTTTGAATGAGGAGGAAGAATGACCAGAACTATGTACAGCACTTGGACTGTGCATAGCACAGATATATGTACCAAAGTAATGATCTCTATTTGTTCCCCATTCCATTCTGAACAATTCCTAATATATAGTTTGCTTTTTTTGACTGCACTGAGTTCACGTTTTCAGAGAATTAATGAGGACCCCAAGATCTTGTTCATTGAACCAGTTGAGAATGCATTCCTGCGTACCTAACATTATTTTTCCCATATGCATCTCGTACCATTCATAGGCATTGAACTTGATCTGGCATTTTTCCTACCTGGTCACATGGTGAAGAATTATTTCTGCTAACTCTTCAGTCCACCTGGTCTTTGCCATTATGAAAGAGGCAACTGAAAGTGTTACTTCTATCAACATTGCACCTTTTTTCCAGGGAAGTTGTGAATATGTCAAACTGCACTGTTCCCCGTGGGACTGTCTGATTAAAAGAATCACACTTGTTACAAAAGTCCCCTTAAGAAGTTTTCTGGAACACATTTCTAGTAGTCTAGGTCGACCTCTTGGCTCAGATCTGATCTACGTGCTTATTTATTCTCCTGGGGAAGTCAAGCTAAGAGATTTGTGAAGCTGACACCTTCCTTCTCTTCTTCAATGGTTTTATGTTCTCCCTCTATTCAGATCTGTCCTGGTCATCTGCTGGCCCTACAACCTCTCTGCAGGACTTGCTGCTCATGATGTCTGAGTTTCCGTTTATTCGTTCTTAATGCCCCTACCCAGCAGCTCCTCAGACTCCTTTTAGACCTGCTGTGCAATGGTCTCATACACAGTGTGCAAGAACCTCTTATTTTCTTCATTTGGGCAGGTCTTCAACTCTTTGCGATTTTTATTTTTGTTACGTGACAGGCATTTGTTCTGAGCTTCCTCTCAGTAGCTTCTGTCACCTCGGACTTCTCCCTTTTCTTATTCCCCTTCTGGTTTGTTTAAACATGCTTATTAATGCAGGTTTCCCCCCCACACACACACTCCTTTTTCTTTTTTACCTTTGCTGTTATACAAAGCAGTGGGTTTTTATTTGAGGCTCTGTTATCTGTGGAAAGATACAACTTTAGCTGTCAAATGAGATCTTCTTGTAAAAGCAGAGCCGCTGTCCAAACCTGCTTCTCTGTGCTTTGCTCATTGGGAGTTCTAAATACAGAGTTAATTCCAGTACTGCTTAGGTCTGATCCCATTGAGGTGGTGCCACGCATGAAGGAAATTGGACCTAATGCTGTCTGAATGGATGAGAGGTCAAATCTTCGCTCTTTTTTATTCCTGTTGAACCTTGTAAGGAATCACACCGCAGCCTGGCCCTGCTGTGGGGATGAAGAAATGTACTAAAGCCACCACCCCTGCTCTGAGCTTGAGTGAGTGGTACCAGCTGCAGAACTAACCATAGCACAAAAAGAAAAAAACCCTTTAGTTGACTGAATAATAATGAATTTGTGTTGATCTTACTGATGGAGAAGCTCAGTGTAAGATGTGATGGATGCCAAGTCCTGAACTTGATTTTCTATTTTAATAAAATGAAGGAATTGCCATTTTAGAGCTTGGCACAGTTTTTGCCAGTAAATGGGGGAGAAGGCTTATGAGGCATTTAAAAAAGTCTTTCGCAAAAGACATTCTAACTACTGTTGTTTAAAGTTTGTGTATTGCAGTATTGCATGGTACTGGAGAGGTTACAAACTTTCCAAAACTCGTGGTAGAATCATAGAATCATGCAGTGGTTTAAGTTGGAAAGGACCTTAAGATCATCCAGTTCCAACCCTTGACCATGGACAAGAACACTTTACAATAGACTGTGTCGCTAAGGCTCTGTCTAACCTGGCCTTGAGCACTGCCAGGAATGGAGCATTTACCTTTTCTTTGGGCAACCCATTCCAGTGGGCAACCAGCAACTGGGCAACCAGCCTCAGTAAAAAACTTTTTCCTTATATCTAACCTGAACTTCCCCTGTTAAAGTTTAAACCCATTACCCCTTCTTCTATCACTACAGTCCCTGATGAAGAGTCCCTCTCTGACATCCTTATAGCCCCCCTTCAGATATCGGAAGGCTCCTATGAGGTCTCCACGCAGCCTTCTCTTCTCCAGGATGAACATCCCTAACTTTCTCAACCTGTCTTCATATGGGAGGTGCTCCAGGCCCCGATCATCCTTAAAGTAGTTTTAATTAAAGCGTTAGAACTGTGGACTATTTCTCTAAATAAATGTCTATTTTATATAGTAAAAACTTCAAGAATTACATTAAAAGCCAAACCCTACAGTATGATTTGTCTCTTTACATGCCTTATCTCATGAGGTTAGTACTCTGTTGCCAAAGGCCTGCCAAAAATATGACATTGTGGTTGGGCTTTTAAAAGTAAGTTACAGCTGAAACTGATAGATTGTTATTGTGGAAAACCATCCACCTTAGCTAGAAGTTCTCTGACTAGTTCGCTGGCACATAAAGCAGCTGCTTTCTGGAGGGCTTCGAGACTTGGCCTGGCTGAGAACTGACATGCTGCTTGGCGTGCTGCTCATTAGAAAAACACCTTCCAGTGAAACTGTGATGAAAGTGTTTGACGTGTATCTACCTCATATTTACAATAGCAGTGTTTGAATTGTGATTCTTAATTTTATATTTCACAGGTTTTTTTTTAATGGAATCAGTATAATTTACTTTCCTTTCACAGACTGGGGAGAAATGAGTCTAGAGAGAAAAAGTCTTTTGTCCAGAATCTGCTTGGAAGCTTAGTGCCAGCGCTGTGAATTTAATTTGGGCATTCTCTCTGTAGTGCATATCCCACATCTATAGATTAACCCTCATCCTAACTGCTTTTGCAGACTTTCTATTGTGTGTCTCCATGCTAGCCCTGTGTGAGTTATATACTAATAATATTTCTGAAATTGTGGTGTATTATGCTAGACCAGCCTAAACTTGTATTTTAAGGGAGAAATTGCCTCATATGAGCCTGTTTCTTGCTGTGTAGTAAATTGTAAGTGGAGACCACATTGCTGTTAACAAGAACCAGGTTGGGCAAGAGCTTTGTGGTCAGGAAGAAGAGATAGGGAAGTGTGTTCTTGTCTTTGATAGGCTGTCAGTATACTTAATAAGTGAGTAAGCTTCCTGGGGCTGGAGGCAGAAAGAAGAGTGAACTTTGAAGTTGTGGGCTTTTTTTTCCTCTAAATTTAGATACTTTCTATTTTGGTTACATATCCCAAACTTCTGTATTTTATGGTTCTTCATGTGGAACATTCTGTCATTTCATTCACACCAGTAACTTGGTTCTAGCCCTGATGGAAGGTTGGGTGGAGACTGGATCGAGAGCAGCCCTGAGGGGAAGGACCTGGGGAGGTTGGTTGATGAGAAGCTTCCCCTGACCCAGCACTGTGCGCCTGCAGCCCAGAAACCAGCTGTGTCCTGGGCTGCATCACCAGCAGCATGACCAGCAGGTTGAGGGGGGGATTCTCCCCCTCTTCTCACTCTGGTGAGACCCCACGTGCAGTCCTCCAACATAAGAAGGATGTGGAGCTGTTGGAGTGAGTCCAGAGGAGGCCACAAAGATGGCCTGAGGTCTGGAGCACCTCTGCTATAGAGAGGCTGAGAGAGCTGGGCTTGTTCAGCCTGGAGAAGAGAAGGCTCTGGGGAAACCTTAGAGCAGCTTCCAGTGCCTAAAGGGGCCAACAATACCACTTGTAAAATGGGATCTATTTCAGATAACTTCTGGGTTTTTAAACTCTCAAAACATAAATGGACATTGTAGGGAGAGGAAAATTGGCAAAAAGATGAAAATGGAATGAATGGCTCCTGTTAATTTGTGTAGGTTTTTAACCAAGATGTGTGTAACTCCTCAATCTTTAAACCTCTCAAGTTCCTGGCTGCATGATTTTATCTGGGTTTGGTGGTTTGTTTGTTTTTTTTGGGTTGACTGAGGGGAACTGAGTTGCCAGGCAAGTTTAGAGCACACAGTCCAAATCTTAGACCAGTGCAGAGAGCTTTGAAAAGATAACTGAGAAGGGAAAGGGATGTTAGGGATCTTTGATCCTGGCAATGTGACACTGTACTATTAGATTATACTATTGACAACTTGGAGGTTTGGCTCTACCAAAACTAACTTGTTTCTGGCCAGAGAAAGGTGAGGCTTGAGCTGAGGATGTGTCTGTTTGGGTATCCCAGGCTAGATGTGCGTTTTGTGTATTGAAATCTGGTTAAAAAACTCAGTCCAGACTTTAAATACTGCTTTGGCCTTAGAGCTGGAATGGAGAGAATGCATCCTGAAATATAATTTATTGAAGAGCTTCTACCTTTTGTTATATACAAAAAGCAGCCTTTTATGAAGAATACTCAACTGAGAGCATTCAAGCTGTTCTGGAGCCTTGTTTCTGAAAGAACAGTGTTAGGATTAACCCATTCTGGACACCAGGCTGCAGGAGGTTGGTGTGCTGGTCATGACTTTCCCATAGGAAGTATTCTGTTCCCCTGTGACCCCTGTGTCCTTTCACAATACAAAGTACGTTATTCTTCCCACGGGAATGCAACTGGAGAATAGGAACTTGATGTTAGAGCTGATTGTGTAGCATTTTTATGAAGAGAGGTTAGTGTCTTGAGCATATTTCTTATTTTCCCACCTCTGAAGACTTCAGAACACCACTTCATCCCTGCTCCTCATTGGAGGAGAATCCGTGCTTGCTGAAGAGCGGGAGAATTGGGTTCCCAGGGTCTGTTCCTCTCTTCCTACTCCTTTTCCTTCCCTTTTCCTGATGCTGGGATGAGAGAGCTCCTCCAGCACCTGCCACCCATTGTTTTACCGAGGGGATTGCAGTGGTGATAGTTTCTAACATCTGGAGGCTGTGAACACTTCTACAGCCCAATAAAGGGCAAGAAAATATCTGCATTGTTTTTTTTTCCTGGCACAAGACTGATGCAGCATCTGTCTGTTTGCTACTTCTGCAGGGAAACTCTGGTTTTGCTTGGTTTTGGGGGGTGTTTGTGGTGCTGAATTTCTGGCACTGTCATGAAATCACGACTGGAGTGAGGACTGGAAAGAGGTCAGGGAGATGTTTGTAGGTCAAGTGGAGACTGTCAATGAGACAGTAGACTCCGTATTAGTGATCACTCTTGATTTTCTACTTTCTGTGTTCTGGGTGTAGCCCAGGAATGTGTAAAGTACCTGTAGCCACGTGTGTGTGTGTGAATATACCCCTGAAGGCTGTGGAAATGCTGCCATGTAGGAGAGACTGCACGTAGGCATGAAAGCTGAGGGCAGAAGGTTGCTACTCTGATTCTGCTGTCTCCAGGGAGCCTGTGTTGGTTTGATGGATATGTGGCAAATGACTGCAGTATTGGGAGGGTGAATTATTGCTGATATTCCCTATTGCCCGCCTTGCCCTCAGGTGCTGCGTGAACAGCAGTCAGATTGATCTGCTCTGTTGGCAACAGCAGGGTGGGATTTATCAATCCTAATTTTTAATAAGCTCTTTCTTTGCCTTCCATTCCTCCTCTGTCCTTTCCCCAAACACAGATTTGGCAGGAAGGCATCAGAAATTCTGTGTTGGATCCGAGGCTGTCACAGTGTTGTGATACACTGTTTCCCTCAAGAAGAACAGGTACATCACAGGCAGTTTGTGCCCCTGCGATGTCAGGTCCCAATGGGGTTGCTGCGGCTGGTGGCAGGGGCTTGGGGGGACAGAAGGACCATGCTGGGTCTGTTTTTGCTTAACCAAGATTGTTTTTTTAAATGGAAAATGCTGGGTTAAGATCCATGTTAAAAGTTTGGCTACAGGACTTTGCTGTAGGCAGCAAGATGGAGCAAATTATGTATGGAAGTGCAAGAAAAATTAGTACAAAACAGTGATTATTTTTTTTCCTCTAATAATCCCCCCTTCCCCCCTCCACTCTTCACAAGCTCAGTCATGTGTTTTTATGACACCTACTGCAAAGGCCTGGTTCAAGAATGTTTTATAGAAAACCAAGATGTTGAATGTACTTTAAAAAACAGGTTATTATTTATTATAAAGAGTAAAGTTGTCATACCTTTGGTATTTTTCCTCTAAGCTTACAGTGTGCTTGTGTTCTCTGAGCTGCTGCTGCTTTAGCTGCTTTTTCCTGCACTCGAGTGGTAAAGGGAGCCTTTCTGTGAAGGCTGTAAAACACTTTCAGGCAGAAATGTAAAGAATTTGGGACATGTAGCTATTGTTAAGCAAGATAAAAGCTATTATCTTGGAAAATCAGTATTGTCCAGCATCTGTAAATTTGAGTTTGTTTTTCCTGCAAGAAGAAATGCTGCTTTTCTTCCTTTGCTGGTCAGTCTTGTTTTGGGGGTATTTTTGTAGGAATTTGCAGTAGAGCCAGCAAACTCTACAGCAACAGGAGTTTTCCAAGAAAGTATAATCGTTACAGCATCCATAATCCTATGAAATAGCCTTCTCTTTCTTCTTGCATTTGAGGCATAGTTTAATACAACCTTGGTTTGGACTGTCTTGGTCATACACTCATTTAGTGAGTATAGGAAATGTAAGAGCCTGTTCTGGTTCTGTGTCCAGGTGCTGCAAATCTTGTGTGCTGCTGCAGGTGGGGATGAGAGAGTTGCTGAATGTACATAGAGATCTTGCGCTATCGTTCTTAAACCTTAGTGAGGCTTGTAAAACCAGAGACTGGGCTACCAAAAGCATCATGGTAAGACTGATGTGTGCTTAATGAATACTGCTGTGTGTGGGAAGTGGCAGCGCAAGTGTTCCTGTGTGGAAGCTTTATATGATGTGCCAGGGGACTGACCTGTGGGGGGACGCCTTGGCAGCTGCTCAAACGCTGTAGCCACTTGCAGAGAGGCTATGGTCTCCTATCAGTGGAGATACTTGAAACCTGACTGGGCATGGCCCTGGTCAGCCTGCCCTGGATCACCATCACGGTCTCCAGGGGTCCCTGCCAACCTCTGCTGTGCTGCAATAGCTGTGAGGTTCTCAGTGTTTCAGCTTCAGTGCAGCTGCGTTACCTGGTGCAGAGCTGGCTGCCACAAGCTCCACACTACAGAAAAGCTTTGGAAGTAGAAAGTGAATCATCTGCTCAGCCCTTGGACAGGTGGGATATGGGATGCCTGACTTACCTTCAGCTAGGTAGACATTACAGTGAGCCAGACTTGTTTTTTATAAGGGGTTTGGATGAAGAGCCGCTGTGCTGGTACATGCTGAGGTTGCGGCAGGGAGTAGGTGATGTGATGGGGTGCTGTTATATGCTGATGCTGGTGCATTAGTTCTCTTGAAAAGTGGCTTTGTCTTATGCCAGCAGTTAGCGTGGAGTATATGCAGTGGTGTATAGCAACCCACTTTCTGGTCAGGGTAATGGTCAGCTTGGCAAAAGGTAGCCTTGGGGTTGTATAAGTGTTGTGGTCATTTAATATTCTCTCTGCCTGTCTTGTGTTGTGAATGAATGGTAAATAAATGATTGTGCTTTCTCTTGATGAGGTGGTAGAAGCCCTTGTTCTGTAGCTGCAGGATTCTGTATGAGAGAAGTTTTGGGCTACTTGAGAAACTCACCTGCAAGTGTGTGTGGCAGAGGGTGCAATACACCCAAAAAAGTACAGAACTGTGGTGTGTAATGGGGTGTCAGGCAAAAATAATCAAGTTTTAGTCATAGGATCCTAGAATCTCAGGTTGGAAAGGACTTCAAGAATCACCTGGTCCAGCAATTCCAGGCAAAGCGTGACCCAGACTCGATGGCCTAGCACCCTGTCCAGCCCAATCTTAACAGTGTCCAACACTGGGGGAGTCACCACTATTGTGTAGGGATTATTCCAGTGGCTGATTGTTCTCAGTGTGAAAAATTTTCCTCTTATGTCCAACTGAAATCTCCCTGGGAATAACTTGTGCCCATCACTCCATGTCTTTTTTCATGTGACTCTCTGTAAAGAGGGAGTCTCTGTGTTCTTCGTGGCTACCCTTTAAATAATGGAACATGGTGATAAGGTCTCCCCAGAGCCTTCTTTTCTGTAAGCTGAACAAGCCCGGCTCTCTCAGCCTTTCCTCGCAGTTTCCAAGCCCTTGGGTCATCTTTGTGGCTCTTCTCTGTACCCACTTCAACTTGTCCGTATCTTTTTTTGTATAGCAGGGACCAAAACTGGAACACAGCATTCCAAGGGTGCCCTGACAAGTGCTGAGTGGGACAACAACATCTTTATCTCTGCTGGTGATACCCTTGTTGATGTTACCCAGCATCCTGTTGGCTTTCTTTGCTACAACTGCCCACTGTTGACTCCTATTGTGCTTGTGTCCCCTAGGATCCTTTTCTACAGAGCTGCTCCCCAGCTGGACGGATCCTAACTTGTGTTGCACACTTGGATTGTGTTTACCCAGGTGCAAGACCTTACCCCTTTCTTGTTGAACTTAGATTTCTTGTATTTGTTATAATTCAAATTACGTTTGCTGTCTGCAGCACTGGATTTCCACTTTGGGACAAGTTGGTGGCCTTAGCATTGTGTTGCATCTCACATGAAATGTGTTCAAGGCTGCGCTGAAATGTTTCTGGAGAACCGGGGGAGTAATTTCAGTGCAGGGTGCTCTTCCCAATCCAGAACTCGTGTGGAGCTGAATTAGTGTAATCCTGGCAATGATAATGTTTTATGCTTGTGTGAATGGAAGGAATGACTAGAGAACCTGAGCAATTGCTTAATATCTGACTTAGTTTGAAATTTAAGAGATTTTAAAAGCCAAACCTGTTTCTTTCAACCCTTGTGTTTGCTTTTGTTTCCTGTGATCTGTCTCTGAACTTCACTGAGTATCTGTCTTTTGTACCTGAAATGCAAGGTACTGTGTTGCAAGGTTAAGTCCTGATGTCCTCTTGTTTCCAGTCAAACTTTGTCTTGGATTTGCAGTCATGCAAAAGGAAAAGAATACTCTTGACTGGGTTCTTCTTTAACATTTCTCCTAAAATCAGAGGGTTTATTTTGCATTATCTAATCTTTGTGTGCAAAAACTATTTTGAATTGGAATGCTTCCTGCTTTTAACTTTCACGAGCGCTGTTGTAGCATAAAGCTAATAAAGATTTCGGAATTTAATATGCAACTCCTGAAAAACTAATAAGCAAATATTAGCTTTAGAATGCTTAATGTTTTCTTCTTAATGAATGCTGATGTTTCACAACAGGTGAAGCGAGAAAATGTGAAGTTTTCCTCATTGCAATTAGTAGAAACTGTTCCCAGTGCAGTGCTAATAACCAGAATTGCTATTAGAATGTAAAGCTTGTCAAAGAGCCAGGCACAACATGTTTATGTCATAGAAGATCTAGATGGGATCTGAGGAAGAAGTTCTTCCCTGTGAGGGTGGTGAGGCCCTGGCACAGGTTGCCCAGAGAAGCTGTGGCTGCCCCATCCCTGGCAGTGTCCAAGGCCAGGTTGGACGGGGCTTGGAGCAACCTGGTCTAGTGGAAGGTGTCCCTGTCCATGGCAGGGGGTTGGAACTGGATGGGCTTTAAGGTCCCTTCCAACCCAAACCATTCTAGGGTTCTACGGTTTTAGATTCTCTGTGTGACTATAAGAAAAACCCTTCCTATTCCATGTGAATGTGATGTACAGTGTTCTGTCCAGCTTGACAGCCTTACCCCCTGCATTGCAAGGTGTCCAGACAGCAGGGGCACATCTCACCCCTCCCCTCTCCCAAAATGCTGGAATGTTGATGCTGGTGCTGGACTGCAGGCAAACTGAAATTGCCTACCACTAAGAAAGTGATGTTGATTCTTGCGCAAAGATGTAGTGCCTTGCTAAAATGTATGAGCCAAAATATTTATCCAGGTTTTCCATTAGGTGGTCATTAGGATAAGAGACTGGTGCTTCTGTTGCTAATAACCTGATTACTTCTAGTTGTATTATGGGGGAGAGAAGGGGCGATAGGTATGCCATTGTGAAACAGTCTGTGGGCATTAAATATAATTGAATCTGGAATTTAAAGCATGGTGGCTGTACTCTAGAGTTTGTTGTCCATTGTATGCTCCCACATAGCTGAAAGTGGCTGCTTAAAAAAGAATATAAAACAAACCAGCACCTATGATGCCTCCTCCAGCTTCTAAACATTTCAGGCTTACAGAGTTCCTAAGCCGGATGTGTATAAAACCCCTTCATAGGTTTCTTGTCTGTGTGAACCTCTTGGACCTTCCTCTCTAATGTTGTGTGCATTCAAGATGGTGAAGGCGGGTTGTTAAATGTGAGATGCCCACCTGTTTTTCATAGGTCATCTCTGTTTAGGTCCTGTATTCAGTTTTTTGATGCAGTCATAAATGGTGATTTCCTGTGGACAAAATGACCTATTTGATATGCTTTGGGTCTCTTACTGTCCCAGTCTTTTTCTGGAGAAGCCAGGAAAAATGTGTTTATTCCCTTGCAGATAAAACTATAAAAACCATGGATAATCGTAGCTTTGAACTGCATGAAAAACTCAGTCTTGCATTGAACCCTTTCACTTCCCAACACTGTTGGGAACCAACTTTGCTTTTAGCCTGAGATTTAGAAAGGTAAAAAAAAGAAGGAAAAGGTTGGAGGTTAGGTTTCTTCTCCATCTTTCCTAGGAATTTGTGTGGTGGTTTATTGTAATGTATTATCTTAACCTTTTCTTAGGGCTCTTTCTATTGCATTTTTCTACTTTATAAATCAAATTGCAAGCTGAAGCTGACCACTTCTGACATCTGTGATTCTGTTTGCTCTCGGTGAATGGCTAGACATAAATCTTACAGTCAAGTCAAAGTCTGCCTTGACAGGAAGCATCTGCATTAGTTTATTTTACTGTTTAATGTTTTCTGGCTACTTACATTTCCCTCCCTCATTCCCCATGCAAAAATAGCTCTCTCTGTGTTGCCTTAGCTGTAAAGCCTGCTCTGGTCTCTTGTAACTGGTGTGTTGCTAATAGTTAAAGCTCTGAAAGCGCTTCAGCCTGTGTCCAAAAGCACTTCCCCTAAGACCACGTTGCTGACAGCTAGCCTCAATCCTTCTTTTCTAATTGGCATTTTGGCATCTCCTAGGAGTACTGCTTAATTCTTTTCCTGCTAAGCTCCTTTTCTTCCTTCCTCTCAGACGGTTTGGTTCCTAGCTCCGTTCCTGCGTGTCCTCTCTGACCAGCAGTTGCTCATGGCTGGTGCCTGATGTCTGTTCAGTTGCTGTTTGCTCTCCATTTGTGTTTTTGGCCCTTTCTTTCCTTAGGCAAAACCCAGTCATCTGATCAAATTGCCTGTAGGCTCATAACAAATTCTTGATGTGTGGTGTCTGTTTCTCCCTCCTCTTCTGAGCAGGTATAGTGCTGGAAATCTGCCTAAAGCCAGTTGCTAATGTTTATTTCCCTTCTATTTCTCTGTTTTTCTAATGAGCTTGCTTTCTTTTCAATTTCCAGCTGGACACAGTGCCTTGGCTGAAGCGTTGCACATGCTGGAATTGCCCAACCCCCTGATGTATCCCGGGATGGCAGCTAGGTGACGACAGTTGAGGATGACCCTGACTGAAAAACTGCGTGAGAGGATATCGCGGGCGTTCTACAACCACGGGCTGTTGTGTGCTTCCTACCCCATCCTCATCATCCTCTTTACTGGTCTCTGTATTCTGGCCTGCTGGTAAGTCGTGTAAAGGACTTGTTGCCACAGGGGGTTGCTGCTTTGTGGGGTTTTCATAGCAATGCCGTGAATGTGCTTGGGTTTCCCTGTCCAGTGAGCTATCCCAGGAGCTCTTTTATATTTTTTTACTATTGTTTTTTAAACATAATAGATTTTTGTCATCCCTTTCAGTGGAACTAAAGAAAAGACAGGGATGAAGTATCTTCATGTGGTTTAATAAATAAATAGTAGAAAGTGAAGTAAAGCAATAAATAAAGTAAAAGGAGTCCCCAAACATCTGGTGGTGGACTCCAAACCCATGAATTAAGAAGGGGAGAAGGAAAGTTGATCTTTCTCTCCATACTTGCCTATTCTGTTCTCCCTTCAGCTGGTACTCTTCTTTTTCAGCCTTTGTCTTGGCACATGTGTGTTGTGTGTTTCTTGTAAGCTCACTGCTCTCCTTATGGACTTGAAATTTGGATACGAGTTGCAACTGAATTATAATTTCATTCCCAGAAATGTTACATGGGTCTCCTGATTGTCTCCAATGAGGCGATATTGCTACTGGAGTTGAGAAAACTTTTGTGCTCAGATTTGTGGATAGGCACATGAATATACAGGTTCTGTTTTCAGGTTTTTAATTCTAAGTATCTTTGTTCAAAATAAACCCCATGTGGTGATCTACTTTGCTTTTATAAAAGCTCACCCTGTGTTTGTACAGATACAGGTGTAAATTTTTCTTTGAGCACTTCTGAGGATAGGACAGACTTCATCCACATCTACTGTTAAAAGGTTATCTATGTATTGAGGCATTTCCACTGAGTACCTGGGGCTTCAACCCAGGTCGTTTCTGGCAGATTACCTACTGGTAATTGTGTATTTGTGGAAGTATTTGAGCATTCTCCAGTAATTGGTTACCTTCAGGCTGCAGAAATTTGTCCAAAACACCATCAGGTGTAAAGTGATTACTCTTATGTTTTCTTTAATGAGTTTCAGTAACTCATTAGAAAAGCAAATAATGGCCTGAGGAGAGACCAGGTTTCAAAAATACTGTGACAGTTTCTTTCCTGAAAAGGTTGTCAAGCACTGGAACAGGCTGCCCAGGGAAGCGGTGGTGTCACTGTCCCTGGAGGGATTTAAAAGACCTGTGGTAGGAAGGAGCATTTAGTGGAGGCCTTGGCTGTGCTGGGTTAATGGTTGGACTCTTAAGGGAGCTTAAGGGTGTTTTCCAACCCACATGATTCTGTGATTCTCTGGCACCTTTTGAGAGCAGTGTACCTTGGGGAAAAAATCCTGAAGTGTGGTGAAAGTGCTCCCTCTTTAGAAGTGATTTTTGGGGCTGTTTCAGTTCCAGTTCTGAGATACTCTATAATGAGCTGGTGTTAATTCTGGTTTGAGAAGTGGCATTACCAACTGGGTCAAAACTTCCAGAGTGCAGTACCTTCTACACTGGAGCATTTCTGTGTGATAAAGCTGAACTCTGACAGGATAGTAGTATACAGGACGCTCCGAGATATTTATTGGAAGTTTAGTTTTGGTTTGAGGTCTTCAAGTCTCTTAGTTTGAGCTTGTGGTCTGACTTCTTCATGGTTGACCTGGATGATGGGGTGGACTGCACCCTCATCAAGTTTGCAGATGATACAGACTTCATATATCATGAACTAGGAAGTGGAAAACTGGGTACAGTGGCTGATACACCAGATGCCTGCCGGGGCAGAGAGGAACCTCATGAAACTTAACGCAAGGAAATGTAGAAGGAAGAATAACCTCTTATTTATATAAGAGGTCTATGCAGCCTGGAGGTCAGTGCTCTGGAAAGCAGCTTTGCAGGGCATGCCCAGAGGTCCTGGTGAACACCAAGTGGAATACAAGCCAGCTATGTGTCGGGGGGCAGGGGGGCAGCAAGAGGCGGTCCAGAGTGTCCTGGGCTGCATTTGGGAGGTTGCAGAAGGTCAAGAGAGGTGATCCTTCCCTTCCACACACCACCAGTAAGGCCTCACCTGGAGTGCTGGGTCCAGCGCTGGGCTTCCTGTTAAAAGGACATGGTATTAGGTGAGAAGTCCAGCAGAGGGCCATGAAGATGATGAAGGGGCTGGAGCATCTCTTGTGAGGAAAGGCTGAGAGAGCTCTGTTCAGCCTAAAGAAGAGAAGGCGCAGGGAAACTTATCACCATGTATAAATACATGAAGAGAGGGTGTAAAGAGAGTGGATACCCAGTGACAATAGGCACAAGCTGAAACGTGAGATTCTGCTTATGCTGGTAGAGACCAGTGATGAGAGGTGTTGCTCAGGGGTCGATGTTGGCACTGGAAGTGTTCAACATCTTTGTGGGTGACATGGACAGTGGGATCGAGCACCCTCAGCAAGTTTGTCAACAACACTGAGCTGTGTGGTGTGATTGACATGCTGAAGGGAAGGGATGGGATCCAGAGGGACCTGGACAGGAAGAGGTGGGACAGTGCGAACCTCATGGAGTTCTACAAAGCTAAGTGCTAGGTGCTGCACCTGCGTCAGGGCAATCCCAAGCACAAACATGGTCTGGGAGAGACTGGTTTGAGAACAGCCTTGAGGAGAAGGACTTAGGGGTGTTGGTCCATGAGAAGCAACCCATACCCCAGCAGTGTGCGCTTGCAGCCCAGAAACCAACCGTGTCCTGGGCTGCATCATCAGCAGTGTGATGGTCTTTAAGGTCCCTTCCAACCCAAACCATCCTGTGATACTATGAAATGCCCACCAGGTGACATAGCTTCAGGATTTCAACCTAGGGAGAGTTAATGTATTAGCAACAAATTAGTTTTCCCTAGTAACTGCTCACATGGTTTTGAAGTTTCCTGCCTCACCCCACAGATAACCAGCAGTCATCAAGATGACTGTTTGTTTCTTCTGTATTCCTGTTATTTCATACAATTTTTCCTGATTGAAAAAGAAATTATTGTCTTTTCATTGGCCTTGGCACCCTGCCCCCACAAAACCTGTACAATTTTACTGTATGTGATGAAAAGACTTGCTCAGAAGGAACTTGGGGAGATGTTGCATAGCCACCTCCTGGGGAAGCTTTCTCTTGGCTGGAGTGAGGAACTCACTGACGGCCACAAAGGGTCGCATCTGCATTTTTCCCTGCGGTAATATCGTGGGGAATCTGAGTAATGGTGTTTGGCACTGATTTACTTCTGGAATTTAATTTGTGCTCTTCAGAAGCATTCCAGTTTCTGAGGACAGATCTTACTGATTCATCTCAACCATTCACTGCAAAAATGAGTGACAAGCATGCTAAAATTTGGAGAAAGAAGAAGGAAAAAAATCTAGGCCCAGCTTCAATGTGGAAGCTCATTTAGGCAATGCTTCTGGCCAACAGGATTGGTTAGAGACCTTCAGCACTGTTTGCATAGTAGTGCTGATTAGTCTGAAACAAGAGTGGGGCAATTAAGTAGTAGGAACTACAGGTCTTTATAACAAGAAGATGCACAAGTGATCCAGTGAATCAACAGAGAAGGAGCTGATGACATCACGGTATTGCTTAGCTGCTTAGTCCCTGTCCTGGAAGAAGAGAATGGACAAAATGAGAAGGTAATAGAGCAAAAAGGAAGCATTCTGTATTTTTCATCCTTAAGCATGGCTAGTAAAGACATTGTATTGTTCAAGTGACCAGTAGATCTTGCATCCTAACCTCTTCAAAGGGAGAGGTAAAACAATCATCGCCTCCTGCACCTGCATGCACCCAGCATCAAGCAGAGCTTGTAAAATTCTGCTGCAGGAGACATTAACTCAGTTGTTTTCATTTTCCTCACCTCCACCTCAGTAAAAGTGTGAGGTGTCTGTCTCTGTGTTCAGATAACTTTTTTTAAGAGTTGAAATAAACCACATGGGCCATGATTTGTCCAACATCAGTCCTAGTTCTCAGTCGGTGTGACAACAATTAACTTGCAGGTGTTTCTCCTGTTCTGAAAGGCCAGGTGTCAAGGATGAGGTTGCACACTCACAACATGCTGTCTGCTACAGGTTATGTGAATGCATTCTCTCTTCAACCTTGGAAGTATTTTGTGTAGACTCTGTTCTTAATGTCACCTATAGAGAGGACATTGCATATCTGTTAATTAATATTCAAAGCAAAAATTCCTATGACTCATTCCTGCTCTGTAGTTTTATTCCAAGTCTGAAAATTCAAGTTAGGTTGTTCAGCAGAAAACCCTCCCTCTGAAGTGAGGACTATTATTGGGCATGTTACTTCTTGCTTTACTATATATCCTTTGGCAGGTGACATTCATTTTCATCACCCCACTTAAATGGGTCTGCATTAAGATCTGGATTTTTCTTCCCTAGTAGAATGAGAGTGCCACTTAAGATAATCTGACACAAGAGTAGTTCCTCTTCCCCAGCTCAGAGAAGAACAGATGACACCTATAAACCTGGTAATCAGGGTAAATTTGAAATTCCTCTGTAGTTCTGAAGAACAGTTTTTAGTTGAAGTTAGACTTCAAAATCGGTTGGCTCTGTGAAGAAGGTTTAGGAGAATGAAGCAGGGTGAGTCTTTGCAGGTGTTCATTAGTTGACTGAAGCACTAGGTTCTGCTCCTAAAGGATTATGGAACTGACTGGAGCCACAGCCCACACAGTCTGTACGTGCACACACATACTTCTTTCTAAAAGAACATTTCAGTGTCTTACAGGTTTGTACCATCTTGTGTGATAACCAGAGGAACCAGTTGCTGTCAGACTCTTCATGTTCCTGATCCACAGTCTCCTGTGGGACTGTGTGATGAAACTAGAAGCAAGTTCTATGTAACAAGACCTCTCTTCTGCTTCAAAGAAAAAGGGAAGCAGGCAGCACAGAGTGAGGGGAATCCTTACTTTTGCAGTGCAGATTTTTGAGGCTCCTGTTAGTTGGAAACCAGGCAAAGCAAACATTTATTCAGGAATGGGTTTTGTTTGTGCACTTATCAAGGCTAAAAGGGAACTGTTGCTGCCCGCCTTCCCTACCCTCTGGCAAGACCCTTTATCAAATTTCCTATCTCTCATTAGCAGTGGGTTTTCAGGTTGTTCTGTCGTTGCAGTAGTTTAGGCTGGAAACAGGCTAAAAGCTTGTTCTGCAGTGTGCAAAATGGAGGTGGTAGCTATTTTAAGGCAATGTATCACCACCTTCCCTGTTACTTAAGACCTGGCAGCTCTCTCCAACATATTCACCAGCTGAAGAGTATTCTGGCATGGTGGTGATCTCTGCTTTGATTCTGAGGGGGAGGAATATGCAATTGTGGGGTTTGCAGCTCTTGAGTTGCCAGCTGCCTCGGGCTGACCTGGCAGTTCTCCATCTTGGCCCTCTAAGCTGTCTTGAAAATATGTAAAGTAGTTGGATGAACATTTTTTGCTTGAACCTGCCCCATGCTTGGTAACTAAAACACGCTCTTGCTTGAATTCGGCAATACCAACCTGTAGATGGTCTGTTTTCCCATTATTGTGGATTTGCAGAAGGGTTTCAGGGTGCATGGTTACACGAGCATCTGAAAAGAACCTTTCTCAAAACCAAAACCTCTTTGGAGCTTCCCTGTCATCTGTTTTAGATCCTACTTTTCTTCCCTCCTTTCTCTGTACTTTCCATACTGGTGTTCATCTCTTTTCCTTGCAGTCAAAAAAAATCTCTTAACAAAGAGGGATGAGAGGAGAACCAAACCAGAGTGCTAGAAATGATAGGTTGGTTTGGGTTGGAGGGCACCTTGAAGAAGTCACTTCCCTGAAACTCATTTGGAGTTGGCTTTGGTGGGAAGCACACATAGAAGCGATCTAGGCTTGTTGCATCTCACAATCCTTGCAGTGTTTGGTGTCTGTGGGAAGCCAGGGTGCTTCTGACAGCTCACAGCAGCTCTGGTTTGGTGTTTTACAGTATCTCTTTACCTGAAAAATGCTCTAACAGTGATGGCTGAAGCAGTTGGTCTGGTGAATTTCGTTCTATCACTGGATGATTCCTTTCTCGCTCTGCCCTTTTTTTATCCCTGCTGTCAGTCTGTCTCGGGTATCGCTGACAAGATCAGGTGCTGTCACATGTCTGTATAAGATTAAAAAATTCAAGAACTAGTGTTTTAGCATCTTACTGAAATGACAGTTGTAATGCAGAGCACGTACTTTGGGTGTTCTTCCGTCAGGCATTCTCAAAACCTTTCATCAACATGAATATTCATATATCACCGTGATATAAGTAAATATATGTCCCTTCTTCCCTTGTGGGGACATAAATACATGTTGCTGTTGGCTAAAGGTGAGGGAGCTTTTGAAAAGAGTCCCAACAGTAGGTCTCATTCCTGAGCTTTGCTGCAAAACCACACCATGAGCAATCTGCAATACCTAGATCGTGTTGCAATAGGGACTATAGGAGCCAAACATTAAGTGTGTAAGGACAACAGGGTCTGTTTTAACCTTTTATTTAGATCTTTGAAACATGCATTTCATCTGGGGCCTTTTCTGTAATGGTAGTTGCTAGAAATAGGGATTATTAAAAAAGCTGTAACTTTTTTTCTGTGCTGGACAATCTGCTAGGCAGCCCTGTTCCTGATAGGTGTACATCAGTGTCTTCTAATGCCACACAGCTGCTCTAGTCTCAGTAAAATTT
This sequence comes from Pezoporus occidentalis, assembly GCF_034315485.1. Taxonomy (NCBI): domain Eukaryota; kingdom Metazoa; phylum Chordata; class Aves; order Psittaciformes; family Psittacidae; genus Pezoporus; species Pezoporus occidentalis. The sequence continues at coordinate 300,850 of NW_026916181.1, forward strand.
CATAGAATAGAACCCTAGAATGGTTTGGGTTGGAAGGGACCTTAAAGCCCATCCAGTTCCAATCCCATGCCACGGGCAGGGACATCTTCCACTAGACCAGGTTGCTCCAAGCCCCATCCAGCCTGGCTTTGAACAGTTCCAGGGATGGGGCAGCCACAGCTTCTCTGGGCAACCTGTGCCAGGGCCTCACCACCCTCACAGGGAAGAACTTCTTCCTCAGATCTCATCTCGATCTCCCCTCATTTGAAATTTGAAGACAATATCACCAAAGACAAAAGCTCTTGCTCTTGCTGAAGATAATAACCTGTGAGAGTAGAGCCATGACTGAAAATTCTTATCACTGTCTTTAGCAGTGCTGAGTATTAGAATTAGGACTTGTTAGCTTATGGGGAAATGGAAATAATTCCATATTCTTACTCAACGTAGCTTTTGTTGGCTAAGCAGACTGGAAGTGTAGAGGAAGCTGAAGGAGCCAATCAATGTGGCTTGCAGAAAACTTTAGACTGGGTAGAGAAAATCTAATGCTGGTTTATGTCGCCCTCTTCTTTGCCTGCTGTGGGGATGGACTAAAAAAGACGTAGGGAAAATACAGATCCTTTACTACAGCATAAATCCTGTTCCATACTCACAATTTAATCAAATTGCAGGTAAACACTGAAGTTCATTTAGCTGTCAAGAGATGTACCCTGACCACATGCCTGAAGAGAATGGTGGAATATGGGAGTCATGGTTGCTCCAGTCTGCCAGCGGCTGCAGCAGGATGTAGTCCTCAGCAATACACGGACAGCTCTTGATTTTATAGTTTTTCTTTCCATCAGAAATTTGCCTTTTGTTCTTCTCATTTTATTGCCCTTGAGTCTTCCAAGAAATGCCATTTTCTCCTTCCCCCATTCCATTTGCATGTACTTCCAGATTTGTTGGACAAGTTTGAAAATCCTAACGTAATAAAACCCAACAAAACAAGAATTAAAACCATTCAGAAAATTAAATTAAATTAAAATCATTCAGAAATAGCCATTCAGGAGCTATGAGTTGCTGTGTCCAGTATTTTGAGAGGTGGTTTGTGCTGCAGGATGGGAGTTAGCTTCTTCCTTTCTACAGAAAATGAAACAACGGAAAAAACAAATACTGAAGTCTTGGTAGCTGCCCCCCCTGCAGCCTGAAGGTGGTGATGCCCTGGCACAGGTAGCCCAGAGAAGCTGTGGCTGCCCCATCAGTGACATCAGAACAATGCCCCAGCAGTGTTCAAGGCCAGGTTGCACAGAGCTTGGAGCAACTTGATCTGATAGAAGGTGTACCTGCCTGTGGCAGGGTATGAGCTTTAAAGTCCCTCCCAGCCCAAACCATTCCAGAGTTCAGTGATTTTTCCCTTAGATTTATGGACACAGTCATGAGCATCAAAATCATTTAGTGGAAAAAAATCTTCTTCCTCAGTCACCTCTTCCATTCATTTTGGTTTGTTTATCACATACACTTGCTGTTACTACTTTAATTTATGTCTCAGTCTCAGTCAGATGCAGGCTGATTGCTGAACCTCCTCCAGGCTTTTGATTTCAGCAGGTCATTTTTGACAAGCAGATGCTCTGTGTTGTTTGCAGGACTAAAACTACTGCTGTGAGAGAAACCTCCAGGTTGTGGCTTCTGTTGGGCATTTTCTTCTCAGATGTGTTATGAACAGATTTTATTGTTCCTTTTTCTCTTCCCTACCACTGCACAATGAAATGATAATAATTAGGTGGTGTATTTTTGTCAGGCTAATAAAATAGCAAACCCAACAAGCTTTGCTTCCGATTTCATTTTTCTTTTCCAGCCATTTGTTATTTAGTCTGAAGGCTTGGCTTCAGCTGTAGCTTGTACCTTCCATGGCCTTTGGTGATCCAAGGTAATCCCTAACAAAATGCACAGAGTATTGCATGAAAACAGTTCCAAGGCCTTTATATTTATTCTGGCAATATTGCAAGAAAAGCTCATCTATAAACAGGAAAATATGTCAGAAATATAAGGCTGGATAGATTGCCATGCATCAGACAGCACAAAGAAGTTACATTCTCTACTTCATTCTGGTGCTGACAGTTCCAGCTTGTTGGTCTCTATCTCTGTAACAGCAGTCTTGCTTTTTCCACCAGTTCAATTCTATACAGTTTTAACCAGCTATAGTGTTGAGAGCCTCTGGAGCTGAAAATACTGTTCTAAACTCCCTGAAACCTCAGTTTCTCAACCTTCAAATAGTTTGTAGTCTTTGTTGTGGGTAGCTGCTACAATTGCCTGAAGATTGTAGTAGTAAAGGAGCGAGAAGATAAATACTTAGTTGTTTTGGTGTCTCATTGCTACTATTCAGAGTGCACAAATGAAGCCAGTGACAAATACTGGAAATAGTTTAAATGTTAAGGAGGAAAAATTGTTTATTAGTATAGTGTTTGAGTCAGAAAAGCAGCCATGTTTCCTGATGAAATGTGATGAAAGTCTCATTTTCGTGTGGGCTATGGAACAGTAAAGACATGGCTGTGCTGAATGTTCTTAGCACTGCTAACCTTCAGATAAGGCCCTGTAAGAACTTCAGTTCTTTTTCTCCAAGGACTTTTAGTTGTCTCTTTCCAGTGGAGAAAGACCAATTCTCTCTTGTGTTGAGGAAACACGTCAAAGAGTTCTGATGAGAACTAAAGCCCTCTTGTATTGCAGCTGTGTCTGCTGTCCTGCAGAGGTTGGCTTCTGCTGGAGTAGGCTCATTTTTTTGAGCTCTTCTGTCTAAAAGCCTCATTTAAAAAAAAACAAAACAAAACAAAACACCACAATGTTTCTTGCTTGCATCTTAACCGTAGTTACCCACTGCTGAAGCTGCCACTGCCTGGAACAGGACCTGTGGAGTACAGCACCCCCGTGAAGGATTACTCTGCACCCTCTCCAGACGCAGGTCTGCAGCAAGGGGACCTCAGTGAGCGTCCCGACTGGGTGAGTCCTGCACTGAGGGGCTGGGGGTGTGTGGAGTCAAGGAAACGATGGAAGATCCCTCCTGAGTTACCTGCACTTTAATGGATCGATGGAAAATACTTCTGGTGATGTGTTGCTTTGTGTAACTGCTCAGTTTAGGCTGTATTGTTTTGTATCAGTGGTGCTTTATCAGAAAAATGGAAAAATTGAAGAGTTAAAAGCTCTGAAATGCTCTTTAAGAGCCCATTTTTCAAGGATAACATTATCTGAGACAAGTAGCACACTTTTAAAAGCATTATTAGGTTTTAAATAAGCTTAATAAATGGGTTTGGGGATAACAGGTGCCAATTTCCTAACATCTTATAAAGGCACACAGTTTCCCTAGAGCAGCAGGACAAACCTCCTGCTGACCCCGCTTCCCATCGCCACCCATGGCTTCCTCCTCCAAAGGGCAAGAGTAAGATTTGGTTGGCATTTACTGCTGTGACTGTCTGTGGAGATGCTACCAGTAATTACAGTGGTGGGTTTTGTGTTGTCCGGCTTTCTCTGAAGGGATCTGGGTTTTGGCTGTCAACCAGCTTCTCCTTCAAAGATCTCTGACTACCTATCTGTCAGAGTGGGAATGTCTGTCTGGCCTGGAGATGGAAAACAGACTGTCCAGCTCCTCAGCTCTTGCAATTTCCTCTACTTTGGCTTTAAAAATACTGCATCCAGCACATTTTTTTTTCCTGATGGGGTAGGTAGCCTAGGCTTCACCTCCAGGACACAGGCTATTTTCTTAAGGTCAGTCAAGAGCTTTTCATTTGAATTGAATTTAGGCAGCCAAAGACTCTGTCTGTGGAGTGAACTGCTACGCTGTGGCCTAGGGAGCGTAGGAATGTTTTAAGAACCTGGTGAAGTGAGTGTAACCTGAAGGTGGGGTTTGGTTTTGTTTTTGATTGACCGACGCGTATCATTCAGGTGAGATTTACATGCTTGTGTTAAGGGTCAAGAGCTAACTTTTGTATGGGCAAACTGGAATCCTGATGCTTTCCAAGAAGGCTGGTAACCTGGTCCAGGAAACCAGGAAACAATTCAAAACTCATCCTTTGTAACCTGCATTTTTCTTTCTCATTCTGGTGTCTCTCTGAAGTAGAAGTTAGCTTTCGGTTTAATGCTTCTGATGCCTCCAGCTCTCGACTCTCTCCATGTGTGCTCTTCTCACTGTGATAGAAATAATTTGCTGCCTTTTGCACTTGCTGGTACCTCTGAGAGCTTTTTGCACTGTGCTGTTAACTCAGGCTGCTGCTAGCTGATTAAATCTTCCCTATGGTTCTATAATTCTGCTTTGTTGCCTAGTTCAGCTAATAGAACACAAAAGCTCTGTCTGCCACAGTATGTCAGCACTGCAGTCCCCAGAGCTGGGTCAGCAGCCTGGGCGCAGACACCAGGAGGATTTAAATGGCACATGGCCAAGTCACCACAGGTTGGGGGAACCACAGTGTTGTGAGAGGCATCTGTGAGAGGCAGTGAATCCCAGCTCCTGCCTTTCATTCCAGTACCAAATTCAGCAGGAGCTGGGAGCTTCTGCCTCACAAAGAAGTGCAATAGACCGATGCCAAAATGGCCAGTGGCATTTTGCCTTTTTGAGAAACAGACTCCTTTTGTTCTTGCTAGGTTCCTACTGTCATGTTTCACCTCTAATTTGGGAAAGGAAAATACAGTCTGGCAAACCCCTTCCTGAAAGGTTGCCAAGCTGCGGTCTAATTCTGCTAAGCAGCTTCCCACTCACCATATGTTTTCATTCTCCCTCTGGTTTTCCCCACAGTATGTTGGTGCTCCGGTGGCCTACATCCAGCAGATCTTTGTGAAAGCTACTGTGTCCCCATGGCAGAAGAACTTCCTTGCTGTGGATGTATTTCGTTCACCCCTCTCCCGCGTCTTCCAGCTAGTGGAGGAGATTAGAAACCATGCCCTGAGAGACAGGTAATTACTATTCATTACGGGTTGTGTAGAAGGCAGACTGACCCACTGGCTTACACACCCATCTTCTCAATTACTGCCTCGTAGTTCTGATTATTAGCTTTGAATTTGTAAGATTCTCAAAATTAAAAGAAAATGAGAGGTCACTGCAAATAAGTGACATTGTATTAATGCTGCATGTAGGGCAGGTTATCATAGTCATAGAATCCTAGAATGGTTTGGGTTGGAAGGGACCTTAAATCTCCACTCTTTCAGCTTAAAGACATTCTCCCTTGTCCTGTGTTCAGCTTTTGCACGGAGAGTGTGCCTGTCCTCTAGTCACTGGTAACTGTCAGGAACCTTCCAGTTGGAGTCTTGGCAGAGAGGTGTGAAGGGGGCTGCCAAGGCTATACATGTTACAAAAGATAGTAGCGTTGTGTTTTCCCTCTGTAAGCATGCAAACTTCCTATTAAGGGAAGTTCTTTTAACCCCACTGTGTCTATTGTGAAACTCTTACTCATTTTGTGAATTCTTCTTCATAGGCTGGAGCACCTCTGCTATAGAGACAGGCTGAGAGAGCTGGGCTTGTTCAGCCTGGAGAAGGCTCTGGGGACATCTTAGAGCAGCTTTCAGTGCCTAAAGGGGTCAATAAGAAAGCTGGAGATGGGCTTTTGACAAGGGCAGGTAGGGACAGGACAAGGAGGAATGGCTTTAAACTGACAGGGGGGAGATTGAGATGAGATGTGAGGAAGAAGTTCTTCCCTGTGAGGGTGGTGAGGCCCTGGCACAGGTTGCCCAGAGAAGCTGTGGCTGCCCCATCCCTGGCAGTGTTCAAGGCCAGGTTGGACGCAGCTTGGAGCAACCTGGTCTGGTGGAAGGTGTCCCTGCCTGTGGCATGGGGTTTGGAACTGGATGAGCTTTAAGGTCCCTTCCTAAAATGTCCAAACCATTCTAGGATTCTAGACTTCCACATGGTTGGGGATGTTCTCCTGACTTTTCACTTTGGCTCTGTTTAAGACCAGCTTAAACATGCTTTATTTTGTCCTGACACAGTCTTTGTACAACAATAGCTTTCCTCTGTTTCATATATTTACAGGGAGAACTCATACCCCTCACCCCAAATCCTCATTTGTTAAGCTAAACTTATAAGACTCTGTGCTTACTCCAGTAGGCTGTCTCTGTATTCCGGGTGTCACACTGGTTGCTCCTTTTGGGACTGTTTTTAACATATCATTCCTGATCGTGGGAGTTAGAATTGTACACACTATTCTCAGAGAAGTCTCATTTGTGTGTTATTTTCCATGGAAAAGCTTTTCCTGAAATACTAGACTGCAGGTCCTTTTTTCATGTCTGGTCACATCACTTTTACACATTATAAAGTGATTAACATCTCCATGTCCCTCTCGTCATTTCCAGCTAATGAGCTGGAAGGTTAGAGCAGAAGCTCTTTTTAGTCCCCAGGTGCACTTTGTATTGTTAATAGAAATGGGATCAAGTTTATTCCAGCCCTTACATGATCCAATTCAGATATTTTATTCTCTTTCTGTATCAACAGGGTTTCTTTATTTTGTGTTACTGGCAGACGTCTCTGTGTCTTCTTCCAAGATTATAAAGAAAAACATATAATAATCCTGGTTCTCTGAACTGCCTGTGTAAAATTCCATGTTGTTTTCCTCAGTACTGGTGGTTCCCCTTTCAGCAGCTCCATCACCAGTTTTCTGTTAACTTGGTTCTTTACCGCATCACCATTTTTGTGCTAATTTTTGTGTCTTCTTGTAAAATAAAGCATTTTCTGTGTGGTGCTGCAACAAAAGCTTTCTTTGGGCTGAGGTAGATGAGAGCTGCTGTGCTTTCCCCATGCAACAAGAGAGGCATTTCTAGAAGAGCTCAGATGAGTTTGGCATGTTCTCTCTTGATAAACCAAGAAGTATTTTCTACACATTAAATTGCCTCTGGTTTTTTTTTGTTTGTTTGTTTTAATAGTTTTCCTTCGAGTTCTAAGTCTTCATCTGTGGTGAAGTGTCTGGCTGGGCTTAATTCTAAGGGCAGAAGGGCTTTCCTACTTGTCAGTCTGTATTCAGGGAGAGTGATGGTGCTAAGAACAGGTGAAGTGTGGTGACAAATGGGGAGATTAGAGTCTGATCATCTCCCAGCTTTTCAGCTCCGAGCTTTCTTCATTCTTTGTCCTGCAGCTCACACAAGTAGGGAAGATTTACTGCTTCTTCCTACTTCCTTGGCAGCATCCTTCAGTGCTTATTTTTTAGAGTGGCCACTTCACTGCTCTGTGTGATGATTTGTCCTTTTTCCTTTAAACCTGCCCTTGCAAGCTAGGTACCTGCTCTCTGTGTGCTCATTTTTTATGAATGCCATTTACAATGTCAAACGTGGAGCTCTTCCCCACCAGCTCACACAGCCTTGGGGTTGACATTCTTCCCGTGTTTCTGCCTCATCTCCTCCTTTATCACGTGTCACTGTAGATAGTGATCTGTATATAGTTGCCAATTACTGATTGTCAAGGAAGAAACAGCTTGCTCCTGGGACACGTGTTGTCTTGTCGTTATCTCTCCTTGGTGGTGCCCTTGATAAATGCTGATGCATTATGGAGGCAAAATTAAACTTCCATGGCCACCAGAAGAAAGAGACTTGAGCACTTAGACCTAAACCTTGGGAAAAGGCTCCCATTTTGGTGACAGACTCAGATATTACAGGAAACATCTAACTTCAATATAAATTCTGAAATTATCTCAAGGTGTTATCAAGTGCCTTGTGGTCAGGTGCTTTTCTCAGTATCAAAGTTAAGTGCAGCTGATTTTCTTAATGTTAAAAAAGGCATTCTTTTGTACTAAAGTACAGAAGGAGCTGAAGGTTATTGACAAGAATAGGAAACACAAGGTAATTATATTGTCATCCACTGTAAGCTTGCTGAAACTTGGAGCACTCATCGTTTGAAGGAACGTAAAAAAGTGACATGAAATTTGTAGTTTGCTTCAAGGTCATGTTCTTTGGTATGACTCTGCATCAGCAGTATACTGGCAGGGACACTGGCTGTGTGCATTAGCTTCTTGCATGAGTGTAAACAGGCTTATCTGCAGTATAAACTGTTATCACCTGCTGTCCTGCATCCAGCTCTGGGGCACCCAACATGAAAAGAATGTGGAGCTGATGGAGTAAGTCCAAAGGAGGCCACAGAGATGCTCCAAGGGCTGAAGCACCTCTCCTATGGAGACAGGCTGAGAGAGCTGGACTCGTTCAGCCTGGAGAAGAGAAGGCTCCAGGGAGACCTTAAAGCAGCTCCAGTGCCTAAAAAGGCCAACAAGAAAGCTGGAGAGGGGCTTTTGACAAGGGCAGGAGGGACAGGACAAGGGGGAATGGCTTTAAACTGACAGAGGGGAGATTGAGATGGGATCTGAGGAAGAAGTTCTTCCCTGTGAGGGTGGTGAGGCCCTGGCACAGGTTGCCCAGAGAAGCTGTGGCTGCCCCATCCTTGGCAGTGTTCAAGGCCAGGTTGGAAGGGCCTTGGAGCAACCTGGTCTTGTGGAAGGTGTCCCTGCCCATGGCAGGGGGCTGGAACTGGATGAGCTTTAAGGTCCTTTCCAGCCCAAACCATTCTAGGATTCTGTGATCACTGTTAGCTTTCAGAGTTCGCTAAAGCTGAGATACAAAACAATAGATGTCTTACTCTTCCTGGAGCTATTATCAGAGGCATCACTGCATCAGTTCCTTGAAATTATTTTTCAGAAATCTTCTGTTCTTATAAACACAGTATTTTTGAGCATATATTCTAGTATTTTCTTTTGACAGCTGGGACTTTTTAAAGTATCTTGCCATATAGTGACAGCATATAGATTCTGAAGGGAGTTTTCACAAAGGAATAACAGAAATCATCACTGTCTGGTTTCTATGTTTGCTTTATGTAGTCATTACAGAAGAAAACCCTTCTCTAGAGAAGCCATTTTACAGTAGGACCATAAATTACTTCTCTTCAGGAGCCACCTTCTCTGTAATCTGCAGTACTGGAGCCAGGGAAGACTGGTCTCTTGTGTCTTTAATTCATCTCTGTTTAATACACACTTCCTGTGCAAATCCCACCAGCTGCCTGTGTCGTGTTGAGGGAAGGGTTCTCTTTTGGACTGGCAGCTTTCCTTGTCTAGTCAAATGGCTTGCTGACAGGTTTTATCACCAGACCTTCACAGTCAAATCCTATTGTAAGCCCAAATTGAGTCTTGTGTTAGTTACTAGTTGATAAGGGTTATGTAATTGTCTTAAATGAATCTTGGGAACAAACACAAGTTCCATTTCATACCAGTTACACGTCTATTAATTTCTGAACCTGTAAGGCATTTTCTTTTCCATACAATAGAGAGGAATTCTGAACACATTTTGCACAGTTGCAGATATTGAATCCTTTGTACATTTTAGAGGCCTCTGTACACCTTAACCCACCTGAGCAGGGTTAGTAAAGATTTCTGTAAAATATCCCTTTGAATATATGGAAAGAAGCATGCAGAGGAGTTAAGGGTCTTTGAAGAATTCCAGGGGGATAGTTTCTCTGTAGACTGGAGGTGTCATAAATGTGGAACCTATTATGGCTGAAGTGGGAAAGCTGTGTGGCCTGACAGTGCGCAGAGAACTGATAATACCAGAATCTTAGAATCCCAGAATAATTTAGGTTGGAAGGGACCTTAAAGCTCTTCCAGTTCCAACCCCTTGTTATAGAGAGGGACACCTTCCACTAGACCAGGTTGCTCCAAGTCCCATCCAACCTGGCCTTGGACACTGCCAGGGATGGGGCAGCCACAGCTTCTCTGGGCAACCTGTGCCAGGGCCTCACCACCCTCACAGGGAAGAACTTCTTCCTCAGATCTCATGTAAATTTAAATCTCTGTCAGTTTAAAGCCATTCCCCCTTGTCCTGTCCCTCCTGCCCTTGTCAAAAGCCCCTCTCCAGCTTTCTTGTCAGTCCCTATAGGCACTGGGAGCTGCTCTAATGTGTCCCCGGAGCCTTCTCCAGGCTGAACAAGCCCAGCTCCCTCAGCCTGTCTCCATAGGAGAGGTGCCCCAGCCCTTGGAGCATCTTCATGGCCTCCTCTGGACTCACTCCGACAGCTTCACATGTTGGGGGCCCCAGATAATGGGCCTTTGGAGTCTGTACACCTGTTACAGTGAGATCCTAGTCTGTAAACTGAGGCTCTTGATCCTTAGTTATGAAGAGCAAGAGCAGTAGCATGGTGGTGTGGGTCCTTGGAGCGGTGGGGTCCTAGAGTTCACTTTGGCAGATTTGCCTTTTGCTTGTGAGAGTTGCAACACACATGGCATTGTCTGACTTCTGTTTGTGTTTCAGTTCTGGTGTCAAAAGCTTGGAGGAAGTTTGCCTTCAGGTAACAGATCTTCTGCCTGGCCTCAAGAAGCTACGGAATCTGCTCCCCGAACATGGCTGTCTATTACTGTCTCCAGGGAACTTCTGGCAGAACGATCGTGAGCGATTCAATGCTGACCCAGATATCATCAAAACCATCCACCAGCATGAACCAAAGACATTACAAACATCAGCTACTCTCAAAGGTAAGATGCTGAAGTGCCAAAGAAGCTGTTGAGAAATGTTTACAGCTTGCATTGCTGTTTTGTCCTTGGTACTTCCAACATCTTGATTGCCAATATTACCAAATGCGGTGGCATTTTGTTACTCACAGCATCCAAAATGAGGCAACTAAATGTATGTCATCTCTCATTTTATATCTGTATTTGAACTCAGCTCTGTATTTGTGCAATACAGTCTCAGTCAGACTCCTTTCTGTAGGTGTAAAAATAGCAGGTAACTTGTCCAAGTCTTTTTGTTCCTCTTAACTCTGTGTGCTCCAGCCTATCTTTGTCCCTCATACTATTGTCTGTCAAGACTGCCTCATTGTTAGTGGTAAATGAACATTCATCCTGCTACCTCTTGTGTGCTCGCTCATATTTGCTCACATTTAGCCCAAGTATCATAAAAGTATATTTCTCTCTTAATTAAGAAAACCCTCTGACCATGGCTGCGATCATACACTTTAGTGGTACCATAAGGCCAGAGGAAACGCTGTTCGTTTGCTTCTAAAGGAGCTTTGTAAATGTCAGGAAGCCTTTAACATGATGTGTCTGAAAAAGGGGTTTGTAACTCTAAAGTAGGTTTGGTTTAAAGGTTACTTTTTGAGCATACAGAGCGTACGCACACTGGGGCTTGGAGGCACAGGGAGCCTCTCTGAGAGCTCATGCACAAATGAGATAGAGCTCCACAATATCCTGGGAATTCCTGAGAACAGTGTCAGTGTTATCATTATCCCTGGTTTTTAAGGTCTGCATTTTGGTGCACAAGATCAGCAGAAGAGACATTAAACAGCCTTTTGCAATGCAAGGTCTGCCCGGAACCTCTGTTTCACATCTGACATGCACAAAACCAAGTGTCCAAGGTTTTCTTTGGCTGCATCTTTAAAGGAAATGCCTGTCTCCACTGTCGAAAGACGAATTGGGTGGCCTCTTGACATGCCTTTACAGTAACACACAGAGTTGGAGGAGCAAACAGGAGGAATTGGAGGTGCATGTAGCTCATCCAGCTCAGAGATGGTGTGAAGTGGCTCACAATCATAAAATCACAGACTGGTTTGGGTTGGAAGGGATCTTGAAGCTCATCCAGTTTCAATCCCCTGCCACAGGCGAGGACACTTTTCACTAGATGAAGTTGCTCTAAGCCCTGTTCGACCTGGCCTTGCATACTTCCAAGGCAATACTGGAGCGCTCCTGTGTGTGGACACAGACTCTTCAGGAAGGAGAGGCTGCAAGGGTGAGGATTGTCCTTTCATGAGTGAGCAGGGGAACATGTGGAGCTTTGCTTAGGAATAAGTGATGATCTAGTTGAGAACTTATGGATCAGGATTAGAGGGCAGAACCTGTGTGCTACAGACTGCCCTGTCAGGAAGAAGCTGATGACAGACAACTTCGCCACAGGAAGATTTTTCTTGTGCTTGAAGGGAATGCCTGTGGTTTAATTTGCGCCTGTTGCCTCTTGTCTTGTCAGGGACATCTTCCACTCAGCCTGTCAATTTTGTTGTTATCCTAATGTTCCATTCATACTGTGTGTTTGCAGACCTGTTGTTTGGACTCCCTGGGAAGTACAGCGGGGTGAACCTCTACAATAGGAAGCGAGTGGTATCATACACTGTCACCCTGGGTCTCCAGCGATATGATTCCAGGTAAGGAGCTTTGGCTGTGCTATTTTTATGTTAGGGATCCCTTGTTCAATTCTTGGCTAATTTTCTGTTTGCTCTGCTCTGTTTATTGATATGTTTTTCTTTAATCTCTGTTTTTTTTGTGGATTAGGGTATTTTAGGATCTTCTGAACATTGCTGTAGAAAAACAGGGCACTGGTTTTGGCAGAAAGCTTGCTGTGTTTTAGGGCAATGAAATACTATCAATTCTCAGTTTCTCTTCTAAAAAAGAAGTCTATATAATGCCCAGAGGTGCCAGTGGGAGTTCCTCCCATGATGGCTTCATCTGCACACAGAGCTGCCACTGCTGCAGCCAAGGCCCAGTAGGTCTGTTTTGACCCAGTTCCTGCTACAAGTCGTTTGCTTTCCAGTAAGTGCTAACTGAACTGGTACCACCTGTGAAACCCCTTTGGCAACGTTGGCAAAGCTGGCTTGGATTGAGTGCATCTGAGGACGAAACACTCTGCTCAGTGCTGCACAGGATTCCCCAAGGGATGCCTAGAATAGAATTGACAGCACTGTAGTTGAAACTTTCTCTTCTGCTGCCCATGCAAGAACCCTGCAGCCTCAAGGACTGTCATGTAGCACCTTTCATCAGCTGTAATTACATAAAATTCAGGGGATGATAGAGTCTACAGTGTATTCTGTTCCCCAAGGCCAAGATTTTGGATGATGAGCCCTTGCTTTAGACAGTTTTCATTGAATCCTAGAATCCCAGGTTGGAAGGGACCTCAAGGATCACCTGGTCCAACCCTTCTAGGGAAAGCACAGCTCACCCTACATGGCCCAGCACCTTGTCCAGCCGAATTTTAGCAGTGTCCAGTGTTGGGGAGTCACCACTTCCCTGGGGAGATTATTCCAGTGGCTGATTGTTCTCAGTGTGAGAATTTTTCCTCTTGCATCCAATTGGAATCTCTCCAGGAGTAACTGGAGCCCATCTTTTGTATGTGACTCCCTCCCTGTGAAAAGGGAGTCTCCATGTTCTTTGTGGCCACTCTTTAAATAAGAACATGATGATGAGGTCTCCCCTGAGACCTGTCCGCATCTTTTTCATATAATGGGGACCAAAACTGAACACAGTATTCCAGGGGTGCCCTGACAAGTGCTGAATAGGACAATGACATCTTTACGTCTGCTGGTGATGCCCTTGTTGATGTTCCCAGCATCCAGCTGAGTTTTCGCAGCTACCTGTTTCATAGAAATCAAGGTCTGTGAGGTTGCCACAGTAGAGATATGGCACATGTAGTTTGTGCCTCAGAGGAACAGACTTTAGGAGTCAGGCCTAGAGAGAGCCATGCTTTGTTAGCCTATGAATCTGTGGAGCTTCTTCCTATTTGATCTATACCCAGTGAGTTTCTCCACGGAATGATGTGCTGGTTGTTGCGTACAGTGTAATTGACATCCTCCTGCTCACTTTCCGTCTCAGGTTCCTCAGCAGCCTCCGCTCTCGTCTCAAGCTGCTGCATCCCAGCCCTAACTGCACGCTGCGAGAGGAGAACATCGTTCACGTCCACTTCAAGGAAGAGATTGGCATTGCTGAGCTGATACCCCTCGTCACCACCTACATTATACTCTTCGCATACATCTACTTCTCCACACGTAGGTTTGTGGGGTGGAGAGACCTGAGGGGAGAGCGAGCTAATGAGCCACCTCCACACCTGCCAGCTGAATTTATGTGCAGCATCAGTGATGCGGTGCCCTTTCCCTGCCTACAGATAAGAGAGACTCCTGTCTGTGCCCTGCAGTTCCCTCCTGTTTCGGCAGGAAAGGTGGTGTTGAAATTGTACCCTGAACTGTCATGGAAAGAATTGATAGTCCTGTTTATCTGATTTCTGCTAGTCTGTCCCTCTTAGCAGTGTGGTGGTATTCCTTGTGATGTCTTCTGAGGAGCTTTCTGTTTTAGGCAACTTTAAATCCATTAGTAATGACATTTTTCCAGTTTAGAGAGACTAATTCATTGTCAGACAGATCAAATACGTGTTTTGAGGTGGTGGTTTTAGACTTTAACAAGCCACATTCAGTGGTTAGTGCCTTTTTTATGCCTCAGCAGTGCTGTACTGGAGCTAGTTTGAGCCGCAAGCTGTGCATGTCTCTGTCCTTCCCTTGTTACTGTACTTCTTACACACTGGGAGGGCCTGGGAGCTGCATTTCAGACATTGAGGCTGAACTACCATTATTTCTGGGTTCAGGGTATTAAGCTACCTGATGAAATAAGTCAGGATGAGGATCCCTTCTTGTGTTTATAAGTTATCTTCTTTTACTTGGTAACCAAGACTTTGCATTCTTTATTTCAGGGAAAATTGACATGGTGAAATCGAAGTGGGGTCTGGCACTGGCAGCGGTGGTGACAGTGCTCAGCTCTCTGCTCATGTCCGTTGGGCTCTGCACGCTGTTTGGTTTGACACCTACGCTTAATGGAGGGTATGTTTCCAGCAACAGACCTCTTCCTGAGGAAGGGCAGATGGAGGTGAAATAATTTGAAAACAGCTGTTAAGTGCTTAATCTTTAAGATCTGGTATTTTTAAAATAAGCTTATGTGATATTCTTTTACACACTCCTATGCAAAATTATTATCAGATGCTTCCCAGGGCTGAAGGACCATGTGTTTCTCTGCTGGCCAACAAATAGACCTGACTGGGTCCCAGTCTCCCTGGGGATGCTTTATTGCATAGCAGTTGGCTTTTTCTGCCTAAAGCAGAAGGAATTGTTTACTATATTTATAACTTGATTTCCTGGCAGCTAAATAGGCTCTCCCGTACCTTCCTCCTGCAGTGACTTGCTGTGCCATTCAGAAGGACTTGTTACCTTTCTTCTGGATGAGGGAGGTTTGTTACATTATACTCAGCAAATCTTTAAGGGTGGCAGAGCTGACCTGTGGTATTTGTGTCTGGGAGGCTGCCGGGGTGACTTCGCATCCAGCACTGATAGTTGTCTGCTCTTCTTTTAATGGGTTCCTGTGCATGTCAGAATTGGCATCTGGGACTTACGGGGTTACTACCACGTGTTATATTTGTGTCAAGCTGAAAACCCTTGAGAAGGCTCTTAACTGGCACCTCACCTACGCAAGTTCTACACTGTTCATTCCTCATTAATTAAAGTTCCTTTTGGAATCTTCCGGCTTTCAGATCCCTTTCATAAGTAGTTAAGGAAATATCCCTCATTTTTCTTGCCATCACTGTCCTTAAAGCTGTATGGTGCAGGAGCACTGAAAAGTCTGACCCCTGAGGGGTGAGTGTCTCCCCCAGAGAGAGTGCTGGGGAGAGTTTACCAGGAACCAGTCCTAGATGGAGGAATTCCTCTCCTAGAAGCCTAAAAAGTGTGATGAATAATTGACTTCAGAAAATGCAATAGTTGTTGTTTCTGGTTTCACCACTGTTGTGCCTTGGAACCTTAATTAGGGATCAAGACTCTGTTGTTCGGTGAGCTATACAAATAAAACAGAGGCGATCCACTGGGAGTTTGTAGTTTTAATACAAGAAAAAAGGCAATATTTGGATGTGGATACATGGGAACTGTTCCAAGGGAACGGGTAAAGCGATGATCAAGATCTGTGTTTACTGTCACCCTTACTGTTGTCATACAGAAGGGCTAAACTAAGTTATCCATCCTACAGGATAACAAGAGTTAATTCAGTCCTTATTTCTAAAAAAAAAGAAAAATAATCTAATTTTCCAGCAAAATTTCTTTGGTTAATTCTTGCAATACTTTATAAATCATCTTTATTTACACAGAAGACCCTTGGATTCCATGCTGATGGGGTCTGATGACAAGGTTTGGTTTTTTTTTCACTTGTGGTGAGTGACCTTTTCCTGATTCCCCAGTGCCTGCCAGAGCACTTTCTCTCTAGTTACCTGATTACTGATGGAAGGCGGAGTGTTCCTGGTGTGTCACACACCCGTGGCAGCACGCTGGGGTTTGGCTGGCATAGGGTGCAGAGAATGGTTCAACTTTGATCTGGCTTTCAGCCTTTTTGATCTGTTTTGTTTACAGCACAGCCTTCCAGATGTAGGTGTGTTTGTTTTTCATGGGACTTGTATTTATGATAAGCTCTTTTCCATTGCTGTTTTTTCTAAGGTATTAAAATAAAGCTTGTTTCTTAGATCCCATCTAAATCTCCCCTCTGGCATTGTAAATCAATTAAAATGTGCCTCCACCCTCTCTCCGCCCCTTCTCTTTCCAGGAAGGAGCATGCCAGGAGTTTCTTCTTCACAACTCATCTCAATCTCCCCTCTATCAGGTTAAAGCTGTTCCCCCTTGTCCTATACCTACAGGCCCTTGTCAAAAGCTCCTCTCCAGCTTTCTTTTCTTTGGATTTTGTTTTTTGGTTGTTTGGTTTTGGGGTTATTTTTCCTGTAATCTTGCTTTCAGTGGCAGTCTTGCTGTTTCAGCTTGCTGTTTGTTCAAGGAATCAACTGGCATGAAGTAGCTGAGTTAGCAGAAGTGGTTCCAGACAGATGTTTTTCCCCAGCTGAGCTTGTAGGGCACAGGCTGCTGGCAGCAGTATGTGTGCAAATGTTGTTGAAGCTCGTGTCAGATGGCCATAGGCGATCAAAACCAGCGTTTGGCAAGGTGGCCCTTGGGGTTACAGCAGGTGATGCCACGAAGCAGGAGGTGTTCTTCTGGAACCCTATCGTTTACCTGTCTTGGCTGTTAGTGATGCGCCAAGGGGTGTGAGTGCAGGCACGCAGTCTCCTTTTGGATCCATACATACCAGCACAGCACAAATCCAGTACCCTCCACAATGGAAGCTTTAGTTTTGCTTAAGTTTAGCTGGAGGGAAATGGAGAGATTTACTGTGTACCATGTTCTGGCACAGAACAGCTTCTTCTCGCTGATTTGGACTGCCAGTAGTTCAAAAGAGAGAAAAAAGTTTAGGGGTGAGAAGAAGAATTGAGTAAATTCATGGTGGTTACCTTGGGTAATCTTACTTTTGTATGTGCATATATTCATGAAGGGCAAATCCATTTCAGTGTGTTTTCTTGACTCTTGGGTAGAAACTATCCGTGTCAGGATTTATTTATATGCATAAGCGTATGCAGGTTTCGTGTTGTTATCAGTGTTGCGGCTTCCAAGGTACCTGGGGTACTGGAGAACAGAGCTCCATGTCCATTCTCCTCCCAACAGAGAAGTGTGTCATCATGTGTCTCCTTCATTGCCTGAGGCAATTACTTAGAGCAGCTTCAAGGGATGGAAGCTTTTGCCCACTGGGTACCTGCACCAGGCACTGCCCAAGCTCTTAACTTTTGAAGTTGCGTTTAATGTAATGCTTAGCTGTTGATTTAGCAGGATTTTCAGTGTCAGCAGTGGGCCATGCTCCCTACCCTCTTGTTGTCACGCTCTCCTGCTGGCTGACTGTCACTGAGTCTGTTGGTGGTGGTGTTCCAAGTCCCTGCTTTTTCATTTGCAGCTCTTTCTACTAGGTGCTGGAGAGACTTTCTGAGGGCACTGTCCCAACCCTGGGAAGCATTAAAGACTAATTTAGTGGTGGTCTGCAATGGCTATTTTTCAGCAAATGATGCAGCTTTGCAAAAACGTTAATGTCTGTCCAAAGCAGATGAAATACAGAACTCTTACCTCATCGTAGAGTAATATTTTATCTGAAGGGATTTGGCTAAGATAGTGTTTCCTGACCTTGGCTTTGGGATGTGTGTTTGCTGCTTAACTTGCATTCTTCCTGTCTTTTCAACCCAGGATCTCATTCTCAGTTCTGGTTCTGTTCCCTCTAGAGAGATATTTCCATACCTGGTTGTAGTGATTGGCCTAGAGAATGTGTTGGTGCTCACCAAGTCAGTTGTCTCTACACCTGTTGACCTGGAAGTGAAGCTACGCATTGCCCAAGGTATGCAGCCGGCTCTGCTCTGGAAAACTGCTAAAGAGAGAGAAAATTTGGATAACCAAGGACTGGGAGATGGGGAATGATCTTAATTCTGGTTTATGAAGGAAACTAGGACTGTGTGTGTGGAATGTCAATTGTATTTATTAATCTTTTGTACTGTTAATTCCAAGAACTAATAGAAACCTGTAATTGTGGGCACTAATTTTAAAGACTGAAGCACTGGCTGAACAAGTTTAAAAAGCATTGATAAGGGAGAACTGTATCTCCTGGTATAGATATTTGGCACCTTGACCTCTTGTGACATGAATATTGTTAAGGGCAGTCCACAGGTCATAAGAAGTTCTACTGAGTCTGTGACAAAACTATCTTCCTTAATATGTATACACTCTGTACCTGCGTAAGGATTTGAGTGTGCTCAAACCATGGCTGAATGGACTTTGCAAACTTAAAAGATGATTCTGAACATCAGGGAAGAGAGATTCTAGAGGGATGCCCAGAAAAATCTACCTAGTTTTAAAACCACAAACGGTTTGTATCCTAGATCAAAAACAGGGCTCAAAACCTCAGTCCTTTATACTTCTGAATCCCTGTACTGCCCTGTGCAGACCCCTCTAACTGCTTAAATCAGGAGATTTGTTTTGTGAGCTGAGGGTCATCCTCACCTCCCTTTAGTTAATGCTAATCACAGAATCCTAGAATCCCAGGTTGGAAGGGACCTCAGGGATCACCTTGGTCCAGCCTTTCTAGGCAAGGCGTGGCCCAGCACCCTGTCTAGCTGAATTTTGGCTGTGTCCAACACTGGGAAGTCACCACTTCCCTGGGAGATTATTCCAGCGGCTGATTGTTCTCTGTGTGAAAATTTTTCCTCTTGTGTCAGCTGGAATCTCCCCAGGTGTAACTTGTGCCCATCACCCCTTGTCTTTTCCATGGAACTCCCTCCCTGTAAAAAGGGAGTCTCCATATTCTTTGTGGCCACCCTTTAAATACTGGGACATGGTAATAAGGTCTTCCCTGAGCCTTCTTTTCTGTAGGCTGAACTCAGCTCTCTCAGCCTTTTTTTATGCTGAAAAAGCATAGTTTCTCAGTCCTTGGATCATTTTTGTAGCTCTTCTCTGGACCCTCTCCAGCCTGTTCACATCTGTTTTGTATAGCGGGGACAAAATAATACCACTAATAAAGATATTGGGAGCCTGCAATCCAACTCTTTGACTTCAATATTCAAAATAGGTCAGGAGAGTTTTAGTCTGAAAGTGCCTTTTTGCCTATTGTCTGTAGATACCTAATTCTGAAGAAAGGAAATTCGGTTCCTTTTTTGTTATGCTCATGTCTGTCCATTAGTGAACAGTCTCCTTTTACCTGCCTTTGGTATTCTTTCTCCAGGTTTGAGCAATGAGAGCTGGTCGATTATGAAGAACATGGCAACAGAGCTTGGGATCATCTTGATTGGGTATTTCACCCTTGTCCCTGCCATCCAGGTGAGTGTGATTGATTGGTCTCAGTTTGCACTGTTTTGTGGAGCTGTTAGAGTGTGTCCAGGGGAGGCCATGAAGATGCTCTGAGGGCTGGAGCACCTCTGCTGTGGAAACAGGCTGAGAGAGCTGGGCTTGTTCAGCCTGGAGAAGAGAAGGCTCTGGGGACACCTTAGAGAAGCTCCCAGCACCTAAAGGGGCCCACAAAAGACTGGAGAGGGGCTTTTGACAAGGGCAGGTAGGGACAGGACAAGGGGGAATGGCTTTAAACTGACAGAGGGGAGATTGAGATGAGATGTGAGGAAGAAGCTCTTCCCTGTGAGGGTGGTGAGGCCCTGGCGCAGGTTGCCCAGAGAAGCTGTGGCTGCCCCATCCCTGGCAGTGTTCAAGGCCAGGTTGGATGCTGCTTGGAGCAACCTGGTCTGGTGGAAGGGCATGGCAGGGGGTTGGAACTGGATGAGCTTTGAATGTCCCTTCTAACCGAAACCATTCTGTGATTCTGTGACTGAGGCATGAAGGTGCTGCAGGAACACACTGTGCCATATTCTGCTTCCCTCTGTGCCTGATTGAATCAAGAGGTTGTTAGTGGGAAATCCATACATCTATACAATGTGGCTCCCCTTGGCTCTTTCCGGGAGCCAGCCTTTTGTCCAGCAGCTGCCCTTGCGTCCTTCCAGTAGCTGGGCTTACACATGCAGTTCATCCAGTAGCTGGCCCTGGATCCTTCTCTCCATGGTTGCCTTACACACACACACGTGCGCACATACACATGTGCACAACTGAGTCTCTCAGTTGCCCACAGTCCCTCTGGCAGTTAGCCTGGAGCCCCTCGTCTATCTGTTTTCCAACTCCTCCATCTCTGTAGCTCAGGAACACACACATTCCTGTCTCCCAGGCCACTCACTCTGCTCAGCAGCTGCTTGGCTCAACAGTCACTAGTGATCACACGCCAACACTGATATGCTCCAGTTGCTGGTGACCCAGACACATGAGCTGCACCTTGTAAGTGGATGTAAGGAAAAAACAAAACCCTACTGCAAAATACCTGCTTTACAAATTAGGGTGGGCAGCCTGCCTGGAGCTCTTTTGCCAGACTGACAAATCTATGGGTTTTTGCAGTCACTGATACCACCGCCTGTTTTCATGGGTGGGTAAACCAAAACCTCAAGGTAGAATGATCTGTCAGGGGTCATGTCGTTAGGTCTGTGTTGCACTGAAAATAGCATCCAGGTCTACTGCCTCACAGTGTGTTGCTTTCTCTGCTGCACAGCTCCCTTTTTAGGACTGTGCTTGCTGAGTTGTATCAGGAGCCTGATGGCATTTGATTTCTGATCCTTGACCACACAGGGCTTGCTCCTGGTGGGCCACCTGACTGGCAGTGCTGCCTAGACAAATCCTCATCACTAATGCTATAGCACCTCTGCATCCAGACTTCAGGGAGCTGTCAGCCCATTCTTTCTGGAAATTCCTAGCAGGCGCAGTCAGCAAGCAAAGGCAGGAGCACCCAGTGTCTGCATAAGCTGGAGGCTACTCTGGGCCCTCACTAGGTTGTCGCTGGCCACCGTGTAGGTGGTCTTCATGAGTGGGGTGAGTTGTGTGTATCCTTGCTTTAACATCAGGGACTCCCCAGTAGGGCCTGCAGATTAAAGCCTAGGATAATCTAAGGGGATTAAACATTCAGGTTGGACTGAAGCATTCCAAGCTGAACTTGGCGGTTCCTGAGCTGCTCTCTCAGTATCCCAAGAGGACAGCAAAAGAGGAGCTTTAGTGGAAATCCCCAGGCTACAGCTGGCCATCTATCGTGGCCAGATCTTGTTTGTATTTGAAGCTGATTGCAGAGACTGCTCAGCTCAGACATTGACACGATCCATCCTTTGGGTCTAAACTGGGCTCATTCATGTGCTGTATCAGTATCTTTTGGCCTCTTGTTTCATGGCTATGTTGCTTGACCTCAGAAAGTGAAACCTGACGGTGTCTGTGGAGCGAGTGTAGTGCTAGCAACCCTGCCATGGGGACACTGCTGTGACAGGTCACATCTCGTGTTGCTCTCTGCTGGAGAGGAGCTTGCACAGTGCACTGGTGACAGGAGATAGAGGAGTTGTGATCAAAGGGACAAGGCAGAGTAAGGTGGTGGGGTCAGTAGAACTATGGGAAGCAGTGACACAATGCCCCCACCCCTGTGTTATCTCTATTAAAGTACTCCTGCCTATTAGTGTTTTGACACATGTGATGATATAGAATAGAGTCACAGGGTTTGGATTGAAGGGATCTTAAAGCTTACCTGGTTCCAACCCCCTGCTATGGGCAGGGACACCTTCCACTTACAGCCCCATCCAACCTGGCCTTGAACACTGCCAGGGATGGGGCAGCCACAGCTTCTCTGCGCAACCTGTGCCAGGGCCTCACCACCCTCACCGGGAAGAACTTCTTCCTAGTGTCTAATCTAAATCTACCCTTTGCTAATCCAGTCTCTGCTGTCCCCATGATCCTGTCTTTCCTTGGATACTTGCTTTCTCCAGAGGAGGAATCCGGCATGGATGCTCTCTGTTAAAAGACTGACAGCTGCTCTGCTGAAGGCTGGTACAAGCCCCTTATCTTGGTCCTTGAGAGTGAAGGACACTGTACAGATAATGTGCTGTAGTCACGTCGCAGAGTCCAAGGAAATCTGGCAGGAAGAGAGCCAGGCTGCGTAAATCTGGCAGGGACCTTTGCTCAGGCTATGAGGTGCTGGGGTCATGCAGGTGCTCTCTGGTATTGGGAATGACAAAAGAGGGAGGCATTTCTCTGCTGAAGGCTCTCGCCTGCCCCAAGGGCTGTAATGGGTCTTATTTTAATCAGTTACTCTAGTGCAACTCATGTAGCAGAAAGGAATTTTCTATGTTTGCCATGGCTGTCCTTGTCCTAAAATAGTTTGGCTTCAGGTGAGAACTGTGCATCCACTTAATCCATAGAATCATAGCATGATCTGGGTTGGAAGAAACCTTAAAGCTCATCCAGTTCCAACCCCCTGCCAGCGGAAGGGACACCTTCTCTCATAACTGTGAGCAGCAATGAAATGCTTTTGCCTTGCATTGCATGTGTGCAGAGACCCCTCTTCTCCTGGCACTGTGTTGCTGTTGAAGGCCCTCATCCTGTGCTTTCCATCTCTTATTTGCTACCTTCTTCTGAAGGTCACACACCAACAGCCCATTCTGCACCCGCTGAAGTAACTTTGGGGTTTGCCATAGGGTTTGCAGTATTCGAGTGTAAGAAGATTGTAGATTTCCAGGGTAGCAGCTTCAGGTGCCTGATTCTGTGTGGAGTAAGTGGAAGCATTAACAGAATTCATCTCTCTCCATGCAGAGCCTGCCACTGGGGGAGCCTGTGTTTGCCAAGGTCTGGGTGAAATCCAGATGGATGTTGCTTTCCTTCTGGTTTTCTCCCAGAGAGAAATCTGGGTTGAGTTTTCAGCCTTATGCTTTCAAAACCCTGTGTCAGATGTATCTGTTGATTGCTTATGTTTCAAGAACAGTTTGGACAGGATGGGGAGGCTTCAAGGTTTGTTTGAAGGTTTTAGGTAGCCTGTCATGCCACCCTTTTCATTTCACTGGACTGATGTTGGCTTCCAGGAAGGTGCTGGGATGGACATATGAAGGAGAAGAACAAAAATCAATCTCTGCGGCTTCTGTCCTTCCTCTTAGCTGGATGTGGCCTGGCTTGGTCTGCAGGCAGTGTGAATGCCACCCTTGGGGCACCAGCGCAGGCAGTGAACAGCAGTGGGTGTCTGCCAGCTCTGTCCTGCAAGTGGGGACCAGATTCTTTAGTCTTTTGTTTAGCCCAAGCATTTTTACTCCTGCTTATGTTCAGCTCTTGATCTCCCCGTTTTTACGAGGTCTTTTTTAGGTCCTGACAGGAATTTGTACCTTCAAGGGAAACAAGATGCTTCTCCAAATACTTTAATTCTAAGTTGCTGTGAAGTTTTGAGTGTAGGGGGGAGAGGGGATGGCCCTTGGCACTAACAGGGATTAGGGTAAGAGCGTGCATTTGTTTTACAGAGGGACTTGGGAGCTGACTGCATTTCTGGTGCTGAGCAGAATCTTTTAATCCTTATTTTGGGAAGTGGGACAGTGCAAACCTCACGAAGTTCTACAAAGCCAAGTGTGAGGTCCTGCACCTAGATCAGGGCAATTCCAAGCACAAAAACTGGCTGGGGGAGACTGGGTTGAGAGCAGCCCTGAGGAGAAGGACTTAGGGGTGTTGGTTCATGAGAAGCTCACCATGACCGCCACCAACATAAGAAGGATATGTAGCTATTGGAGTGAATGCAGAGGAAACCACAAAGATGCTCTGAAGGCTGGAGCACCTTTGCTATGGAAACAGGCTGAGAGAGCTGGGCTTGTTCAGCCTGGAGAAGAGAAGGCTCTGGGGAGACCTCAGAGCAGCTTCAAGTGCCTAAAGGGGTCAACAAGAAAGCTGGAGAGGGGCTTTTGACAAGGACCTGTAGGGACAGGACAAGAGGGAATGGCTTTAAACTGACAGAGGGGAGATTGAGATGAGATGTGAGGAAGAAGTTCTTCCCTGTGACGGTGGTGAGGCCCTGGCACAGGTTGCCCAGAGAAGCTGTGGCTGCCCCATCCCTGGCAGGGTTCAAGGCCAGGTTGGTTGGGGCTTGGAGCAGGAAGCTGTCCCTGCCCGTGGCAAGGGATTGGAACTGGATGGGCTTTGAATGTCCCTTCTAACCCAAACCATTGGAGGATTCTAGGATTCTGTCATTGTTTCTGCAGTGACACCTGCTGGGGAAAACAGAGCATTACAGGAAATTCATGAAGCACCGGCTTTTTCCCATCTGTTATTTAGAGAACTCTTGAGAACTTCTTTTCCGGGGCGAAATTTGCCCATCGAACAGACGTTAGCCAAAAGTGTGATTTAAGCAGAACTTTTTTAGTTGGAGCTCTGGAGGATGGCTACAAACAAGTACACAGGGGTACAGGACTTCTGTGGTCCATCTATGGTTGGAGAGAGATTGATCCGGTTCCTGGGCAATCTGTGTTCCCAGAGGAATTTTAAATCAGGGTGGAGGTTTATTGATAAAAGGCAGGAAACTCACTGCTGGAGGCTGAGAGCTCTGGCTGGAGCCCTGCCATGGGTTTGTGAACTGGGAAAACATCCTCTGCTGGTTTTTCTTATGGTGCTGTGATGTTTTATGGCTACGAAGAACAATGAGTGTGAGTCCAAGTAAATACACTCTTGAGTTTTCACACAGGCATTCCTAGCATGAAACTCTCAGCTATTACAAGTTATGGATTATAGAATTTGTCAGTCAGATACGCCCAGGCCTGCACTCTGGGCAAGAGTTTGCTGAGTTTTCCTTTTTCTGAAGTTGGAATACTTACTGTTGTCACCATAGCTAATTTGTGTGTCCCATATGCAGGAATTCTGCCTCTTTGCTGTGGTTGGCCTCGTGTCTGACTTCTTTCTGCAGATGTTTTTCTTCACTACTGTGCTGTCCATTGACATTCGCCGTATGGAGGTAAGGAAGGGCCAAGAACATGGGGGTTTGCCTTGGGTTTTCCTTCTCTGCCGTTGGAGTAGGATAAAGGAAGCACAGCCTGTGATTTTTCACACTAAACAGAGAAGACCAAGCCATAAAAGTTCTGGGGCAGTACTTGCTGGTTAGATATGTACAGGTACTAGGGGCAGGACACCTGAGGGAACAAGATACCTTCAGGTAAATAAACAACGCAGATTTGAGGTAAAAAACCCAAGCGTGCCCTGGGCTGCATCACCAGCAGCATGACCAGCAGGTTGAAGGAGGGGATTCTCCCCCTCTACTCTGCTCTTGTGAGACCCCCCTGTGCAGTCCTGCATCCAGCTCTGGGGCTCCAACATAAGAAGGAGCTGGAGCTATTGGAGCGAAGCCAGAGGAGGCCACAAATATGCCCAAAGGGCTGGAGCACCTCTGCTATGGGGACAGACTGAGAGAGCTGGGCTTGTTCAGCCTGGAGAAGAGAAGGCTCCAGGGAGACCTTAGAGGGCAGGGATAAGACAAATGGGAAGCTGTGCCTGCCCCATCCCTGGCAGTGCTCAAAGCCAGGTTGGATGGGGCTTGGAGCAACCTGGTCTAGTGGAAGGTGGGGCGGGGTGGAACTGGATGGGCTTTACGATCCCTTCCAACCCAAACCATTCTGTGATTCAGTGAAGTGGGCTGGAAGCAGACATGGTGGCAGATGACCATGGCTGCTTGAAGAAGACATTGTGTGCTGGAGAAAAGCTGGGACAGATTGTCCTGAGGGAGAAAGTGGGGACCCTGTGTCAGACATAGGCCTGTGCACACATTTCTCTCAAGGGATCTCCTTAGTGCAGCTCTCCCACGTTTGCTCTTCTCTCTGCAGCTCGCTGACCTGAACAAGCGGTTGCCAGCAGAAGCCTGCCTGCCCCCAGCGAAGCCTGTCAGCCGCTCTCAGCGCTACGAGCGGCAGCCAGCGATGCGGCCTGCCACCCCACACACCATCACCCTGCAGCCCTCCTCTTTCAGGAACCTCCGCTTGCCAAAGAGGCTGCGCGTCATTTACTTCTTCGCCAGGACCCGCCTGGCCCAGAGGCTCATCATGGTGAGCAGTGCGGGGTTTGTTAGCTGGTGTCCCTTCCTGCACACTAATCCAAACCAAATAGGCTTTTGGGGGGGGAAATAGACCAACATTGTCACGCATCCTTGTTCCACTGCAAGACTTACGCTGCCCTGTGGTAAACCCAGTTCAAGAGGTGCACATCACTGTGCATGCATCAGCGCCAGGGCTCTGCTGTTTTGTATGATGGTAGTGGATAATTTTCTGATATTTGCTTTGAGACAAAAATCTGCTTTTATATAAGTGGGTTTGTAAGGACCTTATGAGCAGAGAGGGAAGACTTCTACAGAGCAGAAATCATGGTTTTAGTTCCTGCAGGTAGTGTGGACTAAAGAGATGGAGGTATTTTGCTACGTGACAGGCTGAGGCTTTTCCTTGTGCAGGTGTAACTGCGGTGGTTACACCAGTTACTGCCTCTGCTTGCCCCCTCCATCCCTGTTCTGAATGTCTATAATGGAAGTGGAAGAATTTGGGTACTCCTCAGCTCCACAAGCTAGTCTAGTCTGTTACTGTCAGCTAACGCTGCTGGCAGTTTAAATTCAACTAACACATCAGTCTGTGAAGCAAGGCTGCTGCAGTAGGTCTGGTGGAGTTCAAGACCCAGAACCTGAATTAAGCCTTTCCAGCCCAATTTGAGGGTGGCAGAGGTGCTGGTCCCAGCACCAGTGAGGAGTCTCCTCCCCGCTGTTCATTTATGTGGGACAAGTGGGTTGCCATCAGGTTGAGTTGGATGGCTCACAGAAAAGTAATGCTCAGTTTTGTCTGTGCAACCTCTCCCAGTCATAGGATCATAGAGTGGTTTGGGTTGGAAAGGACTCAAAGCTCACCCAGTTCCAACCCAAAGTTGCCCAAAGTTCTGTTCAACCTGGCCTTGACCATTGCTAGGGATGGAGCATTTACTGCTTCTCTGGGCAACCCATTCCAGTGCCTCACCACCCTCACAGTAAAGAACTTCTTCCTTATATCTAACCTGAACATCCCCTGTTTAAGTTTAAACCCATTACCCCTTGTACAGTCACTAATCGTCTTAGAGGGTAAGTGTCTGCTGAGAGTAAGACTTAAGTGCAGGGTGTACCCTGGGCTGGAATCAGCTGTTGATCAGCTCAGAGAACTGGTGAGGTGCCTGGAGGCGGAGTGTGAAGGCCCTTAACTAATGGGCTTGTCTCTGCTCATCGTCTGCAGGCTGGGACGGTGATCTGGATTGGAATCCTGGTTTACACGGATCCTGCTGGTCTACGCACCTACCTCACGTCACAGGTCACTGAACAAAGTCCTTTGGGTGAGGCAGGTCTGCCTCCGATGCCTGTTCCTGGAGGGGTCCTACCTGCTGGGGACCCCAAGATTGATCTCTCAGTCTTCCCATCGGACCCAATACAGCTGTTGGAAAACCAGACACAGCAGCATGAGCAGAAGTCGGGGCTGGAGTCCCTGAGTAGGCTGGAGACAAACCAGCACACTTGGGCCCAAGGACCAGAGGGCAAAGGGAATGGACAGACGGAGCTTGGAGCTGAAGCAGAGGTTACCTGGGGAGCAGAGGATGAAGAGATTTGGAGGAAACTTTCCTTCAGACACTGGCCATCCCTCTTCAGCTACTACAACATCACTCTGGCCAAAAGGCAAGTGGGCTGACATCGAGCGCCGCAGCACTTTGAATTGTGGACTTGACCCCAAGCGTTTTTCTTTCATCTGTCCTTTATCCTTCTGAGTTAGATAATTTGTGTTCCATGTGACTTACTCCAGAAGTGTAAAGGCCCTCCTGTATGGTGCAGAGGGACCAAACTCTCCAGGGCTGTCTGTCTGAGAATAAGGGTTGTGTTTCTCTCTGTACCCTTGGGTGTAATGAAGGTAAGAAGAGGTGGTAGCGGTTCAACCTGCCTGTTGTCTTCCTTTATCCTGGAGGTGATGGTTAGAATTCTGTAAAACAATAGGTAGTCATCTGTGAATGATGGGGGTGATGCATGTGAGGAACAGAGACATCTGAGCTGATGAAACTTCTTGGTGAGATCTTCTGACCTACAGGAAACTGGACCAGATGGCTATATCCCTACTTCAGTCTGTGTGATACATTTGATCTCATCAGTAGTTCATTGTACTGGTGGCTCTTAACCTCTCCCATGGAGTTAAGGGTTAAGACCTAGGAAATATCTTCAGAGAAAAAGGTGTCAAAGGAGGTCTTCAGTTTAGAATACCTAAAACCACTGCTCTGAAAGTGCATGCTGAGACCTTGGCTGCTGGCGAGGGGATGATCTATGTTACCTGTTAGGACATTTGTGGGGTTTTGTGTTTGTTGTTCCTAAGCTGTTCTCATCTTTCTGTTCCCTCAGGTACATCAGCATCCTTCCAGCAATCCCTGTCACGCTGTATCTGAACCCACAAGAGGCCTTAGAGGTGCGGCATCCCCAGGAGGCAAACCGCTACCACCCATTCTTGTCCTCAAGCAGCGGAAAGCTGGATGCTCAAGCTCAGCCTGATCAAGCCTCATCCAAGCTGCAAGGGCACCAGGATGTCACTCTTTACAAGTAAGTCATAGAATTCTAGAACCCCAGGTTCGAAGGGACCTTAAAGCTCATCCAGTTCCACCCCCCTGCCATGGGCAGGAACACCTTCCGCTAGACCAGGATGCTCCAAGCCCCGTCCAACCTGGCCTTGAACACTGCCAGGGATGGGGCAGGCACGGCTTCTCTGGGCAGCCTGTGCCAGGGCCTCACCACCCTCGCAGGGAAGAACTTCTTCCTCACATCTCAATTTCCCCTCTGTCAGGTTAAAGCCATTCCCCCTTGTCCTGTCCCTACCTGCCCTTGTCAAAAGTCCCTCTTATGTTGTTACCCCAGAGCTTGATGCAGGGCTGGAAGGGAACACCAGAGCAGAGCAGAGGGGGAGAATCCCCTCCCTCAGCCTGCTGGTCACGCTGCTGGTGATGCAGCCCAGGACACGGTTGGTTTCTGGCCTGCAAGTGCACACTGACGGGTCATGGGGAGCTTCTTATGGACCAGCACCCCCAAGTCCTTCTCCTCAGGGCTGCTCTCAATCCAGTCTCCCCCAGCCTGTGTTTGTGCTTGGGATTGCCCTGACCCATGTGCAGGACCTTGCACTTGGCCTTGTAGAACTCCACGCCAGCCCAAGGACCTTCCTTTCCTACTGAGAGGACGGACTCACAGCTTGCTGTCCAAACTGGCGATCTGGCTGTGTGTTACCCTCATCCCCATCTTCTTAAAGTCTTATTGCTGTGTACTTCTTGAGAAAGCTGAAATCTTGTGGAAATGGTCGTTTTGCCATTAAAAAACCTCTTCATTTTCCGCAAATTACTATGGACCAGGAGCACGTGTGATACTTTCATGGTATTTTTCAAAGTCTCTCTGTGGAATAGTAATCAGATCTTTTCTCTCACCTTCTCTTTGTCTCTGTTTCCCTTTGTCTCCCCACCAGGGTGGCTGCTCTGGGTCTGGCCTCGGGCATTATCCTGG
Source organism: Pezoporus occidentalis (assembly GCF_034315485.1). NCBI lineage: Eukaryota > Metazoa > Chordata > Aves > Psittaciformes > Psittacidae > Pezoporus > Pezoporus occidentalis. The sequence goes on from NW_026916181.1 coordinate 330,327, forward strand.
TGCTCCTGCTCTTCTGCCTGTACAAGGTGTTCTGCCCCAAGAACTATGGGCAGAACGGGATCTCGCACAGCCGGAGGAAGAGGGGGGACCTGCCCTGTGACGATTATGGCTACTCCCCACCCGAGACAGAGATTGTCCCCTTGGTGCTCAGGGGTCACCTCATGGTAGGTCCATGTAGGGGTCCTCACAAGAAAGGCATTTTACTGACTTGTGCCACGCATCTTCTCTTTTCTTGGGTTATTATTTAAACAACAGACCCCACAAAGGACACAGCCACTTTGCAGCCTTAGCGCAGCACAGCAGTGGAGGCCAGCACCCAGCCAGGTGCTACATATGTATTTCAGGATATTGTAGCATGAAGTTTCCTGCAGCACTTCTCCATTTCTTCCTGGGGCTTGGTCCCAGCCTTTTGCAATTGCTGTTACTACCTTTTCTTTTGGCTCTCGTCAGATGGGCTGATCCAGCCCTCTTTGCTGGGCTAGCTCTAGTTTCCTGATATTTAATGCACATTGGATCCTTTCTTCCTGCTTCCCAGAAGTTAGTGCGTAGGTTTGAGCTGTTAAATATTGTTTCCATTGCTAAAAGCATCCATCCATGGGCTTGCAGGGGAGTGTGCTGCTTGCTCAGTTCACTCTGTTTTCTTGAAGGGAAAGATGTTTCTTTCTACTCAGAGATGAAACAAAGAATTCAGACATCTGGTCAGAGTTTGAAATGCTGTATGGTGTTTTCCAGAGAAGCTGCACCTCTTTCCTGATTCTGCTCTCTCTTTGGGCTGTACTTGGTCAGGGAAAGGGGAGACAGGCAGAATCTGTTTGATTTGCAGCAGTCTAGAGCACATCTAGATGCAAGGCGAAGATCTACTCATGTTCTCGGCATATCCTTAGGTTTCTCAGCCAGCCACAGAGTTTAGACATAATTTATCATCTGTGTAATTCCTCAGCCACATGGAAGGTGGTTGTCAGGATCCGGAGGCCTCAGTGGTGCGATGGCCTCACCTGTGCTTGCTCTTCCTTCCCAGGACATCGAATGTCTGGCTAGTGATGGGATGCTGCTCGTCAGCTGCTGCCTGGTGGGCCAGATCCGTGTGTGGGATGCTCAGACTGGTGACTGCCTCACTGTTATTCCCAAACCAAGGTGAGTGGGGTCATGCTGCTCAGCAGCCGATGCAAAGCCCTGTGTGAGAAACCAGCCCTCTCCATCAGCAGAGGCAGGAGGGCTGGATGCTTAATACTGTGTTTTAGGTTGCGACGAGACAGCAGCGGCATCTTTGACTACCAGGAAAGCTGGGATCACAGTCCCGATGGCAAGAACGGTCTGGACGACTCTTTTGAGAACAGTCACCAGCTCAAAAGGATGCTCAGCCCTCCGCAGCCGCCGCTCTTCTGTGACCAGCCAGACCTCACATCTCTCATTGACACCAACTTCTCTGAGCAGGTGAAGGTGGCCGAGTCTGAGACGCGGCTCCGCTCGGTGGGCAGTCGCCAGAAGGAGGCCGGGTATGACTTCAGCAGCCTGGTGGGTAAAGCGTATGAAGAGCACGGCTCCTCCAATTCCATGAGCTTCACAGGCCTCTCAGGCCCGCATGGACAGGCTGGATTCTGCACGGGGAGCAGCAGAGCCCGCTCCCTGGGCTGCGGGAGCGAGGAGGGAGGCTGCAGTGCCCGCAGGAGGAGCCTGGGGGATGAATCTTTTACGGGATTTGACAAAGCCTCACCGCTTCCTTCCTGGGGAGGAGACTTGGAGAGCTCTGTCTGGAGCCTGGACCTGCAAGGGAATCTGATTGTGGCCGGCCGGAGTAACGGGAAGCTGGAGGTGAGGAGCAAGGCTTGCTGCAGCAGTGGTGCTCTAGAGAGCACTAAAGCTTGCCATGTCTGTAGGTGATGTGGCTGGTCAGTCATGATATAAGGTAAAATGAATAGGAATTCTGTAGGAATGATACAGGTTTTGAAGCAAAATTTGATCAGAAATTCAGATCTCCTCCAATGAGAAACTTCCAGAATTAGCTCGATCTTCATTTCATTTTTGGAAATCAGGTTAGAATTTTTCCTTCAGAATAAATGGTGAGTTTTGGGATGTTTTAAACAAATGTATTTTGACGTAAATCTGTCAGTGGTTTTTAACCTGGCTCTAATGCTTCCCACCAAAGACACAGGCCACTCTATTGTGTTTCTTTGTCCTTTTGAGCTCAGATACCTTCTCCCAAGCAGCTCCCTCAAGACTGACTGAATTTTGCTGCCGAATCTTGTCTCCAGCCCACGTCACAAGATTGCATCATGCTCAGAACAGGGCAGATGTGCGATTCAGCAGGAGCAGGGAGGGGTATTGTGGAGATGGGGATGAGGGGCCATGCAACCGGAGCCTGTGCTGCCACAGGGCATGTGTTTAGTAGCATCTTTGGTGACCCCGGTAAGAAAGGTGGGCGGGTTTTGAAGTATTAGTTACAATTTAGTGGAAGTAGCACCAGAAGGAAGAAGAGGATGGTGTGATCATACATCCCTCCTGTTGTGGGAGCCCCGTGTTGTAATTACTAGTGCCAAGAGGGAGCTGGGTGCAGGCTCCTTCATTAAAATCAGACAGTTAAGGGAGCTGTGGGGGAATGTGTGTGGCTGTTACGTGGATCACATCTCCTTGATGTATGATGCTCTCCTGACCGGGATCGCAGCAGTAACCCCTTCTCCTTCCAGGTCTGGGATGCTATCGAGGGCACACTCCGCAGCAGTAATGATGAAGGTCAATCTGGCATCACAGCGCTCGTCTTCCTGAACAACAGGTAATTGTGGTGTGCTCAGTCTTCTCCTGCAAGAGGAGAACGCATGGTGTAAGGCAGGACCCTGCCTCTGAGCCTCCTGGCACAAGAGGTCCAACAGCTCCAGCTGGCAGAGGCTCAGCTGGGAAGTCAGAATCGCAGAATGGTTTGGGTTGGAAGGGACCTTAAAGCTCATCCAATTCCAACCTCTTGCCATAGGCAGGGACACCTTCCACTAGACCAGGTTGCTTTAAGCCCTGTCCCACCTGGCCTTGAACACTGCCAGGGATGGGGCAGCCACAGCTCTTCTCTGGCTCTGGCTTCTCTTCCACCCTCATGGAAGAAGTCCCTTTGTTTCCATGCATCAGCCTCTCAAGCTGGGCCTGGTGGAGCACACTTTCCTGGGTCCAGCTCTGTTCCAGCAGCCGCTTCTCCATACAGATACTCAGTCTTTGTCATAGCTGAATATACAGAATAATTCAGGGCTGGGTGTTGAACCTTTGGGTCACTTGTTTCCGTGTGCTGTTAATCAAGAGACAGTGCCATCTGCCAGTTCATTCTGCAGTCTGAGCTTAATATCATTTCCAAGCCCTCTTCCTTGCAGTCAGGAAGGGAATGCTCACAGGGGAAGTCTGCATGGTTGGTGCTCTGCCTTGGTGTCTGGTGTCCAGGCTCCTTTCACTGTTGGAGCGGGGAAGGGTCTCTCCTCACGTGCCTGCGTTTCTCCCTCAGGATCGTTGCTGCCCGGTTGAATGGCTCTTTAGATTTCTTTTCGCTAGACACACACACATCCTTGAACCACCTGCAGTTCCGAGGTAAGAGAGTGCCTGAGCATGCTGTGCACGTGCAAGCTCTCCAAGCCTCTTCCTCTCCCCTTGCCTCCCAGTACCTGACTCTTCCTCACCTCACACCAACTTCAGCTTTCATAATAGCACCCTGCTCCAAAACTCCCTGTGCTGCCTCAGGATGCTGAGGCAGATGCTGTGGAGAGCACAGGGATACTTTGGGAGTTCCATATATAGGGAGGGTGCCTCAAGTGTGGGTTTTCTCCAGTGCACAGCTCTGGAGGCTGAGACATCCGTTCCAGGGTCAGCTCTGACCCATACCTCTTTCCTCTCCCATTCCTCACCTCTCCTTCAGCAAGGTGTATTTGCCCTATCACCTTCACCGCCCACATCTTCTACACCATGTAGCCCCCGCACACAAAAGCACCACACACAAAACTTGGTGTAACCAGTTTGCAGTGTAGTGACTGCTTTGGTTCTGGAGGCACCTGGAGGGAAGAGAAACCCTGGGAGAATGGCTGCATTCCTGGAGGGATGTCCTGGGCCCTGCAAGCTGTAGATGTGGAAGTAGAGCAGGCTCTGCAGGAAGGGACTGCCTGTGGAAATTACTTTTCCCTATGGAATGTGGAGAGCCTTGTGCCCAGCGCTATGTTCTGCCTATGACCAGGGAACTGCAGAGCTCTTGGGCTTCAGGGACCTCAGTCTTGCAGAGACTGATAGTGTAGGGGCCGCTGCTCTTCAGAGCCGAGTTCTGCTGCTGAGGATGCTGTTGGAGACCCCTACTTCAGGTTTTCCTGCGCACTGGGCAGCTGTAGCTTCTGTTGGTGCCAGCCAGAGTGCTGAGTGTGCGGCTCCTTGGAGGAGAACCAGGTTTAAATTCCAGTCATAAGATCATAGAATAGAATAGAATCCTGGAATAGTTTGGGTTGGAAGGGACCTCAAAGCTCATCCAGTTCCATGTCTGTGCCATGGGCATGGGCACCTTCCACTAGACCAGGTTGCTCAAAGCTGTGTCCAGCCTGGGTGCTCTTACTTCTGGAGCGTAAGGCTGCACCCGCTGCAGTGAGGATTTCCTGCGTGTCTCACCACAGGAGCCCCAAGCAGGAGCAGCATCCCGTCCTCACCGGTGTTCAGCAGCAGCGACATCATCCTGTGTCAGCTCACCCACACCGTGTCCTGTGCCCACCAGAAGCCGATCACGGCACTGAAGGCTGCAGCAGGGCGGCTGGTCACTGGGAGCCAGGACCACACTCTGAGGGTAAGGCTTTGCCCTGTAACCGAAGGGGTGTGTGTGCTTTTCCATCCCATTGCCACTGTGGGAAATGAGCTCTTCTCCTGTGTGGGCAGGGGCCGGAGCTGATGTGTGTGTGCGAGAGGTAGGTGAGCAGTTGGGGTGGGGTGGTTGGAGGCCAGTCTAGTGCATTCCTGAAGCTCCCATGTTGTATCTGTCTGCTGGATACCCTCAGAGGGGGTGGAAAGACAGAGCCCTGTGTGAGCTGCCTGCCCAAGCAGAGCAAGAGATTCTCTTGCTTTGGGGCTGGGTGACTTCAGGAGTAGCCAGGTCTGGGTTCTGGGGTACCCCCTGTCTTCTAATCCCTTCCAGCAGCAGCTGTCCCCTTCAGCCGCTCATGTCACTTCCCAACAGGCATTGCCCCATTGCTCCCTGCCCCTTCCTCACTGTCCTGAATTGCTGACAGGCTACAGTTCTGGGAGAGGGGGACAGCAGTAAGGAGGATAAAGTGGGATCAGATGCTTCATTAGCAGTGTGGCTCTAGGACGTGGCTGCCCTATGGACACTTACCTCTGCCTCCTCCACCCTGCAGGTGTTTCGGCTGGAGGACTCATGCTGTTTATTCACACTGCAGGGTCACTCGGGAGCCATCACAGCCGTGTACATTGACCAGGTAAGGTGCAGGACAGCCTTTACATCTGGCTGCTGAGCCACTGCTTCAGTCAGAGGAATCGTTCTCCTGGTTTGCATCTGGGGAAGCTGATGTGTGCTTCTCCAAGGATGCAGAGGTGCTGCTGAGCACCGCGACTGCGTACTCACCTTGTGACTTACAAGCCTGGAGAACAGAAGGCTCCAGGGAGACCTTGGAGTAGATTCCAGTGCCTAAAGGGCCACAAGCTGGAGAGGGCCTTTTGACAAGGGCAGGAAGGGACTGGACAAGTGGGAATGGATTTAACCTGACAGAGGGGAGACTGAGATGGGATCTGAGGAAGAAGTTCTTCCCTGTGAGGTTGGTGAGGCCCTGCACAGGTTGCCCAGAGAAGCTGTGGCTACCCCATCCCTGGCAGTGTTCAAGGCCAGGTTGGACGGGGCTTGGAGCAACCTGGTCTAGTGGAAGGTGTCCCTGCCCATGGCAGGGTGGTTGGAACTGGATGAACTTAAATGGCTCTCCAACCCAAACCGTTATGGGATTGATTCCCACACAGCTCACCTGTTGCCTGGACATGGTTTTGCTTCCCTGCCCTGTTTGGAGCAGGAAAGCCCTGTTTCTGCTGTACCCATGCTGGTGCTCAGCAAGTGCTTCTATACAGAACTGGCCTGTGTGCTCAGCCCCTTCTTGTGTCTGTGGCACACTGAAGCCCTGGGCTGTGCTGCAGAGGTCACTGCCCTCCTCTGAGCTTCCTGACCTGGCTCTGCTGTCTCCTTGCAGACAATGGTGCTGGCGAGCGGTGGCCAGGATGGTGCCATCTGCCTGTGGGACGTGTTGACAGGGAGCAAGGTCAGCCACATGTATGCCCACCGAGGGGACGTCACGTCCCTCACCTGCACGACGTCCTGCGTCATCAGCAGTGGCTTGGATGATGTCATCAGCATCTGGGACCGCAGCTCAGGAATCAAGCTCTATTCAATCCAGCAGGTTGGTAGCCAGGGAAAGGTTAAAGGTGCTCCTGCACTTGCATGGACCCCATGGAACCAGAAGCCCTGGTGGCTCCACAGCCTCTTCCCAGCGATGGCATAGGCTGGCCACAGACTGCTGTCTGCCCTCGCGGGGGAATTCCTGCCCTGTTGGATATCTGCAGTGGGCTCAGTGCACTGATGCGCTCTCATTCCATGCAGGAGATGGGCTGTGGTGCCAGCCTGGGCGTCATCTCCGACAACCTGCTGGTGACCGGTGGCCAGGGCTGCGTCTCCTTCTGGGACATCGGCTATGGTGACCTGCTTCAGACCGTCTACCTGGGGAAGAGCAATGAGTCGCAGCCGGCACGGCAGATCCTGGTGCTGGAGAACGCTGCCATCGTCTGCAACTTTGGGAGCGAGCTCAGCCTGGTCTATGTGCCCTCAGTACTGGAGAAACTGGACTGAGGAGGATGGGCCGGAGCCTGGCTGGAGGGGAGAGGTGGGCACCTGAGGGGACAGTGACACCAGCTCCATCACGCTGCCCCTGCCTCTGTTGCCATCTCACCTTGTAAACTGCTCTGTCTCCCACCGAATGGCCTGCAGGGCCTCTTTGCCCCGCTCCGGCATCTTCCATGTGGGCTCTGCAGATGCGCAACAGTCCTGGGGCCACAGAGGAGTTTGGGGATGCTCTGGCACCCTGCTCAGAATGGGTATGAGGAGCAGTGGAGTGGCTCTACTGTTTGGGGAGACTGAGCAACAGTGGCAGGTGCTGGGGAGCCTCAGTACCTGTTGCTTTGTGGTAGCTGTGCCATGTTGGGTCCAGCTTCATTGCAGCAGGGTCCAGCTGTTCCCAGCCCTTCATGCAGTGGGGCAGGAGCAGGGCAGTGTTCCCAGCCAGCCCCATACAGAGAACATCCTGGGCTAGTGGCGAGCCCCAGCACCAAGCCCAGCAGCAGCGGGTCCTGGGTCCAACCTCGCCTGGGCACTTGGCTTGGCCTCCACGTGCCTTAGAGGCCCCAGCCTGTCCCTGCCCTATTTATTTATACGCTGTATATATTTATTTATTACTGCAGGAGATTGCCGGCCCTCGCTCCACCCAGCCCCCTGGGGCACTTGGCCCTCCTCCTGGCTGCCCTTCCTGGCTTCTCCTTCACCCAGTTTGCAGCAATAGCACCTTCCTCCTCCTCCCGCTGCGGGGCCAGAGGAGGCTTTTCTCAGGTTGGGAGCAGGCAGGCAGCCCTTGCCCCCATCCTGCGTGCAGGCCTGGGGGAGTGGGGCAGGCTGGCAGAGCCATGGGGGACCCCTGCATTCCTCCATCACTGCAGGCCAGGAGTTCTGCTCCCCCCACAGCTGCACAACAGGGGCCTGGCTGCTGCCCCACCAGCAGAGCCAGGGCCGGACCCTTCCCCTCCGTTCTCAGCCCTTGTGTCAATCAATGCCGATGACGTCCGTTAACCGAACCCTGGTGATTGTAGAGGCAGCGCCACGGGCCCCGGGGGAGCAGGGCCGGGGGGGGGTCCCCGGGGAGCCCTTCGCCTCCGCCGCGGGTGGCCTTAGCCCGGCTGTACGCTTTGTTCTGTACAGGGGACGCTTTTTGTACCGGATCATGTTTTGTAACGTGTACAAGGACACCTCCAGTAAATGGAACTAACCTGAGCGTGGCTGCACCCCCTCCTCCGCGCGCCGTCAGCACGTGCCAATCAAACTCACTTTATTTTAGTAGCAAAGAGCTGAAAAAGTCAGTCTGAATTGAAGTCAAATAACGGGGCGAGCGCCAGTTACATCTGTACAGAGATAAGGGGCTGGGGGGGCACAGGGCAGGACCCCACACGCACACCCCTTGGAGCCTGTCCCAAAGTGGGGTCCCAACAGGGGGATATTGGGGTTTGGGACCCTGCCACCCCCTCAGGCCTTGTTGAGGGTCCAGAGAGGGTCAAGCATACTGAGGGGGTCATCACTTGGCCGGGGTGCCCGCAGGCCCTCACCCGGCTGTGCCTGCAGGAAGTTCTGCTTGTTCATCCGCTGCTTGCCCTTGAGGGAGGCATCCAGGGTGAAGGCCTCAGGCGTGAGTGAGGCCAGCAGCTCCAGTGAGGACGAGGAAGGGGGAGCAGCGGCAGGGGTGGCCACCACGGCCACTGCCACACCCCCAGGGGGCTCAGCCGTGCGGTTGCTGCTCTCGGGGGCACCGGGTGGCTCATGGGGGGGTGGCTGTGGCGGGCAGGGCTCAGGGGCACCAACACCATCCATTGCGCCATCGGGAAGCACCGTCAATGCCTCTGTGTCCACAGCATCGGCTGGAGGGGACACCTCTGCCCCCCAGCCCCCCCCAGGCTCAGCGCTGGCCCCCCCTGGCCGTACGCTGAGCTTGGCAATGGTGGCCTGGATGGAGCTGATGGGCACATCCCCCCCCAGCACCAGGTCCTGGGAGTCCTGGGGAAAGTAGAGCTGGGGCAGGGGGGATGCTCTGTGAGTGTGGGAGCAGCAGAGCTCCCTCCAACCCCCCCCCCCAGCACCCCATTCCCACTGCACCCACCTTGGGGGAGGTGTTGTTGGTGGCCTTGGGGACAGCAGGAGCACCCACCCCGTGGCGGAGCAGCACCTGCTCGGCGTGCAGCAGGACGCCCTCGTAGCAGAACTTGAGGTGCAGCTGCCAGGAAGGAGAAGAGCAGGTGAGGCAGTGGCCCACGGCCTCCACCCCACGGCCCCCACCCCACGGCCGCACTACCTTCTCCTGGAGCATGTGCTTACGCTGCTGCCGCATCCTCTTGATGATCTGGGCCAGGTCGGGGATGCCATTTCCCGCCTCCACCTCCTGCATGGCTGCGTAGAGCAGGCAGAAGGCCCCCGTGCGGCCCACGCCGGAGCTGCAGAGACACCCCCGGCTGTGACAGACCCACCAAGGGGGCACCCCCACAGCCCTCACAGGAGCACCCCAGGCTCTGCTCACCTGCAGTGCACGACGACAGGGGTGTGGAGCGGGCGCTGGTGCAGGTAGTGGCCATGCACCTCCTGGATGAAGCGCAGGAGGCTCCCCTTGCTGTCAGGCAGGCCCCTGGGGACACACACACACACTTACTGCTCTCACCCCCCACCCGCCCAGGGGGGCTAGATGCCACCCTGAGGAGCAAATCGAGGGTCCCATGGGACTCCCCCACCCACAGCAGGACCCTTCCCCTCCACTGCCATACAGCTCTGGCCAGGAGGTGAACTGGAGGTGGACCACGGTGCGCTTGAGGCTCTGGTCACGATACTGCAGCGTCATCATCCTCTCCACATGGGTGGGGGTGACCTTCAGGCTGGTGAGGACGAGGGTGATGGGTCCCTGCACCATGGGCTGGCCCCGCTCGGTGGGGAAGTACCGCAGCACCTTCTGCTATGGGGAGGGAATGGGGTGGCCTCAGGAGCGGGCAGTGGCAGCACCAGAATGCCCCAGCAGGTGCAGCCACTTCCCCAAGGGACCCTCTTGTTCTTTCCTGTCACCTGCCGGGGCCTGGAGCTGCCACATGGTGACAGGAGGTCAACAGCAGCCTTAGCCACCTCTAAGGGAAAGGTGTACCTTGTCCAGCTCCTGCTCTGACACCAACATGACGATGACGGAGACCTTCTGCTCGTAGATCATCAGCCAGAAGTCTGCGGCGGTGCCCAGCAGTGGGGCCTGGGTGGCGATGACTGTGGGGCAGTACGGTGAGAGGTCCTCCACCCGGCTGGCATTGATGTAGTCGTCCTTGCCTGAGCGCAGGACAACACGGTTCCTGTCGTAGGGCATGATGTCCTGGTGCCGGTTCTTCATGGAGTAGCAGCGGGCAATGGCAATGGAGAGCTGCCGGGCATCGCGTTCCTGCGCATCCTGCAGCTCCTTCCACACAGTGTCCAGCTCGGTGCCGCCGCCAGGCCCCGGCTGCTCCAGCCGCTCCACCAGCCCACAGAAGCGGTCCAGCTCCGCCAGCAGCCGCAGCACTCGCTCTGGTTTCTCGTAGGGATCGTTCTCAATCAGCTGCACTGCTTTGGGCTTCTGCCCCTCCTTGGCATCTGCCTTGGTGGGCTGCAGCAGGGGCTGCCCCACGGCTGCCTTGGAGCCACCGTGCTGACTCTCGGGGCTGGAGGACAGGAGGTCATCAGTGGAGGAGCTCTGCCGCTGGAATGGGGCCTCGCCAGGGCCCTGGGGGAGCGCAGGCCCCCCTGGCGTCAGTGCAGGTGGGGGTCTCTGTGGCACCAGTGCTGGGGGCTGCATGGCCAAGGCTGGCTGCGGAGAAGGGGCTGGGGAGGGGACCAGGGTGCCCTGGACCACCACAGCACCTGGGCCCTGGCTGAGGCCAGGGCTGGGAGAGGGAGTGACATGGTGGGGGGCAGCCTGGCCAGGGGGCGTGGGTGCAGGGGGGCCCAGGGCCATGGTCCCAGGGGGCATCTGGCCGCCGGGGGGGGCAGGGCTGGGGCAGAAGGGAAGCCCTGGGGCGCCAGGGGGCACTGGCTGCAGCCCCCCCATTGCAGTGGGCAGGGGCTGCCTCGGGGGGCAGCTCTGGCTGGGGCCCCTGGGGAAGGGCTGGGCCCCAGTCTGCAGTGTGTCCTGCCCCGGGAGTGGATAAAGCTGGGGAGGCAGCGGGGGCCCCCCAGGGCCAGTAAAGGGCTGCTGGGCAAACTGGGCCTGGGGGGGCAGCGTGGGCCTGGGGGGTGGCTGGAAGGACAGCGGTACCGTGGCTCTCCCAGGGGGCAGAAAGGGGGCTGGGGGAAACTGCTGTGGGCCCTGGGCCCGAGCCGGCATCTCCGCACTGGGCTGGAGCTGTGCAGTGGGGGCAAAGCTGTGAGGGTGCTGCACAGGGGGGAAGGGGTGCTGCACTGGCTGCCGGAAGGGCTGTGGGCCTCCCTGAGCATAGGGGTAGGGGGCAGGGGGGGCCCCCGGGGCGAGGAAGGGGCCTGGGGGTACAGCCGGGCCCTGGCTGGGAAGCCGTGGGACAGGGGGACAGCTGGAGATGGGTGCCTGGATGCTGTCCACCGTGGTGGTGGCTGGCCGCGGACCTGGGGTCAGCTCAGGGCCACCCACTGGTGGCTGGGCACCCATAGGGGCTGGCCCCACTGCAGGTGGCCCAGGCACGGGCACCCCAGGCTGGCCCAGGCTGTAGGATGCTGTGGGAGCAGGAGCAGACCCAGGCAGGGGTCCATGCTGTGGGGATGAGCGTGGGGGAAGCATGTGGGGCCCCACGTAGCCAGGCTGCACTGGGGCTCGCATCAGTGGCGCTGCTGGGAAGAGCTGGGGGGCTGTGGATGGGGCTGAGCTGGGGCCAGGGGGGAGCCTGGCTGCCTGAGAGGCAGTGGGCTGCAAGAGCTGCACCGGGGCCCCCGTGCCAGGGGGAAAGGGGCCTGGTGCAGAGGCAGGGGCTGCTGGCAAACGATAGTGTCCTGGAAGGGCTGGGGGCCCAGAGAAGCGGGCGAGGGGCTGCAGCGGGGCACTGGCAAGCCTGGCCCCTGGCAGGAAGGGCTCGGGTCCATGGGGCCGCAGCCCGGTGGTCAGGGCCGGGTTGAGTGCAGCCAGTGCAGGGGGTGGCAGGTGGGCCAGGTGCCCGGCTAGCACGTCAGGGGGCAGGCTGCGCAGCTCCTCGGGCAGGTCCGACAGCACCAATGAGCCCAGCGGTGGCAGGTCCATGGCATCCAGTCCACCTGCATCCAGCTCCGGAGGCTTCATCTGCAGGGCGGGTTTGGGGGCCGTGGGCCGGGGAGGCGGCTGCTTCTTCATCTCCCTGCCAGGAGGCAGCGGGGGGGCAATGCTCAGGGGGGTTCAGTGCAGCACCACAGGCCCCCAGCACACCCACTGCAGCAGAGTGAACCCCTCGAGCCCCAGCCCAGCTCACCCAGCAGCACCCAAAGGTGCTCCCCACCTCCCAGGGTGTTGCACCCCGACACCTGCTTTACAGCCCGCTTCAGCCCTACATGTGTCATGACAACGGCGGCGGCACCACTTACTTCTCCAAGATCTGCTGCCGGTTGGCCTCAGCGGCTTGGCAGGCAGCACGGGCCTTCTCCAGCAGCTTGGCAGCTTTCCCCTCCAGGTCGGTGTAGAAGTCCTTCCCCTCCTGTGATTTCTTCATCAGATCCTCATAGGCTTCATAGGAGGCCACTAGGGTCTGAACAGTGGTGTTCCACCTGTGGAGACAGGGCAGAAAGCATGAGCAAGGGTGCAGCACCAGGCCAATGCTGGGGGTCCCTGCACCTGGGGCACCCCCCAGCACGCCACTGGGATGGACACTGGGTGCAGGATAAACAGCCACCAGAGGCCCCCAGCTGTGAGGCAGGATGAGGGCAGAGCAGAGGAGCTGGCATTGACCCTGCAGCTCTCCCTCAGGGTGGGCAGAGGCTGTTCCCGCGCACCAAGACCCCACCATGGCACTGAGACCCCCCACCAGAGAAACACCCCCCACCAGGCCTGCACACCACTCACTTGTGCTCCACCTCAGCCAGGGCCTTGCGCACGGCCGCGTATTTGACATTGGCGTCCGTCAGGGCCTTCAGGACGTTCTCCTGGGCAGCCAGGTTCTGCTCCAGGTAGACCTTGATCTGGTCGTACTTCTTCAACTGCTCCTCAAAGAGTTTCTGCCAAGAGAGAGGGGGCTCTGAGAGGCTGCACGGATGGGGTGGGCCAGAGCAGAGCTACTGCTGCAGCCCCGACTGGGATGTGTGGCACAGCCTGCAGAAGAGAAAGCTCCAGAGAGACCTTAGAGCAGGTTCCAGTGCCTAAAGGGACTGACAAGAAAGCTGGAGAAGGGCTTTTGACAAGGGCAGGTAGGGACAGGACAAGGGGGAATGGCTTTAAACTGACAGAGAGGAGATTGAGATGAGATCTGAGGACGAAGTTCTTCTGTGTGAGGGTGGTGAGGCCCTGGCACAGGTTGCCCAGAGAAGCTGTGGCTGCCCCATCCCTAGCAATGTTCAAGGCCAGGTTGGATGGGGCTTGGAGCAACCTGGTCTAGTGGAAGGTGTCCCTGCCTGTGGCCAGGGGCTGGAATTGGATGAGGTTTAAGGTCCCTTCCAACCCAAACCAGTCTGTGATTCTAGGAAGATGGGACTTCCCCAAACACAGTGACTGGCACCAACCTTCATCTCAGAGCGGTCAGTGGTGACCAGTGAGGTGGTGATATCATCCTTCTGGATCATTTCCCGCAGCTGCTGCTCCAGGGACATCCGCTGGTCCCTCATCTCCTGCACCTTGGCCAGGATTCGCTTCAGGTTCTGCAGCACCTGCTTGTCATCTGGGGGACAGGGAGGGCTCAGTGACTGCGCTGGAGCCCTGCTGAAACACTCTGCAGGGGTACAGAGCCAACCTGCCCTTGGTCCAGCACCCAAGGGTAAAGCCAGGCATCTGCCAGGACAGGAACTGTGTCTCTGTCCCCACACCAGGACCCCATTTCATGTGTTTTTGAGAGGGAGAAATCCCCAGCACGCCTCACAAGGCACAGGGCAACAGGAGGGGAGCCCAGAGAGAGGCACACGTGGGACCTGCCTTCCCCCAGCTCTGTGTGCAGGTGAGAGGCTCTGCTCACCTTCAGTCAAGGTGGGTGAGGGCAGCGCGGCCCGGACCTGCTCCAGCGGCCCGCTGAGCAGGCGAAGGTTGCCGATGTGGAGGTTCATGGCTTTGTGGAGCTCGGTGTTGGTGAAGCTGGCCTTCTCATGCACCTCCAGGTACTTGGAGCACTCCTTGCTGACCTCAGCCAGCCCTGGGGATGGTGGTGGTGGGGACGACCCCTGGGGTGGTGGGACCTTCCCAAGCAGCTCCTGCAGCTTTCGCTCCTGCACCTCATCCTCCTCAAGGAGGTCTCGGATCTCCTTCAGGGAAGCCTCCACGTCGGTGAAGACCCCGGATAGCACTGAAGGGGAGAGATATGGAGGATGGGAAAGGGCTGAAGCACCGCCAGCTATGAATCTGCCTGCTCCGAGCCTAAAGCCAGGCATTGATGTGGCAGCCTGAGGAATAAACCTGGCTGTGGGAAACCACAGAAGACAAAGACACCCTGCCCAAGACATGCGGGTGCTGAGCTCAGGGCCTGCCTGCACTGGCTCCAGAGAGCATTGACCCCCTTGGCCACACAGCAGGGCTCAACAGGAAAAACATTTTAGGGTTCAGGAATTCATACCAGCAAAGAATCAGCCATCATGGTGGGGGTTCCCCAAACCAAGCCCAGGCATGGAGTGGGGTGCCTGCCCTCAGGCCAACCCAGATGTCCCTGGTCTCTCTGTGGGTCCCTGTGTCCTTACCCTGCATGGACTGGACAAGGTTCTTGACAGTGTCAGGGCGCACACTGAGAGCAGCGCATTTCTCCATCAGGATGGGGGGGATGTGGCTGTACATGTCCAGGTTGTCCACGGTCTCAGGGTCCAGCTGCATGGAGTCCATGAATTGGCTACAGGTAAGAGAACAAGCCCCTGAGTAGTGGCAGAGCCCCCCCCCCCCCGAAAATCCTCCCATCCCAAACCACAGCCAGCTCAGAGCACAGCACTGCTGCATCACCCCCAAATGCCTCAGCAAAGCTGCAAGGTGAATCTGGGAAGTGATCACTGGGACTGGAACTGGGAGGACAGGGTTTGCCCAGAGCTGGGCAAACTGGGATTTGACTGTGCTCAGTGTGAGGGTTACAGATTAGGGATGGTTGCACTCCCTTTGGCCCTGAGGTAGGAAACCCAACAATGGGATCACTGGGATACTCCCCAGCAGGGAGGGACTGGCCAGGGCCCTGTTTGGGTGCAGCTCACACTTACTCCAGCACTTCGTTCTTGGCTTCAATTTTGGCCATCACGTCTCGCAGGAGCTTGGCCTTCTCCTCACTGAGACAGGAGAAAATAACATCCTTTAGTGACACGACGGGACCAGGGAAACCTCCACCATAAACTGCAAGAGCCCCTTGGGACTTGGCCAGAGCCTCAACCACCTCTCAGCCTGCTGCATATGGGCCTCTGGGGCAGTTCCTGAGCCAGGCATGAGGACAACTCCTGGGATGCCAGTGCTTCCCCAGGGAACCCACTGTGGCTGGTTTGGTCACCTCCAGCTCCCTTCAGACAGCAGAGGCACAGAGCTGGACCACGGGCTCCTTGTTGGTCTTGGTGCTGGAGACCTACATGCCCAGCTCCACCGGCTGGTTCTCCTGCTCTGGCAGAGCCGTGCTGGTGACCCACCTATACAGCCTAGGACCCACCTGTACAGGGAAGAGGCCTCATGGGCAGCCATGGGCACCAGCTTGGCAAATATATCAGGGCCGGTGACAGCTGGATCCGTGGGGTTGACGGGGAGGGCCTTCACCAAGGGGGCACCTGGGGGGTGAACATACAACACAGCCCTGTCAGAAACCTTCACGGGCAGCCAGTTACTCCCAAGTCACACCCTCCTGCTCCACACCTTCATTCCCAGCACATCCACAGGGAGCATGGCACAAAGTCCCAATGGGTCCCAGAGCCCCATGGATTCAGACAGAAACAGACACTGCCCATCCTCACCTTTCACAGACTGCAGCGTGTCTAGCGCAGGCACAGCTTCATGGTAGATGAAATCATTGTCCTTTTTGGCTGAATTGTACCTGGAAACAAGCAGTGACACTGCATTGGTGAGGAGCAGATGGCATTCCCAGCTCCCTGAGCTCACTCCCTGTGGGGTCAGGCCACGGCTCTTTTGAGGTCGCTTCAGGGTGAGCAAAGAGCAGCTTCACATCCCAAGTCTCTGGCAGCACAAGATGCTTGGCTCTGCACATCAGGGGACACACTCCCCGGGCTGCTCTGGCCAACAGGCATTTCTGACCCACAGCTTACATCTGGGGGTGCCCCGTGCACGGACTCACTTGCCACCGATCACATCCATGGTGAATCTCAGGGCTTCCTGGACGGTTTCTGGCTGGCCCTGCAGGAATAAAAGCAACTTGGCACGGGCAGGGAGTGTTGAGTGCTTTCCCTGCAGCCGACCACAGTTCTGTGTGCCCAGGACTCAGCAGCAGCCTCACCAGCCATCTCTCCTTGTGCCCCATAGAGGAACAGAGATGCCTGGGGGCAGCCCCAAACCCTCTGTGCCCCAGTTTCACATGCATACCCTGCCATGGGTTTCCCTGGCACTGCAGCAGTGACACAAAGGGCTCTGTGAGGAACCCAATGAGGAAGCAGGGCTGATCCACAGCCCTTCTGGAGCTGCCCACATGCTCCTAAATGATTCAAACCAAACCAAACCCTGCTAAAGCCCTGTAGGCAGTGACTAGAGCCTTGGACTTGGCTGGATGTCCCAGAGGGAAGCAAAGTGAAACACTGGGAACAGCTTTGCCAACGAGAAGGAAAGCTTTTAAACTGACAGAGATTCTCATCTTTCCAGTCTGTCATCCCACTGCCCTGAGCCAGGGCCCAGCTCACTCCCTTTAAAAACCCAATTACTGCTCTTGGATGGAGCAGGAACGCACCTTTGCCAGCTTGATGGCTTCGTTCAGTTTATCCAGAGCGCTCTGGAAGTAGATGACCTGCACAGAGACCAAGAATCAGGGCTGGCACAGAAGTAGGTGCCCCTGCTTTCCAGTAGACCACCACCAGTACCCAAGAGCTGCAGCTTCCCATAGCTTACTGGGGCTTTCAAGAGCACCCACAAGTGCTTGCAGGAGGCAGAACATTGCTGGTGACACACTCCAGAACCCACACTGGATGGGTTGGCCTGACACGACTCTGCTTACCCTTTCCCCGAACTTCTGCTGCTCCTCAGCCTGTTTTCCCATGTGCAGCTGCAAGAAAACACAATCAGTGGCATCAGAACTCCAGAACTCGAGGGATATCTTTGAAACAAGCAAGAAAAGCCCACAGGGATGGGAGCACAGGGCAGGTACCTCTGCAGCCCAGCAGCCCCCCAGTTGGTCTCCCCACTTACATGGGCCACAGCAGCAAAATAATAGATTTTCATTTGAACCAGCTTCTTCCAGTCCTTCTGGATCTTTCCCAGCAGCGAGGCCGTCTCTGAGTTTTCCAGCGCCCGGCAGGCCTCCTTGTAGTAATCCACCACCTACAGAGAGAGGGATGGGTGTTCGGAAAAGTCCCAGAAAGACAGACCCCAGGTAGAATTCAGAGCAGGAAGGGAAAGGAGGATTCACTGCCACCATCATTTGTGTCCAAGGTCTCAGATCACTCAGTCAGTGCAGGAAAATGGTTGGTGGAGAACTTGTGGGTGCATTTCAGGTCAGAACCAGGGACTAAAGACATTGCCACAATAAACCTACCCCACACAGAGAGTCAGAACCGCAGACTGGTTTGGGTTGGAAGGGACCTTAAAACTCATCCAGTTCCAACCCCCTGCCACGGGCAGGGACACCTTTCACTAGACCAGGTTGCTGCAAGTCCTGTCCTGCCTGGCCTTGAACACTGCCAGGGATGGGGCTGCCGCAGCTTCGCTGGGCAACCTGAGCCAGTGTCTCACCACCCTCACAGGGAAGAACTTCTTCCTAATATCCCATCTAAATCTCAATTCTGTCAGTTTAAAGCCATTCCCCCTTGTCCTATTCCTACAGCCCCTTGTCAAAAGCCCCTCTCCAGATTTCTTGTTGGCCTCTTTAGGCACTGGAAGGGTCTCCCCGGAGCCTTCTCTTCTCCAGGGTGAACAAGCCCAGCTCTCTCAACCTGTCTCCATAGCAGAGGTGCTCCAGCCCTCGGAGCATCTTCACAGCCTCCTCTGGACTTGCCCGAGCAGGTCCACAACCTTCTTGCATTGCGAGCCCCAGAGCTGGATGCAAGACTGCAGGAGGGATCTCACCAGAGTGGAGACGAGGGGGAAACTCCCCTCCCTTGACCTGCTGGTCACGCTGCTGGTGATGCAGCCCAGGACATGGTTGGTTTCTGGGCTGCAAGTGCACACTGCTGGGTCATGGTGAGCTTCTTGTCGACCAACACCCCCAAGTCCTTCTCCTCAGGGCTGCTCTCAATCCCATCTCCCCCAGCCTGTGTTTGTGCTTGGGATTGCCCCAATGCATGTGCAGGACCTTGCGTTTGGCCTTGTAGAACTTCATGAGTTTTGCACTGGCCCCGTCTCCAGCTTCTCCAGGTCCCTCTGGATGGATCAGTTTCCTCTGGAGTATCTTACAGTCTCCTTTAAGGAGCTAGCAGCTTTGCTCAGAGCCTGAGGCAGTAGCAGCACCCCATACTGCTGTTTGACTGCACTGAAGCTGTGCAGGGTCTGGGACACTCTCTCTGAGCTACCAACCCCACATGCAGAGGGATTGGGACTGTGCTGGGAACAGCAAGTCCCAAGTAAGAAGTGGCCAGAGATTTCCCCAGAGCTCACCTGGGCACTGATCCGGGCCACGAGGAAACTCTTCCTGTTGTCCAGCATGGACTTCTCCAGGAGACACTCCTGCGCTTGGCCCTGTTGCAGACAAGAGGGGAATACTCACTCTCCCCTACACCTTGGACACCCCCTGTATCCAAGCAGTACCAGGCCGGAACCCTGGCAGGACCAGCAGCTACAACCCCTTTCTTGAGCTACAGGAGCTACAGCTCAAGGGATGCCCAACCAGCCCAGGGACAAGCAGAGCAGTCCAGAGCCCTCCCTCTCCCCTGCTACCTTGCAATATCTCTTTCCCTCCTGCAGGAGGGAGCCCCTCTTGCCTACAGCAGCCTGAATCCTGCAGATAAAATCCCTCCTGGGACACTTGGATCCCATCTCATCTGGCTCCAAACACTTTTGACTCCACAGGGAGCACCCAATGCTAGGAATACCCATCTCCGGGTCACAGGGCAGCAGCCCTCGATGTGTGCAAGGAGTTGTCCCAGTGTGACCAGTGCCCCAGTGGAGGCAGAACCCAGTTCCTACCAGCATGAGGTTGATGTTGAGGTTGAGGATCTGGTGGCTCATGTCTACGCTGTAGGAGTGAGGAAAGTGATCCCGCAGGTAGGTGAAGGCCCCGGCAGCACACTGGAAATGGGTGCAGGAAACCTTCATGCCCTGAGAGGATGGGAGAACATGTCAGGTTTGCATAGCCCTCTTGCTCACATGCCAAGCTAGCAAATGTACAGAGGCACAAGCTGCCAGATGTGAGGAATTTGTGGAGACTCAGCCAGCCAGGAAAATCACAGCATGATTTGGGTTGGAAGAGATCTTAAAGCTCATCCAGTTCCAACCCCCTGCCATAGGCAGGGACAACTTCCACTAGACCAGGTTGCTCCAAGCCCTGTCCAACCTGGCCTTGAACACTGCCAGGGATGGGGCAGCCACAGCTTCTCTGGGCAACCTGTGCCAGGGCCTCACCACCCTCACAGGGAAGAACTTCTTCCTCACATCACATCTCAATTTCCCCTCTGTCAGTTTAAAGTCATTCCCCATCGTCCTATCCCTACAGACCCTTGCCAAAAGCTCCTCCCCAGCTTTCTTGTCAGCCTGGAGCCTTCTCTTCTCCAGGCTGAACAAGGCCAACAAAGAACAACCTGCTTTCTCATGGCAGGGTTAGGGTGATAGACTCCAGCTCAACAGAGTTAGATGTTCCCCACGCTGCTCATGCCTCCTCTAAGAACCCCAAAAAGAAGCTGCCATAAACCTGAAGTGAATCCCTAGGCCTCACAGGGCTTTAAATCACTCAGCACTTTTCACTGGTCATGCATGCCCCAAAGTGCAACATATCTCTGCCCTCCCAGCCCCAGGTGCTCAGAAGGTCAGGCCAGCCAACAAGAACACAGAGCTTTGCTGGAACAGAGGCAGCAACAACATGCATGGAGGGACACAGCCAGGAGGGGATGTCCCCTTGTAACATTCTACAATAATACTAGGTCACAGCAGACATTCAGAGCTGGTGTCCAACAGCTTTGTAACCACCCAGATGACAGAGGAGAAGTACTGGGGATGCTGTTGGCTGGTGGCTGGTAACCACACGGGAGAGGAAAGTCATTTAGGGCAGACCCCAGGGACCGTTACCTCCTCCGACACTCTCTTGTCCATGGCGCCCAGCATGGAGTGCAGTGCACCTGTGGAAAGAGGATGGATGGTGGCTCAGAAGGGTGAGGAGACACCAACAGCAACCCTGTACTACTTCCAGGGATGGGGTGTCTGGTACCAGAGAAGCCTGGACCTGTGGCACATTGGCCAGAGACACCTGACAGAACCCAGCTAGCTCCCTGCACCAGCGGGACACAAGAGAAGCAGCACTTGGGATACTCCTCTCACAGGGCAGAAGTGTGGAAGGCTTCACACCCAAGTTATTCAGCACAGGAAAGTCTCAGGCTGGAAACATACCCTCAGTATGGAAAAGCAAATATTTAACACCCTCCTGGTTGAACAAAGGTTTATTCTAACTTGAGGGAACAGCTTTGGGCTGGGGTTTAAAATAAAGCTCTTTGCTCTGTGTGTGGTGAGCTGGGAGCACACAGTCAGCTCCTGAGCTGCAGTACAAGGGTGGGAGTGTTTCCAGTTACGTTAAGCAACCAGGGGCTGAGTGTTGCCTTTGGGGCTAACAAAACCCGCCTCTGAGCCGTGACTGTCCGTGAATGACAGCAAGGGTGAGGGAACAAGCGTTAGACTTGGTGCTTTTACACTCATTTACTGGCTTTTGAGGCAATGGTGTGCTGGATGAGCTGTACAAAGCCTGGTAGCTTTGTACATAACTGTTCCAGAAAGGGCATTTGCAATGCTGCAGCTCACTGCCAGCCTCCTTGCTGCAACCTCTGGCCAAGACACAAGGCAGTGCATGGGCAGGGCATGCTTAGAGTAGAAGGAAAGGAGAGGAGACCTTGGACAAAAGCCAGCATCAACCTCTAATGCAGCTCTGATGCTGCACACCCAGCGAGGGGAAGAAGCACAATCAGGCTGATCCCCAGCTGCTGGTGGAACCAGGCGGGCCATGCTGCTGCCTGGCCACTCTAAGGAATGCTGACATGGAGCATGGAGACATCCCTCATGCCCGGGGCTGACCAAGAGGGCCGCTGGTCTCCAGGCCCTTACCCAGGTTGTAGAGGATGCATGCCTGCTCATATTTGATGTCCTCATGAGTCACCGTCTTGCCTGAGAAGATCTCAGTCCTGTAAGAAAAGACACCTCGTTACCAGCCGTAGGTGGAGTTACTGGTGTTCCTGGGCACCAGCCAGGGAAAGGATTTGTCAGAAGTTGCTCTCCCTCAGAGAGCTGGGAGATGTGGCCCTCCTGTCTGGCATCACCCTGGGCATCAAATCTAGGTGGAAGCTGATAGGAGCAGTCTCCACTGTTTTGGCTTCAAAAGCACAGATACACCTTTTACACACAGCCAAGCAACTCTGCCACCCAGGGGGAGCTCAGCAGTGTCACCTTGCACAGTGACAATGTCTTGCCTCTGCCTTCATTCTCAGAGCCAGCTGTGCTGCCTTATGGCTTTGTTTCGATGTCTTGCCAGATCTCCAGGGAGGGATGCCATTTCTCAAGGGGTCCCCAGGGCCCCCTGGTACCACTGCTGGACTTCACGGAGGAGCATACCAGATGCACACGGGGGGAGCAGCTGCTCTGCTTTGGGTCAGCCTCTGCATTTCAGGAAGCTCCCACTGGGAGCCAATCCTCCCACCCACAACACCCAAGGCCTCATGCCAGATAGAGGGTCTGGGAAAAGCAGCTCCTCCTCACCATGCAATGGGAACCGCCGCCTCCTGCTCGGCACCCATGGGGATGCGGCTCTGCAGGTAGTGGAGTTGGCCGAAGTACTTGCGTAGTGTGCTGCAGCCCTCGAAGTCCCTGGGCACATTGACGGCACTCTGGAGGGGAGAAAGGAGGAGGAAAAGGCTACCATGGGGGCAGGAGCAGTTGGACAGGAACAGGAGCCTGCTGGATTTGTGGTGAGATGCACAGGCTGGGATAGGAGCCTTTGTGGTGGGGATGGCCAGAGCTGGGCGTTTGCTGGCTGTCCCGGGAGTAAGGAGCTTGGCCTTATAAAAAAAGGCCTGCAAAACACATCTAGAAGAACAGGTCTGTTCACCTAAAAGTGAGGCTGGACAAAGCTGCTTTATGGATCCAGAGTAACTGATCCATGAGGAAGCCTCTGCTCTGCCCAGCACAGGCTCCCGCAGGTGAAATAAATGAGGGGAACTTGGAAATTACTGAAAAGGGGGTGTCTTGTACAGGGCACAGGACCTGCTGCTATGGCAAAGCTGAGAGAAGGAAGGGAAGAGCAGGAGACACCAGAACATTTTTCCAACCTCCTGCTTCAGGGTTAATCCCACAGGCAGAGGCCAGAGCTCCCCAGATCTGGGCTATGGGTGTTTAAGCTGCCAGTCAGGGAGCTTAAACCCATCAAGTCCTACTGGAAGGCCACCACTGTGCTTTGGAAACACTGGTGAGATGACACCAGTGCCTGCACCATGAGTTCCCCCCACTCCACCCTACGTATCAGGTTTATGGCCCCTCTACAAAACCAGCACTGGTGCTGGCACAGGGCAGAGCTCTGGGCATCTCCAGCCAGTTTTACCACCCATGTCTCAGGTACCAGCTGGACAGGGCCAAGGCTGCCTCTAACCTGCTCAGAACCACCAAAAGTGATGACTCCAGTGACTAAAACAACTATTTGGGCTCCACAGTTGAGAGCAAAAAGCTGATTTATTCCCTGCAAAGACCTCAGGCACCAGCCCAACTGACAAAGCAATTCCTTCCACCCAACAGGGAACTATTCAATACAAATCCCCCCCATATTCAGGGAAGCGGACACAACAGAAGCTTAAGCATGCTCCTTGGAAACCTTGAATCTGGGGAGCCAGGATGCAGCCCAGTTTCCAAAAGCCTCATCTGTGGGCTGCTGGTGAGGAAAAGAAGCAGACATGGTAGCACTCTGGCACAGTTCCCAGTCCAGGGAGGTGGTGGAAGCCAGAATACGGATCCTTGAGCAAAGGGCAGGGTTAGGGTTCAGCTCCCTGGGTTCAGCTCTGGCAGGTCACCCCAGGGCCACAGTTTGGGAGGGAACCCAGCTTACCTGCCGGAGCAGCTCCAGCTTCCGCAGCTCCTCATTGTAATTCTCTGGGTTCTCCCCATAGTTCTTCAGGACAAACTGGAGGGACACGAGAGAGGTGAGAGCCTGGCCTGACACCTGAAGCCACCTTCCCAGCCCCACGCTGGAGCTACAACTGGCAGCTCTCCAGGGAGAAGCCCCCAAGGCAGGTCTGGCAAAGTGAAAGGGACTACTTGAGGCCTTCTGGGAGCTTGTTTCTCCCCTAAGGTTCCCCAAATCTTGCCCAGCTCCTACTGAACCTCAGCTTAATGCAAAGCCAGGGCGCAGGGTCCTGCACAAACACTCTGGGCAGAGGCACTGATCTGGCACACAACAGAGACTTTGGAGCTGGGGCATAAAAGCTGGAAGCAAGTGGCCATGAGGTCCTGAGGAGTTACTAGCAAACAGGACAGAGAGAACTAAAGTGACTCCAGCACCTGCTCTGTGCTGGAATGAAAGGAAAGTCTCTTGCAGAGCTTCAAAGGGTGATGCCGCGCTGGTGGCTGGCCAAGCAGCAGCTCATCCCAGTGAGGGCAGAAAGGGAAACGAAACAGGATAGCATGGAACAGTCTGGCCCTGCAGCCCGTACCAGAGAGGAGCTGGAGCCAGGGCTTGGCCAAAGATGCTCATTAAGAAATAAAATTACTGCTGCATCCCTGAGGAAGGCGCCTGGTGATGAGTTATGTCTCCCCAGCACCACAGAGGGAGCAGCCAGCACAGGGCTCCCCAAATGCACCTTTAGCAAGAGTTTTGGGAACCCTCAGATCATGATGCTGCCAGCAAGCATAGTGCTCCCCAACTGCAGGGAGCTGGGACCCTTCAATGGCCTGTCAGGAATTCATCCAACCTTCCTGACAGCTGCAGAAGAGAATCAGGGACCCACAGCCCCACTCTGCTCTGGCCTAGGTGGACACCAGGGTTTGATCCACCCCAGTGGCTACCAGGTTAAGGGTGGCTGGGGATGTCTGGAGGGCTGCCCACACCCTCTATCACTTGAGCTCAAGGTGAACACAGCTCAGTGCTGGAGAAAGGAGGAACGTTTCCCTTCCGTTTTGACCAGGGCACCAGGTTTCTATTTGCCAGTAAAGCAGCATGCGTTTCTATCAAACACCCACAGGGAAGGTCGGTTCACAAACCGGATTTCCACCTGCTGCCATACACAAATTCCCTAAACAGCCCACTTTTGGTTAAGACCCTATTTCTTGAGCCCAGCTCTGACCTGGAGGCCACCATCCATCCCTCTGCCTCAGCTCTGAGGCCCACAGCACAGCCAACTCCCCGCTGAGAGCTGCTGCACCTTGTCCCGACTGGCACAGCATGACTCAGCTCGGCGATCCCACAACACCTTCCTTCCGGCACAGGGATGTTCCCACCAGGCTAATGCCACTGTCAGGGTCTGACAGGATGCCAGCCCCACTCTGCCCCCCAAAAAACAGGAGGGTGGAAAGTAGGTGGTGACATAAACACAGGAGAACCCCCGCTCCTTCTTCCACATCCATAAATCCTGCTTTTCGTCTATGGGTGGCACTAGGAAACACCAGGCAGAGGTGGAGCTTGTTTACAGCTGATTAATTAAGTCCTTCATGTCCCTAAAGCAACCAGCAAGGACAGGTCTTGTCCCTCGTGACCATCTGTGGCACCCACCAAACTCTCAACCTTCCTCCTGCAAAGGAACTGGGGGTTTAACCGATGATCTGACAGCCTGGGGGCTGCTGCCGGTGGGAGATCCAGCACCCCCCTCCTCGGGTTCCCGTTTTACACGAGCCCGTGGGAGCAGAGTGAAAGGAGGTGCCAAAAGGAGACACAAGGGATTGGCCGCAAAAGAAGACATGAGGAATCAGCCATCACCAACCCCGATCTCCTAACGCCATGGCATTAGTAATGACCTGCTGCTGGAGGGGGGAGGCCGGAGCAGGCACTGGGGCTTGGGGAAGGGTGGCTGAGCATCGGAAGCCGGGAGTCAGCACAGTCACATGCAGCAGGGATGGACTTGCCAACTCATCGCTCTGCCCTGAGGTGACAGGGGAAGGCTCTGCCCGGGGTGGGGGGTGCTCCAGGGACTCCCCCTCCCCAAACTCTGTCCCTCTGCCAGCACTTGCTGACCCCAGCTGCTGAGGGAGCGAGTGGGGCCAAGCCGTAGGGCTGGTGGGGGCACACGGCCTCACTCCTTATCATCCAAGGCAAAGGGAGCCACCGCACCTCACCCTCTCCCCATACACTCAGGAGCTGCCCAGGTCCCTGCCTCAGAATGCCCCCAGCAGCCCTGACCCACAGCCCCCGCAAAACACCTTCAGCTTTAACTCCCTGCTCGACCAGGACCCCCCCAAATCCCTAACCTTCTACACTCCCTTTCCTTGTGCACCCCAAACACTCCCCACATCCCAAATACCCACCACAGAGTTCCTCTTCCTATCCCAAGCACTCCTCATCCTCACAGACCCCAAAAACCCCTCACAGAGCCCTCGATCCCTCCCGTGCCCCACACTCCAAGCACTCCCCTCCCTCACAGACCCTACCTATCTCCCCCCAAGCACTCCCTTCTCATAGACTCCAAACACTCCTCTACCCTCCAGACCCCCTTCTCTTCCTCCCAAGCACTCTCCCTCCTTACAGATCCCCCTCCCCACACCCTGAGCACTCCTTTCCCTCACACACATTCCCCCCCCCCGCACTCCCCTCCCTCACAGGCCCCTCCCGCCCCGCCCCTGTCAGGCCCCTCCCGCTCCCCCCCGCGCCCCTCGCCGGCCCCAGCAGCCCCTTTCCCGGCCCCACCTTCTTGACGGCGGCGTTGAAGGCGAACTCCCCGGCTTCCTTGAGGTCCAGCCAGATCATGGGCATGCGGGGCACGGCCTCCATCCCGGCCTGCGCCCGCCGGAACCACCCACCCGCCGGAACCCCGCGCGCCGCCTCACGGGAAACCGAGTCCTCGCGACGGCACGAAGCTCACCTCGCCTCGCCCCGCCCCTTCCGGCGGCCGGCGCCACGGCGACACCTCGCTCGCTGATAGGTGGAGAATGGCTGTTCCCGTGGCGACCCACCGCCCCTCACCCCGGAAGGCCGCGGGTCGTTGCTATGGCAACGGCCATCCCTGTCGGGCCTGGCCCAGTGCAGGCCCAAGTGAGGGCCTGGATGTTCCCAAGGGCCACTCCTTTAAGTTAATTAGCCCTTTACCCTCCATCTCCTGTGGCTTACCCCCACTATCACAACGTACGTTCAAATTCGTGCTTCATAGGTGATTCCCCCGGTGATTCCCTGATCTCCCACACGAGGCTATCACTGGATCCGCTCCAGAGACACCATTAATGTCAGAATGACAATGGTGGTTTCCTATAGCACCCCACTAATTGAACAGGTTGATGAGTTCTGGCTTGTTAGCTGTCCCCCAAACACCCAGCCCTCCTCATCCCAGAGACTCCATCCAACCCCATCTGATCCCATCCCACATATCCCAACCCATCTCATAGATCCTAGTTTACCCCATCCCAGAGATCTGATCCCTTCCATCTCACTCCATCCCACAGATCCCACCCCACCTGTCCATCCCACCTCCACCCATACCCTCCACTCCTTCCCCCCTGCTCTGCTGAGTGGTCCTGGCCGCTCTCAGAGGGCTATGTGGGTCTCAGCCAGCTCTTTATTCCCAGTGCACACAGAGGTTTTGGGATGGTCCCGGGGGAGATGCAGGGTTGGGGGTCACAGGGCAGCAGTGAGGCCGCAGCAGAGGCCGGTGGGGCAGAGTGTGGGCAGGGGGTGATGGACCAGCTGCCCTCCCTCATTTCCCGGGCCAGTAAAGCACGAAGCCATCGTGGCTCTTGCTGAAATCCGGGGTGGCCGCATCCGGCCGTGTCTCCACTGTCAGCAGCCGCCGGCGCCCGCGGAAGCTCAGCTGGATGCAGTCGGAGACCCGGACCTGCAGCTCCCGCTTGGTCCTGCAACAACGTCCCAGTGTCATCAGTGGGGGTTCACACATGGGGATCTGCCACAGCCCCAGCCTGAGCCCCCCGACTCACGTGCGGCAGTGCTCCAGCAGGACCCCCACCAGCTCTCCCACCCGGTTGTCCCCCGCTGGCTGCATCTTGTGCAGGCACACGGCCAGGTCCTCCTGGCTCTGGGTGTGGAACACCACCAGCTGCGCCCGGCAGCTTGTCACGCTCAGGCCTGTCACCTGCGGGAAGAGGGGGACATGTCCCTGTGTCACCACCAATGCCATGGGACAGCACGGTGGAGACAGCATGGCACAGCCAATGTGGTGTGGAGAACAGGCAGGGTGGTGGGGACAGCACTGTGTGGAGAGCATGGCATGGCCGGCATGGCACAGACAGTGCGGCATAGCCAGCATGGTAGGGACAGTGTGGTGGGGCCAGCAGCCCAACCCCATCCATCCCAGCGCACTTGACCATGCCAATGCAATGGTCCTGGTGCATGGCTGTGGGGACCATTGAGGGGTCTCCAGCCCTCTGGGTGGGGTCGGAACAACCAGGACACCAGGTGCCCCTGACCCCGTCTTGCCAGGACAGGGGTACACCTCGCGGTGCTCTTTTCCCCCTGCCATACCCTGGGGACACTGGGGGAAGGTGGCTGGGGACACTCACGGTGCTGAGGGGTATCGCCCGCATCATCAGGTAACGCTTCCGGGGATCCAGCTTGTAGACATGCTGGTCTGTCACCAAGATGGCCCGATCCTGGCTCTTCCCAAAGCGGTTTATCTGCAGGGACAGGGAGAAGTGAGGGGACATACTGGGGAGTGACACAGATGTGGTGGCCAGGCAGGAGCCCCCGTATCCCTTACCTTGCGGACATGGCAGGAGAAGAGAACGGAGCCAAAATGCACCTTGTCCTTGAGGCTCTGGAGGCGGCGGGCGAAGAGCAGCGCCAGCGCCGGGTTCTCGCTGGGCTGTGGGAGCCGTGGTGTGAGTAGGGGGTGACACCACGGGGGAGGAGCACCCCAAGGTGCTCTGTGGGGCATCCCAAACCCTCTGGCAGCCCTTACCGAGGAGAGGTAATCCCGTGCCCAGCTGCGCTGGCAGCCCCAGGCCTCCCGCAGCCCTCCCAGTGCCACCATGGCAGCCACCTTGGCCCGGATCTGCCCCATCTCTGATGGGGGGATGTTCTTGATGATCTGCCGCGCTCGCCACCTGCATTGGTGGGACACAGCACGGTCACGGCCCTGTTCTGTGTCAGCATCCGACATTTAAGTCCTGCATCCCCATTCCCATTTTCCCAGCCCACATTCCCAGCCCACATCCATCTTACATTCCAGTTCCACACCCCCATCCGTGTCCAAGTCCCTGTCTCACATCCCCATCCCACATCCCCATCTCATGTCCCCGTCCCATGCCCTCATCCCACATAAGCATCCCACCTCCTCATCCCTATTTGAGTCCCCATCCTGCCTCCCCATCCTATGGTCTCCATTCCCTTCCCACATCCCTATCCCATGTCGCCATCTTATGTCCTTGTCCCACATTCCAGTTTTAAGTCCCCATCCCATGTTCCTGTTCCATGCCCACATCCCACATCCCCACCCCTGTCTGAATGCCCATCCTGTACCCCGCCTCCCAGAGTCCCCATCACATGGCCCTATCCCATTACTCCATCCAACATCTCCATCCAAAATCTCCGTCACACAGTCCTCATCTTGTGTCCCAGTTCCACATTCCCAACCCACATTTCCATCCCGTATCCCCATTCCCACATCCCTGTTCCCATCACCACATCCCCATTCCAACACACAAATGGAGCAGGATTTAAGATGGTACCTGCGGAAGAGGTGCTGGCTGGCATCCTGGAAGTGCGCCAGCACTGCCGGTGGCTCCGGCCAAACCACGCTCTTCCCAAAATCAGGAAGGGTGCGGACAGCCTGGAAGCGCTGCAGCAGCTCGCGCAGGTACACCCTCACCTTGTGCCGTTTGTAGCAGGCCATGATGGTGTAGGCTGCCCGCAGGTACCGGCAGCGCCGGCGTGCCAGGGCTCCGCGCCAGGCCTGCCCAGTGCTGGCTGTCAGTGTGGGTGCTGCCATATGGGTCCCCCAGGAGCACGGCTCCAGGAGGTCCCCAAAATGCTGGTCCCCCCCAAAATCCCTGGTGCAGCCCTTGCCCTGCTCTGAGGAAACGCTCCATGCTGTGCCCTGTGCCGCCAGCCCCACATCCTGCCCCATAGCTGACCCTATAGAAGGTCCCACACCATGCTGAGCCCAATGCCATACTCTCTACTGTGCCCTTTACTATGCCCAATATCCCATGCCCCACTTCCTGCCCCATGCCATATCCCCCAGCACACCCCATTCCAGGTACCATATCCATTCCTGTGCCATGTCCCATGCCGCATGCCCTGCCCTATGTCATGACCTCCCAGCACACCCGATCCCCTGCCCATGTCCTGCTCCACATCTTGGCCCATGCCATGCCCCATTCCATGCTTTGCCCATGCTCTGAACAATCCCGTGCCCCACACCCTGTGCAGCCCTGGGCAACCCCCTCACCCCCATGTCACCCACCTTCTGCAGCAGCAGGACAATGATGGGGATGAGCTGCGCCCGCTCCTGCTCGAGGCAGACGAGGGTACGGGGTGTGCGGATGAAGACCTTGGTGTGGCCGTAAGCCACATCGTCCTGGAAGCCGTGCTGCTCCAGGAGGGCTTGCGTAGCCTCCCGGTCACTGGCCATCAGGTGGTTGGGCCACGTGTACTCACAGGTCATTTTGTACCTGTGGGGCAGAGTAGGGTGAGGGGACATGGAGGGGGTACTGGGAGTCTCAGGGATTGGGCCTGGCCATACCGCAGGAGGAAGCGGTGGTAGGGCTGGCGGTAGGCAAACCCGGCACGGCGCACACGGACGTTCTCCAGCAGCCCCAGGTAGGAGACCTGGTGCCGGCAGCGCTCCACGTCAAAAAGCGTTGGAGACTTCTGGTCATTGGGCTTGATGCAGCGCACGTAGTAGGGCTCCTGCGGGGACACCGAGGGGATGGTGCTGTGGTGGCACCCACCAGTGGCACTGAGCCCACGGGTGACCTGGGCTGAGGGTCTCAGGGTAACACACAGGGTGAGAATGCCTTGGACATGGGGACAGGAGAGCACAGCGGCCTGAGGACACGCCTGGATGGCACAGGGACACCTTGGCTGGCTCTGGGGACATGGCTGGCTGCCTCAAGGACATGCCTGGGTAGCTTGGGAACATGCCAAGCTGTCACAGGGACAAGCCAGGCTGGCTCAAGGACATCTTGGCTGTCCTGGGGACATGCCAGTTTGGTACAGGGACATGCCTGGCTGTCACAGGAATATCTTGGCTGGCTCTGGGGACATCTTGGCTGGGCTGGGGACAGTTTGGTTGGCTACGGACATGCCTGTCTGCATCAAGGACATCTTGGGTGGCCTGGGGACATGTCACAGTTGTACAGGTACATGGCAGGCTGGCTCAAGGAATATCTTGGCTGTCTGGGGACATGTCTGTGTGCTTTTGTGTCATACACAGCTGCCACAGGACATACCCAGATGGGTTAGGGATGTGTCAAGTGGTGCAGGGATGTGCCTGGCTGTCCGCAGTCCCCTACCTTGGAGGCGAGGTTTTCCACCAGGGCCACAATGGAGTTCTTGAAGAGTGTGCCAGTGGTCAGCGGGCGCTTGGTGACCTCGGTGATGCTCTGCTCGCCGTCAGGCCACATGGCATGCAGCACAGGGTCCGCACTGAGGGATGGCATTGGTGTGGGACTGGCAGCACCAGGCACCCCACTCCTGCCTCACAGCTGTGCCATCAGCCCCACAGCTGTGTCTTCTGTGTCCCCAACCTGTTGTAGAAGAGACGCTTGAAGTCCTGGAAGAGCGTATCCTTGTTCTTATCCAGGAACCCTTCCACTGAGTACCTGAGGGAGAGGGACACCATGCTGGGGCTGAGGGTGGGTCAGCTCCCAGCTCCAAACAGAGGTGACATGTAGCCCTAGGGGCACCCACGAAGACCAGGGGACTGTGGGGTTCAGTGCTCATGGACACAGAGCCCACTGACCCTGTCCCTGCTGCCCCCATGGCATGGCATGTCCTATACAGCCCATCCTGCTGCATGGGGCCTCTGTGCCTCCCAGGCCCCACGGACTTCAGCGGTCCCCCTAAATGGCCTCCCATGGCCCTAGGTGGCTCCCATGCCCTCCTGAGGTCCCACATGGCCACCCATGATAGTCACCCACTTTCCCATGGCCCCAACTAGCTCCCCCAGCCAGTCCTCCATGATCCTCACAGCCTGACGGTCTCCCATGACCCCAAATCACCACCCAGTCTCTCAAGACCCTCCTCCATGTTTCCCCATGGTTGTTCAAGATCCCATGGTCAATCTTAGATCCCCCAACACCCCTTATAGTCCCATGATCCCAAGTGGACCCCCATAGTTCCCCCACTCCCTCTCAATTCCCCCCATAGTTCCCTCAATTGCCACAACCTGAGGGTCCCTGTGACCCCAAACCACCTCCCATAGACCCTCATGTGCCACCTCCATTCTCCCCCATGGTTGTCCAAGGCCCCATGGTCAACCACAGGCCCCCAAGAACCTTACAGCCCCACGATCCCAAAAGGCCTCCCCATGCTCTCCCGAAGCCCTCCACTGTGCTCCACAGCCCCATGGCTACACGATGACACCCATAGCCCACTGTGACCCCCTCACATCCCGCCAGCTCCCCCTCACGTGACATCTCCTGCGTAGTGCTTGATGCGGAAGTCCTGGTTGAACTCCATGGTCTTGTCTGTGGGGCAGAGCTGGGGAGCAGGGGGGTGTCAGCTCCACACTCACAGACTCCCCACTGCTCCTGACCCCCCCCGAAGCACCTTGCGGCTTGTGTAGTGGGGATGGTGGCCCAGGCGGGTGTCCATGGAGGCAAGGAAGAGGGAGTCAGTGACAGTCCCTGCAGCCAGGCAGGCCTCGTCCAGCAGCGCCAGGATGCCACGGTGAGGCTGCTCCACCAGCTCCACGATGGGCTCATTGCTGAAGTACTCGATCTAGTGGTGGGGAAAGGGGTGGGCACCCCAAATTGGCTCCCCCCAGCACCCTGATTTGCCCCACTCACCCCAAATCTTGTCATGACAGCTGATGGCATCCATGTGTCCCCTATGCTCCCTGTGTTCCCACCATGCTCTGCCAGGTGCTGACCAGCAGGTTCCCTTCATGTCTCCCTCAAACCCCTCACCTTCTGCCAGGTCATGTCCCCAACATGTGTCTCCAGAGCTCCCCATGTTCTAACAAGTGATGCTACCCATGTCCCCCATGTCCCCTTCATGTCCCTCTGTCTCCCCAACAGCTCCTCATGCTCTGCCAAGCACTGCCCCCCCATCTCTCCCCCATGACACCTGTGTTCCCTCATGGCTCCCCAGTCCCCCTCCAACCCCTCATGCTCTGCCAGGCAATGCCCCCCTGTCCCCCTCCCATTCCCCCTATGTCCCCTATCCCCCAGGCTCTGGCAGGTGATGCCACCATGTCTCCCCCATGTCCCTCACACTCTGCCAGGTGATGCCCTCCCGCTGGTACTCGGCCTGCTCCTGCCGCAGGATCAGCTCAATGAAGAGTTGCTGCAGCTTCTCATTGCAGTAGTTGATGCAGAACTGCTCGAAGCTGTGGGCAGAGAGTCAAGGTCAGGACAGCCCCACCAGCTGCCCCCTGCTCCCAGTGTCCCCTGTGCAACCCCTGAGCTGCACGGCCCTCCTGGTCCTGTCCCCTTGTACCTGTACCTCGGACATCCTCCCTCCCCATGTGTTTCTCTCAAGCCCTGTTCCCCCTGTTTCCCCTGGGCCCTGCCAACTTCATGAGTCACTCCCAAATCCTGTCCCTTCCCTGGGTCCCACCCCCATCCTGTGCCCCCCCATGTTGTGTCCCCTTCCTGTGTCCCTCCCAAGCCCCATCCCTTCCATGAATCTTGGGGTCCCTTTCCAGTGTCTCTTTTGTGCCCTGTCACCTCCTGGTGTCCCCATGCATCTCCCCAATACCTGTCCCCTCCAGGTGTCCCTCCCAGGTGTCTCCCATCTCCTCCACACGTCTTTCCCATCTCTAATCCCACACCACATCCCTCACAGGTCCTGTCCCTCCCCATGTTCTCTCTGGACCACGTCACCTGTTGGTGTCGAAGATCTCAAAGCCGTAGATGTCGAGCACGCCAATGACTGTGCTCTTACCGTGCACACGCGCATCGTACCCGCGGGCAGCGATGCCAGCGTTGATGCGCCCCACGATCCAGCAGAAGAGCCGCTCATAGATGGCCTGAGGACAAGGACAGGGTGATGAGCACCCAAAGGTGCTGGTACGGGCTGGGCTGGCCCCCATCACCCTGAGTCCACCCCTACCTTGGCACAGGCATCGCGGGCATACGCGGCCTCCTTGGGGCTGTGGCCCTTCTCGATGAGTTCCCCAGCGCCAGCCGCCACGGTGCGGGTCAGGAGCGCCTGGTGCAGGCTGTCAGGGGCCGTGGCCGTCAGCTCGGCCAGCACCGAGACCCCTGATGTGTCCTCCACCAATGTCATCTCCTCCTCCTGTGTGAACCTGAGGTTGCCCTGGGGAGGGACACATCTTGTTAGGGGATGGACAGAGAGAGGAGACATCTGGCAGCACCCAGAAAGCGGTTGGGATGTCCTGGCACCAGCAACTCCCGCATCATGGACTGTACTGGTTTGTATGGGGCTGTGCTGGACTGCACAGGTTTGTACTGGGCTGTGCTGGTTTGCATCAAGCTATACTGGTTTGCGCTGTGCTGGGCTGCACTGCATAGAGCAACACTGGTTTCTGCAGGGGTTTACTTGTTTAAACCATACATACTTGTTTGCACTGGTCTGTACTGGGTAGCACTGGGCCACACTTATCTGCATGGGGCTCTACTGGTTTGCCTGGGGCCAAACTGGTGCAGAAGGGCCCAGTATGTACTGGTGGTGGCCTCACCAGGTGCAGGATGGCAGCCAGGATCCGGCGCACAGAGCCTATCTCCTCCGGGGAGAAGCCGATCACGGCCATCGCCTCCTCCACCGCCCGGTAGCCAGATGCGTCATCTGTGCAGGCCTGAGGCCAGAGGGATGGCGTGAGGGGCCAGGACCCCCTTGCCTACCCTCCCTGGTCCCCTCCTGCCCCTCTCCCAGCCCCACTCACGTCACCCTGGGCACCCTCCCGGGTGTAGCGGTAGGTGCTGGGGTCCCGACAGAGGTGCAGCGAGGTCAGGAGTGCTGCCGGGGCACCCAGCAGCAGCTATGGGGAAGGAGGGTGTCAGCACCAGTGCC
Organism: Pezoporus occidentalis; assembly: GCF_034315485.1. NCBI lineage: Eukaryota > Metazoa > Chordata > Aves > Psittaciformes > Psittacidae > Pezoporus > Pezoporus occidentalis. The sequence goes on from NW_026916181.1 coordinate 364,857, forward strand.
ATTTGTCTGTCCCCATCTCATCCTTCCCAACCTGTCCCATCCACCGCCATCCCACCTCACTTATCCCATTCTGCCCCATCCACCCCATTTCATCCATCTATCCATCCATCCATCCCATTCTATCCCATCTTATCCTTCCCAACCCCATCCCACCCATCCTGTTCCATCCCAACCCATCCCATCTGCCCCGTCTCATCAATCCCAACCCAATCCCAACCTTCTCGTGCCATCCATCCTGTCCCCATTCCATTCCACAAATCCCATTCCAACGTTCTCATCATATCCATCCTGCCCCCATCCTATAGATCCCACCCATCCCAACCTTATCCCATCCATTCCATCTCATAAATCCCATCCATTTCATCCATCCCCTGCCAACCTTCTCATCTGTCCTGTCCCCATCCCACAGATCCCATCTCATCCATCCCTTCCCTATCCCATAGATCCTATCTCACAGATCCTATCTGTCCCAATCCAACCTTCTCATCCCATCCATCCCACCCACCCCATCCCTGGCTCACCTGGTAAAAGGCATGGAAGTTCCTCTCTCCTGGTTGCTGCTGGAGGACTCGGGACTAGAAGAGGGAGCAGGGGGGTGGGTGCCATGCAGATCCCATGTGGCAGCAGTGTTCCCATGGGAGCAGTGCCCACCCAGCTGTACCCAGAGGCCCCACACCTTCTCCAGCAGGTAGTTGTGGACGTGGCCGCCAGTGGGGTCACCCTTGAAGTCGAAGTTGATGTCCATGTACTTGCCAAAGCGGCTGGAGTTGTCGTTGCGGTTGGTCTTGGCATTGCCGAAAGCCTCCAGGACGCAGTTGGACTTGAGCAGCACATTCTTCACCCTTGGTGGGGCAGCACAGCACAGCTGCAGCATTGCTGACGGATCGTGGGCCCCACATACCACCCACATGGCCTTGGGATGCCCCAAGCTCCCCACACCACCCCACAGGCACGAGGCATCCCTGGTCCCAACACACCTTCTCTATGGGCATGAGGCACCCCTGGTCACCTCATGCTGCCCCATGGCAACTCTTTGGTCCTCCCACACCATCCCTCTGGTCATGGGACACACCCAGAGCTCTCCAGGGCCACCCCACACACATGGCGCACCCCTGATCACCCCAGCCCACCACTATATCCATGGAGCACCTCAGTTCCCCCCCACCATCCCTGTGTGGATGGGGTCCCCCAAGCTCTCCACAGCTTCCCTGTGTTTTGGGCACCCTTGTCTTCCCCCATCCCTATGGACATGGGACACCTCAGTTGCCCCACAACATCCCTATGGGTATGGAACACCCCAGGTTCCCCCAGAATCACCCTACAAGAGTAGAGCACCCCTGGTCCCCTCACACCTTCCCTATGGGTAGGCAGCACCCCAGAACCGGAACCTATGAGCACAGAACACCCCAATCCCTCTACACCATCCCTATGGACATGGGGCACCATGGACCTCCCCACTCTGTGGGCCTCCTCCCAGCCCTGGGCTGGTGGGTCCCAGCACCCACCCCACCTCCTGCCAGCACCTTGGGGCTGGACCCACCTCTCCACCTCAGCGCGCTGGGTGGGGTTGGTGATGGCAGCTATGTACTGCATGATGTACTTGCTGGCCTCTGTCTTGCCTGCCCCGCTCTCACCTGGCAGGGAAGGAAGTAGCTGAGTGAGGGCACCCACCACCTAAAGGTGGCTCCCATCCAGGGGTGCCCCAGCCCCTACCCGAGATGACAATGCAGGTGTCCTTAGCACGGCGCTTCATGGCCTTGTAAGCAGCATCAGCTAGGGCAAAGAGATGAGGCGGGCGCTCGTAGAGTTCGCGGCCACGGTAGCGCTCCACCATCGGTGGCCCGTAAAGTGCCAGTGCCTGGTATGGATTCACCGCCACCACCACCTCCCCGATGTAGGTATAGATGCGGCCCTGCGAGAACCTGTACAGAGGAGTGGCCATGGGGCAGGCTGTGGGAGGCATCCTGTGGGGTGTTGTGCTGTGGGGCGGCACACTGAAAGATGTAGTGCTGCAGGGATGGCACCAAGTGCCATGGGGCAGGATGGTGCTGTGTCACAGGGTGGCACCCTGCAGGGTGCTGTGGGGCAGGATGATGCTGTGGGGTAGCACCATGCCAGGTGCTGTGCCATGGAACATGGTGGTACCCTGCAGGATGCTGAGCCATGGGGTGGGACGACATCTTGTGTGGTGCTGTGCAGCAAGGCAGCATCCTGTGGGGCACCATGATGTGGTGTGGGGTGCCATGTTGTGGGGCAGGATGCACAGCCTGCAGACCACCCTGCCATGAGGCAGGACACTTCCCCTTGGAGCTCAGGGGATGAGTGTTACGCTGTGAGGTAGAGCATGCCACTCTACCCACAACCATGGGGCTGGGCGGTGCCATGGGGCAGTGACTCTTCCTGTGGGCAGGAAGTGCATGGGGGCCCCTATAGATGTGCACCCACCACCCTCCCCCCCCCAACCCCCAGCCCCATAACCCCACACCAGCCCCCCAGCCAGCTCCAGGGCAGGGAGGACCATGCCTTGGTTTCCCCCTGCCACAGCACAGCCCCACCCAGATGCTTCCTGCGGAGTCAGAGATTGGGTTCCCCCCCTCCCCGGTGTCCCCCATACCGCAGGCGCAGGTTCTCCAGGAACTGCTCCATGGTCACCTCATCCAGGAGGACGAAATCAGCTTTCCCGAATTCGGGACCCTCCAGCTCCGCCATGCCGCAGCACCCACTTCCCTTCTCCCCCTCTCCCCAGAGCTGCGCCGGCTTCCTGTACCGCCAACTGCCGCGCAGGCGCGGTGAGGACCCCTCGTCACCCAGGGTGACATCCTTGTAGACACCCAAATTTGGGGGTTGTCAACTCCCGACCACACCCATCCCTTGGGACACGGTTTTGGGGGATACAGGGGGGATGGTCACTGGTCACGTCACCACAGGCAGGAAAACCCGTTTATTTATTAAGATGCTGCTGGTCAACATAGCTGTGTTCTCATCCCAGTGTTCCCAGTTAAACCCCCAGGATAACTGGGGAGCTCTGGGAATGATGTGCCCAAGGTGAAGGTCAGCAGAAAAGGGACCCCCATGCTGGCATCCAACTGGAAGAAAAGGGGGAAAATCATTAGGATGAGGATAAGGGTGCTAATGAGCTCTTCTGGTGACTCCAAGCCCCTGAAATCCAAATTTCATGGCTCCACTCAACGCTTATCATGGCAAACCTGTGCTTGCCACCATTCTCAGTTTCAACTTTTACTCAAAAAACCATTCCCAGCAAATCCCAGCAATAAAAATCTTCCTTACCGAGGCTGTCAGCCAGTTTTCCTGGTAGCTTTCACAAAAATCTCTCAGATTTTCCACCTGGAATGGAAGAAATAAGGAAGATTTGGACTTGCGATAAGGAAAAATTGAAAGTTCCGTGTTTAATCCACCACATCCGCATGGCTCCTGGGACCAGAGTGGGACTGGGCAGAGCTTTTGCCTAAACCTTTAATTAATGGGATTAAATCCCTGAGAGCATGTGTGTGGAACTTCACAGCTTCTTGGTATCATCTGAACCTGCTCCGGGCACAAATCCCAGAGGCACAGTTCCATGGTGCAGCTCTCGGGTGGGATTTCAGCCTCTTATTTGATGGCTAAAGGGTGTAATTGCATAACTGGATAATTGCACATAATCCAACTAAATACAGTAATGGGATGAGCCCAGGAGATGCTCCCCAGTCAGCACAGGGAGTGGTTGCCCATAAATCCCTGTGGGATAAAGGGTTCTCCATCACCCCATGCCAATGCTCCCTCATGGAATGCCATCCTGAGACTCATCTGGCACCTTATGATCAGGCCTCAGCAGACCCCAACTTACAGTTCAGTTAATTACAACGCATGGCCGTTGAACCCATCTTCTCACTCCCGGTGTCCTCCTCCGTCCATCCTGTTCATCATCCCAGTGGGAGCCTGGAACTGGAGAAGGCAAACCGGCCTCAGCGGCTGCACCCTACCCGGAGACTAGGGGCTGCCCTCGGGCACGGCGTGTCCGGGATATCTATAACCCCACCCCGGAGAGAGCGGGGAGAGGCCTCAAACCGTCCCGGGGTTGCTCTGGCAAGCGCTGTAGGAACGGCGGGGACCACTCCAGGCCCCCCCACGCTGGAAGGCTTGCGGAGGGGGAACCGGGCCCCACCAGGCCCCTGAGTCACGCAGCCCCCCTTACCCCGGCCCGGTGATCCCTGCTCACCCCGGGGACACGCAGCCCCCCGGGCCCGGTGATCCCCGCTCTCATCGGTCAGGCCTCACGGAGAGCTACCCTTCCCAGCATGCACCGCGCCCCACAGCACCTCACGGCAGCAGCCACTGAGCTCTGTAAGGGAGAAGCGCCCAGCCCTGAGCTGTCCCGGGGCGCCTCCGCTTCATCGCCGGTCCACGGGGGCGGTTCCGGTGGCGGATGGCAGCGGATGCCGCCGGATGGAGCAAGACCGCGCCCCCCTCACTACCCGCCGCTGCCGCCATAGCTCAAAACGGACCCTCGCCGGCGTATGACGTCACCGCGCTACGTCGAGGGACAGCGCCACCTGGCAGGGAGGGAGCGCCGGAGGGGTCAACGCTTGCGCAGAAGAGCCGCAACCGCCTACTGTGGTTCCAGCAGAGGGCAGGGCTGGCGCCGGTGGGCGTGACTTAGCCTCCTGCGGAGCGCATGCGCCGGTGACTTAGCCTCCTGCGGAGCGCATGCGCGGTGCGTCTCTGCCCCCCCCCTTCGCGGGCCCGGGGAGGACTGACGTCAGTCCTCCCCTCGGAGGGCGGGGCGCGGTGCACGCCGGGAAGCCGCCGCCCAAGATGGCGGCAGGATTGAAAAGTTGTTGGTGGCGCTGAGGCGATTCCGGGCGGGCCGCGGCTGGGAGTGGGAGCCGGGTCTCCGGTGGGCTCTATGGTCGCTGCCAGGCAGTGAGCCCGGTCACCTGGGCCCCGCTGCGCACCGAGGCCGAGCGAGCACGGCCGCTGCGGGGATGCCCCCTGGGGGGCCGGGGCCGCCGCCGCCGGAGACATGGAGGAGGAGGGCAAGAAAGGCAAAAAGGTGAGAGGGGGCTGCCACTGGGGCGCCTTAGGTTTGTGAGGCCCCTCTGGAGCCGGAGGCAGAAGGGCATCTCCTCACCCCTGGGACACTTCACTCCTCACCCCAGCCCCTTGGGTCCTCTGTGGCCCACGACTTGTGGCCAGCTGTTTCGGAAAGCCCACCTAGGTGTGGCTGGAGCCCCTCTTGGCCTTTTCCCATCCCTGTGGTGGCTTCAGGTGTGGCCCTGTCCGAGCTGACCATCTTCCAGTAGGTGTGACTCCCCTGAGGGCTGGAGCCTCGCTTCCCTCACTAAAATACCCCTCCCTGTGAATTTAGGGCTTAGGAGGCATGTTGCTATGGTCTCTCTGCATTGGTCAGGGGCTGATTCGGGTGCTTTTCAGGCTGCAAACGAGGTTGGAAGCTAAAGGCAAGCCTTAAACACTGTTCTGTAACAGCACTGGGATGTTTTGTCTACTGACTGGTGCTAAACCGGCTGGTCTGCATACACGAGCATCGTATTTGTATATCTAAATTGAGTCAACTACAGTCAAAGCTACTGTGCTGCAGGCGCCTCAGAGCTCATCAAGCTCCAGCTACGTTGGCTGTATCCGGGCTGCTCCAGTTTCTCTTCTTTAAACCTATTTTTATGTCGTGTGGGGGAGGTAAAGGAGCTGAGGATTGAGGCTGGGATGCTTGCCGAGAGCAGCGCTCCCTGGGGTGGGGGTGGCTTCTTTTTGAAAGCAACCTGTCCCATGGTTTGGTGACATAAAGGGAGGAGAAAAGAGCTCTCTTTAGTTGTTTTGGGGGTACCTGCAGTAACGGCGATCTCAGAAGGTGGCAGCAGAGTCTCCTGCTGGAACTCTAGTTCAAACTGATCAGGATACTCACAGAATGAGAAATATTAAATGTGGGTTTCTTGTCTGTTTTTGGTTTTTATTCTGGAGTTACCACACAAGTTTCTTAGAGCTGTGTCTGGGAAGTTAAACCACACCTGTGTGGGGGGTGGAAGGATCAGCAGTGCAGGTGGAAGAGAAATTATTTGGATGTGTCACAGTCCTGTTTTTAAGAAATCATGATATCATTGAATCACAGAATGGTTTGGATTGGAAGGGACCTTAAACCCCATCCAGTTCCAACCCCCTGCCATGGGCAGGGATCTTCCACTAGACCAGGTTGCTCCAAGCCCTGTCCAACCTGGCCTTGAATGCTGCCAGGGATGGGGCAGCCACAGCTTCTCTGGGCAACCTGTGCTAGGGCTTCACCACCCTCACAGGGAAGAGCTTCTTCAGATCTCATCTCAGTCTTCTCAGTCTCCCCTCTGTCAGTTTAAAGCCATTCCCCCCTATCCAAAGCCCCTCTCCAGCTTTCTTGTTGGCCCCTTTAGACACTGGAATCTGCTCTAAGGTGTCTCTGGAGCCTTCTCTTCTCCAGGCTGAACAAGCCCAGCTCTCTCAGCCTGTTTCCATTGCAGAGGTTTGCCAGCTTCAGAGCTGGATGCAGGACTACAGGAAGAATGCTCACTTCTGGGGCTGCAGTTAATTGTAGAGTAGGTGTAGATATAAGCAAATACCTGATACTTGTGGTGGGCAGTGTCTGCAGGGCTAGGAGCAGTGCTCACCTAGAATATGCAGGCAAGATGCGATAACCTTGTACAAGTGGAATCAACTTGTCTCTACTGAGAAATATTTTCTGCTGCTTGGGGAAAAAATTGTGTGTGTGGGAGGTTCCTTAGAAAATCATATTTTCCAGGAATATTGCTTGCTTTTGTCCCTGGAGATAGAGTGCTGTTGTGCCAGCTGGAGTAATCTGGGATCTTTGTGCTGCTGTCTGGTATCTCTTAGCATGAGAAGAGGTAGCCAGCTCCTGTGGTCACAGATCCTCAGGACAGCTGAGGTGGCAGGGACCTGTGAAGATGGCCTAACCCAGCCTCCTGCTGGGAGCAGACTGTGTCCTCTTGGGGTTTGATTATCTCTGAGGATGAAGACTCCATGAACTCTCTGGGTAACCTGTTCTACTAATATGTTCACCCCACCTTAATAAGGTCAGGGGTTAACCTGATGCCATTTTTCTGGGTCTGCTGCAGCATGTTGTGGTCTCTCATGTACTGGTGGCCCTAGATCCAGCCACTCCAGTCCCGCAGCGCTGTTTCCCTGCTGTGTGATGGGTGATCCCTATGGATGAGGAGCTCACTGTGACCCACAGGAATTGGCTGCAGCTGGGGAGCTCAGTGTCACACAGTGGTGGCATCTCTGGGCTTATGGAGCTTGTTTGGTGAAAGATTTTCATCATAGAGATGGTTGATTAATCCTTGGAGCAGGTGCTATGGAGATGGGCATATTCATCTGCTGTGCCACAGCTGTTCCCAGCTGCAGGGAGGAACTCTTCTTCCGTTTTTTTTTTTTACAGGCTCTGGACCATTCTAGATGGCAGGTACCCATCCCTCTTCCAGCAGCAGGCTGAAACAGGGGATCTGAGTTCCTTCAGTGATGCTCTGAAGGGGTAGGAGGCAGGTTTAGTCAGGACTAGGGAGAAAATCCCAGCCCTGTTTTGGGGTGACTCCAGCCTTAGGCAAAGCTTGTGCTCATTAAACTGGAGCCCTGGAAATCCTGCTAGGAGCTTGCTCTTGGTGGCTTCCACCAAGGACCTCATCCCAGTCAGAACACAGCAAGGGCAGAATGGAGCACATCCCAGCCTGCTTTTAGCTGTCCTTAAGAGATGTCCCTTAAACAGGTTAGGAATAGAACACCTGTTCCTCACTAATACTGGGAGGAAGGATGGGTTAATTCAGAGTGTGTTGGCTCTAGTTGGTCTGTGTGGCTTTCATGGTGCTTGCCAGTGAAGTCAGCTGGGCTGTGGAAACCTGCTTAAAGCTGGAGAGCAGTTGATCTGCCTTGAATGAGGATGGGTGTTCCTGGCATGCTCCTTCCTGGAAAGAGAAGGGGTGGAGGGAGGGTGGAGGCACATTTTAATTGCTTTAAGCTGCCAGAGAGGAGATTTAGATGAGATCTGAAGAAGTAGTTCTTCCCTGTGAGGATGGTGAGGCCCTGGCACAGCTTACCTAGAGAAGCTGTGGCTGCCCCCATCCCTGGCAGTGTTCAAGGCCAGGTTGGACGGGGCTTGGAGCAACCTGGTCTGGTGGAAGGTGTCCCTGCCTGTGGCCAGGGGCTGGAACTCGATGAACTGTAATGTCCCATTCAACCCAAACTGTTCTGTGATTCTATGACTTCTTGGTTACCCTGGTTATTTGCCTGTAGAGACGTTTTTCCTGCTGGCCTCCATTGTGCAGGCTCTTACAACATTTCCAATCCATACGATAGCTGCTAGGCTGCCGCAGGTGATCCACTGCAGAATGCTTTCCTGTCTTTCCTGAAGTAATTCTCTGGGCAGTGTTAGATGTTAGCCTAGAATTCCTTAGTTTTCCTGCACAGGTGTGCTCCAGATCTCTGCTGTCGGCTCAGTTTGCCTCTTCCAGCAGTTGCTGGCTCTTCCTTGTAAAGCTGATCTCGGTCTGCAGCACCAAATTCCTTGTGGTTTTTAAATGCTGGTTAATGTAGAGGATGTTGGCCAGTCCAGCAATTCCTTCTTGTGCAGATCATTGGGAAATGTCTGCCAAAACTGTGCTTGTAACTCCGAGTGTGCTTCACCCCATGCTGAAGGACTTGGGCCGCAGGGTCATGTTCTACACTGGGGTGTGTGGAGGGGTATAGAAAGCTGAGAAGCTTCTGGGGAGGGGGAAGTAAATAGCTGAAACTGTGAAACTGAGCTGTTTCTTGAAGCTGGATGGTGCAGGGCAGGTAATCAGCATTAATATAAAAGATACTGAGGGGTTCAGGGATTGACTTGAATCACAGCTTTGTGGGATTTTCTGCTTGCAGGAGAAGTCGCTTGAGCTTCCTTTATTATCCCAAATATCCGTTTTGTTCATGCCAGAATAACTGCTGGGTGTTGACAAACCCCCTTGCCTGTGTTCCTGTCTGAGACTCCATTGCCACAGGAATGATTCTTGTATGACTTCACTTATTTAGGTCACTTAAACCATAGAATCACAGCACGGTTTGGGTCGGAAGGAACCCTAAAGCTCATTCAGTTCCAGCCCCTCTGCAAGGGCAGGGGCACCTTCTACTGTGACCAGGTTGCTCCCAACCCCATCCAACCTGGCCTTGAACACTGTTGTGGATGGAGCAGCCACAGCTTCTCTGGGCAGCCTGTGCCAGGGCCTCACCACCCTCACAGGGAAGAACTTCCTCAGATCTCATCTCAGTTTCCCTTCTGTCAGCTAGAAGCCATTCCTCTTGTCCTGTCACTTCATGCCCTTGTAAAAGGGAGCTCCAAAGCTGGACACAGGACTGTGGGATGCTTTCACAAGATCACATGGGGGAGAATCCTCTCCCTCAGCCTGCTGGTCACGCATCTGGTGATGCAGCCCAGGACATGGTTGGTTTCTGGGCTGCAAGCGCACACTGCTGGGTTATGGTGAGCTTCTCATTGACCAACGCCCTCAAGTCCCCCTCCTCAGGGCTGCTCTCAGTCCAGTCTCCTCCAGCCTGTAGTTGTGCTGATATAACTAACACACTGTGTGTATTGTTTAGCTTGATTTTTAGGCTAGTAAAAGGACCTGCATGCACTTGCACCCTGCACTGAGTTGGTTGTGAGCTCATGGCTGTACTTCCAGGTGGACCAAGCCATGTGACACTCATTCCAGTATGCTGCCTGTCACCCCCTGCTCTCTTCTGTCTCACGCCTTGATGCAGCAGCCCTGACCTGATCCCCAGCCATTTCGGGATGAGTAGATTTATCAGTTGGGCTGTGATTCCCTGTGATAAAGCTCCAGGTACTGCCTCCTGGCATGGTGGCTGCTTGATCACTTCATGCCTTGCTCTGATGCCATGATGCAGAGGGTGTGATGAGAGACTTTTAGCCCGTTTCTCTGAGCTCTGTGCCTGTGCAGAAATTGCCGCTGTAACCTGAAAACCTGCTTCCAGGATAACTGCAGAATTTGGAGTCCTAGGAGGTGTGTCCAATGAGCACTGTCACCTGCTCTGCCCCTGGTGGTTCGCTTGTCCCTAGCCTCGTGTGACTTGTGGTGAAAATGCAGCAGAAGCTGTCCAGGTGTCTGCTTGGGAGTGAGCAGGGTTGGTGCCTTGTCCCAGTGGTTGGGAACCTGTGGAGGGAGGGGAAATGACTTCAGTCCTTGAAGGGCTTGGCAAGGGTAAGTCTGGCTGCCCTCATCCATTGCCCTGGTGCAGTTGGGCATGCAGGCATTGCCATTGGGGTGTCGGGGACGAGTTGGCATGCTGCAAACTGCTACCTCTTGCAGCATGGGCCTGGTGTGGTGGCTGCCTCTTGTTTGTAAAACAGGAGCCCAGCTTCTGAGCTCTCCTCACTGACAGACTTAGCTTTACGTGTTTGCTGATTCAAGTAAGGTGGTTTGAAGTACAGCTCAGATCCAGCTGTGACATTCTCTTACAAAGCCTCTAAGCACACAGGGCTCTTGTACTGGGGACAGATGGTTAGGAATTGCTGATTGAGGTGCTGCCCTTCCTGCTCTCTGCTTTCCCAAGTCCCCAGCCACTTTGGCTGCCGCGAAGCTGGCTGAGCTCAGCCAGAGCACCTCTTATGAGGCTATCCTTGGCTCTCTTGCTTGGAGAGTGTTCTCTGGTCCTTCTCTATAGCTGGAACATCACTTACTGTGCACCTGAGCTGATATTTTCAGACAGGAGACTCTTCTGAAATGGCTGGTATAAGATATCTCTGCTGCACTATGTTGTGTGAGCCCCGTGTGTAGGTGAGAACAGCCAAAGATCCGGATACAGTGCTCTGAAATCCCTTGGGATTTTGCTGCTTATCCCATTAAATTTTAGCAGTTCTGCTTACAAGCCCCAGTGCTCTTCCAGACAAAGCTTGGGAGAATTCCCAAGTGCAACTCAGCATTTCCCTAATCACACTTAAACATGTCTCTCTGTGCTGAGCAGCTTGATAAAGAGTAAATCTGATGTCCCTGCTCACTCTGAAGGGATGGCCTCTGGGTTGGGAAATGGGCTTTTAGCTTCAAGATCTGTCTCATCATCCAAGGCTTTGTGAAGAAGCCAGCCACCCGCTAGACTGAGTTTTAGCAGCTGCTCTCCTTTGAAGTGCCAGTTCTTGGCTTGCTTTGGGGCTTGGCGGGACAATCCTGTCCTTGCTGGCTTTGGCCCAGTTAACAGTGTGCAGGGAGGTGCTCTTTTTCTATTCTTCATGCTTCCGCCTGCCTCTGGAGGAAGCCAAAACTGCCTTATGGAGTAGGAGGAGCAGAGGCTGAATGGAGGTAGGATCACACTGGGGGTAGGCTTGAAGTCCAGAGAGGGGGAAATGTGGGCTAAAAGCTGGGGGAAAGGGGAAGGGCAGGAAAGATGCCCCTCTGGTGTGCTGGCCTCAAATAGTGCAGGTGGTGTGCCCCATGCTGCATGGTGGCATCTTGCTGCTGCTGAACCTTGGCTGCTTGGTGGGAAGGTTTGGATGGTTCTGGTGGACCTTGTGGTGACACACAGCTTGTGGCAAGGAACAATTTTTAAAGCTATTAAAAAAATTAAGTTTAATTATTCTCAAGTTATGGTTACAAAGAAGGTAGAGACTTCCTTTTTAAGAGGAATCACATGGAGAAGAAGAGTGATGGCATAGGTTACTCCTGGGGAGATTTTGGTTGGACACAAGAGGAAAATTTTTCACCATGGGAACAATCAGCTACTGGAATAATCTCATCAGGGAAGTGGTGACTCCCCAGTGCTGGACACATGAGTTGGCTGGACAGGGTGCTGGGCCATCTAGTCTAGGTCGTGCTTTGCCTAGAAAGTTGGACCAGATGATCTTTGAGTCCCTTCCAACCTGGGATTGTAGGAGTCTATGAACTGTGGCATGGGACATCCCCAGCAGCACCTCTCCTGGTCTGAGGTATACACCTCCTGGCTGAAGGACTGAGAGTGGCCATTGGTGGGCATGGAGATGTGGATATGGGTCAGTTTGGAGTGCACTTTGCATGGTGCTTACTCGGGAGGAGCTTACTCTGAGGGTCCAAGTGCTGCAGGAGGGCTTCATGGCAGTGCTGTCCTTAGGAAGTTGCTTGTATCTGGATAACTTTGGGACTCTGGTGGTACATGGGATCATCCCTTGTGTACGATAGTTGTGTGGCTGTGGTGGTGGTATACTGTGGTTCCAGGCCTCGGGGGTGGAGCAGGGAGGAAATGGGCATGAAATCATAGAATCCCAGAGTAGTTTGTGTTGGAAGGGACCTTAAAGTTCATCCAGTTCCAGCCCCATGCCACAGGCAGGGACACCTTCTACTAGACCAGGTTGCTCCAAGCCCCGTCCAACCTGGCCTTGAATGCTGCAGGGATGGGGCAGCCGCAGCTTCTCTGGGCAACCTGTGCCAGGGCCTCACCACCCTCACAGGGAAGAACTCCTTCCTCAGATCTCATCTAAATCTCCCCTCTGTCAGTTTAAAGCCATTCCCCCTTGTCCTGTCCCTTCCTGCCCTTGTCAAAAGCCCCTCTGCAGTTTTCTTGTCAGCCCCTTTAGGCACTGGAAGCTACTCTGATATGTCCCCGGAGCCTTCTCTTCTGCAGGCTTAAGCCCAGCTCTCTCAGCCTGTCTCCATAGCAGAGGTGCTTCAGTCTTCAGAGCATCTTTGTTGCTTCCTCTGGACTTGCTCTAACAGCTCCATGTCCTTCTGTTGGGGCCCCAGAGCTGGATGCAGTACTGCAGGGATTGGGTATATGTCTGAGTGGATTATGGGGGAGAATACCTTCCCTCAGGTCCCCAAAATAGGGATCCTGGAAATTTAAGAGGCCACTTGAGACCTGGCGCTTGACCCTGACTTCAGGATGCTTGGAGTTTTTGTGGCTGAGGGCAGTGACCTGCAGTGAGGAGGCTGCTGGGAGTGGTAGCCCTGCTCTCCTCCACCCTGACTCCTGCTCTGTCCTTGGCACTGGCTCTGGAGCTTGTCTTCTGCCCATCCAGCTTCCCACACTCCCTGGGCTGTGCTGTGGTAAGAGCAGGACAGCCCTTTCCTCTGGCAGGCAGCCACTAGATAAGAGGGTCTGCTGGCAGGGCTGTGGTCTGCCTTGAGATAGGGGAGGCTGTCCCTGAAACAAGTGAGGGCTGCCAGCAGGCATCAGTGTGATGCCTGGGAACAGGGGTATATTCCCAGTTTGCTTCTCTCCTTAGATGGTGGATGTACCAAACCAGTGCCATGTCTGTAGCTGACTTTTGAGGTTCACAGGCTGTTCCCCACACTAGGCTCCCACCCTGTCCAATGGCAGGTTCTCTGTGGCATGGTGCTTGCAGCTGTATGGCTCCTTCATCTGTGGACTGATCCCAGTCTGGATAGCATTACTTCCTGCATCTCAAACTTGGACAGGCAAAGAGCTGGTCACCTCTGTCAGCATTATAAATACATCCACCATGCTGACTTTGAGGGGGGCTGCTGCTTGTCCAGGCTGAGGGAGGCTCCTCCAGGCCTCTGGTTACCCCCATTTCAAGCACCTTCCTGGTTTTCCCAGTGTTCCTCTGTCCCTATGGCATTGGTGCATCAGAGCTTGATATCAGGAGGGTAATTCCAAGGAACTTGATGTCTTCCTGGGTGGAAGCAGGGAAGAGTTGGAAGGTAGGTGAGGTGGGAAGCATGCTGCCTGCCTCCTTCCAGGTACCACCTGGGTTCTGCTTCTTCCTGGCTGCTTGGCCACAGGCAAACCTGAAATGTTTTTTTGACAAGGGCAGGTAGGGACAAGACAAGGGGAATGGCTTTAAACTGACAGAGGGGAGAGAGGGAAGACTGAGATGAGATGTGAGGAAGAAGCTCTTCTCTGTGAGGGTGGTGAGGCCCTGGCACAGGTTGCTCAGAGAAGCTGTGGCTGCCCCATCCCTGGCAGTGTTCAAGGCCAGGTTGGACAGGACTTGGAGCAACCTGGACTAGTGGAAGGTGTTCCTGCCTATGGTGGTAGGGGTTTGGAACTGGATGAGCATTAAGGTCCCTTCCAACTCAAACCATTGTGGGATTCTATGATCCTGACTGTTTCTGCCTCAGCAGCAGCTCCCAGCTCATCCTCCCTCTTCCTCTGCATTTGTGCGTCCTCCCTTGTGTCAGCTGGCACCAGGATGTGAATAGCAACTGTGACTAGAAGCAAGTTCCCTGAGCTGGGAGGCACTGGGGAGGACAAAGCTCTGCTTCAGAGTCACAGTGTGTCCTGATTTCCAGCCATAGGGAATACCTTCCAGCTGGCTGAGACTGGTGTAATCAGATGCTCTGCCTTGGCTGCTCTCGCTTCCCACAGCTCCTGGGGGTGTGTTTGGTTTGTATTTGCTTTCACCTGCAAGGATGTGCAGAAATACTCACCCAAATAGAGTGCCAGGGTGATGGTGACGTGTCTTCCCTGAGGCTTGGGGATGCAGCTCTTCTGGAAGCCCTGCTTGATGCTCACATGGAGCTTGAACACGTTGTCTTCTTGTGGGTGCTTGTGGGAAGGAGAAGGAAAGCATCCTCACTGCTGCTGCTTGCTGTCAAGGTGTCCCCACCCCTATTACTTTCCACCTCCATGCATATCCTGGTTGTGTCTCCTATGGGTTTTGAGGCTGGAGCAGCATGAGTGAGTTGGGCTGGTGGCAAGGGCATTGCTGGGGTCATCTCTGGGGAGCTCATCAAGGCAAGAAATGGCCATGGCACCATGCAAGGGGGCACTTATTAGGGGTTGAGTCTTCACAACCATGGAAGTGAATGGTCCCATGTAGGACCTTCAGCTTTTGGTAACCTTCACTGTACCCCAGACTGCTGCTTTGCTGCAGGGGAAGGACAGATTCGGCAGCTTAATGAAACACAGATATTTTGCTGGGCTCATGTCCCTGTGTCCAAATAGTTTTGCTGTTGTGGGTTTTGCTCGGTACAGAATAACTCTACCATGTAATTGGGTAAATACTTGCTTTGCTGTTTGGTTAGAGAATGGCAGACAAAGCTAAAGCTTCCTCAGACTGCATTGCTCACACAGAATGTTGGCTGAAGTAATAATACCAGCTTGAAGAAATGTAACTTGCACTCTGTAAAGCTTTCCATGATGGAAGCTGTGACCCCACACAAGTCTGGTTCTAGCCCCAGATAAAAGCGTGAGGGGTCCCTGATCCTGCAGCCCTTGTTTAAGCCTCTGCCTCCCTCATTTGGGTGTAACATCCAGAAAGCAGAAAATGTTTTCTCTTTCAGAGGGGCAGCCTGTTTCTGTGCTGGGGAAAGGCTGAAGGCATGCAGGAGTAGCACTCTGAGACAAGACTGTGTCTGTTTAGCCCAGAGACTGTCTGAACTTGAGCAGTTTCCATGTTTCCCATCTGCTGCCTTGTTGCACAGGGGCTTACCAGCCCAGCTGTGCTGGTAGATATGAAGCTTTGCCCTGTGGGGTGTTTCAGTCAGAGGCTCATCTGTGTGGACCCATGGCCCACAGCAGAGCCCGGTTCTCCAGATATATTGTAGAATTGCATTGGGTTGGAAGGACCTTAAAGCTCATCCAGTTCCAACCCTGCTGCCACAGGCAGAGACACCTTCCACTAGACCAGGCTGCTCCAAGCCCTGTCCAACCTGGCCTTAAACACTGCCAGGGATGGGGCAGCCACAGCTTCTCTGGGCAACCTGTGCCAGGGCCTCACCACCCTCACAGGGAAAAACTTCTTCCTCACATCTCATCTCAATCTCCCCTCTGTCAGTTTAAAGCCATTCCCCCTTGTCCTGTCTCCACCTGCCCTTATCAAAAGCCCCTCTCCAGCTTTCTTGTCAGCCTGTTCAGGCACTGGAAGCTGCTCTAGGATCTCCTTGGAGCCTTCTCTTCAGGCTGAACACACCCAACTCTCTCAGCCTGTTTCCATAGCGGAAGTGCTTCAACCCTCAGTTCATTAGGTTTTGGATGACTTTGTTCTGTTTCTCTTCTTTCCAAAGAAGCTTCATGATTTTCACCCCCAAGTCTGAGAATGCTACCTGGTTGCTGTGTGTTTCCATGCTGTGGCATGCCTGTGTCTGGAGTGATACCTCCAGTGGGGCATGAGCTTCCAACTGAGGAGGTAGAGCTCAGTGAGCAGCTTGGCAGTGGAAGCTGTGAGGAGAGAGGTGATGACAGGCCAGTGGCATCACAAGATGCACTGCAGCCATGGTCCGTACAGCTTGGCAGATCCCCTCTGAGAGTCTGGCAGAGCTTTAGAACCATTTGGTGGGGTGAGCCAGGAATGGGGTTTAAAGCAGATTTGGATGAAGGAGAAGCTGGAGGGTGGTCTAGTTGCACAACTTGTGTTTCCATTTCTGATGTGAGATGGAGGGAGAGTCAGACTCTACACTTAGCTTTAGACACAGCTGATTTCTCCAGGCTGAAGTGTTGGGCTGGCCTTTCCTCTTTTCCTGCCCAGGAACTGGGAGACCTGGTGCCTGTGGGACCAGCCTGACCCAGGAGGGGGACTTCACAGGGACTGTGGGGAGCCTGACATACGGATTTCCAACTTATTTCACATTTCTGTTCTCATACTACAGCTGGTTCCTGCCTTGATTTTGATGCCATACTTTTAAAACACTCAAGATTTTCTCAGAGGCAAGGTAGGACAACCGAAACTCACTGCATCAGCTCTGCCGTTGTTTCCAAGGGGAAGGTAAAGCCACTGGAGAGCAGCACTGGCCATCGTGGTGTCACTGCCTTTTGGTGCCTTTTAAGGGCAGGTAAAAGCAGAACTAGGGCCTGAAATAAATGGGATTAATTACGCTCTGTAGCATAAGGGGAGCTCATGTGCTTTCCTCTTGTTCTGGGTGGCTGAAGTGGGCAAAAAGCAAAGTCCGGAAACCTTCCAGGTTGGACGTAGCTGTTGTCACGGGTGGCTCAGCCTCTCTGCTTACGGGGCAGAGAGCACTGTCAATAAATAAAAGTAACTCTGAAATAAATTACCTTTGTCAGGAAAGCAGTGAAAGGATTTATGGAAACCAAGAGAACTGCCAAGCTGAAACCGGAGCACAAAGGTCAGAGCCTGACTGACCCTCCAGTGTGTAATGAGAGCTCAGACTTCCTCCTCTGCGTTTGAATTCTTCTGGGCAGGAATACCAATGGTAAAAGGATTCCTAAATCACTGGTTTTATCCAAGTCTTGGCATAATGTTAAGTAAATAAATATTCTCAAGAAATTGGCTCTTAACAGAGGAAGTGTCAGGAGCCAGTCTGAGTGGTGGTGAAATTCCAGGCTTCGGACTCGGCCCATGGCAAGTGTCTTACATGTGTGCCTGAGGTCGGGAAGCCTGAACCATTGGCATCCTTTGAGGCAAGGCATTGCCTCACCTCGGCTGGAGACAGCCACTTGATCCTGCTTCTCCTGAGGGGAACTGCAGCGGATGCAGTTGAAGGGGGTTTTCAGGTCTCTGCCAGCTGCGGTTGAGTTGGGCCAAGGCTCTTGCTCTGGTTTCTCATCTGCTTCCCACCTGCCAGCCTGCGTTGGTCCTTCCTGAGCCTGCCAAGCTTAATTTCAGCATGGAAAAACTCCCCAAGTTTTGCTCCATGGTGGCTTGTTTTGCTTCCAAACTCCACTCTGGCAGCTATATGTGCTGCTGTATCACTCTGGAGCAGGGTGGGCTGGGGCACCCTTGCCTTGTCACCTATCCTTTGGAAATATACAGTTGCGTCCCTGAGAGCTGTTGTCTCGTTTCCGTTGTGTAGCTTCTGTCTGCTTCATTTCAAAACAGCTTTGGGAGTTGGTGCTGGCAGCACTTCCTGTGTCTGTACTTGGTGGATGGCTAAACCCCTGTGCTGGGACTGCATCAGATCCCAGCCAGCTGAGGATGTAAGGAATATATGATAAGCCCAGATCTTGAAAAGAGAGACCAGAGACTTCTTGAAGCATCTCTGCAAATTTAATTTGACTTGTATAAAATTCTGCTTGTCTTTTTCCTGTTCTAGTGGCTTTAATACCATTCAGAAGAGATACTTAGAAGCAGTGCTTCCATAAAGTCCTTCAAATTCTTTGCTTAGTCTTACTGAACTTGTGTGCATCTGCAGACTTGGTCACCAGCTTCTCCTTGTCTCCCAAAGTACCTTTTTGTGTTTACCTAGCTAGAAGTCAGCTATACCGCACCCTTCTTGTGTCTGTGCACTAGGAGTTTGCCAAGCAGACTTTTCTTAACCAGAGCAAGTATACTAAGCTCTAAAAATCAACTTCGACAGTGCACTTTGTGCTGCTGGATGTGGACATGGGATTGAGTGAATGTCTGGGCTTCCCTGCTTTTGTTTTGTAACCTTGTTAGGATAATAAAGTGATTTCTTGATTAAAAGCAGGAAATGGCCACCTTTCCTGGTTTAATTTGAGGTGTGAAGTCTCCTTTGAGACCAGCTTGCACATGAGGCAGGAAATACAGAAAATCTTCAGAGCTCAGCTGAGCTAGCATGAAGAGCTGGTGGTGGCGAGATGCTGCCATAGTGACCTACCATCCCATAAAGGTTTTTTTTTTTACTGCTGGAAATGAATGATGCTTCTCCCCAAGGCAGATGAGCTCCGTCTGCCTTGTGTAGGTCCAGCTGGGCTCTTTCTGGAAGACTTTATTCTGGAAGAATAAAGCTGGAGTCACCCTTGAAGCTGGAACAGTGCTGGCTTTAGGGGAGCAGTTGCCTCAGGGAGCTGGATGTCACCTTGGGAAGTGTTCCTTGCAGGGTTTGCCTGGGACTGGTTTTTGATGATAACATGGAAACCAGTGACATGACATCTTCAGCTGGCTTTGTTCATGGAAAACACTGGTGAAGAGGTCTTTGTGCACAGGGGGAGACTGAGTTTGGGAGGAGACACTTTTAGTGTGTCTTAAATAGCTTGGGCAGTCATACCTGAGCTGTGTGACACAAAGCCAAGTTACTCACATGGCTCCTCTGTTCTCTTGCATGTTGTAAATCACATGTGACCTTGAGCACCACAAGCTGCACAGTGAGACAGTATAAACCACCTCTCTTCTTAGGACTCCTGAAGGAGCTGGCACCACTTTACATCCCTCATTTTTATGGAAAGGGTCCCTCTCTGCTCCCAGTACAGTCTGTGTCCTGAGAAGGAAAGAAAAGCTTCAAGGTGCATAAGCTGCACACATGCATTCTCAGTGTAGGGATTTTGGCTCCTTCGACCAATGGAAATGAATAGCAGCACATCCCAAAGAACACACTAGAACAACCCAGACCTTGTTTCTTACTGCCAGAAACATCCCAGATCCCTTATTTGACAGTCTAGACAAAAACCTGCCAGGGAGTTTATGTCTACGCTGAGTCAATGCAAAGGGTGTTTTCTTGTGAAAGCATCCTCCCAGCAGACAGCCATAAACTATGTAATTGCATGTCTGGGTGTTTCACCTTTCCTCTTTCAGTATGCAAAGAATAGGAATAATCTCCTGAAAAATTAAGTTCAAGTGGCTGTGCTGGAGGACAAGCCTCCAGCTGGGGCCCAGCTGTGCTTAGACCTTCCTATGGCTGCTCCTTCTCCTCTCCTTTGCTGCCTATTCTCTTCCCTCTTCATGACATGCGTGATCTCATGTGAAGGACATCACCTTACCTGTGACTGCCTGAGGTAGTGTCTGTTTGCCAGTACCCTGCTGCCTGCTCTCCCTGTGATGCCCATCCACCTCCTGGACGCAGAGTATTGATCTTTTTCTGTGTGCGTGGCCTTCCACGTCTGCTTCCAAGGTCTGAAGAGGCAGCTGGACTGGGAAGTGTGGTCTTCCCCTCCTTAAAATCCTCTCTGCAGCTGGCAGGGTCCTGGGAACTCCACATAAACAACCTGCAGAGATCCATCAGCATCAGTCAGTGCTTTGGTACAACCACCCCTTTGAGACTATGCTTATCATGCCACTTCTTCCTGTTCCCAGGACCTGGACTGGCACAGCTGAGGGAGGCACCAAAATGGTGTGAGAGACCTCCTGGAACTGGTTCTGATGCTTGAAAACCTTTGGATGCTGTGGGGATGGACAAATGGCAGCTATCTCCTTAGGGGTTTGTTTGTGAGAAGCTCCATCTTCAGTGTGACTCTGGAAGCTGGGCTTAAGGAGAAAACACTGGAGGTTTAGTTTTGGATAGAAAAATACCTTAGGGATGTGAAATAAATGTTTGAACTTAAGGCGAGTGTTCAAGATCTTTTAGTGCTGATACCTTGGATAGAAATGTTTTGGGAAAATCAGGGATCACAAAATCATACAATCACAGGTTGGTTTGGTTTCAAAGGTACCTTAAAGCTCATCCAGTTCCAATTGCCTGCCACAGGCAGGGACACCTTTCACTAGACCAGGTTGCTCCAAGCCCCAGCCAGACTGGCCTTGAACACTGCCAGGGATGGGGCAGCCACAGCTTCTCTGGGCAACTTGTGCCAGGGCCTCACCACCCTCACAGGGAAGAACTTCTTCCTCACATCTCACCTAAACCTCACCTCTGTCAGCTGGGCTTAAATTCTGTCCAGTCCTGCAAAGGCAGATTCATGGAATTAGGGAGGGAGGCAGCAAGAGATCAGATCAAGCCCATGAGCTCCTGAGCTGCTCTTAGTACTGCTTTTAGAGGTGTGCTGCTCCTAGAGGAGGGTTTAGTTGATGGCTGTGTTGATGCCTTTCCATCTCATTCTCAGCCCAGAGGCTCCACTACAGCCCGCGAGGCTGCGTCAGGGCGAGCCTCCTGCGTGTCTCTGCCTCTGGCCTCTTCCAGATGCATCAGCTCAGCTGTGCATCCAGGGATGAAAGCTGTGGGTGGAGGCCCGAGCCAGGCCTTAGGAATCTCTCCGGCAGGAGGAACAAGGCTCTGCTAAAAATAGCCAGGGAAAATTCCTTTCCTCTTGCCTTAGAGGAAAATCCTGTCAGGGAGGCTGGAGCCCAGCTTAGCTGGCAGGGCGGTCCCAGATGTGAAAACACAGAGCTGAGCCTTGCTTTGTAAGTGGGCTTTGTGCAGCCGTTGCCTTTCATCTCGAGCTGCTGCCCTCTTTGTGTTTTTGAAGCTGCACTCGGGTGCCAGGCTCACTCTTTTTAGGAAAAGTCTGTTTCTACCTCACTTATATTTGATGATGTGTTTGGTTGAGGAGTGGCTTTGAATCAAATACGGTGATGTCAAATCTGGGTGAAATAGGGATTTTTTTTATTGTTTCACTCTGATGCCACTGGGGTCAGCTCCATGTCAGCCTGCAGGGAGATGGGGAGCAGCAAGAGGTACCAGGGCCAGCAGAACCAGCCCAGGGAGATGAAGCCAGGTCATGTGGAGCCATGTGAGGACCTGGAGATTGTCCCACCAGAAGGCTGCTGGGCAGGATGGTAGGATCTAGAGGCTCTCTGAGCAGCCAGACAGATCTCAGAGAAGATCTGTCTGCTGGATGGGTTGGAGGAAAGCTGTCAGGACTAGAAAGGGGACCCATGAGAAGCTCACCATGACCCAGCAGTGTGTGCTTGGGCCCAGAAGCCAACCATGTCCTGGGCTGCATCACCAGCAGCGTGACCAGCAGGTCAAGGGAGGGGATTCTCCCCCTCTGCTCTGCTCTGGTGAGACCCCACCTGCAGTCCTGTTCTGGGCAACAGCATAAGAAGGGCGTGGAGCTGTTGGAGTGAGTCCAGAGGAGGCCACAAAGATGCTCTGAGGGCTGGAGCACCTCTGCTGTGGAGACAAGCTGAAAGAGTTGGGCTTGTTCAGCCTGGAGAAGATGGTCTTCAGCATAGATCCCACATGGACCTTCGAGGGGGTTCTTCATGGCTCCTGTTGCTGAGCTCTTGATGTATTTTTCCCTTGCAGCAGTGGGGTCTGAATGGTGCATTTGTGGGACCTGGGGTAGTGGGGACCATCCCGTCTTACCAGAGGCTGTTTTCCTACCACACGTCAGCACCAAATGATGTTCCTCAATGAAACTACCTCTGAAGTTAAATGTGGAGAGGGTCCTGCTCCTTAGTGCTGAATCAGCAGCCCATCCCTGCTCAGAAACCTGGGCTGCCAGCATTGGGCTGGGTGCCACTGCTGGTCAGACAACTGCAAATCTGCTTGGCTTTGCTGTGTGCATTGCTGAGCTGCTTGTGGAACGTGAGTTTTGGCTTGTGCTCAGCTCCTTGGGCTGTAGACAGCAGTCAAAGGCAGCTCAGTCCTCTTCATAGCAAGGACAGGAGCTAACTCCTTGACCATCCCATTGCAAGTTCAGAGATCTAACTGGCTTCTTTGGGGATGAGCTTGAGTATTGGTCAGGTCAAAACAAACCTAATTACAGGGACAGGGTGATCTGGAAAAGGTCACATCTACCTGAATGCCCTAGCTCCCCTGGTACTTGTTTGAGTCCTCCTGCTTTGTTCTGGTCCAGGACCAGGGGAGGTCTTGGTGAGCATCAGTAAACAACACCTCATAGAATCACAGAGTGGTTTGGGTTGGAAGAGACCTTAAAGCTCATCCGGTTCCAACCCCCTGCTATGAGCAGGGACACCTTCCACTAGACCAGGCTCCTCCAAGCCCCATCCAACCTGGCCTTGAACACTGCCAGGGGTGGGGCAGCCACAGCTCCTCTGGGCAACCTGTGCCAGGGCCTCACCACCCTCACAGGGAAGAACTTCTTCCTCACATCTCATCTCAATCTCCCCTCTGTCAGTTTAAAGCCATTCTCCCTTGTCCTGTCCCTTCCTGCCCTTGTCAAAAGCCCCTCTCCAGCTTTCACGTTGGTCCCTTTAGTCACTGGAAGCTGCTCTGAGGTCTTTCTCTTAAAACAGCTTTCTTCTCCAGCCTGAACAACTCCGGGTCTCCCCCTTCAGGTATTACTGTTGCAGTGCTTCTCTGTGGCGCAACGAAAGATAAATGATAAGCTCTTCTTCTGGCAGGGCTGTGCACTTGCAGCGTTACTTTGAGTATACAGAGTACATACTCATTGCGTGTCTGGCTTTCCCAGGTCAGAATCCACCTGTGCTCTCATTGCCCTCAGCTTATGGAGCACGGTGGCTGATGCTGGGGAGCCTATTCTGCACCCACAAAGCCATGTTTCTGTGGCATCGCCATGCTGGAATCTGGTTGGAGTTTATTTCTGACCTGCCACATCTTCTCTAAACAAGCTGAATGCAATTTATTTCTTGCTTGGTTTTACATTTTGTTATGACAGGCACCTCCTGTGACTTCTTGTCCTTCTACACATGCCCTGTGGTCCTTTCTTCATTTGCTTGTGTCCGCCACTGACAATAAGCTCACACAGAGCCCCTTTGGGCTTACTATTTCACACAGTGCTGTATCACGTGCTGCCTTTGTGTAGATACTCCCTTCACTGAAGCCTTCACATCAACAGTATGCTTAAGATTGGCTTTGTGATCTGCTCCCAAACGTAGCCCAGTCCTGAAGCGCTGCTGGCAGCTCTCTAGGAGAGTTCTGCCTTCACCCAAAGCGAGTGTGCTGTGCATCCCTTTAGGAACAGGATAACTGGATTTGGGATGCAGGCTGTCTTGGGGATGCACTGCCAGCCAGCAGCAGCACTGAGTGGCTGTTTAGAGCTCTGGCTCCATTAATCTCCATGCAGACATGCTGGGGGAGAATTAGCCTTACAAATTTGAGATAATCCACTCAAGGGGATTAAGAAGCTGTTTCTGCGGCTAAGGGAGGGATGCACTTTCACTTTCCTGTTCAGCTCAAAGGCTTGAATGTATTTAAAGTGACCATGCAAGGCCTCAGCGGTTTCTTGATGGATACAAGAGGCTGGGCTCTGAATGAAAGCAGGAAATTGAAACTGTAGGTGCTCCAGCTGGAGCAATGGTGATCTCAATGAAGTTTAAATCCTCCCTTTTCCCAGAAACGGCTCTCTTGGGATGTCCAAAGCCCAGTGGGAGCTGGGGCCAGGATGCATGGCTGGGTGTGCAGGCCCAACAAGCCACCAGCTTGGTGGCAGTTGGTCCCTGGCACTCACCGGTACCATGTGCCCTGGGCCTAGGTGGGATGTGTTCCATTCTGGTTCCTCTCCAGTGTCTCTCATTCAAACCTGTGTGACTTTTGTCAAGGGCAGGTGGGGACAGGAGAAGGGGGAATGACTTTAAACTGACAGAAGGGAGACTGAGATGAGATGCGAGGAAGAAGTTTTTCCCTGTGAGGGTGGTGAGGCCCTGGCACAGGTTGCCCAGAGGAGCTGTGGCTGCCCCATCCCTGGCAGTGTTCAAGGCCAGGTTGGACAGGGCTTGGAGCAACCTGGTCTAGTGGAAGGTGTCTCTGCCCGTGGCAGGGGGTTGGAACTGGATGAGCTTTCAGGTCCCTTCCAACCGAAAGCATTCTGTGATTCTATGCATTAGCCAAGTCTTAAATGCCTCCTTAAATGGATGAAATGACCTTTTTCCTCCTGAATTTCGGAGGCATTGGTAGCGGGAGGTCCTGAGAACTGACCTAAGTTTCCCTAAAGAGTGACTATGTTTCTCATCCTCTGCTGGGAGCATGAAATGCTGAGTCGTGGCTGGCACAAGGTGTTCATGTAACAACCCCTTCCCTGCTGCTTCTCCTGACTTCAAGATGCTTTTATATGCTTTTGAGAAGCAAGCCATGTGGGAATGAGCTCCTGGCATCTCTTGCCTGTGCTGCCAGTGTGTGGCTGGTTCCCTGGCACAGAGATGAACCCATCCTTTCCAGATAAGCCCTTCTCCCCATCCTAGCGGCTTTTATGGGCTGCCCAAGCTGTTCTGCTGCAGATGCCTCTGGACCAGAGAGAAGTGCAGGAAGGTGGGCTGGGAAGTTGTGTTCAGAGGTTGATACTGTGGGCAAGGAGGAGTCGGAGGAGAAAACAAGCTTATTTTATGGGTTTTAAGGAGAAACGAGATCCTTCTTTCCCCAGCCCTACTAATTAGGCAGCGTGCTGGGGAGGTTCACTTGCACTCCAGGATGGGAAGAACCTGCAAGGTGCAAGCACCAACAGGCTGCAGCCTGTCAGGTCTTCAGGTGCCACTTCTCCAACTGACCTCCTTTTTGCCTCTGCTCAACACACAGATTTCATCAGGGAAATCACTGACTTCACCTGTTTAATTTGATTCTCTGCTTGTGAAATGAACAACTTGTTTTCATGAATCCTCTGGGCCTGATTCGGGCTCACGTTTGAGCCCTGCAAGGCTCTCTTGAACACTTTGCGCTCTCCTGAAGGGCCTCCTGGGAGGCCTTGGCTCAGGCAGGAAAGTCGTAACCTCATTTCCAAGCTTTACTTTTCAAATGTGCATCTTAAGGACTAGAAATACAGAACCTGAAAAGTCTTCACAGCCCTTGGTCTCAATAGATCATAGGATCACAGAATGGTTTGGGTTGGAAGGGACCTTGAAGCTCATCCAGTTCCAACCCCCTGCCAGGGGCAGGGACACCTTCCACTAGACCAGGTTGCTCCAAGCCCTGCCCAACCTGGCCTTGAACACTGCCAGGAATGGGGCAGCCACAGCTTCTCTTGGAGAACAAAACAGCTCCAAAACTCAGGGGAAGAACCAGGGTTAAAAACTCCTGTGGGCTGGGGATATTTCCATCCTGGGTGCAACTCCAGGCTGTAGTGGCAAAGGCTAAAGGATGCCAAGGAGTTCCAGGGGGTTTAGGGGTGTAGGAAGCGGGCCAGTGTGTCTGGGAGCCAGGAACATGATCGAGCTTTCTGAAATGGGCTTCGGCGCCTCACTTTGCCTTGCGCCTGGCCCTGCTGCTGCCAGACCTTGCTAGTTCTTAACCAGCAACTTGATTTTGTCACTGTTGCTGCGTGTAACAGAAGGAAGCTGTGGTTATTGCACTTCCTGGCCATGAGCTGGGTTTGCCTGCCCTTCAGCATGGGCTGCGAGCTTGGGAAGCCCCTGAGACGAGAATAGCAGCTTCTCTTGCCCCTTGGAGGTGCTTCCAGTGAAGCCACCAAAGGCCCTGCTCCAGCACTGTTTGGTTCTGATTCCCATTAGGTGGGTACTTCAATGGAGAACGAGGTAGGTGCTAGTTTTATGTTGGCTTCCAGAAATGCAGAAGCTGCTGTTTCACGTTGCGTCATGTGGGGTAACGCCTTGGGCTTTGATTTGGGCTTTGGTCTCAGGGGGCGTGGGATGGTCCTATCACTGCATCCTCCCAGCCTTACAGGGGCTGCCTGTGTCCTTGAGCGAAAAGCAAGTTTCTTTTGGTTTGCTCCATATGGACTGGGACAGATCCAGCAGCCTTGGCTTGGAGAGGTGAACTGAGCTGGAGCTGCCAGACCCTGGCTGGTGGAGGGGAAGGCATTTTGGGGCCATTGTGGCACAACCCTGACCTCAGCAGCAGATTTCTGCATCTCTGCTGTTGATTCCTACAGTATGCTGGTGGAATGAGACATTTATGTGCCAGCAGACAAGGTTTGGGGTTGGATACTCTTGTAGGTGGAGAGGCAGAGCCCCCCATGTACCAGTCTTGGCAAGAAAGAGTTGTTGTGTTCAGGATTTTCTTCTTTCTCAGGCTAGGAATGGTCCCAGCCCCTCAACAGGGTGCCTTCCCTAGAACCTGGAGTGCTTGGTGGTCTTGGTCCTGCTGCTGTGAAGGCAGAGCTGTTTCACAAGGCCAGCGTTGTGTAGATTTGTTTTCTGTCCCTTCTGTCCTACAAACTCTATTTTTATCTCCCTGGTCCAAGGGACATTTTTCAGGGCCGCGCTGTCCCTGATGTCCTTGTGGTGCCTGGCTCACTCTGGGAGCTGGTAAATACTATTCAGCCAGGAGCTTTTCCATCCCACTTTCCCATCCTAATACAACGGTTTCAAATTCTTTTGGTTTGGCTTTAACCTCTCTTGTTCCTGTAGATAGAATCATAGAATCACAGAGTGGTTTGGGTTGGAAAGGACCTTAAAGCTCATCCAGTTCCAGCTTAGCTTTCTGGGCTGCAAGCACACACTGTCGAGTCATGGGGAGCTTCTCATGGAGCAACACCCCCAAGTCCTTCTCCTCAGGGCTGCTCTCCTCAATCCAGTCTCCCCCAGCCTGTATTTGAGCTTGGGATTGCCGCGACCCATGTTCAGGACCTTGCACATGGCCTTGTTGAACCTCATGAGGTTGGCACTGTCCCACCTCTGCAGCCTGTCCAGGTTCCTCTGGATCCCATCCCTTCCCTCCAGTTTGTTGACTGCACCACACAGCTCAGTGCCGTCAGCAAATTTGCTGAGGGTGCTCAGTCCCAGTGTCCATGTCAGTGACAGAGCTGTTGAACAGCGCTGGTCCCAACACCGACCCATGCTCATCTGCACTGAGAAAAGCAACGGGAGAGGCTGAAGCTGCCTGATGGGAGCAGATCCCACACGTGCACCTGAGCATGGTCCTTAGCTGCTGTGCAGGGAGTAGGTGACGTGGTGATGGTGTTCCCCTGCCAATTATAACGTGCTGTGGCAAGGCTCGAGTGGTTTAGGTGAAAGGTTTGCAGCAGTTCTTGATGGTGGTTTCTAAGGCAAAGTCCTGCAGTGGATGGTGGCAAGAGATGAGTTGAATTTGCTGGAGGGTGCTGTTCTTTCAGGTTGCAGAGCACTCTGTGTTTGCCTGAGCAGAAGCACTTGGTTTATATTTAATTAATTTGCCTTGGAACCATCTTTTCTGCCTGTGCAGAATCAGGGAAGTCAAGATGTGGTTGCCCTGAGGAGTGGGATGCAGAAAGCATCACTGCCTTGGGATGGGGCAGCCAGAGCCGAGCATGCATGGGGCATCCACTGAGGAGCTTAGGAACTCTGCCTTTCCCCTCCAGTCCATGCAGTGGCCATTTCACACTGCTGAGAATCCCAAGCCCTGGATCTGCCCACTTCAAAACATCCACTGGAGCTGGTAAACTGAATTGGAGACATCCATGCACACTCCCAGTTGTTTAGCCATGGGGCAGGCTGGTGAGGATCTTGGTGGGGATCTAACATGGGTTGGTGATGGGCCCTGGGTGTGCAGCATTTCTGGGCTGTCTGCCCCATGCCGAGGTGGAAGGACAGTGGCAAGTCTCCCTCTATACCTGGGAGCCCATGTGTGTATGCTGCTGCCAGGTGGACTCATGCTGGCTCCCATGTTTTTCCAAATCCAGCACTCAGTGCTTCAGGAACAGCCAGTAGCTGGTTTTCCCAGGGAAGACCATCTCCTGTGTCATGTACTCACCTTTGTGGGTCTCCTCAGAAACCTCAGACAAGTTTTCAGCATCTCTGCCTTTTCCTTTCACAATCCTTCATAGAGTTGCTTGCTGCAAATGCTTGGGTGAAATATAAAATGGCTGTGGAGCAAGGAGGAGGCATGTGGCCATGACTTGCTGACTCTTAACACTCCTCATCTGAGTAGGTTGGGCATCCTGACTTTAGGGGTAAAACATCCCATTTTGGTAGCAGGCACTTGTGTTCTCATGACATGTCCCAGGAAAAGAGTTTTCAGTGGACGATCCTGCACTTGTGGTATCATAGCTCTAAATCCACACTGCTCAGTGGTTAAGGCTGGTCAAACCAGGCTGTGAGTGCAGATTTACAGGCTGGAGGAGCCCTGGGCGGTGAGTACTGATGGTTTTATAGAATCATAGAATCCCAGACTTCTTTGGGTTGGAAGGGACCTTAAAGCTCATCCAGCTCCAACCCCCTGCCACGGGCAGGGACACCTTCCACCAGACCAGGTTGCTCCAAGCCCCATCCAACCTGGCCTTGAACACTGAAGGGATGGGGCAGCCACAGCTTCTCCGGGCAACCTGTGCCAGGGCCTCTCCACCCTCACAGGGAAGAACTTCTTCCTCACATCTCATCTCAATCTCCCCTCTGTCAGTTTAAAGCCATTCCGCCTTGTCCCATCCCTACCTGCTCTTGTAGTTTCCTTACATTTCTCTGCAGAAACTCCCTTTCTTGCCCTTAATCCCAAGGCCCTGGTGTTTCTCTCTCTCTCCTCAGCCTGGAATAGTGTCTCCTTTCAAACGAGTCTTCCTGAAGGGCGAAAAAGGGAGAGATAAAAAAGCCCAGGAGAAAGTTACGGAGAGGCGGCCTCTGCATACAGTGGTGGTGTCCCTGCCTGATCGCGTCGAACCAGATGTGCTGCTGAATGACTACATCGAGAAAGAAGTGAAGGTAACATCTGCCTGGCTGGGACTTGAATATATATATATATTCATATATATATAGATATATTTATGTAGACTATATATGTAACTATATATAGTTGTAGAGATATATATATGGACTGTATATAACTATATAGAGCATTATGATGTCTTCAGGGCATGACAGATCCTCCATACATAGCATGTCCTAAATATGGCCTTTGGCTACCACCCCTTTGCTCTGTGCTGATAGTGTCTTGCAGTAGCTGGTGTGTTTGGGGCTGTTCTCTGTGTGTTTGTACTGTGGTAATGGATTGGTTCTTCTTTCCCAGTATTTAGGTCAACTCACATCCATCCCAGGGTACCTGAATCCCTCCAGCCGCACGGAAATCCTGCATCTGATCGATAATGCGAAGGTGAGCACTTAGCGTGTTGAGTGACCTACTCTGTGTCACCTCTCCGTGCAGCATAGAATAGACTTTGTAGCTGCCTTCAGGCTGGGTCTTGGTCTAATTGGTGTCCTTCATCCTGGCATTATGAACACGGGAGGGAAGCTCATTACCAGCCCATCACCACAGAGGAAACATTTGAGCAAATCAGTGTAAATTTTTTGTAGAGAGCGCACCAGCTCCCAGGGCAGCTGACCCAAGAACATGATGCTGTCATCAGCCTCTCTGCCTACAACATCAAGCTGGTGTGGAGGGATGGAGAAGATCTCATCCTCAGGGTCCCCATCCATGACATTGCGTCTGTTTCCTACATCCGAGATGACTCCTCTCACTTGGTTGTGCTGAAAACAGGTAGGTTGTAGCCAGCACAAGCTGTGGCGTCATATTTTGGGGTTGCTGTGTTTTGGGGTTGTAAGCCAGAGTCTCACAACACCCAGAGTTGTGCTCATGGAGGACGGCAGCCAGCCTTACAAGAAACAGGACAAAGGTTATGTTGGATGAGAACAGACCAAGGTGCCCTTCACAGAATCACAGAGTGGTTTGGGTTGGAAGGGACCTTAAAGCTCACACAGTTCCAAACCCCTGCCACGGGCTGGGATACCTTCCACTAGACCAGGTTTCTCCAAGTTCCATCCAACCTGGCCTTGAACACTGCCAGGGATGGGGCAGCCACAGCTTCTCTGGGCAACCTGTGCCAGGGCCTCACCACCCTCACAGGGAAGAACTTCTTCGTCAGATCTCATCTAAATCTCCCCTCTGTCAGCTTAAAGCCATTCCCTCTTGTCCTGTCCCTACAGGCTCCTTGTCAAAAGCCCCTCTCCAGCTTTCTTGTCAGCCCCTTTCATGCACTGGAAGCTGCTCTAAGGTCCCCCTGGACCCTTCTCTTGTCCAGGCTGAACAAACCCAGCTCTCTCAGCCTGTCTCCATAGCAGAGGTGCTCCAGCTCTCAGAGCATCTTCGTGGTCTCCTCTGGACTCACTCCAACAGCTCCACATTCCTCCTATGCTGGATACCCCCGAGCTGGGCACAGAACTGTGGGGGGGGCAAGGGGGGGAGGTCTCACCAGAGCAGAGGGGGAAGAATCCCCTCCCTCGACCTGCTGGTCACACTGCTAGTGATGCAACTCAGGGG
Organism: Pezoporus occidentalis; assembly: GCF_034315485.1. Taxonomy (NCBI): domain Eukaryota; kingdom Metazoa; phylum Chordata; class Aves; order Psittaciformes; family Psittacidae; genus Pezoporus; species Pezoporus occidentalis. The sequence continues at coordinate 395,435 of NW_026916181.1, forward strand.
ACAGTTGGTTTCTCTGCTGCAAGTGCACACTGCTGGGTCATGGGGAGCTTCTCATCGACCAGCCTCCCCAGGACCTTCTCCTCAGGGCTGCTCTCCATCCAGTCTCCCCCAGCCTGAATTTGTGCCTGGAACTTGTCCTGCTCTGCACAACCCTTGGGCTGTTGCTGGGAAGATTTCATCACCACGTTGGATGTCTAAATGCCTGTGGTGAATAAGGGGGGTGGTACCACTTCTGACACACCTCACCTTTTGTAATACCTGGGGATTGCCTACAGTCTGTTCCTAGCAACTCTGTGCTTATCACATCTGCGTGGTTTTGGGCTTGAGCATCTGGAGAACGTGGAGCTACTTAAAAGATGTAATGACAGTGACTTAGTGGATTATAAACCCTGTGACAGCAAAGGACAGTCTATACAATAGATGAGTAAGTGACTTAGAAAGCTGTAATTCTGCTGCTGGATTTCTGAGGCCTGCTAAGCCATGGAATTGAGGCTGGTGGCTTACAGAGTTGTCAAGAACTGGCTTTAAATTAAAGATTTTGCATTAAAGACTTTGGCCCTGTGCAGTGTTCAGGTGCATATCCTGAGCTTCTGGGAGCTCTGTCCTCCACGGTGCTTTCTCCTGGCCATGGGATCCTCTGTGCTCCTGCTCTGGGGGCTTTGCTCTCCCCACAGGCATCCTGTTGAGAGTCCAGGTTGCCATGTGAGGACTCCTCCTTGTTTTTTCCCTGCCTCGAGGTTTCCATCACGACTTCTCTCTGTTTCAGCTCAGGACCCTGGGATCTCCCCAAGCCAGAGTCTCTGTGCCGAGAGCTCCAAAGCACTTACTTCAGGCTCGCTGTCTGAGAGCGGAGTGGTTCCTGTTGAAGCTTGTTGCTTGGTGGTCCTGGCTACGGAGAACAAAGTAAGACTCAAGACACTCCATTCAAACTTCCCCACGTTGGGGTTGCTTCCGGAGTCACACTCAGATTGTGACCACACTGGGACTGGGACTGGGGGAGGTTTTCTGGCTCTTAGACTGGGGTGGCCACAACTTCTCAGGTGGATGGTGGAAAGCCATCAGCCCCAGGGTGGCCTCATCCTGCTCTCACCAAGTATCCCCTCTGTTACATGACTGGGTACTTACCTGGCCATATATTGCGTGATACGCATAGGCCCAGTTGCAAGACTAGGGGTTGGGCTTTCCTGGCACACAGGGTGCTACCTGGAGGAGAAAACCTGGTCTCTGCCCCAGACCTGACTTGGACATAAGAGGATTGGAAGATGATTTTCCCTTAGTGGTGGTGCCTGCTGCCCCAGGCTTTCACCAGCAGCAGCAAATCTGTGAAGACAACTGAATCCTCCCACAATGGGATTTTGCTAACCAGGGCATTTTCCTGCTGCTGACCTGGAAATTTGTTTCATCTGGTATCTGAATCCAGAGATTCTGATCTCGATCTGTGTGTTCTTGCTTCAATAGCAAGAAACTTTTGCCTTCAGAGTGGAGTTTTGCTTACCTTGTTTTCAGCTCTAATGGTCTCTGAGGTGCCTGCATCTATTTGGGATGTAGGTTATGTAGCCAAAATTCCAGGGGGCTGTACTAAGTGGTTGGACAGAATGTCAGCATGAAATCTGGGTGTTACTAGCTGTGGGTTGACGACAGAGCATCCCATCTCCTATCACGTGGGTCTGGGTGGTTGAAGAGGGCTGGGATGCTTCTCTGGAGGGATGGTAGATCTCCAGGGTTTGTCTCCTCTAGCAGTGAAAAACTCTATGGGACAGCAGGAGGTAGCTAACAAGGGTGGAAGTTTGGTACCTCCAGCCCTGGAGACCCTGTGGGTCAGGTAGTGCCCAGACTCTTGGACAAGTGGGTTCCATGTCCTCACTGGGACAGCCCTACAAATAGAACACACCACTGTTCCACATGGCATACCCACCCTAAGAACCCAAAGAGAAAGGCCACCGCAGCATCTGCATTTTGCCTTGTGTCAGCACTTCTTTGCTCCCTTCCCCAGGTGACTGCTGAGGAGCTGTGCTCACTTCTCAGCCAGGTCTTCCAGATTGTTTACACTGAGTCCACGATAGACTTCTTGGACAGAGCAATATTTGATGGGGCCTCCACACCAACACGGCACATGTCCTTACACAGTGGTAAGACTGGGCTCTGCCCCTTGCCTTTTCCTTACCGGGCCCATCTGAGATTCTTTCCTCATTTTCACCAACGTCCACCACCTCTCTCCTGCCACCCTCTGAGGTCAGAGCTGATCTGATGGCTTCTCTCCTGCAAGGTACTGAAAACAACCCTCTCCTCTGCTTTAACTGAGTGTGAGTGAGTTGGACAGGCACAAAGACTCTCTGGTTCCTGCAGATGTTTCCCCAGCTGGGCTGTGGGACATGAACCATTATCCTTTCCCCCCAAACCTCTTGCTTTTCTATTCATGTTGGATGGAAGCAGTTCATAAAACAATCCTTTTGTGGTTCTGCATCTCTGCTGAGTCTGTGTCCCGTCCTGCAACAGCACCGCTGGCACCATCCTGGCCCCAGCCCTGGACTTCTCACCTTCCAGCTGGGAAAACCGAGTCAGAAATTGATTTGTGTAGGTCACAGGCTGGTGAAAAGCACAGAGTTTCTGCCTCTCAAACTCCTGTGTCTCGAATGCTTTCCTTGCAGATGACTCTTCTACAAAAGTGGATGTTAAGGAATCTTACGAAACAGAAGCAAGCACTTTGTAAGTTAAATATGGCATGCTGTGCTCACTCGGCACTCAGGCTTATTAGTGTGGCCTTGCTGCCAGGGTTAAAGCCCCCAGAGCAGGAACTGCTGCTGTCTGCACATTGAAAAGCTTCTGCTCAGTCTGGCTGAAACACTGGATGGTGTTTTTACTGTGTGCAGTGCCCTGCTCCCTCCCTCGATTGTTCCACCATTGTGGGTTTCCAGAGAAGGTCACGTACACAGCGTATGCCCAGTCCCCTGCATCGGCAAAGTGGGGATGGGTACGATGCTTGCCCAGCTGCTTTGCCTTGGTGAAGTCCAAGCTGGAGTGGGGAGAAAGGTTTTCCCAAAACTTCTGTATTGTGGAAACTTTTTTCCTCCTGAATCAGTGATTGCTGAAAACATTGATAGCGTTTGTGGGCTGAAAACCTGACACACAAACCAGTTGTTTAAAATTGACTGGTATTATTTGAAAATATAACATTTAGCACAAAATAAGGGGCTTTGACTTTTTCCCCCCCCATTCCAAACAGAGAAAAAGCAATTGGAGGGGAGATTTCCCCACATAAGCCTTCGTTTTCAGCAGGTCACCAAGCCGATGCAGTTAAAGTCCCACCCTGTGCTGTATGGGAGCCTTCAGATGCCCTTCAGGAGCTGTAGGCTGCCAGCATGACTGCAGAGAGCATGTCTCCATGTGCCTCCCCACTTTTCCAGGCCCTCCCATGCCACAAGCACCAGTGACACAGAAGGTGCCAAGTAGATCTGGAGGTCTCACATTCTGTTTGCATTTCAGTTCCTTTCCAGATACCTTGGATGCGGGTGACAACTCCCCCTCTTCCTTCTCCACGCAACAGTCTCCACACATTAAGACAGTCAGCGAGAGTGAGCTGAGCACCACAGCAACAGAGCTGCTCCAGGACTACATGATGACGGTAGGGCGTCCTTGGGTGGCAGGGCCTTGGCGTGAATGGGTTTTCTTCCCTTTAAGGCGTTCAAGTGCTCTTGGGATTTGGTTTCATTGCACTGATGTGTAAAGCATGAGCTCATGCTGATAGAGGAAGATCTCATTCTCCTTTTCATACAAGTTGTACTTGGAGGCCTCATGGACCTGAACACAGGCTTACACCCTTCTGCAGGAGCACCCCAGTCCCTTAGTCCCCTCTCACCACGTAAAGGCGTGCTATACCATCCACGGGGTGCCAGGTCCATCGTTTCGTGAGTCACAGGCCCTGTGTACACCCACAGCTTATCCCTGTTTGAAAGTTGCCAGTTCCAGAGTGGGTCACACCAGCCTGTCCTGCTTTTCCTTTGGGATGAGCTTGTTTGTTAGTGCAGCTCTTAGCAATAAACCCGATAAACACCATTCACAGGCTCCACATCATCTCTTCCTCCTAAAAAATCTCAGTGATGGTTGCACTGTGCTTCTGTTCTGCAGCTCCGCACTAAACTCTCTTCCCAAGAGATCCAGCAATTTGCAATGCTCCTGCACGAATATCGCAACGGGGCTTCAATCCATGAATTCTGCATCAACTTGAAGCAGCTCTATGGGGACAGCAGGAAGTTCCTGCTCTTAGGTGAGTGGCAGCTGCCAGAGATCAATTGTGGGTGACCAAGTGGAAGGTGAGAGCTGGCATCAGTGTGCTCCCAGTCCCTCGTGATGTGCCCGCTACCACTCACTGATGCATGGGCCTCCTGAGAGGGTAGAGAGGTAATTGTGGGTGGCACAGAGATTCCTTGGGATGTCACCAAGCAAGGAACAACATCTCAATTGGTCTCTCCCTTGATGGTACCTCTTTCTTGAAGGCAGCTGAATCCATCTTGCTCAGGCCCTGTCCTCATAGGCTTGAGTTGCTCCTCTCCTTCCTCTCTGCAGAGGGAGCCTCCAGACCAGGCACTAGGATTCTCTGGGCCCACTGGTGGAGAGAGAGAGAATGTTTGGGTCCTTGGCCAGCCATGCAGTGCCTGACATCAAGCGATTCTGGTGGTGGATGTGCTGCACATCCAGGCATATTCAATCTGTGTTCCCTGGAGGGGACTTCATGGTGCTGGAAGGAGGGTGTGCACTGTGACAGGGGAGCAGGACCCTTCTGTTCCTCTTCATTAGAAGGAAGCTGAGAGCCTCAGGGACTCTTCAAATCCCTCTTTCCTCAAACTCCCTGCTTTGATTTTGGGAAGATAAGGGAAGAGCAATTGACATCATCTACCTGGACTTGTGCAAGGCAACTGTCCCACAGAACATCCTTGTCTCTAAACTGGATGGACATGGATTTGACAGATAAACCACTCAGTGGATAAGGAGCTGGCTGGATAGTCACACTCAAAGAGTTTTGGTCAGCAGCTCAAATTCCAAGTGGAGGCTCGTGACGAGGGGTGTTCCTCAGGGGGTTATACTGGGACTGGCGCTGCTCAACATCCTTGTCAGCAACATGGACACCCGAGCTCTAATTACAAACAAAACCAAGTTGGTTACTTAGAATCCTCAAAGGGTAATCAGTGGTGTGTCTAGCCTGTATCCTGCTGCCCCTCTGCTTCCAGCAGGTGACAGCCACCCTCAAGGAAGACCCTGCCCCACTGTGGGAGGCACGAGGGAGACAGCACAGATGTTTCCTGAGTGCAGCCTGCAGCGTGGGCTGCTGCAGCGACAGCAATAAGCTCAGTAAAGCCAAGCCATATGTTTGGGTGAGGAATTGGAAGACGATCCTCTTGAAATCAGAAAATCCCACTTTAGCAGGATTTTTTAGGCTGCAATTCTCAGGGGTGTAAAATGGGAGCTGGAGTCCTCAGGAGACCTCATCCTTCCCTCCCCCCTAAACATGCTCCTCTGCTGAGCCCTGTGCTGTTCGGGGGAGCTGAGGCACAACAGTACAGCAGGACTCTGCTGGAACACTCAGAAACCCCGGGGTGTTTCAGACAGCCAAGCAAATCTATGTGCAAATCCATTCCAGGTGTCTGTGCCATACAAATGATGCTGACAGTTCCCTCCTCGTGTTTTCTTCCCGGCTCCAGGTCTTCGCCCCTTCATCCCTGAGAAGGACAGCCAACACTTTGAGAACTTCCTGGAGACCATCGGGGTGAAGGACGGCCGGGGCATCATCACAGACAGCTTTGGGAGGTACAGGCGGACTCTGAGCACCACCTCCAACTCCACCACCAATGGCAACGGCGCTGCCGGCAGTTCGGATGACCAGTCCGTCCCTTCCGAGGAGGATGAGTGGGACCGGATGATCTCGCACATCAGCAACGACATCGAAGCCCTGGGGTGCAGCATGGACCGCGATTCCTCCTGAGAGCGAGCGGGGGGAGGACGGAGACACCCCACAGCAGCACCGGGATCCTCACCCTCCTTCTGGAAGAGGCTTTGGAGCTCCATCAGGATGCAGTTACTCTCCCATCCTCGTTCACAGCTCCAAGGGGCAGCTGGTGCCCTCTTACCATGGAGGACGCCCGGGCAGGAGCCCAGCCTGCAGCCATCTCCAGTTTGGTTTTACCGCTGCAGCCGGGAGATAGGTCACCTACAGCCTCCTGCCTGGTTTACAGTTTTGCACATGGTATCCCTATTATAACTGCTCTCCTCCTCCTCTTCTTCCTCTCCCTGTTTTTGAATGAAGTTTACCACAATGTGAATTATTTAAACCTGGTGTTGATGTTGTCGAAACGTTTTGGCTCCAGCCCCACAGGAGAAGCTGCCAATGCCTGTGCTGCTGCTGCCCGGCCTGAAAACCCCACCATATACCCCCAGCTCTGCTCAGGGGTCCCCAGGAGCTGGAGAGGGGGACACACAGCTAAAGTTTTCCCCACCAGCGGATTCCTGTGTGCCCACAGACCCCTGTGTCTGCGACAGCCTTCCCTTCCTGCCAAGCACAAAGCTTTGCCCCATGAAACTCCCGTCAACTCAGTCTTCCCTGGCACCCACCCTAGGGTGCATGGTGGCTTCTAGGGCTCCCTGGGGACTTTGCTATCCCTGAGGGCCAGCACCAGGATGGGAGAGCTGACGATGGGCGCACCCTAGGAAGACTGGGGGTGTGCAGGGGATGTTCATGTTGTACATGTTTTATATACAGTTATAAATAACACACTTATTTTTTTAATCAGGATTCCCATGCAGAGGGAGAGATGCCATTTGCAGCGGGCACCAGAGGAGAGGGGGGTGGTCCCTAGTTATCCTGGAGGAAGGATGGGGCTGGAAGAGGGATGGGACATCCCAGGCAGCACCCAGGTCTCAGCCATAGGCTCTGGCACCCAGGGGTGTCTCTGGCAGAGCTGGGAGTGCTCTAAGAGCAGATGCTGGCTCAGTAGTTTGGGGGATCAGGCCTTACCCCCGAGTGCCTTTAACCCCTGCTCTGCCCTTGCAGCCCCCCCCCCAGCCCCCTTCCTGTCCATCCCAGGCAAAGACCAGCCTTCATCCATCTGTCCTCCCTCCCCACCTTGCTCTGGCCATTCCTTACCTGCCCTTCCCAGGATCGCAGGCACTGGCCCCCGGTACGATCTGGCACGGAGTCACCATTGCACCCCACATTAGGCTGGGGTCAGAGTGACCCCAATTCTGCTCCAGAGAGGGTCCTCACAGCCCAAATCCTTCTTTCTCCTTGACTCATGGGGTACACGAGGCTGCATCACTCCAGTGCCAGGCTGAGATACAGCTGGCCCTTTCTCTGCCAGTTTCAAGGCTGAAAAGAACAAGGCAAAGGATCCCAGCACACATCCTCCAGCAGGAGGAAAAAGGATTTAGCCAGGACATATCCATCACAGAGAGCATCTTCCTTGGAAACAAGCTGCGATGGAGAAGCTCATGGTTTCCTCCTGCCCTGTGTTTTTGCCATCCGCCGAGGAAAAGGGAGATGAAGGTGCCAGCTCCATCCATGGGGTCCCTAGGTGCTGGGGACTGAGATCTTCCTCCTCTCCTCTTCCTCAAGCCCAGGAGGCAGCAGTGTGGGGCTGGAGTTGTTTTAGTGCCTTTCTATGATTTACAGATTAAAACCCAAATTGCACATGTGGATGTTCAAGTGTTTAACAACTTCAGGAGATTTGGAAGCGAAAACACCCTATTTGTGGCATGACTGTGTATGATGGGGTTTAAAACAAGCTGTAACCATTTGCAGTGGGTTAATACTCCAATGGGACTTAAACCTGGGAATAACCTGGGATGTGGCCTTCTGGGAGCCAAGGGGGTTTTCCTGCCTTCGTCTCCCCATCGGTGGCACCGGGAGGCCGCATGCGTCTGTTTTCTGTATGGAGTGTTGCTACAGGTGAATACAGTTCTGCACCCAGCCATGGCTTGTCTCCTTGCAAAAGCCCTCACTCAGCCCTCCTGGGTTGCCTGGCTTCATTGAGCACCTCTAATTAGCAATAGGGGGGTAAAGCCCAGATGGCTTCAGGAGCATCTTGGGACTCCTGTCACCCCATCCCACCCCCAGAGGCACCTGTCCCAGCACAGCCACCCAAATTCCCCAGGTGCTCCCCCCAGCTCCACGAGCCACAGGACAGCCCAGAGCCCCCCCAAATCACCAGGAGGAGAGGCGGGGTGCAGTCCAAGTGATACATGAGGCCATTTATTGAGCGATACGGACGCAGAGGAGAAGTATGGGGGTGTATAGAGGAAGGATGGCAGAAAGGGGGTAGTAACTGTGCATCTATACAGGGGGGCCAGGACAGCGCCGGCCGCTACATGGTCAGCTCCTGTGGAAGAGAGCAGAGTGTGAGGGGACCACCCCACAGCACCCCAATTCGTGCTAGGGGTGCCAGGGGGTCCCCCCCTTCCCAGCCACTCACCATGATGGCGTTGACAATGTCATTGTTGTTGTGCCGAAGTGCCCGCACGGCTTTGGGGCGTGAGACATTGGCCTGGGCCATCACCAGCTCAATGTCCCTCACTTCCAGTCCCGTCTCATCCACCTGCAAGGTGGGAACACCACTGTCACCCCCCCAGCACTGACCTGTCCCCAGGACACCGGGGGTTCCCCTCTGCCCCAGCACCCACCTCCTCCTCCTCCTCGCTCTCCTCCTTGATGGTGAGGGTCGGGGCCGTCTCCGTGATCAGTGGCGAGTTCTCCATCGGCACCTTGAACTTCTCTGCCGCCGCCTTGTGCACTTGCTGCGACAGGTCCTCAATCTGCGGGGACACAGCATCACCCACCCGTCCCCAAAGGGATGTTCCTGCCAGCCCCAAGGGGGGCACCCCCCACCCCTCACCTTAGCTTCTCCAAAGACAATGTAGATGTCAGACGCAGGGCTCTTGAAGACATCGGGTTTGGTGATGACAAAGAGGATGTTCTTGGACTTGCGGATGGTGATGCGGGTGACGCCATGGATCTGCCGCAGCCCCAGCTTGGACATGGCCTGGGGACACACACACACACACACACACAGATGACCTCATGTCCCACCATCCCAGGGCAGCCAAGGTCCAGCCCCCCAGCAACATCCCAACCCCTGGGACAAGAGCAAACCCAGGGTTGTGGGACACCATTGTCCCCCCAGCTGCAGCCAGGCCAAGTCCCCTGCCAGGACAGAGGACCCCACATCACCCCAATACCCCCCATGACCTGGAGACCCCCAAAGTGGGGACTTGCCCCCAACACCCCAAGGCTTCCCCGCCTCCAATCCCTGGGATAGGATGAGGACCCCCGTGCCATGGGTGACCCCATCAATCCCATCCCACCTTCCTGGCCTTCTTCTCGCTCCGGCTCTGCTTTGCCTTGCTGACTGTCTCCTCCCCGGTGCCCAGTGAGTGGGTGAGCTGCGCCTGCCAGAGAGCAGTGGGTGAGAGCAGTCCCAGCACCATGGGGGGGCCCCAACATCCCACATCCTGCCCCCAAAATCACCCCAACCTGTGTCTGCGCTGGTGGCGGCTCCGAGCCCTCAGGCTCCTCCAGCTCCGGGATGGACTCATCGTTGCTCTCCGACTCATTACAGGACCCTGTGGCCAAGCAGAGGGGTGGGATGGAGACATGCTCTGACCCCAGAAAAACACGGTGGGGAGGGAGCCCCACGGGACCCTCCTCTCACCTTTGTGGTTGGCCTCACAGCGGCGGGATGCCAGGGGCTGCTTGTCCTGGTGCAGGGCGATGCCGGCGGCTTCCCGCAGGCGCTGGATCTCGGGGCAGGGGTACGGAGCCTCTGCCTCGCTGGAGGAGCTCGACTCCAACTGCAGCGACCCCCGGGGGGGAGCCCGGCTGCCCGGCCCTGTCTGCCGGCCTCGGGCCTCCTTCTCCTTGGGCGGGGAGGGCTGAGGGGCTGCAGGGGGGGGCAAGAGGGGACTGAGCCAGTTCTGACCCCCAAACTCCCTCCCCGTAGGGCTGAACCTGCTCACCCCATCACACAGCCTGTGACCACCCAAAGCAGACCCCCAGCACCACACCATGGGTGATGTCCACCCTGGTCCCCCACAGTACCCTATGGGAGTGGAAGGGTAGGGCCGAGCTGGTGGTATCCCCCAAATCCCTTCTGTGGGGCTGAACCCACCCTGGGATCCCACAAAGAGGACCCTGAGCACTCCACCATAGGTGGCACCAAGCAATGCCCACCCTGTGCCACGATACCTCATGGAAGCAGAGAGTGGCTGAGGGGCCTGAGCTGGTGATGCCCCAAAATCCCCTCTATGGGGTCAAACCCAGCCTCCTTATCCCCATCACACACCCTGGGACCTCCCAAAAGGGACCCCCAGCAGCCCACCAGTGGATGATGCCCACCCCACCCCACAGCAACGGGTAGGTGTGTGCTGGGGGTGCCTCTTACCCTCGAGGTGCTTCCTGGTGGGCAGCAGGACAGACAGACGCTCCTCGCCGGCAGGGAGCCCTGATGAGGTGTCCCGGGGGCCGCGGGCTGGGTCGGGACGTGGCGATGGTGGCGATGGGGCAGCGGCGAGAGGAGGCACTTGGCTGAGTTTGGGGAGCGGAGGGCAGGGGGCTGGCAGCACGCTGGGGGGCTCGGGGCAGGGTTGGGGGGCTGCATCCCTGGCTGGCTCCGGGGAGGGCTCTGGCTGAGCATCCCCCCCTTGGCTGGCACCCAGAGCGGGCTGGGGGCTGGATGGGGTCCCCACCATTGTCACCATCATCTCCTCTTCCTCCTGCTGCCTGGGGGGTGCCAGGGGCTCACTGGGGGGACTCGGGGGGCTGCTCTCCCCCAGGACTTTGGCATCGGTTTCCCCAGCAGTCTGGCCCGGGGGGGCATCACCAGGCAGAGGGGTCATGGGCTCCTCTGTTGCCCCATCACTTAGGGGACCCTCCAGGGGCTCTGCAGATGCCTCGGGGGGCTCTGTGGGCCTGGGGGGGAGGCGGGGGGCCGGCAGATCCCCAAAGGAGCCCTGCAGCATGGCAGTGACCCGCTGCCGGTCCTCCCGGCACTGCCAGCCCGCCCCGCTCTCTGAAAAGGCACCGGGTGTTTGGAGCAGTTCGAGGGGGGCCCCCACATACACCTCCCGCTCTGAAGCGGTGAAGAGCAACGGGGGGGCGGCAGGGGGCAAGGTGGGCAGGCAGAGGGCCAAGCAGCGGCGGGCAGCAGCATCCTCTGCATCCTCCTTGGGAGACGGGGGCCTGGGGGGGGAGGCTGCTTCTCCTGCGTGGTCCTCGGGAGCTGCGAAGGAGCTGGAGCCGGTGCAGGAGCAGGAGGTGTCCAGCAGCTCCGGGGGGGAATCCTCGGAGGAAGCAGTGGGAGCATCCCGTTCCTCGGGGGCTCTGCTGGTACTCCCAGGGGGATGCACCATTGTCTCCTGTGCCGTGGGACACGTGGTCACTGGTGGCTCCAGGGATGCGTTGGCTGAGGCTGCCACATCCACCGGATCCTCACTGGCATCGCAGGGGGACATGTCCTGTGGTGGGGAGGATGGTGCCAGAACGCTGGGCATCACTGGTGGCACCCAGTCAGGGTGAGTGGATGCAGTGTCCGGCTCGTCCGGTGGGAATGGTGTCACCAGTGATGCCAGACTGGTGGCCATGGTGTCCGGCTCATCCAGTGAGACTGGTGTCACCAATGGCACCACGTCAGTGGCCACAGTATCCAGCTCATCTGGTGGGATCGGTGTCACCAGTGGTACCATGTCAGTGGCTGCAGTGTCCGGCTCATCCGGCAGGCTGGGTGTCACCAACGACACCAGGTTGGTGGCCATGGTGTCCGGTTCATCCAGTGGGATCGGTGTCACCAATGGTGCCATGTCAGTGGCTGCAGTGTCTGGCTCATCTGGCAGGCTGGGTGTCACCAACGACACCAGGTTGGTGGCCATGGTGTCCGGTTCATCCAGTGGGATCGGTGTCACCGATGGTGCCATGTCAGTGGCTGCAGTGTCTGGCTCATCCGGCAGGCTGGGTGTCACCAATGACACCAGGTTGGTGGCCATGGTGTCCGGTTCATCCAGTGGGATTGGTGTCGCCGATGGTGCCATGTCAGTGGCTGCAGCGTCTGGCTCATCCAGCAGGCTGGGTGTCACCAGTGACACCAGGTTGGTGGCCATGGTGTCCGGCTCATCCAGTGGGATAGGCATCACCAGCGGCACCAGGTTGGTGGCTACGGTGTCTGGCTCATCTGGTAGGTTGGGTAACACCAATGGCACCAGGTCAGCGGCCATGGGCTCTGGCTCATCCAGTGGGCTGGGTGTCACTGGTGGCACCGGGCTGGGTGTCACTGATGGCACCAGATCAGTGGCCATGGTCTCTGGCTCATCCGGCAGGCTGGGTGTCACCGGTGGTACCAGGTTGGTGGCCACAGTGTCCTGCTCAGCCAATGGGCTGGCTGTCACCGGTGGTACCAGGTTGGTGGCCACAGTGTCCTGCTCAGCCAATGGGCTGGCTGTCACCAGTGGCACCAGGTTGGTGGCCATGGTTTCTGGTTCATCCAATGGGGTGGGTGTCACCAGTGGCACTAGGTTGGCGGCCATGGTGTCTGGCTCATCTGGCAGGCTGGGTGTCACCTGTGGCACCAGGTTGGTGGCCACAGTGTCCGGCTCACCCGGTGGGCTGGGTGTCACCAGTGGTACCAGGTTGGTGGCCACGGTGTCCGGCTCATCTAGAGGGCTGGGTGTCACCAGGTTGGTGGCCAGACTGTCCAGCTCATCATGGCCATCAGTGGCTGCCAGCTCGGTGCTGTCCACTCTCACAGTGCCAAGCTCATGGTCACTGTCACCAACATCATCACCATCATCATCATCACTCCCAGGGCCACCCTGGGGCTCCCCGTTAGCTGGTGCCACATCATCCTGCTGCACCCCATCAGTTTGGGGGTCCCTGGAGCAGAGGCTCGGGGGCTGCAGGACACTGCTGCTCTCCCCTGGCTCCATGCTGGGCCCCTCTCCCAGTGCTGCCATGACGGAATCATCCTTTGCCACTGGCTCCTCCTCAGCACCCAGCATTGCCGCTGGTTCCTCTGGGAGCTGAGAGGGTTCTGGTGGGGGACACTCCCTGGGAACAGGGTTTGGCTCCCATGGGACGTTGTGCTCCAGAGTTAATGCTTCCTCCAGCTCTGAGGAGGAAGAGGAAGACGTGAGGAAGGTCTCGCCATCTGGCTGCACGCTGCCTTCCCCAGAGGGTGCTGGGGGGGTCACGCTGCCATCCTGCTCCTGCATCCCTGGCTCCATGGTACTGATGTCCTCCCTGATGGCATCCTCCACACTGGGCATCACGCTCGCCGGCTCCTCACCTCTGCTGTGCTGCGGGGACCCCTCTGGTGACCCATTGCCATCAGGGGCCACCCCGGCGTGAAGGTGGAGCTCGATGCCGCCGTCCCCAGCAGCACTGGTGCCGGGGTGCGCAGTGACGGTGCCAGGGGGAGCCCCCTCGGCCCCCATGGCGTGGCGCTCGGTGCCATAGAGCCGCTCGTCCTCCTCGCCATCGTAAGCGGCCGAGTCAGAGGAGGCGGAGGTGTCATCACGGAAGGCGAAGGACTCATCCACCCCTTCGGTGATGGAGGTCTCTGACAGCGAGCGCAGGAAGGAGGCCGAGGTGCTGCCACCTTCCTCCTCCTCCTCCTCTTCTTCTTCCTCCTCATCATCCTCATCCTCCTCTTCCTCCTCGCCGGTCAGGGGCAGCAGCGCTGTGCCGGCGGGCAGCGGGGTGATCTCCACCGCCTCAGCCTGGAAGAGCAGGCTGCCGCGGAAGGGCAGCAGTGCCGCCGGGATCAAGCCCGCACCGGGCAGCCCCTCACCCCCCATGTCCCACTCCTCATCCTCCTGTTCGTCCTCCAGCGTCTGCCCATCACCACCATCAGCCCCGGGCAGGGCGAAAAGTCCATCTTCCTCCTCATCCTCCTCCTCGGGAGACGGCGGGGTGAAGGCAGGGGGGTGCTCCAGGCAGGGGGACAGAGCTTCCACCTCCACCATGCCTTCAGCCTCAGCTTCAGCCACTGCCAGTGCTTCGGCCTCGGCCACCAGGTTGGGGGAGCAGGACGGGGAGGTGCTGGCTGTGCCGGAGGACCCCCAGCTGCCCCCCTCGGCCGTCATGTAGGACCCGGAGGGGGATGTCGGGGGCGAGCAGAGCCCCTCGCTCTCCCCGTCCGTCTGCTCCTCGGAGGGAGGCGGCAGCAGCCGGGACCCCCCGACCCGGATGGGGGTGGAGGGGGCCGTGAAGAAGAGGTCGGGGTCCATGGCGGCAGCAGCTGGGGTTCTCCCGGAGGGGGGCTCAGCCACTTGGCGCTGGGGGGGATCTTTGGTGGGCGCAGGGAAGGGGCAAGGCACAGCAGGCAGGGGGCCCCCCCCCCGGAGCTCGGGGTCGGTGGGGGAGTGCGTCTCCTCCCCCATGACGATGCGGGTGTCCAAGGGGTCTGTGGGCAAGGGGGGCCGGCAGGACTCGCCGGGGGGGGCAGCAGCAGGGGGGCCGGGGTCGCAGCTGGCCCCCTCGGGCTGCGGGCGAGCCTCCTCCTTGGTGGGCATCGGTGGCGGGCCTGGGGCCGGCGGGGGGGCTGTGGAGAGAGGGGGGAACCCCCGTCAGTACCAGGGCACCCTGGGGTGGGGGGCACCCTTCCAGGACGGTGCCATCCCCCTCTATGGGGGGAAAACAGGGTGACCCCCACCCAGAGCTCTTGGGGGTCACCACAAGGTTGGGTAACACTGGGTGGGGGGGACACCAATAGCTCCCTCCAGCCCCTCTCTACATGTGAAGGATAGCACTGTATTAAGGAAAGGGGGACACTCAGGTGTCCCCAAAGCAAGGGGACCCTCTTCATGGTGGCGGGGGGGGGGGGATAATACACCCCATATCCCCCCACCTCACAGCATGACCCCTGCAGGGAGCTCTGTGCCCACCCATGCACCGAGTGTGCGGGTCCTCAGCCACTCATTACCCAGGTAGGGAATGCTGCGGGCATGGAGCATCACAGCATCCTCCCCCTGCCATGAACACCCCAAAGCCCTTCCCAGCAGTGCTCCCCACATTACCTGGGGTCCCCAAGGGCAAGCCCATAGGGAAAAGCAAGCAGGACCCACCTCCAGCTCCAAACACAGCAAAGCTCCATATGCCCCCCCAGGGGGCTTTATATAGGGGTGAGGGGGCGGGGCACGGCCGAGGGGGATGCTGGGAAGGGGGCGGGGCCTCACCTGGGTATTTAGCAGGTGCTTCCCCCCCCCCCCATAGACCTAGGGTGGTTCAGTCCTGCTGCGTTGCCCTTGGGAGCTGGGGGGGTGCTCAAAGGGTTAACGGGGGGTGGCTCTACCCTATGAGGGATACTGGGATCACCTTAAGCCTTCCCTGCTGCTGTTTGTCCAACCGCCGGCTCCCCCTATACCCATTGGGGGGTGTTCTGGGGTTCCCGTGATCCCATCCACACAAAGGACCTTGTGCCCCCTTGCAGGGGAAGCCCTGATTTCCCTCCTCCCCGTGCGCAAATCAGCCCCTCACCCCCTTTTCGGGGGGATCATTGTACCCCCCATATGTGGCTCATGGGGAAGGGGGGGGGGAACTGAGGCACAAGGGGAAGGCGGCACTGGGACAACCCCCCCCCTCCCCCGCTGTCCTCAGCCCCCCAGGGGATGCCGGAGCGGGGTGACCTTGGGCCGCGGCTCTGCATTGCCCGTGCCTCAGTTTCCCAACCCCGTTGTCCCTGGTGGGCTGGGATGGTGCGGGGGGGGGGGGGCTCAGCCTCCCCGGGGCACCGAGACCCCCTCCGCGTCCCGGCGGGGCTCCCGGTGTGGGGAATGGGGTGGGCACAGCCCGGGGCTGGGCACTGGGGGTGAAGAGGGAGGTGTCCCCAAAGGGGTGTCCCCAAAGTCACCTCCCGCCGTGCTCCGGGGGTGCCGGTACCGGAGCCCCTCAGCGGTGCTGGCTGCCGAGAGCAGCTGGTGCTGCCGGCCCTGTGTCTTCCATCCCTCCTGCTCCTGCCTCCATTGCATCCCTCCATCCTCCCGCTCCATCCCTCCATCCCGCATCCCTCCATCCCCGCGGCCTCCCCTCGGCCTCACCTGCCACCGATCCCTCCGGCATTCCGTTTTCCTTCTCCAATCCCCCCAGCCCTTGGGTTTTCACCGATTCTACGGGCATGGTGATGCCAGAGCCCGGGCGGCCGGCCCGGGCGGCCGCCTGCCCACCCAGCTCAGCCACCTTTGGCTCGGGCTGGACGAAGGCGGCTGCGCCGGCAGGAGCGGAGCATTAGTGGGGCTCGGGCGGGGGGGCCGGCGGCCGGATCAGCCCCGTCATCCCAGATGATGTCAGCAGGATTTTTTTTCCCTGTTTTTTTTTCCTCCCGTTCCCTTCCCTGCCTTTTCTCTCTCTCCAGTATCTTTTTCCCTTGTATTATATATCCCTCCGGCAGGGAGAAAGCGGGGTGTGTGCCAGGCACTGCGGCGGTGGGAGGGGAAGGCAGAGCCCACCCCGTCACCGCCTGCATCAGCTCGGGGAGGGGGGGGACACACACACAACACACACAGGGAGTGGGGTCCCCCCCGGCTCAGTTTCCCCACCCGGGGTGGGATTGATGAGCAGGGGGGTGAAGGATGGATTTTGACCCCCTAAAATATAGGGATGAGCATCCAGAGGTGTCCTAGGGATCGGATTGTTTGCATCACTCCCCCCCTAAAGTAGATGCGTGCGTTTGGTGGTGGCAGGAGGATGGGGGGACGCCGGTGTCCCCTCCCTGCGTGTCCCCAGGGCATCACCCCGCGCCCGGGTACCGCTGGGGAGGTAGGATGGGTGCCTGCGCGGTCGCCATGGGAACGGCCCTTCTCCTCCTCTCGTCTCCGTGGTGATGGCGAGGAGGATGAGGATGGCTCCCTGGCAACACGGCGGGGGGTGGCGGTGGGACCCCTCTCTCTCTGGAAACGGTAGGGAAGAGATCCTGACGGATGGATAAATGGCGGTGCTGGTAGGACAGGTGACGCCCCCAGACCCCCAGTGACCCTTGGGAAGAGGCAGCCTCTGCCGCAGGACGCTGTGGGGAAACTGAGGCACAGCCCCAGGGCGAGGGGGGGCCGCCTGGTGCCGGGCATGGAGCGATGCCGGTGACGCCGGTGCCAGGAGCAGCCCCGAGCCATGACTCAGCAGCTCCAGAACCGCCACGGCCTCTGCCACGGGAGGCAGAGCCAGCACAGGGCTGCAGCCCACAGTGCTGCAGGCGGGGACACACAAGCACACGAGGCTGTGCCCCACAACCAGAGGAGATGGAAGGGACGTGCCAAGGAAGAGCAGATGGTCACTAATCCAGCCCCAAAGCCACTCCTGGCACCCGGTGCATCACGGCACAGAGGGTTTTCGTGGCCCATCTTGTTCCCCTAACCCAGGTTCACGTGTACTGTGGGACGCTGTGTGTGTGCTGTGGTAGAAGGGGAAGCTACAGAGGCACCAGGCCACGTCTGGGCAGGATCTAACCCTTCCCAGTTACACTCTCCCATATTCCCAGGGCACCAGACCTCTCCCACACCTGTTCAATGTGTCCCACTGCTCTGGGTGGAAGCTTCACAGCACCTGAACCAGGTGTCACAGCCCATCCTCCCTCCCCTCTGGCACTGCACAGCCGCCTGGGGACAAAGCCCTGCTAATAAAATGGGACTAAGAGAAGACAGGATGGCTCTTAATCCTTAGCTCAGCTCAGGCTGGCTTCCTCTGGGCACTGAGCCACAGCTGTGTGACAGGCATCCTGCTGAGCATCAGCATGAAGCTGTCTCCCTCCCCAGGAAGAGGCCAAGCTGTGTGGCCACCAGAAGAGACACCAACCAGCCCTGACCCCCACCACCCACCCAGCCTGCAGCACTGTACAGCGATGGGTTTATTCAAACACGTTTCCAACACAGAGGTGCTGCTGGAGCCACGGGGCAGTGCTGGGGTTAGCTCGCCATCTCCGTGGCCAGGGCCTTGTTGAGCTTGTCTTTGAGGTAGGCTGTCCGCTGCCGCTCCGCCTTCAGGTCCAGGAACTCGTAGTGGGGCACCTGCAGCAGGATGGGGCGAAGTAGAGATGGAGTCAGAGCCCTGAGATGCATAACAGCATCCTCAAGGAGTCTCTCCCACTGGGACATGGGGCACAGGCAGCCCATAGGCTGGTCCCCATCACAGCAGAGGTAGGCACTGAACTTGAGGCAGCCATGTGGATGGGTGAGAGCACCCAATGGTCCCATCCGGCAGTGGCATTGGCACCCAGGGAACGAACCACAGACAATTCAGGACTGTCCCCAAATTAACCCGCGTGACCACCAATGAACAACGGGGCTTCTGTGAGCAGCCGGGATGGCACAAAGCACTGGGACGGCCCTACTGACCACCCTGCCCCTTGCAGAGGAGGATGTGGGGCAGCACCTTCACTGTGAGGAGGCTCAGGGACCACCTGAGCACCAAACCGTGTTTAGTTTTCCATGTGGATGCAGAGTACGTGCAGGGCTCCATGTCCCTGCTGCCAGCCCATCCCATCCTTCTCCCTGTGCCTGTCCCAGCCTGGTGAGCTGCAGATGAAGTGTTTATTTGGAGGGCACGCAGCTGGGGGAGAGGCTCACGTGCCCAGCACTTGCTCTCTGGCTGGAGGGTGATGGTTCAAGCTGTGTTAGAACACTGGCACCAGCACGTCGTTCCTCAGTGGTGCCTCTGCCAGCCTGTACGAGGGAGCAGCCGTGTCTGGGGGGATCCCACCACCCACCCCTGCCTCTATATTTAGCAGGGCTGAAGCTGCAGGAAGCAGCACTTCCCTTCTCCTCCTCCTGTCTCCCTGAGCCTTCCCAGCCAGCCAGAGTGGGGGATTATGCAAGAGGCTGGAGAGAAACAGCGGCGGTGAACCTCGAACCTCACTTCACATCAGCCTCAAAGTTTGGCAGTGAGCTCAGAGAGCTGGAAGGAACACGCTGGGGAAGGGCTGAAGCTCAGGGTTCTCACATGGAAGAGCATCGGACAGGCAGGGGAGATCACAATAATGCTCTGGGGTGACGCATGGCCCTCCAGCCTTGAAAGAGCCACACAGCTTGGGCAGTGCTGAGCCCAGGCTCTGCAGGGCAAGGGGCAGAGGGATGGCTCCCTGCCCATGCTGGCAGCACGCTGAGCCACCCTCCCTCCTCCCCCAGAGCAGCCAGTACCAGAGCAGTGCTTGCTGCCTGCCAGGAGAGCTATAATTACCTCCAGAAAGCTAAATAATGCATGACCCCATGGCTCCAGCGCAGGGGATCAGCACCCTAAGACCTTGTCTGCTGTCCTCCTTGATTACCAATACCCCCACACCACCTTCAGGCTGCCTGGCAGGTGGCCTGGAGGGGATCACAGCAGCTAATCCCAGTGACAGCAGGCAGGAGGGCAACCTGCTGAGCCATCCTCATGGAGCTGTGGGCACCAGGGAGCGCTTGGGGCTGGCCTTGGGGTTTTGCAGGACCCAGAGACACCAGGAAGGTGGGGGGGGGGGGGGGGTTACAGAAGCCAGACCCCCCTCCATGAAGGTGTCTGCTCCTCCATCTCCATGGAATCAGAGATCCCTCTCTACCCACGGCTACTCACATCCACCACGACGAAGCCGGCTGCCTGGATGTGGCGCCGGGCCATGACGAAGCGGCCCAGCAGGTCCTTGCTTCTGTTGCTGAAGTTGGGGAACTCCCACCGGAGGAAGGCAATCCTAGGAGATGCAAAGGGGAGCGGGAGGCTGTGAGATGAAAGGCTGGCCATGGGCACCATAAGCAGAGCTGGCAGCAGCACTCAGATCCCAAGGCAGCCATGGCAGAAGGGCCCGCTCCAGCTCTGCTGATTGCCCTGTGCCAGTGGGACACAGATTTATCCTGCTGGAGCCATTACCCTGCCTCTGAGCTATCCAAGAAGCACTAGGACAGCAGCTCAAGTGAAATTTATCCACCATCCGTGCCTGACAGCAAACTGAATGGGGTGATGCTGCCTTTTCCAGGCAGGAAGGAGGCAGCTCAGGGCCCTGCAGGCAGCCAGGCTCCATAGCAGACAGACCTGGCAAAGGCTTTCTTCAGAGGGAAAACCATCGGCACAACCTGTATGTGACCCCCTTCCCTTGCTGTGCTGCCACCAGGTTATCTGGCCAGAGCAGCCCCTCACTACAAAATGCTACCCTGGGTGGGGATGGCACAGCCTTACCCCAATTCTGTCCAGTGCCCACCCCTTCTGCTCCCAAACAAGGGGGCACACAGCTGGGCATCACATCCTTGGCACACATCACTGGCTGTGGTGACCGGGAGGCATGGAGCCCGCAGCTCCCCCCCACCACAATGGCAGAGCCCTCCTTCTCCCTCTTCCCCCTGCAAGCTCCTGCCCAGCTGGCAGCCACAGCTGAGCCCAGACCCACCTCCTGGCACCTGATGGCAACAGGTTTGTCCCTTCTGGGCAGGGCAGATGGGGAGCAGCAAAGTTCTTCACAGGGAGAGGTTTATTTTCGCTGTTCACCACCATCTCAGCATCTGCATGGAGAGGGGGGGAACACAAGGACTCCTGAAATCCCACCTGGATGCTGCTCACACACCATGTCTCTCAAGACTGGTGATGCAGAGCATGCAAGGTCACACTACTCCCTTCCCAGAAAACCCATCCTTGCTGAAGCTGTGGAGCACCTCTGCACATACAGCCAGGGATGGAGTCTGCTTCCCAAGCATCTCCTCAGGCAGAAGACATGTCCATAGCCTGATTTTAGCCCAGCATCCCATGGGGAAGGGGATGTGGGGCTCATGGACCACAGAAGTGGCTGTGGCAGCCATTTGGCCAATCCTTGCCATGGAGGAGGCATGGATCGAATTTGACAGGGCTGCAGGAGAGCAAGGAGCTGGGGGAGCCTGGGGTGGGCTGCAAGAGCCCAGGGTAAAGCAGAGGAAGGGTGAGTAGGGCCAGAAGGCTCTCACCAGCCTCGATGCTGGTTGGCTGCAGGAGGAAGGCATTCCTCCTCCATCTGCTCCCCACAACTGTGCCCTGGGCTGCGGTTTCTGCTCTGCCATGAGTTGGAGGAAAAGATGAAACAAGGCAGGGCAGCTGCAATGAGGAGGCATGAGGCTGGAGAATGAGGGGGGTTAAACCCTGGTAGCTGTATCTGAGCCCTCAAGTTCAACTCCCTCCACTGCTGGGGTCCCGCTGCTGCCTGTAGAGGGGGCAGAAGAGGCACTCACCGATCTGCCAGCCGTAGATGGTGCGTGCATCAAAGCGCCCGTTGTCCTGGCTCCCCAGCACCCCCACCAAGGCCTCCCGCAGGCTGCTCTGCAGCAGGGTCACCTTCTCCCCTGCTGGCTCTGCCACGTTCAGCATCTCCGGCGGCAGGAATGGCCCCCGATAGTCAGGGCTTTCCAGCTTGGCAGCAGCATTGATATGAACAAGCTTCAGCTGTAAGTTTCGGGCCTTGAGGGACTGATCACCTGGTGGAAGGAGAGAAACAGAGCTCGGACATGGCTGAAAGCCCTGGCTCTTCATCTGGTGGCCTGTGTAGCCCGTGTGACTGCAATTCCTGGTTCCAATCCCCCCATGACGGTTCCCTGCCTACTGGCATAGAGGTACAGTCCACCAATGGCCAAATGCTGGGGGGGCTTGCAGGAAGATGGCAAAGCCAGAAATCCCTTGTTTGGCAGGGACAGCCCCACAGAGGCCAGTGTCTGTGGTGTGATTTTGTTCCCAGTGTCCCATGGGAAGGCAACATGGGGCTCACAGACCACAGAAGTTGCTGTGGCAGCCGGCTGGCCGGTCCCCACCACGGAGGAGGCAGGGATCGAATTTGACAGGGCTGCACCTCCCCAGCAGTCACCATTTGGTGAGGCAATACAAAGCCCTCCAGTCTTGACAGGTTCCCTTGGCTATCACTGTCTTGTTCTCCTCCTCCCCCATCACACACAGGCACAAATGCACAGCCCAGGGGAGCTGCTGGAGGCCATGGCTCTCATTAGCTCAACTCTCCTGGTGCTGCTGCCCTGCACTCTTCATGCCTGGGTAACCCTGCATGGAGCTGTGGGGGACATGTTATAGCCACCCCTAATGAGATCTATTTCCTCATGGTTCACAGAATTATAAAATCACTTGGGCTGGAAAGGACCTTAAAGCCCATCCAGTTCCAACCCCCTGCCATGGGCAGGGACACCTTCCACTAGACCAGGTTGCTCTAAGCCCCACCCAACCTGGCCTTGTTAACAAGCTGTTAACTCAAATTTAGATGGACCAGGCTCAGCACCCCCACTTCTTGTGGTCTGAGGTTCCTGGGCCCTGTCCCACTGTCAGAGATGCCCATCTCACCTTGGATCTGAGCGTGGAAGTCAGGTGCCAGCACTTGCTGCAGGTAGGGAGCCTTGGCCTGCTGTAGCACGCAGAGTGACCACACCAGATCTGTCAGCAGGTGAGGCTCCAGGCTGTGCAGCTGGCCCTGGAGCGCCTCATGGACCTGCAGAGAGGGAAACCAAACAGCTCGGCTCAGCACAGTGCTGCTGACATCTCGGTCTTGTGGACAACACACAGGTCTGGCAGCTTGACAGATCCCTGAGGCCTTATGGTGCAACTGATGTGCACCATCTCCTCTACAGCAGTACTTCTTCCCTGGGTTATCTACAGAAGGGAAGACATTAAGATCACTCCAATGTGTCCGTGCAGCTCACGAGCTGTGGTTTGCAGGCCCGGGATGCTGCATCACTGCAGGGTAATGGATCACTGCAGCCAGCCCTGCCACAAGGCAGTGTTCAGGAAAAGGAGGGCTGGAGGCGACAACCTCATCAGGATCCGCAGCTACAACAGAGCTGGAAGGGTCTGAGGCTGTGTGGGTGGTGTCACGGTGTCTGCCCAGGAATCACAGCAAGAGCCTGGAGGTCTGCACCCTCCCGGGGCTCTTCCTTTTCTACGATGTCTCAAAAATAAGTAGTTTTGCACTTGCTACAAAATCCCCCTTCACAGGACCATGACTAATGCTGACAGTGGGAGCCCTGGATGCTACTTCTCCACCTTGTCCTTCTCACTGTCCCAGGGAGACCTCCTGCTACCCAGGCTGGCCTGGCCACAAGGGATGGGCTGCCCTGCGGTGGCACATAGGGGCCTGCCAATTAGGGACACCCATATCTGATATCCTGGGCTGCACCACCTGCAGCGTGACCAGCAGGTCGAGGGAGGGGATTCTCCCCCTCTGTTCCACTCTGGTGAGGTCCCACCTGCAGTCCTGCATGTGAACATCCCCATGCTGCTTGTGGCTGGCAGAAAAGCACCCCTGCAGGGCCAGTCATGGACTAACTGGTTCAGCTGTTGCCCACACGCAGCCAGGGGAGCACAGTGAAGGTTTTTCAGCCTAGCCAGAGTTCTGGGCTCCCTTTTCCCATTCCCCACACCATTTACAGCTGCCTCAAGCCACCCAACAGCCATTTTCACACAGGGATGTGCTAGAAGGAGATCTGCAGCCTCCCTACCAACAGAGTTGATGAAGAGGGGGAAAGGAGGAAGAAGGTTACCATGTTGAAGAAATCCTCACTTCCACTGGGCTGGAAGTTCAGGCGAGCAAAAGACAGGATGATACTGCACAGATGGGTGACTGACAGCTGCTTGGTGTTGTCCAGGGCATACTAGGGGCAAAAGCAGAGGTTTAGGTTTGTCCTGTATCAGTCTAAAATCAGGGAAACACTGAAACTGTCAGCCAAGGATGCACACAGCCCCGTGGCAAGATGGGAAAATGAGAGCAAAGATGTTTTAGGGCTTCCCTGGGATTTTATCCTGGCACAAGGGAAAGCTGTGAGTGGAAGCAGAGCTCTGGAATATTCCAGAATAGATGCAAAATGCAGGCACATAAACTGGGGCAGAGGAGCAGCGCTGGCGCTTGGGGCTGGAGGCTCAGACAGAGCTGAGACCAGCCCAGCTCCACACAGATCCCCAGTGCTGACTTTAGCAGAACATGATAATCAAGTCCTGTCACACTCAATTACAGCCACTGGCTGGGTAGGGAAAACAGTGATGACATCCCAGAGAGCATCCTGGGAGAGGTGATGGAAAACTGCTCCCACCTCCAGGAACTGGAGTGGGTCATGGTTGCCCTGGTGCCAGTGGGAGCTCCCCAGCCCTCCCCAAACCTCCTCCTCCTCCTCACCTGTGCAATGGCCTCAAACAGTGGCAGGCTGAGCCACTTGAGGAGGGCGAAGGATCTGATGCAGCGCGTCACCTCAACGGGCGTCATGGTGGGGATGTGGGGTTGCAGGTCGGTCGCTATCTTCTGGAAGACCTGGGGCTGGTGGAAATTCAGTTTTCCTTAAAGGAGCAAAGAGAAAGGGGCAGCCACTTACAAGGAGCTGGTATGGGAGCTGTGCCTGGACGGGAGGTGGCAGCACAAGGAAAAGCACGAAGCTGTTCACTTGGAGCAGAGTGGTACTGCCCCCCCCCCCCCGCAGTTGCCTTGGCCCTATCCTTTCTGGTCAGACCAAGTCTCTACCACATCCTGCTGCACTCATCACCTCCCAGTCCTGGTGCCAACTCATGGCTCCAGCCTCCACATACTGCTGGTAGCAGAGTCTGACTCCAGTGTCTCTATCTACAGATCCTGGTCTGGCCAGAAGGGCCCTGAACTCCCTAAGGCTGTCAGAAACCTCATGAGGTTCAACCCTGCAATGATCAGCAACCAGGAGCACCAAGACCTGGAGGGGCCTGGGTCAGTGTGGACCAGCCAGGAGGGGACAGTCCCCACAAGAGGAGCACAGGCAGGGTCCGAGACCGGCTGCAGCAGCAATGACAGGTACAAACCATCCCCTCACAACAGTGTGGCAGCTACAAGCATTGAAGAGAAAGGTCAGCACAGAGTCCTGTCCAAAAGCATCTCCCCTGCAGTGGCTACAGCACTGCCAGAACCTGTCCAAACCATGTCCAGCCATTGTAGTTGCCCACTTTGTACATTTTAAGGCTGGGGAACTGCTGGATTAGCTTTGTGTATGACCCAGACTTATATATACTGTCCAGCTGCCCTTCCTTAGCTGAAGGACCTACAGCCCTGCCTCTGAGAACGGCACCCGGCATGGGTTTGGAAGACGTAGCACATGGAGCATCCACCACTCTCCTTGAAACTTGTTCCAGATTAACCAATTTACCAAAGCTGGTTACATCAACGAGAGAAGTACAAGCTCCTTCCAAAACCAGGTCTACTGGGTTATTCCTTTATTTTAAGGGTATAGCTAACTTATGAAGGCTGTCCAGGCCACAGTGGCTGTCAGAAGAGCTGTTCCCACCACCAGAAGCTGGGCAATCAACTGAAGGAGGGCTCCTCCTTGACTCTCCTGGCTTCCTTTATCTGTCCTTGTTTGTGTTTTCCACTGGCTACCAACAGTAAGAGAACAGAACCACGTAATATTGCACGGAAAGAGGAGCCAGAGAACTAAGGATCTTAAGCTAAATTAACAATCAGTGCTACTATGCTGTTTATAGACCTGCTGTGTGCTGGGTCTGTGACCATCATGTATCTGGTGGCTCTGGTCTAGCCTGGGGCCAGGAACATCACCATGATGGCTGTAACCACCCCTGTGTCTTGCTAGTGTTTGTACACTGCAGGGTAGAGGGGCTCCCTGACACAAGGACCACTCTTCCAAAGTGCACTCTCATCTCAAATCCCCTCCTTTCAACATGTTGGACGGAAAATGGCATATTTGGGTTCATTCTACCTGTGCTTGGAGCTGGAACTACCTTATTGTGCTGGATGGTATGTTAGGTCCAGCCTAATGCACGCCCATGAGCCTTTATCTGACTGTGGCAGCAATATGCCCAAAATCAACTGGACTCTACCGCCTGTAACATCCAGCAGGTCCCAACACAACCATGTTCCTTACCATAGGCAAAAATTAGGTCCATCAGGACGTTGAGGCTGAGCTCAGAGTGTTTCTGAATCAGGTGGTAGGACATGGCTCGGAGCAGAGGCACGCAGCGCCGGTTCTGGTAGGCCAGAGCCAACGTTATTTTCCGGATGTCATCGGGGTTGAACTGTTCAGCGAGCTCCAGAGCCTGCCAAGAAATGTTTGGAACAGCCATGTAAAGGGAAACCACAAAACTTGAGTACCTGGAGTCCTGCATCTAGCTCAAGTGAGTCCAGAGGCCACAAAGATGCTATGAGGCCTCCAGCACCTCTGCTATGGAGACAGGCTGAGAGAGCTGGGCTTGTTCAGCCTGGAGAAGAGAAGGCTCCAGGGACACCTTAGAGCAGTGCCTAAAGGGGCCAACAAGAAAGCTGGAGAAGGGCTTTTGCCTAGGGCAGGTAGGGAAAGGACAACGGGGAATGGCTTTAAACTGACAGAGGGGAGATGGAGATAAGATCTGAGGAAGAAGCTCTTCCGTGTGAGGGTGGTGAGGCCCTGGCACAGGTTGCCCAGAGAAGCTGTGGCTGCCCCATCCCTGGCAGTGTTCAAGGCCAGGTTGGACAGGGCTTGGAGCAACCTGGTCTAGTGGAAGGTGTCCCTGCCCATGGCAGGGGGTTGGAACTGGGCTAGTTTTAAGATCCCTTCCGACCTAAACAATTATACATCTAGGAAAGCAAGGTGCAGATCCAGCCTTCACACAGAGCTGCTACCAGCTGAGCCCCTCCATGGCTGATGGGGACTGGAACCAGCAGCAAGTATTTAGCACATAGTGAGGCTAAGCAGCTGGGAGGGAGTGTGAGGGGAAGCAGACCCTTTTTCAGCAGAATCTCCCTGCTGCCGGTTCTGCCTCCTGCAGCAGGTGGGACCTCAGCATCCACTCCATCCATAACATGCTGTCGGGCAAAGACTGACAGGGCAAAGGCATCCGCTGGTGGATCAGCACCCACTTTCCACTGTAATTTCCATGTCATTTGCAGGACACAAACCCAACATCATTAATTTGGGTTCTGCATAAGCCAACAACCCCATCAGATCCAGCTACAGCACTCTGCCCCGCCACATGCTGGTGTCTGCAGCATTTATTTATCCCCAGGGTCCAGGCAGAGGGACAGTGGGGCTCAGGAGCTACAGATGTTGCTGTGGCAGCTGTTTGGCCAGTCCCCAGCACGGGCTGGATGAGGACTGAATTTGACGCAGCTGCATTCAGGCCTCCTGCAGCGGTTCTCACCCAAGAAAGGACATTTCCCTACTCCAGTGAGGAACAGGGATGCACTGAGCCTGTGTGGAATTAGGGTTCCCACATGCAATGGGCTGAAGGTGATGGGACTTTCCCGCTGTTGTCACCTGCAGGGAGGTCGTCTGTCTGAAGAGAATGGAGATGAAAGTGAGAGCCCAAGCCCGTACCTTGTCCTCCAGCCGGTCCATCAGAGCTGGGGAGATGTGCCCGACCCTGCCCATCAGCATCACCACGGTTCGGGTGCCCTCAAGCTCAGTCCAACGCAGCTCCAGCTTCTTGATGATCTCATTCAGCAGCTGGCTCTCCTTCTCCTGCCTGACCACCAAGAACTCTGCCAGGGAGGCAAGATGCTTGAAGGTGAAGCGCCGCAGCCGCCACAGCACCTCCTGCTCCACTGACTGCATCTCCCTGCTGTTTCTGTCCATCCTCAGGGAGTAGAGGCTCTTCAGAAGGCTCACCAAGGTGTTATTCCATACGTGAGAAATCTGGCAGCAAAAAGAAGTAAGGGAAAGGTGTTGATCAGAGACAGCATGAGAGTATTGAGTTGCCAGTCATGCCAAACACCAGGCAATGCTCTCTTTATAGGAAGAAGCAATGAGGGGGAGGCAAGACAGACCTCCTTAGGCTGAGGACATCTAAGCTGTCCCTCACCATGACAGGAAACCTCTGCTCCCCCTCGTAGGTGTAGCCTGCATGCTCAGAATCAAACCAAAGTGACCCAGGCCCTGATGAAGAAGAGAAATCTCAATGCCTATATCAGAAGCTGAAGCCACACAAGGGTCCCAGCATGGATGAGCTGAGGAGTAAGCACACATGTCACTTAGAGAGCTCTCTCTGCCTCAGAAAAGAAGCTATACAGATTTGCTACCAGCTGGGTGGAATACTTACTCAGACTTCACCCTTCTCTCGAAGCATTTATGCTTCCTTGTGGTGTGACTGGTGAAATGAAGAGTGGTGGGGAAGAGTTATAACTCAGGAGCAGAAACTTGAGGGCCTCGGGGAGGAAACACCATGGGACTCCAACTCACCTCCACCCCTCATGTCAGATTAAACTTACCCTGAAAGCTCTGTTTTCTCTCCAGTGTCCCCAGAAGCATCTTCCCTGTAAGGCCCTGGCATGAGGCACTGGCACAGGCTGCCCCAAGAAGCTGTGGCTGCCTCATCCCTGGCAGTGTTCAAGGCCAGGTTGGACGGGGCTTGGGGCAACCTGGTCTAGTGGAAGGTGTCTCTGCCTGTTGCAAGGGGTTGGAACTGGATGAGCTTTAAGGTCCGCTCTAACCCAAACCATTCTAGGATTCTATTACAGGATTCTATGAAAGGAGGTTGGGCACGAATCCCACCAGCTGTTTGGAGCACCAGGACCTGCCCAGTCCATACTCTGCCCACTGAACTCTGCCTGCCCACCACTGGCTCTCTCACCAGCAGTCCCAGCATGAGGCAAAGCTCATGATTTTCCACCAGCCATTGGGCTTCCAGCTTTCACCTCTTTCAGCATTCATCAGTGAATGCTGTTTCCAGCCTCAGCTTCCCCAGCTGTGCTCTACTGCTGCTAGGCAGCACTAAAAGGCAATTACAGTCTGAAAGCTCTCCTGATTGGTATAAAACCAAATCTGATCCTTAGCACAACATTGTTTCTTATGGGCCCTTCAGAAAGCATCACTGCACCAGGTACCCTGGTACAGCGCACTGCACCTGTGCTTGACACAACATCCCAATGTTACAACATGACTGCAGAAATGAGGAGTTGCTTCGCAGTGTGGCTGTGCAGGAAGGAAGTGAGGCAGTGCTGTGAGACATTGAATTTCAGGCAGGAGGGACCATGAGGGTTTGGGCAAAGGCTTTAACTCTCTGGCCTGTCCAAACTCCATCACTTCCACCAGCATGGCAAATTCCTGAAGTTCAGCACCTCGGGCACAAGAATGACCTGAGCCCTGCCTCAGCGCTCTGCTAAAATGTAGAACAAAACCACATCAGGATGCAGCTGGGAAAGGAGCAGAGCTCATGATGTAGCCCAGTGCACTCAGGTCACAACAAGAACCAGACTGCTCCTCCAGCTGATGCTTCACCTTTTTTCCCCATTCACATGTACAAAACTCACCTCACTATGAGCCTTCCTCCTCAACGCTGTCCTGCCCCATGCCTCAGCTACTGTTCAAAATCTCTGGCTTGTGGACATAAGGACGTTGCAAGCCGATTAATTTCAGTTTCTCTGCACCAGTGTTTTTGCATCTACACAATGTTCAACTTACATTCACTTATCTACATCTGTGGCTGCAGTAACAGCTCACTGGAAAAGAACAAGCACGTCTGCAGCAAGTTTGCTTGCTTTACATCTCAAAATTCCTAGCTACACCCCCCTTGGCAGTTTCCAACACTGCCTCGCTTGTCGTATCACTTGTGCAGTGTGACAGCTTGGCTTTGCCAGCGCTGGGGCATCCCCTCTCCACCAAGGGGTCTTAAGGACCCTTTGCAAGCCCCTTTGATCAAATGGGGTGACAATGACACAGGACCAGTAAATCAGAAGGAGCAAAAATTTCAATCCAAATACAGTGGCAGAGAACCATTGCGGCCCATTACAAAGCTAAATGGGCAGCCTTCAGACAAATCCCACCTCTCTGCTACCCTTAGATGGGGTTTCGGAAGCAGAGATTATGGATAAAGATGAATACAAGGTGTCTACAGAACACTTGTACACTCAGGGCCCTACCAGGAGCACTGCCTGCTTTTTACCTGGTATTCCTTCCCCAAACTGGTTCTGCCACATGGAGGGAACTCACCTGGGAATCCATGATGCTGACAAGCTGCTGGAATCGCTTATCTAGCACAATACTCTCTGTTTCCAGCTTTTTTTCTGCTGCGAGCCGTGAAAGTTGAGTAATTATTAGGGAGGCCTGGTTGCTAGTAAGGGGATGGAGTTCAGCCAGCTGCAGGAGCTCCTGAGGACTCGTGGCTGTTTCAACCAGATCCCCGATCAATTTGTACTCTTGACTTCTGTTGTCCTCGGCCAGTTCTTTGACTGAGAATCCATCTGCCCAGCTGGAAGGGCTTGAAGTATGAAATGAAGCGAGAGGCGCTGGAGGCAGAGCTCTTGCCACCGCCACCTTCCCAGCCGGCACCAGCAGGGATGCCGGGACTGCCGAGGAAGGAGAGATTAAGGAACCGAAGTGCCGCCAGCAGCAGCGTCGCACCAAGCGGGCGGCCATGGTGGAAGGCCGGGGCTGGTAACCGGCTGGGGGTCAACACCACATGTCAGGAAAGCTGTGAAAGGAAGAGAAACACTTCAGGTACAGGAAAAGTTAATAAACACATGGTGGCCAAATTCTGGTAACGGTTGTGTTACTGCCTGTGGCAGGGGGTTGGAACTGGATGATCTTCAAGGTTCCTTCCAACCCAAAGTACTCTATGATTCTATGATTAGCAATACTGGATGCAAGGGGGCAATAAAAGGTTTCTGATGAAAACAAAACACTGCTGTGGTAGAGGCACTTCCCCGCTGGGGCTAAACTCCTGTCAGATCCCCTTAGGGGCTGCTGAACTCATGTGGCTTCCCAAGGTGGCTCGCAGCCACTTCAGAACAGCTGGCTGCAGGTCTGGTGCACACCCAGCTCCGCACCAGCCCTGACTAGGCCTCACCCGTCCCCCGCAGTGTTCAAGGCCAGGCTGGACAGGGCTTGGAGCAACCTGGTCTGGTGGAAGGTGTCCCTGCCTGTGGCAGGGGGTTGGAACTGGGTGAGCTTTAAGGTCCCTTCCAGCCCAAACCATTCTGGGATTTGATGATTCCCCTCCCCGCTGCTCCCGGTGTCCCCACACCACTTCCCTGGGCTCCCACCTCCCCTGCTCTGCCCGCGCACCTCACAGGCCCGGGGCCTAGCCCCGCCGCCGGTCGATCCCCCTTAGAGGCCCCACACCCCGAGCCCAGCCTTCCGCCCCAGCCTCTTGCTCTCAGCGCCCCCGGGCCCGCCTCTCCCCACCCCGCCGCAGGCCCCACCCGACCCGACCCGACCAGACTCGACTCGACCCGACCCGACCCGACCCGGCCCGGCCCGGCCCGGCCCCGTCCAGCCCTCCGGCCGCCGCCGCGCCTGACCTCGCCCGCCCCAGCCGCACGGCGGGCCGGCACGGAGGCGCCGCACGCATGTACGCCGGCGCAGCCTGACTGCGTCATACACCGCAGCAAGCGCCCATTGGCTTAGGAGGAGGCACTTCCGCTGCGCAGCGGCGGTGGGCGGTGAAGGCGGCGTGGTAGCCATGAGGCACCGGGCGTGGCGGCGGGTCCGGTTCCGGTGTGTTGGGGGATGGTTTGGGTTGGAAGGGACTTAAAGCTCATCCAGTTCCAACCCCTGCCATGGGCAGGGACACCTTCCACTAGACCCTGTTGCTCCAAGCCCCGTCCAGCCTGGCCTTGAACACTGCCAGGGATGGGGCAGCCACAGCTTCTCTGGGCAACCTGTGCCAGGGCCTCGCCACCCTCACAGGGAAGAACTCCTTCCTCAGATCTCATCTCAATCTCCCCTCTGTCAGTTTAAAGCCATTCCCCCTTGTCCTGTCCTTTCCTGCCCTTATCAAAAGCCCCTCTCCATCTTTCTTGCTGGCCCCTTTAGGCACTGGAAGCTGCTCTAAGGTCTCCCTGAAGCCTTCTCCAGGCTGAACAAGCCCAGCTCTCTCACCCTGTCTCCACAGCAGAGGTGCTCCAGCCCTTGGGACATCTTTGTGGCCTTCTCTGGACTTGCTCCAACAGCTCCATGTCCTTCTTATGTTGGGGCCCCAAAGCTAGATAGAGGGCTGCAGCAGGGTCTCAAGAGAGCAAAATACGGGGATAGGGTGGGTGAGCTCAGGCTGCTGTGAGCAGGAGGTGTGCTTGGGGTTGCTTCTCTACAACTCCAGGGGCTGAGCCCCCATGCTGATTCCTTCATCACCCTCCTCCTTCCTCAGACCCCTTAAAGCCCTATCACGTGCAGCCCTTTTGGCTAGAGGGCTTCTTGTGGGTTGGATTTCCCTGCAGCCCTCTCCAGGCTGCAGGGCTGATGGAGCAGCCGTGTCCTCCCCTTTGCTGTTGAGGTTGTCACCAGCAGAAGTTACCCATGTTCTGCCTCACCCACCCCCTGTGTTTCCTTTCCTGCTCTGTCCGTGTCCAAACAGATCAGGGCCCGGCTGTGAGAACTAATAAAAGGCAAATAAATCTGTGGGTTGCCAGGAATGAGGAGGGGCAGCTCAGTCTTGAGGTGGTCAAATAAAGTGGGGACTGATTTATGAGCAGGGTGTTTTCCGCAGCTCTGGGCCTTCGTGTTTGCTTTTGGGGGTGTTGCTTACCCCTGCTTCCAGCACAGGGTGAGGAGTTGGCCTGAGAGCACAGCTGTAGCTGTGTGGGATGTGATTTCCCCAACTAAAACTCTCCAAGCTTTTCCCTTTCTTGTTCCCAAAATGGCCTCACGGGATTTCATGTCTGTTGTGAAAGAGTGGAGCCTGCTCAAGGTTTATACAGGACACTTGAAACCAATACTTAGAGGTCTTGACACTGGTTTTGGTTGCTGCTAAATCCTAAGTTTGACCTAGTGCACCCTCCTGTGGGACCCAGCCTCTTGCATTGGGCATTGTCCCAATTTCTGCTCTCTACAAGTGTCCAGCACAGTGATCCTGCTTTCTGACCAGCTCCCCCCCTCAGGATCTTGAGCTTCACCATCCCGTGGTCACCACAGCCGATGCTGCCCTGACCTTCTCATGTCCACCAGCTCCATCCTGGTTTGTAAGCGGGAGGTCCAGTGGAGCACTTCTGGCTCCTCAGTTGCCTGGTTCTGGAGCCATCTTCCAGGCCCCCCATGGACTGATGCATCCAGTTCTGGACCAGCAAGTCAAGAAGGGCACAGACAGAGTGGAGAGGGTCCTGAGGAGGGCCAGGATGATGGCCGTAGGGCTGGAGAACCTGCTCTAGGGGGAAGATTGAGGGAGGTGAGTCTCTTCTCCCTGGAGAAGGCTTATGGGGACCTCATCCCAGTGGTGGAGGCTTTCAAGGAGCCATGAGGAGAAGACAAGGGACAATGGGTACAGTGAGAGGTTTCATCTCAATTTAGGTTATACAGTGAGTCATTCCCTGGAAGAACCTCCCCAGGGGCATGGTGGGGTCCCCATCACTGGAGGTTTTCAAGATGAACATGGGGTGCAGGACAATTCTATATAGGGTCCCTTCTCCATGGAAGTTTGGACCTTGTTGCACCTGGATCTTTCCAGGGCCAAGCTGGGCTGTCCCATAGATCTGTGATCGAGTGTCCATCCCTGGGGACTTCCCATGAGCT
This sequence comes from Pezoporus occidentalis, assembly GCF_034315485.1. Lineage (NCBI taxonomy): Eukaryota > Metazoa > Chordata > Aves > Psittaciformes > Psittacidae > Pezoporus > Pezoporus occidentalis. The sequence continues at coordinate 428,816 of NW_026916181.1, forward strand.
GTGACCTGGGTGCGCTTGTCCCTGCTTGATCTACAAGCTGCTGGCAGAGCGCACTCAACGGCTTTCACCAGCCACGCAGCTCTGAGCCTGCTGGCTGGCTTTGGGCTTCCACTCGCTGTGCATGGCAGTGCAGATGGTTGAGCAGAGGGTCATCTTCCGGGCAGGGTCCCTTGAGGTGCTCCTGGAGATTCCTGCTTGGCTTCGGAGAGGGCGGCCGCTCCCAAGGCTGGTGCTTGGTCAAACCCACCGTGTTTGCAGAGAGCTACAGGTGTCTTCATTGGCGGATGTTTCAACCGCCCAGCCATAAAACATCACCGGGGGCTGGAAAGCCCCGGCCGTGGGGCAGGGAGGATTCTTCATCCGGCCCCATGGGAGAATGGGGTTGAGAACAGAGGGTGTCACCCTCTGTCCCCACCAAACCCGGGTCAGCTCTGTGGTGGTCACCTGTAAGAACATCGAGTCCAACTGTTAACATGCCACTGCCAAGGCCACCACTAAATCATGTCAATCAGTGCCACATCTACATGTCTTTTAAATCCCTTGAGGGACGGTGCCTCCACCACTCCCTGGGCAGCCTGTGCCAGTGCTTGACAGCACTTTGGGGAAGAAATTTCTCGTAATATCCAATCTGTCCCTCCCCTGGTGCAACTTGAGGCCGTGTCCTCTTGCTGCTTGTTGCTTGGGAAAGTAACTAGTTGAAGGATGGACTGAAGGATGGACTTCACCTGACTACAACCTCCTTTCTGGCAGTGGTAGTATTGTAGAGGGCAATAAGGTCCCCCCTGAGCCTCCTTTCTCTCCAGACTAAATCCCCCCAGGTCCCTCAGCTGTTCCCTATCACACTTGTGCTCCAGACCCTTCACCAGCTTCACTGCCCTTCTCTGGACCTGCTCCAGCACCTCAATGTCTCTCTTGTAGTGAGGGGCCCAGAACTGAACACAGGGTTTGAGGCACAGCGTCACCAGTGCCCAGCACAGGGGGATGATCATGACCAGCGGGGCCAGGCTACGCTACTGCTGATACAGGCCAGGATGACATTGGCCTTCTTGGCTGCCTGGGCACAAGCTGCTCATGTTCAACTGTCGACCAACACCCCAGGTCCATTTCCATGGAGCAGCTTTCCAGCCACTCTTCCCCAAGCCTGGAGCATTGCATGGGGTTGTTGTGACCAAGTACAGGACCTGGCACTTTGCCTTGTTGAACCTCACACCATTGTCCACAGCCCATTGATCTGGCCTGTCCAGATGCTTCCTACCCTCCAGCAGATCAACACTCACAGCCAACTTGCTGTCATCTGGGGGTGTACCTGATCCCCTCATCCAGGTCACTGATAAAGTCACTAAACAGACTGGGCCCCAACACTGAGCCCTGGGGAACACCACTTGTGACTGGCCACCAACTGGGTTTAGCTCCATTCACCACCACTCTTTAATCCCAGCCATCCACCAGTTCTTTACCCATCCAAGCTGTGAGCAGCCAGTTTCTCCAGGATAATACTGTGGAAAACAGTGTCAAAGGCTTCATTCAGCCCTATGGGAGACCGGGCCTGGGAAACCCAACCTGGTGTCACCCTATGTCCCCATCAGACCTGGCTCAGCTCCTCGGTGGTCACCTTGGCATGGTGGTACCCAGGACCAGCACCCTCCATGGAGACGTTGTGGTTCAGCATCACCCCTGTCCTCATTTCACCCTCCCTGGGTATGCAATGTGCTCCCATGGGGGACCCCCATTGTGGGGGGACCTCAACCCTGTGGCCTCTCTTCTGCTGAGCAGTGCTGGGCCAGCTGCTGTGGTGGCATGGGTGTCAGAGGGGGATGGACTCGGCTCCTGGCCGGATTTGTCCCCCTGGGAATTCCCCAGTGTTACAGGGGGAAGTGTCAGCCCATGGGAACGCCCGTGGTGGCTGTGCCAGCACATCCAGGGCAGATCCCATAAAAGGGCTGCCGGCACAGAGGGTGGCAGGAGGCAGGATGAGGCCGTGCCAAGTACTGCTGCTGCTGCTGGGGCTGGCCAGAGCCACCACACCGGGCCCAGATGGATCCACACTGGGATCAGCTGGATCCATCCCAGTGTCCCTGCCAGGGCTCTGGACCGTGAGCTATGAGGATGCTGTCTCGGCAGCTGTGGAGCTGCTCAACACAAGGGTCATCACTCCCTATGTCCTGCGGCTCCGGGAGGCACAGCCCCGGCCCGGCTGGGTGAGTGCTGAGCTCCTCCATCCCCACTGCACCCCGGTGGTGCAGGTTCCGTTCCTTTTCAGGGCTGTATCGTCCCGTTTTGGGGCTGGGTCTGACCTACTATGGGGATGCTGCCCACCCAAGCTGAGGATGGGGCTGGCCCATCTCCGGCCTGGATGTGGCTCCTCCTGGGGCTGGATCCCTGAACCAAGTGGGTCCCTGATGGGTCCTGTCCCCTCTCCCAGCCTGGGGACCTGCAGCACCCGCAGGAGCTGAGCTTCAGCGTGGAGGAGACCTCGTGCCGGGCATCGGGGATGGCCACCACTGCCTGCAAGAGCCACTGGTTTGGGGTGAGGCTGCATCCTGTGGGTCCCCAACAGGGAACCCGAGGCACAGGGAGCGGGGTTCAGGCTCCTCTCGGCCTCGTCTTCCCCGTGTCCCACTCTGCTTCCCCACAGGCAGTAAGCTGGTGCCACGGCTATGCCTTCCTGGAGCAGCAGCAGCCCATGGTGGAGCTGTCCTGCGAGAAGATGCCCATCACGGTAAGGAGATGTCCCCACTGCACCCCCTTGGCTTTGCTTCTCTCCCTGGCTGCTGTGGGACACGTCCCCCCTGGGGGTCACCCAGCCCCCCTCGCCATCCCCCCAAGGTCTGACACCGCTGCTTCTCCTCCCAGCTCGGCCCGATCCGGAAATCCGGCATCAAGAACCTTTTTGGCAGGATCAAGGAGCGTTTCAAGGGCTTCTTCCAGTGCAGCAAGGTCTGGATCCGTGACAAACTCAACCTGAAAAAGCCTAAATCCTGAGCGGGTGATGTCGCATCCCTCCTGCCCCGTGATCCTGCCCAGGCGCTCTGCTTCCAATAAACATCCCTGCAACGATCCCAGTGTCATTCCAGTCCTGTGGGTCCCCGCGCCGCACTGTCCCTCTCTGTGCCCCGATAGGGAGTGGGGGAGCTCCCTGGTCCCACCGTCTCCCCAGTGCCCAGACAAGGGGCTCCAAGGCAGTGGGGTTGTGTCCCCAGTGGGGACTGCCAGCACTTGGGACACGCTTAAGGCCCCCACCATGCCGTGTCCCCCCCCACAATAACTGCCACTCTGTGGGCTGGGGCCAGGCATTTCCGGAGGGGGGATGTTCCCCAGCCTCCCGGAGCAGGGATAAAAGGGGATGCAGGGGGTGGCCATGGGACAAGGATGCCGCGCTCTTGGGCACTGGTGCTGGTGGTGCTGGGGGGGGCCTGCGCCCTCCCTGCCCCGGCCCCCCTGGCCTACACCCAGGCGCTGGCTCAGGCTGTCGACTCCTACAACCAGCGCCCCGAGGTGCAGAACTCCTTCAGGCTGCTCAGCGCCGACCCAGAGCCTGCCGCGGTGAGTGGCACCACACAGGGACCCCCCCACCGTGATCCCTGACTCAGGCTGCCCAGTGCTGACCCCATCCCATGGGGACATCAGGGGGACACCAGGTTCTATGCATGGGGAGGGGTTTAGAGGTGCGGGGCGGGATGCAGGGGATGGTCCTCACTGGACTGGCTCTGAGTGCCTGGGGTTGGGTGTCGTTTCTCCCTGGTCACCCTGTCCCCATCCCAGAGCATCCAGCTCAGCTCCCTGCAGCACCTCAACTTCACCATCATGGAGACGCAGTGCCCGGCTCGCTCCAGAATCCGCCCCGATGCTTGCGAGTTCAAGGAGGACGGGGTGAGAGGCAAGGGGAGTTCTTGGGGGGGGGGGGGGTGACACCTCCTGTGGGGTCCCTAACCTAGGGCCATTCCCCCCTGCATGTTCCTGCATTCAGCCCCTGCTCTCCGCAGCTCGTCAAGGACTGCTCTGCACCCGTGCCCCAGCATGGCGGCTCCGTGCTCGGTGTCACCTGCATAGACTCCACCACAGACGTGAGTTGGGGGATCCCAGGATGCTGCAGGGCCTGGAGGGGGACGTGGGGGTCCCCTCACCCTGTGACACCCCCTCTCCTCACAGCCTGTCCGGGTCAAGCGCTTCTGGCCGCTGCTGGTAACAGCCATCAAGACAGTGGCTGCTGGTGTTGGCATTTTCAAGTCCTTCAAGGGATGAGCCCCCCTCGAGGGGCTGCCATCTCCTCCCCTTCCAGTTTGGTGTCCCCCTCTTCCCCAAATAAAGCTGCTTCCCAGCCCCACTGTGCCTTTTCCTGCTGCTATCACCCCACTGGGGACTGGGTACATGGGGACAGGATGGGGGTTGATGCTGATGGAGGAGGGTCCTGGGGTGGGAGCTGAGTCCCACACATGGGCCTGGCATCATCTAAGCCCCACGGCACTGCCAATTCCCCAGGCCTCATCCTGGCACTGGCCTTATGGGGGGTCTTGCCTCCTTGGGACTGAGGCAGCACCCCAAGAGCAAAGGGTCCCCCTGGAGCTTGTGCCAGCCATGGGGTCCCCATAGGGTATGTGTGGGGCACAAACCCAAGGGACTGTTGGCCCATGTGGGGTGGGGGGGAAAAAGGGGTTACATCCCCAGGGGCCACGGGAGCCAGGGCTGCAGCCATGACCATGGTCTGGGCAGTTTTGGGTTGCAGGGGTCTCCATGCCCCAATGTCCCCATCCAAAACCGCCTGTGACAGCACTGGTGGCACAGCTGAGGCCAGTCCGTGTGCCCCAGCAGGGCATGGGTCAGTCACCGGGGACCCCTGGGAGCTGAATGCCCCATGGCCCTTCTCTTGTTCTCCATCACCCATAGGAACGATGTGGGCAGTAGAGCCCTCTTGTATCTCCATGGGTAGCCCATGGCCCTGGTGCCTCCCCCACCACCATCACCATGGTTTTGGGGGTACAGACCGCTGTGAGGACAATGACGCCATGGGAGTGATGTGGGGAGGGATGGGAATGGTGCCTTTTTTGGGAGGCGGGTGCCCTGGGGGCTTCCTGGAGCAAAACTGGGCCCTGTCCCCACTGTCAACCCCATGTCCCTTCAGGTTCAAGCTCTTGATCCCCAAGGTGGGGATATTGGGAGGTATAGGGCCACCCATAGGGACGATGTGGGCACTGGAGCCCTCTTCCCATGTGCCTCAATTCCCCCCCCCCCTGCACCCCAGGAGGCAGCCAGGAGCCAGCTCACACACACGGACCATGAACAGCCCCTTTATTGGTTCAGCCCACGCGGATGGTCAAATCGGCTCTGCCGCTGATCCTGATCTTGGGCCTAAAGCGCCGGATCTTGCCCAGGAAGCGCCCAAACCGGCCACGCTGGACCAGGACCGGCTGCCGAAGGGATAACGAGGTCATCGGGATGCTCCAGACCCTGCATCCCACCTGGAGACCCCACACCTTGGACATTGCACCCAGGACCCCACATACAGGACCGCACAGTGAGGACCCCACAGCCCAGAGCCTGCACCCAGGATCCCTGTACCCGGTTCCCCACACCCAGTCCCTGCTCCCACCACCCCTGCAGGACCGCGCACCCAGCACCCTGCACCCATCAACCCATGGGTGCCCCAAGACTGCCCCATCGCACCCTCCACTGCGGGCTGGAGTTATCCTGGTGAGATGGAGACATCGGGTTATCCCTTCTGGGGATGGCAGGCCCCAACATGCGGGGAGGGAGGGAGGGAGGAAGGACCCTGACACCCATGGGTGCCCCCACCCACTGTCAGTGGGTGCTGACCCCCAAAACTCACGTTGGAGGAGGCATCATTGCAGCTCAGGTCGATCTCAGGGGAGCTCTGCAGGAACTGCACTGGCCCTGAGCACTCCCTGATGACCTGGGGGGTAAGACATGACACCCCAGGTCACCCCAGGGGCCCCGCTGAGGACACCCAGGACCACTGTGGGTGTCCTCCCCCCATCCCCATCCTCACCCCATTCTCCTTGAAGTCGCAGTCTTCGGGGTTCACGCGGGAGCTGGGGCTGCACTCCGTCTCCATCATGCTGAAGTTGAGCATCCGCAGCGTGGTCAGCTCAAGGCCCTGTGGGGACACAAGCGTGTGTGTGGGTCACTAAGGGGGGGAGGGGGGGGGGGGAATCATCGTGGGGGGGTCCCTGTGTGGTGCCACTCACCGGGGCGGGCTCGGGGTCGGCGCTGAGCAGCCTGAAGGAGTTCTGCACCTCGGGGCGCTGGTTGTAGGATTCAACGGCCTGAGCCAGTGCCTGGGTGTAGGCCAGGGGGGCCGGGGCAGGGAGGGCGCAGGCCCCCCCCAGCACCACCAGCACCAGTGCCCAAGAGCTCGGCATCCTTGTCCCATGGCCACCCCCTGCATCCCCTTTTATCCCTGCTCCGGGAGGCTGGGGAACATCCCCCCTCCGGAAATGCCTGGCCCCAGCCCACAGAGTGGCAGTTATTGTGGGGGGGACACGGCGTGGGGGGGTCCTGAGCATGTCCCAAGTGCTGGTGTTGTCACATCTGGTCCCTACTGGGGACATGGCCCCGCTCCCCCAGGGAGCCCCTTGGGGGGAGTTGTGGGACCCCATTGCTGGTGTTGGGGCAGCAACACCAAACCTCAGGGGTTGCCCCATCTCTGTGGGGTGTTTCCTTGCCCCCCAACCTGTGTCAGCCCCACACACGCACACATATGACCCCAAAACATCTTTATTCCAGCTGCACTGGGGATGGGGGGCGGCGGGGCGTCCCCAGGAGGGATGTGCCAGCGCGGGGCCTGAGACGCTCTGGTGGCTGTGAGGAGGAGGAGGATGATGATGATGATGGGTGACCTGGGTTGGTGCCGACTGCTCGTGGGGTGCCGGGGGAGTGGGGCTGGGTGCTGGCCCTGGGCTGTTGGAGGAGAAATAAGGGTGAGCTTCACTCTGCAGCCAAAACATGTCCCCAAAGTGGGGGGGACACATCCCCACCACTGCGCCCACCAAAGGCTTGGGGACACGGAGCCCTCACCGGCTCCTTGCTGCACTCCACCATTGACAGTGGCACGTCGGGCAGGAAGGCAAAGACAGAGACCTGGGCCGTGCACCGCTGCACCTGGGGACACAGACCCTGAGCACCTTGGGGACACCTTTCTGTCCCCCTCCATGTGTCGGGGTCCCTGTCCCACGCTTACCCTGCCCGGCCGGGCTTGGCAGGCGGCCCCGCGGCGGTCGGGGAGGTTTTTGGGGCAGGCGGGCTGCCGGGCGGTGAAGTTGATGCTGAAATGGGTGCCCCAGTCGAACGTCTGCCGGGAGAACAAGGACCTTGGTGGCTTCCCAGCGCCCATGGGGAAACGGGGCCCGCCGGGATGGGTGCCGGAGCTGCATCCCCCCCCCCCAACTGCCCACCCCGCTCCTACCGTCCTGGCGACTCCCAGCATCTTCAGCAGCCGCAGCTCCTGCCCGTGGGTCTCCAGCACCGAGCGTGCCAGGTCACGGGGAGCCGGCAGCGCCGGAGGCACGGCGGCACCCGCGGCCAGCAGCACGGCTCCCAGCACCAGCGCCATGCGGCCCGGAAAGCGGAGGGAACCAGGGAAGCGGCCGGGATCGGGGATCGGCTGTCAGCTCTGCGCGGGGCCCCAGCTCCTCCGGCTTCGCCTCCAGGATAAACACTGGGCCCCGCTGCCGTGGGGAGGGGATCGGGTTGCCGGTGTTTTCCTTGGCCGGGTGCCGTGGTGGGTGCCTGCCCGGACCTGGCGGAGATGCCGGGCTGATCCCCCACCGCGGCCCCTTCCCTCCGTACACTCCCCATTTCACAGCGTGACAGTACAAGCGATGACCCCGGGACGCATCCCGCTCCTCCCGAGCCGGGTGTGAGGGCATCCTCCCGGCTCCTATGGAAAGAAAACCCAGGAACTGCCTCCCCTCTCCCTGTTTCTTTACAGTTATGGGGATGTTTTTAAACCCCTCTCACTGTGCTCAGAGCTCAGACTTGTCTAAACAGCCTGGCCTCCGAGGGAGATCACGCCATCAACCTTCCCACCCCACTTGGAAATGCCACAGCAGCTGGCCAGGGGATGAATTTCTCCTGGATTTAATATAAAAAGGGTTAATGGATAGTAGAAGCGCCCGCCTGGGGTAGGGACACAGAGGGGAGAAGCAGCACAGAGAAAGCCTGGGGCTCGTTTCTCCAGAATTCAGTAACTTTCTGTGCCTTTATGGACACTTGGCTGAAGGGCCAGGAGCTCCCCTTTGCCTTTGGTTCATTCACAAATGGAAAGCAAAGAAATGCCTGGGAAGGAAACCCAGAAGCCTGGCTGGGGGACAGCTGAGTCCCCTAGGACCACCGTGCTTTGATGACCAGCTTGGGAGCCCGTGGGTCTTCAACAGCCCCGGCTTCAGCAGGTCTTAATGATACTGCTCCTGCAAGCATGCCTGATGCAATATTCATGTCTTTATGGACAGCAAGGCCCTCTGGGAGATCCTGGGAAGGAGAAGGGATGGAAGGTGGGACAGCGGCCTGCTGGGGGAGTTGATGCACGCACATCAAAGCCTCCTCTGCACAAGGTGACCATCAGGACACGTCCTGGAGAAGATGCTATGGGGGTGGAAGGAAGAGGCAGGTCCAAGGCCATAGGTCCACAACCCCATGGCTTCCCCCAGCAGCTCTCAAGCTCAGGGACTGCCAGCAGAGACAGAAAACACTGTGTGGTCCTTCCCCGCAAGAGGATGGAGGTGCCCCATCTGCAAAGACCCCATCACAGCTTCAGCTCTGGTACTCACAGCCTGAAAAGCAACTTCATTTTCATTCCAGTGTTCATGGGTGGTTTCTTTTTTGATTATTTTTTCCTTTTTAAAGAGTTTTAGCAGCATGGAACCCCCAAATGAATAACCCAGCAGCTGATGTACATGGAAGAAATAGATACATACTGACAAACCACATTTATAGCCAGATACGTTCATTATATATACCTAAAATATACATAGTACCTGAATATATAGACATCCACATATACACCCAAAGTTCAAATCCCGAGTGACACTGGGAGTCAAGTAGGAACAAGGTGGTGGGGGGGCTGGATTTGGGGACTGGGGTGAACATCCAGCTCCTCCCTGCTTGGAATTGGGCAGGGGACAGGCTCCGAGCCCCCCAACACACTGAGATTGGGCAGGACAAGGGGTGAAAGCCTCATCCCTTTGCTGCTGCCGGTGGGATTAGTGTCAAGTTCCTCCTGCCCAAGCAGGCAGGGGTGGCAGCTGCCTGTCCCTGCCTGCCCATGGCAGTGGAAGAGGTATGGCTTTGCTGAAGGGTGGCATGGGAGGGCATGGGCATGAAGGTAGCCCCGGAGGGATGGCGGTTCACAGTCATGCAAGAGACGTGCTGAAGAGCTGATGCAGGCAAGGACTTTGCAGGGAGGGAGCTGCTGTGCTGCCTGCATGCTGCTGCTTTGGCCCTGGCAGCACTCGGCCTCACATCTTGGTCCTGGCACAAAACCCACTGTGGGCTCAAAGAGCTTACACATTCAACACTTAATTTTCTTGCCCTTCCTGAAAGATACTGGCCATGCTCTGCTCCAACTGCCTCTGAAACATCGGCAATATCCAATAATTATAAAGACATCCTGTAAGTTAAATAATACCTTGGCCTGTTTCCTATTTTGAAACCCTATGACTGTTGCTTAGTGTCATTTACATTCAGCCTCCTTGTCCAAAGCTTGCTAAAACCATGTGATGGTTTAACCGACTGGTTTTCCTCATCCTAGTTTCTCCATCATGTGGCTCTTGTGGAGAAGTTTTCCCCATCGAGCTGAAGAAAGCACAGCTCTGCTCCGGGAAGCCAGCGATGTCTTGTGTAAGAAGCACCTTAGAAAAGGCAGAGCCTGGATGCCGTCTGGGAAGCGCTGCCGGTGGTTTTTTTCTGTCTCAATAAGCCAGATGTATTTTTAAGTCATTCAAGTGGCAGTTTTTATGTTGCAATTAAGCCTGCTCCTGCTCCCCCAGCCCTTCCCAAAGGTGCAGCTGAAAGCAGACCACAGGGTGATGTGGAAAACCAACGGCGAGAGGAAGGATTCGCTTGGCCACAGCTCCGAGTGCAGGCTAACAGGCATGGAGGGAGGCGGGCAGGTCCTTGCTCGCACCAGAATGCAGATGTATTCCAACATGTTTGATCTTTGGGGAGCCTCAGCCCAAAAAGCCAAGGGTGGGGATCGGTTTGTCAAGTGGTATTTATGTGCGTGTATGTTTGCGAGTGACACTTGAGCACCTGGAAACGCACCTCTGCGGGTATCACATCATGAAACGCTCTTTGAACCCCTCTCCGTATTGTCGCTAGGAAGACAGCCCCCATTAAAACCTTTCTTCTCAGATGGTGAGGAGGGGTATGCAGCCCACCCCAACCCCTCCCTCGTGGCACACCATTGGTGCCATGAACGTCCAGCGGTTTGTCTCCGGGTCATACATTTCTACCGAGCTGAGGTTGGACTGTCCGTCATAACCCCCCACCGCATAGAGACGGCCACAGTTTGCCACGAGGGAGACGCGGCTTCTCCGGGTGTTCATGGGGACGATCAGGTACCACTGGTCCGCCATGGAGCTGTAGACTTCGGCGATGCTGAGGAAGCCCGAGCCGTCGTAGCCCCCGCAGACGAACATCTTGCTGCCCAGCGAGGCTGCTCCGTGGCGGCAGCGCTTGTTCAGCATGCTGGCAACAGGGTGCCAGGTGCCCGTGTGGTGGTTGTAGTACTCCACCTGCAGTCACAGAGAGCACATGGCGTGAGGGGACCCTCGCTCCAGACCCACCGCACAGTGTGAGCACACAGCCTGTGCTTCATCACACAACTGGAAACTGATACAGAACGCAAGTTTACTCCTTGGTGCCATATACTCAGTTTCCATGTTGTTATTAAGCTTTTCCAGCATCCCGCTGCCCCTGCCCGCAGCCCAAGAACTCACTAGCGAGTTCTGGGGGCACAGATCATTCTCCCCATCTGATATATCACAGAAACCACAGCAAATGCAGCTTTGAAGGTTCTCCCTCTACCTCTCTCCCCTTTCATCAGCTTCTGTGTGCCGTTTTAAACAAGGATCTGAGCCCCAGCATGAAAAGGATTGGACATCCGTCAATTAAAAGTTCACCTGCCACAGGATTGTGTCTCAGTATCAATGTATTCAGTTTCCTCATGCACACATTGTGTTGCTGCCCAAGGCAGAACCAGCCAAAGCTCTGTCAGACCCTAAGAGGGGCAGGTCGAAGCTGTGCTTAACAACTACCTAAGTGTCCCCTAACCTAAAGGAGACCCTCTCTCTCCCCTGGCAGCAGATTTAAGCTGTAACAGTTCAAATTTTCCAGTTTCTCATGTTGGATGACCATCAGTCATTATGTGGTTCAAGCCTATGTCCTGCACCCTGTGGCAAAGGGTAGGGCCTCTTTCCTTTGGAAAGTGCAGTGAAATCTGCACGTTCAGAAAAGGTCAGCACCTCCTCTCTGTACATTTGTGGAATGGTTATCTAGGACCTCAGGGGAAAAAACACACCATTCTGCATCGCTTGCGTTTGTAGAGAGGCCGTTAGATGGATCCCTTCTGTAAGGGCTCCAGCACTGCCCTAAACTTATGTTAAGGGAATGTGCTCAGACAAGATTTGTAGTTCTTGGCTCTGGGGTACTTGAGGCTGCAGACGACAGCCTGCCCCAATGTGCTGAGCGAGGCAGAAATAATTATTGCTGCTCCCAGCAAACCCCTTATTACAAATGTTCAAGGGCAGTGCATTAGCAACAGACCCAGCTATATAGAGCTCCTGCATTCTCACTCCTCAACACATGAACGAGTCTTTTCTGATCTGCAGCAGGTTTGGGATTTTTGGTTTTGTTCCGTTTTCTTTAAGAAACAGAACCACAGAGCAGGTGAAGAGGACAAGCTAACCTCATACCACCAGCTCCCCTTGCTGTGAGGCTTGTTTCAGAGATAAAGAATCACAGAATGCTTTGGGTTGGAAGACACCTTAAAACTCGTCCAGTTCCAACCCCTGGCCACAGGCAGGGACACCTTCCACTAGACCAGGTTGCTCCAAGCCTCATCCAACCTGGCCTTGAACACTGCAGGGATGGGGCAGCCACAGCTTCTCTGGGCAACCTGTGCCAGGGCCTCACCACTCTCACAGAGAAGAACTTCTTCCTCACATCTCATCTCAGTCTCACCTCTGTCAGTTTAAAGCCATTCCCCCTTGTCCTGTCCCTTCCTGCCCTTGTCAAAAGTCCCTCTCCAGCTTTCTTGTAGCCCCTTTAGGCACTGGAAGCTGCTCTGAGGTGTCCCTGGAGCCTTCTCCTCTCCAGGCTGACCAAGCCCAGCTCTCTCAGCCTGTCTCCATAGCAGAGGTGCTCCAGCCCTCTCAATAATAATGCGTTTCTGAAACTGAAGCCATCAAACAGGCACAGAAAACAGAGGTAGAAGTCTGACATATGGGATACTTCAAAGCTCTAAGGTACAGAGATGCAATGATAAAATGATTTAAAACGTGGAGGAAGCAGGGAGACTAGGTCAAATGCACTAGGTCAATCCTTTTGATGCTTTGGGGAATAAAAGCAGCACTTCCAGTCCAGTTCCCAGTGGGTTCCTGAATATCTCACTTCCTCCTGAGCAAGAAGGGCCTGGGTGGTGCAAACACCCATGGCACTTAAGGTGCACAGGGAAAGGGCACAGAGGTGTCCCAGCTCCAGCCTGACCTCCAGCCTGCTGGAGATGAATCTCTGCCCAAGGCTCGTAGGAATCCGCAGCACCCCGCAGACTTACGCTGTTGAAGATCTGCAGGCCATCGTGCCCTCCCGACACATAGATCCGGCCCTCGAAGACAGTGACTCCAGCGGCACTGCGGTTGGAGCTCATGGGGGTCACTACTGTCCACCTTGCCAGGAGAGAGGAGAGGTTAGCAAGACTCCTGCAGGCACGGCACATGGATTATTTAAACTCCGCTGGATTTTCTAGGGCTGGGTTCTAGTAACTCTCCATTCACCACCTACGTAAACCATGGTTTTGTTCCCTTGCATCCAGGTAAACTCTTGCAAGGAGGGGTGCTGCTCTGCTGTCAAGGCTTTTCTGCATTGTTCACTGTATTCCTTTTCTAGCCCGGACCACCAGTAGTGCCACAGCACTATCTTAGCAGCAAACAGATGGATAAGCTGTAGGGCACAAAGAGCTCTTACTTGTTTGTTTCTGGAGAATAGGACTCCACGGAGTTGAGAGATGAGTTTCCATCGTATCCACCACATACGTAGATCTGACCATCCAGCACCACTGTTCCCATAGCACTGCAATGAAGAGCGGACACTGTGAGATGGCCCCATAGTCTATAACACACTAAATTGGCACAGCCTGCCTTGCCCACTGCCTGCCCTCACCTCCTTCACCCCACCAAACCTCCTCCACCTTCTCCCCTGCTTCACCTCCAAGCTGCTCAACTTGAATCCCACCTGAACTCCAAGCCTCACAGGTCATGAAAAATGCTTGTGGCGTATGAACACCCCATTATCCCACAAAAAGAACTAAACCAAAACACAGAGAGAAATTTTGATCCACATCCTGGGGCAGAATCTCAGCAATTACAGCTTCCCATGAAGAACCTCCCCACCGCTGCTGGCTGGAGGTGACACTAATGAGGGACATCACTGCACAGCTTCAGGAGATGTGCTCTCAAATGTGAAGCTCCTTAAATCAAGGTGCCCAACCTTGTCATTACACCTTGTAAATCACATATTTGGCTTTTAGAGGCAAATGGGACACTTCAAACTAGAATCCCACCTTGGAAATGTAGTCAAAACTTCCTGGAAAAGCTTGGCAACACAATCCTTTGTGATAAAACCACAGCACTACAGCTGGAGTCGAGCAGTTTGTACAATAACCAACATTTTCATCTGCACGAAGAGTGCCTGACACTTGTTATACTTCACTGCAAGGCAGAACAACCCAATCATGGAAGAGCAACTGCCTCTCACTGTGGGAAGAGCTCTTGGGAGCCTCCTTCCTATGGAAAAACTGAGCTGTTCTGCTACAAATCAGAGCCTTGTGCCCAGGATTTCATGTACTCAACCGCTTGCAGTGTGCTCTTCCCAAGCGATCAACATCTCGGACCACAAAACACCAAGACAGACAAACCCTTATGGTAAAGAAGTGCTGCAAAGCTTGCAGAAAAGTGAACAATTTAACAACTCTCAGTGACCAGGCACGAGTGCAAAGGAAACCGCAGCAGAAACCCTGAAAGATGTTTAAACATGAAAGTGGTGGGGACGACAGGATGACCACACAACTTAAACAGGGGGGGGTTCAAAATGAGGCAGGATAAGCTCCCAAACCACACAGCAGCTGGGAACCATGCAGCTCTGTCCAGCAAGCACAAACACCTTCTGCTTAGCAGTAAAGTCTTCTCCCTCCTCTTCTCCTTCCCAGCTGTAATTTTCTTATGATTTCTGGTAGGGAAAGAAAATGCCAGCACTGTCCAGAGATGGTAAACCAAGTTTATCTGACTCTGAGCAGCACAGGAGTTTTCTACACGGTGCTCGCCAGTGCTTCACCTACCATCTAGTATCACAATGTGAAGAAATGAGGCTCTGACCACGTCCTTTGGGACTTCAGTTCAAACCCTTACATGCTTCACCAGCAGAATCTCATCACTCTTGATTTCACTCCCTGATGCCACCAAGCCCAAGATCTCTGTAGCTTACAGCCCACAGTGCTCAGCTGCTTTTACTTACCGAGGTCTTAACAGCTTTCCTGGTAAATCAGTGCTGTGATGTACTGAAATAATTTTGTTGGGCTGCTGAAAGTTTCCCTCTCTTACCAGCAAGAAGTTCCCAGAATCAGCATGAGTGCCTCAAAGGTGGCCAAGCATCTCCCACATGCTTCCATGCTGCTCCACTCCTCTTTTTTCCTTTTGCTCCTTCCCCACACCACCCAACACCTCCAGCCTTCCTGCAACCTCATTTCAACTCCCCTCGACCTTCACAGGCTCCCAGCCCACCGAGCAAGCTGCACATACCTTCGTTTGCTGTTCATGCTTTCCACTTTGGACCAGGAATCCATCTCTGGGTTGTAAACCTCCACAGTGCTCAGCCTCAGCTGACCATCATAGCCGCCGATGGCATAAAGGAGTCCATTCACCACTGCTACCCCAACTCGGCTCCGGGCTGTTGTCATCGGCTGGCATTTCTCCCAGCGGTTGGCAATAGGATCAAAGACTTCCACCACGTTCAGCGAGTCACCTGCATAAAAATTTGCTACTCAAATTAAAAGGGGGAGATCTGCTAAAGCACTGTTCTAGCAAGCTTGCCTATAGCAGAGGTGAATGAAGGATAACCGATTGCTGCTCTGACCCAAAAGATGTGGCTGACACCAGGAATTTGCTCTTCTCTGGGGAAATGCCTGGGAAACATCATATGTCCTACTCTGAGCTATTAGGCATTATATTCCAGCCTCCCTGCTCCCACATCAAAGTCAAGTCAGGGGCATATTCCAGCAACATCTCTATTCACCTCTGAAAAATGTACATAAAGTGCACTCTGCAATGCAAAATGATCACAGAGTGGTTCAAAGCTCGCCCACGCTCTGTGCCGTAACACTTGACAAGATCTAGGCTGTGGAAGTGGGACCTACCTCAGAGTGGCAGCAGAGACCTGCAGTGGCACAAACATGCTCTGAGGGCTGGAGCACCTCTGCTATGGAGACAGGCTGAGAGAGCTGGGCTTGGTCAGCCTGGAGAGGAGAAGGCTCCAGGGAGACCTCAGAGCAGCTTCCACTGCCTAAAGGGGCCAACAAGAAAGCTGGAGAGGGGCTTTTTGACAAGGGCAGGAGGGACAGGACAATGGGGAATGGCTTTAAACTGACAGAGGGGAGATTTAGATGAGA
Organism: Pezoporus occidentalis; assembly: GCF_034315485.1. Classification (NCBI taxonomy): domain Eukaryota; kingdom Metazoa; phylum Chordata; class Aves; order Psittaciformes; family Psittacidae; genus Pezoporus; species Pezoporus occidentalis. The sequence goes on from NW_026916181.1 coordinate 444,708, forward strand.
TGTGAGGAAGAAGTTCTTCCCTGTGAGGGTGGTGAGGCCCTGGCACAGGTTGCCCAGAGAAGCTGTGGCTGCCCCGAGAAGCTGTGGCTGCCCCATCCCTGGCAGTGTTCAAGGCCAGGTTGGACGGGGCTGGGAGCAACCTGGTCTGGTGGAAGGTGTCCCTGCCCATGGTAGGGGGGTGGAACTGGATGAGCTTTAAGGTCCCTTTCAAACCAAACCATTCTGTGATTCTATGATGATCCCACACCCCAACACCACCACACAGACACTCCAAGTTCTTGTTGCTATAGGCAAGGTCACCACCCTCAAAATACTGATTCTTTAAGAACACTGTCCTAAATAAAGTTCACTTAAACATAATTTTTAGCTGGAAGATGTTAAAATAGGGGCATAGCCACCCTCAGCTTTTCAGTGGAAGGGTCAAAGTGCTGCACAGGGGAGAAACTGCTCAAGGCTTCACAAGAGAAGTCTATGATCCTACTGTCCCAGCACCCCCCCACCCAGCAAACTAGCCTGCTCTCTCCACCGTGGGGAGCAGATATGCAAGGTACCTGCTGAATTCAGTCCTCCGACAGCATAAATCAGTCCTGCAATCGATGTACAGCACCGAGGACGGGTCTTGAATGCCGGGAGGTGTGGCCGGCGCTCTGGCATGAGGTGATAATCTTTCGCCTCGTCAACCAGATCCCTGAAATCAAAGCCAAATAATTAAAGAGCTCAGCTGACACGAAGAAATCTGTCTTAAGTCAGATGCAGATTTAAGCAACTGACTTGCCCCCACCATGGCCAAGTACTTCTAGAAGGCAACGTGGCCCTACTGCCAGGTTAAAATTGGGGAGGGTGCTTTGGATTTGTGCTGTTATCTGCGATCTGTCTGGTGAGGACCTCTGTCCACAGAAAGTGAGAATTTCAGTCTCCAAGACTTCTAAATCACATTCCTGCACCTCCATCACACTGACAGGCACCACCCCTGTGGTGGTTTTCTAACCCCACATCCAAGCCTCACCTGCATTTGTGGCAGCAGCGGACCAGGTCATCTTGTTGCACACGGTCAGTGAGAAACTGAGGTCGACAAAGGGGGAGGCGGATTTTGGACAGGAGCTCGGGTAAGAACGACTCTCTCTGGTCTCGGTCATATCGTATCCAAGCTAATGCAGCTTCAAACACCTGCCGGAAAAAGAGGCATGGGAAGTTGGAGTTTTGGAATTTATTTTTATTTCTGCAAGTTCCTACTGCTGCCAGTTGTCTGATAGAAAAGAAACCACATATTGACAATGATCGTCTCTTGATCGCAGGTGACGTGGTTTCAGTACAGAACAGTGATGCTCTATACAGTGCCAGAAGGATGTGAAGCTGTTGGAATGAGTGCAGAGGAGCCTATGAAGACGCTCTGAGGGCTGGGGCACCTCCACTATGGAGACAGGCTGAGAGAGCTGGGCTTGTTCAGCCTGGAGAAGAGAAGGCTCCAGGGACACCTTAGAGCAGCTTCCAGTGCCTGAAGGGGCCAATAAGAAAGATGGAGAGGGGCTTTTGACAAGGGCAGGTAGGGACAGGACAAGGGGGAATGGCTTTAAACTGACAGAGGGGAGATTGAGATGAGATGTGAGGAAGAAGTTCTTCCCTGTGAGGGTGGTGAGGCCCTGGCACAGGTTGCCCAGAGAAGCTGTGGCTGCCCCATCCCTGGCAATGTTCAAGGCCACGCTGGACGGGGCTTGGAGCAACCTGGTCTAGTGGAAGGTGTCCCTGTCCATGGCAGGGGGGTGGAACTGGATGAGTTTTAAGGTGTCTTCCAACCCAAACCTTTATGTGATTCTACAGTCACCAGAGGACTCTCCTGTTGCATGACACTTGGGTGGCTTGGCCTTGGCATTGCTTTCTCTGCCTCCAACTTAGCCTGCAATAATACTGATCTATTGTCCCATGGGTTGGGATGTTTAGTACAAATGTTTTCAGGGAGATGAGGAAGCTGGGAAGAGAATTTTAGTACAGGAGGTGGGGCAGAATGAAAACCTTATTTATTTAGTGTCAAAAAATAAACCAGGGAAGAAGAGAGAATGGTGCTGCTGGAGGCGCAGACCTCTTCCAAGCACCGCTCACTGCCCTGTTTTGGATGACTCGAGACTACAAAGGAGCCTGGTGACTACTTTAACTGGAGACACGTACTCCTTGGCTCACAGGACACTCACAGTTGAAGCCTGAGCTGGGTTGTCCTTCTACACTCCTGCTCTTACATCCAGGTGACCACATCCAACTCCTGTCACTGTCTTCTGAGGTGGAGTTCCCACTGAGCACAGTGTCCCCAGCAGATAAGCTGCACTGCAGTAAAATACTGCCATTTCTGGAGAGGGGGGCTGGCATATGGGGCACAAGGAAGCGTCACCAGGGATGATTCTTTGGACTCCTACCTGCTCCACAAAGGATCCACTTGGTCAAAACAGCAAGACCAATCTGAAGTACGATATAGCGAAGTGGCTGGAATGTGAAGCAGGTTCCCTTCCCTCCCTATTTCAGACAGCCTGATTAATGAAGCGCTCTCTTACCCTACATGGAGATAGCTGTAGGTCTGCTTTTCATTTGTCACCTCCTTAGTAACCTCCTTGGAAAAGGCAGGACAGATTTCCTGGCTTGATGACAGGCTGTTTCTCCTGCAAACTGTCAGCCCACCACTGATGGATTCTCAAGGCTGCTGTAACACCCTAAAGCTGTTCAGCCCTGCTTTCTGTTTGGGTTTTTATTTTTTCTAGGAACAAGCCAGTCTAGAGGAGGCTCCTGATGGCAAATCCAGTGCAACATTTGTTACGAAATGCTGCAGCACTCACAGCAAATTCCTTACACCTCAAAAGCATTCCTCTGGACTTGAACATGAGCTCTAAGGGCTTCCTGCTGTTGCCTACACTCTTGGGCTCTCTCCCCAGGTCCAGCAACTTACTGACAGTAAGGGACACAGCTGAAGGTCCTCAGAACCTGGCTCTGTCAAGCACCTGTTAGTGTCCCTGGTGTGCCAGGACATCTCAGCTTCATTCAGACCTGGAAAAGGGTCATGTCCCATTCCACTTCCAAGCAACCAGAAAGTCTCAGGTTAAAATCAGCCTCAGCTGAGACCCACACCAGGTACACACCTGCTCTTCAGACTTCACATTGAGCTCATCCCTAGAAACGAGCTCCAGGACATCTTCAAAAGGCAGTGCCAGGAACTCTTCAGACATGGATACCTCCACAAAGTGCTGATGAATGAAGCTGTTGGCAGCATCATAGAGCACCGCACACATCATCGTCTCTGCAAACTGCCGCACTCCCAGACAATTCTTAGGGTGAAGCCTGGGAAAGCAGGGAGGAGGTTAAACATCAGTTTAAGGGAAAGACAAAAGGAATTACAAACTGATTCATTGAAGCAATGCAAGCAGAGTGTACACAATGCAGTGAAAGCCACAGCTGTGTACTCTTCAGCAATGGCAAGCTCTAGCTCACTGATGAAGCAGAGGACCTTAAGGCTCATCCAGTTCCAACCTCCTGCGATGGGCAGGGACACCTTCCACTAGACCCTGTTGCTCCAAGCCCCATTCAACCTGGCCTTGAACACTGCCAGGGATGGGGCAGCCACAGCTTCTCTGGGCAACCTGTGCCAGGGCCTCACCACCCTCACAGTAAATTTTCTGTGAAAAAGAGTAATCTTTTCTCATCTTATATCTTTTCTAAGTACTACAGAACATCATCTGTTACAGCTTTGTAACGTCATTTCCTCTGGCTTTCAGCAACCTGGTCTAGTGGAAGCTGTCCCTGTTTGTGGCAAGGGGCTGGAACTAGATGAGTTTTAAGGTCCCTACTAACTCGAATCAGTCTAGCATTCTGTGACCCTCAGGGCTCACACAGGGGTTGGTTACAGCACTGTGGACTTTTAGGCACAGGTGCCTAAAAACATCCCATGTCTTAATTCCCTTCTAGAATGAGAGATGAGTGTGCACATTCCAGCTCTTCAGGACGGCCAGAGGCCACTAATTTTCTTGTTATTTACCAAAGTGACAGCTACACACACAAATTCAGGGTTTAACGTGGGACACTGAGTTTCTGCTGGTAGAGTTGGGAGAACTGTGGTGGCTAAATCTGAGAAACCAAAGTACCTTGTTTAATCTACATATAGATAGAACTACCTAGAGCTAGTCAGGACTCAAACTGTCATATCCAGTATCTCATATAAAATGCTTTTTGCAAGAAAAATGAATACGCTGTAGTCTTATGTAACTTAATTTTAAGCTAGCTGCAGAAGTTCAGGATGCACAGGGGGACTGAAAATTGAGACATCTTAAATACAGAAGAAAAATATGTTTTCAGCCTATCCTGTGGTTTTAGGATACCTCTATTTGGATGTGAAGAAAAATAAGTGACTGAGATGTTCCATTTAGTTGGTAGGTATGTTTAATATCACACCATGGAATACGCTGAACAGCTGTGGAGAAATCAGGCTGAGGAAACTAAACATGTAAGACTCCCTGGCACGATCTGAAAACACGTGTGGTACGTTTCCAAAGAGTAGTCCAGCTTTTCGTTTTCCAGATCCTGCTGCTGGAACAGTCTGGCAGCCAAAAGCCAGCAAGGGAACTGAAAAAAAACTGGGACCAATTTAAGGTTCTGCCACAGCTTCCTGGCCAGCTCCTTGGCTGGGTCCCTTTGTTCCTCCTCTCTTACACATGCAACTGCAGAGAGAGTAATTACTGCGAGGGTGGGTTCATTAGCAGTAGAGGCAGTCACGCAGCACTGTGATGGGTAACCAGCTAGTTAACTCTTACAGGGAAATGCTCACTCGCTTTTGCTTTAGGTATTATTTCCTGTGGCTGGCCAAGGCCCTATATTGTGTCCCAGCTGTAGCATCTCGTAAGCCAGATAAGTTACAAGGAATGAGAATGATGAGTCTTGGGAGATGCAGAGCTCCTTATCACACTGGCAGGAGACACTCCCAAGCCAGACACAGATGACTAAAACCTTGCTGCTGTTGGGGAGTAGCAAGCACAGCCAAAGGACAACCCCTTACCTCTCTCTTAGGAAAGTGCAACAAGCATCTTTGATGTTTTGCAGCTGAAGGAAACTCGCCCCCATCAGCAGAGACTGCACGTTCTGCTGATCTATGGCCAGGTGACCATTGTAGGCAAAATTGATCAGAGCCTCAAGTGCACTAAAAAAGGGGGAGAAAGGGCAGAAAATGCATTGAATTCAAGTCAGCTCAGGACCCTACTAACAGAAAAAACTTTTCTAGCGCCATTCACACAGCAGGTAGGCTTTCAAGCCTTGCACACAGAACACTGAGGCCCACAGATCCCTCCTGATGCCTCTGGAGATCCTGGCTCGTGTGCACTGGGACATTACCTGGGATCCATCCCCTGCATGACAATCTCATCCTGCTTGCACTCCATCATGTCATTGGTGAACATGGCGTGGAAGTATGGGATGGAAGCCGCTAGCACGATCCGATGAGCACTGAATTTATGGTCCCCTACCTAAAAAGAGAGAAAAGGGGAAGGAGGGAAGATCAGCACCATTGATTCCAACCACATGGTCCAGACTACTTAGTGTAGCACAGCTCCGCCAGCCCAGCAGTAACTGAGGGCTGAAAACCGGGCAATTTCCATTTGCAAACAGGACTGCAGACTGTCTTTTAAATTCAAACTTTTAAAACCAGTTTTCCAGCCATATAAGCAGCCACAAGTGGTCAGCTAGGCAAAGACAGAGTGGGTCATCTTCAGATTGCTAACAAAGCATGGCCAGGTCCCCAGAACCACGTTTACAGAAATCAACTCAGTATTCAACTGCACACACGGATTTCAAACCCAGATCTGTGCCAAGCACAACACAGGCTGGAGGAGACTGGATTGAGAGCAGCCCTGAGGAGAAGGACGTGGGGGTGTTGGTCCACGAGAAGCTCCCCATGACCCAGCAGTGTGCGCTTGCAGGCCAGAAACCAACCATGTCCTGGGCTGCATCACCAGCAGCGTGACCAGCAGGTCGAGGGAGGGGTTTTTCTCCCTCTGCTCTGCTCTGGTGAGACCCCACCTGCAGTCCCAGCACATGAAGGACATGGAGCTATGGAGCTCCACGAGTTGGAGCAAGTCCAGAGGATGCCACAAAGATGCTCCAAGGGCTGAAGCACCTCTGCTATGGAGACAGGCTGAGACAGCTGGGCTTGCTCAGCAGGGAGTTTGATCTAAATGATCTTCAAAGTCTCTTGCAAACCAAACCATTCTATGCTTCTATAAAATACTCCCCCCAGAGCACTGCTTCAGGTAACGCCCTCTCCTACCAGCTGGCAATCACAGATCCCACATCACCCATCTGATCCCAGGACAAGCTGAGCGCAGCCATGCAGGCTCACCGCAACGCATTGTGATTACTCTGCAGAACTAAAAGCTGGGTGATGCAGCTGCCCATTTCCTCTTCCTTAGCTCTTCCTCTGAGCTGATGATCGACTTACAGGTTAAATCCCATGCACTTTTCTTGTACCCTCAGCTTATGCTCACAGCCAGTCACCTTCACTATAACCCAGAAGCTCATACGAGCTCATCTTTCAATCTCCACAGGTTCACTTTCACCAGCTCTGCTATACCTGCATTCATTTACATCCTTCCTAATCCATACAGAGTGAGGCTTGGAAGGGCCTTCTTGCACCTCCAATTCCACTTCTCACTCCTCCCACCTCCTACACAAAGACAGGCTGAGAAAGTTGGGGCTGTTCAGCCTGGAGAAGAGAAGGCTGCGTGGAGACCTCATAGCAGCCTTCCAGTATCTGAAGGGGGGCTATAAGGATGCTGGGGAGGGAATATTCATCAGGGACTGTAGTGATAGGACAAGGGGTTCAAACTAAAACAGGGGAAGTTCAGGTTAGATATAAGAAGTTCTTTACTGTAAGGGTGGTGAGGCACTGGAATGGGTTGCTCAGGGAAGTTGTGAATGCTCCATCCTTGGTGGCGTTCAAGGCCAGGTTGGAAAGAGCCTTGCGCAACCTGGTCTAGTGTGAGGTGTCCCTGCCCATGGCAGGGGGCTGGGACTAGGGAGATGATCTTAAGGTCCTTTCCAACCCAAGCCATTCTATGATTCCTGCAGATACTTTCTCCTCTTCTGAACTACACAGCTCTTCAATTACTTCTCTCTGATGGTTCTGAGCTTTTTCCTCCCCTAATTTCCAGGCTAACCTGACTCATACCAGTCTCTACCCATCCCAGCTTGTGCAGAACTGCCCTTTCTCCCCACTTCAGCAAGATTTTCCCATTTGAGCTTGTTTTGCTGGGACAAGCTGGAAGAGCAAGTCCTTTACTCTTCAGGTCATCCAAGAAGCCCTTCTCTTCTCCTCCTTACTTCTCTACAAAAAGCTTCATCACCCTTTCATGTCGAGGCAGCTTATTAACAAAAATGTTGCCTGCATTCAGGTTTTCACTGTTCCCAACAGTGCCTTGCCTCTCCCTCTAGGCCCAGAGCTCTCACACCCTCTAAATACAACTTGCTAGGAGTTCAGAAAGTGGAATTCCTGACACATGGAGAAAAAAAAAAAAAAAAAAGAGGAATTGGGCACTACACAAGATGCATAAGCAAGCAAGATATTTTTTTTTCTTAAACAAAAGCATATTCAAGTGCCACAAATGCTGTTAGAAGATATTTCTTTAAAACCAGCCTGACCACCCAGCTGCTCGCTGTGCGTGCCTGCCTGCACGATGGCCAGGACTTGCAAACATTTGGAATGTGGTCAGCTTGTGGCACTGCATGCCTGGGGTGCAGGGGCAAGTCTGCTCTGCCAGAGCTTCCCAGTTTTAAATAATGCTCCAAACATCCAGTCAAACTGCTTCCAAGACCTGCTCCAGCCTGGTAGTGGCAGGTCCATTTTTGGAGAGCCTTGTGTCAGTCTTGATGAGCTCAGGTGTGCTTGAATCCATGCTCTCCACTGTGCCTGGATTACCCTGCACTAATCCCACTGTCCTGGATTTTGCAGAGTTCTCAATGCCCAGGGCAAAAGCAGCAAGTGAAATGGTATGGACTGTTGCAGCTCATGGGGAAGAACCCTCACATATATACTTGTATGGTGACTTGGACACTGGCACAGGTTGGCCAGAGAAGCTGTGGCTGCCCCATCCCTGGCAGTGTTCAAGGCCAGATTGGATGGGGCTTGGAGCAACCTGGTCTAGTGGAAGGTGTCCCTGCCTGTGGCAGGGGGTTGGGACTGGGTGAGCTTTAAGGTCCCTTCCAACCCAAACCAGTCTGTGATTGTCAGCTCAGGAAAGCAAGCTCAGGATGGGTAAAAAGCAGCATCAACCCCTTCTACTAACCCAAAACTACAAGTAAAAATCCCATCAGCTCAATGACTCAAGTGCTGCGCCACAAATACCAGCAAATACGCTGCTGCTCTGTTCTCTTCTCTGCTAACTCAGTCATTAGTTTATCTCATGCTTTACCTCCAGCCCCTGCCCTCCTGAGCCCAGCAGAAACCAGACTATGATAGGGACAGAGGCAGGAATAAGAGTGCTTGCTTGGCAGATGAAGGCTAAGATGATACTCCATGAGAGAGAATGAAGAAGCAGAAAAGAATAAGGTAATGAAAGCACGAGGATAGATATTTATAGCAGCGAGCTGGGAAGTACAAGCATGTGAATTAAGACAGCAGCTCTACCGCTGCTACAGCAGCAAGAGTTCTACCACAGTACAGGCACAGCCCATGCTCCCTCAACATACAAAATCATCGGTAGAATCCTTGTGTGCATGTAGCAGGACAGGGAATCTCTGGCACAAAGAGTCAGGACTGCTAATACTTGCAAAGGAGCCCATGGTCAAAGAGGGGATGGGGCTCAAGGCCACAAGCCCCAGCCCTGTTTACATAATGAATGTTTGCAGAGCAGGGCTCCCCACCCTGACTTTACACAGCCTCTTGTGAGTGCAAACTCTGGCCTGGCCTCTCTACCACGAGGTTCAAAACCACTTCTAAATACACTGAGTTTAATGAGAAAAGCCCACAAGAGGAAGGAAGCGATTCAAGAACCCGTGCACCCCTGAAAGCTGACAAAACCTCCCTGTGTTCACAGTGGTGGGGTTTTCATTTCCTTACTGCACACAGCTAACTGCCAAGTCGAGCACACATGCATGTGAACAACTTTGCTTCTGTTCGTCTCTCCATGCGAGCGCCTGACCAAGGTGCTGCTCATTGAGAGAAGCTTAAGAGGCACAGGATGCAGATAGGTAAATAAGGAGATCTGGGTGCTGAAGCTCTTTGTTTGGGACCTCTTGCTGGGGAAAGGTTTATGTGTGACCAGCCACAACCTGGTTGACCGCAATGAGTAACTTGTTGCTCAGCCTGTCCACATTCCAGCCCCGGGGCTCAGAAATGCCAGACCTGCTCGACAAGCTCCAGCACTTCTTGGCCTGTTCCTACCAGTGGATGAAGCTACTCCACCAGCCTCATCCACTCCAGCAGCCATGCCCACAGCGGCTTTCCTGGCCCAGCTTGTCAATGAAAGGTAAACACTAACAAAGCTAAAGACATGGGTCTCACGTTTTACTTGTCTCATTATGCAGTGTGTGCTTGCAGCCCAGAAAACCAACTGTGTCCTGGGCTGCATCAAAAAACAGATCTGTGTGTTGGATAGCCATCTATACCATGTGCTGGGATTTTCCCAGTCTGCTGTGCCCTGGAATTTCCCACTCTTTGAACATCTCACCAGCACTGCTCCTGCTTCCCTCTCCACCAAACACAAGGTCAATCAGTGCTTCCCATGGTGGGATATATTAAGCATAGAATCACAAAATGGCTTGGGCTGGAAGGGACCTTAAAGATCATCCAGTTCCACCAAATGGCCCCATTATCCTTCTTAATACACCTTGTTATTGCAAAACCAATAATTTATAGTCATTCAGCAAGATTCCCAACGAGTTAATGAGAGCTGTATCATCACAGGGATGAAATACTTTGTGTCTGGGCAGCAGCACCACCCTTCCAGTTCCAAGATGCTCAGCAGCTCAACAGGACAGGATTGTTTCCCCAGTGGGGTTCTCGCCCTTCATCAAGGAAAAGGTTTCACCTTGGGGAACACCCCATTTAACAGCTTAACTGCACTGGGGATGACCCTGCACAGGCAAGGCAGGGTTTGAACCAGTTCTGGCTACCTACAGGGCTCAGCTTCCTGCCCCAGCTTGGTCCCCATCAACATGTGGGATGCAGCTGGACAACACAGATGAAGCCATGTTGCTGGTGCTCGCACGACCCTGCTGTTCAGGGAAATAAAACTGAAATAAGCTGTGTGGAAAGGGGAATAACTTTCTGCCATCAGAGCAGGAGAAAGGGGGAGGACTGGGACTGGCCCCTGTCAGCATCGAGACCCACAGAGCTGCACCAGCAAAGAGCTAATCCACACTGTGATTGCTACCAACTGAATGGAAACTATCTCCTGGTACTGGGCAAGATAAAACCCGTGTTTCCTTTTGCTTTTTTAAACTTGCTTGTGTAATGATAGAGGGGCCTCAGGGAGATTTATAAATTGAGATTTCTGGTCTAGAAGCTATTATTATGTTCATACCAGCAGCACTTAATGGCAAGTCCTGAAGGAACAACTACATTTCTTGCTGCAGGTGAAGGACCATACCTGTTTTTCCTGCAGAAGATGGAAAATACTTCTGAGGATAAGCACACAGCCCATGTGACCTAAATTCATCATTGTGTCTTCTGTTTCAAGAAGTGTTCCCTATCTCCAGAGCCCTGTGTCATCATGGGATGCGTGTGTAAAACAGCGCCTTGGTTGCAGATTTCAGCTTTCAGCTGAAGGTGGAAGCTCTGGTTTGCAGGAATAGATTGTTTCAAAGCAGTACCTGCTATGTTACCGTATCAGTTGCTCCTGTCAAGTTAAACATAGATCAGTGTAGTTCATAAAATCCTAGACTGGCTTGAGCTGGGGGGGTCTTAAAGCTCATCCATTTCCAACCCCATGCCACAGGCAGGGACACCTTCCACTAGACCAGGTTTCTCCAAGCCCCATCCAACCTGGCCTTGAACACTGCCAGGGATGGGGCAGCCACAGCTTCTCTGGGCAACCTGTGCCAGGGACTCATCACCCTCACAGGGACTCCTCCTCACATCTCATCTCAATCTCCCCACTGTTGGTTTAAATCCATACCCCCTTGTCCTGTCCCTACCTGCCCTTGTCAAAAGCTCCTCTCCAGCTTTCTTGTTGGCCCCTTTAGGCACTGGAAGCTGCTCTAAGGTCTCCCTGAAGCCTTCTCTTCTCCAGGCTGAACAAGCCCATCTCTCTCAGCCTGTCTCCGTAGCAGAGGTGCTCCAGTCTTCTTTCACTGGAGAGATTCGTTTTTTGCTTTTTGAGCCTGAAGTTCAGGACTGTCTCAGGCACAAATGAAATCACCACAAACTTAATAATATTCACATCACTAAGCCAGAGTTAGCTACTTATATAAGCTCTAAAAAGAGAAATACCCCAGGAACTTCACATCAACAAGCTAACTGGAAAGAGTCTTGAGGGCAAGTCCTTTGGGCAGGACTGTCATCCCTTTCACAGTCTGAGCAAAACACTGCCTTTCAGAAGATTTCCACCTTTATGCAAGGATGACAGGTTGGACGGGGCTTGGAGCAACCTGGTCTAGTGGAAGATACCCTGCCTGGGGCAGGGGGATTGGAATTGAATGATTTTAAAGGTCCCTTCCAACTCAAACCATTCTAGGGTTCCAAGATAGAATCATAGAATCAACTAAATTGGAAAAGACCTCCAAGATCATCAAGTCCAACCATTATGGTTTTATGATGTGCTATTCTGCATCATAAAATGAAAGGCACCTATAATATGTAATTTTAGGTGCCTTCCAAGGCAAAAGATACTGTTTACCAGAAACAAGAACAAAACCACTGCTAGCAAAGCATCCTTGCTGACCACAAATACCACAGAATTCCCTTTTAACATGTTCCCTAACCAGTAACAAGAGGCACACTCTCCCTTACACTCCCACATCCACAAAATGCTAACAACTTCCAGGGTACAATGAAGCTTTCTCCAGAGAAAAATGGTGTAGGTGGAATAAAGGCATCTATTGTCTTCATGGCATCATTACCCTGCATAGCTGAGAAGTCTCTTGAGTTTTCTGCTGCAAAGATCTTCTCAAAACACCCCCATCATTCCTGACATGACATTGGCATTCAGTCAAAGAGAGGATACAGCAGAAATTACGGTAGTGCCCAAGTCATTGTAGCAAAGTGTTGTTAGGAAGAAGATAAAGGAACAGTAAAACTCAAGAGATCTTGTATCAAAATTCAGGCACTGAAATAAATACCCTCCCTCTGCACCCACCCAAAGAGCAGCTGGACAAAACGTGAAAGAGTTTAGATCAAACTCAGCTCATGCAGAGAGATTGATGCCATTAAGCCAGACATCCTCTGGTCTAGACTCTATTTCCCACAGGGACTGGGGAAAGGAAGCATCCTGAGGGGATCACCTTCAGCCCTTCCTGCCTTCCTGCTCCTGAGGGACTGGCAAAACCGAAGCTGAGGTTAAATCAACAGTGGAGGGCCCCTGCAGACACAGGCTCCCTGCCACGTTCCCCCAGCCTCTTCACAACAGTAACCCCAAACCTTTCCTATATTCTGACAACCCCTATGGCAACATGGAGAACGCCCAACCTCTGCTCTCAACTCATGCCACAGCCTCCAGCTCCTAACTGGGCAATAAGTACCTGCCAGACACCAGGTTAAATGCCCTGCAACAGCAGGACAACTCCTGTTTTGGGAAAGCAAACAAAACCTGTGCAAGTGGGTTTAGAAATCAGACACTAAAGCCTTTCTTCCATGCTCAGAGAAACAGGGTAAAAAGCTTAGTGCAGAAATGTGTGGTTTGTGCTAACGTGTCAGGTTTAACGTCTTTGCAAAGCACTAAAAATACTCATCTTTTACATAAGGGGAGAAACACTGATGCTAGCTGAGACCTCAGGTGAGAAAACAAGCCCAGACATAATCCAAAGTAGCTTGTTACTGCTGTACAACTTAAATTTAGTGTAAGATTTAAGTAAGTGTACATAACAGATTACCTGGATTTTTAAATCTACCGGCTCCTCAAATAAGCAAAATACTCTCTTTCCTCCTCAAAGATATTCTCTCTTACCAAGCTCATTTTCCTTGAGCATCTCTTACAAACAGGCTCAAACATCCGCAGAGCAGCCAGACACAGGGGTTTTAAGGACCCTGCTGAAATTACTCACTCAGCCTAAGCTGCCTGGAATTCCACTTATCTGCCACTGCGGGACAAAGGGAGGCTCCTCCACCTCTGCGTCTGCTTGGCAGCAGCAGCTCTCTTGAGTACATTTGCTGGAGTTTGGAGGGTTTCAAGTGAACAGTCTGCTTTGGGGAAAGCTGTGATTAGAAGGGGAGAAAAGCCAACAGGACTATGGCCTGTCAGTCCGATTTGGATTATATGTGAAATAAATACTATAACCTCTCCGTAGCCTGGGAATATTTTAACTTGCCAGGGTTGTATTATTTTTGAAGACACTTTTCTAATGACTCTTGGAGTTAGTAATGGAAATATGGCATTCAAGTGATCCAAACCAAAATGAAGAGCAGCAACAAGAAGAGGAGCTCACGTTAACTTCACTCTTTGAGGAGTCAGAAAGGCACAAACGTTCTCTTGCTGGACACAGGTTTAGCCAAGACTGAAGGTGCCAGCCTGGCACCCAGTTTTCTGGCTCGGATGGAAGCAAGCAGGAGCTATAAAGATATTTGCTCTCCAAATTTGTCAATGAAGAAACAGGATAAGTATCGCTTCCCTGTTTTATGGAGTGGTGCAGTCCACAGGCTTCCAGCAAGCTGCTGATATGTCCCTAGAGAGCACTTGTACCTTGGCCTAAAGCAGCCACGCAAGCTCCAGAAAACAAAGCTTCCCAAGCAGCTTTCATCTTGAGAGGATATTTGTCTTCAAAAAACAATGCTCAGGAAGACAAATACCAAGTAGCTGCTTTTCTGCAATTAAAAAGCAGACTAGGATCTCCAGGGAATAACACCCCCAAATACCTGCACTCATCATGGAACTGAAACTCTTTGCCCCTTTGCAGCATTTATTTGTTAGCTCTAAACTCCTTTGAGAACACACACACGGAAAAAATGACTGCAAATCCACTGTAAAATAAGCACGAAAGGTTCGGCTGTGCTACTGTGTATAGGAAAACAAAGCAATTAGGACCCAAACCTTTAGTGCAGAGCTTTTCCCATCCAGTGAGCTTAACAAGAAGCTAATTAATTTCTATCAATACAGTAAAATCAACAGCAGTGGGGATAGCAGAAATAAGTAAAGGCTCCTAGGTTTCGCCAGAAAGCAATGCTAAGGGTGAAATGCACTTGGGAAGAAAGAGCTCTGGGGAAGAGCGGAGTAGTAACTGGAGAGGAGCATGAGAGCCAAAAAACAACCCAAAAGACTCCTCACATGAAGACAGCCTGAAAGAAAATGCTTTATATCCAGCTTCTGGGGTAAACCAGGTGGATACAGAAATCAAACCTCACTAAGTTCTGCTGTCAAAAACTGCAGTAACATCCGGCCCATAGTAGGTGACACCCAGAGATCTCACTACAGCAGGTTAAATTTGAACCCATCCCTAGCATGTATATAGACTTTGCCCCTCACAGACTATTTCAAGCCCAAGAGATGTGGATAACTGAAACTTCAGTCCATCACTGGAAACCCCAGTTTGTCCCCAGATGTAGGGTATGGAAAGCTGCATGGAGAATGGCTGCTTCTGTGCTGGTTTCATGGGATGTCCTAATTTCATAGAATCATGGAATGATTTGGGTTGGAAGGGACCTAAAAGCTCATCCAGTTCCAATCCCTTGCCATGGATGCAGGGACACCTTCCACAAGACCAGGTTGCTCCAAACCCCGTCCAACCTGGCCTTGAACACTGCCAGGGATGGGGCAGCCACAGCTTCTTTGGGCAACCTGTGCAAGGGCCTCACCACCCTCACAGGGAAGAACTTCTTCCTCACATCTCATCTCAATCTCCCCTCTGTCAGTTTAAAGCCATTCCCCCTTGTCCTATCCCTTCCTACATGTCCTTCTTTTACCAGACAAGACGTCACCAACACACAATCTACCAATCCTTAAAGAAGAGAGCAGTAGCAGAAATTTGGCTTTAGTAAGCAAAAATCCTACTCTTACCAAGGAAAAATGAACTAACCACAGAATAAGGTGTGTCTCCTTGCTTCCCTCCTGCCTCCAGTTTATCCATATGTGTTTCTATCAAACCATCCTCAAATTAGTATTTAACTAAACATTTCAGAGGGCCAATGAAGGATGATTGAAAGGACAGATGCCTGCAATGGAATATCCTCAAAAGCTCTGACCCATAGATATTTAAGAGACAGGAACAGAAAAGGACTTTTAAAATCTCTAGGCTCAAATATCCATGCATGGAAGAGCTTTGGCTCTCAATGGACACATCCTAAGCCGCTGGAAAGATGAACACCTTGCTTACTGCCCTGTTAGATCTTCATTTTCACATGGGCAATCATGAGAAGCAGCAACAGATTTCCCTAAGCTGAGTTTGGATAATCGGACCTCCAAGGGAGCACTTCTTGCTTTTAATCGCATTTAAACCCAGCTGCCATACGCTGCTGAGGCAGCACCGTCTCCTGCAGAGCAGCATGAACTGCAGGAAGATGGTTTCTGAGGAAGGGG
Source organism: Pezoporus occidentalis (assembly GCF_034315485.1). Taxonomy (NCBI): domain Eukaryota; kingdom Metazoa; phylum Chordata; class Aves; order Psittaciformes; family Psittacidae; genus Pezoporus; species Pezoporus occidentalis. The sequence continues at coordinate 460,391 of NW_026916181.1, forward strand.
AGCAAATTTCAACCCTCCTATTTACTGAATGAATTCTTGCCTGGCCTCACGAGGGGAATAATTGAAACAAACAAGAGTGACAACACTTCATAGCAATTTGTGGCCTGTTTATGCATTTCTGTGGGCTGGGAGAATCATTTACAGCCACTGACCCCATGTGATATTGGTATAGAGGCTGCTAAAAACCTGAACTGTGCTGCAACAAAGCTGCTTGCTCCCATTTCAGCTGCTGATTACACCAGAGGGAATCCAGCTTCTGGCCCAAAGTGGTGCTTAGTAACTTTTTTCCTGATGTGACCTAAAGTCACACCAGAAGGCATTCTGCTGCGACCAGGAATCCTAGCACTTTTAGGCACACTAAGCCTTAAAAGTAATAGGATTAAAAAAAGAAAAGAGGACAACAAACTCACTTCAGCGGTGCGAGATGCACCAGGACCCACCACAGTTTCCTTCGGATGCGGTCTTTAAATGCTTCTCAGTGCTTTTCCTACCTTCATTTTGGGCAAGAAGCACTGGAAAGACATCCCGGCATGACAACTCATGTGGCAGGGTCCTTCTGCATCGTGCTGGGTTTACAGCCTCACCAATGTAAGTCAGGGATGAGTACGCTTTGCGTCAGCTGCATTTGAGGTGGTTCACCAGTTCAAAGCCAACTCCAAGGTCCAGCTAAGAAAATTTACTTCTTAGCCAGTCAGCAGCTAGAGGAGGCACCATGTACTGAACAAGAAGGGAAGGCCTGGCTCAGATTCATCAGGCTGCATTAATTCTATTGCCATGGGATGGAGAAACCTGATGTCAAGAGGCAGAAGTGGCAAAGAAGTGGGATATTTTGATAGGATGACTCGATACAACACAAGGAATCAAACCATCAATACTGAGGCTGCATGTGTACAATGGAAAGCAGGACTGTTGGAACCAACAGGGAAACATGCTGTCAGCCCTCTACCAAACGTGCCAGTCATTGCCAGGGTCTCTCTTCAGTATAATAAAGAATTAAGCAAGTAGTGGAGAAAGTTAAGACTCATTTCAAGAACAACAGAGACATCCTTCTTAATATATTTTAAGCCTTTGTAGGGATGAAATGCTCTGTGCCCTCCCCAGATAGCAAATAGACTCTGGAACATAAAGTAATAAAAGGAAAAAAAGAAAGCAGAGCCAACAGAGCACCCTCACCCATGAAGCAGCCCAGCACCATCAACACATTCAGTCCGACCGCTGCACTGGATAGCTCCTGGTGCCCTCAAGACTTCAAAACTTTTCCCACTCTGCCCCAGAAGATACACAAAGGGAGATGAGCAGGATTTAAAAAGCGCTTGGCTGTGGAAAATCTACAGAAATGGAAACCTTTTCAGAAGAGTTTTGTGAACAATGGTCAGGGAGATAGAGATGAGATGTGAGGAAGAAGTTCTTCCCTGTGAGGGTGGTGAGGCCCTGGCACAGGTTGCCCAGAGAAGCTGTGGCTGCCCCATTCCTGGCGGTGTTCAAGGCCAGGTTGGACGGGGCTTGGAGCAACCTGGTCTAGTGGAAGGTGTCCCTGCCTGCAGCAGGGGGTTGGAACTGGATGAGCTTTGAATGTCCCTTCCAATCCAAACCATTCCATGATTCTGTGAAATACCATGTCTTACATGGTATGACCCCTGCCAAGGAGGATCAGCATACAGGCATGCTTTTCACAACAAGCATTTCAGCCGGGAGGCTATTGTTGATCTACGGGGATGAAGCACCCTCATACAGCCCAGGGATTCACCCAAATTCCACATCCCCCACGACAGGCACAACCCTCGCCAACTCCTTCTTCAGCAGCAGGAGGTAGGTGAGATGTTTCAGCATGAGTAGGCTGGGAAACACCTTCACATTTAATTAAACTTCAGAGTTAATTCTGGAACAACTCTGGGATGACTCAAGCAATCCAAGGAGCTACAGGCACACCCACCGCACAACAAACTCCTCCTGGACTGAAGGACTCCAGCATCTCCTGCCCGGCACTGGCCACTCTCAAAGCCCTTTCAGCCCCCCCCCCCCGCAGTGCCAGAAACACAACCCTGAGGATTTACCTGTTATAGATAATTTCTTTGATGCAGGAAAGTGGGTGTTCTATAAAGATAAAGGTTTCCCGAGGAAAAAGGCTCTTCTCCCAAGGTTTGGAGGAGAGGCTTGTCCATGAATCCGCACCAACCCATCGTCTGACCTCCCTCGGCACCAGTACCCCCACCAAACTGTGGCAGAGGTGCTGGGGTGCTCTGTTTCCTCCCCAGACATGACCCTTCACTGAATCACTCTGCCTAGCTGCTAGAAAACCCCACGATGGTCCCAAGGGAGACAGAAGCTCCATCTCCCACCCTGTACCTAGGATGAGGAGCAGCGCCGGGGACCGGGTGTCACCAGCACACCCCTGCACCCACCCTGGGCTGGAGCTGCTCAGCACACCCCTCACCAAGGGGCCCTCAAAGAGCTCCCTCCTGGGGCTGGGGAGACCAGACACCCCCTGATATCCCCCCAGAGTGCCTGGGGGGGGCCTCAGCTCCCCTCTTACCTCCCCCATCAAAGCACCCGAGGGGACCCCAGCTCCCTCCTTCTCCCCAGCAAAGGGCCCCTCAAGCACCCCTCGGGGACCTGGGACCCCCCCCCAGCGCCCCCGGGCCGGGCCGCACCTTGAGGGTCACGTCGCAGAGCTTGCCCTGCCGGCGGATCTCGCCCATCACGCCATAACCGCGGCTGGGCAGATCGCCCACCGAGAAGTGCACCAGGTCCTCGGGATCCAGCTCCGGCTCAGCCGCCGCCGCTGCTGCCGCCGTCTCCAGCATCTTCCCAACCACTACCACCACTCCCCGCCTCGCTTCGCCTCCCCCGCGCCTTGTCCACGCCCGGCCGCCGTAGCGCGGCCACCACCCCGCCCACTTCCGTCATAACCCTCTTCCGGAAGTGGGCGGAAGAGGTGGCTGCCATGGCAACGGTGTACACAGCCCTGGCACCGCTGCGGCCGCCCTTCGCCCCGGCCCGGCCCGGCTGAGGCGGGACACAGGTAGGTATGGGCGGGGCTGCCCCGGGAGCAAGCCCCTCAGCAGGGCCTTGTTGCCACCCGCCTCCCCCGGCAGTGCCGGCCCTACAGTCCGCATCAACCCTCTCAGGACCTCGTCGTCGTCCCCCGCCCCGCAAGGCTGTGTTGCCCCCACCCCAGGTGGTGTCTCCACAGGCCTTGCTCTCTACAACATGGATGATTCTTTCCCCGCTTTACCCCAGGCCCTGACAGATCACCTGCCTTGGCCCCTGAGCCAGAAAGCAAGGCCGTGGGCATGGCTGGCCCTGGCAAACCTCTGTTCCCTGTTAGAGAGTCACGGAATCACAAGCTGTTTTGGGTTGGAAGAGATCTTAAAGCTCATCCAGTTCCAACCCCCTGCCATGGACAGGGACACCTTCCACTAGACCAGGTTGCTCCAAGGCCAGGCTGGACGGGGTTTGGAGCAACCTGGTCTAGTGGAAGGTGTCCCTGCCCATGGCAGAGGGTTGGAACTGGATGAGCTTTAAGGTCAATTCCAACCCAAACCAGTCTGGGATTCTGTTATTCTATTATTCTATGAAATAAGGCGCATACCACTGTAACATTCTATTTGTATAGCAGAGTTTTGTGACCTCTTACAATCCTGATAACCAGATGAGCAGCATTTCCATGCTGGCTCCCAGCTTTAAAGCTCCATTTCTCCTTCCATTCAGCTTGTACCTGTGCTGCTTCAGTGTTTATTCACACAGTACTGGCAAATGTCTTGGCAGCTTTATGTGTGTGTCATTTAGAGGAGATCCTTATGCGGATATCCGTGCACTTCTTTATCACTGTGCTTTTTCACAGATCGTTTATTTGAAGACTGTCTCCCAATCTGAAGAGATTGTGAGCATGGAAACTTAGCACCATTTTGGATTCCACAGCAGTCATGTGTTGCAATCACTGAGATCACCTGGGAAGAGTACAAGGAGCCCACATTACCTTTACCAGGTAGTCATGCAAATGCTCACCTCTGTTTTAAATATTGAGAAGTCTTGGTCCAACTCACAGTTCGACGTTTCTTTTTAGAGCAGTCACAGGAGATAAGGTGCTGGAGAGAGCACAGTGATTAATATACAACAATTAGAAAATATTTTGTTTGAAACTAGAAATTGTCCCTAGATTATCACACAACTGTTGATCACAGGCTGTCTGTAGGAAATCGTGGGGGTAAAACACAGGATCTGCATGTTCCAGGGGTTTAAAGCAGCTTTTTAAGCAGCTTGATGTATCCTCTGAGCCCACCTGCAGCTTTGGTCAGCAGATCCTTTAGTGTCACTGGGTATTGACAGCCACTCCCTGCATTCACACTGACCTTCAGAATAAGAATGTCATCAGTTGTCAGGCACATGATTTTTTCTTTTTCTTCTGGAAACTCTAAGATCAGGTCTTCATCAGGAACTTCAAAATATTCTTATGGCTTAGTATAAATAAGGGGTTCTAATTCCAAAATATGGGAAGTGCACAATCAATCCAGACTGTAAACAAGGTAACTGCTGTTCAGAGCACTGGAAGTGTTTGCATACCAACAACTGCACAGCCCTTTGCAGTGTTGTTGAGATCCTTTTGGCATGGTTTCACCTACAGCACATCTTACTCAAAACCTCAGAAGCCTGAAATCGAGTTCTGGATGATCAGACACTACAAACCAGGAGGCTGCAAGTGCCTTCACACACTGAAAACGCTGGACAAAAGAAAATGCTTCTCATATTCCTGCAATTATTTTCTTTGCAAGCCTGAGAGGAGGGAAAGCTTGTGCTGTCAAACACTAATGTGCCTGGTACACAAGAGGAAATCATGATCAGTAATTCTCTGTATTCACACTCAGCATTCTGAGCAGAACAATACTGGAAAGAATTTTCAGCAACTGGTTGCCCACAGTTGCTTTTCATAAACAATAGAGACTGCAATTGAACATTTGTCAACACTTTATTTTTAAACTCGACTACTCTGTATCTTGCCTTTTCATGCCAAATAACATTACATTTCTTTTTAGGGAATGCAACAGTGTTGATTTTTTCCTTTTTTCCCTCTTTAGTTAGTATGTATCTAGTAAGAAAGAGAGTCCACGCATTCGTGCGAGTCAAGCCAACAGCTGATTTTGCTCAAGATATGATCAAGTTTGGGCCAGATAACAAGGTAGACAAAAAGAGATTGCACGTGTGAAAGGTTTGGGATTTGGTTTCAGTTTTGCCCACTGAAATGCAGAATTCTTCCACTCCTTAAGGCCACACATTTTGGTGCACGTTGTTTGTTTTGTCCTGCTTGCTGTTCTCCTCTGCGCTGACAGAGGCTTGTGGTTTTGTATCAGCAAGTGTGACTACGGAAAGCACACTTCTGGTGATGCAGTGACTAGAGGAAATCCTCAAAATGACTGGGACTCTGACTGATCCTTGAGGAATTCCCAGTGGTAACTTCAGTTCCAACCTGTGGAACAGTCTGTTTCTATCCTCCCTTATGCAAGTTCCTCCCTTCATCTTCTCTTGCTTAGTTCATAATTTCTCTGGGACACAAGATCAGACACATCACTGGGGGGTAAATAGATGAGCTGAGCCACCTTTCTTTCTTTTTTTTTTTTTTTTTTTTTTAGAATATGCATTAGCAGAAAATACCATCAGGTTCAGTATGACAATAGTGCTCTTTGTGCTCCATTTCCTCCTGGTCTCCAGGTCTTCAGTGCATATTTTTTCTTTTTGGACAACAATTGCTGAAACTCTTCATGGTTATCAAAGTTAACTTCCTCTCTTTTTGGGTTTCAGAGCATAGAGATTTGCCTCAAAAAAGATGCCAAGAAAGAAGCTATGAATAGCAGGCAGACCAGCTGGAGCTTTAGGATGGATGGCGTCCTTCACAACACCTCCCAGGAACAGCTTTATGAGACAGTGGCAAAGAAATTGGTGTCCGAAGCTTTAATTGGCTATAATGGTAACTTGGTGCTATTTTTATTAACATAGAATGATAGAATCACAGACTGGTTTGGGTTGGAAGGGATCTTAAAGCTCATCCAGTTCCAACCCCCTGCCATAGGCAGGGACACCTTCCACTAGGCCAGGTTGCTCCAAGCCCCATCCAGCCTGGCCTTGAACACTGCCAGGGATGGGGCAGCCACAGCTTCTCTGAGCAACCTGAGCCAGGGCCTCACCACTCTCACAGGAAAGAACTTCCTCAGATCTCGTCTCAATCTCTCCTCTGTCAGTTTAAAGCCATTCCCTCTTTTCTTCTTGCCCTTGTCAAAAGCCCCTCTCCAGCTTTCTTATCAGCCCCTTTAGGCACTGGAAGCTGTTCTAAGGTGTCACTGGAGGCTTCTCTTCTCTAGGCTGAACAAGCTTAGCTCTTTCAGCCTATTTCCATAGCAGAGATGCTCCAGCCCTCTGGAGCATGTTCATGGCCTCCTCTGGGCTTGCTCCAAGAGCTCCACATCTCTCATGTGTTGGGGCCTCAGAGCTGGATGCAGGGCTGCAGGGGGGATCTCACTAGCATGGACTAGAAGGGGAAAATCCCCTCCCTCGACCTGCTGGTCATGCTTTTGGTGATGCAGTCCAGGGCACGGTTGGTTTCTGGGCTGCAAGTGCACACTGCCAGGTCATGGTGAGCTTCTCATGGACCAGCACCCCCAAGTCCTTCTCCTTAGGAGACAATCCAGTCTTCTGCAGCCTTTATTTGTGCTTGGGATTGCCCTGACCCGGGTGTAGGACCTTGCACTTGGCCTTATTTTGACAATAAGTGGAGATTTGATCTGAGGGAGAGATCCTGTTGATGTTCCATTTGTGAAATGCAGAGGTTACCTCCAGAGTTTATTCTTTTGCTTTTGAATCTTTTCTAGGCACAATAATGTGCTATGGGCAAACGGGGGCTGGTAAAACTTACACCATGATGGGAGCAACTGCTGATTACAAGCATCGAGGAATCATACCACGAGCTATACAGCAGGTATTGGATCTGACTGGGAAAAGAAGCTGGAAGAAATAGCAAGGACATCTCTTGTATCAGCTCTTGCTGATACTCATAGAAGTGTTTTAACATGGTGAATAAGTTATAAATTTATCTCCAGCAGTGGGTTTTTTTAATTCTTTTAATGTAAGATAAGATCATTAAAGATTTAAAGGAGTCTGTAAAACATAGTTACTTTCTGGATTTGTTTAACTACACCATGACCTTGTTCTTTGATAATGATGACGTTTAAGAGCATTGGGATGATGTTGGCTGGAAATATGCTGATTTGTCGGTCCCATTGCTACATAGATATGTCCCTGTTCAGAGGCACAAGCTTAGCAGTGCTTTGAGGGGACAGGTCTGTTTATCTTTAGGCAGTGACACAGAATGCTTTCCACTTCCACAAAGACAGATGACATGCAGCACGTGGGGCTGTTGGGGTGAGTCCAGAGGAGGACACGAAGATGCTCCAAGGGCTGGAGCACCTCTGCTATGGAGACAGGCTGAGAGGGCTGGGCTTGTCCACCCTGGAGAAGAGAAAGGTCTGGGGAGACCTTAGAGCAGCTTCCAGTGCCTAAAGGGGCCAACAAGAAAGCTGGAGAGGGGCTTTTGACAAGGGCATATAGGGACAGGACAAGGGGGAATGGCTTTAAACTGACAGAGGTGAGATTGAGATGAGATGTGAGGAAGAAGTTCTTCCCTGTGAGGGTGGTGAGGCCCTTGCACAGGTTGCCCAGAGAAGCGGTGGCTGCCCTACCCCTGGCAGTGTTCAAGGCCAGGTTGGATGGGTCTTTGAGCAACCTGGTCTAGTGGAAGGTATCCCTGCCCATGGCAGGGTTGGGTGGAAGTGGATGAGCTTTAAGCTCCCTTCCAACCCAAACTAGTCAGTGATTTGATGATTCTGTGAAACAAAGACAGAAAGAATTCTGTAGTTATGCTTTATTGTCATTTGCAGAGGTTGTTCCTGTTTACTTGCTGCTTCTCAAACGTAAGCAGGCATTCAAAAGTATTGTTTTCAGCACTTCCATTTTGCAAAATCATATTAAAATTGTTGACCTAGCCCTGTCAGCCCTCAGGAAACTCCTGTTCAGAATTAGCTACACACACGTGGATGCACTTATAGCTGTTCAGAAAGTTATGAATAGCTTTTCTGGAACACCATAAATAGCTAATTATTCTGTTTGTGAACTAGCAGTGCTGTTGACGAACTCCTTGTCTTTGTATAGGTCTTCAAAGCAACTGCACAATCCACTGATCCACTCATCACTGTTCGAATATCCTATCTGGAAATCTACAATGAGACCTTGTTTGACCTTCTGTCCAACGTGACAAGCGATGGGAGCAGTGACATGCAGATGGCTATCGTGGATTGCCCAGAAGGGGTTTATGTAAAGGGCTTATCTATACATAAAATTAGCCTCGAAGAAGATGCTCTAAGTCTCCTTTTTAAGGCAAGAGAAAACAAATATTACACTTCATCTAATTGTTTATTGGCTTAGCACAGGGAGGAGGCAGTAGAGCAGGAGTTGGGTGGCCAGGAGGGCTGGGGGGAGGTTCAGCCCTCTTTGTTCCCTTTGTCGTGTGCGTAGAAGAGTTGGTAACTCCTTGTAGCCCATGTTCTGGCACAGAGGTTCTGGAAGATCTCCTTGGGGAAATTCTGGTTTTAGTCTATGCCAGAGCAAGTCAAGTGATGGAAGAAACATGTTGGGGTGAGACCACAGAACGTAGTAGCATTGGAGGTTTCAGACAGCACCAAAATACAGAAGGCAGCCACAGAATGCCTTCATTTCAAAAGGTTTATCTCACTGGCCCCATCAGCAGGCTGAGATCCCAGACAGCCCAAAAGATTTGTTTTCATGACCCTGGTTATCACATAAGGGTGTTGGTGAGTGGCTTAGTAGAAAGCGTCCAATGTTTGGGATCCTTTTAGACCAACCAGATGATCTACAGTGGAATTTCTTCTTGAAAAAACACACCGCCTGACCTAGCTATGTCCATGTTCCAAGGAAAGAGTCTTCGCAGTAGCATCTTGGGCAGATAGTTTGGGATGATCATGGCATAGGTACCATTAGTCAGATTTTACAGCAGGATGTTCACACAAGTGGTTAGATTTGTGAAGGGAGTTTGCTTACTTATATCTGCATCTTTCTTTTACTGTGGATGCTTTAGTTCTTAAGGAAAACATGAATAAATAATTGGTTCTGTATGCAGGAAGTGTATTCATAGCAGGAACCACCTGGTGTCCTCAAAGTATTTCACTTACCTTTTTAATAATGTGACTGTGGTATCCTAAGCCAGCTTCTGTGACTGGCAGGAGCTCCCTTTCTTTTTAAAGAGTAGGATAATGATAATGTAACTTAGCTTGAGATCTGTTAATAAAAGAAGTGCAAGTGGGGCCTGGGGACCCATTCAGCATCCTTAGATGAGTTCTGCCTGTGGTTTGAGGTTCACAGAGAAAGCTCCAAACTTTGAGGAGCCTGGCCACATGCTGTGATTCTTCATGTGTGGACTGGGCTTGATAGTATTGATACCTGAAGCTCTTCACTTTCTTGCTCGTGGATTTATACTGCCTAGCGTGGAGCCAGTTACTGACCTTTCAGCTCTCAGAAGTCATCGTCCTTTTAGAGCCAGGCAGATTCTGGCTGTGAAACCTATTGACAGCAGCATTTCTGTGCCGTAGAGCCTTCCGTTTCCTTTTCTGTCTTGCCAGCCTGACAGCACTGCTCTGTGATAGCCTGGCACTTCTAACAAACAGTTACCACATAATTTTCAATGTCACTTTCTTTTCCTGTAAGCAGGCATTACAGATTTGTAGCTATTGTGTATGTTTGAGTTTTCTATGACATTTGAAGCCTGGGGAGTGCTTTGGGTTTCTAGTATTCAAGAAACTGAAACAGCCAGGGAGGTATTGCCTCTGAGCAAGGCTTGCCTGACTTGTTTCTCAAAAAGCCACAATTCTGTGAGCTGAGCATCGAAAGTGGAAATAGTTTCCAGTAAAAGGCATTATTATAGTAAACTGTGACCTTTCTCAACCCCCCCCATGAAGTGCTTTGAGAGGCCTTTGAGTAAGAAAACAAGGCAAACCTGGTGAGTTCCCACTCTGACTGCCCTAACCATTGTTCAGCCTGGAGAAGAGAAGGCTCAGAGGAGAACTTAGAGCAGCTTTCAGTGCCTAAAGGGGCTGACAAGAAAGTTGGAGAGGAGCTTTTTACAAGGGCAGGTAGGGACAGGACAAGGGGGAATGGCTTTAAACTGATTTAAGGGAGATTTAGTGAGATGTGAGGAAGAAGTTCTTCCCTGTGAGGGAGGTGAGGCCCTTGCACAGTTGCCCGAAGAAGCTGTGGCTGCCCCATTGCTGGCAGTGTTCAAGGCCAGGTTGGATGGGGCTTGGAGCAACCTGGTCTAGTGGAAGGTGTCCCTGCCTGTGGTAGGGGATTGGAACTGGATGAGCTGATTGGAAGGTCTCTTCCAACACTAACAATTCTGTGATTCTGTAAACCAACTGATTGGAGTTACAGTCTGTATGGAGCAAAGATCGAATTGCCGTTTATTTAAGTGTGTGGATTTATAATTTCTACCCATGCAGAATTTTAAAAACATTGTTTGAATTTTGACTTCATTTGCAGGGTGAGAACAAAAGAGTAATAGCAGAGCATGCACTGAATAAGCATTCGTCCAGGTCCCATTGCATCTTTACTATTTACATTGAGGTAAGTGCTTCAGCAGTTTTTCTGGGGACTCCAGTGGCTGAGGATCTTTACACATCTGTTTTTTACTGTATTTCAGTTTTGTCTACAGTTTATATTCTTTTCTCCCTCAGTCTCGTTTCAGATTTTTCTCAGACATCAAATGTGTTAACTCTAAGATCAACTTAATAGATCTGGCAGGCTCAGAGAGACAGAGCAAGTCTGGAGTAAGTGATGGAAGAAATATTTCAGTCTGTGGTGATGAGCCCAGTAATCAACAAGATAGAGGTGAAATTACAGGTTTTCCCCGCAACAGAATTCAGCCTGTGATAAATAGGTGACACTGTGACAAATTGTAAGTCATGATGACATGTCAGAAGGTGATCAGTTGTTTGCAGCTGCTGTGTATCATTTGTAAGTCCACATGTGACTCCTATCCTGCGTTTGCTTTCCAACCCAACCCAGACTCATTTAATTTGAGTCTGTAATTTCTCAAAGAGTTTCTGATTTTCCTCTTCATTCCAGCAGCAACAGTGCAAATTCTGGTTACAGCAGGCAAACTATCAAAAGTTTCTCAGGGTGTTAGGGCTCAACAACTGAAAGCTTCTCAGGTCCTGTGTGACATTCTACGTTGAGCAGAGTAGAAACTTCATCAGCCCCATGCCAAAACATGATTTACCCTGTTGGGGGAAAGGCAGTGGTCCTTGTAAACTTGTAATGAAAAATTGAGGTCTCTGAAAACTTGTTTTCAAACTGAAGAAAGCTCTAGCTCGTGAATTTATCAGGTCTGAATTAGCTCCTTACCCTCAGAGACAAACAGAGTTTTACTCTCAGTGAGGAGTATGCTCCGTCCTGCAGTTCGACCAGAAGTACGTGTTGTGGAAGTTTTGCTTTTTGATCTTGCATTACAGTCTGAAGGACAGCTTTTGAAGGAGGCCACATACATCAACAAGTCTCTGTCATTCCTGGAGCAAGTCATCACTGCCCTGGCTGATCCTAAGAGGGACCACATCCCCTTCCGGCAGAGCAAGCTCACTTACGTCCTCAAGGACTCCCTGGGTAAGAGCTGTGCATCATAGCAGGCCCCGACAGTTCCTAGTTGTAAGGTCATAACATAGAAACACACAGAACTCAACATTGTTCAAAGGATGTCTGGTTTTCTTCATCAAATAAAACAGCAGGTGCAGGAGAAAGTGCAAAGCCCACACTCTTCAAACTAGTAGAAATTCACAAAACCTTAGTTAGAATGCTGTAAAAAGCTGCCACAAAAAAACCCAAACAAACCCAAACAGCATGTTACAAGCCTTTTCAGGCGCTCCTGCATTAGCATCAGGCTGCAGGTGATAAACCCAAAGCTGAGGCACATCATGAATCCAGGCTTGTGCTTCTGGAATGCTGGAGACATGGGAGGAGAAAGCAGTTGAAAACAGGCTGTAGGGGTTTGTGTGGTGTAACCAAAGGCATCAGAAAGGAGAGTGATGTTCAAGGCATTTCTGAGCTGAGTCTTGTGTTTAGGAAAGGCAGGGACCACATCCTGCCAGGTTCCCCACTATTAGATTTAGGCCAAGGGATTTTAAAATCCTCTGCTCCAGTTTTCTCAATTTCAGGCTTTCACAGTTTGTGTTCTTGTCTTCCTACTGCATCGTCACCACGTGAGAAATGCCTGTTGCCTTTATTCTTCAGTCATTCTGTGCCACTGTGTCTCTGGACCCATGGGAACTTTAGAGGGACAAACTGGCTGTGTTCTTTGTTGCTCTTTTTTCTCTTATTTTAGTCAGCACAGAACATAATACATTAAAAAAAAAAAGAAACAATGAACCCCCTAATTATATTATTTGCCTTTTAGAAAATTATTCTTTTATTTATTTTTTTTTTATTTTTCCCAGGGAGAAACTGCAATACTGTCCTAGTGGCAAATGTCTGTGGGGAAGCTGCACATGTGGAACACACTGTAAGTTAAACTGATTTCTGCAGAATGCGACTCTTGTTCTTGATACTGTTACAACTGGCTGTAGCTTGGTTTAAAGACTGGTCTCTGGAGGGCTATGGCAGGAGTCCCAGAGCAACATCCTGCCTAATTCATCTTATCTCAAAGGCTCAGAGAAGAGATTGCTCTTACCAATCTGCTTTGTGATGCAAACAGATGAGTGGTAACTGGCCCAGGGGAAGAAATGAGAGCCCGAAATAGAGCAGGCACAAGCAGCTAAAATCTAAGCACACTAAGGAGTGGTAATTATTGATGGTTCAACTCTACGAATGCATTTGAATGATACATAGTATAACGAGGTCAGTGGGATTGCACTGGTTCAGAGCTAAGCTGGCTTTCTGCTGCTTTAGGAAGTGGGAGTATCTTCCTAACACTGGGGGGTTTTTAACCTGTGAAATAATGAAATTGAGAAAAGTCTCACTGTGTGAACTGAATCCACTTAACCACATCTGTAACACAGAGAATCACAGAATCCTGCAATCCCAGGTTGGAAGGGACCTCAAGGATCATCTGGTTCAACCTTTACAGGCAAAGCATGACTCATGCTACATGGCCCAGCACCAGGTCCAGCCCAGTCTTAACAGGGTCCAGCACTGGGGAGTCACCAGTTCCCTGGGGAGATTATTCCAATGGCTGATTGTTCTCATTGTGAAAAATTTTCCTCATCTGTGCAACTGGAATCTCCCCAGGAGTAACTTGTGCCCACTGCCCCTTGTCTTTTCCATGAAACTCCTTGTAAAAAGGGAGTCTCCATCTTTTTTGTAGCCACCCTTTAAATTCTGGAACATGATGATAGAGTCTCCTATGAGCCTTCTTTTCTGTAGGCTGAACAAGCGCAGCTCGCTCAGCCTTTCTTCACATGGCTTTCCAGTCCTTGGATGATCTTTGTGGCCCTTCTCTGGACCCTCTCTGGCCTGTCCACATCTTTTTTGTGTGGTAGGGGCCAAAACTGAACACAGTGTTTCAGGAGTCGCCTGACAAGCACTGAGTAGAGTGGGACAGTGACATCTTTATCTCTGCTGGCTCTGCTGGTGGTATCCTTGAAGGGAATCACTTTGCTTTTTGCCAAGAAAAATGTATGTATGTATGTTTGTATGTAGCAAAAAAAACCAACCCAAATTAATCTGTTGGGTAGTTTTTTTCAAGGCAAAGTTGTTTTATCATCTTCTTGTGTTCTGATAGCATCTAGGAACAGTATTGCTCAGGAGTCAGCAACTGTGCTTTGCATCAAGAGGAGGATTTTCAGGTGGTAGGGGTTTAGTCTCAGGATACCACAATTGCAGGAGTTAAACTCGAAGGCCATTGATGTGTGATTTGGAGGTTTTGGGATGTAAGTCTTGTTTTTATGAGAAGTGGGTGTGGGTATTTTGGAGATCACTGCTCTGATACACACAGAGCTGTCCACAAGCAGAACAGAAAGGACAAAGACATCATCTGAAGCTGGCTAATCACACAGAAGCCACTGAGCGTTAGAAGATATGATCCCAGAATAAGAAATCCTATATTGCTCCCTTCAGTTAAATAGCTTTTTTATTTCTGTGTTCTGGGATCTGATATGGTTAAGAAGTAACATATTATGAAAATTCTATCCTTGCTAATATCTTTTTCAGTTGTCTTCTCTTCGGTTTGCTAACAGAATGAAATGGGTCACGACAGAGCCAGTCCTCAATGAGACATATGACCAAGAGGTACGTAGAGAAGGGGAAGAGAGGAAGGCAGTTTTTGTCAGGTTCATTAATATTGAAGATAATGACCTTAAAAACCAGAGATTTGATAGTGTAATGAATTACCACTCATCAGCTGAGCTGACATTTGCTAAATTTAGGTAACTGATGAAATGGATTAGTATTAAACCTTTTTTCATTGGTATTTAATTACAGTTACCTTGAATATGCTACATGTTACAGTCATGCAGATGGTCATGTCTTCGCTGCCATGTGGTAATTCTTTCAAGTGCATGCATACAAGTCCCTCATTTTTCTGATAAGATTGACCTTTTAGCAGAGATACTATGTTCTGGGCTACTCCCGTGGTCTGTGGGGAAATTCCTAGGCACTTCTCCTACGGAGACAGGCCAAGAGAGCTGGGCTTGTTCAGCCTGGAGAAGGCTCCAGGGGGACCTTAGAGCAGCTTCCAGTGCCTAAAGGGGCTGATAAGAAAACTGGAGAGGGGCTTTTGACAAGGGCAGGTAAGAACAGGATGAGGGGGAATGGCTTTAAACTGACAGAAGGGAGACTGAGATGAGATGTGAGGAAGTTCTTCCCTGTGAGGGTGCTGAGTCCCTGGCACAGGTTGCCCAGAGAAGCTGTGGCTGCCCCATCCGTGGCAGGGTTCAAGGCCACGTTGGATGGGGCTTGGAGCAACCTGGTCTAGTGGAAGGGGCTGGAGCTACATGGATTTTAAGGTCCTTTCCAACCCAAACCATTCTATAGTTCTATGAAATGATCTACAGTCCTACCTGTAGCTTTACACAGCATTATCCCCATTGCTGCTGGTAAAAGAACTTTTTTGCCACAATTACAAAACTTGTTTAAACTAGGAAAAAACTTACAGAAAATGATGATACTATTTCAGATGTCCTGAGTGTACTTTCACAGCTGAAACAGAGCTGGCAGCAGTAAACGTTCTATGAATTACTGATGGCCCAAGGAACAAGTTTACAGCCATCTGATCCATAACACATGTGGTGCGTGAGAGCCCTGCCTTATTTCATGGTCTAATCTCACTGGCAAGCAGAAAAACAGCTGTGGAGTTTCCTCCAATGGCTTCCAGAAGAAGCTGTGCAACAAACTGTCTTTTCCTCTTCAGTGCCTTTCATCTGAGATGTGTGGAGTGGGAAAGAGTAGCTGAAAGAGTATCATAGAATCCTAGAATGGCTTGGGTTGGCTTCTCATTGACCAACACCACCAAGTCCTTCTCCTTAGGGGTGTTCCCAATCCAGCAGTGTTTAACTTTTCTTTAAGAAAGCTATTGTGCTCAACAAATCACTTAAAAAGCAGCTCAGTATCCAATTCTCCCTGAATCCCAAGGTGATTTGTGTGTCCACACCTTTCTGAAAACACATTCTAAATAGTGAATGCTTGAAGATATTCCATGTTACGGAGAAATTCAATCAAATACATCACAGGGGACTTTCTCCTCTATTAAAGTTAATGTCAGAACTCCTGCTGAGTTCGGTAAGAGTCAGGGTGGAAACCTCCACACTTCTTTGCTTTTGAGATAGTATCTCATAGTCCAGAATGTGATGGCCCCTACAGTACCAGCTCAGGAAAGCGTGAAATTAAAAGCCAGGTGGCCCTCCTTTGAAGGCTTGGTCTGACTCTGCAGGCAGTACACCCAGGACACAACAGAAGCTGTCCTGTTGGAAGCTAATGAAAGGCAAAATGATTTCCAGAGCTGCTACTTCACTGATGCAAACCTGACAGTAAACCCTGGGGGAGCTGGTGTATCGCTATGATATCTTTTAGCAGCCAGTTTAATGTTGCTTTTCTGTAGTTTTTTTTTCTCCAATAGCATTTAGTCATTTGCTCACCCTTTTGTTTTCCTGCTAGGGGACAGTGAAGGCTTTGGAGAAGGAGATTGCTTTTCTGAAGCAGGAACTGGCCGTACATGACAGCTTGGTAAGGAATAGGTTGCAGCGTCTTAGATGGGACCTAGTTAAAGCTTTGTCCTGATTTTTCTTCTGCAGTAGGATCAGCTAACTCAGCACTCAGCATGACTGTATTCTTCCTTCAGCTTTCAGCACTGTCTTTTGGGGTTTAGGCAAAGCTCTGAAGATCGTAGTGAGACTGTGTTGTAGCTTCAGTCCCTAGCCACCCCACCTATTTTTTTTCAGACTCTCGAAGCCCTCCTGTTGTGTGATTGAAATGTGCAGGGGATGCATTGCTTCCAGCATGTCCCCACGTCCCATGTCCTATCAACTTGGATGATGTGTGGAGTCGCAATCAGAAATTAAACACAAGGCTTTCCTGGGCACATTAGAGCCACGTCAGGTGTTCATCACACTTACTTAGCTTTTTGTGATTTGCTGATACTCAGTTGTTCACCTTTTTTCTCAGGCGAATCGTTCTCTGATGACTTATGACCCTCTGTCTCACGTCCAGATAGAAGAGATTAAGTCTCAAGTCCATAGATACCTAAAAGGAGCCATTGATGAAATTGATGTAAGTAGCTTTCTAGTGGAGAAGCACATAAATACTGATTCCATCTCATTTTACTCTGGGACAGAAGCAATGGAAATGTCTTCTGAAGAGGCTGTCTTTAACCCTGAAAGTGTTACAGAATAGTAATTTAATTTGTTTTTTATTTTGTGCGTTAAGGACTGTCTCTTTGTTTTCATTCAATTTTTGCTTTTTCAGAAGCTTGAGGAGACTTCTCCTCAGTCCTGAAACCTTTTGAGTTGGTTTATTTGGAACTTCTTTAAATAATTAATGACAAAAATTTGCTCTGCCAGTGTTAAACTAAATCTTTGCAAGGTGTGTTGCCAAAACCTGTCCAGTCTTTCAGAGACAGGTTCATTAAGGCTGGGTTTCTTGACTTGAAACTAGCTAGTGACTGTAAAATGATTGTGAAAAAAAGCAGCAGAAATCCTGTGGACACAAATATTCCTGCCTGGGCAAAGAGGAAAACAAGCAAAATGAAAGAAGATGGAAATGCAAATGCACACTCAGAGCTACTGTGAAATTTGGTTTGGTTGTGAGCAGAAGCCACTGTGACAAGAGCGCAGAAGTTGCTGGAAGAGTGTTTTCGAAACAGATAACCCTTTAGTTTGAACAGAAGACTTGAGACACTTTCTCTCATTTCATGTAATTATTGTCTTCTCTCAAAGTCCCTGTTTTCTCCCTCCAGCGGGCAGGAGTGGAGCAGAATAAGGGCATACATGAAGGTGTGTGTTACCTGACTTGCAAAATGTGATGTGGAGCAGGGAAAGCACGGAAGGACTAAGGAGTTTTACACAGGGAAGGGTGTCTTCAGTGACACTCAAGAATCTTTTAGAGAGAGTTGAGAGCAGAGATTGTGTGTTTCATAGTGTGGGCCAGTCTTTCGGACCTTGGGAGAGCTGGAGGCAGATTCTTGCTCATCTGCAGACTGCCCGTTATTTATTTGTCCATGCCTCTGATCATCATCTCCAAAACAGAGAGTAGTATGGCTTGACTGCACTGATTCGTTATTATGGGTAAGAGGACTAACAATAGTGCTCTGGCAGGTGTAAGTACTCAGGCAGTCTTGGCCAGCAGTGCAAAGAGAAGCAGCATCATAATTTGCAAGGTGAGTAGATGCCATCTATGTAATTTTAGAAATGATTATAATTAATTCATTACCTCAGTGGCTGTACAGTAAATGGAATTTACTGTAGTCTGTCAGATTGCTTTCTCTTTAAAAGTCTCCTAAGAGTGAGCAATGTATCCACCTCCAGCCTGACTCTCAGGATAAAGGTAATCCTGCATGAGCGTGGACACCCAGCAAATGGAAAGTGGAGTACTTGCAGTCTGAAATGTTTGAATCAGTACAGCTGACCACAGCCTAGAGATGCTTGCTTACATCTTCACTGTATACCTCTTTTCCTCAGATAGTGAACCTCAGGCAAATCCGGGAGGTATTCAGGCAGTTCAAACTGATTTTAAGGTAAGATATCCAAGGTTGATGCATATCACAGTAAGGTTCAAGAAATGCTACCAGGCTTTTGTCTGTGGTATCACAGTTACAGTGATATGGGTGAGTCATAGAATCCCAGACTGGTCTGGGTTGAAAGGGACCTTAAAGCTCATCCAGTTCCAACCCCCTGCCCTGGGCAGGGACACCTTCCACCAGACCGGGTTGCTCTAAGCCCCATCCAGCTTGGTCTTGAGCACTGCCAGGGATGGGGCAGCCACAGCTTCTCTGGGCAACCTGTGCCAGTGCCTCAGCACCCTCACAGGGAAGAGCTTCTTCCTAATATCTCATCTAAATCTCCCCTCTGTCAGTTTAAAGTCATTTCCTCCTTGTAATGGAAAACACAATTCTGGATAAATTCTGCTGGCGTCTGCACAAGACTATTTCCTCTAACTTCCAATGCTCATACATCATGTGCAAGGGCTCTCGAGGATGAACATCACTGGTTAAAAATTCTTGGGAAATATACCGTCACTGAGCATAAACTGTGTGGGATCCCTAATCATGGAGCATATCTCCATTGCATAAGGCATTCTGCAAACAGATCAAAAGAAAAAGCAGACCTTGTAGGATGAGGTGATATAAAGTGGTCTCACCACGGCAGCCTCAAGAAGTCATCAGGTTTACTTGTTTTTTTTTAGATTGTGGCACAGGTAGGTCGCAAAACAATTGCAGGAGCATGATAAGAAGGTTCTGTGGCTGTTTTCAGGGAGGTGCTCTCTGATGTGTGGTGTGGGATCGGAGAAAGCAAGAAAGTGCCTGTTTGAAAATGTCACCAGTGGATGGTGAAAGTTGTTGCGGAAGGAAGGAAGGTGAATGACAGGCTCCTAAAAATGAGGACAAGCAGCTTGCAGGTCATGAAATAGAAGAGAACAAAGAAGAATAAGGGTATTAGGGCAACCCCCGCGGTCCCTGCCCCATCAAGCTGTACGACCTTGCTGGGCAGTAGAGGTTGCAACTCACAAGTGTGACAGTGGGATATTGCTGTAGAGAAGCTGCATGCCCTTGAGAAACTTGAGTGAGCACAAGTGTCTATAGTACATCATCACACTGTGCAGTCAGGCTTTCCTTGGGACCTGAGAACAAAATGGGTTTCATGATAAAATTTTGCCTATTAGTTTTTTTTAACTTGGGGCTCATTTTATTGTTCTGAAACAGTGGAGTTCAGTAGTTCAGTAGTTTTTAACTATTCAATTTTAGTCTTGTATAGTGTATTTGAGCCTGCTGATAATGCTTTTCCATAAAAAAATCATTCAGTTTGAAAAATCACTAGGTTAAAGGAAGGGGATGGCACTGAATGGAGGTAACAGGGTTTGATCTGGACCACTAAAAGGTTATGTAGAGTATTAAAAGAGCCATCAGAAAGCTTCTATGTGTACGAGGCCTAAGGGAGTTTGTAGAAAATAGGAAGAGGAAAGTAAATAAAGGTTACAGTAGCTATGGAAAGAATGGAAGGAGCAAGGTGGGGTGTTTGGGAATGAGATCACAGGTAAAAAATTATTTTCTTTTGAAATCTGATATTGTCATTATCAAAGGTCTTGACATAAGAAATAATCCTCCTTGAACACAATGGTAAGAGGCTGTTTTCTCCCCTAGTCAACAGGAGTGTGAAGTGGAGGCGAGATTGCGAAGCAAGTACGCTCTGATAGACAAAAATGACTTTGTTACTATTGCTGCTCTTCATAAGGTAATGTCTGGTGCTCAAGCCTCGCCCAGAATCAATCTTAGAATTGGCTCCTTTGCTGTTGTAACATGAATTGCCTCAAGTTCTCAACTTTTCCCTGTTGAAATACGAAGCTCAGAAATCAAAGAATCACCATAGAATCACAGAATGGTCTGGCTTGGACGGGACCTTAAAGACCATCCAGTTCCAACCCACTGCCATGGGCAGGGACACCTTCCACTAGATCAGGTTGCTCCAAGCCCCATCCAACCTGGACTTGAACACTGCCAGGGATGGGGCAGCCACAACTTCTCTCGGCAGCCTGTGCCAGGGCCTCACCAGACTTCTGAGGGTGCTTTTATTTATTTTGGGACACTAGACCTAAGTTGTTCTCCCTCTAAGTGGCTGAAACATTCAGCATATGAATTTGAGGATGATTTTGGCCTTGTTTTAGTTCTCACTTCTTTCTTACAGATGTGTTTCCCTGGAATACTTGCTAATGTGTACAGATTTCCATATTAGATGATACAACAGGATGGAATAACTGTTGGGCAAGGGCTGTATAGCTTTTGTGGTATAGAAAGTTACAAATCTAATGCTTTCTGGTCCATGTTTTATTTCTTCCTGTTTCCAGGCAGGTGTAGTTGATGTGGATGGCCATTTGGTGCACGAAGAGGATGAGCAGGCTTTTGACACCAGCACTGCTCCTTCACCCAGACATGGTAGGAAGAAGAAATCCAGGAGGAATGGTGAGGCATTCAGGTGAGTTAAGTAGCCAGACTGCTCTCTCTTTTCTCTGATAACGTGTCATCGCAGTGACCAGGTTTGGTCAAGGTGTGATTGGCAGCAACCCATGGGGAAAGACAGAGAGGAAGCTGGCTTAAACAAGTATGTAAAACTTCTGTGGGTCCTCTAACGCTGTAAGGGTTTCTGGTGTCCTTATGGCCACCAGCCATACTCTTAGAAGGACATGGGCCTGTTGGAGTGAGTGCAGAGGAGGCTTTTGGCCATGGGAGCAGTGGTAGAAACAGCCAATGCAGGGGACCTTACTTTTATAAATCAAAGGATCTTTTTCTGCTCACAGAGAAGAACTTCTTCCTCAGATCTCATCTCAATCTCCCCTCTGTCAGTTTAAAGCCATTCCCCCTTGTCCTGTCCCTACCTGCCCTTGTCAAAAGCCCCTCTCCAGATTTCTTGTCAGCCCCTTTAGGCACTGGAAGCTGCTCTAAGGTCCCTCTGGAACCTTCTCTTCTCCAGGCTGAACAAGCCCAGCTCTCTCAGCCTGTCTTCACAACAGAGGTGCTCCAGCCCTCAGAGCATGTTTGTGGCCTCCTCTGCACTCACTCCAACAGCTCCATATCCTTCTTATGTTGGTCTAAGTCCTTGTATTACAGAGGAGAGGAATTGTCAAGGCATTAGTATCCACATGACACAGTGGGCTCCTCTGTGCAGTTCTGTTTTTTAGGGAGATGCAAGGAGATTTAGCAAACACTTTCCTGTATCCCTTTGAAGTCACACTGTCCCCTGCAGATAAGGCTGGTGGTGTTTGTGGAGGTGAGCTGAGGGAAAAGAACAGAGAGCTCGGGTTGATTTTGATGTGGGTTAGATCAGATCCTGGGGAATTTGGTTTGTAGGTTCCTCTGAAGGTAAAGAGGGTTATCCTGTCTGCAGGCATGCTTCACTCCAGACAGGGTGGGACTCTTGTCCTTGTGATCCTTCTCTAGAGATCTAGTCCAGCCTGTGCTATATTCTGTATTACTTGCTACACAAGGCAATTTCTCAGCTCTAGGAGGTAAGGACTTGTGAGGAGAACAAAGCTGATCTTACCGCTTGTCAGTAAGTATTTCACTGCAGGCTTTTGTAGGAGCCTCTTCAGACTGCTAGTGTTTTGAATCAGCAATGCTAGCATCCTCAGCAAGGTCTGGTTTCATGAAAAATTTAATTAATCTGGTTCACCACTTCCCCCCCCCCCCCCCCCAGGAAGGAAGGAATGAGGAGCAATCTTTCTTGGAAAGATGTGGAAGGGGATTTACCATCAAAAAGTCAGGTCATGTTTTCCACTAAGGATCTGGATGTGAAAGAGGTACCAAGGGACCAGGACACAGCAAATATTGATGCAGAGCTCTCAAAGCCATCTCCTGTGGAGGATTCCCAGCAGCCCAGGTAAGCTTTTCCTGTGAGGAAGAATATCCCCTTTGCCAGAGGTTTGTTTACACCGAAGTGATTGCATTGTGTTCCCCTAGTACAGCTATCTGCTTCAAAGTAAAGAGGAGGGATTCAGAGATCTTGCTTGCTTGGATTCATTAATACATTGTAGGACAGCAGTGGTTATAGGGACACCCTGCGTGCTGAATTATGTTGGTGATGGTTATCTTCTCCATCTGCTTTGAGTGCTGCCCTAGCTAGTTGCTCTATTACATTGCCTTGGCCAGCATGTCTAGGAAGGGGATTCTCTCCTTCTATTCTGCTCTTGAGAGGCCCCACAGATTCTGGAATACTATGTCCAGCTCTGGGGCCCCAGCATAAGAAGGACATAGAGCTGTTGGAGCAAGTCCAGAGAAGGCCACAAAGATGCCCCAAGGGCTGGAGCACCTCTGCTATGGAGACAGGCTGAAAGAAATGGGCTTGTTCAGCCTGGAGAAGAGAAGGCTCCAGGGACACCTTAGAGCAGTGCCTGAAGAGGCTGACAAGAAAGCTGGAGAGGAGCTTTTGACAGGGGCTTGTAGAGACAGGACAAGGGGGAATGTCTTTAAACTGACAGAGAGAAGATTTAGATGAGATCTGAGGAAGAAGTTCTTCCCTGTGAGGGTGGTGAGGCTCTGGCACAGGTTGCCCAGAGAAGCTGTGGCTGCCCCATCCCTGGCAGTGTTTAAGGCCAGGTTAGATGGGACTTGGAGCAGCCTGGTCTGGTGGAAGGTATCCCTGCTCTATGATTAATTGGGAAGTCTTTGAGAATTGCAGCACTCTTTACCCTTTAGCTAATAGTAAAATTGCAGAAGCACCACATGTGCAGCCACAAAACCCCACATAGTCATGAAAATGGGTCAATAGCTGCACAGATCATGTCAGGAGGTACCATATTAAAACAGAAGAGTGGAAAATGGCCAAAACTGGAGCAATGTGCCAACCAGCTGCTTGTAGCAAGGCAAGAATTTAGCATGGGAGGGCAGCACTGAATTGCATTTTGTTCTGGATGAGTGGATGGGGTGAAAAATGCTAAGGGTACCAAGACAAAGAACTCTTTCCAGGAGAATGGTCTCAACAGAATGAGGTTGTTTAGCTCACAGGAGTTCAGCCAAGGCCCTCTACAAACCAGTTCAGGACACTGGTTTTCTCATCATCAATCATCTTTTCTTGCTGAGAGCTCTCAAGCGATGCAGCTCTTAAGTATTGTGAGCACCTGCATTGCTTGTGCTGTAGACAACCAGTCCTTTCTTGCTCCTGCTGCCCAGGGAGAGCATCACAATGAAGGTGTCCCAGGAGAATTTACTCCTGAAGCACCTTAACATGTTATCATGTTCCTCCAAGACCTCTGCATGTGTTTTAGTATTAATCTGTAAGTCCTGTGGCTGGCAGCGAAGGCTGCTGCTGCAGCTGCGTAAGGCACCCAGAGCGCTTCAGGTAGCTTGGTAGGTGGCTGTCAAAGCTGTAGCTGTGGCAGTCTGCCCAGTGGTGGTTGTTTACATTGCCATGCCAGCAGTTTGACAGGGAAAGCTGTCTGATGCAGCCTTTGAGAAGTCTGAAAAATGCCCTGAAGAGGTCAATCAGGGAAAGGCAATAACCAGACTTTTGCTTTGACCAGTCTGGACGGAGGAATGAAGAGACTTCTGGCTACCTTCTGCTACCAGATCCAGCTTGCACACCAAGAACAACCTTATGCAGTACAGAGCAGCATCCACGGGAGTGTGATGTTCCCCTGAGGGCCTCTCCTTTTGCCTAGTGTGGTTTGTGTTGAACTAAGAGCTGGTGTTCATGGAAGCACATTTGCATCAGAGAATCAAAGAGTGGCTGCCTATTCTCCAAGCTGAACAAGGCCAGCTCTCTCATAGGAGAGGTGCTCCAGCCCTCAGAGCATCAAAGCCTTTGCATCACAGCCATTTCATAGAAAAGTCAGGATCGACATGTGTCACTTTGAATTCAGTCTTTCTAAATAGGCAAGACTTCAAAGCCATGGGTGGCGGCATTGTAGAGCCCATGCAGCTGTGGGGTTTGTTGGCAGAGGTGACTGATTGCTCTGTGCTGGGAATCCAGCAAGGAAAGAGCAAAGGCACTTCTGTTTAACAATCGGGAGGGATAGTAATTACCTTTTTTCTGAAAATTCAGACCTTGAAGGTCCACTTTCCAGGGGAGACTCAGTTCTGAGGCATCTCCTAAGGAATGTGGTTTCTATGTTAATAACTCATTCTTCTGGGAATAGTACTGGGGTACATGTATGAGGGTCGGTGCAGAGATGGTGCCAGGGTGCAGCTAGGACAGTGAGATCCTTTGAGGATCCTTTGAGGGCATCTTGGAATACCATCAGCTATGGCAGCTATGGACTCTGTTGTGCTGCAGGGCAGAACTGAGCTCCCCATGTCTATGTGTCTTTTGTTTGAATTCTGCTGCAGCTCCCCTCCACCCAAGCCAGCAGCATTTGAGATGTTTAAGGCGGAGTATGGAAGTGAGATCAGCCGGATCTTTAAAGAGAACAAATGCATCCTACTTGACAGGAAGAAGAGAAGAAGTACAGTAACACAGAAGATCAACTCCATCAAGCTTGAGATGGAGAGCATCGAAAAGGCTCTGGAGGATCAGCAGCAGGAGCGGTGGCAGCAGGGTAAGTGGACACTGGCCAGCAAGAATCTGACAGAAGAGGGGAGCTGCTGGTTTCAAAGCAGTTCTGGTAGTGAGACCACTGGACCATCACTGCTGCCTGCCAGGGCCAGGCTTTATGCCCCAGCTCTGGAGCTGAGCTTGTGTTTTGCTACCTGAATCCTTCACCCGAGTCCTCCACCCTTCATCCACACTGAATCATGCTACTCAGGCTTTACACTAGCGAGGTGAGCTGCAGTCAGCTTGATTCCTCACCCCATACTGTGATGGATTAGGCAACATTCTGCTGACAAAAGCAGGTCAGCACAGTGCAGAAATCCTGGGTAGCACGCTTGCCCTAACTGGTCGAAATGCGTCTCCTATAGCTTCATTTCATTAGGCCCTGGCACAGATTGCCCAGAGAAGCTGTGGCTGCCCCATCCCTGGCAGTGTTCAAGGCCAGGTTGGACGGGGCTTGGAGCAACCTGGCCTAGTGGAAGGTGTCCTTGCCCATGGCAGAGGATTGGAACTGGATGAGCTTTAAGGTCCCTTCCGACCCAAACCATTCCATGATTTATGAAAGTCAAAATCCCAAACTACAAGGTACTAGAGCAAAATATGGCATAAGTGCCTTCCTACTTTGCTGTGGCAAGATGTTTTTTAGGTGAAATACGCCTGGATGAGACTAGGAAGTGTGTCAAGTTACATGCTCCCTGCAGCAGGGCTCCCAAGAGTCAGTGCTGCTGCACTCTACAGAGGAGTGGAGAAGAAAAGCCTCTGGGCCGGGGGAGAAATCTGAAACAAATGGCTTTAGTAATAGAGCAGTCTAGAGTGCTCTGTGAGGAAGTAGCAATGGTGCTCCTTGCATGTGGGGAGTACAGCAAAATAATTCAGTTCTGTGAAACTACACCCTTAATGGATGGCAGGCAATTAGTGGGAAATAAGAGAGAATGAGGGCCCAGTTTCCTCTGCTGGTTTCCATTTCTCTTCCTCTAGAGAGAATTTTATCACCAAGGGGCCTTTTCCCATAGGGTCTGTCTGAAATATGCAAAGCTCTCCTGATAAATGACAAGAAAATCAGATCAAAGCGAGGGTCTGTCTTTTCATGGCTTTTCTTGAGCCTTTGCTCACCAACTGGTGGTATATTGTGGCTGCTGAAAACCACAGGAATAAACTGATTTGAGGGTAATAAAAACTGAGAGATGTTTATCAAAGGACAGTAGCACTGGCTTAAGTGTCCCTAAAGGGCTGACCAGCCCTTCATCACAAAAACCCTCACCATGGCTGCCCGTGGGCTTTCTCAGTAGGAGGCATAAAAGCTCTCTGTGATACCCTCCAGTGGGCTGTCTTCCTGTGCAGCCTGGTCCCTCCTCTTCATGAATCAGAGAATCCCAGAATGGTTTGGGTTGGAAGGGACCTTAAAGCTCATCCAGTTCCAACCCCCTGCCATGGGCAGGGACACCTTCCACTAGACCAGGCTGCTCCGAGCCCTGTCCAACCTGGCCTTGAACACTGCCAGGGATGGGGCAGCCACAGCTTCTCTGGGCAACCTGTGCCAAGGCTTCACCATTCTCGCAGGGAAGAACTCCTTCCTCAGATCCCATCTCAATCTCCCCTCTGTCAGTTTAAAGCCATTCCCCTTGGTCCTATCCCTACAGGCTCTTATAAAAAGTCCCTCTCCAGCTTTCTTGTTGGCCTCTTAAAGTTTAACTGCACATGCCTCAGTTGAGGGAGGACTGGTGTCTGAGAGGGTTCAGGAGTTCAGCAGA
The DNA here is from genome assembly GCF_034315485.1 of Pezoporus occidentalis. Taxonomy (NCBI): domain Eukaryota; kingdom Metazoa; phylum Chordata; class Aves; order Psittaciformes; family Psittacidae; genus Pezoporus; species Pezoporus occidentalis. The sequence goes on from NW_026916181.1 coordinate 486,909, forward strand.
AATTTCAGCAGCATTGTATTTGTAGTAAGTGTGTCTAAGGAAATGTCAGTTGTGTGGTTAACCTCAGTATAACTGGGTAACTACTGTGTGGTTCAGAGTATAATGACTGCTCTTCATTCCTCTCCACCCTCATAAGAAACCTTAATTTCCTTTTCTTACCCTCCAGGAGAGTATGTTGATGAGAAAGGACACATCATAATTGATGAGAAGGAGTTTTTACTCATCATGAAGCTGAAGGAGCTGAAGGAAGAGTACAGGTCTAGTTATGCTGAACTGCAGGACCTGAAGGCAGAAATCGAGTACTGCCAGGATCTGGTGAACAAATGCCGGAAAAGACTAATCTCAGGTACTGCCTCACCAGGGCAGTTTCCAAACAGTATCCAGTTTAGAATCAGAATCACACAATGTTGTGGGTTAGAAGGGACCTTAAAGCTTGACTGCATTTGGACATTGAGCTGGATGATTTCATTTAGTCGAGGTGGTGGCTAAGGAACTGCACTGGGCCAGGGCTTTAGCTTGGACTACGGATGTGTCCTATTGTACCCCTGTGAGATTCAGGTTCTAGTGTTGCAGCATGGGTGCCTTGGCAGGAAGCAGAGAGTGATCATTTTAGCGTGTTCTTCATGAGCACCACCCTCATGGGGACAAGTTACACCTCTGCCAAGGGTGATGCATGCAGATTTCTGGTGCACTGCACTGCAGGCCACTCCATTTGAATCTGCTGTAACAGGACTGTAGTCCTGCTGTGTTTTGGATTTGTCCTGTCTGATGGAAGACAGTAGGTGTACAAGTGCCAGATTTGCAAACATTTGGATGCTGTGCACACAGCAACATTTGATTTTCTACAAACTTGCCAGAGCACAGCTTGTATCCATCAGTGCATCCCATGCTGAAAAAATGCCCGACTTGTTCCAGGAGATAGACAGGGACAAAATCATACATGTGCAGAAACTCTGCCACTGGTTTCCACTGGATCTGGGTTTGGTGTTTTTGCATGCTCCAGATATCTGCTGTTTGTTTAAGCACACAGGTAGGGACTCACTCAATATCTGGGTCATCCCTGAGTGAAGAGGTCATCTCGGAGCTAAAACCAGGGGACAAAGTCAGTGCTATTACATCATGTCCACCATGCTGCACAAGAGCAGGGCTCTGTGTTTAACCTTTATTTATCCTTCATGACTCCTGGCACAGAAAGCAGCTCAGCTCCCGGGGTCCCTGCTGTGGAGCAAAGCCCTCTTCAGGGTCTACAGGCTCTCCCACTCCATGGGGGAACATGCCAGAGTTGTGGAGCAAAGCACAGCTGTTTCACAGCAGGTGTCTGGGAAATGCCCAGTATTAATAAGGACACAATTCCTGCTGTGTGTTATCACTGGCTATTACAGGATGGGGAAAGCATTTGGAATTGAAATCTGAGCCCCAAATATGCTGAACCCCCAAAATGGCCAGCTCCGGGCAGGATGGCTCCAGGGTGCAGGAGCAGTGCCACCTTGCGGACAGCATCTTAGGCTGCACAAGCCCAGAGGACTGTCCCCAGGACCGGTTACCACGATCCGGCCACATCACAGGCAGCAAGGACAGACAGCAGTTGTCTAAGCACAGCCGATGCCAGCTAACAGTGCCCTGTCCTTTTAGACTAACTTTCCAAATAGTTAAAACTCAAGAATGCTCCATCCCTGGCGGTGTTCAAGGTCAGGTTGGACAGAGCCTTGGGTGAGATGGTTTAGTGGGAGGTGTCCCTGCCCACGGCAGGGGGATTGGAACTAGATGATCTTAAGGTCCTTTCCAACCCTAACTATTCTATGATTCAATGATTCTATAGGATGTTGGGGTTCTGAGGTCCCATCTGAATGTTTACGAGCACTGAGTCCTATCTGATTCATGGACAGAAGCAATCTACCCCTGTCTTTTCCATCATTAAAGCCCCTTGCTTTGCTTTGCAGAGTTTGAGATCTGGTACAACGAGTCTTTCCTTATCCCCAAGGATGTGCAGGAAGCTCTGAAGCCTGGTGGCAACATCAGACCTGGAATGATTCCCATAAACAGAGTCATGTGCCTGGTGAGCTTTCCTGGCAGCTCTGCTTATTCTCTTTGATAGCTGCACGTGGCATGGTAATGAGGGCACGACTAAGCCTGTGGGAGGAGGAGGAGGACATGGCGTCTCTGCCTCTTTCTCAAGCAGAGTGGCTGGTACTGAAATGCTATCTGCTATGATGCAGAGAGCAACTATCTGGAGATACATCTTGCTTTCACATTAGCTTTACCATGAAGAGGCTAAAATAGGAGAGAGTGACTGAAGTACCCAGTCATCTGCTGACTATCAGGAATCAGGCACGCTGCCCAGAGGTGCAAGGGGTAGTTGGGAGGCTTGTTTCCAGTTGGTACAGCTAAACTATTGTGTTTTGTGTTGTGGCAACTGGTACATAGGCAGCCTTCTGTTTAGAAACCACAACTTTGGGGTGCTCAGGGTCTTTTGTCAGTTCCGACAAAGCACATTTCTCTTAAGCTTCTCATTTACCACACTTCTTTGCATTATCCTCCTCCGAAGTAATTCCAGGTTTTGTCCTTCATCGTTAAATGTCAGGCTCAAACCCTTCATGCTGTTTGACAGGAATGTGGTGGCAGCGCCTCCACTCGGTCTAACATGACCTGTTGGAGTGAGTCCAGAGGAGGCCACAAAGGTGCTTTGAGGGCTGAAGCACCTCTGCTCTGGAGACAGACTGAGAGAGATGGGCTTGTTCAGCCTGGAGAAGAGAAGGCTCTGGGGGGACCTTGGAGCAACTTCCAGTGCCTAAAGGGGCCAACAAGAAAGCTGGAGAGGGGCTTTTGACAAGGGCAGGTAGGGACAGGACAAGGGGGAATGGCTTTAAACTGACAGAGAGGAGATTGAGATGAGATCTGAGGAAGAAGTTCTTCCCTGTGAGGGTGGCGAGGCCCTGGCACAGGTTGCCCAGAGGAGCTGTGGCTGCCGCATTGCTGGCAGTGTTCAAGGCCAGGCTGGATGGGGCTTGGAGCAACCTGGTCTAGTGGAAGGTGTCCCTGCCTGTGGCAGGGGGGTGGAACTGGATGAGCTTTAAAGTCCCTTCCAACCCAAACCATTCTGGGATTCTGTGGGTGTATAACAAAAGAGTGAAATCCCACCCTGGTTGTGAGGGAGAATCAGCCCTTTGTAGGTGTAACCCATCTCCATTATTGCTGCTTAACTTCTGCAAATTGCAGAGAACAGCTACAGGGGGACAGGTCATGTCTGTCTCTCCCAGAAGCCCATCCTCATCAGGTGCAGGGGGTACCTACAGGTGTTTGGGAAAGAGAATAATCAGGATGTGAGCTGTGTGACACCTTTACTAAATGCACAGCCCCATTTCTAGCCAATGGCTTTTAATTTTTTAGAAGGAAAACAGAAAAGGAACTCTTGTCTCCAGGTGTCTGATTATTTTGACTGTAAATCTCAGTTTTCTTCTTCCCTTCTAGAAAGGTATGTGGTGCATTTCAAAGATCAGAGATAGGTTCTTCCCATCCTACTGAATTAGTTTCCCTTGAGGGTATAAGTAACAAACATAACGTGATGAAAAAAAAATAGTGGAGTTATTTTGAGTTTACTTTTAAACAGAATGTTGTGATCTATTGACTGTGGAAGTTTTCAGATACAGATGCAGACCTGTATAGGAAACAGCATAAAACCAAACCCCAACCCTCCAGTGAGGTCAACAGGGAAACCCCAGCTGACTGCTTGGGTCCAGGATGTCCCTCTCTGGGGAAAAGAGGATCCATCACTAGTCACTTCTATTAACCCAAGTTACTCAATGTACTCAGAAATACTCCCTTAATGGCTTCCCGCCCTGGATTTCGTGTCATCACATCAATTATAACCCCAAAGATGAATGAAGCATGCGTTTTAGCAATGTTCTGCAGCTGTGTCAAGTTGCTGATGTTACAGGCAGAAATCTTCAGGGGAAGGATAAACAGTGTCCCTGCTAATGTGGCTCAGTGCTGGTTTCTCTTGCTCCTTTTACTGGGCAGTTCACTGCAGCTTCCCAGCATCACTGGCTCCACTGAGGCACTGGGAGGCAACCACTCAATTTTTCTCTGGAGGTTTATTTCCTACTTAGAACCATTTTCCCTTTCCCAGGCTGGTTCTTCATTTGCTGTCCTAGCCCGTTTCTCCAGGGTGTGCATCTTTTACTCTCAACTAGATTCTATTTGGCCACCTGCCTTTTATCATGACAGAATTCCACTGTCGCCTTCTTGAGGCTACTCATGAATCACCACAGAAAGTGGCCTAAGCATCTGCTAGAACTATCCTCAAATATGTAATGAAAACATTATATACATGCTGGTAACTCAAAATAAATGTACTTAATTCAACCCATGTTCCTATTCTGTGTGCTTACACCTTCCAGAAGATTCCCTGGAGAAATGTGGGCATGGACATCAGCTAGCTGGGATCAGTGAGGACCACACTGAAGCTCAGACTTCCTTCACACTGCAAGATTATTGTGCAGTGGAAGGGAGACTGTCCTGTGGGTAGTCACAGGCAGAGCATGGCTGTGTGAAGACAGCTGGAGGAACTCCATTTGGGGCTTTACACTTCCAGATGGATTTTGGCCAAAGTCCTGCCCAAATCTGCTCACCAAAGCTGTAGGAAGAGGGGACCTCTTACTTCCGAGGCTTCAGAGATACTGGTGTACTGGCATTCAACGAGGCACTTGGGATTGGTTGACCCCTATGCCTCCAGATGTGTGTTTTTCACATGGAGTGGGGTCTGTCTGTCTGGTGGCAGGAGGAAGATGTTCAGGAGAGGTTTAAGCAGATGCAGGAGACAATGCTGCCGGCCTGCCCAGCTTCAGTCCCCTTCTACAAGGCGAAAATGAGAACTGATCAAAAGGTAATCTCGGGGAGGGAAGGGGGGGGGCAGTTCCATGTACCCCTGCCAATGTGTGTTGGGAGAGAGATTCTGTGCCTCACTGCCAGGTGGGGTGTAGGACTCCTCCAGAATGGATGTCATTTTGGCTGTAGCCTGTTGAAAGATGCTAGTCTGGTTCTGTAACTAAGCTCCTTGAAATGTTTTTTGGCTGATGTAAAGGCCCCATCCCATGCTGCTCTTATGCTAAAAACCAGTCTCAGCACCTCTCACTTGGAGTTCTTTCAGGGCTCACTGTGAGATACCACCGAGGCCCTGAGCTTCAAAAAGATCAGGACAGTAACAGGGCTGCACATCACCATCAGTAAGGGTTTTTAAGGAACACATCTCGAAAACAACTCTTCAGTGCTCATGAGGAGCATTTCTCAGGGTTTCTTGTGCCCTCCTTTGAGCCTGCTGGGATCTGCCCCAGTAGGATGATGGTGGTGTGATGGGGCTTCTTTGGGCAGCTTTTTCCATCACTATTTGGGAAGACTGGGAAAGTGATTTGGGGTTTGTTTGTTTTTTTGGTTTTTTGGTTTTTTTTTTTCAGGAATAAGTCTTTTACAGGTGGGGATTCTGCCCTGAAAACTGAGCTCGCATTACTGATTCTTTTTTCTTTCCTGTTGCCAGCACGTGTACAGCAAAACCATGTCATCCCTAGAGCAAATGCGCAAGAAACCGGGGCTCATCCCAGCTGCTGGGAAGAATAAAACCATGTCGTTTCTGCACGTCACATAGCAGATTTGGGCTCAGCCTGGAACCCATAAGCAACACCAGCTCAAAAGATGCCTCATGTTCATATCCAAATAGATTTATCAACAATAAACAGTAGGAAAAAAAACCCACCACCTAACTTTTGTGCAGCTAGACTGACAGTTATTGGTAATCAAACCCACTGTTTAGACAGGCAGCAAGCCAGGGGTTCAAATAGCAACACTTGTTTATGACACCCTCCCCACCCCAATGCAGCAGGACTAGGGCATTTTTTGCCCACCACTTTCCGGGAAGGTGATTCAGATTCAGAGTGAGACCATGGTGCCTAGCAACTGAAAAGCTCCAGGGCATATTGTGCTGCTTAGCCAGGCTACTGTTATCTTTGCCCATGAAGCAGAGTGTGCTGAAGGCCTGCTGGAAGTCCTCCTCTTCTTCAGAAGAGGTGGGAGGCTGCTTCCAGCTCGGCACATGCCAGGGGAGTTTGTGTACCAAATATCCAGCCAAAAGAATCCCATCTTGTCCTACTGCTGCCAACAGTGTCAGCTCCCCTGTTGCTCCCCTCTATGGCCATACCACAGGCTCTGAGGAGCAACATATGGATGTGGGCCCATATATACATATATATATGCTGTGCCAGCTGCAGGCTTGGCCTAAAGGAGCTCCAGGGTCCGGCTTCTTCTTGGGTATTCCACTTCTTGTCTCTTCAAGGAATAAAAAGAGTCAGCCATGATTTTTGTGTCTACCGTGTGTTTTGGGTGGCCCTTCGCCACTGCAGCTGATGGGTGCAGGGTCCAGTCTGCATTCGGAACTGCTGCAGGCAGGATTCGCTTCTTTATCCCTCTGGGAGGTTGTGGAACCCCGAGAGCTTCAGAATTATTTGGGGAGCTTGAAGAATAACACTGAAGACCCCCAAATGCAGCACCTGTGATCTGTGGCTGTTAGCAATGTCCTGGCCAAAGCCTGGCAAATCACCAGGATTATTGGAAAAGCCACTGGCATGTGGCTTGGAGCAATTGGGCAATGCTGGCTGAGCCCCACTGAGTGATGGGACAGAGGACAAAGAGCCCCTGCTGCTAGAACTGGCACCAGCCACAGCAGGAGCATCCCTGGATTCACACATCCCAGGTCAAAGGTTTTCCACACGCTGCCTCCCCATTTACACGGAACTCTGGGAAATTAATTAGTCCAAGCTGTTTGATTTAATTTGTTGCAGCTCACTCCTGTTACAGCAACGGCACCTGCTCCCCAGGAGTGCTGTGGGTAACAGCCTAGAAATCCCCTTCTCGTGTAATTACCAATTTCCAAAGGCTTATCAAGCTTCTGGAAATTCAACCCAGCCTTAACTTCCCAAGAAAACTCTTCCACACAAACTGAGCTCCATCTACCCTTCCTCTGCTTCCCTGTTGTGCCTCCGCATGGATGCTGCTCCTGTCCCCGTGGGTCCCTGTGCCACTGCTGCCCACGCCATAGTCCCAAATCTGGGAAAAAAGAAGAGGAAGAAATGTCAATATTGGCTGCTGCAAATGTAGTTTGGAGGCTCCTGTGTGAGCGGGAAGGTCCTCACAGCCCAAAAGCAAGCAGGTATCCTGGGGTACTCTGGCACTGTCTCGTTGAAATCTCCCTGGGGTATGGGAAGTTGGTGAAATAAAGTGCTGGTGTTTTGGTGTGTTACTGGGTCTGTTCTAGGTGTGATCCCTGGGGTACCTGTGATGCTGGGAGAGATCCTGGGGTTGTCCTGGGGTGCCAGTGATCCATGGGTACCAGGAATCCCAGAGGTGTGGTGCCATTGTCTGGGGGTGTGGGTGATCAAGGGGTACTGGTGATCCTAGGTTGCTGGTATGGGACATTCCACCGGTGCTGGTGATCCCAGATTCCTGTGGTGCCTGTGTCCTGGGGCTGATCCTCATGTGCCGTGGATAATCCTGGATGCTGGTGATCCTACCCTGGTGATCCCAGTGGTATTCTGGTGTGGTCCTAGTGATCCTGGGGAGATCTCATTGATCCTGTGGCTGATCCCAGGGAGATTTCAGTGAACCCATAGCTGATGCCAGTGTGGTCCCAGTGGCCCCAGGGAGATCTTGGTGATGATGTGGCTAATCCCAGTGTAGTCATGGTGATCCCAGAGGTGATCCTGGTACGATCCCAAGGAGATCCCAGCGGTGCCACGGCTGGTGTAGTCCTGGTAATCCTGGGTTGATCTCATTGATCCCATGTCTGATCCCAGTGCAGTCACGGTGATCCTGGGGAGATCTCAATGATCCTGCAGCTGATCCCAGGGCAGTCCTGGTGGATCCTGGGGGAGATCCCGAAGAGATCTCGGTGGTGCCACGGCTGATGGTGATACTGGGAGATCTCGGCGATCCCGCGCTTATCCCGGTGTGTGGTGTGGCCCTGGTGATCCCGGGGGAAGATTCCGGAGATCCCGCGGCTGTCCCGGCCCGCGCCCGCGACGGGGGGAGCGGAGCGGCGGGCAGGGAGCGGCGGCGCGGCGGCGCGGCGGGGAGGAGCCGGGCGGCCGGGGCGGACTCGGCGGCGGGCGGCGGGCAGGGCAGGGCAGGGCACGGCGCGGATGGCGGGGCCCCGCCGGCGGCCGCTGCAGCGCGGGGCCCGGCGGAGGATGTGAGGCGACGGCGGCGGAGCCGAGCCCCCGCCGGGCTCGGAGGGCGGAGAGGGGCCTCCCCGCGGCGCGGCCCGGCCCGGCCCGCCCGAGGGGCCGCGCCTGCCCCCGACAGCGGTCGCCCGACCATGGGGGACTTCTACGACCCGGAGCACCCTACCCCGGAGTAAGCGCGGGCCGTGCTGGCGGCCGCCACAACCCCTCCTCGCGCCGCCGCGGCCTGAGGCCTGCGGGCCCGGACGGGCCGGGACGAGCAGCGTCGGGCCGGGACGAACAGCGTCGAGCCGCGCCGAGCCAGGCCGGCCGGCCTGCGGGAAGCCACCGGGGCCGGGGAGGGCCGCGGCACCGCCGCCGCTGCCCTTTCCCTCCCTCTGCAGTGTGCGGCGGGCGGGCGGGCCGCCGGGGTAGGCCGTGCATCCCCGGCCTTGCGTGAGCGCCGCGGCCGGGCGCCGGCGGGCGGAGGCCGGGCGGGTTGGTGGGGTGGGGGGAAGGAACGGAGCAGCGGGCACTGCTGGTGGCCGGGGGTTTGGGGGTGCGCTCTTGCCCTTCTCTCGCTCCCCTGGCCGGGAGAGCGGCGAGGTCCGGGCCCTCGGCTCGTCGGGGTGCGCGTTGCCTCCCGGCCCGCGGAGGGGGGCCGGGTGGTGAGTGCGGACGTGTCCCGGTCTCTGCGGGAGGGGTGGGGATTTTTCAGCACCTTTATTGTTATTACTGTTATTACTGTTGTTATTAATTTTCTTCCCGGCGTGCAGAGGAGTTACTGAGTCCTGTGTTTATTTTGCCCTTTGAATCCTCCGACAGCTCCCGCCCGGCCCCTGCTCTGACCCCATTTTCTGACAGGAGGAAGGAGCCGGGCACAAGGGGGGAGAGCAGCCTAATGGCCGGTGAACTCCGGTTCTCCTCTGTGCTGGGGATTTTCCCTCACCTCCCCCCGGCATCACGCCATGGCCACTAGTTTTATCGCTCCTTCTGAACAAGCCATTCAGCACCCGCTGGCAGTGGTGTGGTTTCTTTCCCCACCCCTCTTTTTCCTTGTTGTTTCTGAATGCTGTTTTTACGTTTGTAGACCTCCCTGTGAAGGATTAGGGTGATTCGTAAACTTTGTGCGAATGGCATCCCCGGCGCGTGGCCGGCTCCGGCATGGAAGGAGGCAGACGCCTGGCATGTTGCACACCTCTGTGCAGGGGCTGGACTGGAAGCAGAGCTAAAAGTAGTGTGTTTTGAGCAAGGACAAGAGAGCAAACCTTTGTGAGCAAATGCTGTGGGTTCTGGCTGTGCCCACCTGGAGCAGCTGTTCCAACTGAAAATGATACCTGCTGCTGAGCCTCATGAAATTAGTGAGAGGTGGAGGACTTAAGTGGTGGTGACCGGTGGTCTGTGGCATTCAGTGTCAAACCAGGCATCAGGCCAAACTGAGCAGTTAATGTGTGGGGTATATTGCGCCGCTGCTGAAAGTCTTCAGTGTTGCAACCCTGGGCTCTTGCAAGAAGCCAGAGTGGTTTCTCTAGTGACTTTATAATATAAATACTAATTTCTTGTTTTGTTTTTTTTTGGGGGGGGGGGGGGGGGCTGGTGCTCTGGAAGCCATCAGGAGGTGCTCACATGGTTGTAGGAGCCTTGTGTCCCAGTGTCCACCTGGAAGCGCAGCGTTTCGCTATGTCTTGAGTCACATTGGCCACTTCGTTAATGTGTGTCTTATTTAGGATGTGCTTTTCCCAGTGCGTGTGCTTTTAGCTTGAGAGAAGCATTACTTGCAGTAGTGATGGTTTTGTTCAGAGGTGGGGGTGCCTCAAGGTTCATTGTCTCCTTCCTCGCTCTCTGATGTTGCGATATGAGGCATGCGCCACACAGCATGTCCCAGGAAACAGCTGGGTATTTCCAAAGTGCAGTGGGGAGCACAATTGAAAACAAACCCATGATGGCTGCAAGACGTTTGCTGCTAGTGGTGCCATTCCCTGGTCCCGTACCTGCTGTGGGGGTGTGAGGAAAAGGGATGTGCACGATTTGGTTTTTGGAAGAGTTACTTTCTATAGCTCGTAGCTACTGCAAGATGTAGGGGCTTGGAGAGCGTTGGTCGGAGCCCCATGACGCAGGCAGAGCTCAGTAAATCTTGAGGCTTATCCTTATCTTTCATAGGAATCATTCATAGAGTGGTTTGGGTTTGACAGGACCTCTAAAGGTCATCCAGTCCATCCCCTGGACAGGGACATCTCCTGCTGGCTTGCTCCAAGCCCTGTTGAACCTGACCTTGAACACTGCCAGTGATGGGGCATCATTGTTACTGAGTTGGAGCTTCATGCTGGCTGCAGGAGGTGGGATACTGAGTCAGGAGCTGAAAGACAGGTGACTTGAATGTGTGCTGATGGCGTTTACTGGAGTTTTCCTATTAGCAAAAAGTCTCCAGCTTGGTTTTACCTGGTTGGTCTCCACATCCCACTCATCAGCCAGTGCTTGGGTTCTTGCGAATTTCAGTGTCCAGCTAAACCAGCTTTCTTCGCCTCTTGGCTGGTCAGATTTGGGCCAGCCTGAGCCAACAAGCTCAGAGCCGTGAAGTTCCACACGAGGTCTGTAGCTTCTCCATGGAGCTGCCCGGTGCTGACCTGGACCTACTTAATGGATGTTTGTATGGTATCGTGGGCTACGAGGAGAAAAAACTTCATCTCTTTGTGCTGTTACTGGAGCTGTGCTGGTGCAGTCGATACAGGCAAACCTGCAGCAAGTGAGTGCTTCCTTCAGGAAGACACCAACCTCATCCCTGGCCACACTGTTCAAGGGCAGAGGACCTTCTCGAACAACTGTGATATCAGTGGGGTTGTTGCACGGGGCGAAATGGATCGCTTGGAGAGTCCTGAGGATTTGTTTATGCTACGATGGAGACTAAAGGTGCTGCAGCAGGTTTCTTTGCGTTCACTATGGCTGAAATGTATTTAACTGCTGCTTCCTCATTGTGCTGCAGGAAGACGTCCCAGCTTGAATTTAGCTCCATTTTGGGGTAAGATGGCCATCCTGCATCCATGCAGGCTGGGGACAGCAGTGGGGCTTGGTGGTGCATGTGAATGTTTTGGTGGGGTTGGGATTTGTGGTCAGTGTGTTTGAGCACCCTGATGATTTTTGTTAATGTGACTTGATATGGATTCAGCAGTTTAAAACTTAAGGTTTTTGGTTGTGGCTGTTCCCACAGGGTTTATTTAAATGTGCATTTCAGCTGGAGAGACACACAGGCTGCTCCGAGTTCGTGTCACTTCAGGACTTGATTCTTTTTTGCTTCCTGTCAACACCTAGATTCTATTTTCTGCTTTTCTCTACGGAAGACGATGCGTAATGCTGGTGCCCTTGGCACAAGGTGGAAGCTCCTGGCAAGTGTGCTGTGATTAAATACCCAAATACAGGTCCTTGAGTATGTTCTAATCCACTGGGGAGATGCTAATGGAAGGGAAAGGCTCGAAGGCTCTGTTTTACACCTGCATTTCCCTTTGAACAGTCCTTCCCTTTACTAAGGAGACTAATGATGGTCCCATGAGGTGCGAAATCAAGAGTAGTAAGGGAGAGACTTGGCTCTCTCTGCCTGAGTGTACCTGAGGGTTTCTCAGCTCTGTGCTTAAGCCTTAATGGCTCTGAAAGGTCAGTTTATTTAAAGAAAATTCTCTTTGTACATCCAAATTTGTCTTAGTCGCAGGAGGAGACTTCACCTGCTCGCCTGGCCAGCCAGTAGGTTATCAAACAGGTTTCTCACTTGGGTTTATTATTTTTGATGCCGTCGTAAAAGTGTTCCCAACTGGACCTGAACTGTGGCTGATTGCTTGCAGTGGAACTGAATTCAGTGAGGTTATTGTTGCGTATCTCCAGGAAGATGTCGATGCCATGCAGAGCTGCCCCTTCCACTCTTCTGTTGCCTTTCTCCTGCTTCATCTACAGCATGTTTTCAGTACCAGTTCTCTTAAAAACAAAGCCTGAGGTCTGTAGATTTGCTCTTGGAGAAGTTGCCTTCTCCCTGGTTTTTGGTACCCAGCACTGTGTCTTACCACCACTGTTGGGTTTTGAAACTTGTCCTTCTGCCCTGGATTCTTTTGCAGCTTCCATCCACTGCTCTGTCATTCCACCTTTTCCTTCTGCTTGTGGTCCAGAAGGTCAGTGTGGAGCAAAGGCAGGGTAGATCTGCAGTGTTTAGCTTCAGAGGAAATTAGAAAAGTGAGGAAAATTAAACTCCACACTTCGGCTTCAAGAAGTTGAGGTCCCTGTGGTTTCTGCCAACCAAAATGCCTATAAATAGGAAAATGATATGTTTTTCCAGGAGCTGGCTGGGTGTGAGCCTGCTAGGAATACTTTTCTCCTCTGATTTTCAACTTCTTAGGTCTTCATATGGGCAGTACTTCTCTATAGTTTAGTAATTAAAGATGTAATGATGCGCTTGAACGGGACGGGGAAAGTTGTGGCCTCGGGATGCCTCAGTGGGAAGGCATGCTCGATTAGCTGGGTTTCTCAAAAATGAGGGAATTTAGCACCTGTAGGCTACCCAGGGAATATATTTTGAGCTCCGAGTCGTTCCATGTACCTTTAGTCACCAGACACATGCTCAGGTAATTACATACTCCAGCAAGAACAGCTAATATATGAACTCAGCTCTCTTAAATACTACGGTCCGGTGATCACAGGGAAAAGAGATGGAGAAATCTGTTTTTTAAAAGTTTTTCAATGGTTCTCTGGGCATAATTGTTTCTGTTTTTCCTTCTGTAATTTAATATTTTCCTTGCAATGCCTGAAAGTGGGCTTCAAGTGGGTAGGTGACAGCCTTCCTTCGACGTCCTGCAGTAGAGAGCTGTTGACGTAATTCTAAATATAATTTATTTGTGTGTATATTTAGACAGTGAGAGAGGACTTATAAACACCTATTTTTAATAGAAACAGAAACATGAAGAAAAGTTAATGTTTGACATATGTATGTGCCCTTAGTCACAATCAGTACACTGGCTGCGTTTGATTATTTAGGTGATTCAGATTTATTAATGAGCCGAGCCGTGCTGTGCAGGTGAAGCCATGCAGGCTGCTTTGGTGTGGCTTTCTTGGTGCTGTCGGAAGTGATTAGGAGCTGAAATGCTGCACTTCAGTTGCTGAAAAATATGGCTTTTTTTTTTTCCTTGACTTTTTTCCTGACTTTTCCCATCATTTTTTGCTTTGTAAACTTCCGTAATGCTCCATCCCTGCAACTCCCCCTCTCCAGCGAGCTTCTGCCCTTAGAATCCATCCCAGATGGGTGATATGACCTGCAATTCAAGACAAGTGCAGTCCAGGAGTCAAAATTTAACCTGAACAATCGATGTGGGAGGTTGAGGGGTCAGGCCAGGTGTGGGGAGGGAGCTGGAGCTGGAGTGATGTTCAGTGTGAAGCATCATTTTCAGTCTCAAAGGTGGCCTTACCCATCATCGCTCAAAGATTTTGGAGTTTCCTCAATATCACACTGAAGCTGCATTATTGCCTTCCTCTTTGAAATGCATCAGCGGAGGTTTGCAGCTACACATTAGAAGTGTGTCTTTGTGGGTTAGCAGAAAACAATTATTACTAACATTTTGTAGCCTTCTGCTACAAAGTTTGATGCTATAAAACATCAAACATGAATTTATTCTACATGGATATCCAACAGACAAAACTCTGGAGTCTGGTACTTGGATTTTTCTCGCATAGCCACTTCCCAGCTTGCACTTTTATTGCAAATTTCTGGTGTTAAGAGGTATGAAGAGGGTTGAATTTATCTGCTCCTACACTAGTTTCCCTGCCTGGCATCACCTTGTGTTCAGCATTGCCACAGCAACCAGCCGCGATGCTGCAGAGCGATAGCGGGGTGCAGGTTTTCACTCCTTAGCTCTCATTTCTTCTTGCTGCGTTAGGCTGGGTTTAATCTCACTAAAATAGTTTGATTTAAAGCAGTTCTCCAGGAGTTGGTGTTGCAGCAAGCTTGGGCTGATTTTCTTTTACTGAATTGAGAGTGGCTCCCAAGATGTCTCCCACTGCCAACTTAACCTGCCCAGCAGGTTTATAATAGACAATTTAACTTCATCTATAATTGCATAAGAAATAAATACCTTCAGGATTTTATATTAAAGCAGCAACCTTAAGCTTGGCTGGGGCATTGTGGCATTTCATTTATGGCAGTGAGCTTTTGTTGGGGTGCGTGGTGCTGTTTTGACCCTTTGAAGTCTGAATTTAGTGATGCCTGATTATTGGAAAGTACCTTCTTTTGAAGCATGGGGTGAGTTTGGGGTGAGGATGGGGTGTTTTGTTAGTGCTGACTTCAATATGGTGAATTATGAGAGTATTTGGTGCTGTATGTATGTCTGTGAATTTTAAGGTGACCTCACTACACTGGCTGAAGGTGAAAAAGTAATTAAAATTGAATGGTTTTGCCTCTGTGAAGCTTTTGTCACAGTGTTGACTATCATCTGCACACTGGGCACATCCAGCTGCAGGGGCAGCACAGATCTTTTCCCCTCACCCAGTGACGCCAGGCTCTTTGGGTCCGGGGAGACCTTCCCATCTCCCATCAGTGGGACCACTGCTGTGGTCAGCCTCCTCATGAAGCAGGTAGACTTCACTGACCCCAGCCTGCAGTCTGAAACAAAGATCCTTATTTGCAAGGCATTTTAAGAGACAAAAGATGACCCGCAGTGCCAGGGCGGGTATTTGTCATGCAGACTTGGGGATGCCCTGATAAGGTCAGGTTAGGAATTTGCGCACCCATAGAAGGAAAACCCAGCAGATGCATCAGGGTGGTGATTCCTGCAGAAGGTCTCTTCGTGCTGATAGCCCAGGGAGGTGAAAGAGAGATACAACTCCTTGTTTTACCCAGTCCGTAAATGCAGCAGAAGGTGCAGCGTAGCCTGGGGCTGCCCAGGGGGTCCTTTTCAGCCCTGATGAGTGGGAAGGACCCATCCTGCTTTGTGCCTGCCTTCCTGGGGAGGGCTTTGTGCTCAGTGGGGTCCGTCCTTCCTCTTTTTAGCACACAGACCTCATTACCCAGAGCCATTGCTCTGGTCAGATGAAGCCTCAAAGTCTCTGCTTGTCCAGCAGATACGCGGTGGCCTGAGCTGCTGATTTCTCTGCCAAGAGTGAAGTCCTGTGCTGGCTGCTGGTAGTAATGGTCGTAAGTCAGCTTAGATATTTCTGATTATTTTGTTCTTGCTTTTATTTTAAATGCTTTCAGGTTCTTCACCTCTTTCTGCTTCCCCTCTTGCTGCAGAGAGAAGAGTTGGTATATCTTGAGCTGATATTTCCTGGAAGCTGGGTGTAGCCACTTGCTTTTCCTCAGGATTTAACTGCTGAAATAATTTTCCTGATATCAAATATCTTTTAACTTAATTAGTTTTATTCAGCATGTGCTGAACTTTTTCTTTGCAGCCTGCTGACTGCATCGGATGGCAATTTGAGCAAAATTAAAAAGCATTGTTTTTTTTTCTCCCTAATTCTATTAATTCCTTTCCCTCCAAGACTAGAAATCTTCCTGGGGTATAGCCTGTGAATGCTGTGCTGTGACAGTCAAGTCAGATGTGACTGTCCATACTGCAGATGCCCTGTATGAGAGGGAGCTTTGCAGAAGGCTGGCACTTGCTTTCTATCCTTTTGTTAATGAACTTGGAGTGTGTTTGCTGTCTGCAGCAGAACATTAGAAGGTTTTTGCTGCTTCTTGTGCTGGTGAGCAATTCAGGTGTGCAGGGTTGGTGTCCCCGGAACTGTGCAATGGGAGTAGCTGGGATGTGTGACACAAGTTTAATCCTAAGAGTGGTTTTGTGCTGTTAGGAGAAATGCTTTGTTGTATGGTTGTGCCATGGTGAGGCCTGTGCTTAAACCAGTGTCACAGCCTTGGTGATGCAAACACTGTGCATAGGTGTGTGAAAGTGTCTGTGGCCTGAAGACCCTGGAAATAAATACGTGTGGGGTGGAGGGGACAGATAAAAAAGTATGGGAGGGGGGATAACCACCTCAGTGACTTGTTCAGGGTCACACACAGGCTGTTGCAGGGCTAGAAACCGACCCCAAGCTTTTAAGCCTGGCCTAACCCCTGCCGTAGGTATAAGGTTTTAGTTTGGATGCTGTGGGTGCCCTTCACCGGTTTAGAAACCTGCTGTGGACTGTTGGTTTTAATGTGATTTTGGAGTTTTCTTGTGCATCTCCTGTGTGTTCCTGGCAGTACCCTGTGCAGAGACTTTGATGTCAAACTACCCTGCAATGTCAAACCACCCTGTATCTTCCCCTGCTTGGCTGCTGAAAGTGATAAGCTGGAGGTGATAAAATGCCTTTGTGTTAGATACAGCCTCATCCATCCCCAGGGGCAACTGCAGCCCTGGACTGACAGACAACTCAGGGGTGTGTACATGTTTTAGACATTAACTGCATCAGGCAGGGGAAATGCAATTTAAGGTTAGCTTGTATGTGTGAAATGTTTGCTTTTGTTGCCTTTTCAAACAGGGGTTTTGAGTGTTTACCTGAAGAGTGGTCCCATTTAAATTTTGTTGATGGGAAGATGCTAACTTTAAAAGCTGCTGATGAAATTTCTCCTTCCCTGCTCCCAGAGGAGGAGGAAGCTTTCCAAGGACTGATGATCCCACAGTACTGAGCCAGAAACTGATTTTAAGTTAGCATGGATTTGTGCCCTCTTCTTTTGGCACCATTGCTCTTTCATTTCCTCCTCCAGTCTGTCCTTTCCCTTGCCGTGTCAGTGCTCTGGTGGGTAAACCACTTGCCTGGCTGCCGTGGGAACAGCATTGCTTATGAGGATTGCTGTAATCATTTCCAACTTGACTTCTTCTTTAGACATGCCCTGGCACTGAGCAGAAAGGGAAGAGCAGGAGCTGTGTGTGTGGTGGTGAGTTTGAAATTGCTGGGAAGGAGCAGGGTCCTGCCATACCTTTATTGGAGCAGAAGACTGGAGACACTGGATAGTTTTCTTCTTAACTGAGTCATTTTCCTAAAGTAGAAGATCTTAGCTTCTCTAAAACACTGATAGTATTAACACGCAAATAACTAAATAATTGGTAAATGAAGCTTTGGACAGTAGATACAAAAAGAAAAATGAACCCCAAAACCTGAGTTTGTGGCTGTTTGCATGTTCCTGCCAGTGTCTCTTCTCTGACCCACCTTCACAAAAGGAGGAGCAGCAAAGGCAAATGGCTTTCAAAAATCATCCTTTTCCCTCTTTAATTCTTTCCCTTCTCTTTAGGGTTTGGTTGCTGAGGGGTAAATCTTCCTGGGGAAGGGTCTGCATGGGCTCTACCAAACCCAAGGCTTAATCCACAGCTTGGGCACAAGTCCCTTCACTGGTGCTGCCAACTGGCAAAGAACAGACACATTAGCTCATGCCATTTCTTTTCTTTTTTTTTAGCTTATATTTTCCCCAGCTGTGGAGAGAGTAAATGCTTGTAGTAAAAGTTTATAGTGCTCTGGGTTTTCCATATTGTGTCGTAATGCCTCTTGAATTTGTTCTCAGTGGCTTTCCTCCAGACAGATGAGAGAAATGGGACCCCAGGCTAGCCTGGGGTGGAAGCTGCAGCACTTTAGTTTCTAAGTCGTCTTCATACCTGCTGTTGAAATGGCTTGTGTCTGGGGTTTTGTCTTGATTTATAAAGTTCATTTCAAGGGGTGTATTGGGAGGGAGTGTTCATTGGTGATTGCAGGTGACTCCACCAGTCACGTGCATTAAAAGAAAAATCCCTTTCTGGCATACCTGTGGCTATGCAGGATGTCACTCAGCCCTTTATGATGAAAGAAGAAATACTTGTTTTTGGTGTATACAGCTGCTTGTTTTCCTGGTACGTTCAATCCTCTCTGTTCTTTCTTATTTCAGTGCAGGAGAAATGGTTTCTCTTCCCCTGCTCCAAACTTAACAACTCCAAACCCAGAGAAAATGTATAAAGCAGGGAATGCTGATTTAGGAAAGCACAGAGAATGGGAGAGATGGATCTGCGGGGTGTGCCGCAGGGACAGGTATATGCTTACAGCTACCTTGACCTCATTTTCTGGTGAGCTTGGCTTTGTTTCACACTTCTGTTTAAATAAGATGTTTGATACCGTTAGTGTTTCTTTTCTCCCCTCCTGGATGTGCTTTAGCCTTTCCTCTGTCCATATTTTCTTTTGTGGGGAGGAGTAGGATTGTCTATTGATTCCCTGCTTTTTTTTCTGGTTCTATGTTATCCAGTTGTGATGTGGTATTTTTGGGAGGAGGGACCCATTTGGATATTAAAAGCTCAGAGTTCTGTACAAAAGAGTTCACAGCAATTAGCACTGTGTTTCAGTTAATCGAAGGGCCTGCAGAGTGTTTGTCCTTACTTTTTATCTCTAGCCAGCCACATTAGAGACTAATAAACCTAAGTGCGAGATAGTGCTTCAGCCCTGTGGGTATTTTTATCAAGTTGTTTTGGTTTTGAGGGTGGCAGGAACTGAAGGAGAGCAGCAGGGAGTGAACTTCATCTGCAGAATCCCAGAGGTGCAGCCAGCCGTTCATCACCAGCTGGGCAGCAGTGAAATCTGCCTGTATATTTAGGATCTTGTCGGAACCATGAATTTCCAGCTGAGGTGTTAATTTGTTGTGTTGCCTTCTGGTTTGCTTAGCCCTGGCGCTGTGGATGAAGGTGGTGATGGATCCATGAGCAGCTCTGGAAGTCCATCCTCATCCCCACACTGGTAGGATGTTTCTGGCCAAAGCGAAACAGTCTGGAGGTTGGGATTTTCTTCTGCTGAGTGCTGATGTGTCGCACTTTCTCTCCTTTCTTCAGAAAGAAAGGTAATTGCTGAGTCAGGTAGGCTTTCATATGGACCTGTGCTAATGCTGGCACGATACCCCATTGTGAGCTTAAAGCAAGGTGAGCTGAGTGCCTGCTGCGATAAGGCTTTTTAAGATGGCAGGGTTTAGGCTTGCAGATGTTTAGATCTGGTGGCTTTAGGCTTCCAGATTCTTCTCTCTTATGAAAAAGAAAATAAAAAAAATGGAAAGAGAACACATGGGAGATGAGGCTCTTCAAGTTTTGTCTGAATGCAGACCAGCATTTGTTATTTAGACTTCTGGGACCTGAGGGCTTTTTGGTTTTTGTTTGCTTCTTTAGCGTAAGCCAAAGCCCTGTGTGTAGTTCAGATTATGACATGAAGTCTCATTCATGTCAAGCTGTTCAAGCATCTACAAAATGCTGGAGCTGCTGAGGCTCAGAGTTAAAATACAACCTTATTTTTCTATTAACATGCCTGTGACAAAACTGGGATGTTTCCATAAGCATAGGAAAGCTGTTTAATTTTAAATATAATGAATTTTGGTAAAAATGTGGGTCTGTAGCCTTAAAAAAGCCTTCCCTGCAAATACAGACTCCTCTGTATGACATGGGGTTTACTTGCTGCCGTGGTTGCTGTCAGGTGCAGTTGTGCATTTGTGGGGTGTGTGCAAGGACATCTTCCTCTCACCTGATCAATATTCATCACTAGTTAATCAGATCTGACTGGCGGATGGGCAGGATTGTTCTTTAAGTTTATATTAGGGGCACATTAAGGAAGATGCCCCAACAGGAGGATGGTGCAGCTGCCTGCTTTGGGCATTTTCTTTAGTTTAATTTATTATCCACTTCTTCGTATGGTCTTCAGGTTTGTTTTGAGTTTTATTTTATGTTTTAACAATCCCTTTCTCCTGACATTTATGGAAATGAGCCACTGAGTGTATGAATCCAATGCTAATTTTAATAACAGTCTTCCTTTTGTGCACCTGCAGATAGCAAGGTGCAGCCAGAGGGAAACAAGTGGGATTGCTCTAAACCTCAGGGGCTGGAAACCTGCTGGAAAACCTCCCGGTTGTGTGTTTGGATGGATCCCCAGCTCACATACACTCTTGTTGTGCCGAGCCTCCTGCGTGCCAGCTCCTTCCTTAGGCTTCTAACGCTGGGATTTTATGTAACTTCAAACCCAGCGTGGGAGGAATTTGGCAAAAAGGTTTCAAGCGAACAGCAGCGCATTCACTAATTCTGGAAATCTATTTATATGGTTTTTTGATCTGGGGCGAAGGAAGAGGTTGTAAATGGAACTGGGATCCATAACCCAAGCCAGCTGCCTCCTTTAGTGAGTTTAACCTGTGCCAGGGCACCTGTGATAAGGTGGGGTGTATTTTGGTGAAAGGCAGAATGGTAATTCAGGAGAAAAAAGCACAACTGAAGTACCACTGCGGATAGGGAATACTGCTCTTCCTACTGTGAGAAGAATTACTTTTCTGTCCAGGAGACATTAAATTGTTCATGTAGGTGACCAAGACTGTAGAAGATAAGTTACCAGTAATGTCATCTCTGCTTCATTCTTACATACTTTATTTTAAGCCAGTTTAATTCATGCAATGTTTTCTGTTTTATAGCTTCTTAACTGTTTTCTATCTTCTAATAGTTTGATTTCTCGTTTGCCACCAATAAATTGCTAAAATTTGAGCAATTTTAGCAATTTCCCCCACACCAAGTGGCTTTAGAGCAGCAAGATCGTGGAATCATAGAATCATAGAATCGTTAGGGTTGGAAAGGACCTTAAGATCATCTAGTTCCAACCCCCCTGCCATGGGCAGGGATACCTCACGCTAAACCATCTCACCCAAGGCTTCATCCAACCTGGTCTTGAACACTGCCAGGGGTGGAGCATTCACAACCTCCCTGGACAACCCATTCCAGTGCCTCACCACCCTAACAGGAAAGAATTTCCTCCTTATATCTAATGTATACTTCCCCTGTTTAAGTTTTAACCCGTTACACCTTGTCCTGTCACTACAGTCCCTAATGAAGAGTCGCTCCCCAGCATCCCTATAGGCCCCCTTCAGATACTGGAAGGCTGCTATAAGGTCTCCACACAGCCTTCTCTTCTCCGGGCTGAACAGCCCCAAATTTCTCAGCCTGTCTTCATACGGGAGGTGCTCCAGCCCCCTGATCATGCTCATAGCCCTCCTCTGGACTTGTTCCAACAGTTCCATGTCCTTTTTATGTTGAGGACACCAGAACTGGACACAATACTCCAGGTGAGGACTTACAAGAGCAGAGTAGAGGGGCAGGATCACCTCCTTCGACCTGCTGGTCACGCTCCTTTTGATGCAGCGCAAGATATGGTTGGCTTTCTGGGCTGTGAGCGCACACTGAAGCTGGCTCATGTTCATTTTCTCATCGACCAGCACCCCCAAGTCCTTCTCCACAGGGCTGCTCTGAATCTCTTCTCTGCCCAACCTGTAGCTGTGCCTGGGATTGCTCTGACCCGGGTGTAGGACCTTGTACTTGTCATGGTTAAACTTCATAGGTTGGCATCAGCCCACCTCACAAGCGTGTCAAGGTCCCTCTGGATGGCATTCCTTCCCTCCAGGGTATCAACTGAACCACACAGCTTGGTGTCATCAGCAGACTTGCTGAGGGTGCACTCAATCCCACTGTCCATGTCAGGGACAAAGATGTTGAGCAAAAGATGCCCCATGGGAGTGTTGAAGGCAAGGTTGGATGGGGTTTTGAGCAACCTGGTCTAGTGGAAGGTGTCCCTGCCCGTGGCAGGGTGGTTGTAACTGCATGAGCTTTAAGGTCCATTCCAGCTCAAACCCATCTGTGATTCTATGATGCAATTCTATGAAGATCATCCATTTCTTAGTCCAGCTCACCTTCTCCTAGAAGTTTTTCTCTGGGATTTGAAGGATTTCAACTGTCTCTATTTCCCCTTGAGTGTGTTGCATTTTTCTTGCATGTTTTGACCCCCCATGCAGGAGCTGGTGCTTTACCAAGCTGCCTTCATGGAGTGACTGTCTCAAGGTGGAAGATGCTGAGGCTGACATCTTCTTTGGAAATCTGCTGTCGTGGCTTTGAGCAGGACATGAGCTTACAGCTGGCCTGGATCGTGCTATGATTCCTGCTGTTTTGTAAACTGCATTCTTGGAAGAGAAAGTTTTATTCTTAGCTTTCAGTTTTTGGAGATCTCTACTTTGTGTTCTTGCCAGTATTTTAACTTAACACTGGTTTTTAGCTTAATACTGATTTTATGCAATGTTTCAGCAACAAGGAAAAATGGGTTATTAAGAGAGATTAGTTACTCCTTTACTCTATTTTAGTATTAATTTTAAATACTAAAGTTCATTACATGTCTCCCAGTGCATAGCTACTTAAATCTGTGTTCATATGTATGAAGAGACAGTTATTTCCTTTTGATTTAGGACCACCAGCTTTCATCTGTTTTTATTCTGTGCTGTATCACAACATGTCTGGTTATGGATGTCTTGAAAATCATCATAGAATCATTTAGGTTGGAAAACACTCTTAAGGTCATTGAATTCAATGTTCATATCATAGAATCATGGAATCATAGAATGCTTTGGGTTGGAAGGGACCTTAAAACTTATCCAGTTCCAGCCCCTTGCCATGGGCAGGGACACCTTCCACTGGACCAGGTTGCTCCAAGCCCTGTCCAACCTGGCCTTGAACACTGCCAGGGATGGGGCAGCCACAGCTTCTCTGGGCGACCTGTGCCAGGGCCTCACCACTCTCACAGGGAAGAACTTCTTCCTCAGATCTCATCTCAATCTCCCCTCTGTCTGTTTAACATCCTTATCCTCTCCTTAAGGACCTTGTCAAAAGCCCCTCTCCAGCTTTCTTGTGGGCCCTTTAGGCACTGGAAGCTACTCTTAAGGTCTCCCAGAGCCTTCTCTTCTCCAGGCTGAAGAAGCCCAGCCCTCTCAGCCTGTCTCCATTGGAGAGGTGCCCCTTGGAGCATGTTTGTGGCCTCCTGGATTCATTTTATCAGGTCCATATCTTTTTTTATGCTGGGGGCTTTGTTGGGTGCTGGCTACACTAGATGTCAGTGCTGTTCTTACCCCTGTAAACACGTGTGTTTAACACTCAAAATATGTGACTGTCAGGAGTGAGTTTCCTGGAAGTCTGAAGCTCCACTTCATGTGATTCTAAAAATGAAACCTCCTTTTAGGCAGTAATTCATGTCAAAAGTGCCGTTCTTAGAGGGCATGTGACCCCCCTCTGCATTAGCAGCATTTTGAATTCATGGCTTGGTTAACCCCATTAAATCACATGCATGCCCTCTTGTACTCTAGAGCTTGCTTAAACTCATGGCTCACGTTTCCTCAGTGGAAACAAACTCTGTTCTTGCTCCTGTAAGTATAATTTATAGCCTCTTAATAAGCTTTATCAACAGGGTGTGAGCCTTTATAGAGGCAGGAGTATATTAGTGCTGGTGATACATCTTTGTAGCTACTTGCTTGGAGTTTTCTGTTGTTGATGATTTAAATGGGGAGATATGTGGTTATTTTTGCGCCGTCGCCACTTTGGTTTCCTGCCTGGGTTACACAGAAACCGAAGGCTTTGGCTTTCTTTTCCAGAAACTGATACTTGTCGCTTAGCTGATGCTTGAAGTGAAATCTGTGAACCTTTTCTGCAAGAAATCTTTCACTGTGTCACCACGACAGTGCCGAATTATGGCTCAAAAGATGATAAGGACTAGCAGAAGTCTGACTGAAGACTGCCCCTGTGTCTATAAGGTAGAAGGGGAAAAGGCTGTGTGTGTGAAAATGTAAATGTTAAAGCACTGGAGAGTGCTCTGGGACTTGTGTTAGAGGAGATAACAGATAAGGACAGGTAGGCTGTTGACGTCTTGGTGAAGGCGTATTGGTAACCGCTGAAACTTGTACATCTGCTTCTGTAGTTTCCCTCTGGGGGCCGAGAGACTCACTGAAACTCTCCCAGGTATTGAGCAAAGGAAGGAGCAAGTGAGTAGTTGTGTTCTCGTTCGTTCTTTTTCTGGAGGAGAAGCTACTTTGCTCATGGTTATCTGAGTGAAGAACTTGGGGAAGCGAAGTTTGCTGTTGGCCCAGCATCGGCAGTTTTGGTTGGGATCAGCGTAATGCTCCAAATTAATCAATTGTTGAGTGGGTGGCTGCCAAAGTACTGATTAATGTCTGTGTTACCTGTCTTCAGTTAAGGTTCTTGCTGGTTTGCAAGCCCTAAGATGACAACACTGAGCCAGCAGTTTGCTCAAAAAAGGTCTGCTCCGTTAAAGTCCCTGCAGAATTTTCAGTGTGGAAATTCCTGATCTTCAAAACCGTGCCAGAGGTGGTTGTTTTGTCTGCTTGACCATTGGGCGATGTTGGTAGGGACATGTGTTGCTGCAGGATTACTTGTGGGGTGGTTGTTACCCACACCCTGCGTCCCTGGGTCCATCACATTTGCAGTGCCAGACTTCTGATGTTAGGTTTCTTGTTTCTGCTTGACGTTTACACTCTCTTTTTATGTTTTCTTTTGCATGTTTCCTCCTCTGGATTGCAATAGAGAAGAAGAAAATGAGGTGAGTAAAACTGATTCCTTTCTTGATGTAGCTCCTGAGACATGCGTTAGCCCAACCTGGTTAGTCTGACCTAAAGATTTCTTGAGTGGAGAGTGACTGACTGTCTAAATAAAGCAACCTGATGTTTTTCTGGGGTGCCTCTACTCCAGTAGTTAAATCCAGTAAAGAAGTGAAACGCTTTCAGTACCACCTCTGCCATTTACACACGGATGCGATAGAGCGTGACAGTGTCCTTGAGTCATTCAGTGTAGGTAGGTGCTGCTTTCTGCACTGTGAGAAGATGATTATTTAAAGACTTCACCTGTAAAAAATGATTAGTTTTGCTGTGTGTGTCTCAATG
Organism: Pezoporus occidentalis; assembly: GCF_034315485.1. Taxonomy (NCBI): domain Eukaryota; kingdom Metazoa; phylum Chordata; class Aves; order Psittaciformes; family Psittacidae; genus Pezoporus; species Pezoporus occidentalis. Next base: position 511,794 of record NW_026916181.1, read on the forward strand.
AATTTAAGAGGCAAGGAGAAAACTTGGAGGGACTGGCACGGTTTACAATATCCTGGCACAGCAAGAAGTGCTGCTAATAATTTTTGATGCTGTAGGACAATAGTTTTACAAGGCACGTAGTGATAGGACAAGAGGGGATGGCTTTAAGCTGACAGAGGAGAGATTGAGATGAGATCTGAGGAAGAAGTTCTTCCCTGTGAAGGTGGTGAGGCCCTGGCACAGACTGCCCAGAGGAAGCTGTGGCTGCCGCATTGCTGGCAGTGTTCAAGGCCATGTTGGACAGGGCTTGGAGCAGCCTGGTCTAGTGGAAGGTGTCCCTGCCTCATCCAGCTGGAACTGGGTGCTCTTTAAGGTCTCTTCCAACCCAAACCATTCTAGGATTCTACGATCCTGTGATTCATATCTGCTCTGGTTGTGCTGGTGAGCATACTGTGTGTCCTCCCTATGTTCCTAGCAGATTGAGAACTGCAGGGTTGGTGCTGCTGCTTCAGTAATGGTGTAGCTCTGCTGAATATGCAAAGGAACTTCTGTCATCTTTTTCTTTCTGTGAAATACTCACAGCAGCATTTTGGGGAATGTGGCCTTTCTGTAAAACATGAAAGGAAGGAGAACTCCTGGTAGGGAGCTTTTACCAGTAATTGCTACCTGTTAAGTTTCCTAAGTCATGTTTTGTTAAACGTGGTGTTATTTAAGAAGAAAAATCCCTGGAAGGGTGAACACATGAGGGTGAAACATTTGTTCTGAAATGTATAATCTCTGCTGAATACACTATGGAAAGGGGAGGAGTGGAAGCTTAACAGCTCCTTTTTTTGCCTTCAGGTGCTGTGTTTTGTGTAAAGGTGGATGTATCCAAACCCCGTTATTCATGCGTGAGCTCAGATTTCAGATCTGTTGTGCTTTAAGTTAGAAACATTCTGATCAAAACATTGGCACGTTTCCATAACTGGGAATTCTGCACGCAAAATGATTTCACAGTAGTTCTCATCAGAAGACTCTTGAATGCTGATGCACTCTATTTACTATATTCTTAAATATAAATTTATGTTTTTATTTAAATAAGTAACTGGTATAATTGGTGAATCCAGTCTGATAAGCATTTGGATTCAGATTTGTGGAGACTTCTTCCATTAGACATCAAGGTATGGTTGAAGATAGGAACCTGCTCTCTTACTCTTCCATTGTCCCAAGACATACACGCAGTTTGGGATAAAAAGATGGGAATTTCTGGACGTGTAGGGATAATAATTGACTCCACAAACCCAGAAAGTAAACGCTGTTCCTTTGCTCTTCAGGAGGCTGAGACAAGTGTCCTATGGGAGGGTGATCTTGGTAGCATTCAGACATGTAGAAGCTCCTACCAGACAGGCTGGACACTTGATTTTGTCTTTTATTCTTCCATGAATTAGTTTATATACTTGTGTATTAGTCTCTGGATCACTTCTGGTGTGTGGATTCTTTTGAAAACAGGGATGGTATTTTCAGCATGACTTTCTGGAGCTGGTTGTGAGGCAGTTGTGGAGAGAGGAGCATGTTTCAGAGCTGGGCAAGTGTGTGGACGTACACTTTGTTTTCAGGGTCACTTTGTTTTGGTCCCCTTTTAGCCACGACCCTCATTTAAAGCAGCCATGAAAATGCACCCATATAAATAACAGCCATTTAAAAAGAGTACTTTTTATTTTTTGCACCCATTTTTTCTAGAATGCAGTTAATATCTGCTGCTGAAGATCAAATGCATGTACAGTGCTGTGTTGGTAGCCAAAAGTCTAGTCATGTGGAGGCCATGGTGTGGTTTTCACCATTAAAATAAATGCCCATGCGTTTCCTCAGAAACAAGGACATTTTTGTGTATGTGATGTCCAGGGGTGCGAACAGAATGGGTTGGGGTTTCCATTCCACCAGCGTCTTATTTAATAATTTACTATGGTGCCTCTTGCCTGAGCAACTATGCGTTGTTTTACAAAAGTTAAAGGTTAACAAAGTACGTAATAATTCACAGTGGCTTGCAGGAAAACTGCTGCTGCTGCCAAAGATGTGTTCATGCAACAGTTACGGGAGTAAAACCCAGCTCTGTACTGGTTTTTACATGGCTACAACTGTTTCCATTGGACTTAATGCTTCTCACACAAGATTTAATTACGCTAATGCAATTTGGATTTAAGGGGATAAAGATTATTTACAAGAACACCCTTTCACCATGGTGCCGTGATACTCGTCTTTAGGGTCTACACTCCTGTGACACAGCTTTTGCACAGACAAACCTTAAGCCTTAAAATAGTTGGAGAAATACTAAGGGTAAACATATGGTGTTTTGTGCTCTGAAAATTGCTAATCTCAGACTTGGATAGGGTAAGAGGTTCCCATGTTAAAGGAGCTTTGTTGCTCTGCACTTGCCCCATTTCCAAAGCCAGGATTCAGTTACAAGTGCTGTCACGGGAGCTTTCCTGATGGAGATCCTGAGCTCTTAATCACAGAATCACAGAATGGTTTGGGTTGGAAGGGACCTTAAAGCTCATCCAGTCCCAACCCCCTGCCATGGGCAGGAACACCTCACACTGGACCAGGTTGCTTAAAGCGCACTCTGCCAGGTCATGGTGAGCTTGTCTTCAGCCAACATCCCCAAGTCCTTCTCCTCAGGGCTGCTCTCAGTCCAGTCTCCCTCAGCCTATATTTGTGTGTAATGTCCTAGAGAAGATGACTTTTGGCTTATTAGCATAAAAAGCAAACAGACTTTCTGTAGCATGGTCCTCACTGCAGTGTTGTGAGCGAGATCCTGAGCAGAAGACTTCTGGTGAGATGCATGAGCAGTGTATTACAGTTGGTTGGCCTTGAGGTAACAGAGTCATCATGCATGACTGGGTCTTGATGGGAGTTCTTGAAGGTTGTTCTATTAATAGTATGCCTCAGCCTGGAAACTTATTAGGAATTACTAATGACTGAGATAATGCTGTCAGTGGGAGGCGGGAAAGGACAGGGCTTAAAATTGTTGCTGTAATTCTTGATAGTCTGATTTATGCTGAAATTAAATGCATCCAGCTGCAGCCTCCTGGAATGTGAAAACAAACACACTTAGATCTTAAAAATACAGGTTATTTTATAGCCCAAGACCATAGACACAGCGTAAATAAAGCAGTACTATCTCCTCATTTAACTTTATATGTTAAACTATTTTTCAAAGAAATAAGAATTATATCAGAAAAGGGCTTCTCATTTGGTTATTAATAAGTCAGTTAAGCCTCAGCCCAGGCCCCAAAGGATTTTTTGCTCCAAACTGGAATTGGCTGGGTAGTTGATTTTGTTCAAGAGAGAGTGAGGCACAGAAGGCATCATGTCTGTGCTGTCCCAGACTTCAGCTCAGGGTATCAGTTTCTGTTTTATTGTCATGAAAAATTCACCAGATAAAAGAAAACTATTTAGTATGCCTGTAGAACTGTTAAAACCCCCCAAACAGTTCTTCTAACTTCATCTTCTTTATCTTTTGTAGGGCAAGCCTGAAACCGTGCAGAAAGCTGGCTTTATCAAAGGCCCCGTGTTTAAAGGCGTTGCTTCCAGTCGTTTTTTGCCCAAAGGCACCAAAACAAAGGTTAATCTTGAGGAGCAGGGAAGACAAAAGGTGTCTTTCAGCTTTAGTTTAACCAAGAAAACCTTACCGAATAGATTTCTGACTGGTCTCGGAAACGAGAAACAAAATGAAACTCAGAACTCCCCAGCAGTACCCCTTCAGACTGACTTTAACCCCAAAACTAAAATGGACCTGGGGGATGCCGCTGGTTCAGCTGAGGAGTCATCACCTCCAAAACCGAAGGTAGAATTAGGGAAGATCCATTTTAAAAAACACTTAATTAATGTCACAGCAAAACCTCCACCAGCTACAGTGACAGCGCTACCGCCGCCGCCAGCAGCTGTGGCACCAGTAACAGAACTGGTGGCATTGGCAGCGGACTTTCCCTCAACAGCACCGCCTCCCCCACCTCCTCCTCCTCCTCCTCCTCCTCCACCACCAGCAGTGTTTCCAGCAGCATCGATGCCTGTTCCTGCAGCAGCAGTCTTGCCACAACTGCCAGTAACGCTGATGTCAACGCTGTTGCTGACACCGCCCGTGGAAGCTGAAGTTCCTGCTTTGAGGGAGCTGTGCCATGTGGTGCCTAAGGAAGGTCTGGAGCTGGATATCAAGCAGGATGTGGTATCGCATGGTTCGGAAGAACGTGTAGTTCAAAACATGCCTGAGCAGACGGAAATAACTCCACAGAAGGAAGATTCCCATATTGGGAAAGAGGATGAGGTTTCCGATGGCTCAAAGGGTGCTGCCCTCTGCTCCCGGAGGCAGGGGTCGAAGAGGAAGTTCTCCCAGTCTGATGGAACTGTGCAGGGCTCTGAGTCCGATGAAGATTCAGTGAGGACCTCCTCCAGCCAACGGTCACATGAGCTGAAGATATCCAGTACAGAGAAGGAGAGAGATCCCAGGCGAAGCTCCACATCCCTCAGAAGTGATGATGTGGGGAAGTCCTCCTCGCGCTCCAGGTCGGACAGGGATGAGAAGTACTCCAGCTATTCAAAATCAGACAGAGATTCACGGTATGTGTCCTCCCGCTCTCGATCAGACAGAGAGAGAAGGCAAAGCCGATCTCATTCCCGTTCCCGATCTGATCGAGGCTCCCGAACCAGCTCTTCCTACTCAAGGTCGGAGCGCTCACATTACTATGAATCAGACCGCAGATACTATCGGAGCTCCCCATACAGGGAAAGGTCGAGATATTCCCGTTCATATGCAGACAGCAGGGCACGAGAGAGTTCGGACTCAGAGGATGAATACAGGAGGACACATTCCAGATCGAGCGACTCAAGGCGTACATCATCCTACTCCTCCTCCTCCTACAGAGACTCGAGGTCTTCTTACTCTAAGTCGGACAGGGATAGCAAAGTAGAGTCATCTTATGCTGACATGGAGAGGAGAGGAAGGTCTTCTTTGAAAACAGATAGAGATTCAAAAAGGACTTCAGAAAGTGAAGTAACCAAAAGGTGCTCTCCCCTTGATGAGCTAGGCTATCGAAAGGGGACATCCCATTCTAAGCCTGACAGTAATGTGAATTCCTCCCGTTATAAGTCCACCCCTTCAAAGACCCCTGCACCAAAGCCTGATAAGTTTAAGAGTTCTTTCTGTTGTACAGAATCAATCGAAGAAATAAAACAGCAGTCTAATTCTCTAGATTTAGAGACTTCTTGTCTAAAAAGCAATGAGATCAGGGTGTCCATTGCGAAAAAAAATGAAAGGGAAAAGACACTTTCTCCATTAAACCAGTTAAATGATTCGCCTGCTTGTAAAAAGGCAGACGAATTGAAAGCGGGTTTTGCTAACTCAAAGTCTGAGGAACTTACAGGAAATGAATGCCATGGCAGTGTTCAGGAGCAAGAAACTCTATTGCAGATAAAACACGATCAGTTAAGAGCATGTTTCCCCACAGAGCTGAGTGTAAATGGGTCCCCGGAGGATAAGGCTGAAGGTTTGGCAACTTCCACTGCCTCCAAAACAGAGGATGTTGTCCCATCTTCTGATGATAGCCTGTGTCGGTCAGAAGTATTGTCTGTTGTGAAGGCAAGTCCATCGTATCCTTTGCCATCTAATGGGTTTGAGAACACATACGCATCTCAAGAGCAAGAGCTGGATAATTCTCAGGTCCAGTCCAGTGAGTGCAACAGTCTGTTTAGGGAAGCAGAGGCTCCAGTCCCGCAGCAGCAAGTGGAAGTCACCCCTTTGCCCGTTGTGAATGTAGATCATCCTGAAACTGTGCTTAAGAAGCTGGATGATCAGGCGACTCCATGCGATAAAACCAAAGAACCATTATTTTGCTACATTTCAGACGATGCTGCCCCTGCTTTGTATCATTCGGAAGTTGAAATTGAAGCAGAACCAGCAGATTTAAAAGTTACATCTGAGTCTTTTCTGGACGTGCAGGTAGAGCCACAGACTGTTACGTGCGACTATGAGAGCACGGAGGATCACCTCTCAAAGTCTGCCTGTGATGAAGAGCATAGTCATCCTTCCCATAAAATTAGCCTGGCAGTGGAGAGCTCAAGCAGAGATTTCTCCCAGGATGGCTGTTCCCTGAGGCTCGGGTCAGATCATCCTATCCCAGAGGAAAGCGTCTCTTCCAAATGGGATGTGCCACCGCCGGATGGACATCAGCAGATGCTCCAGCATTCGGAAACCGAAGATGTGCTTGAGTTGGAGACTCAGCATGTTGATCTTGGTTTGGCAAAAGGCAAGCCATCATTCAAAGATGAGCATTCGTACTATTCAGAAGTGCCGCTGGAGCACCGCAGCAGAGAGGTCGTGGAAGAAAGTGCTGTTTCCACTGAGGGTGTTGGGTTCGATGATTTAAGAGTTCGGTGTCCTGTTGTATTGGGTGAGAAGGATGAGGGAAATGAGCCTTTAGTGGCTTCGGCTTTTCCAGATGCCTTTTTTCCCTCCTGTGATGTTGTTGTCACCGCAGAAGAAACAGAGACAGTAAATCAAGCCCCAACATGTGACAGTAGTGGCAACGCCACTGAATTTGTTCCTGATGGTCATGATGATTACTCTGACACAGGGGATAGTGACACTGAGGGGGGCAGTGAAGACAGTGACACGGAGGACTCAGATTCTGATGATGGAACACCACGGAAACGGCTGCAGTCTGTTGTGGTTGTACCAAAGAATTCAACCGTTGCTATGGAGGAGAGCAGCCCTGGCTCCTCCCGGAGCAGCCAGGGCAACCGGCGCTATTCTGACCACTGGGACGATGAGCGACCAGAGCCGAGTAGACCCTACTATGAAGAGAGGTTAGAGACTATGGTGAGTAAAGGTGGTCCACAAGTAGAGAGCCGATATTCTCCTAGAGGGATGGAGAAGAGTCCAGCAACTTCTACCGAGCTCAGCAGGAAGGAGATGGAGGAGCTGCGGATGGATCCGTGCCAGTCTCAGAGTGATGGCGTTGACAGTACAAGTCAGGCAGACCTAACGACAGATTCCCACAGCAAACCCAACCCAGATGAGAGAATAATGTTGAAGGAGCTGATGTCCATCGGTAGGCCAATTGGCCAGCAGGATGAGCAGCCATTTTGCCTGTCAGAGAGTTTTGAGAGCACTGATAAGCACCAGATGAGCTCTTCCAAGCCAGACAGTAGGCAAGGGAGGTGTGGGCTTAACCAGACTGGTGTTGGAGACTTCACCAGGCTGGATGGTTTTCAAACAACAGAGGAGCTGGGTGGCTTGGGCTGGGACTTTTCCCAGCCAGAGAAGCCCAGTAGCACCTACCAGCAGCCAGATAGCAGCTTTGGGGGCTACTCGGGCTACATTTACCAGCCGGGTTCGGGGGCATATGGTGGCTCTCAGAGTTACTGGCAAGGCAATGGTTACTGGGATGTGAGGTCTGCTAGCAGACCTTCTGCAGCTAATTGTGAACGAATTCAAGGGCAAGTACCTGATTCTCTAACGGAGGATCATGAGGAGTACGAAGAAGATGACCATTGGGATGATGACTGCAAGCCTCGTTTTCCCAGTCCCTCAAGTAAAAGCCAGATGCCTGGACAGCAAGAAGAAGGCTCTGTGCAGGGGCATGAGATCAGCAGCAATTCGACCAAGGAGCCGGTACCTGTTGGGGAGAAGAAGGAGGAGGTGAAGGTTTTGGAAAAAAATGATGTGAAAGAACGAGGTCCGCCAAAAAAAAGGCGCCCAGAGTTGGAGAGTGACTCCGAGAGTGACGTGGACTCAAGGGAGAAGAAGAAGGCAAAACTGGAGGAGGAGCAAGTGGAGTTGGCACCACAGGACGCCTCCATGGTTGGTCGGTTGTGTATCATGGATGACTTCAGAGACCCCCAACGTTGGAAGGAGTTTGCCAAGCAAGGAAAGATGCCCTGTTACTTTGACCTTATTGAGGAGAATGTGTATTTGACGGAAAGGTAACTTGAGGGTTTTTTTACCCTTTTTTTGTCTTGCTTGTAGCAATTTCAGTTTCTAACATACATTTGGTTCTGTGAGAGTTTGGTGGGCTTTTTATGGGTAATATTTGGAGGGAGAGGGAGGCATGTTGTGTTCCCTGCATGAGCCAAAGCTGCTCATAGAGCAGATGACACTGGGCAAGCATTTAATCCACCTTGGGTCTCTTCTCCTAAACAGAAACCCCCAGTTGGGCCCAGGCAGGTCCTGGTGATGCAAAGAGGCAAAAGATGGAAGGATGTGGGGGAAGGATGATTTATTTATACCCTCTTCTCAGTTGTCTTGCAGCATGCCCTTTCTCTAGTGTTGATTTGAGTATCAGGCAGGACTTGCACACGTGGGATTACTGGCATCTGCACCAAGTAAACATGTTATTTTTGTGCCCATGGTAGTTTGTAAGAGTGATAAAATTATTTTCCAAGCTTTTTGCTTTATTGCCCACTGTTCAGCACCAACTTGGTGCAGCTGTGTTGGAGCCCAGAGGAGTGTATAGCAGCATCACATCTGGGCTTGCCAGATCTTGTCTGTTTAGTGTCTCCAGATGCCAGCTCTGAAGACACAGGGAAATCTGGGTGTGGGAAAGGTTTTGGACAAACTAAGCGTATTTCCAAAGGCCTTGGTTATTTGCATGTAATTATTTGTCATCTCAGATGAGTGATTTTAGATCTAAGAGACTGTCATTTGAAATATCAGAGGATAGCTGTTAGCTGCAGATTATCCTTTTCCCTTTTGCATGGGAACATTGAATGGGATATGATCCCTGGAAAATAAAATTATCTATTTCCTAGCTTTAGGGGTGATTAGTAGGTGTATTGCTTTAGGACTTAACTACCTTCATCCTTGCCAAAACCATGCTTCCATTGGCTTTAACGTGTATGTAGGAGCTCCTTATGAGCATGTAACCAATTCTTACTCCTGGCACAGACTACAACAAGGCCTGCTGATGATTTATGCCTATTTAATTTGCCATTTCAGTTAACCTCATAGTCCTTTTTCATCTCATGATTCCTCAGGGGTGGTTGAGTAACGGTGTTTCCCGCTGGACCATCAGACACCAAGCGCTCGCCAGCAGCGAGGGCACCCTCACGCAGCACGAGCACAAGGCGACACTTGAATTTATACCCCTCTTGGGCTTCATGTGTTGTGGTCTTAACACTCAAGGTTTTGCCACGTATTTTGTTCCTTAAAATAAGTGCTTTTTAAAATACGTTTTTGATTCAGAGACTGAATATGGACCACCTCTATGCTGATAAAACCTGCTCTTTATTTCAGTCCACGTTTTTTTCCTTATGATTTTTTTGTCTTGTTGGGATCCACACTCTGAACCATTTCCCTATCATCACATGGCAACTAAAATGTCAATAAGTAGGTGCCTTTGATGCCCTGCCTTTTCCGTAACTACAGTTTTCTTTCCTTTTTCATCATCTTGACATTAAAGCAGAGCTAACCTCTACAGTCTGCTTTATTAGAATGATGCTGCTGTAAAATGTGATGTGAGCTCAGTTTATGTGTTAATATTTTAGAATATAGTTTTTCTCCTGACCTTTGCGTCAGTGAAACCAAGTGGACTATCACGGAATAGCTGAGATTGGAAGGGATCTCTGGAGATTGTCTGTGTAGTATTATATATCATTACAGAATATAGCATTTCCTGGGAGGCTCATCAAAGTTTACCCTTTTAGTTTAAATCTTAGAACTTGCGTTATGTGGTGAGAAATCCTCTCACCACATAAAAAAGTCTAGAAAAATCAGGTCTGAATTTTCTGGAAATTGGCTTCTTGTGTGACAAAATGAAGGGGTTTTAGTTCTTCCTTTGGGTGTAGGTGCACGTGCAGATCCACATTGAAAATAGATTGGATTGTGGACATTGAGCAGAAGTGAAAAAAGTTAAATCTTTTATGATCAGAGATTCATCACCTCATCACTTCCTGCTCAAAACAAACCAAGTATCCTATCTTCCTGTGGTTCTCCAAAGGTAATCAATCCGTACGTGCAGTTTCTAGAGAATAAATTGTTTGCCTCTTACAGCAACTGATAAAGATTGAGGAGTGATTTTTCTACCCAGATGCTGTCTAACCTGTATTTCAATGACTTGTCTTCCATAGGAAGAAGAACAAATCTCACCGGGATATTAAACGAATGCTGTGTGAATGCCCTCCACTTTCCAAAGAAGAGCGAGCTCAGGGGGAGGTTGCTTGTGGAGAAGACTGTCTCAATCGCCTGCTCATGATAGAGTGGTAAACAGCATTTCAGGAGTTGTCAGAGTTGGGCAGTGTTGTCTGTGAGATGACTTGGGAGTCCCTGAAATCACAGAGGATTCCCTGGGCAGTGGCAGTGCACTGGCTGTGTGCTCTCATTTTCACTGGCTGGTGTGGAGTCATCTTCAGAGCCTACACACCAATATTTAAATCTGATTTCAGATGATCTGCAGGAGACTAGGCCATAGCAACCTCCTGTTTAACACTGCTACAAATGCTGTGAGTCTTCTGTTCCTCAGCGTTAGCTCTAGTCCTCTAAGCATGGTTGGAGGGAGTCAGGAATGCAAATGAAGCTCTCTACCTGAGATGTAGGGCCCCCAGCAGAAGGACGTGGAGCTGCAGGAGTGAGACCAGAGGAGGCCACAAAGATGCTCTGAGGGTTGGAGAACCTCTCCTATGGAGATAGGCTGAGAGAGCTGGGCTTGTTCAGCCTGGAGAAGAGAAGGCTCCAGGGGGCACCTTAGAGCAGCTTCCAGTGCATGAAAGGGAATGCAAGAAACCTGGAGAGGGGCTTTTGACAGAGGCAGGTAGGGACAGGACAAGGGGGAATGGCTTTAAACTGACAGAAGGGAGATTGAGATGAGATGTGAGGAAGAAGTTCTTCCCTGTGAGGGTGGTGAGTCCCTGGCACAGGTTGCCCAGGGAAGCTGTGGCTGCCACATTGCTGGCAGTGTTCAAGGCCAGGTTGGACACAGGGGCTTGGAGCAACCTGGTCTGGTGGAAGGTGTGCCTGCCCGTAGCAGGGGGTTGGAACTGGATGGGCTTTAAGGTTTCTCCTAATCCAAACCATTTCAGAATACAGTGATTCATTATTTCCTCTTTTTTTTTCTCCTTTTCCATCTCTCCTCTCCCCAGAGCCTCAACAGGTTACAGATGGTGTTTCCTTTTGTCTTCTGGGAGAGGCTAGGAGGAGAAAGAGCTGTTGCTCTGTGAGAGGGAGGCGGGGAAAGGGTGCTTAGTGGCATTCACCTACCTGGCAGAAAGATTGTCACAGCTGGGATGGAAAGAGAGAAATTATCTGGCATTATCTGTTTGTTTTCTATTTCCTTGCCCAGGCAGTAGACATAGGAGAAGGGGATATCCTGGGGAAAGAACCCATAAAACATGGAGAGGAGGCCAGTTCATCCCATTTTGGTTATAAGACATAGAAGTACAGCCACATTAGCATTCCAACTGTTTTTGTCCTCCTTCCAGAAATAAATTGTGTGCATTTGCATGTTGATAATCAGATGGTTATGCTTTTTATAGCGAAACCCATTTGAAAATTTTACACTGAATTTATTGTGGTTACTTGGTATCTATTTCCCATGTGAGCCGTTCCAGTTATCGTTGTTGTGCTGCTAGGAATTGATTTGTTCCATTTCTTTCTCTTAGTTCTTCCAGGTGCCCAAACGGTGACTACTGCTCCAACAGGCGCTTCCAGAAGAAACAGCATGCAGACGTTGAAGTGATCCTCACTGAGAAGAAAGGCTGGGGGCTGAGAGCTGCCAAAGATCTGCCATCGTAAGCATTTGCTCTTTGAATGGCATCCTCCTGCTATTTTACTCCCTTGTGAAGGGAAAATAAGTTCCTTGCATTTTCTTGGTTTCATTGACATTAGTAGCTTTACTGAGGTTCTTCTAGCTTTATATACTGTCCTTGTGCTCTGTCCCTCTTGGTTATTGGGACCTGCACGTCCACTAATTGCGTGTTAGATCTCCCACACCCGTTTTGCTCTTCTCATTAGGGTTTCTGACAGTCTTGCTGTGGCTTCATAGAATCACAGAATGATTTGTGTCTCTTCTGCTCTTCCCACCTCTGCAAGAATTACCCTCTTGTCAAATCCTCCTTCTTCTCCCCTTCAGATTACAGGAAGACCCTATGGGGATCTTTCCTCCCTCATTAGCCTGTTGTTACTTAATGGCTGTACTTGGAAGTGCATCAGCCATGTTTACGGATCCGAGTCTGTGTTTGACTCATCTCTCTTTCACTCAAGCAAGACAATATTTACCTGGATCAGTTCATTTACTGACACTATAAGGCACAAGGAAGCTGGTGGGACTTGAACGCAAGGGCTGTGTGGTGCTTCACCCCATTGGTCCCCTCCTAGGTCAGCAGCAGGATGGACATTGATATTTTTTGTGTTATGGTCCTGTTTGGGAGCTTGCACTCAAAAAGTGAGTGTGGCTGGGAAGAAGAGTAGTGTTAGGTACATTTTACTCTACAGGTGTGTGTGCAAGGAGCAGCTCTGAGATGGGAATGCCTTCTCACCGGGCAGAGTAACTCAAGGAGTTGTCTTGTGTGTTGCCAACCTGGTGTTTTCTTATATGCCCAGTAGTAAAAAGAGCTTTAGGTGAGGCCGTGAGAGAAGTGAGAAAAGCAGAGGCATTCATAGAGCTGTTGGAGCCTGAAGCACAAGGTGCAGCGGGAGGAGCAGCATGAGCAGGAGACAAAGATGGGGTTTGCTGGGAGAAGGGAGCAGGGTGAGAGATGTCCGAAGGTAAAAGCGACTGCAGTGAACTGCCATGCTCCTACAGCTAGGAGGTCGCAGGTGGCTTTTTCTACCTCAGGTTCTGACCTCACCACTTGAGTGTGCAGGTTGTGTGGGTGTGGATGTCCTCCCAGATCCATGCCAGGTGAGCAGAAGTTGGTTGTGCTGTTCCACAGATGAGTGACATACTTTGTAGATGAACCCACTGGAGTGTCCTGCCATGAGGGAGGAGGTGATGTGCACCAGAGTTGCACCAGGCTCTCATTTCCATCTCAAAAGGTTGTGGGATGGCCATGGTGAGTCTGTTCATCTTCAAGGGCACCAGGGACTGAGCTTAGAGACCAAGACAATCTGCCTAGAACTTAATTGTGCAAAGATTTTCTGTAGCTCTGTATGTTTATAGTAAGTTTCCGTGGAAACTCTGAATTAATTTTTTCTTGGCTTCTGTTGAAGACAGAGAGTTCTAAGGAATCCATCAGTGCTTGTGACACTTGAGAAAGCTCTAGGTCTTACAGCAGAGTTTTTTTACTGCCTTATCGACTATATGAGAGTAATTCACAGGAAGATACGTGGAAGAGTTTTGATTGCTTTGGAGACGTATGCCAACTTATCTAAAATGCAGTGAAAACAATTCTGCATTCTCAACCTGATATGTTTAAACCAAGAGTGCCTTCATACTATGTTTATGTAGAAGATGACAGTGTTGAGCGACTGTCAAAATGAGTGAGCGCTCCCCATCACTGTCCTGTTGCACAGCACAGCAACTGTGTCTAAGAAGAGGGTGAGATTCATAGCGTTTTCTGGCTCTTCCTTTTCCAGATTTGCCACATAATCTGGGGAGTCCCTGGTGCTGCTGGATGTAACCTTTGCAAGAGGAGGGTCCCATTGTTTATAAAGTAGTGCATGCACAGAGAAGTATTAGTGATGGGAACTGTTGCCCTGTGTGGAAATGCCAGATCCAGTTTTATTTAAAGGTTTAGGAATTTTTTTTGAAGACAAGGTTGTACTAAAAATGCAGCTGATAGTGAGCATTTTACCATAGCAAGCACTGTATCTGCTAGGTGGGGTAGGATCAGGAACATTGAGAAAGATGGGAAGGAGGTAATTGTGTGAAGACCATCTTGGGTAAGGGGGTAAATATGTCATAGAATCCTAGAATGGTTTGGGCTGGAAGGCACCTTAAAGACCATCCAGTTCCAGCCCGCCTGCTATAGGCAGGCACACCTTCCACCAGACGAGGTTGCTCCAAGCCCCATCCAGACTGGCCTTGAGCACTGCCAGGGATGGGGCAGCCACAGCTTCTCTGGGCAACCTGTGCCAGGGCCTCACCACCCTCACAGGGAAGAACTTCTTCCTCATGTCTCATTTAAATCTCCCTTCTGTCAGCTTGAAGCCATTCCCCTTTGGTCTGTAACTACGTGCCCTTGTAAAAATGTGGTCCTTCAGCACCATTTGGTGGGCACAGAGATGGGCGAAGGTGGGTATCATTTATTCACATGGGCTGGAAGGCCAGCACAGTGCTGCTGGAGGGATTAATGATGGGAAGGAAATGGGGTGAGCTCAAAACACCTAAGGCCTAGTCTAGGTGGAGCTGGGCAGGAGTTTTTTCTTTCCTGGTGCTCTCCCAGATAAGCACAAGGAAGAAATTAAAGGGGTCAGGGTGATATTTAGCAAGGGAAGACTTAGGACAGATAGCAAGGGAAGACTCAGGACAGGTAGCAAGGAAGATATATCACAGTGTGCCTTCCATAGACCAGAGGGTTTAGAGCCCGACTATGCTGCAGAATGCAACCTGTTAGGTTTGTGTCTGAGCATAGAGGTAACTCCTTGTTCTCTTCCATCTCTGCTTTTAAATTCACTTTTCCTGTGGCTATAAAGGATAATTTATTGACCCCTCATTTCACCCTCCAGACCAGGAAGGTGCAGACAGGTTTTCCATTTCAGTTGATGACAACCACCTGCCTGCACCTTCTCTTAATACTCTTTGTCCTCTTGACAGGGCCCACAAGGTCTTACTCTTTTATTAAATGAACCCCGCTTGAGAGGTGGCTTTATTCTTGTGTCTGGGCTTTTCACTGTGATATACCTGCCTCTGTGATAGCATAGAAAATAAATTAATCAGAATTGCCTGAGATTAAGGTATACAACAATCGTAGCTTCACCACCTGGATGACCAGACTGCAAGTTGTGTTCAGAGAGCCCATCTCCACAGTGGCTGTTTTCTTTTCCTTTGTGTTTCTTGCTTGTGGCAAAGCAGAGTGATGTTTGTTTTTTTTCCCTTGGGCTTTGCAGCAACACTTTTGTCTTGGAGTACTGTGGAGAAGTGCTGGATCACAAGGAGTTCAAGGCTCGTGTGAAGGAATATGCCCGGAACAAGAACATTCACTATTATTTCATGGCCCTGAAAAATGATGAGGTGAGTGGTGAGCCAAAGAAAACATTGGCTGGCTTTGTGTTGTCATGCCTTACATTCTTAAATCATTTTTTTAACCCTTTGCTCAGTTTCAACCTAGTTTAATGGAAATCTGGCAGTCTAACTGCCTCCCGGTCCTTGGAGAGAAGAAATTGTCCTCCCAAGGGAAGGAATGGGGTATGGCCCATCACTTTCACATGAGCAAACCTCTGTGGGAGAGAAACTGTATCTGTGTCCCATGACAGGAAGATGCTTCAAGCCAAATTCAGCCTTCTTGAATGACCAGCAAAACAAGTCTAGAAAACACACCAAGAAGCCCTGTTACCTTTCTTCCCTTGCTCACAGAGCTAGGTTAAGCTGGGACGATTTTAGCTGGAGTCCCTATGTGCAGGATTAGTGACATTGAAATATTTATATACCAGATGTGCTTAATTATTTATCTCTGCTTCAGTCCTATGGGATTGCAGAGCTGTGACGCAGAGAGCGCAGCCTTGCTTACCTTGGGCAATGGGCCCTCCCTTGCTGAGAACAAAGCTTATAAATAGAAATTTAATATCATATTCTGCTTGTCTCTTCTGTCAAGACTTTCTGGGTCTGGGTAGCTTTACAGTAAATGAGCTAAAAATACTTCTTTTTCCCCCAAAGTAGGCATTTTTTGTAGCTGCCATGGGATTGCTGTGTGATCACAAGGGGGCACAGAGGAGTGTTTCCAGTTATGAAAAAGAGGATGCAGTGATGCAGGAGACAACTTTCTTATTTGAGTCTGATGTGCATGGCAAAGGTGTTTGGCTTTCTTAGCCCTCATGGTCGCTGTACTGCATATCAGAGGGTCAGAAACAGATTAAAAATTGGGATACCAACGCAACTGAAGAACTCTGCATTAACGTGCTACTAAGAACCGTGTGCCAGCTGCTTAGAGCTCTTCTTTTTGGGGGGCACTTAGTATCACTATAAAACCCATTCTCCAAACCATATAAAGTCAATAGCTGGAGCAGGAGAGGGTGGTAATTTCTACGTGGGTTGTCTTCAACTGCGTGATGTTCATAGCTATACTGCTTCGTGTTTCTGGCGGTGCAGAGAGAGGGAGCCTGTTTCACTGTATTTGTTGCTTCTTTTCTTTTCAGATAATCGATGCTACCCAGAAAGGAAACTGCTCTCGTTTTATGAACCACAGCTGTGAACCAAACTGCGAGACACAAAAGGTAAACCGTGGGATCAAAGCTGCTGGCTTCTCACTTCCGCTGCCTTGCGACTTAGCAAGCTCAGAGTGAAAAGCATTTCTCCTTTATCTCTCTTTGTTGCTTTTTTGCTCTTTACATTTATCAGTGATGCTGTTTGAAGGTTTAATCTTGTTCATTCAAAGCAAAACCAGAGTCAACCCTGGCTTTTGTAATAACTGCTGTCATCTTGTTTTTCCCTTGCTTCAGTGGACTGTGAACGGGCAGCTCAGAGTTGGATTTTTCACCACCAAACTAGTCCCATCGGGCTCAGAGCTAACGTTTGATTACCAGTTCCAGAGATACGGGTACGTTTCATCTCTCACTGCTTAAGCTGCTGGAAGTGGGTTTTGTGAGCATTGGTGCAGTCTTGCTCCAAAACAAATCATTACAAAGCCTCGTCTAACAGAGCAGCTGGAAATGAACTGGAATTCAACTGTATAAAAAGCTACCTGAATAATTTTCTTCCATTTCTAACACAGGAGACTGGGAGAGGAATTTCCTGTTGATTTGTCTTTTCCAATTCACTTTATTGCTTTTTTGTTCCACTTCCTACCATCTCTCCCCAGTGGAAATTTCCCAGATAATTATCTTGACTGTTGCTTTCCCTTGTCTAATTATTTATTACCCAAGCTCCAGACTTTGCAGTGATCTTAAATAATGCCTCTTCTTCCCCGCCCACCCCTGTTTTATGACTTTGCAAATACTTGCAGAGCTGTAAAACCCCAATAGATAGGACATCCTCTCTTCCTGACTGACTCCAGAGGTGCAGGTGTGCAAGCTCCAGTGTGGGCTTTGGCTCCCTTCTCTAAACCTGAGCTGAGTATCTCCATATTACTGCTTGTCCAGGTGTATGGTGAAGTATTTCACTCTCTTTAGTGAGCACAAAACAGCATCTGATCAGCTTGAAGCAACCTGTAACTATGAGATTAATTGTAAATCCATTTTATAATCTCTAGGCTTCTACTGAATATAGTTGTTTAAGAAGCGTCTCTTCCTTTTCCTTCTGGATCCTGTCTCCTGCAACACTGTGGCCCTTTCTGTAAGGAGGAGAATCAGAAACTAATTTTTAGTTGTATTTTTAAATTACTTGTGCTAAAGCGTCAAATGCTGTCATGGACTTTTCCTAGTGCAAACTTTCAGGAAGGAAGGCAAACTTAGTCTTTCTGGTTGCTCTTGCAGCAAGGCCTCTTTAATTTTCAGGCACATTGGAATATCAAAGAATCATTGAATGTTTTGGGTTGGAAGAGACCTTAAAGCTTCTCCAGTTTCATCCGCCCTGGCCATGGGCATGGACACCTTGCACTAGACCAGGTTGCTCAAAGACAGGTTTAGTATTGTGGCCCTGTTAGGGTCTCTCTGATGGAGAATCATTTTGCTATATTGGCCCACTCTGATACCGTGTGTATTTGAGTTCAGTGAGCTTAGTCTTGTCTCAATGGAATTTTCCAGCGCTGATCTTCTGGGTGTCCTTCCTGAGGTCAGGTTCTGCTTTGTAGAAGGTCCTGCAGTTTTCTTCCCTGGTTCTTACTGCTGCAAAGCCATGTTCCTCCAGTGGATTATGCACATAAACCCCCGCCCCATAACCCACAACCCCCCTTACCAAAAAAACCTCCAAAACAACCATTCTCCCAAGCAACTGTGGTATGTAGTTTAAAATTTATGGTGTGTCAAGTAGAAAATACAGAGGCTTTGTAGAAATACTGCCTGAAGGTAATATAATTTATGTCTTCTGCTCTCATGGCTGTATATGGGGAGCGTATCTATTGCCTGAATCTCACTACTGAATCTTAACTACTTCTGAGAATCTTTATTCTGTGTTGAGTATAATTTGCAAGCCCTTTTCCTAATGGATGTATAATCCTGATTACATATTCTTAGGAAAAATAATGTATTGATTTCAGTGTGTGGTAAGAAGTTGGCAGACCCAAGAGCCCCAACTTTTTGTTTCTGATTCATGGTTCTTGACCTATAAAGAGCCTAGAAGTAAAGCAGACTTTGGTTTCCAGCTGAGACAATCCGGGGTCACCATAGCTATGTAAGAAATAAAGACTTAGTTTGAGTTTTCTGTGGCCTCAAAAGCCTTGCCATGCAGGGAAGTTGCTGTCACTTTCTTCTGAGGATGCACTGAAGAGTAAGGGAAAATAACTTGCTGTGGATGGGGTTGATGTGTTATTAAACTGCTCTGTTGCTTATGCCCACCTATAGCAAAGAAGCTCAGAAATGTTTCTGTGGCTCAGCCAACTGCCGGGGTTACCTGGGAGGAGAGAACAGGGTCAGCATCCGAGCTGCTGGAGGGAAGATGAAAAAGGAGCGCTCCCGCAAGAAGGACTCGGTGAGTCTGAGTCTCCCTCCTATGCATGTTCTTATTCATGTCTAAGAGCAGCAGCTACAAAGGGCTGACTCCGGGCTTCATTTTCTGTATGAGAGTCTTCAGCTCACCTCTGCAGTCATCTTCTGTGATTGGTGACTCATGATGGTGTTAAGGCTCTGTCTTTTCCATAGATGTGTTTGTATCACTGTATCACAGGTGCCCTCAGTACTTGTGTTTTCTTGGAGCTTTAGTTAAATCTGTTTCTTTCTCTGGGTTACTTAGCAGCAAGTCCCACTAGAGAGGGACTTTCCCGGGTACAGTATCTGGTCATCAGTACTGTGGGCTACTAAAAAGCATACAAAATTCTACCTGGTTTGAAAAATCTGGTTTGTATTGCATGATTTCTGAATGTTGGTGAAAGGCAGGCAATGCCAACTTCACTTTTCAGGATGTTACCTGAAATTTGACAGCTGAGAGGGCGCAGATGTTTGCCATCTCCAGGCTGGGATGTGAAATTTGAACCTCTTAACTGCTGTGGCCTAGGGGCAAGGCAGCTTCCAGGAGAAACTTGTATGAACATGTGTCGCATTTGTGCTGGCTTCAGTTATAGTTGTGTTTGCAGATGGATGTGAATGAAATATGTAACTTAAATCCAGACAGGTTTTCTAGTCTTTTTATAGCTTTTCATGTGTGTAATCCTTCCCAAGTGGTTCTATGAACTAGCTCCCCATACTGAATTGCAGGGATGGATTCACATGGTAGATGTAGGAAACTGTGCAGAGAAGTTTGAGCAATGCAATCTAATGGAGTTTGTCCTTTGTGGGCTCTTTTTGCCTCCTACAAGGTGTAGTAGTTCTGTCCTTGAAGATGCAAAACTGTTCCTACAGATAAGATTTGTTACCTGCTCTTTTGGGAGAAGCTGCCTATAAAAATGCTAGCTTCATTTTTATTTACTGTATTGGAGCGTCAGGAAGCCAAAAAGTTATTTATAAGCCCTTTATGAGGTATCTTAAAATGCTAATTAGTGGCACTGAGGAGTAAGGTAAATTATGAATGATCATATTTCAGTCTGCATGGAGAGGAATGTGCCTCTGGTTGTAAAGAGCATAAATACCCATTAGGTATTTAAAGAAGTAAATCTATTGGCAATTAAGGATAATCTCGTAGTACACATCTGTTTTCCTACATGAAAAGATAAACTTGCCACTGGAAGTATTTTGGTGTGTACCCCTGGAATTTCCTCTATGCAGCATTAGATGTATACATCTAAATCATGCTATTCTTTTGGGAAAATGGATGTTGGAGTCTAGGGATTCCTGCCTTTGGCATATGTGCTAGGCAGGACAAACCACCATAATAGGCCAGATAAAAGAAACCCAACCATGCTGAGTCAAATTAAAGCCAGGCTTCTTTTCCATATGGGCAAATTGCTCGGGAGAGGCTTCTCTTGGCTCTTGAAGATTGTGTCTACCATCACGTAGGGTAGCACAAGCCTGGTATGACCTGAGAGTTGTTTCTCTTTGGCCGTGGTAGGTGGACGGGGAGCTGGAAGCGCTGCTGGAGAATGGAGAGGGTCTCTCTGATAAGAACCAAGTTCTCAGTTTATCTCGGCTGATGGTTCGGATTGAAACGCTGGAGCAGAAGCTCACCTGCCTCAAACTCATCCAGGTGAGGAAGACCCAGCTGAAGCGGGGAGACCCACATCCTCTTTAAGCTATGTCCTTAGAGCTCTTGGTGGATGAAGAGAGGGAAAGTGGGGGAAAGGTGCCAGCAGCCCATGTGTGAGACAAGCAGTTCTGCTTGATAGATCACATGTGATTTCCACCTTTTGTTCATTTTATGTTTGGTGGAACTTGGCCTGGATGGTGATGCAAAATGCCCATTTCTAGAAGTAAATGAATTCTTTGTATGTAAGGGCTTAGAGAGTAAATGAATAGTTTGTCAGCTTAAAATCGTAGTTGTCTCCTCTCCAAGATCACCCTGCGTTTTAACCTCTATCTGACCGCAGATGAGCTGCAGCTGGGTTTCTGTGCCATCCCTTATCATTAAGTTTTACTCCCCAGTCTGAGCTGTCCATTAGGTAATTGTTGTAACAGTTCTGCTGTCTGCGTTACTGCTCCTAACCCAGTAGTTATGGCCACTTAAATGATGTTAGATGTGCGCTGGTCTTGGCTGGTGTGTAGTTCTGGCTTCTGTGATGAGTTTGACAGGTAACATAAGCCCAGTTGAGCAGTTAGCCATGTTAGTCTGGGGAAATCAAAGCGGGTTTTGCCTGTAAGTCTCTGGCCATTCCCATGGACTCTCTTACTGTGGCTCATCCAGAATACGCACTCGCAGTCCTGCCTGAAGTCCTTCCTGGAGTGTCATGGCTTATCTCTCCTCTGGATTTGGATGACGGAGCTGGGCGATGGAAGAGGAAGCAGTGCTAACAACCTGAAGTTGCAGCTGGAGGTCAGTAGTTCCCTTGGGTTTGAAGCTTTCCCTCACAGCTTTAATAATTACTCAGAAGCATGGTGATTTTATTATTTTTTTAAAATGTATGTATTATATGCCAGGTGTTCATGAAAACCAACTTTGGTATCCTCAGAACTACAGCCTTAAAACTTGTGCTTTAAGGGAGATCCTTGACATATATGGAAATAATTTGCTCCTGTGGTTTTTCTTACAGTTCTGAGTTAGCAACATGAGACAAACTTAAATAAAGATCATTGCCATTACTGTTTAATTCTGTACTGAACCACACAGGGAATTTGAGGTATTGACAGTCTGAAGTGGAGCTTGTGTATTTCTGTTTTCTATACACGCTTCGCTGTTGCATGCAAAAATACATCTGGAAGTTCCCTTAATAAAGACACTTCTGCAAGAAGGTTGCTATGCAGTTTGGAGAGGCACACACAGACACACATCACGAGCAAGGCAGCAGAAGCTGTGTGAGCTGTAGAGCTCAGGGTACCTCTTCTCCTGCTGCCTTCTTTGGTTTTCAGAAGCAGTCCTTCCCAACCCAGCTTCCTTAGGCCAGCATGATTTTTCTCTAAGCTGGTACTTTGCATTTCTGAATGAGTTGTCTCCTACTCATGCCTTTCTCCTCTTTAACACTGTGGCTTAATCCTTGAATGATCCTAGAGTGGTTTGGGTTGGAATGGACTTAAAAGATCACCCATTTCCGATGCCTTGACATGGGCAGGGACACCTTCCACTAGACCAGGTTGCTCCAAGCCCTGTCCAAGCTGGCCTTGGACACTGCCAGGGATGGGGCAGCCACAGCTTCTCTGGGCAACCTGTGCCAGGGCCTCACCACCCTCACAGGGAAGAACTTCTTCCTCAGATCTCGTCTCAATCTCCCCTCTGTCAGTTTAAAGCCATTCCCCCTTGTCCTGTCCCTACCTGCCCTTGTCAAAAGCCCCTCTCCAGCTTTCTTGTCAGCCCCTTTAGGCACTGGAAGCTCCTGTAAGGTGTCCCCAGAGCTTTCTCTTCTCCAGGCTGAACAAGCCCAGCTCTCTTCAGCCTGCCTCCATAGCAGAGGTGCTTCAGTCCTCGGAGCCACTTCGGTTCAGGTGATCCCTTAGTAAAATGGGCACTGTTGGTGTCACAAGATGGAGAGTTTCCTATGTGTGCTTTTCTGAGCCTTCAGCTCTTTGAATGGGATGAGGATACCTGAAGATTCTTGGAGCCCAGATCACTATCAGACCTAGTAAGATGGCTTCTGTACTTCTCTCTGTGCTGCTGATGGTTAGAAGGACAGCAGATCTGTTTGCTCTGCAGTATGTCCTAGTGGAATGCCACCAGTTCCACCTCCTAGTCTTTATCTGTCCTTACTAAGACAAAGTTTTGACTGTTAATACCTGGAAAACTTCAGTGCGTGGGGCTTGGGATCTCTGACAGTAAGTTAGAGCTTGTTGACTTACAGAGTTTGAGTAGACCTACCCTTACTTCATCTCCATTGTGCTGTGAAGAGCATGTTGTTGTCGATGGTCCATGCATGTTGTGTGCAAGGTGTGGATTTGGCAGGTGCCTCCAGTTTTCTCTCCCGCTCATGCGATGTGGCTTTTCAGTACTTCTAGCCAAAGCAGAAGTGCTTGACAGCCACTGAGTGAACGTCCCTCTTGCCGCAGTGCATCACTTCCATCTTGCTGTATGGAGAGGCACTGCTCCTGAGTCTGCAGAAAGATATTTTGAGACCAAGTCTACAGGGGCTGACTTAATCTGTTGCAGTAACTGCTTTTAGAAGGGAGCTGTTCCCCTGTGGGACTGCAGTATTTTCTTCTTTGGGGTAGATAGGATCCATCCTACTTCATACATGTTGGAACTGTTGCTCTGAGGGAGTCTCAAGTCTGGATTTTTGTACATACAGTGCCTATCCTCCTTGCTCCCTGACATACAGGTGCCATGGCATTGCAGAGCTGCAAGGTAGCTCATCTCCAACTCATCTTTGACTTCTGGCTTTGGAGAAGTCCATGGTCAGGTTAAGGTTAGACTCTGTTTTCCCCTGGAATAGATTCAAGCACTTTAACTTCATTGTTAAGGCTGCTAGTGGCAGCCTTATATTTTGGCGCAGTTTAATAATCTAGAAGTGCCATCAATATCGGAGATGCTCGTCTTGTCTTGTGGTTTGGAGGTCCCCAGTTGTTCATATCTCTTTGTGCTTAAGGTTTAGCTCCATGAGCAGCAGACTGTCTCCTTTCCACTAACACCGGTAACACTCCAGCTTCTTCTGCTGTACATGGCGCCACTGTCAAGTGAAGAAAAAGCTTTTCTCACTTGTTTGCAACCAGTTTGCAGGCTTTTTTTTGGTCAAGCTGTTCTGTTTTGAGTGCTGATCTATCCTGACATTTCTGATCAGGTTTTGTTCCATATAGCACATCTAAATGCTGCATTGTTGTATTGATTGTCCTAGGAATGTGTATGGCCACTGGTAAGTGCTTGAGCTCTTTGAAATAGGTTTAATTGCAACTGATTGCTAAATTAGTTTAATTGCTAAATGCTCACTCTTTTCCACATGCTTATGGTTTATTTGCTCTCAGCAGCAGTTCACTGCTGTAGTTTAGCCTTGAGGAGGGGCATCGTTATTTCTTACCCATGACTTGTCGCCATCATTTTGATATTTCAGTTACCTTTTTGTTAAGAAAAACAAATCATTCCAATTTGGAGATGGCTTTAAATTCTGGTGGCTCTAACAATGTGATTTTTTTCTTTGCAATTAGATTATGAAGACACTAGAGCTCCTGCCTATACCTACCAAGAACATGCTGGAGGAGAGCAAAGTGCTTCCCATTATTCAGCGCTGGGCTCAGACCAAGACTGCTGTCCCACAGCTCAGCGAAGGGGATGGCTACTCAAGTGAGAACACTTCACGGGCTCACACACCGCTCAACACGCCAGATCTTTCCACCAAGCAGAGTGGGGAAGGTGACACGGACACCCCCAAGAAGCTGGTATTTCGGAGGCTGAAAATTATAAGTGAAAACAGCATGGACAGTGCCATCTCAGATACAACCAGTGAGCTGGAAGGGAAGGAGGGCAAAGAGGACCTGGACCAGCTGGAGAGTGCCCCGATGGAGGTGTCAGAGGAGCATCAGCAGCAGGACATCAAAGCTGTCATTGATGTGCCAGTGGAGAGCAGCAAACCCCAAGCTGCAGAGCTGGAGATTGAGCCTGAAGCAGAGATCAAAGAGAGCAATGGTGCAAAGCTGGAAGAGCCCATCACGATGGAAACGCCGTCTCAAGACGAAGAGGAAGGCGTATCTGACGTTGAGAGTGAGAGGAGCCAAGAACAGACTGACAAAATTGTGGATGTGAGCGATTTGGCTACCAGGCTGCTTGACAGCTGGAAGGAGCTCAAGGTAAGAGGCACCTATCTGCAGCTACACCACCTCCGCTCTTGCTAAGGAAAATGCAGAGCTGTTTGCAGTTCAGTAAAAACGGGATTGAGTTGTCCTGTTGGTAAATGGTTGATAACTCAGATTGCCTTTCCTACACAGAAGGGCTTCTCTGAGTGCTTTCTGTATATCTCCTTTTGTTGCAAACTGCCCCGTACATGACTTTGGGTAGATTTCCAGGCATCAGTGTATTGCAAGCTGAAAACAGCAGATAATTCAGTTTAGGCATGCCACAAAGACACCTTAGTCATGAAGTTATTTTTTAGGCTGTTCAGGGGGAGGGCAGCTCTGAGGAATTGAGATTCTCTTCCAACCCAAACCATTCTGTGAAATGCCACAAGCATTTTTGGTTGAAGTGGCCCAGTATCTGTCAATGTTGAAACAAATTGATGGCCTATCTACTCCTTACTTCAGTTACCACAACATCATCAGCATTTCCTACCCTGTTAACATCTGCTGTTCATCTGCAGTGTATAGAGCCTCCAGATCCTGGTCTGCTGGCCATATCATGTTCTCTCAGTAGTAGTTGTATGGGTTAACCTCATGTTGTTTGTGGTTGGTCTTTAGACCAGGTAAATACTCAGATTTGTGGGTGTTATTTGGGCCTTTAAAGACTGCTAGAGTATGCAGATACTTATGGTTTCGATCCCATCAAGGTCTTCCTCAAGCACATATCCTCTTTAAGAGAAGAGCTCGGTGGCTGCCATCCACCATCTCTCCTCCAGAATCAGGTGTGTGGCCCTGTGCAGCATAGGTGGCCAACTTGGCCGCTCAGTCTTCAGCTGGCAGCTCTTTTGATGGGCCATAGGATGATGTTCCAGTAGCTCAACACTCAACAGTTCAGGCATTTCCTGGGGTGTCTTTATGTCTTTGGAAACCCCTTGCCCATCTGCTGCTTTTGTAGGATTATATTCCTTATATTTGAGAGCAGCAAGGGTGGGAACCTTGAAGTTGCTTTTACACTTTAATAAGTGTAAAAACTTACACTTATTTGTAATCCTCTTTTGCTGAGGATCCAGCAAAGGAATCAAAGACATTGCTGTGCTTCTGGCATGGTGTGGGTTTGATGAAAAAGGTCATGGAGGATCTTTTGCCCTTTTCTTAATCAAGTGTCTGTCCAATTTTAATCACTGGAAGTGGTTTTTAAGCAAATTTACTTTTCATGATGCAGCATGTAGCTAAAGAGTTGATTTATCCATCAAATTTGATAATAAGTAATTATTTAGAGGAGGCTAATAAAAATGGTGGGTGTTATGCATACTACGACGTCATACGCAGATGGAGACCGCAAGCTTTGTACTGTTCAGCAGCCATAGCTACAAACATCAGCATTTATAAAAACATATCTAGAGAGTTACGTAAGGCTTAAAAGAAACCTTACCTTCATCTCTGAATTTTTCAGAAAAATCAGATATTTGCTGATTGTTGGCTAGATTTCAATTTGTAGACTCTTAAAATTTGTGCGGGCCTCATGGTTTTCTTTACTGAAGTGACACTGTCAGATTGAATTTATGGTTAAATTGAAACAGCATCCTTTTCATCAGTTGCTAGTACCTGGGATTGTGTAAACTGAAAGCTAAGTCAAGTCTACACTGCTTTGCAGATAGTTTTGCTCTGGACTACCCAGCCTCAGTTTTATGTTGGTTCACTTCCAGGATGATGTGCTGTGGTGGCTAGACTTGAAACAGCACAGAAAATGTGTTGGAAACCAGTGTAAAGCTTCACCAAATGAGTGACTCCTCTGAAATGGTGGTCTGAGACCAAACTTGATCTTAGGGTGTCATTTTATCACCAGGCTTGTGTTTTCTTTTGAGCTTGGAGGAGCTCAGCCTTGGCTATCTACAGTTTGGTCGAGCTGTGGAGTCACAACTCGTCAGTGTTGCTATTTAAGGTGTGGATTCACATCTCTGTGTACTTGCTAATTAACTTCAGGTCTTTATAAAGGATGCTAATAACCTGATGCAGCACGCATATCTGGTTGTGGGGGTGGGGTTGTATCTCACAAGCTTTAGCTTTGTAGTAATCCCAGCAAATCCAACCCCAAAAAGCAGAATCATGCCATGGGTCTGTGAAAACTCATTTTTCTCACACAAAGCATTTTTGGGGAAACTGTGACCTGGGGCTTCATTCTGTCCTAGACGTTGTCATGGCACTAAGAGTTAACTGCTTCTGTCCGATTCTCACCTGTTAAGATGCCAGGTGCCACCATAGCCCAGCCTAGAGGTGGCTGATGTCTAAAAGAAAAGACTAAGCTGGCAGAGCATTGCTTTAGATGGAATGCTTTAGAACCCAGTCACCCCAGCGGCGTAAAAGCCAGGGGCCTTTTCCAGCACTTCCAAGCTTTTTAAAAGCTGTCTTTGTTTTGAGTGGTGGAACATCTGCAATAACTGGCATTGGATGGGAGGGGTGGGAGGGTCTGAAAACTCATAACTTAAGCTATGTCCTCTCCAGTCCTGCTGATGACCCCCTTGTAATTTCAACCATTTCCATCTAGCTTCTCAGGGCAGCAAGGAGCTGACCATGTGTCTCCTTTTCTCAACTCCATTTTCAACTCCGTGCTGAAGAAGGGAGAGGACATAGCGTGCATACGGTGAAGAAACGGGAAGATGGTTGGGAAGCTGGATGATGCATGAGCAATATAATAGGTGAAAAGAGGACAGAGGTGGTTAACTCATTGATGCCGACGTTATTTTGGTGTGTCCATTGCCGGCAATGGACGTCGCTCCGGGAAAATCCCAACTCCTGGCATGAAAGGATTAAGTGAGCTATCTTTTTCTATACCTCTATACACAGGACTTTTAAGTCCTCAGCTTACAGGGCTCATACACTCTGACTCCTTACCCATGAGGAGTGTTGGCCACTGCTACATACCCATCACAGCACACACTCACACTCCCCAGTGGGGTAAGTTTTCAGCCTGGGCTTGTGCATGCCGTTCCTGCCCTCCGAGGAAGCAGTGCATATCTTCTCCCATGCTGAAAACTCACTCTGAGTGGCAAGGGCTGGTTGGTGTACACAGGTGGTGGTTCAATGTGATTCTTCCAGGCACCTTAGCTCACTCCAGCCAGAGGATTGCGCTCAGGTAAGGCTCCGTGGGCTGATCTGTACAGCCAGACCCATGATGGAGGCAACACATGGTACTATGGCAAACAGACCTGGTGCTCTACCCTCCTGGCATCACAGGAACAAGTTTTAAGGTCAGCTTACAATGCGTAGTAAACTTTTCTCAACATCCTTTTGATGTCTGACATTTCAGTAGCTAAGGCTGATGGACAAGAGAGTAAGTTTGGCTTCAAGTGTAGCATGTGCTTTAATAGCATTGGTGTTTCAGGGTTGTCTGGCTGTTGGGGTTTCCTCACCATTTGTGTTGAAGCAGGGCCTTGGGGTCCTGCAGCTCTGTTACCCAAGTTGTAGGCTTCCTGTGATGACCCATTGCACATCTGAAATATGTCCCATAGAGAACCTGCGTGCTCTGCCAACTGACTAATGCTGTGTGAACACAACCAGCATGGCAGTGCTGGCTGCTGCAGAATGTTGCACTGTGCTAGTGTAGTTTGGGCACTGCTCTGCTGCAGATAGAACTGAGTTTTTGGCATCTTCCTCCACTCCTTGAGGGCAGAGGATGGGCAGACAATGCCCTCATCTTGTGGTGAGGCAGCAGGCAGGAGTTATAGTTGTGTAGTTGTGGGGATCCCCAGTCCTTGCCCTTGTGAGTTGGAGGAGAGCTTTTTAATTTCAGAAAAACTTTTTGAAAGAGCCAAGTATTTTGGGTTTAAAAGGTTTTGGTTGGACAGTTGTAGCCTCACAGGTATTTAGCAGTGACTTGGGAGTTCAAGCCTGAAGTGTTACCTCAACTTTGGCCAAGGTGGACCTTCTTTTTTTGCAGTGAAAACTCCCATTCTGTGAACTTAATCATCAACTTGAACAGAGATAGAGATACCAGAGCTTGGGTGACCCAGGCAAACTGAGCCTTTGTCTTCCTCTGAGATAGTCTTTACAAATCACGTCTGATACATCTTGATAGGATAGCCCTGTGAAGCTGCTCTTGCCCGTCCCTTTTCCTAGACAAGCCATCCTGGAGTGACTGGCTCCTGCTCCAGCACACACATAGAATCATAGAATAGTTAGGGTTGGAAAGGACCTTAAGATCATCTAGTTCCAACCCCCCTGCCATGGGCAGGGACACCTTACACTAAATCATATCACCCAAGGCCTCGTCCAACCTGGTCTTGAACACTGCTAGGGATGAAGCATTCACAGCCTCCCTGGGCAACCTATTCCAGTGCCTCACCACCCTAACAGGAAATAATTTTCTTCTTATATCCAACCTAAACTTCCCCTGTTTAAGTTTTAACCCATTACCCCTTGTCCTATCACTACAGTCTCTAATAAAGAGTCCCTCCCCTGCATCCCTATAGCTCCCCTTCAGATACTGGAAGGCTGCTATGAGGTCTCCACACAGCCTTCTCTTCTCCAGGCTGAACAGCCCCAACTTTCTCAGCCTGTCTTCATACGGGAGGTGCTCCAGTCCCCTGATCATCCTCGTGGCCCTTCTCTGGACTTGTTCCAGCAGTTCCATGTCCTTTTTATGTTGAGGACACCAGAACTGCACACAATACTCCAAGTGAGGTCTCACAAGAGCAGAGTAGAGGGGCAGGATCCCCTCCTTCGACCTGCTGATCACGCTGCTTTTGATGCAGCCCAGGATATGGTTGGCTTTCTGGGCTGCAGGCGCACGCTGCTGGCCCATGTACATCATGTGCTCTAATTAGGAGGCTTATAGTTTGTTATAACTTACAGCAAGAAATAGTTTGCAAAAACAATAGGCACTGGTGAGCAGCCAGGCTGTTGTTTGTGGTGGGTTTTTTTGGCCTTCAAGCAGGGATGTCATGGCATTAGTCCTTTCTTTTGCTCTCTTCCTTCCCTTGGCATCATGCTGGAGCTTTGTGCTCATGCAGAAGGTGTGGGGAGCTGCAGAGGGAAGGAGGGAGGGAAGCAAGGAAGAGGAGATCCAGCTCTGGCTGGTGGAGCATTGGGTATCCAGCCTGGTAGAGGACAGATTCGGTTGCATGGCATTTCTTCAGCAAATCAATGACGTAAGTTGAGAAAACTACAGAGCAGAGTTAGGTGAGACAACATGGTCTGCAGGCTGTCTTGGCTTAGAGCATTTAAGCCCTGCCAAATGTGGCAAGCTTTGGTGAGCTACAGGCGGCTTTCCAGAGTAATCCCCTTGGCCTTAGAAGAAGCATGCCTGCTCCCTGTTTGGGTGACAGAGGTTTTGAAGCACAGGTGTGTGGCTGGATTGCTGTAGAAGAGCGATCACCCCTTTGCCAGCTGTGCATCTGTTGGCACAAACACAGCCTCCATCCAGTTGCATCATTGTTTCCCTGTGCCCATTGTTGGTGTCCATTGGTCTTCTCCAGTTTTAGTCCCATTAAATCTAAAATAATAAGCAGCTAAGGGGCAGACATCTGGAGAGCATTTTCTTAGGCACAGTCTTCCGTTCCTACTGCTTTGAGTCTTGAGACTGTTCTGCAGCTCTTTTGCTTCTCCCAAGCCATGGATGGTTTTGTGTCTGCAGCTGGACAGCCTAAATCCTGGGGGATTTTTAGTTTTTAGTTCTTCTCTTTTTGTTCGTAACAGACTTACACTGCTTTTCTTTCTGTATTTAATTTTTTGTGCAACTCATTAAAAACTGTTCTGGAAGGTAGAGAGCCATTTGGACTCTGTTAGCGGCGGTTGCATTGATTTAGCAGTTATGCACGCTCAAAGCCAGCAGCTTCCGTTTCCAAAAATAAAATAGGCTTTTCTTCGGAGTTCCCCCTGGCTTGCGTCTGGTTTGACCACCATCTGGTTTTCATGGAGCGATTTTGACATACTCCTCCTTTTGTTCCTGCTTCAAAGGCTCTGCTGCCTCCCATCTTCACCAGACTGATGCTAGAGGCTCTGCAGCCCCTTGAGTAGGTCTGTAGCTGCACTCCAGCAAGACGTTGCTTTCTCTCTGCTTCATAATTGTCTTACATTTTGAGCCCCTTGGACCCTTGTTAGGGCAGTACAGTTTGATGGGGTGGATCCTGCCATTTTCTCCCTCAGTGCCTCCTGTTGCTGTTGGCGCAGCTGCATCTTTCAGAGGAAGATGCATTCTCCTACCTAAGGAGGACAGATGCTTTCTTTCTCCTTGCACATTCAACCATCATTGACCTCGAAGATTAGACTTAATTATCTCTGTTGAGCTGAAATTGCTGTATTTCTTAGTTGCACTTTGAATCTTCTGCTGCAGCTGAAGCAATGCATGGCTGGAGTGAGCAGTGCTGTGTTTATCAAATCCACTTACCGCAGAATGGCTCCTGTCCTTGTTCTATTCCCACTGACCCTTTTTTTCACTATTTTTCCATTGCACATCCTCTTGTTTAATGGGACAAATCTCTTAGGAGCTGAGAAACGTACTCCAGCTTAGCTCTTCCTTACAGTTGCCTGCTGCCTTGTCCTTTAGCTGTCCTGGCTGGTTCATCCATCGTAGAATCTCAGAATCATAGAATAGTTTGGGTTGGAAAGGACCTTAAAAGTTCATCCAGTTCCACCCCCCTGCCAAGGGCAGGGACAGCTTCCAGTTTGCACTGTCCCACCTCTCCAGCCTTTCTGGGCCCCTCTGGATGACATCCCTTCCTTCCAGCATGTCATCTGCACCACACAGCTCAGTGTTGTCTGCAAACTTGCTGAGGGTGCACTTGATCCCGCTGTCCATGCACCCACTTGTCCCGCTCCTCCTCACACCATCTTCCCTGCTGATGGGACCAGCCCTTGGGCCAGATATGGGGTGTTTTTTTGAGCATGCTGCTTTGTGGTGTGTCAGAAAACCTGTTGTTCGTGGGTGATTTGGGTCTGCAGAAGCTGCCCTCGTGGTCCGCTCCTTCCCACACAAGCCAGTAAGAGGCAAAACTATCCCTGCCACCGGACAGCGAGTAAATAGCATTATATTGGCTTTATTATCCCAACTGGGTCTTTGTGCATCCCTCCCCACCTCAAACAGTGAACTGCTGCCTTCTTTGCATCTAGTTAAAAAACACACTAGATTTGGGGTCTTTTGATCCATAGCAAACATGTAAATAAATAAGTAACAATTTAAAAAGGGCGTGTTTACAGGCTCTCATCACAGCGTATGTATCTGCAGCTGCTTCAGACTGCACGTGTTTGCTGTGTTGTGTTCATATGCCATGAAAAAGTAAAATGAGTATTTAAAAAACTAAAAATCTTGGCTAAACTAACTTCTTTTCTATAACCATCGTCAGCACTTTTGAAGTGGTTTTGTCTTGTGAGCAAAGACCACAGTGGGGTATCTTATACTTTCATTTATTTCACCAAAGGAAAGCATAGTTTCTTAGCCCACAGGGTGCATTTTTTCCTAACACATTAAGAGGGCCATTGTCAAACCTGGGATCTCTTGTTAAATCTTGTGGTGGAGGTGGATATGTAGCTAGTGAGGGATGCAGTCGGGCGCAGCTGGGCAGCCCACCAGAGACACCAATCAATTAATTTAATAAATCATTTAATTTCCATTTAGCTGTAAAAAATCAAAGGGGATTTTGTGTAGAAGATAAGCAATATATAAGGTTGAGAGTCAAGTCGAGGTAGAGCTTTGTATGTCTGACTGTAGGGAAGCTTTAAATATGCAGCTAGAAGCAGCCTTTATTCACTCCTCCACTAACATTTCAGTACATCTTTTTCTCCTCTCTGCCTTATCCATGACCCAAATTAAAGGGTATTTTAGTGCCTTAGGGAAGGTCCTCAGTGTTTTTCCCGTGAGGTGCAGTCGGTAAATGTGGCATCACATGGAGTATGAAGAATTAACGCTGTTCAGAGGGTCTGATGGTCATGGACTTGGGGAGGTAGCATTGCTGAGGTTTTGGCTTTGGGAGAGTCAGTTAATTTAGATGCTAGAAGATCACAAATGCTACAAGTCATGAGTATTAGCCTGAGTGTGTTTTAACAGTGCTGGGGGTAGGATATAGTGCAAATGGGGATCAAAAGTAGGCAGGGGCTTGGTGGCCCAGCAAAAGCTGGGTTTGGGGCTCTTGAAGGTGCAGAGGTGCGTTGGGTGTGCATCACAGAATCTTAGAACAGTTAGGGTTGGAAAGGACCGTAGGATCATCCAGTTCCAACCCCCCTGCCAGGGCCAGGGTCACACTAAACCTTGTCACCCAAGACTCTGTCCAGCCTGGCCTTGAGCACTGCCGGGGATGGAGCATTCACAACTTCTTTGGGCAGCCTGTTCCAGTGCCTCACCACCCTCACAGTAAAGAACTTCCTCCTTATATCCAATCTATACTTCCTCTGTTTAAGTTTTAACCCATTACCCCTTCTCCTATCACTACAGTCCCTAATGAAGAGTCCATCCCCAGCACCCTTATAGCCCCCCTTCAGATACTGGAAGGCTGCTATGAGGTCTCCATGCAGCCTTCTCTTCTCCAGGCTGAACAGCCCCAACTTTCTCAGCCTGTCTTCATGTGGGAGGTGCTTCAGCCCCCTGATCATCCTCATAGCCTTCCTCTGGACTTGTTCCAACAGTTCCATGTCCTTTTTATGTTGAGGACACCAGAACTGCACACAATACTCCAGGTGAGGTCTCACAAGAGCAGAGTAGAGGGAGAGGATCACCTCCTTCGACCTGCTGGTCACGCTGCTTTTGATGCAGCCCAAGATACGGTTGGCTTTCTGGGCTATGAGCGCACACTGAAGCCGGCTCATGTTCGTTTTCTCATCAAGCAACACCCTCAAGTCCTTCTCTGCAGGGCTGCTCTGAATCTCTTCTCTGCCCAACCTGTAGCTGTGCCTGGGATTGCTCCAACCCAGGTGCAGGACCTTGCACTTGTCATGGTTAAACTTCATGAGGTTGGCATCAGCCCACCTCACAAGCGTGTCAAGGTCCCTCTAGATGGCATTCCTTCCCTCCAGGGTATCAACCAAACCACACAGCTTGGTGTCATCGACAAACTTCCACTGTGTTGCTTCAGGCCCTCAGTGCTCATGAGCATGCAGGTGGTCTCAACAGCTCCCCATTCCTTCCCCTGTCTCTGTGGATCTGCTGCCCTGTAGCTGAAGGGGTCGTGGCTTGGATTGAGCTAGGTGGGCATGGCAGCACGCTGGTGGTGCAGAAAGGAGAGGATTTCCAGGGAAAAGAGAGCACTAGCAACGCCTCTGCGTCCCGCACCTCTGCTCCGGGCTCTCCTTATCCCATTTTCTTACTTCTGCCTCTTTTGATCTATGTCAAACATGTAAATAAATAAGAACAATTAAAAAAGGGCCTATTTATGGGCTCCTAGTGCCTCTTGGTACTGGAATAGCCCACAGTACATACGGTAGCATATTTGTAGATGCTTCAAATTGCAAGTGTTCACGGTGTTGTGTTCAGGCTCCATGGAATAAGTATTTTTTTAAAATTAGAATCTTGGCCGAAATTATTTTTAACTTTCAGCAGCACTTTTGAAGTGGTTTTGTCTTGTGAACAGACCACAGTGGGATTTATTGTACTTCCATTTTTTCACCAAAGGAAAATGTATTTTCTTAGGCCAAAACATGGGGCTTGATATCTTTTTCTTAGATGTATATATATATATGTGTATTTTTCTTAGCTAAAAGGTGGTATAAAAAGCATCCAGGCACCTGGGGGCTGCTTAAAGGATGGGAAAAGTGAGTTTCTTTGGTAGGTTATCTGGGACACGTTTCTTCCATGTGTTGTCCCCATGCCTGATGCTCAGGCATGATTTTCCTGCGTAGAAAAATGCTGCTTTTCCTGGATAGAAAAAAGAACCATAAAATCACGAATTTTTTGGGTTGGAAGGGACCTTAAAGCTCATCAGTTCCCACTCCCTGCCATGGGCAGGGACACATTCCACTAGACCAGGTTGCTCAAAAGCTGCATCCAACCTGGCCTTGAACACTGCCAGGGATGGGGCAGCCACAGCTTCCAGTCCAGCTGAAACCATTCCATTCTATGATTCTATGATTTATCAAACACAAAATGCTGATCAGAGGCAATATATAGAAAGCACTGTAATGATTTACCTAAAACCAGAACTTTGTGTCCAGAAACATGATTTTACTGTTTAAAATTATAATTGAATTATTAAATTATTAGTGCTGTGTTACAATTCTTGCAGCCCTGTAGATATTGGGATTGTTCTTGTGGGTAGGTGTAATGCTGACCCTGCTTGTTTGCTTTGCAGGAAGTGTACCGGATCCCGAAGAAGAGTCAAGCAGAAAAGGAGAGCAGTGGTATGTATTCACATTTTGCTGTGTATTGTTCTGCTCCTATGAAACTACTTAATTTTCCCAGTCTGGGATGTCAAGAGATGTTCTGCCTGTGTGTTCCTACTCCTTGAAAACAGTTCCTTTAAATAGGAAAGATAATCTTAGCAGTGGGTGTTGGGAAATGTAGCCCTGAGGCTGATATGGGGCGGTCTGTAACTTGTTTGAATGGAGACTCTGTTGACTACTGCTGTGTTGTTGGGGGAATTCCTGCTGGACACAAGAAGAAAAATTTTCACTATGAGAGCAATCAGCCATTGGAATAACCTCCCCAGGGAAGTGGTGACTCCTCAGCATTGGACTCTGTTAAGACTGGGCTGTACATGCTGCTGGGCCATCTAGTCTGAGTTATGCTTTGCCTAAAAAGGTTGGACCAGGTGATCCCTTGAGGTCCCTTCCATCCTCAGATTCTAGGATCCTGTGATTCTATGACTAACAGAAGCCACTGAAACTGCAGGAAGAAGGAGCTAGAAATACTCTGCATTACAGCAGTTCTCTCCCTTTTATCCATGCTCCTCAGCAGCTGACCGTGGGAGAGAGACAGCCGGCCCCAAGGACCAGACTCCTGCTCCGAAGAACCCCATCCTGAGCAGAGAGCGCGATCCTGAGAGGCAGAGCCAAAGTAAAGAGAAGAAGAGACGGAGGGACTCGATGTCCCCTCCGTCCTCAGCGTATGAGCGAGGAACAAAGAGGCCGGAGGACAGGCAAGTTGTCTGGCAGCAGTGGTGGCAGCGCTGACTGCCAGACTGGGAGTGTTGAATCTGTGATAGTCCTGGGTCAGAACACTGGGAAAAATGGTCCTGGTGATCTCTGGAAACACCCAGGATGGGTAAGGGAATTTTTTACCTCGAAGAATCCTGTTTGCATGGTGAGATGCATTCCCTGGCCTCTTGCTGTTAGGTGGCCTTTCCTCTTGGATAATCATTGTCTTCAGTCATGTTCTGGGAATTAAATGGATGTTGACAGGAATTATATCCAGCTCTCACACAGGAACAAGGGACCTCCTAATGCAAAGAGGTCTTCTGAATCCATCAAAATCTATTCCCTTCTACATCCCCTCTCCTGAGTATGTTTGGGGATTATTCTGGACTTGAACTTAGAAGAAGCCTAAGCATATAGAAAAGCTATCAGTGCATAAGTCAAACAGGATTTCTAAACCAAAACAACTTCCTTGACCAAATTAAGATCCCCCAAAATCAGTGAGTGCAAGGGAAGGCTCTGGGGACACCTTACAGGAGCTTCCAGTGCCTAAAGGGGCTGACAAGAAAGCTGGAGAGGGGCCTTTGACAAGGGCAGGTGGGGACAGGACAAGGGGGAATGGCTTTAAACTGACAGAGGGGAGACTGAGATGAAATGTGAGGAAGAAGTTCTTCCCTGTGAGGGTGGTGAGGCCCTGGCACAGGTTGCCCAGAGAAGCTGTGGCTGCCCCATCCCTGGCAGTGTCCAAGGCCAGCTTGGACAGGGCTTGGAGCAACCTGGTCTGGTGGAAGGTGTCCCTGCCCTTGGCAGGGGGTTGAAACTGAATATTGGTTCCCTTCAGACCCAAACCATTCGAGGATTCTGTGATTTTTACTTTGTGTTTCTTTTTTGTGGGTGCTCTGTTGCCCCATGGATTCCCACCTACCCTGCAAGTGATGGATACAAGGGAACGTGGGGACTTCAAATTTGCTTACATCTTATTACAAAAAGGCTTTTTAAACACGGGTTGTCTGGGGAAGGCAGGCACAGAGTCTGTAAGCTCCAGTGAAGGTGTAAAATATTTCAGGTTGCAGTGCGCACAGATGCTGAATATAAAGTAGAAAATAAAAGTAACCATTTTGTGTTGTGTTAGCATGAGTTGTGCCCTTCTACGTTAAATACTTCTGCTAACCAGGTCTGGTGGGATGCGTGTTTAGAAAAGCAAGGGCTAGATAACTGAAATACAGACACCTTTTGTCTTAGTGAGTTGGCCAGTTCAAGGAGCAAGCAATAAGAGAAAATATTTTTAGCTATTAGCTGTTCTCCCATATCTGAAGTGAGAATCAGATCGGTTCAGTGACCCTGGCAGCCACCCAAAGCTCCTTTTCCTGTAGGTTCAGACCATTGCTTTTAGAGTGCCTGAGCCTGTGCTGGCTCCCAGGGTTATTCCCTAGGGCCCTAGGAGCATTTGGCTGGGCAGAGCCAAACCCTCCTGAGGCCAGAGGAATGATAGAGGTGGCAGTTGTGGCAGGGCTGGCCCAAGGCAATGCATGAATTAGCAGCTGCTTGTTAGCAGATACCCATTTTCCTCCCTCAAAAGTTGCTTCTTAAGAGAAGGAAAGCATTTCATGTCTTGCATTACAGGGAGACCTCAAATCATGTTAAAGGCAGTAAGAATACCAAGGAATTTCCTTTAAAGAAGTCAGTTTTCTGCTGTCCCTCTTAAATAGGATCTAAAGCCACTTACTAATTAGGGAACAATTGGTGGTGAGTCAGCCAGGCGAGGAAACTTCTGTCCTCTTACTGAGCTGTGCTGGGAAAGTTTAAAACATCTGGGTTAAAAAAAAATTGGATGTAAATCTATACTACTGTAATTAGCCATTTGGAGGATGGAAACACCACTGAGGTCTGGGGATGGACATGGAGCTGAGTAGCAGCGGTGTGTTGAGAGATATGAAGAAGAATGTAATAAATAGTGTATTTTTTTGTGTTACTTTAAACAGAGCAACCTATTTGGTGGGCAAGGAGTTGCCCACTCTGGCTCTTCCCTCCTGTGGCCATGTCCTTGTCGGTGAGTGGTGCCCACAGGCGGAAGGACCGAGGTGCTGGCATCCTTCTCTTTACTCGACTGTCCCCTTTGTATTTGTTCCATGAAGGGTTTAATAAGACAAAATAATAGGTGAAGAGAGGAATAAATACCCAAGTATCGCTGGCATGCTCGACACTAAACCAGCCCAAACCGTTCTACAATTCTAAGCCCTCAGTTTTCTTCTGTCCATCCCTTCATGCTGGCTGCTTCTCGTGTAAACTCTCCAGGCAGTGCCAGGAAATGCTTTAATTATTGAAATTGAACCCTTCACGTCAATAAGGTTCACATTAACGGATCCTTGCAGCTACTCTGGGAACGCCAGGATACATCTTAAATGTATGTGTTGGTAGCAGTGTGCTTTTGATATGTAAATGGAACGCATGAACGTTGAGAGACTGTATAGACAATATGCTGGATGCTTTGTAGAATCCATTATATTAGGGCTGCAAAGCATTTTTGGTCATAATCCCTGTTTTACCACACTCATAACTTCTCAAAATACCCACCTTTGATCTGAAATTTTCCTTGGTTGAGGTCTGATCAAAGTCCTTAGGCTTTTTTTCTTTAACTCCTTGGAAAAATCCCTCCAGCTGCTCTGCGTCTTGGGATGAAAATCCTTATTTGTAAAAAAAGAATTTAAAAAAACCCATCCACACTTTCATTATTTTTTAAGCTGGATCTGCGGTCTAGTAAATAGCATACTCTAAACAGAAATGTGCTATTTGTTCTTCAGAAACATGCCTGTGTCTGCAGCTCCAGTGTGGTCCTTAAACAAGAAAGGTGGGGTGCTGCCCTAGTCTGGGAGGTGCAGGTGCTGTGGTGTAATCTGTACCTTCTGTTCGGAGAGCCTCTTCCAAAACCTTCTGTGTTGGTCCTGCCTTGGAAAACTGTGGCAGAGGGTCACAGACACTCAGCCCTTTTGGGAGACATCCTGCTTATTCTACCCTCTCCTCAGGTTCCCTCTTGGCCCTGGAGATGTTACCTCCCCTCTCTGGGTATCTCAGTGCTGCCTAGCCAGTCCCTCAGACAACTTCTGCTGCATTTTTGCGTCTCTGTTAGCTTCAGCACCAACCTAAGTTGATAAATCCAGTGCTACCTAGCTCATCTTCTGCCCTGGCTCCTTGCTTGAGGAGTTGCTATGTATGGTTGGTCAAGCAGCTGAAAACAAATGAATGTTTTTAGCAATTGATGTTTCTCTTGGGCATTTGGTCTCCCCCAGGTCTACCACTGTCAGTGGTGGCCTTTTTGCTGCTGGAGCCCTGGGCCTGCAGTTTTCTGGGGTCTCACAAAACCTTTTCTGTCCCTCCCAGGTATGACACGCCAGCATCTTCGAAGAAGAAAGTCCGGCTTAAGGATCGCAACAAGCTGTCCACGGAGGAGCGCAGGAAACTGTTCGAGCAGGAGGTTGCCCAGCGGGAAGCCCAGAAACAGCAACAGCAACTGCAAAACCTGGGAATGACATCACCCCTGCCCTACGACTCCATGGGCTACAGCACGCCCCACCACAGCTTTATTGGCTACCCACCTGGCTACCCCATGCAAGCCTATGTAGATCCCAGCAACCCCAATGCTGGCAAGGTGCTGCTGCCCACACCCACCATGGATTCCATGTGCTCGCCAGCGGCGTATGAGCACCCGCAGACTTTGGTTGGGCACACGGTGGAACCAGCCCTCACAACTTCTCAGCCGGTACCAGTAGTCCAACATGTAGCAACAACGATGGAGGTTACAACTCCGCAGTATGTAGCACAAAGCGATACCGTGGTCCATCAAGAACCCAATGTGGCCGTCCTGCCTGTGGCCACGTCAGGACCAGTTCAGAGCCAGAGCTATGGGGTCTGGGATTCCAGCCAGCAGACTGTAGCTGTCCAACAGCAGTACTCACCAGCCCAGTCCCAACCAGCCATATATTACCAAGGGCAGACTTGTCAGACAGTTTATGGTGTGACATCCCCCTACTCGCAGACGACCCCACCTATTGTGCAGGTAATTTCCATTTCAGGCAAGGCCTGCAAAACAAAGGGTACCATCCTGCAGCCAGGAAAAACACTGTTTTCTCACTCTTTGCTAGTGCTCTTAATATTAGAGCACCCTACTTTGTGCTGATACTAAGCTGCAGTAGCACTTCTCGCATAACTTCCCATCTCAGAATATGAGAAAAGCACATTTAGGTATTTTTTGTGTACAAACACTATAGATTCATAAAAACATAGGATCCCAGAATGGTTTGGGTTGGAAGGGATGTTAAAGCTCATCCAGTTCCAACCCCCTGCCATGGGCAGGGACACCTTCCACTAGACCCATTTGCTCAAAGCCCTGTCCAGTCTGGCCTTGAACAATTCGAGGGATGGGGCATCCATTATATCTATATTGGATATATGTATAATATATATTTTATATAATATATAGTTGTTAGGTTCAAGCAGGAGTTTATGTCTTGTTGAGATTTTTTTTAATCTGTTTATAAAAGTTTGTTTCTTTTTGATTGTTGATTCTGGTGAATGGATATTTCTGGGTAAGAGCTTCCACTGTCACTGACCAAGTAAGCAGTAGAACATGGAGGTGTGAGCTCGCCTTCTGTTGGCTTTTGGAAGTGGGGTCTGGAGCTGCCAGCTCT
Organism: Pezoporus occidentalis; assembly: GCF_034315485.1. Classification (NCBI taxonomy): domain Eukaryota; kingdom Metazoa; phylum Chordata; class Aves; order Psittaciformes; family Psittacidae; genus Pezoporus; species Pezoporus occidentalis. Next base: position 552,003 of record NW_026916181.1, read on the forward strand.
TGTATGACTTAAACCAAGCAAAATACCCAACAGATCAACCTTCTTTATCTGTTTTCTCTGAATTACATGTCCTCTTCCATCAGGCTCAGCCTGGAGCTCCAAATGGCCACGCTAAAGTGCTTTATCCTTCTGCTTTTTCTTTGCTAACAAGTGTCTTGCCAATGCCTAATCCTTCCTGAAATCAAGATGTAGGCAATTGTACGACTCTGGGATACTTGATTTGGCTTGGATATTATCTTCCAGTAGTCCTCGAGTACTGTTACCCTCTTCTTGCTTTCACTATCTGATTTCCAGCAAGGGAAGCTGTACTGTGTCCTCTAAAAAGGGGTTTTGTTTGGTAAAGCAACCTGATTGATGATTCCTCATGCTCCTTTTCAGAGTTACGCCCAGCCAGGTCTCCAGTACATTCAAGGCCAACAGATTTACACAGCTCATCCACAGGGAGTCATAGTGCAGCCACCAACAGCAGTAACAACCATTGTCGCAGCTGGGCAGCCTCAGCCCATCCAGCAGGTAGGGCTTGGAGGGTCAAAAGGGATGGGGAATGTTCCTCTACATCTGCTTTGGTCTGGCTTTGGGAGTCATGTAGAGCTATGATTCCCCGTAGCTTCTGGATGCTGTTAAGGTAGTGGTACTAGCCAGAGGAGTTTCCCATATGGCAGCATGCTGGTACTCTTTGGGATGCTGTCCTCCAGGCTGAATGTTGGCATCAGACACATTATTGGGTGCTTTGAGCCCAGATCTTCTTGTGTTCAGGCTTTCTTTCAGCGCATCAGGAGAAGGCTGTGTATGGGTGGCCATGTGGAAGTTCCATGACCTGCTTTTGGTGCTGAAACACTTCCATCAGAACTGGTGGTTTTGGCATCCACCACAGAGAATTTAAAAGCACAGGTAGCAAAGTGGCTGTTATTACAAGCTCAGGATGTGGTCAAGTGGATAATTGTGGTATTTGATGAAGAACTAGGGGGAGATAATGTCCTTGCTGCTTCTTGGGCAAACACTAGTGTTGTTCTTAAGGCTTACCTTCAATAGAGTCTTTGTTGTGTTGGAATGAGCTGTCAGGGCTGTTCTGACATGTTTTATTCTTTGTCCCTTTTGTGCTGTTCTTAGCCAGAGCTAGTGGTGACCAATAACCTCCTGGACTTGCCTCCACCGTCCCCTCCAAAACCCAAAACAATCGTCCTCCCACCCAACTGGAAAACAGCCCGAGATCCCGAGGGGAAGATCTACTACTACCATGTGGTAACGAGGTAAGCATGGTAATGAGGTGAGCATAATAACAAGGTGAGTGTGATGATGGCTTCAGGGCTAGAGTTTGAGATATTTCTGCAGAAATGGTGCTTCATGCGCACAGGGAGCCAAAGAGCTCTTGTATGTTTAGCCTCTTCTATTGTATGCCTGAGCTTCCTGGCATCCACTCATCCATCCTTTCAAACTCCTGCTCATTCCTGTGGCCTTTCTCTTGATCTTTGGTGTGTGTTCGTTCCACAGTGAAATACCTGTGGCTGTACATTTGGCTTCAGGTGCCGAGGGCTGACCCTTGCTCTGCAAGAAAACATTTCCCAGGGTCTCTGCTGTGATGTCTCCCATCTTTCATGCTAGAATTGCCAACCTTCTTTATTTCCTGCCCGTGATGAGCTTTCCTTGATTCCACATTGTCACCAGTAATAGAAAAATAGTGCAAATTCCCTTTTGAAGTTCTTGCTTGGCTTTAGCCTTCTCCAACTCAGAAGCCTACTCAGCTTATCATTAATAGCAAAATGGGGCCATGTGTTACACCCATGTAGAAGAGTTTTGATGACTGATGGAGATCAGATGTCCCAGTTGATGGGACAATTAATAAGCAGGTACCAGTTACTTTAAAGAGGGTGACAGTGGTCTGTCTGTCTGTCTGTCTTCCTCCAGGCAAACCCAGTGGGATCCTCCTACCTGGGACAGCCCAGGTGATGATGCCAGCCTTGAACATGAAGCTGAAATGGACCTTGGGACCCCAACTTATGATGAAAACCCCATGAAGGTAAGTGCAGGGTCAGGAAGGAGAAACAGACCATGGGGACAATCCTGTGCTGTGGAGCAGGAGCAGCAAATGCCAGGGCTGTTGCTGAGGTTGGGTCAGCATTACATGTACCCCACCAGCATTCGCTGCCCAGCAGGAAAAGGAGCCAATAGTCGCAGCACCTCGAGGATCCATAAAAATGCGAGTGTCCTGGGGGTGCTGCGGGTTCATAGATCCCTTTGGCAAGCTTCGGGCTTAGTAGTGTGCAACAACGCTGTGCTGCGCTGCTCTGGCTAATGCCTCCTTTCATTGTGCTCAGGAAGAGCATTAAAACCTGCCCTTGTGCAGCTTCATGAGCGCCCCAGATGACTCAAGCTGAAAGAACAACAAATATTCTTCATTAGCCTGTTTTCTGCAGCACGTTTTGCTTCTGTGGGAAGGGTTTACCCTGCGTTCGCCTTGAGTTGATCGTGGTTTATTTGCACTTGTTGCTTCTGGGTTTGGGTTACAGATTGCTGTTGAAGGATATCAGCATGCAAAGGAGCACATGAGATCCTGTTAATCAGAGACCTTCATTTTAGGCTTTAAGGCGAGGTTTTCTTAATAGCTATAAATTGCATCCCCATGTAAGGATGTGCTGCTCTAGCTGTACAAGCTAAAACGTAGTGGTATGGACCAGCCTGGAGATACTGGGAAACTTCCTTGGGATGCTGAGAAGAAGGTTGGGCTCTTCTGAGTGAGAAAAGAGAGTTGTGCTGCAGCTTTGCAGCTTGGGAGTCTTTTTACTATGGACTGTAGAGGATCTCAGCAGTGCCTGTAGCTGCAGAGGGAGCAAGGAAAGATGCTTCTGTAAGTGCAGGCAAGTGTTTATGTGCCAGATTCAAAACTTTAAGGGTAAAAAAGAGTGCTGAGGAGTGGAGCAGTGCTTGAAGGGCTTCACCTTAGGGCAAACATGAGCTGGCTGCATCTCCCAGGAGTCTTTTGCTGCTCACTCAAAACACCAAATCCCTGTTTTCCGGTGAAAAACTTCTCTGAAGCCATCAATATCTCATTCCTAGATTAAGATGGACCGCACAGCGTTGGCTGACCTTACGGTGATGTGGTTCTTACTCAGTGTAGAGCTTTAAATCTTGTTTCTTCTCAGCCAGGATGGCCTGAAGGTTGGGTTTTTCCCACTCATGGAAATAACATTGAATTCCCCTGTGGTCTTAGCTCGCTCACTGCCGCCTCCGTAACGATGCTTCCACCCTGAAATCACAGCCACATTCCCAGGATTTTTTTACACGCCTCCTCCTCACCCCGCACCTTTTCCATGAGGGATTAAACCCACCGGCATTGTGGCTCCGACCATCTGACAGCTGCTGCTGCTATTCCTGGTGTCCCCCGGCTGCGTGGCACCGGCAAAATCCTTGCAGTGGCGGTGCCTGGGGTATTTTATTTCCTCCAGAGCCCTCTTCCGAGCATCATCTGCTCCCTTCTTGATACCCTCCAAGCCCCAGCATCGCCACGCCTGGTGTCAGTGGTGGGTGAGCTTGCCTGGTGCTCACACGCTGATACAAGGATTTTGATGGAAAGGCACAAGAGGTGCGTGAAGCCACGCTCATTATTTCCCTGTTTTCTCCCTTGGAAAAGGGGTTTCATGAGAGGGGGCCCGAGGAGCACTCAGGGAGGCTGACACTAACACAGGGCTGGAAAAAAAAAAGATGGAAAAAGCCCAGATTTATTGCATGAATGTGTTAGTGTCTCCTTATTTGTTTCTTGCTCTTCTCCCACCATGGCTGTTTTTTCCCAGGTTTTCTCCCACCAATGCTGTTTTTTCAGGCTGGTTTTTCCCTTACATTTTTGCTGACTTCTCCATCCCCAGCTTTTAATCCCGAGCAGGGCTGATCAATGTGAATACCACAATTCTGGGGGCTTTCTCTGTGTTACAGTTTTCCTAGCGGGCAGCGTGGCCCTGGATTAGGGGAATGCTTTGGAGGAGCTATAGGGGAAGCACTGTGGTCATGTCCACAGAGGCTGAAGTCCTTTGATAATCTCAGTCTCACTATTACCAAACTAACCCCCGCATAGAAAATCACTCCTCCTTTGTGCTGTCTTAGGGGAATTAAGAGAAACTGAGGTGTGCTGGAGATGCTGGGGAGATGCAGAAGGGCCTGGTGATGGAGAAGGTCCCGGGGATGGTGAAGGTCTTGGTGATGGAAGGTGGCAGGGCTTGATGATGCCGCCACTGTGCTAGCACCGGAGCCGGTGCCATGCTGGGAGCCAGCAGGGAGCCATCTGCTCCCTATCACTGGCCTTTTGATGTTGCTGCCTGAGCCCGGGGCAGGGAGTGAGGAGCTTTGATGTGCAGCCAGCCCAGAGACACACCATGGCTTGCTCAGGACAGCCCTGGGCAGTAAAACCTCCCTGTCAAGGGTTGATTTAAACCCCACAGTGGTTTGCTCACGGGATTCTGCAGCTCTGCCCTCCAGCCTCAGCCAGGCACGTCTTTGGGATTTGAAAGGGGTGGGATGGCTGGATCCTGCTTTTTTCAGTGTTAAGTACTTTTAAAAAATGGTGGTTTTTAGTTAAAAGCCACCTCCAAAGAGCAAATCTCCCCCAGCTTTTCAAGCCTTTAACAAGCTGGTTTGCTGTCTCCATCTTTAAAATCCAAGTCAGGATAACCTGCCATACACAAACCTCTCCTGAAAAACAGCGCCAGAGGAGAGATCCTGCTTTCCAGTTTCTTAGAAGCTGAGAAGGTCGCAGGGCTGGAAGACAAAGCCCACAGGGCTGGCATGAGTGGATGCTCGCTGGGGTGCAGCTGCTGTAATTTCCACTCCGTTAACACAGGCAGCAAATTAAGTCAGCCATGTTTGTGCTCTGTGGGATTAGTACTTAGAGGAACAGTCAGAAATCCCTGTAAAATTCACCTTTATCCTTCCATGATCGTCTGTAGCTAAGGAGAGGTGGTAGATACACCATCCCTGGAGATGCTCAAAGCCAGACTGGATGTGGCTCTAGGTTACTGATCCAGTTGTCACTGCAGGAGGGTTGGACTAGATGACTTCTGAACATCCCTTCCAACACAAACCATTCCATGATTCTGAAATCCACTGTAAATCCTCGCTGGCAGAGTCCCAGCCATTGCAGTGCTTTCAGCACGAGGTTCCACTGGTGTGCTTGCGTGCCCGCTCCAGTTCTGCTGGAGCCATGGCCTTGGTTAACAGAATGAATACATGTTGCTCCATCAGCCCACAGAGGGGGGTTAAGGCAGTGTTCCCCTCACCTGGGTGTGCAGCTGGGCTGGATCCGTCCCTGCAAATGATTGTTGTGCTGGTAATTTGGAGATGAATGGGGAGGGGACAGCCTATGCTTCCCCCTTATCTCCAGGTAAAGATAATTCCCCCCACAGTAGGGCTGCCACTCCCGCCACCCCCTCCAGAACAGCCCTGCTCCCCAGGACCAGCTCACACCCTTTTTCAAGCTTTTTTTCCCCAAAGAAAACAAGGGCGAGGAGTGGGCCCTGCATCTCCCAGGGGGTTGTGCTCCCAGCCCAGCAGTGTGGCTGGAGCACGCTGGGAAGCACTCTGGGACTGGGCTGGGGAGCACTCTGGGTGTGCTGGCACTGGGCAGGAGAGCGTACCAGGATCAGGCTGGGAAGTGGGCTGGTACTGGGCTGGAGCACTGGGCTAGGGAGCATGCCAGGATCAGGGTGGGGAGTACACCCGCACTGGGCTGGGAAGCTCATGGGGAGCAGGCTGGGAACCATGCCTGGATTGAGGTAAGGAGCATGCCAGCATCCGGCCAGGAAGTACACTGGCACTGAGTTGGGAAGTGTGTCAGGACTGGGTAGGGAAGAACACTGGGACTTGGCTGGGAAGCTTACCAGGAGCAGGTTGGGAAGTGTGCCTGGATTGGGCTGGAGAGCATGTGAGCATTGGGCTGGGAAGCTCACTGGGACTGGGCTGGGAATTTTGTTGGGAATGGACTTGGAAGTGTGCTAGGACTGACTGGGGTGGAAAGCATGCCGGCAGTGGGAGGGGAAGCTCACCGGGACCAGGCTTGGAAGGGTGCCTGGATTGGGCTAAAGAGAGTGCTGCTGGATAGCATGCTGGGACCGGGCTGGGAAGTCTACCAGGACCAGGACCAGGACCGGTGCGTGTTGGCACTGGGCGGGAAGTTCACTGGGACAAGGCAGGGAAGTGTGCGCTGCCTGCCTGGCTGTGGGGCAGGGTTGGGCAGGAGGATTACTGTGCTCAAGGTGGGGACAGGGATGGATGATCCCGGCTCACTCCGGCCAGAATCGAACATCCTCTTCTTCCTTCCCTCCATTCTAGTCTTCCAAGAAGCCCAAGACAGCGGAAGCGGACACATCAAGCGAGCTGGCCAAGAAGAGCAAGGAGGTGTTCAGGAAAGAAGTGAGTGTCCCCAGTGCTGGGGGGGGGGGGGTGTCTGTCACCATCCAGGGGGTCACTGGGTCCTCAGGGCCACTTTGCCCTGGGGCTGGTGAGCGCGGGCAGGGCCAGATCCTGTTCTCCTCTGGTGCAGATGTCGCAGTTCATCGTGCAGTGCCTGAACCCGTACCGCAAACCCGACTGCAAGGTGGGGCGCATCACCACCACCGAGGACTTCAAACATCTGGCGCGCAAGGTGAGGACACGTGGGGACACGTGGGGATGGCCCCTTCATCCCTGGGGCGGCTGTGTCACCCCTTCTGCCATGCGTCTGGGAGGATAAGGGAAGGAACATAGTGGTGTTGGGGGAATCGGCTGATGTTTGGGGAATAATAGGGAATATTGGAGGGGGAAGTAGGTAACATTTGGGGAATTATAACAAAACAGTTTTGGGAATAATAGGAAATATTTGGGGAATATTTGTGGGGAAAATAAGCAAGTATTTGGGAATAATAGGAAATATTAGGGGACTATTTGGGGAATAATAGGAAATGCTTGGGGAATATTGGAGTATTTAGTGAAAACAGCAAGTATTTTGGCAATATTTAGGGAATATTGGGGGGGATATTTGGCGATTAATAGGAAATGCTTAAGGAATTGGAGTATTTGGTGAAAATAGCAGGTCTTTGCATAATATTTAGGGAATATTGGGGGAATATTTGGGAAAAAATATTAGGGGAACAGTAGGAAATATTTAGGCGATATTGGGGACATGTGGGGAATATTGGGAATATTTGGGGAAAAAAATGGGGACTAATGGGGAATATTTAGGGAATATTTGGGGGAAATAGATACTTACAATAATAGCAAATATTTGGGGAATATTGGGGAATACTTGGGAAAGTAGCAAATAGTTGGGAAATAATAGCAAAATAACTTGGGGAATAGCTGGGGACTAATAGCCAATATTTGAGGAATATCAGGAAATACGTGGGGAATATTGGGCAATAATAGGAAATGTTTAGGGAATAATAGCGAATATTAGGGAATAATGGTGAATAGTTGGGGAATAATAGCAGAATGTAGGGGGTGGTAACAGAATAGCTTAGGGAGTCCCCAGGACGTGCATTATTGGGAATAATGGTGAGTATTCCCTGCCTTCCTCTCCCCTGCAGCTGACTCACGGAGTCATGAACAAGGAGCTGAAATACTGCAAGAACCCGGAGGACCTGGAGTGCAACGAGAACGTGAAACACAAGACGAAGGAGTACATCAAGAAATACATGCAGAAGTTCGGGGCCATCTACAAACCCAAAGAGGACACGGACCTGGAGTAAGCTCCGCCTCGGCCGCGCCGAGCCCCAGGATACCCCAACTCCGCCAGGATTCACCCCATTAAACACCAACCTGTGCATTTCCTCCTTTGATTTCGCTTTGATTTTCATCAGAGAAAGGAAATAAACTCGGTTCCCTGCGGCGGGAGTGGTTCATGCTGCCGGGTCCGAGCCGGCTCCCTCACCCCGGCGCTGCCATCGGGCGCACCACCAACCTCTGTATTATATTTTAACCTGTATGTGAATATATGGATAATTTTTCCTTTGTTTTCCCTTCCCCCCCCCTGCTTCTAGCCCAAGATGTGCCGATCCCACGGGAACACTTTGTAAGGATAGTTTGGGGGTTTCTTACTTCTTGGCTTTTTATTTCATTTCTTGGTTGGTTCCTCGGTTTTACTTTTGGTTCCGCGAGGTTTAATCTCTTCTCCTTGTAAATAGTGCGGAGCGGGGCTGCCCCGGGGTTTGCGGCAGGCCTCGTGCTATGTTGATAAGATTGATTTTACTGCTTCAATCATTTTACTTTATCCAATTTTTACGAAACTTTTTATGTAAAAAAAAAAAGGAAAAAAAAAAGGAAAAAAAAATTAAATAAAAATTAAAAATGACAAAAAATCAACACCGGCCCCGGACCCAAAAGAGGTTTGGCATGGCCGGGGGTGGGGAGGAACCTACCAGTGGCACCGGTAGGTTAGACCCCCCCAGCAGCGTTAGCATCCCCAGGGGAGAAACAGGATGGGGTTTTGGGGTGACCCAGCTCAGGGCAGGGATGCCCATGTGTGTTTTGGGGCTGAAATGGCTCTTTTCTGTCAAACAGTGTCCCCCAGCGCCACTCCTGAGGTGTTTGGTGGTGGCATCCCCCCCACCAGTGCCACCCACCCCCCTGTTGTCCTTATGGGGACAGGTGTGAGACCTGTGTGGGGACACATAGATAGGTGGGGACACATAGCTTGGGGACACACGCTTGTGGGTACACAAAGGCACCAGAGGGGACACATCCCGGGGGCATGTGCTTCTGAGAGAGACACAGAAACCTGGGGACACATGGATGCTTGAAAACACACATGGACACCTGAAGGGAACACATCCTATGGAGATGCACTTGTGGACACACATGGACATCTCAGGACACATGTAATGGGAACAGGCGCTGATGGGGACACACAGACACCCAGGGACAATTGGAAGCTTGAGGACACATGGACACCAGGGGACATGTGAACACCTGAAGGGGCACATCCCATGGACACGCGCTTATGGGGACACACGGACACTGAGGACACCCATCCTGGTGACACACAAGTGACACATTTAATGTGCCCACGTAAGGACCAGCCGCGTCCCTCACCTCCCACCCTCCACCACCACCCACAGCCACCATCTTGGGGCCACCAAATCACGTCCCTGTCCCCATCCCACCCCCAACCCCCCTAGAAAAGTACAAAACCCACTCATAGAAAACCCCAAAGAGCTCTGGCAGGAGGAGTCGTCGGTGCCCCGGTGTCCTTGGTCACACAGCAGAGGTGGCATCCTCGGGTCCCGCCAGGCACCGCGCCGCGTCCTGCCGGCCGATGGCACCCAGTGCCTGGCACAGGGTCTCCAGCGTGGCGCCCTCAGTGCTGGCCCAGGCGCTGAGCAGGGTGCGGGTGGGCGCCCGGCCCCGGCCGAAGGTGCCGATGGCTTCGGGGCTGAAGCCCAGGCGTGTGGCCAGGCTGCGCCAGTCCCGGCCAGGACCCCCGCTCTCCAGCAGCCGCTCCAGCTCCTCCTGGCGCTGCGGTGGCACTGCGCTGAAAGGGTGCCCCTCGGGGTAGGGGGCTGCGAGGGAGCGAGGGGGGCAGAGCTGGCACCTCAAATCCCTGCCCAACACCCAAAGGCGTTTCCATGCTGGAGGTGCCGCCAGCTCTCGGGAGAGAGATGTACCAGGGTGTGGGTGCACCTCAACCCCATCTGGGTGCTCCCCATGCCATGGATGCTACACAACCCCATCTGGGTGCTCCCTGGGATAAGGGTGCTCCTCAGTTCCCATTTTGGTGCTCCCCAACCCCATTTGGGTGCTCCCCATGCCATGGGATGCTACACAACCCCATCTGGGTGTTTCTCAGGACATAGGTGCTCCCCAGCTTCGTTTGGATGCTCTCTGACCCCATCTGAGTGCTACTCAACCTCATCTTGGTCCTTCCCAGAGCATGGGTGCTCCTTGCCCCCATTTGGGTGCTCCCTGGTGCAAACATGCACCCTCACCCCATCAGGATGCTCCCTGGAGTGTGTGTGTATCCCAGCCCCACCTGGGTGCTCCTTGGGGTGTGAGTGCCCCCCAGAACCTGTGCAGATGCTCCCAAAGTATGGATGTTCCCTGGGGCATGGATGCTCCCCAACCCACTCAGGTGAACCCCAAGGTAGGGAGGCTTCCCAACCCCACATGGGTGCTCCCTGGGGTTTAGGTGCACCCCAACCCCATACGGGTGCTCCACAGGCCATGGTGGCACCTCAAACCCATACGGATGCTCCCTGGGCCAAGGTGGTGCTCCCAACAGCATCCCAACCCCATCCAGATGCTCCATGGGGACAGGTGCACCCTGACCCCCAACCCACCCGTGGTGCTCCTCAACCCCATCCTGATGGCACTGGGGACAGACGTGCTGTGGGTGGCGGGTGCTCACCCTTGCCGGGCTGGTGAGGTTCCTGCAGGCTGTGGGTGTCCAGGAAGACCCCGCTGTCGCTGTGGAGCTTCTCCCCCTCGGGGCACGGCCCCACGTCCCCTGCCCGCGCCTTGGCCAGCTGCTGCTTCTGCCTGCATGTGCGCCAGCTGCCCATGGCGGGGGGCGAGGTCACCCGGGGTGCCGGGGTCTTGCTCCCCCCATCTCTGTCCCGTGTGCCCCCCAAACCTACCACTTGAAGGCCACGTAGGCCAGGAGCCCCACCACGACGGCGGCCAGGAGGGAGCAGTACACGGGGATGATGTCCTCGCCACTGGCCTCCGGTGGTGGCAACGCAAGCTCAGGGGTGGCAGGCGAGGGCCCCCCTGTCACCAGCTCCTCATCTGTGGGGTTCGGATGGAGACCCCCAAAAGGTCAGGGGAGCTCCGTTTGCCCAGCCGCTGCCTCAGTGTCCCCTTCAGAGGGGAAACTGAGGCACAGCCACCCCATGCTGGCACACACACACAGCAGGGGGTACCCGGGTGCTACTCACGGGTGCAGAGGGTGTCGCGGGCAGGGGTGCAGGACCTCGCGGGGGGCAGCGGGCAGAGGGTGCAGGGCCGGCAGGGCTCCTCCGCGCTGCTCACCGCAGAGAAGGTCTGGTCTGGGGCGGGGGGGGGAGAGGATGCGGGTGGGTGCTGGGGTGGGTTTGGGTGCGGGGGGCCGCGGGGTACTCACTGTGTGCGCAGGGCTGGCAGCGGGTGTCAGCGTGGCCGCAGGGCTCCGAGACACCGAACCCGGGGGGGCAGGGGGTGCAGCACCCCCCCGCCGCCGTCCGCCTCCCGCACTCCTCGCCGCGACCCGGAACCTACGGGGGAGGGGGGGCGGCATCAGGATCTGCCCCCTTCCTGCCCCGGGTGGGGAGAACCAGGAGCCCTCCCAAACCTCCGCTGTGCTCCCCACCCCGGGTTGGGGTCTTGGGGCACCCCGTGGTCCCACTCGGGATGGGGGAGTAAAGGGGTGCTGGGGGGGGGGGGGTCACGGGTACCACTTTTTGGGAAGAGGGGGAGGATAAAATAGACTGGGTTGGGGTGAAGAACTGAGAAATAAGTAAAAAAATAAAGAGAAAAAAGAATAAATGGAAATAAATGGATTTGGAAAGTCACGTGAAAATAATAATGAAAAAAGAAAAGTAAATAGTCACGTAAAAAAATAAAAAGAATCATGAAATAAAATAGGTTGAGGTGAACTAAAAAGAAAGAAAACGAAATAAGATGAAATAAAGAGAAACGGGATGAATAAAAATAAAATTAAATCAGGTAAAATAGAATGAAATAAAGTAAAATAAAAGCAAATTAAATAAACTAAACCCAAATGAACAAAACTAAAATAACCCCAAATACAATAAAACAAGCCAAAAATAAACACAACGAAAGTGAAGTGAAGCTGGGCACCGGCGGGTCCCGGAGCGGTACCCGGGAGTCCCTTCCCGCACCGCTCCCATCCCGCCCGGTCCCGCCCGCACCGAGCAGAGCAGCAGCAGCAGCAGCAGCACCGGCCCCGGCCCCGGCCCCGGCAGCACCGCACGGCCCCGCCGCATCGCGGAGACCCGGGCCCGGCCCCGGGGGCTACGAGCCGAGCTGAGCCGATCTGCTCCGGACCGCTCCGATCCGCTCCGGCTCTGTTCGCTTCGATCCGCCTCGGTTCGGCTCCCCTCGGTCCCGTCCGGCTCCGCTCGGCTCCCTCCGGTGCGCTCGGCGGGGCTGGGCGCGGCTCTCCCCGGCCGGAGCCGGGCCGGGCGGGGCGCTCCGCCATTGGCTGCGAGCCGAGGGGCGGGGGGCTCCGTGCTGGGCTCCTCCCCTCCCGGCTCGGCTGGGTTCGGGTCGCTGCAGGTTCGGGTCCCGGCCCGGCCAGCCCGGCGGGTACCGGCCCCACGGGGACCGGCCCGGCCCAAACAGAGCCGGAGCGGGCCGCTTTGCACCGGTTACGCTGAGCGTCCCCCTCACCGCTCGCCCCCTTCTTGCCCAGGGACAAAAATGTCTGGAAGTGGGAAAAGCAGCTTTATTGATGTGGTATTGGGGTGCAGCACCCTGGGGTGGGTGCAGGGGCTCTGTGTGGGTGCAGCACCACACGTGGATGCCGGACCCCAGTGTGGGTGCAGGATATCGGTGTGGGAGTAGCAGGACCTTGGCCCGGGTGCAGGATGCTGGCGCGGGTGCAGCGCTGTGGTACGGATGCAGCATCCTGGCATAGGCGCAGGGTCTCGGTGCGGGTTCAGCTCCCCACTCTCCTCCCTACCAGCCGCGGACGGGGCGCCAGAGCTCCACCACCTTCCCCTCAGCATGGACGTAATAGACCGGGTGCATGGCGGCGGTGGCACAGGCCTGTGGTGGGTGGGAATGTTGAGCCGTGGCAGGGCATGGCGGGGCACGGTGGGATCGATACTCACATGGAATGGGATAAGAGCCAGGATGCTGCCCAGCGGGTAGCGCTCAAAATCCAACTGTCCATCGACGGCTCCCACCTGCCCGTGCTCCTGCGTCAGCCCCACCAGCCTGTGGGGACACGCCGTCATACCCCCACCCTTATCTGCTCCCCCCATGTCCCGCCATAGTGCTCACCGGAGCTCGGGGTGCCCCTCGATGGCGGCGCAGCCAGCAGGAGACTCGTCACGGCCATGGAGGCTGAGGGCGGCCCACCCGCAGTCCACCAGCAGCTGGTTGCGGTGCGGGTAGTGACCGACGACCCTGGTGAGGACGCGGATGGCCACCTCCTCCGGCAGACAGGAGCCCAGCAGTGTCTGCTGGAGGTCTGGGAGAGACGGCGCCCGGGTCAGGCTGGGGTGAATCCCACCTCAGGGGGGTCACACCAGGGCTGGGAAGGGCAGTCCTGACCCACCGTAGAGGAGGTAGTTGCCTGGGTGGACCTCGGTGAGCTGGGCCATCTCTGGCACCGGGTGGCTGCAGGATGGTGTGGAGCCAATGCTGGCCTGGGGACACGGCACCCCCGCCCGCCGCAGCCTGCGGGCACATGGGACCTGCTGAGTGCCCTGGGGGACAGCACCCTCAGGCACCATGGGGAGCAGGACCAGAGGGGGTGATGGTTCAAGGAGCCCCAGATGTGCCAGGGAGCCCCCCAGATGTTCAAGGGAGCCATCCAGATTTGGCAGAGCTGCCCCACTGTGTGCCAGGAAGATCCCAAGATGTACTGGGGGGCCAGCCAGATGTGCCAGAGAACCCCACTCGAGGCAGGTCTCCCCTCCGTCCCTGATATGCCAGGGCACCTGTCCTAATGTGTCTGGGCCCCCTTCCTGATGTTTCTGGACCCCTCTAGATGTGCTACAGCACCCACCAGATATGCTTGGGGCCAGCCCAAGATGTACCTGGGAGCCCCAGCTATGCCAGAGCAGCCCCCACAACTTTGGGGATGAGGAGGGATTGGGGGGCAGGAGGTTTCCTTGCATGCCTCAGTTTCCCCATCACAAACCAGTGCCACAACTGGCTGGGGTGGGACTGGGGAGCACATCCCTGTGTAGGGAGTGATGGGGGTCCCAGGGGACCCCACTGACCTCGCCCCACCTCCTCAGCAGGAACCATCCGGCAGCAATTCCCTCCAGGATGCAGAACCCCGCTGGGACAAAAGGGTGACAAGGAGGAGGGGGACAATGACACAGGTCACAACCCGCCACCAAAGCCACATCAAAGGTGACTGGAGCCGCCAACATCCTCCTCCAGCTCCCCGGGGGAGCTTTGTAGGGCACCTTTTATGGGGGAGATTTGCATTTACAACCAGGCATCCAGGCTTTATGGGGTTGGAGACACGTCTGTGGTGTGGATGGAGACATCCCCCCTGCAGAATACCCCTTAACTCTGCTGGTCCCTGGGTTTGGGCACTCACGCGGTGACGAAGTCGAGCACGGCGCTGGTGGTGGCTCTGGCGATGGCTTGGACAGCCTGGACGTCGCAGCAGCCGTACGTGTTCCCACAGTGAGCATAGACCCCAACCAGCGTCACCTCCTCCGGTGCCTCCTCGGCGATGGCCCGGGCCAGGGCCATGGCGCTGGGGTCTGTGGGGCGCACACCGACTGCAGGGTGCAAGGAGGGTCTCAATGTGGGTGCTGGGATGGGCGGCTTGGGAAGAGCCCTGTGTTGGGAGGGATGGCAGGGATGGGGTGGGGACATGGGGCATCCCCACCATGGGGCATCCTGGGTGTGGGGGAAAATGGGGGGTGTGGGGAGGAATTAAATCAGAAAAATACCAGTGTGGAATTGGGTTGGAGAGGACCTTAAAGCTCATCTACTTCCAGCCCCCTGCCATGGGCAGAGACACCTTCCACTAGACCAGGTTGCTCCAAGCCCCATCCAACCTGGCCTTGAACACTGCCAGGGATGGGGCAGCCACAGCTTCTCTGGACAACCTGTGCCAGGGCCTCAACACCCTCACAGGGAAGAACTTCTTCTTCATGGGGCTTTGGGCCACCTCTGCCCCATAGCACATCCTTGAGTACTATTCTGGGGGAAGAGTGTCTTAAATGCCCCATTCTGTTCCAGTTGTTGGGGAGCATCCCACCCCATCGAGCATCCCAGGGGCTGGTGCCCAGGTGAAAGCACACTTGTGGAGGAAGTGTCTCTCCTGGGTTATGTCAGCACGCCCTCACCCAGGGTATTGCTAGGGTACGCGGGGTGCCACCTACCCCGGCCATTCCCACAGTCAAGCTTGAGCCAGACGAGCCAGCGCTTGCCGGGGGGCAGCGGGCACTGGCGCAGCAGGGCCAAGGCCTGGGGGCTGTCAAGGAGGAGCTGGAAGGCCTCGAGGCGCTGGGCCAGGGCAGCACATTCCTCCAGCCGCCCCCCTGGCAGCGGGTAAGCGTACAGGATGTCGTCGAAGCCCCCCGCTGCGAAGAACTGGGCCTCGGCCAAGGTGGACACCACGATGCCGCGTCGCGTGCCGCCGGTGGCCAGCTCAGCACCCTCGCTGGGGGACGTGGTGGGGAGGTGAGAGGGGGATGCTAAGGCGGTACCAGGGGGGAAAGTGGGGAGAGGATGGGGTTGCTGCTGGGGTGACTGGGGGGTACTGGGAGGGATAGTGGGGGGAGAAGAGGGGAGATGCTGGGGGCAGGATGGGGGATGCTGGGGGTGACAATGGGGGATGCTGGGTGGGATACTGGGAGGATACTGGAGGATATATGGGGAAGATGCTAGGGAGATGCTAGGGGGGATATTAAGGGGGATGTTGGATGGGAAATCTTGGGGAAGGATGGAAGGTTGCTGAGGAGGATTCCTGGGGGATACTAGGAGGGAAGATGGGGGACGCTGGAGGGATGATGGGGAAATGCTAAGGGAGATCTTTCGGGGATGCTGAAGGGGGATTTTAGGGGAGGAAGATGTGGAGATGCTGGTGGGGAAGGTGGGGGAAATGCTGGGGTGAAGTTGGGGGATGCTGGTGGGGGATTTCCGGGAAGAGGATCAGGATGATGCAGGTGGCGAAGGTGAAGAGAATGGTGCAGAGATACTGGAGGGGGATTTTAGGGAGGAGGATGGGAAGATGCTGGTGGGGAAGGTGGACGGAATGTTGAGGGGCTCTGGGGGGATGCCAGGGGAGGATTTTGAAGGAAGGATGGGGAGATATTGGTGGGAAAGGTGGGGAATACCAGCGGGATGTTGGGGGTTAGAATGGGGAGATGCTGGGGGGCTGCTGGGGAAGAGGGTGGGCAGATGTTGGGGGCTGCTGGGGCAGATACTGGGGACACACTCACAGGGTCTTGTGGGTCTTGACGTGGGGGCGCAGGCGAAGGCCCAGGGCCTGGCAGCGCTCCCGCATGCGCTCGGCATTGCGCCGCATCGTCAACTGGTCCAGGGTCAGCGCCGGGGTGGGCAACTGCTGCAGGGGGACTCCCAGCCACGTGCTGGTGCTGCGGGGAGGGGGCACAGAGGGAGCCTGACCTGCACCCACCCCAAAGCCAGCCCCGCACCCAGCCAAGCACCCCCCACACCTGTACCCAGTGTACATCCCCTCCATTAAAAACCCTGCACCCACGCTAGGATCATCCTATATAGGTACTGGGTCACTGGGATGGGGACACTGGGAACAGGGACAGCTGGCCCAGGCCACTGGGAACCGGGCTACGTGGGGCACGTGAGCCTGTGCCACCTAGGCTGCCTGTGCCACTTGGGCCGGGACATGGGGACAGCAGTGGGACCTCGGTGTCCCCACCGACACCCAGGGCACCCAGCACAGGCTCTCCGAGGTGAAGGTGCCGCCGGCACCCTGAGCACCCATCCCTCCCCTGCCCTGTCTCACCTGTCTCTCCGTCCGTCCATCCCTCCACCCGGCGCTGCGGCTGCTCCCGGCTCGGCTCCGGTGGCTCGGTGGCCCCGCTGGTGCCCGCTCCACGTGATGCCACGGGCACCGCAGCCAGCCTCGGCCGGGGACAGAGGTCGCTGCCGGCCATGGGGCCCCCCCGGGGGGGGCGGAGCAGGGGAGGACACGGGCGCCGCGGCCGGGGACGCTCGGTCTCCCTGGGACAGCACGGGGACACGCTGCCAGCTCCGTGGGGACAGCGACCGGTTAGGGAGCCTCTGTGCGTGCGGGGGGTGATCGAGGAAGGGTGGCTGCGTATGCACAGGGCTGCTGAGAAACAACCGCCCTGTGCTTGTGACACGTGGGTGCGTGGCTGCGGAGAGCTCAGTCCTGTGAGATGGGGATGCACGGGGGTGCTGAGACACCCCTCGTGCTCAGGACTTGCTGGTACGCGGCTGCTGAGAGCACCCTGTGCGGTGCACAGCTCCCGAGACATCCCACCCTTGTGCCATGTGGGTACATGGCAGCTGAGACCCCCCGTGCTCATGACACGTGGTGCTTATGGCGGCTGGCGCAGGTGCTGAGACCTCCATGCTCACACCACATGGCTGTGTGGCTGCTGAGACCACCCCACACTTGTGACACATGGGTGCACAGCTGCTGAGGCCCCCTCCCCCTACACTCATCCACACGGGTGCCTGGCTGCTGGGACCCCCTGCACTCATGGGTACACGGCTGACGAGACAAAGCCCCCCTTTCCCCAGCTCTGCCATATGGATGCATGGCTGCTGAGACCCACCACCACTCCTGACACATGGGTACACAGCTGATGAGACCCCCTACACCCATGACATAGGTACAGGGTTACTGGGACCCCTTACACTTGTCACACATGGGTACACAGCTGCTGAGACCCATGGGCTCCTGCGCTCCCCTGCACTCATGACACGTGTGTCCCCATGTCCCAGCCTGCCTGGGTCCTGCTGCCATAGGGCCCTGCTGGTCTCCAGCCTGGAGTACAGGCTGTGCTGGGATGGCCTCAGTATGTGGTGAAGGCAGAAAGGGCTTCAAAACACCCCAGGGTGGGACACACACACCGGAGAGTGGGATACATGGAAGAGGGGGGCACATGGGAACGTGGGATACCACAGAGGGGGTGTCACTCCCCCATCCGGGTCAGGGCAGACAGGGGCCTTGCACGCATTTATTTCCCATAGATATATTATTATTAATTTCTTTTTCTGTAAAAGGTCTAAAAATGGATAGAAAAGAAACCAACAAAACAACAAAAAAGGGGGGGAAGAGAGAACACACTGGCCGGCTCCTGGCCAGCGGAATGGTGGGGGGAACGTGGTACCCCCCTTCCCAGCGAGGGGTCCCCACCGCCGACTTCCCTCCCCCATCCTTCTGTAGGATGGAGGGACACGTCCCCCTAAAACTGGGGGGGCAATCCTGCGCCCCCCACCCCACCGGGAGCTGGATAAGGCCACGGGCGATGGGCTGAGCAGGCAGCCTGCGGGCAGTGCGGGGCTCACCGGCCCCCCAGCTCTGCGGGTGCAGGGGCACCCCCGTCTGTGTGCCAGGCACCCTGGGCGGGTGCTGGGTGCCAGCCTAGGCCTTGCCCTCGGCAGGGTGGTACTCTGTCTCCCCGGCAGAGACCTGGGAGATGCGCCGTGTGGAGCGCCACAGCCGCCGGTGGAACTGGCCTGGTCGCACCTGGACGAGAGGGGATGAGCACCCACACCCTGTCCCCGTCCCCTTCCCCATCCCCATACCCTTTATCCATCCTCATTGCCTTCTCCATCCCCATCACCTCCCAAACCTCCATCCCGTTCTCCATCCTTATCCTTTTCTCCTTCCCCATCCTCTTCTCCATCACTGTCACCTCCCAAATGTCCAACCCCTTCTCCATCCCCATTTTTTCCATCCCTATCCTCATCCCCTTCTCCATCCTCTTCCAAATATCCATCGCTCCCACCCTTTCTCATCACACAGCCCCTTCAAATCCCCATCCTTTGCTCCACCCCCACTCATCCCCTTCCCCTTCCACATCCGCATTCTTATCCCCATCCCTTCTCCCATCACCCTTCCCATCTGCACCTGGGTCCCCTTCCCAACCCCATCGTCATCACCATCCACCACCGTCCCCTTCTCCACCTCCATCTCCATTCCCTTCCCTATAATCCACCTCTATCTCCATTCCCTCCCTTTCCCATATCTCCTCCTCCATATCTCCCCACCCCACCCCTGTCCACTTCTGCTCTGGAGACCAAGGAGGACAAAGAGAAATCTCCAGCCCAGCAGCACCCAGTGGACATGGAGGTACAACCCCCCCAAGTCCTATCACCACTGGGGGTCCACGCTCACCTCTGCGGGCTGCCCAGCCCCCACCACGATGAGCTTCCCATCCTCCAACCCCACCAAGATGTGACTCTTCTCCTTGGTGACGGACACGCTGTGGATGGGCACCCGCATGGGCACAGGGGCCACGGCTGCCCTCAGGCTGTGAGAAGACAAGTGATGGGATGGGACCCCTCGATCCCACCGGGCACCCTAAGGGGGTGGTTGGAGTGGGACAAGGCGGGCGGTAGCCTTCACCTCTGGAGGTCACGGATCTCCAGCCCGCACTGCATGGTCCCCAGCACCACAAAGTCCTCTGTCAGGCACATGGCTGTCACCTCCTCATCCAGCGGGACGGAGGAGAGGTGCTTCCCATTCACGGAGTAGAGGTGCAGCGCGAACCTGTCCTGAAAGACAGCGCAAAGTTGGGGGGAGCACACATGCTGATTGTGACGACAGGGAGGATGCAGTGACACTTGGCCATACCTTCAAACAGGCTCGCTGACCCACGGTGGTCTGGGCCACCACCTGCCCTTCCGGCCCCACAGCCAAGTGGGAGAGGATGGTGGGTGGCGAGCTCTCGCCGGGCGGCCGCAAGGACCGGATGAAGAGACCCCGGCGGATGGTGTGGATGATGATGGTGCCATCCTAAGGGGACGCAAGGTAATGATGATGGTGGCACTGCTCACCCTGCCACCCATGCTGCTGCCCACCCCAGCTCACCTTGGATCCTGACACTGCCATATCCAGCTCGGTGCTGATGGCCACGCATGTCACCTCGGCATCATGACCGTACAGGACCTGGACAGGTTTGGGAGCCAAGCCACTGGAAAACCCACCCTGGCATTGGGGACACGAGGGCCTCAGTGACCTGGTGGCAGTGCCACCACGAGCTCTGTGGCTGGAGCATGGGGTAGGGCTCCCTACCCCACCATGGCTGGAACATGAGGTAAGGATCAACACCCTACCTGCTGCAGGACCTGCCACACCATGCAGGTGGTGTCCCGGGACCCAGAAATGAGGTAGATGCCACAGAGGTCAAGTGCCAGGCAGGTAACAACATCTATGATACCCAGAGGGACACTGTGAGGTGCTCATCCCATCCCACCATGCTTGGCCCCCTGACCCCAGGGGATAGCATCAAGATGTATTTTGGGGGGTGGAGATGCTGCTAACCCTAATCCCATCCTGCGACTGAGACAGAGCCTGGACTGTCTGCAGAAGATGGGAGGCACTGGGAGATGTCCCCTACCCTCTCACATGTCCTTGCCTTCCCCCATGGCGCTACAAACCCATCAGGGCAACATCAGACCTTCACCACTGGAGGAGGACATACCTATGTGCCGCGTGATGTGCCCAACGACCTTCCCTTTGGCCAGCGAGGTGACACAGAGGCTGTTGTCCCAGTGTCCCCCACTGAAAAGCAGCTTCCCATCGGGGGACACAGCCAGTGTCCTGGAGCAGAGGTCTGCGCCAGGGGCGAAGGGGCCCTGCAGGAAGCGCTGGGTCCTGGTGGGGAAGGACATGGGACAGGGGCAGAGCAATGAGTGGGCTGGTGGCACCTCTGGGGACCCTCGCCGGGTACCAAGTGCCCAACTCACTTTGCATTGGAGACGGTGGGGTCTTTGGTGAAGCTGAAGTAGTTGGAGATGTTTTTGTCATAGGGTAACCAGTTATGGGTCCCCAGCAAGCCGTTGGCACTCACGGTGACCTAGGCAGAGATGGAGAGGGAGGTGACATAGCTCCCACCACTAGAGCCCTCCAGGGGTTTGGTCCCAGTCTCCCCCCAGGCTAGCAGCATGCACCCATGCCTCAGTTCCCCTGCACTCACCAGGACGTCAGGTGATCCCTGAGTGATGAAGGAGTGTGCCTGGTTCTTGGGGACCACAGCCTGCACCAGGGCCACCCCATCGCTGATGCCCTGCAGGGGGACAGCAACTGGTGGGTGCTGTCCTGGCCACCCCCCCCCCCCCCAGTCCTAGCCAGCCCCCCCCTAGGGCTGTCCTCACCTCCACAAAGAAGGACTTGAGCTGGTCCAGGTTCTCAAAGACATTGGGTGAGCGGGTGTCAAGACGGGCCAGGCTCCGGGCAGCACTCTCTGCTGAGAGCCGGGCAGGATGGGGCTCCTGGAGGGCCAAGGGAACCCATGAGAAGGGCGGTGGCCCCCCGAAAGGGGCTGGTGTTTTGGGGTGGGGGTATAAGCTACCTTGAGCAGCTGGCAGGGCGTCTGCCCAAAGTTGCTGATGATGCCCTCCAGAGCCTTCCTCTGTGTCTCGTCAGCGATGGCATCCAGGTCCACAGCCCCTGGGGATGGGGACAGTCATGCGGGGGACACCTTGCAGGTGCTCCCCCCATCTACTTGCCCCATGGCTCACCTTCATATGTGCAGTAGTAGAAGACGTTGAGGGCCTCCACTGCAGCCGGGCCTCGTTGCTTATACCCAAAAATGAGGTCGATCCATTCATGGAGATGGGCTGAGACATACTCCGACTCCTGTCCAAGGATGGGACATCAGGATGGGCCACAAATGCCCACCACCCCCTGCAGTGACTCCCCCAAGGATGGGAGCAGAGGACGGGCTGGGTGAGCTCCGCCACCTCACCAGGGCTTTGCGGTGCTGGTGGATGAAGTCCTCGCGGGAGCGCGCCCACCGGGGCAGCACCACATCGCCCACCTTCTCGTTGGAGAGCTGCAGGCAGCCCAGGTCGAAGCCTGCAGGCAGAGCAGGCAGGGGGTGAGGGATGCTTATCCCTGCAGCGTCCCCATGGGTGCTGTCCCCATGGTGGGGATGATGGGTGCCCCTCACCGTTCATGTTCTCCAGGAACTCAGGGAAGTAGAAGAACTCGGGGATGAGCTCCTTGACGTCCACAGGGTTCTCCATGCGGGCTTGCCATGCTGCTGGCACTGAGTGGAACTGACGGTCTGAGCAGTCAAACCTGGTAGCACAGGACAACTGGTTGGAGCCTGCTCATCCCCACTGATGTCCCCTCCCTGGGGGGCACCCGCTGGGCACCCACCTGCCACTCTGCAGCTGGATGTGGAGGGTGGTGAAAGGCTCGGTGCGGATCAGGTAGTGCATGACCCCTGCTGCGTTTGAGTAGTGCGTGCCGTAGTGGAACTTGTCCACCGTGCCTGTGGGGTCCTCAAAGCTCTCGTACCTGGGGGCGAGGTGGAGGGGGGTCCACCAGGAGCCAGCCAAACACTCCCTGCACCCCCATCCCTCATTTGTGGGGTACTCACTTTTCCTTCACCTCCTGGGCATGCCGCTCATTGGCCACTCCAATGGGCTTGGACAGGTCCCGGAACACTGCCGGGTTGGTGAGGTCAAGGGTCTCTGAGACGTAATCCCGCAGGATCCAGGGGAACTGCAGGGGGTGGGAGGTGGGTGAGGCTGGAGGGGGGCATGGGATCACTGGGGGACAGTGGGGGGAGATGGGGCTCACCACAGGGTATTGGGAGAGGTCATTGTAGGTGCGCCCTGCGATTGTGTTCAGCTGCATGAGGTACTCGAAGTTGGAGATCTCCCGCAGGACCCATTTCTAGGGTGAAGCAAGGGTGTCCAAAATGGGTTGGCAGAGGCAGAAGATGGGGCAGACACTCCCACCCCATGGCTGTGCTGGTCCCATGGCCATTCCTAGTCCCAGACTGTCCCTGGTACTGTGGTCATCCCCATGCCATGACCATCTCTGGTCCGCCATCACTGATCCCACAGCCACTCCTATTCCATGGCCATCCCTGGTTCCAAAGCCATTCCCACTCTGTGCCCATCTCTGGTCCTACAGCCACTCCCATTCTGTGGCAATGCCCAGTCCCATGACCATTCCCCATCCTATGGTCATCCCTAGCCTATGGCCATCTCTAGTCCCATGGTCATCCCTGGTCCATGGGCATCCCGCCCTTTGCCAAGAAGAAGGAGAGAGATGGGGTGGAGGTGGGCAAGGCAGGGCTGGTACCTGTGTGAGCCCTGAGGCTTTCAGCAGCTCCTGGGGTGACCGGCTGCCAAAGTAGATCTGGCTGGGGGGACGCAGGCCAAGGATGCAGGAGTACACCTTGTTCCTCACCTGTGCGGATGGAGGGGAGGACATGGAGTGGCTGGAGCCCGGGCAGTGCTGAGGCCCCAGGAGGGGTTTGGGGCAGCAGGAAGGTTGCCACCACCTTTTTTCTGAAGTTGAGGAAGTAGTTGGCCTGGTCAATGAAGAAGAGCTCCAGTGCGGAGCGGCGCAGGTTGTAGCGGCGCAGGTGGACCTCCCGGAGGTGGGACAAGGGGCGCTTGAAGTCATAGCCGATCCCTGCCGAGACGTGAACACAGAGCCCCGTGGGTGCCACCATCCACCCAGACCCCCACTCCCGAGGCAGTGACTGGGGTCAGCATTGCCCTGGGAATGGGAGGAGCCCACCCCCCAAACAACCAGCACCCAGTGTGATGGGCTTCTGGGGTGATCGGATGGGTAAGGGGGGTCCTCACCCCGCCTTGCTGCAGGAACCCCCCAGTTAGCACATGCTGTTACCTCCCTCCGTCTCCTCCTTCTCGCTGCTGCCGTCATAGAAGTAGATGTGCTGGGTTGTCACCTCCAGGCGCCCGGGTATGACAGCCACCGTCGTGATGAGCTCGCAGTCCTCTGAGACCACCAGCTTCTCCCGCTGGTTCTGCTCCTTGGGCTCAGCCCTGGGTGACACCCAGGGGGGTGAGGAGACCCCACTGGTGACACTCCCAGTCTGGTTGAGCCAACACCATTGCAGGGAATGGGAACACTCACTGGCTGTCCAGGACAGGGAGGTCCTCCTCGGCCAGTTGGTCATCCTCCAGCTCGCTCACCTTGGCCTCCTTGGCCATGGCAAGCGGGAGGGACTCAGCAGGGTTGTGGAGGTGGTCAGCTCCTGCAATGAGGAGGGGGTCAGGAGGCCTCCCTCACAGCTGGGGGACAAGTCCTGTGAAGGACCCCATCACACCCCCCAGTCCCAACAGGGTCCATGACAGCTTCCAGCTCAACCCCACCATGTACAGCCAACGCTGGCACCCCCTTGCCTGTGGCATATGGGGACCTCTGGGTGCCCCACTCCCATCAGCCTCACCCAAGTTGTCCCGTAGGGCACTGGCCTCCAAGTGTTGGTCAAAATTCAGGTTGGGCACCAGTTTCAGCCTCATCCTGGAGTAGGTCTCGGCACTTGACAGCTTCCAGCGGACCTCCGGTGGGTTCCTGGGGGCAGGTAAAGGTGAAGCACCCCGGGGACGCCCAGCCATGGCACCCCTCTATGGGGACTCAGGTTGGGGCTCACCGGTCAGCCCAGGCAGAGCGGGGAGAGGTGAGGAGGCGACACAGGGACCGCCACTGCTTCAGCACGGTGCTGTGGTGGTTGCTGGCCTGCTTGAGCACGTTGGCATGTCGGATGTTTTCCACCTTGGAGCGCTTTGCCACTGGCTCCAGCACCAGCTCCTGCCAAGGGAGCAGGAGAGTGAAGTGACAGCAGAGCTGGGGCTTGGGGACATCCCCAAGGTAAGGAGCATGTCCATGGGGTGTTGTCCCCAAGGCAAGGAGGATATCCCCAGGATGATATACTTCGGGTAAAGAGCACACCCCTAGGATGATAGGCACATCCCTAGGATGATGGGCACATCTCTGGGATGATGTTCCTCGGATGAGAAGCACATCCCTATAAAAATGTCCCCAGGATGAGGAGCACTTCCTGAGGGCAGTGTCCCCAGGGTAGGGAACATGTCCCCATGATGAAGAGCACATCCCCAGGATCAATGTTTCCAGGCTGACGAGCATGTCCCTGGGGCAAGAATGTCTCTAGGATGACATCCCCAGACTGAGGAACACATCCCCAGGATGATGCCCCTGGGGTGAGGAGCATGTCCCCAGAACAATGTCCCTGGAATGAGGAGCGCATCCTGAGGACAATGTCCCCAGAGTGAGGAAGATCTCCCCACGATGACATCCCCAGGATGAAAAGCACGTCCCCAAAATGAATGCCCCTAGGGTGAGGAGCACATCCCTATGACCCCTGGGTGATGACCCTGGAGTAAGAAGCACACACCCAGGGTGAGTAGCACATGAAACAATGTCCCTGGGTTCACAAGCACGTCCCTGGGATGATACTCTCAGGATGAGGAGCACGTTCCAAGGACCATGTCCCCAGGGTGAGGAGGATGTCCCCAGGATGACATTCCTTGAGATGAGGAGCACAATCCCCAGGATTATTTATTCAGGGAGAAGAGCATGTTGCTAGGATGACAACCCCAGAGCAAGGAGCACATCTCCTGAATGACATCTTTGGGGTAAGAAGCATGTCCCCAGGATGAGAAGCACATTCCCAGGGTGATATCCCAAGGGAGAGGAACAGGCAATACCTGGAACATCTTGCCACTGGCTGCCTTCTCCTGCTCCCGCCGCTGTGAGCTGCTCATCATAGCATCATAGCAGGCATTCCAGAAATTGGACATGTGGTCGTGGCTCTTGGCAAAGGTGTCCATCTCAAACTGGGCCATGGTGGGCTGCACCTACCAATAGAACCGGGACAAGAGGGGAGGTGTTTGCAGGGCTGGGCACCCACCAACCATCCTCCAGGCTACAAGCATCCCTGCCCTGGAGGGCACCCCTGCAGGCTATCCCACTCTGGTGGTGACATGGGAACCCTGCCACAGCACAGACCCATCTCTAAGCCTGCGAGAGTATTCCTGCAATAGTGATGCCACCCCATGCCCCACGGGACCCACGTGCTTCTCGATGAAGCCTCTCCACTCCGGCGTGGTGCAGAAGAGCTGGAAGTCCTCATAGAAAGTGGGGCTGCCATTGGTGGGAGGCAGCGAGGGCAGGAAGAGCTGCAGCTGCAGGGTCTCATAGCACTGGTCCATCAGCGTACGGACGATGGGCACCAACCAGGAGAAGGTCTCTGACTTGGCCTCTAGTGAGCGCCGCAGTGGGGTCTCCAGCTTGCCCAGGAGGTAGCAAGCCTCATCCTTTCTGGGAGCCGAGGAGGTCTGCAGGAGGCTGTGCAGCTTCACATACGCCAGTGAGTGCAACTGGGGAGGACACGGCCATCAGATGGGGCCAGCTGCCCTGCATCAAGGGCTGGGGTCTCACCCCAAGACAGGGTGACCCACCTGGGGGTCTTGCAGCATGATGTAGCCCACGAGGATGCGTAGACCCGTCTGGGCCATCTCCTTGAGGTCAGAGGTGCCGTTGGCCAGGTGGTACCAGACGCCCAGTTTGTCCAGCAGACTGCTCACCCCCTCGTAGATCTGGGGGGGCACAGTGAGACCCACACCCGGCCACGCACCCCCCACCTCTCTGGCTGGGTGGGTGCAAAGCCACCAGGTCTGTCCCCGTCATGGGGGGGGCTTTGCTTGACATGGGTTTGGGTTATGGGTAGGGGTTAGGATTAGAGCATAGGGGTAGGTTAGAATCCCGACTCAAGGGCCTAATGACAAATCAGTTCGGGTCTAGCATCAGGGTTACATATAGGGTTTTAGGGGTTTATGGTAAGGGTGGAGGGATAGGGTTAAAGGTTACGACTGGGGTTAGAGGTAGGGTGTAGGACTGGGATTAGGGTTGAAGTTTACAGCAAGGATGTAAGGTTAAGGTGTAGGTTAGGATTTAGGAGGTATGGTTAGATTTGTAAATTATAAATTCATCTTACAGTTTAGGGTATAGGATTAAGATTTTGGTTGCCTGTAAGAGTGTAGGGTTAGGGTTAAGGGTGGAGATTTGGGTTAGGGCTAGGGTATAGAATTGGGGTTAGGGCCGAGATTTACAGCAAGGATATAGTCTTAAGGTTTAGGATTTGGATTCAGGAGGTATAGTTATGAGTTAGGTTTAGGGTTATAGATTAGAACATAGGGCTAAGGTTTTGAGTTTACAGTAAGGATGTAGAGGTTAGGGTTTAAGATCAGGTTTAGGCTTTATAGCAATAGTGTAAGATGAGCATTTACAGCAAGGGCTAGGGTTAGATTTACAGGTTAAGAGTTAGGGATGGGGTTTAGGGTTAGATTTTAGCACATAGGATTAGAGTATTAGATCTGGGTTTATGGTAAGGTTGAAGGAGTGGGGTTAAAGGTTAGAATTAGGGGTTAGGGCTAGGATATAGCATTGGGCTTCACAGCAAAGTTGCAGGGTTAGGGTTAAGGTTTAGAGTTAGTGTCAGGTTTATGGCAAGGGTGTAGGGCTAGGGCTAAGCTTTAGGGTTAGGGCTTGATTTACTGGTTATGGGTTAGGCTTGCGGTTTAGGATTATTTTCTAAGGTTAGGTTCAAGTGCTGCAGGTAGGGGCAGGGTTTAGGGTTAGGGCTAACATCAGCACTTAGGGGTTAGCATTAGGGTTCAGAGCTCGGGTTTGGGATAAGGAACCCCTGCTCGTGCCCATGCACCTTCTCACTCCACAGGGCCTGGTTGTTGTGTCCCTCGGAGAACAAGAAGTCCTGGAGCAGCCTTAGCAGCTTGAGGGCATTGTGGGTGAGACCGGGCAGGGTGGCTGGCCCTGACTCCTTCAGATCTGTCAGTGCTGACTCCAGCATCATCTCCAGCAGGCTGCGGAAGAGCAGGCAGCTCTGTAGGGTGGTCCTCCCTCGGCACGCACCCATCCACACCTGCACAGGACTCACCTGCGCTTGATCTCATCGGGAGGCCGCACCAGCTCGCACGCCGTCCCCAGCTTGGTGAGGACGGAGAAGACCTGCCCGCGCTCCCTCCATGCCACGTCATCCCAGCCCTCCACACCACGCCATGTCACCGAGAAGATGATGTTGGTCAAGAGGTTGCACAGCTCCTCCTCAGGTGTTTGCTGCCAACAGAGGAAGGGTGAGAGCTTCTGTTTCCAGCATAGCCCAGGGAGGTGGGCACGATGGTCTGGGGCTCACCTGGGGGTTGCTGGTGTTGGAAATGTTGTCACTGGGCAGCATGTCCTGGTAGCTGCTCTCATCCAGGACATTTGAGAGGCTGGAACTCTTGCGCGCTCGCATCCCTGGGAAGGGCTTGAAGCTCTCCAGGGGTGACGGTGTGCCAGGGCCGCTGGCAGGGGTCTGAGTGCCACTCTCAGCTGTGGCGATGGAGCTGGTGCTGGCCAGGTCGAGCCCCAGGTCAAATGGTGAGGTGGAGAAAGGCGAGAGCGGGTGGTAGACACCATCAAAGGGAGGACCATCACCAGGATTGGAGGATGAGCGGCTAGCCCGGTCGGAGGAGTCAAAAGACCTGAAGTTGTAGGAGTGGAAGGACTTAGTGCGGCCACTTGGGGAGATGGAGTGGTCAGAGAAGCCCTCAGAGAGCTCCTGGTCTGAGGCCTCATAGCCCAGAGGCAGGAAAACATCCAGCTCCTGCAGCTCAGCTGGTGGTGGGCTTGCCCCATCCTTGCCAGAAGGGTCTGAGAGGCGGAGGAGCTCCAGGCAGCCCCCATTGCTCCCATTGCTCAGGCTGTGCTGGCGGGACTCGTAGGACTCCTTGACATAGAGCTTGGTGAGTGTGTCCTGCCAGCCAGCCAGCCTCGCCAGCTGCTTCACCATGTCCTGCTGCGCGTAGATCAAGTGGAAAAGCTGCAAGAGAAAGAAAAGGGGGAGACCTGATGTTGTTGCCCCAGCTCCTGCTTGCCTCTTGGGGGTTGGCTCCTCCAAGGGACAGGATGCTTGGTCATGAGCACCTCAGATCCTCCATAACTATCACGGGGTGCTGAGGCTGCACCATCTCCACGCTGATACGTCCAGGTGCTGGCAACTCTGTGCACGAGGCGCTACCACCATCCCCATGGCCCCTGAGTTTGGGCATGGCTGAGGGGCCAGGAAACCCAGCCCCAGGATGACAACTCAGCCACAGCCCCTTGCGCTCCCTGCCCGGCTCACCTTGCGGCAGATGTCGAGGCGGACGGTCAGCTCAGCCCGGTGGGACAGGTAAACCACAGCCACTAGGTCCTTGTAGTTGGGAGGGTCTATGGACAAGGAGAGAGAGCACAGTGGTGGGACACCTCCTTCTGTCCCCAGAAGCACCAAAGGTCCCCAGTCCCAACAGTAGCTGAGCCTCGTGGGAAGCCACCATGATGACCCCATGGCATGTGTTTGGGATGGGTAGTCAGGGCTAGCCTGGTTTTAGTAGGGCACATAGTACCTGCCCCGAGGACCTGCTCCGAGAGGCAGCGGAAGAGCAGCATGGAGCCAGGGATGTCACTGAGGCAGGCGATGAGGCCATGGTACCCGATGTCCTTCAGCTTCAGGCGGCTTTTGCTGCGCTCAGGGACCTTCTCGTACTTCAGCATCTTGTAGAGGACCTGGTGAGACAGAGAAATGTGGCCACTGTACCACTGGCCACTGAGCAAGAGGTTGGCACTGGGGACCTTCCTTACCTTGAAAACCCTCTCTCGCACTTCATCAGAGAATTTCTTCTGCACTAGCAGTGAGAAGAGGACCTCCACATGGCCTGGCTCAAAGAGGAAGGCAAAGAGCTGCTCCTGGGCAGGTGAGCCCTTCAACAGACTGTGGATCACCTCCAGTGCCCCGCAGACCTGCAGGACATGGGGCTGATTGTCCACCGCTCTCCATGCAGCCCACTGGGACCTCAGCAGCTTCTCCCCACCTGCTGCCAAGTGTTGGGCCAGCTCACAGCACACTGAGGTGTTTAGGGACCAGGGTGGCTTGGTGCTGTACCTGCTGCTCATCCTGAGCCCCGGCCACATAGCTCAGCAAGCTCTGCATCTCCTCCCCAGAGAAGCTTCTGCAGAAGAAATCTTTCACCAGGCTGAAGAGGGATGTTTGCACTGTCTTGATGTCATCGGTGGCTGTGGTCTTCTCCCTGGAGGTGCTGATGGATGGACATACATGGGCATCATCTCTGGGGACGTACGCAACTGCCCCTTGTCACCCACTGCCAGCATGATCCCAAATCCCATCATGAAGTCCAAGATGCTTTGGGACAGCCCACTGTGGACATCCCTTCTAACCAATCCTGCCCACTGGGAAGTGTCCACCCCACACATTTGGGTCTCTGTGGGATGTGAGCACCCTCACTACTACTGGTGCGCAGAAACACATCGGGCTAGATAAGAAAAGGGCGTCAGCCTGCTGCAGGAGCCACCATGCTGCTCTCCATTGCTGCTGGAGAGATGCTGGGGGTGGATTTTGGGACTGGCTGAGCCCTGAAATCTCTGAGTGGAGCCTTGAGCATGGGGCACGGCCATGGGGAGTGGAGGGTCCTGCACCCACCACCATGCTCCCACACTGAGAAAGGTGCTTGCAGGGGGAATATTACCCCCAAAATGGTGTCTACCCCCCGCTATAGCTCCAAGGGGTGAAGCCCACCACCACAACAGCATATGGAGGTCCTGACTACAAGCAGCAGCTCACCCATAGTATGTTCGGATGGAGTCAAGGATGTACTGCACCCCATACTTCTTGCGGATGCGCTGCTTGTAGTCCTTGACAACACTGGCCAGATACTGGATGTGACCTGCAGGGGGAAGCTGTGAGTAGCCATGGAGGCCAGTTGGGATGGAGAACACCCCAAGCACCCCCGGTTCCCACCTAAGCGGACGGCGAAGTCGCTGTTGCTCCAGATGCGGAAGTCGAAGAGGAGATGCTGGTAGAGGAGGTGCAGCAGGAGCCCGCTGCCCTCGGAGGCCACCTGCTCCATGAGGATCTGTGAGGCCATCAGTGTGCTCATGTCCAGCAGTGGGCTGGAGACCTGCCATGGGTGAGAGGTGAGGCTTGCAGCCCCGGCATCCCCTTTGGGGAATGGTACTGGGGACAACGGGATGGAGCCCTCAGTAGCCCACCACACCTTCTGCAGCAGTGCCCCAATGATGGCCGGCCCGTGGCACTGCACCAGGCTCTCCTGGTTCACGGGGTGGTTCTGGATGAAGTTTTTCACCAGCAGCAGGAACGCGGCCACAGTGTTCCTCTCCAGCCTGCTCTCTGCAAGGCACAGGGCAGAGCCCCACCAGTAGCTGTGAGCCCTGTGCCCACGCAAACACCATTCTACAGCGCTGCCTGTATCTGCCTGGGAAGAGCATCCTGGAGACCCCCACCATTAATGTTTCTCTGCAAACTTTTCAGCCTGTTCTCTCTTTTCCCCCACATTTATGCAAGTGGGAACCTCTATTGTTCTGAGCTTGGAAATAAGCTCGGGGTACTGGGAGAGAGCACATTTCACCTATGCAGAAGGCTCTGGCATGAACCCAGTTCTACAGACATCAGAGACTCTACGCAAAGGCAAACTGGAGGTAAGGAAGGTGAAGTCACCCTCATCTTCCCAGAACTGCTTGTTTATGACTAATTGGGGCATAGCAACATTAAAAGATGTCAACACTTTCTCCATTACCCATCATTCTTGGTTGCCTCTAGCAAGACCTAAGACACCAGCTTAGTCCAGGCAGCACTTACATAGCAGCAGGGTTACCCCCAGCCACCTGAGCAGGACAGTTCCTGTTCCACATCCCCCAAGGTCCTCACCTGAGGACTTGCCCAGTGGGATAAGCATGCCCTGGGCATTCCTGGAGGACGTCAGCTCTGGCCCCACCAGGTCACTGGTCTCCTGCTCATCCTCTGGCTCTTCCCTCTTGGACACCACTTGCTCGAGCAGGGGCAGCAGCACACCCATCCCACCGACACAGTTGACCACATCCTGCCAGAGGGAGGTGAGAGGCTTTGCTGGGTGCTGTGCGGTGATGGCAGCGTAGAACAGGAGGTTACATGTGCAGCTGGGGTCCATCCTGCCTGCTCACAGGCTCAGCCCAAGCCGAGGAGAGCCAGGCCCTGTGGCTAGCAAAGATCATGGTGTGCCCAGACCCATCCTACAGCACAAACCTGAAACAGGTCCCCAAAAAGCACCTGCTCCCTGGCACCACCAATGGTGCCCAGCCTGAGGGTCTATGGGGCAGGCAGATCCTTAGGGGACCTATGGTCATGCAGGTCCTTGGTGGACTCAATACCATGTGGCAGAGTCCCTGTAGAGTCCAGGGGAACCACTATGGCTAGCCAAGACCCTGCGGAGGTCCTGCCCTGGCCTTCTACCTGAGAAGGGACCCAATTGCCTCCATGCCATAGGGTTGATGAGCCAGGATGTGCCACCCTTACCCAACATACCTTGACGTCCCAGTTGACCACCTTGTGCCCTGTCAGCCTTCCATCCAGGACATGGCTTGGAGAGAGGTCCAGGCAGATGTTGTTCCTGCAGGCCTAGAAGAGAGCACCATAAGAGCATCCTCATGCTCCTGGAGATGTCACTTATGGCTAAGGGTGTGCCTACACTGTCCCCATCACCAAAGGGGTTGCTCTCCTCACCTGTGGGGTGTAGTACAGCAAGAGCTTGCTGCTGAGCTCCGCCAAGTCACCTTCCAGTGTAAATGGTGATGTGACGTTTGGTCCTGAGGGAAGAGGATTGGGATGAGCTGGGGCATGGTGGAGAAGACCCTGCTGGGCACCAGCACCACACTTCCCCCAGTCCCATCCTGACATACCTGTGCAGAAGAGTGTCTTGACCTGGGCTTGCTGCAGAGCCTCACAGAAGATAGCCACGGAGCCGAGGTGACCCTCCAGGGAGGTGGGGCTGCCCCACTCAGTGTCCTGGCTCCCGGCTGCTGTGGTGGCCACCACCCCCTCGGTGGGAGGCTGAGTAGGGGTCCAAGCATGTGGTCCCAGTGCGGCGGGGACAGACTGGGAGCGGCCGAGTGCAGGGTGCTGGGGGAAGACTAGCTCCGGCCCATGGGAAGCTGGTGGGTGGTTTGCGGTGGTGGCAGTGGTGGTGGTGGTCCGGTGTCCCGCAGAGCCAATGCAGCAGGAGGTGAAGGACTGGAAGGGAGATGAGCTGTGCTCAAACCCCAGCTCCATGCCATGGGGAGCCGTCTGTCTGGGTGTTGCGGGGTCTCCTACCTCATGGAGGGAAGGAAAGCGGAGCTGTGCTGTTTTCTGCAGGTGCCCATCGGCATAGATGCTGACAATGTTCTGGCCAAAGGGCCGGCGTCCAGCAACGTGGACAATGTCAACACAGTGCTGGGTGGACAAGGAGGGGCATCAGGCATCCTGGGGTCCTTGTTGCCCCATTAATGGGGATGGGGATGAAGACAGGGACAGGGATTGGGGTGATGCTCACCCAAGCCGAGTCATTGAAGGCGAACTCTGGCAATGCCACTGTCATGTAGTCTTTCTTGGTGCAGACAGCCACCACCAACACGCCGCCGGCGGTGAAGAATGCCTCAAAGCCTGTCCCGCCAGCTGTGAAGAAGCTGGTAGGGAAGGAGCATGATGAGGATAGTGGCACTGCCCCTCCTCGTCCTCACCTTAGTTGCCCTGGTCTCTCCATTGAGCATCACCTGTAGAGCTGCCTCCTCTTTGGCCTCATGGGTGGCTCGGGCTCCTCCTCACTCAGGCACAACCAGGCGTGGAAGGCGAAGGCACTGCCAGGCCACTTCTGGATGGTAGGCACCATGATCCCCGCCATGCCGGGTGTCAGGTCGAAGCACTGCAGTGCCCGGGGAGGTCCCTCGACCCGTGCCATCCCTGAGAGCGCCCGGATGACGGGCTCCACGTAGGGATGCGGTCCTTGACCTGGCTCACGCCGCAGCAGGCGCAGCAGCTGCCGCAGCTCTCCGGGGCGAATGGAGAGGCTGCCCAATGCCCGCAGCAGCTCCAGCAAGTTTTCAGAGCAGGCAGTGGGCAGCGCTGGCTCGGTGGCCAGGGCAGCCAGCAGGCAGCCCACCATGCCCGCCTTGACACAGGTGAGGCGACTGGGCAGGGAGGCTTCGCAGAGCCGCCGCAGCCAGCCCGACAGGAAGATCTGCAGCTCCCGGCACACCAGAGCCGGCAGCCAGGCCAGCAGGATGAGCAGGGGCTGCTCGTTGCGGATGGGGCGCACGGGGAAGGAGCTGTGGTCGCCCTCCACTGCCTGCCAAAACACAAGAGTCGGTTGGTACAGCCCTGACCTTGTGGAGAGGGATGGATCCTCCCCCCGGCTGCTCTGGGCTGGCAGCAGAGACCTGGTGCATCAAGCCCCTTGGGGACTCCTGTGCATCAAATGTATCAGAGACCCTCATGCATCAAAAGTCTTGGAGAACCCCTTTCATCAAGCATCTTGGAGAGACTCATGCGTCAGGAGTTTTGGAGACCCATGCACCAAGGGTCTTGGAGACTGTCATGCATCAGAGACCACTGTGCATCAAGCACTTTGGAACCCCCCATGCATCAAGCACTTTGGAGACCTTGCACATCCAGCAGTACCGGAGCAAGCAGTAGTACAACAGAAAGGGCTCAAAAGTACACTAAAGTGAGCATAACTTCAAGCTAAAGATGGCCCCAAGACCCTTCAGGAGGAAGCTCATTGGAAACTAGCAGGGTGGAGAGGACTGGAGGGCAAGGAATGGGGCTGTTGGGGGCCAAGATCTGCCACAAACCACAAGCGCCGAGGGCTTTGTTCAGCGTGAAGAAGTGGGATACTCACCATGTTGAGGAGCTCCTGAAGCAGGTGTTGGGTGGGCTGACCTTGGCTCCTCAGTACCTCGTAGAGGTGGGCATAGCCGATGCGCTCCTTGAACACTTCCTGCAAGCACACAGGCACGTAGGACCCCTTGCTGAACCCCACCACAGGCTGCTTTCACCCCAGCCCACCTAACAAAGTGAAAATGCCCAAACCCATCCGCTTTTGGGGTGTCCTCCCTGCCTCTGGTCCGCTGCCCACCTTGGCCGAGGGAGAGTTGCTCATGATGGCGGTGAGCACCCCAACAGCATGGACTGCGATGGCATCGGAGTTGCCGTTGGAGACCTACAGGGACACGGGGGTGGTAAGTCTGCTGAGCCATGGGATTGACGGGACACCATACCTGGAGGTTTGGTTATGGGGTGGCCTCACATGATACCTGCTGGAGCCCATTCCTGTCTGGTGGCTGTGTGGGGACCTTGTCCTGGGTTTCATTTGCCGCCCGTGAGCTGCCGAGGTAGAGCTGTGGGACACGAAGTGGGTGTCAGCTCCAGGGAACAGCACCCGGTAAGGGGTGGGGCAAAGAGGGAAGGGGGTTATGGAGGGTCCCCACCCCACGGTTGCCACTGCAGCACAGTCACCCTGTCCCAGCATCGTTTAGAAGCAAGAAGGGTGAGGATGGAGATGAGCATTCCCAATCCTAGTGTCACCAAGTGGGAACGCTGGTACCTTGCTGTTTTGGAGGAGCCGAATGATGTGCTCGAAGCAGTTGTTGCTGAGAAAGACAGCCTGGAGGACTGGTCGGTCCTCACAGTGCAGCATGGCTGGGATGGCATCTACAGTGAAGTTAGGATGGCTCAGCACCCATCCCATGTCCCCGTCCCCATCCCTATCCCCAGCCACCTACCCAGCATGAGCACGCGGAGAGCGATGAGGCCACCGGCTGCCTCCGGCGCCAATGAAGCGACAGGCAGGTCTGAATTGAGCACCCTGAAGTAACCATCCAGGAGGACACGCAAGGGCACAGGGCCGGCGCCAGGACTGCTGCCATGCAGCACGTGGACCACGGCCACCACGCTGCGCAACGCCAGCTCCAGCAACCCGGGGATGGGGGGGGGTCCCCCACCTGCCCGCTGCAGCACCCCCAGCAGTACCTCCACCGCCGACGGCGTGATGGCCCGCAGCGCGTTGGGCTGTCAGGATGATGGGGGGAGAGGGGCTTTTATGGTGCCTATTGCAATATAAACCCCCTTTTTAAAGCTATTAATGCTCATCTCAACATCTCCAGCGCTGCAGGCTTTACCCATCTCACTGCACCCTGCTCCTGGGTGTGTGCAAATGAATTTAAAGTGACTTTCGGAGCTATTAATTAAATCCTGATTTTTAAGTACTGGGTTAATTACAACCTATTTCTGCTCAAATTTATTCAGACAAGAAGTTCTCATCTGCCACCCCATCGGTGATGAACCAGCAGCTTCAACTCAAACCCCACTTTCATTTATTTGCTTTAAAGGTAAACCCACTGAATTTAGGGCTGGGATTTTGAATAACGGTTTTTAAAGGCTTTTGAAAATGAAGCGGTTTAATCCCAGTGTTTATCTTGCTTAGAATAAACAAAACTTTGGGGCTTATCACTTGGATGATTATCCCAAGTCCTCCCCATCTGCTTCCCAGTGCTACCTTGGATCCGGAGAGGATGGCCCCCAAAAGATGGATAAGCCGGAGCTGGAGTGTTTCAGGGAGCTGCTCTCCAACTTGGAAACTCTCTGTGAGGATGAGAAGGGAAATATTTACTTCAGAGAGTAAGCAGCCAAAAATCCCCCAAAATAGGGAAAAAAATCCCTTTTCTATCCAAATCCACCCCAAAAGTCAGCCCATGTGGGTGCTGGACGCTGTTGATGAGGATGCTCAAGTGTTCTGCAGCTCTGGTTGCACCAGGGAAGGTTATTTTGTCCTAATAAATATGAGGGGTTTTGTTCAAAAACAGGGTTCAGTTTGGGGATTTCCAGGCAGTTGGGTGTCTTGGGAGTTTTAGGTGTTTTTTTGCAATGCCTTTGCCCCAGGCGTTTTTTTTAGGGGGGGCTTCCCCAGGAAAAAGTCCCTTTTGCATTAATTTTTGCAGTCTCCTCAGGTTGTTGAGGACTTAATCCCTGCTTCAGGATCCTATATATGCCTCCTGGGATTCTGGGGTGCAGATATAGGCTCCTATGTTTGCCCTTCAATGGTGGAACCACAGAATGGTTAGAGTTGGAAAAGACCTTAAGATCACCCAGTTCTAACCCAATCATATAATAGTCCTGGGGTCAGATATAGGCTCCTGAATCACATCCTGATCCTGGGGCAAATATAGGATCCTATACTTGACCTTCCCTACAAGCACATACAGGGTCCCAGAGCAGGTATAGGATTCTATATTTGTCCTTGAATCAATACTGATCCAGGGGCATGTATAAAATGTTGGATCCTACATTTGCAGGGAGAGGTAGAGGATGCCCTGGGGCAAGTATAAGCTCCTACATTTGCACGGGCAGGTATAGAATAATCAGGGTCAGGTATAGAATCCTCTATTTGCCCTCGAATCACATACCTACCTCTGAATATTATATGCCCCCATGGACCCTATGTGTGCTCCTGGATCCCATTCCATGCACAGTATGCCCCTGGATGCTCTGTACACCCACGGATCCCAACACTGACCCTCTATGTGCCTCCAGATCCCATTGCTGGAGCATGCAAGCCCAGCTGCAGTGGGTGATAGTGGGGGTAGGACCCCCTTTTACCTTGGAAGAAGGTGCCAAACTCAGGGGGCAAAGGGGCCGGGGCAAACTTGTATTTACTCTTCTCCTTCGCACTGATGATTTCCCTGGAAAGAGAGGTGTGAGGTGTGGGGGAAAAATGAGGAGGGGGATTTTGGGGTGGACGGGGGGGGGCATCCCCACTCACCCTCTCAGTTGCCGCCTCCAAGTCTGGTAGGGGTCGAAGAAGCACTCGCAGAGATGCAGGGCATAGAGCATCCCGTTCTCCAGCTGCATCCTGCTCTGCTCATCCTCCTGGATAGTCTTCAGCTGTCAGAAAAACAGAGCAGAATTAAACCTTCCCCCCAGAAACCCCTCCTCTGGCTGAGTCCCCCCCAGAACTAGGGCAGGGGTTCTCCCTGTGTCGTTCTCCTGTCTCCCTGTGTCACCTTGATTGCACAGACCCGCAGCAGCTTCAGCACCTCCGGGATGAAACCAGGAGTTTTGTCCGCTTGGATGTTTTCCAGGTTCCTGCAAAAGGTCGGGGGGTAGGAGGTGGGATTTAACACATTGAGAGGTTCATGCATTGGGGTCACCTTATGTCAGCTGGACAGAGGCGGCAGAGCCAAGGAGAGCGGGATGCACTTTGGGAGGGGGATAAATACTACGTTTTGGGGTGATGGGAGGTACTTCAGATGGGGAGTGATGCACTTAGGTGTGGATGATGCTCTTTGTGTGGGTGGGAATGATGCTCTTTTTGGGGGGGATGCTACATTCTGGGGGGAGTATGCAGTTTGGAGCAGGATGCTACACTTCAGTGGGGGGGTGGTGTGTTTTGCAAGGATGCTGATGCATATCCAGGAAGGCACTGTAGTGGTCCATGGCAGTCTAGGACCAGAGTGACACCAGTTTGATCCCTTCAGGAAAGACTTGGGGCAGCCCAGACCCCAGAGATACGGGGCTCCCCTCCATGTCCCCCCAGCACCTGGGGCTCATCCTGCAGTGCTGGAGGACTGAAACCAGGAATATCTGTGTGTGTGGTGGGGACAGAGGCAAGCCGGTCCCCCACCAGGGGTGTCGATGGAGGGGTGTCACCCACCTGCAGATGATGATGAAGAACTTGAGGAGGAGCAGTGCCTGCCCCAGGCTGGCCCCGGCACCCTCCTCCCGTGGGACCTGGGCCACGCACTGCCCCAGCCGCTGGCTCAGCACCTGCAGCACCTCCCGCGGCAGCACTGGGATCTCCGACACTGACTCCTCTGGCCTGTGACAGGGACAACCCAGGGTGGCAGGATGTGACCCCACAGCCCCCTCCACCATCAACCCCCCCCAGAAGCCTCAGACCGGATGGCTGAAAACCACTGGGAGTGGACGAGCTGCCGCCACGGCAACCCCCAATTTAGCTGTGGATGTCACCTCCTCCCCCCCATCGCAGGGTGTCACCCAAGGGTGCTGGGGTGGTCTCACCTCCGCGGCTCCAGCGACGGCAGGGCAATGATCTTCTCGAAGTTCATGACAAACACTTCCAGCCACTGCTGCAGGTATGAGAGGTCCTTCTGCAAGGGTGGGGAGCCACTGGCCAATCAGATCCCACAGTGACCACTGCCACCGGAGGTATCAGCCAATCAGCAGCTAGAGTGGTCAAGCCCCAACTTGGTCATTTCAGCCAATGGGCAATCAGAAAAGTACAACCTGTAGAGCTGCTGACCAATCAGCACTCAAAGCAGTACAACCTGTGGACTTGCTGACCAATCAGCACAACCTGTTAAGCTCCTGATCAATCAACACAAAGACCACCTGCCCCATAGACAACGACCGGCCAATCAGCAGTATGAACCGCCGGCCTTTAAAGACCACTGCTAGCCAATGACCTGCACAGAACACCTCATCCCTGGGACCTGCTGACCAATCAGCACTCAGAACACCTGCCCCTACAGACAGCTGCCAGCCAATCAGGTGGCAGAGCCAGGCACAGGCAGCCAGCACTGCCTGACACAACAACAGCCAGCCCGGTGGTTGTGCAATGGCCTGATTCACCCCGGCTGTCACCGCACCCCGGGGCCGGGCACCTCCCACACAGTGCCCACGGGGGTCACCCATGGCCCTGAGCACCCCAGTGCAGCACCCTGGGATCAACCATAGCCCTGAGCACCCCAATGCAGCCCCTTGGGGGTCACCCAAAGCCCTCAGCACTGCAATGTAGACCCTTGGGGTCACCCATGTGCGCCAACACAGCACCTTAGAGTCACCCATTGCCCAGAGTACCGCAGTATAGCCTCTCGTGGTGACCCAGGTTCCAGAGAACCCCAACACAGCCCCTTGGGGCCACCCATGTCCCTGAGCACCTCAGTAAAGAACTTTGGGGTGACCCATGCAGCCCAGTGCAGCCCCTTGGGGTCACCCATGTCCCCAAGCACCCCCATGGAGCACCTTGGGGTGACCCACGTCCCCATGCACCCCCATGCAGCACCCTCAGCTGTCCTCAGCCCAGGCAGGGACTGTCCCTGCCTGGGGACATCCTGGTCCCCACAGAGACTCGCCTCCCCATCCCCAACTCCCCCATGACATGGGCAGCCCCATCACTCCTTCAGGTACTGTCGGCACCTCCGCAACGTGGGGGTCCCCAAGGAGACCTCATGATCCTCTCAGCAGCATCCCCCCACAACCCAGCCCCCCCATTGTCTCATTCGTTCAACCCTATGTCACCCATTTCCTCCCAGACTCCCCCATTTACCACTGGGTACCGCTGAGCTGCAAGCACCCAGTGGGGTGAGCTGGGTGTGGGGTGTCCCCCCACCTACCCCCCAACCAGACCCTGTTACCTGGCCACCATGGCCATCCATGATCCTGGGTGAGCTGCGTCGGTGCAGCCGCACCAGGACGGGGGATGCAGCTATTCTACACGTTCCCCCCTCCCTTTCTCAGCACCGCCTCGCTTTGCTCTTGTGCAAAGCACCCAAAAACACA
The DNA here is from genome assembly GCF_034315485.1 of Pezoporus occidentalis. Lineage (NCBI taxonomy): Eukaryota > Metazoa > Chordata > Aves > Psittaciformes > Psittacidae > Pezoporus > Pezoporus occidentalis. The sequence goes on from NW_026916181.1 coordinate 592,070, forward strand.
ACAAACCCCACAGGATCAGGAAATGCCAAGTCACCCGCCGCCCCAACGGCGCTTCCTCCCACCGCGGCTGGCTGCCTGGCACTTGTTTGGGGTACCAACAGTTGCCCCCAACCCCATGCACCCAACGGCAGCACTGGGATATGCCAGGGATGCAGCCAAGGACATGGTAGTGACCATAGTGCACACGAGATGATGGGTACCACTGCTGGAGCTGGCATATGGCATGGGCACGAAGCTCCATCCCGGTGGGTCGCAAACACCATGGATAACCAGATCGTGCAAAAACCACAAGCCAAATCCTGCCTGTGTCCCCCCCACTCCCATCAGTGCAACCAAAGCTGGGCTGTCCTGACTTTGCCAGTTCTCAGCATCCCTCCTCCCCAGTATCCCCCCCTTGCACCCATCTGGAGCCAGCATCCTATCCCATCTCGGCGCAGTGCTCACCAGGACCCTGCCAGTGGCTGCCTCCGCTGCCAGTGCCTGTCCCAGCCGGTTGCCGGCTGGCAGAGCCTGTTGGGTGGCTTCTAGGCTCGGCTGGCGCGGTGCTGCCTGGGAATGTCATGCCGGCACCTCCATCCCTTGCCAGCACTGCTGCCGGCAGCTCCGGACTCCTGCCCAGTAGTGACAGTGGCAAAGCCACCAGGTTGTCATCTCCCTGCCATCAAGTCCCATGGGGGGGCATCGGGGGTCCTGGTGGTGGGACCCCACTGGGGTTCCTGCCATCCCCTTTGGATGGTGTAGGACAACACAGCCAGCACCATCCTTGCTGTGGCACGGCCACCTCACACGACATCCCTGGGGATACCCCTGTCCCCTGCCAGCAGCAGTGGCGCCGTGACATGAGCTCTGCCCTATTTTAAAGCCATGAGAGATAACAGCCGCACTCCCAGTGTACAGCCCTTCTCTAATCCCACCAGCTGGGGAGGGCTGCGATGATGGGGAATGCTGCCCTCGAGGTGACACTCAGACCAGTGTCACCACCAGCTGCATTCAAACCTCAAAATAAACCCAGCAGTGAGACAGGGAGAGGTTGATGTGGGACAGGGACATGGCCCAGCAGCCTTGTCCTCACCTGGTGCTTGGGCACATCACCACGGGGAAGGCCAGGGCAGCTTTGCACAGGACCCGGCTGGGGAGGTGACACCGAGGTCTCACCTCAGCCTTGGTTCCTCTTGTGTGGCTCTGACTGTGCACACCCTGACAATGCGGCATGCTTGCTATGCAAGGGTGTCCCCATAAGGCCATGCACACCCCAACGGTGTGGCACATGTCCCTGTATGACCATGCGCCCCCAAGAGCATGCCACGTATGTTCATGCAAACCCTGACAGCATGACACATGTCCCCACAGGACCATGCACACCCAGCAGTGTGCCGTGTGTCCCCCGTACAACCATGCACACTCTGATGCTGTGGCATGTCTCCTCATGCGACCATGCACACCCAAACAGCATGGCACATGTCCCTGTATAACCACACACACTCTGACAGCATGATGTGTCCCCTGTACAACCATGCAGATTGTGATGGCATGGCAAGCATCCCCATATGACCATGCACACATGATGGCATGGCATGAGTCCCTGTATGACCACACAGCCCCCAACAGTGCAGCACCCATCCCTGTGCAATTGTGAACACCCAACAGTGTGGCATGTGTCCCTGTATGACCACAGGCACCGAAGGATATGTCACTCATCCCTGTACAAGCATGCACACCTGAAGGCACGTCCCTATACAACCATGCACACACCAACAGCGCAGCGTCTGTCCCTGGGCAAGTATGAACACCCCAAAAGCATGTCCCATACCCCCGTACCACCACACACACCTGAAGGCATAGCACATATCCCCCATGTACATCCATGTCCCTGTATGACCATGGTCAGACAAGGACATACCACCCACCCCTATACAACCCCTCACACCCGAACAGCACAACAACTGAACCTGGGTGAGCATGAACATGCCAATGGCATGGCATCTGCCCACATGTAACCACGTACACACACCCTGACAGTGTGGCATGGCACATGTCTGTCCCTGCACCACCACATGCACCTGAGAGTGTGGTTGGTGCCTGTCCCTTGGTGAGTGTGAACACTCCAAAGTGGCACGTGCCCCTTGTACAAGCCCCCCAGGGGTCCTGGGGGGACATGGTGGTGCCAGGGGAGGAGATGGACACAACCGCTGTCCCTGTCCCCAGGTGGGACCAGGGTCCCCATCCCTCTTGGAAGCCCCCTGCCATGTGCTGGGAACACGGCAGGGTTCTGGGGAAGAAATAATACCCTTCACCCCAATCTCCCTGAGATGGACACCCCAGCCCATGGCATAGGAGCTGGAGGAGACACAGGGGGGGTGTGTGATCCTTTCCTCCAGGTTCCCCCCCCAGTACCCTTCCCCAAACCTGGACGCATGGATACTTAAGGAGAAAACAAAGCATAAGGGGCTTTGGAGGTGGATACGGAGGGTCCCCCACGCTGCCGGTCAGAACCCCCCATTCTCCAGGACCCCTGCCTGTGGGACCTGCCCCAGCAGAGAGAAATAGGATGGGGAGGACAGGACAGAGCAGGCGGTGGTGCCGAGGGGCTCCCCCCGTACAGGGACCCCCCCTTTCCCCCCTGCTGCTGCTCCAATGTCACCGCGGCCGCACCTGCTGCTGGGCAAGGGTGCGGGGACCCGGAAGGGGAAAGGACCCCCCCAAACCCACCCGGCCGGGTGTAAGGGGATGTGTGGACCCCCCAAATCCCCCCGTGATTGATGGGATGCGGTGGCGGAGTCCCGGATCTCGGAACTCGGGGTACGGGTGTGCCACGGGGGGGTGTCACTCCGGGATATGGCAACGGCGATCCGGGGGGGGACGGGGGCCTGACGGACACGCGGTCGCGGCCCTAAGGATGCGGCAGTCGGGTGCAGGATGGAGGTTACAGTGACCCCCAAATGGGGAGAATGGGGTGGGGGGATCACGGGATGCCGCAATGGGGGGTACGGAGGGAACGTGGTGCCCCCCCAAGTCAGGGGTGATACAGGGAGGAGGTGCCGGCACGGGGGGTGCAGACAGGGTTTAGCTTTCCCCTTTCCCCTATGGAAGGGGGGATGCAGGCAGCGGGGTGATGGGGGTTAAAAGAGGTGCTGCCCCCCCAACCCCCCCCCCCCGAGGTGGGGAAAAGAACTGGGGTGTGCCTGGGGTCCTCCGGTGCCGACCTCACCTTGGCGAAGTAGAGCATCCAAAGCTCGTAGAGCCGCTCCCGGGAAGCCATGCCGGGCCGGCACGGCTCGGTACGGCACGGCACGGGCAGCTCCGCCCCCCCCACCATCGACGGGCCCTCCCCCAGGTACGGGGGGCGGTGACAAGGCCCCCCCCAGGTACCTGATGCTGGGAGGGTTACCCTTTCGCACCCCTCCTTTTACCTTCTCCCTCCCGAAGGTAAAAGGGGGGACGGGAAATGTAAAATACCCCTTTCCAATAATCATGCCCTCCAATCAACCCAATTGAGCCTTGCGCGCCCTAGGAGAGAGGGGGAATAAGCGTAGCAAGGTCACAAGAGGGTGATTTGGGACTATTTTGCCTTTTATTTGTTAAATCCCATTTATCTTTAATGCTTTTATGTGACACCCCCCCCCCGTTGCGCCCCACAGCCGAGGCTCGGCGATCGACGCGCTCGGCGCTCGGTAGGTGGGATGCGCTCGGCGCTCGATGGGCGCATGCGCGCTGCGGGTTGTACGGAGCATAAGGTGAAGGGGAAAGATGGCGGCGCCCGGCGGTGGTGTGGAGGCGGAGGAGGATGCGGCGGACCTGGTCTTCGGGAGGCTGGAGGAGGAAGCGCGGCGGCGGCAGGAGAGGCTGCGGGCTCTGAGGCAGCGCACGCTGCAGGTCGGCGAGGGGGTGGCGGTGAGAGGTTTGTGGGGTGGGAAGGTCTGAAGTGGGCCTCTGTGTGTGTGTGTGGTCTGAGGTGCGCTTGGTGGTTTGAGGGAGGGGGAGAAGGGATGTGGGGTTCAGAGGATCTCCAGTGGGTCTGTAGTTGTTTGTGATGTGGGGGGCGGAGGGTGTGGAGACTAAGTTTAGAGGTGTGAGGAAGATTGGGCAGGGACAGGAGCATCTGAGGGTAGGTGGGTGGTTCAGGGGTGCTGAGGGGTCTGGAGCCCCCAGGCTGGGCATAACGAGGGGTTCAGGTTATGGAGCACTGGGGGTTTATGGGGCCAAGGGGGAAGGATGGCTGGTGTCTGGTGGGATGTGTGAGGAAGCAATGGGGAGCAGGCTGTGGGGCAGAGAGAGGAGGAGGGGAGAGTAGTGAGCTAGAGGGGGTCCCCTGCTGTGGGGAAGGGGATGTGGGGTGAGAGGAGTGCCAGAAAAAGCAGGGTGTGAGTGCTGGAGGAGGGGGCTTGGGATTTATGTGATGATCCTGACGCTCCTTGGTCTTGTCTTGGGGGTTTGTGTGGGCTCTGTATGACCCTGTATGGCCTGTCCTCGGGCTTCCTCTGGCTTTGCCTGAGTTATGCCTTTGCCATCCCTGGCCTTTGCTAACCCCTTCTCCCATTGTGTGGTTAAGCCACTTGATTTTTCCACGCTATCTCCCCAGTTCACTATGTTTGCATCACATCTGGCATCCAGGCCACAACCTCGGTTTGGTAGTGAGGATGAAAAGAGCTTCACCCCAGGGTTAACTAGTAACATGTTACATTTCTCTGGTGTTTTCTGGGCCTTCAATTTCTCATCCATAAGATGCTGAGACCTCATTGCCTGTAGTGCAGGCCTGAGGATACTGAGGAACTGGCTGTGTTGCCAAAGCCAGGGTCCATAAATGGTGATTTTCTTCTTGGATGTGTGTGCTGTGAATGGTGCGGCAGGCTCCTTGCTCAGCCCTGGGGGAATTCGCTGTGGTTATTGTAAACCTTGTGTTGCGGAAGGTGCTGCTGACGGCAGAATATCTGGGATCGGTTGTTGAATTTATCTGAAAAGTTTTGCAATTGCTTGGATTCTCACCCAAAATACTGTGGTTGTTTTCCCTGGTGTCCTTGTTGCCTCTGCAGATGCTGAGCTCAGAACATTAAAATGGAATTTTTATTTTATTTTTTTCAATTGGGGATGGAGTAAACTTGACAAACTTGGACATTAATATCTTGGCAGTGTCTGCTGAGGAAGGTGGCCATGCTCCAGTGTGTCTCTGCACATCCTGGCATTGCTTGGTTCTCCTCTTGGGCTAGTAGGGCGGCGCTAGCTCTGCTCCTCTTCCACCATGATATCTGGAATTTGTTGATCGAGTTTAGTATGGTCTACTAGTGTGGGAAGGTGTTCATTCCCTCCACTGAGGGACCTTCTCCTGGGGCCACTAAAGGGAGCCGTTTGGTGAGCAGGCCAAGTGTGTTCTGCTGTGCTTCTTCTCTTGAGATGTACGTTATAATCAGGGAACTGAGCTTTATGAAGCGGGAGAGTGGGATACAGCCCCGTGATGACTCTTACTGGGAAGAAAAAAACATGGAAAAGAAAAGCTTCTCCTAAAAGAAAAGCTCTTCCCTTTATTTTCTGTCCCATCTAGCAAATTGAGAAGGGGTGAGATGTTGTGGAGGGACTCATGCATGGAGTGCTGTTCTCGTCTGCGTTATTGCTGCAGGGTTTTTTTTCTTAATTTGGGGTGAGATTTTCTGACATGGTCCCTGTGAAAGCTAATGCTTCTGTTGTTTAACACAAATAGCATCTCACACACAGTACCAGTGAGCTGCGCCTTTGAGGGTAAAGCTCCCGGTAGACCTGTCCTGGTAAGTTTGTTGAAGCCTCTCTAGATCCATTTTTACTCTTGGCTTTTGCAGCTTCCTGAGACAGAGTTCCACCATTTAATGACAAAACTACTTCCTTTGGTTTAAAACCCATTAAATGAAAGTTGCCTTGGGTGCTCTCTCACACAGCCCTTGTGAGAAATAAAATAATCACTCCATGTTCTTGTTTATGAGTTTATAGCATGCTTGGTCTCCCTTTCAGATCCAGGCTGTGGTCTGTGAAGTCTGTCTTTGTACACAAATCTCTCTGAATCATCTTGGTGACTTTTCCTGGTGCCTCTGTGAGTGCTGCGATGCCCTTTTGCTGAGAGCGGATCAGGATGTGGGCACTTGTGAGTCTACAGCACTGGCATTTATTTCGTGTTCCCCCCCCCCCTCATGTTCTCACTTTGGTTACACAAGCCTGTCTTCAACAGTCAAAAGCTTGTCTGCTTTTTCCAGTTCTATTGGTCTCACGTGAGACCTTTCCACAGGAGCCTTCTCCAGGCTGAACAAGCCCAGCTCTCTCAGCCTGTCTCCATAGCAGAGGTGCTCCAGCCCTCAGAGCATCATCATGGCCTCCTCTGGGCTCGCTCCAACAGCTCCACTTCCTTCTCATGTTGGAGGCCTCGGAGCTGGATGCAGGACTGCATGTGGGGTCTCACCAGAGCAGAGCAGAGAGGGAGAATCCCCTCACTCGACCTGCTGGTCATGCTGCTGGTGATTCTGCCCAGCACACATACTGTTGTCTCATTGCTCAGATGTCATTTTACAACCTGTCTGCCAGCTGTTGCTGGATTTCCTTCTGAGCGATTTCACCTGCAGCTGCTGTCAGCAGCTAGCCAGTCAGGTCTTTCCCAAGTCTTCTGTGACAGCCCAAACCCTGCCAGAGGGCATGATGGTTGAGAAGAAGAGAGGATCCTCTCCTGCTGCTGTGAAAAGCTGCTGCTGGGGTTTGCAGGAGGGAAGTTGCTGCACTTCCAGTTATGTTTCTGTTTGATGAGGAGGTACTGGAGAGGCAGCAAGGAGCCTCCTTCAGCTCAGGACTTCTCTACAAGTTGTGCTGTATGCTCGGTTTTCCTGGGAAGGTGATGCTTATCTTTTCACAAATCAGTGAGGAAACGTGGGGTAATTAATACCCAGACACATAAAAACGCAGAGGATGATCTTGTGCTTTCTGCTTTGCTTACCTGACCTGTCGTGCCACCTTTTATTGATTGACAGCAAATGGGCTTTTACTCAATAAAAAGTGTTTGACTTCTGGGTGTAATTTACATTTGAGAAACTTCAGTCACTGCTTGCTTGTACAAAGATTCTTAGAACAGTCTGTAGGCTCTCAACCTCAGTGTACAGCCTTGGCATCAGCACAGTTTGCAATGTCAGGGATCAGGTAAGTATGAGAGAGGCTGTTTCCTTCCTAAATTTAAATAACATTGCCATTCAGTAGCAAGACATTACATTGCAGACTGACTTGTTGGCATATTGAATATTACTTCCTGTTCCGGCAAAACAAATACAGTTTTGGATTGTGTAACTGTTATCTTGGTTTGCAAGCTTTCCTCTCTTCTTTTTTCCTCCCCCAAATATCTTGCAGTAGTTGCTTACTAAGCTTACAAGCCCTGAGGGCTGCTGCAGTGGCCGAAGAGCTAAAGGGCTGCTTGTCTTGGAGTTGCCAGTATGGAGCTGAAATGTCTGACCCCTAAGGCTTCATTCACATGATGCTTCTGAGCAACCAGGGTGTCAGGCTATTATCTGAATATGTTTTTACTTCTTTGGGATAAGCCTGATCCATGCAGGCTCAGCCAGGATATTGTTTTTCTTTTTCCTTTGGGCATTTTTACAGTTTCTGTGAGTACAGTTTCTTTTGAGTTTCTTCAAAAGAATCATGACCAGCAGGTCGAAGGAGGTCATCCTGCCCTTCTGTTCTGTTCTTATGAGACCCCACTTCCAGTACTGTGTCCAACTCTGGTGTCCCTGATATATGAATGACATGGAACTGTTGGAATGAGTCCAGAAGAGGCCACAAAGATAAATGGGCTGGAGCACCTCCCATATGAAGGCAGGCTGAGAAAGTTGGGGCTGTTCAGCCTGGAGAAGAGAAGGGTCCTGGGAGACCTCTGAGCAGCCTTCCAGTATCTCAAGGGTGACTAGAAGGATGCCAGAGAGGGATTCTTCATTAGGGCTGTAGTGATAGGACAAGGGGTAATGGGCTAAAACTGACAGAGGGGAGATTTAGATGAGATCTGGGGAAGAAGCTCTTCCCTGTGAGGGTGGTGAGTCCCTGGCACAGGTTGCCCAAAGAAACTGTGGCTGCCCCATCCCTGGCAGTGTTTGAGGCCAGGTTGGACAGGGCTTGGAGCAACCTGGTCTAGTGGAAGGTGTCCCTGCCTGTGGCAGGGGGTTGGAACTGGGTGATATTAAGGTCCTTTCCAAACCAAGCCATTCTATGATTCTGTGAAAGATCATATCTCCCTGTTTTGTATGCCCCCAAAAATCTGAAACCAAAAAAAGGAAATACAAAAATAAAAACCCCAATAAAACAACACAGGATCCTGTTATCTGGAAGCCATTGGAAAGTCATGTGGGAGCAACCTTGAAGGTAAGCTTTCTGCTGTGCCAGAGGAGAGGAGCCACATAGGGAAGTGCCATAGTCTCTTAATGTGGCTGTGCATATTTTCTGCCAGTTTCTAATATATAAAAAAGCGTTTCTGAAGCTGGTTGCTTATGAAACTGGTGCTTAGCTCATGTTTTCATTGCTGCCTTTTATTAACAGGAAAACCCCACCAAGTTTTTGCAGGGAGCCTTATGAAAGCTCCTGCGGTGACATAGATCTTTTCACGTTTAAGGTTGTTTTTCTGTGTGTGTTTTAGGAAGCAAATAGTTCTAGCTCCCTAGGTCCTGCTGTGGGGAGAAGTGGGACAGGCTGTGCAGACATCTCCAAAATGAAGGCATTGGGGTTAAGAGCTAAAAAATGGGATTCTTCATATGGCTTTTATTTTGCAAATGACTTGAGTATGGGCAGTAGAAGCTGTGTGAGGGCTGGACTGGTCCGTAGCTCACTCTGTGCCCAAGGGCTCTTGTGCTGATGCTCATGACGGTGTTGAGGCTCGTCCTCACAGTATCATGTGGTAAAGCCTTGCTTATCTTCTCTTTTTTTTTTTTTTTTTTCCCTTGCTTAATGCTGGAAATCAGATTAAAATGTTCTGTGTGTGTTTCTCAGGAAGACTTAATTTTTTTTTTTAGTTGAAGAAAACCTTTAACCCAATTTAAGCTTCAGCTTAGCACGATTGTCTTTAGTTTAACAGTTTCTGACTGTCACCTAACTATACACTTTGAAGTAGAAACATAGAATCCCAGAATGGTTTGGGTTGAAAAGGACATTAAAGCTCATCCAGTGCCAACCCGGCGCCACAGGCAGGGACACCTTCCATTAGATCAGGTTGCTCCAAGCCCCATTGCGCCTGGCCCTGAGCACTGCCAGGGATGGGGCAGCCACAGCTTCTCTGGGCAACCTGTGCCAGGGCCTCACCACCCTCACAGGGAAGAACTTCTTCCTAAGGTCTAATGTAAAATGGGAGAGCAAGGTCTCCTGAACCTTTTGAAGGTACCTGGCTGGAGGTGACTCTGTTTGCACACGCTGAGGTCTTGCCAGTGCTTGCTGGAGCAAGCTGGAGCAGTTTGACCAGCAGTGAGATATGCAAAGCCATGGGTATTTTCAGGATGGAGACGTGTGCAAGGTTTCAATGGCAATTTGCAGTTTTCTGGCTTAAAATAAGGTGCTCAGCAGCATGGTATTTCCTGTGAAAAGCTGACACCACTTGCACCACCTTGACTATAAAATCATTCTCCTACAGATTGGACTGAAGCTTTTGGGGAGATTTATCTGCTTAATGGAGGGTTGAGTCCAAAACAGTGTTTGGAGCAGTAAGGAAGTCCTTGTCTGAGATAAGAAGTCATGAGATAGCTCTGTTGATCCCCACTGGCTGGTGTAAGAGAAGCCATTGTCCCTTCCTATCTGGAAACAGGAATTTTGTTTCAAGTCCTCTTCTTAATCCACAGGAAGCTGTATTTCCGTAACTACAGCTTTCAGCTGAGCAAGTTGATAATTAACTGTTACTTGTATTTATGTATTTATGAAATGCTTGTCTGCAGGTTGCCCTTGAAACTGATGCATTCCCATCTGCCTGGTTTGGACTTGGATGAAGTCTTTGCTTGGCCGTGGTGTGTACTGAAGTTTACCTTGCTAAAAATCCTGTTAAAATCACCATGTAATGTCAATTCTTCCAGCAGGCACATCCTCTGATGCGGCTGTAAACACCTTGTAAATTGGAGCTTGCATCTTAAAAATATTGAGGTCTCTGCAAAAGCTCAACTGATTTGGGGATCCGTCTGTGATAAGGAAAACTGTTCTGATAAAAAAGGGTGGGAGATGGAAAGGTCACAGGCTCTTTAGTTGGTTCATGTATCCCCGTGCAGTGTGTGTGTGTGTCATCTACAAATGATTTAGGGACGAATTTTATTTTAGTTAAAAATAGGTGTATGTATATTTAGTATAGGATTTGATAGGTTTTCCTCTGGATAGCACCAGAGAAGTATAATAGTAGTGAAATAAAGTAGTACGTACATTATCTTTCTTTCAAGGAGCTAAGTACTTTTTCCACAGCTACTTATTTTTAGCAATAGATATCTGAGTAGAGGAGCTGTTGTCTCGGGTGCTGCTTGTAACCTGGGTCTGCTCCTTTGATGCAGCTATTGAAATAATCTTGTGTGTGGCTGCTATTGAAATGAGAGGAAATACTTCATGGCTGCCGATGGCGTGACAGGGCCATGGCACATTACTGCTGGGTTAATTTGGATGACAAGGGAGAGGATGGTTTTCAGAGGAAATTTCCCAAACTCACCTTTGCAAGACTGCAAGCAGAGAGGTTGAAGGCGTGCTGGCTAAGGCTGTGAGATGCTGAATGCAGTTAAAATGTTGAGAGGAGCTTTGCATCCACTTCTGACCTTTCCCCGCCAGTTTCTAGGGTTTCAGGGTAGTTTGTTTCTCCCTGTTTCAATAATACAGCTTGTGGCTGATGTAAAGACAAAAAGGCAGTGAAGTGCCAATGCGTGCAGGGAGGATTTGGATGGCAGCAGGCTGGAGATGGAAGGGTAGGCTGCAGAGCTGGACTCATCTGATGGAGCGACTTGGTGCTAGGAAGACATGTGGAGCAATCCTTTCTTGTTTTGGTTGGCTCTTTAATGGGCTGCTCTGTTCTGTCTGAGGCTCAGCAGTGCAGGAAGGATGGGCTAGCGTGCTTGACATGGCAAGGAAGCATTTCAGAGTGGGAAAGGGTGAACTGTGGGGAGATGTAAAGCAAATTGCACTGACTAAGTAGAAGGGAGGGAAGCTTGAGATGCAATATGTGACCCAGCAGTGTGCACCTGCAGCCCAGAAAGCCAACCATGTCCTGGGCTGCATCACCAGCAGTGTGACCAGCAGGTTGAGGGAGGGGAATCTCTCTGCTGTGCTCTTGTGAGACCTGCCCCCTGCAGTCCTTTGTCCAGCTCTAGGGCTTCCAATACAAGAAGGCTGTGGAGCTGTTGGAGTGAGCCCAGAGGAGGCCACGAAGATGTTCCAAATGCTGGAGCACCTCTGCTCCTCTGCTATAGAGATAGGCTGAGAGAGATATTTGAGATGCTGTTCCTTAGGCTAAGACTTGTACAGGCAGATGCTGTAGGCAGAACTAGCTTAACTCAGACCCTCTTTTTCATATTGCTTTTGCCATTGCCAGCAGGGACTGTTGCCACTTGTCGGACTGCCAATGGATCAGCCTAGCAGAAGTTGGCACTTGGAGGCAAAAACCTTTGAAAAGACCATGCCAGATGTTTTCCTCCTTTCAGTACAGAACCACTGCAATATAATAAACCCTGTCAGGAGTGTATCTTGTAAACAGAGGGCTAGCTTTCCTAGGAGAAACCAGCAGAAAGTTTGAGATCTGATTTTTTTTTTTTTTTTTTTTCCTGATGCTCATTAATTTTGAGTGACTTCTGCATCGCCATTATAATGGACAGAGGGTTTTTACATAATTTTTCTCTTTTCACCTGTACCTATAAAGATTAAGCACTCATTTTCAGCCCAAATTAGCCAGTGCTAAAACCTCAGTTCCTTTAATCTACCACTCGGTAGCCCCAGCTGTGCTGTCTGGGCTGCTTTTTTTCTGAGGCCTTAGGATGGGCTCTGTGGAAATAATAACTGACACGAAGCCTCTTTTCATCCGTTGCTGATAACGCGCTTGTGCCGAATGAGTAGTTGCTCCGAAGGGTAATGCAGAGCTGGAGGTATGACTTGCGGTAGCGATACAGATGGTGTGTAAGCTCTCCATTGGGGAAATCTCATTTAGCCTTCAAATGGATAAGCTTGCCTCTATCACTGCTTGTTCTTTACATTTTTTAAATTACCTGTTGTGAGTAGCTTTGTATTTTTTAATAGAAAACCTTGTTTTTCCAAGGATGCGGTGCTGGAGGGATTGTGTCTCTCCTTCCTAGCTGCTGGCCCCATTGACTGGCTTCATGCTGGGGCGATGGAGGGCTGATACTCTGTAGCTATGAGGCCTTTCCAAGCTTCAGGAAAAGTGTTTGAGTATCAAAGGTAGCTGATTTTCTTTTTTACACCCTACTGAAAGGTTTAGTGTGAGCACAGCTGTTATGAGCTATTAAGGAACCGATTTGGGAGATTTGCTGTGAAGTTGAACTGTGGAAACCGTTTTGATTGGGGTTCCTGTTTTATTAAACCTTGGAGAACATACCCAGGAGTCAAATCCACAGGAGAGCAGGCCTGAACCTACAACAGTTCCTGCGGGAATTTTGCTTGGCATCTCTTATTGAAGGAAACATACGATGGTTGTTACTGGGAAGGCAACATTAGTGTGGTCCGAGCTCTTCGGCTTTGTAAATTGTGATACCATTCAAGGTGCTGCTTGTTGAACAGTGTAGTTAAAGGTCAGTTTGAAGCTTTTCCTCCCATGTAAGCATTTGATTCCCTTTCAGATTCTATTTTTGAAGCTTTTAAAAGCTTTTCCTTTATTCAGATTTGGTTCTGTTTCCTTTGACAACTCCCGGCATCCTTTTGGTTTTTGTCTTTTTTTGTTTTTTTTTTAACTGGGGCTTGACATTTGTTTTCCTGTTGCCCTCAGTTCCATAAATACAGCAAATGCAAATCATCCCACTCCTCAGATCGTCTAGTGTAAAGCATGACCCTTTCAAGGGTAATGTATTTTCATCTGGAAGAAAGTAATTTGAAATACAAGTGCCAACAGGGAAAAGGAGCGTCTGTGTGAACTTTCAGGCACGCTCCTTAAGCTGCAAACGTGGTGCAGAAATGGGGATCCAAAGCTGATCTAAGCAGCAAACCCATTCCTGAGAGAATTTAGGACAGCTTCAAAGGATATTGTTAATAAGCAAAAATCAAGTGACCTTTAGTAGAATGATGAGAGGCAGTGAAGGGCAACACACCACCTTGAATGTGCGATCCAGGCTGGTAGTGAGGATGATGCGAAGCATCTAAAGCCAGAAGGTGTTTGCCAAAAGTTAGGGACAAGCTGAAATGAGAAAATCTATTCTGTAAGCACCCAAATTTCACCCATTTCTTGCAGCTAATGCAGCTTGTGTGAGCTTGTGCAGCCCTAATGACAAGACATGCTGCTCTTCCTTTAATTTTATTGTCTTCCCTGCATCTCTTGGGATGCAGCTAGCTTTGTGCTGATTATGTGGCAGCTTCCTGTTGTTCGTACTGCTTCGTGTGAAACAAGGCACAGAGGTGAACAACAGGAGTGCCTGTGAGTTTGCGGAGAAACTGATATTTGGCCCTGGCCCGTGCTGTAAAAATCTGGGTGCTTGGGACTGCTGGGGATTTTGTGCCAAGGTGATAGAGGTGCCTAAAAAGAAGCAAAAAGTGGATGCCTTGTTTCTGCTTGCTCAGGTTCTCTGTCAGAATAGCTTAAGGAGAGCTCTCAAAAAATGTTCAGTTGCATTTAGGTATAAAAAAAATAATACCAGAGAACAATAAATAATCCAAATAATGAGACCTCTGCTTTGAAATACCACGAAACCAGCACCGTGAAGTATAAAGTGGCTTAATAAGCATCCTTTGTCTGTAGCATTTGAATTTCCAAGGGAGATGAGCAGATGGTTGTGCTGTTGGCTTCTGTGGAAAGGCTTGTTGTAGGCATGTATTGCCCATATAATAAAGAGCATGTACATGTGTATCTATATCTGTTATGAGTTCCTGCATTAAGATTCCACCTTCTCTGTCCTTGCAGCCTTCCTTCCCTTTCTTCATTTGTGAAGTGGGTGGTGTAATACTTTTTCCTGTCACTTAGGAACAGTTGTATGGAAAAAGTCCTCGCTGAGGTAGTATTTAGCATTTACACTCATAGACAGACCTTATCGTGCAGCTGTGTTCTGTATGTACAGGCTTTCTTTGTCCTTTTGCACTTGGCTTTGCTGCTCTTAAATTCTGGGACAGCATTTGATTGCTGCAGCTGAATAACAGGATCCACTACTAGGTAATCTCCCAGTGGAAGACCTAGGTTCTCCTCTTCTTTTAAAACAGACTATCCAGAGGTTCAAGGGGATGCTGCTCATTTTCCAAAAGTGTCTGTCAGCAAAACCAAGATCATCAGGTGGGAGGCAGCTGCTGATGTGGGGACTCAGCTCAGCAGGGAAGATGCCTTTCTCTGCACTGAGCCTTCATAATGCAATAACCTAACAAGTGTAATAGCTGTATAGCTGTTTCTCATGCTTTGCTGGCCAAAAAGCCCTGAATGAGGCCAAAAAAGCAGGAACCTCTGAGGCTTGTACATCCGTTGAGCTGTGTTTGTGTGGCAAGGAAGGGTCTCCCACCTGCTCCTTCGCTCTGCATCCCTACACCGGCGCTAAAGCTTTTGTGGCTGTATCATGCATTGCATTGGGGGGGAAAAAATGGCTTTGGCTGCAGCCCAAGCTTTTGTTTAATGTTGCTTTCACTTTGCAGCCAGATCGCTTCCCTGCTCCTCCACGCCTGCCTGTGCTGGCAAGAGAGAGGTAGGTGGGGGAGGAAGGGCACAGAGCTGCTTGTTTCCTTTGCAGTGCAGCTTTGTGCTGTGTTTTCCTGCCACCGCTGTGGATAAGGAGCCTTTCTGTCAGGTTTTCCAGGCTGTCTCGAAGAATCAGTCAGTCTGCAAACACTGCTGGACTCTGACCGAAACGTCTTTCCTGTTGAAGACTGACCGGTGTGTGGCCTGGCAGTTTGGCTTGCTGCTGCCCTCAGTTTTGTTCTTTTCTGCTTGTTTTTTATCTTGGTGGAGCAAACCAGCCTTGCGTTCCTGAAAGCAGAGTACCAAGTGGCTGAGAAAACAGTTGCTGTGGAAACAGACCGCATTAAAGTTATTGCAGCGAGAATAAAACACACACTTTAGAGCTACAAAGGCTTCATTCCTATTCAGGCTTTATTAGGAAAGTAATAAACCATCACAGTGCTGCTCAAGTGGCTGGAGATGGAAGCCTGCAGACAAAATGATTGTGCTCCCATCAGTGACACATAAAGAGGCGCTCAGTGGGCAGCCAGGAGCAGTTGATCATCAAACCTTGTGAAAGGTTCCTTGAGACTCTTTTCTCTGGTACCACACCATTGTTGACTTTGAAACAAGAAGGTTCTCCAGAGCTGTGTTGGTGTATGGCAGGATCTGTGGTGGTGGGGAAGATGGGATCAAGGGGACTGGGATGTTAATTTGGATCCAGAGTTTGCTGGAGATGCGGGTGTTTCTTGATACCTGTAGTGAGGTCCCAGCTCTGGTGTGTTGCTTGATTGGTACCCATAGGGAAATGTTGACAATAAAGTGCGAAGAGCGGTATATTCTTAAGCACTCACTTTGTCTTGTGGGCTGCTTTGGCTTGGAAGCCAATTGTGTGAAATACGTGTTTTGTTTTCTGTTTTCTTTAAGCTCTGGAAACCTTTTGTGACTATGTGGTTAGGAAGGGGAAAGGCTGGAAAATACGGTGGTAGAGGAGTGCCAGAATATCATTACTTAACCCAGTGCTCTGCTCAACACAGAAGGTGGGAGCTAAAAGTGGAGGTTTCAGGTGAATCGCATTTCGGCTGTGCATTGCTGATGACAGTTCTGTGAAATGAGGAGCTGTTCATGCTTCTGTAGAAAGGTGGGTCTCTTTGTTTCTTCTAAGGATGTGCACATTTGGTGGTTATAGTCAAGGCTTGAATTAGTGTCTGCTCATTCACAGCTCCCTGCTGTAATCACTGGAAACAGTGACAGTCACAGCTGTCTCCTCCATGTGCGCTTTGACAGGTTTTATGCAAGGGAGCCAAATAAATACAAGTATTTTGCTTCAGCTGTAGTTCCCAAGATGCTGCCACACAGACATAAGCCTGCACTACCAGGGAAGACAGTGATCCTGCTTTTGCTGCTCTCTCCGCCCCTCCTCTGGTGAGCTGAGGTTAAAATAAACCCAGCCAGGTTACAATGAACCCAGCAGGAAAAAGGAAGCACTTGGTTTCTCTCTGCTTCAGTTCCTGGTTCACAGGGAGGCCTTGTGAACAGGAGGGGTGGGAGAAGGGTGGCCAGACTTTGGTTTAAGCACTGGCTTTTGTGTATGTGTGAGCCTGTGGCGATAGGCCGGAGTTGAACAACGTTTTGCACCCATCTGAGTGGATTCTACTGTGGCCGCATCCTGTCTGTAGCTGCCTGCACTGGCATGCATGTGACCCTGCCATGAACTGGTTCAGGAAGCTAACTGGCTTTTATTTTACTTCTTTCCCCTTTTGTTTGGTTGGTTTGGTTTAATTTTTGTGGGAGAGTGAGTCCTTGAAGTGGTTTCCTATGGGGCGAGGTGAGCGCTGGCAATGGGAAGGTGTGGCTGGTGGAGATGGACGGAGGATGAAGATGCAGCAGGGCTCTGACATGATCACCTTGGATGGGACAGGCAGCAGGATGGCAGTGCCAGCCAGGCCAGCCAAAAGCAGGCTGCTCATGGGGCCAGGCCTGGGGCTGACAGACTGGGAGGCTAGGTGAGAGGTATTTATTTTTAAGCTTGTGACAATCAGCACCCAGGTATAAATAATGGAGTGTGATGGGATTATTTTGAGTAATAGCACATTGAGCTAGCACAGAGGCATCCGGGATAATAATAGAATCAGGGAATGGTTTGGGCTGAAAAGGACCTTAAAGCTCATCTAGTTCCAACCCCCTGCCAGAGGCAGGGACACCTCCCACTAGATCAGGTTGCTCCAAGCCCCTGTGTCCAACCTGGCCTTGAACACTGCCAGGGATGGGGCAGCCACAGCTTCTCTGGGCAACCTGTGCCAGGGCCTCACCAGCCTCACAGGGAAGAACTTCTTCCTCACATCTCATCTCATCTCATCTAAATCTCCCCTCTGTCCTTTTAAAGCCATTCCCCCTTATCCTTTCCCAACATGCCCTTGTCAAAAGCCCCTCCAATTAAATCAGTTAAATGCTTGATTAAATGAATTTGAAAAGCACTTTAAACAGGTTTACCTGCAAGCACTCTCTGTGATGCAGTGCTCTGTTCACCCTTGGGAGATGCTGGCGTCCCCCAGACTTGCTTTACTTCAGTGCACCCATCTGTGTTACTCTGATGGATAAAGTGCAGCAGGAAGCTGCCAACCTCCTACGAGTCAGGTAGGGACCTGCAGAGCTGCTGGGAGCTGGGGGAATCCCTCCTGTCCTGTGACCAGCAGCAATTAGTAACCAGCGGCACAAAAGCTTTACAGTCTCTAACTCTCGCCTGTCCAAAAGACAGCAGTTGGAGAATGACATAATTAACCTCGTCAGCAAAATGCATCAAATGTTGTGAGGTCAGGGTTACTCAGCACAGGCGCTGAGCAGATGGACGGGTAAAACATTTTGTTCCGCACGATTTGAGTGTTAATCAGGCTGCGCTTGATTCTGGGAGTCCCTCTGTGCCCATTCCTCTTGCAGTCTCACACTTCGATGCAGGTGGAAGAGGAGACTTCCTTCTTTCCCATCTAATTTCTGCTTTGTTGTGGGTGTGTGAGGAATTTGGAGACAAGGCTGGCTGGCAAAAGCTGTGTTATGCCTTTTTTCTTTTTTTTTTTTTCCTGAGGGAGCGTGCAGGGCTCCTTTCCTCTACCCACAATGTTACTCTCCTTCGTGCCCTAGAGCTTTTCCAGAGAGGTGGAAATTAGACCTGACTATGGGACATCATGTCTGTTGGAGCTGTGGTGTGTATCCTGTGAGCGTGTACTGCTGTCCTGTGTCCAGTTCGGGGGCTCCGAACATAAGAAGGATGTAGAGCTGTTTGAGTGAGTCCAGAAGAGGCCACAAAGATGCTCTGAGGGCTGGAGCACCTCTGCTATGGAGACAGGCTGAGAGAACTGGGCTTGTTCAGCCTGGAGAAGAGAAGGCTCTGGGGAGACCTCTGAGCAGCTTCCAGTGCCTAAAGGGGCCAACAAGAAAGCTGGAGAGGGGCTTTTGATAAGGGCAGGTAGGGACAGGACAAGGGGGAATGGCTTTAAACTGACAGAGGGGAGATTGAGATGAGATGTGAGGAAGAAGTTCTTCCCTGTGAGGGTGGTGAGGCCCTGGCACAGGTTGCCCAGAGAAGCTGTGGCTGCCCCATCCCTGGCAGTGTTCAAGGCCAGGTTGGACACAGGGGCTTGGAGGAGCCTGGTCTAGTGGGAGGTGTCCCTGCCCATGGTAGGGGGTTGGAACTGGATGAGCTTTGAGTTTCCTTCCAACCCAAACCATCTTAGGATTCTATGTCTGAACTCATTCTGCTTCATACAGTGAGGCACTGCTACTTCCCTTTATGAAGGGAGACACCACTGTGTGAACATTCGGAGCATAATGCTCTTTCCTTGGAGGTACCTGCAGCAGTTCTGGCCATGGCACTATGGAATTTCTCAAGGAGACAAGTAGCTGAGCTTCTTGGTGACCTCTTATTGAAGAGCCCTTAATGGTGCCTCCTGTTAGCGGTTTCCTCTGTTCAGCCCATTTTCCATTTTGGGTACTTATACTAAATTTCCATGCTGTTTGTCAGTGCTGTGTTCGCTGTTGGGTCCATTGTCTGAGTTGCTGGTGTGCTGTTACCACGCTGCAGGTGTTTCAGCATCTCAGCTGATGTCTGAATGAACAACTAAACATTCATAAAGGTTGTCAGAGGCTTTAAAGAAAAAATTAAAATAGAGACTCATATTTAGTGTTTTTCAGAAAAAATAACGCAAAGCTCAGCTTTTGAGCACTTTGTCATCTTCTTCTGTATGATTCAGGCGCTTTGCAAAAGTGAAATAATGCTGTTCTGCCCTGAAATGAGTCTGAAGCAAGTCAGGACTTGGGGTTCCAGCACCAGGCAGAGATCTTTGTTATTGCTCAATTTGGGGAGCTAAAGTTACAAAGTTTGAAAATACTTGTCCTTAGCTGAAAAATGTTAGTCCCCGAGCTGAATTTTCAACCCAATGCTGAAATGTTAACTGAAGCTCTGTAGGTGCTTTGGGTGGATGTAGGTGGCTTGGTGCTGCCCCTCTCCTGCCATCAGAAGGAGAGAAATGGTTTTTAAATCCAAAATAAAGTGGCCAGCAGGACTAGGTTAGTGACTGCCCTGCTGTACTCAGCACTGGTGAGGCCACACTTTGAATACTGTGTTCAGTTTTGGGCCCCAAACTGTAAGAAAGACATTAAGGGGCTGGAGTGTACCCAAAGAAGAGGAAGAAGCTGGTGAAAGATCTGGAGCACAAGTCTTGGGAGGAGTGGCTGAGGGAACTGAGGTATTTTGGCCAGGAAGAAGAGAAGGCTCCGGGGGGACCTTATCACTCTCTGCAGTATCTAAAAGGAGATTGTAGCTAGGGGCAGTTGGTCTCTTCTCCCAAGTAAGAGGGGATAGTACAAGAGGAAATGGCCTCAAGTTGCAGCAGGGGAGGTTTAGATTGGATATTAGGAAAATAAGTCTTCACTAAAGGGTTGTCAAGCATTGGAACAGGCTGCCCAGGGAAGTGGTGGAGTCACCAGTCCTGGTGGTATTTAAAAGACGTGTAGATGTGGCACTTAGTGTCGTGGTTTAGTGGTGGCCTTGGCAGTGCTACTTAACGGTTAGACTCAGTGATCTCAATGGTCTTTTCCAACCTGAATGATTCTATGATCCACCACAGCCCAGTGGAGGATTGCAGCATATGGAGAAGGAAGGGTACAAAGGAGGATTTGTGTCTGTTTCTGAGAGAAACTATTTTGTTTTTCAATCAAGGCTTTTGTTCTTGGCTGGTTGGGTGCATGTCTTGAAGTCCCCTGTGGCCATAACCTTGGGTGAATCGCGGAAAAGAAACTGCAGTTGTTAATGCCACCTCTCCCAGTGACGCCCAGTCACTTTGGTGTGGACTGTAGTTGCACCATCTGTGAAACTGTTGAGCTATTTGCCAAGCCTGTGTGTTCAGTTAGCCTCGCAGCATCCCTCTCCGGTGGTTTCAAACCATCCCAGTTTCACGATGGGGAAATTAAAATCTCGTTGCTGAAATAATGTGTGTTGTAAAAAACCCGAATGAATGGCTGTGTGCTGCTGGGCCACTTGTTTGCTACATGAACATAAGGTTGCTGTTAGTTGTAGAGGAATTTATTTGTGAAGTTTTTTTCCCTTGTAACCTCCAAGCAAATAACTTAAAATACTCATGAAGACTGGATGGGCTTGGTGATCTCCATCAGTACACAGGTTTCCCCAGCATCTTTCTGCCTGGGAGAACAAAGTGGAATGCAAGAAAGCAACAGATGATCAGAGAATCCTAGAATAGTTTGGTTTGGAAGGGACACAGTTGGTTTCTGGGCTGGAAGCGCACAGTACTGGGTCATGTGGAGTTTCTCATGGACCAACATCCCCAAGTCCTCCTCAGGGCTGCTCTCCTCAATCCAGTCTCCCCCAGCCTGTATTTGTGCTTGGGATTACCCTGACCCATGTGCACAACCTTGCACTTGCCGTGTTGAACTTCAGAAGGTTTGCACTGTCCCACCTCTGCAGCCTGTCCAGGTCCCTCTGGATGGCATTCCTTCCCTCCAGGCTGTTGGCTGCACCACACAGCTCAGTGTTATCAATGGACTTGCTGAGGATGCTCAATCCCACTGTCCATGTTGCCCACAAAGATGCTGAAATCCACGGCCTGTAGCTGGAGAGCAGCAGCCGTGCTGTTACGGTTGGCTGGCATTGCTTTTCAGCGGGCTTGTTTGTTTAATTTATGAATAGGAAAAAGAGACCTCCAGAAAATAGGTTAATCATCAGCTCCAAAAATGCAGTTGAGTTGGGTTTGCCTGGTGTCCAAGCAGCGCTGCGTAATTGGTGCATGTGAAGCTGTGATTTACATTTGAGAATCTCTCAGTAGTTTATCTAACTTTATATATATATATATATACACACACACACACATATATATATATATATATATATATATATATGAATATGGTATGGGGAGGATTCAAGTGTGGAGCTTGTTGGCTGCAGTAAACCGTTAACCTTTCAGCAATGTCCTGGTGTGTAAGCGCCAACCTGGTTGTAATTTTTCTCTTTTTTTTTTTCCTCCCTCAGAGAAATGAAACTGGCCATGTGTAGCATTTGGGTTTTTTTCTGCTTTTATCTGAGAGCCACAGGAGTGACATATTAACTCGCTGAAAGGCTTCCGAAATCCAGCCAAGCCAGGCTGCCCTCTCTTCCCTCCCACCCCAGAGGAGAACAAGAACATAAGTGGAACATTGTCCCTGTCTGCAGTGGTGGCTGCTCAGCTTGAATATGACTAACAGGTGTTTTTTTTTATAAAGCTGTGTTTTATTTTTTCCTGGATAGTAGAAGAGAGTTATGTGACTTAGCGAAGATATGATGGGAGTTAAAACAGGCACGCTGTTTCTCTGGCACAAACAGAATTCATTCTTGAGTTAAACCCCCTTTTTTGGTAGAGAATCAGCCGATTCCCGAGTGTTGTGTCCACTAAATCAACAGCTTGTACTGGAGGATGGGATGACTCTTGCAAGCACATTAACCTGTCAAATTCAAATAAAGGAGTTTTGTTGTTGGGAGAACAAGCTGTAATGGTCTGCTCTGCCTGCTGCCAGAGCCACTTTTGCAGGAGGGCTGGCTGTACCTTCTCAGAAGTGTCAGTGCTCTGACCGCAGCCTGCAAACCCCCCAGAATTTTCCATTGCTGCTAACAGTAGTGGTTTTAGTGGGTGCTGAGGGGTGACACTTTACTGCCCATCTTCAAGCACATTTGTACTGCCATTTCAAGGATGGATAGTCATAGAATCCTGGAATGGTTTGTGTAAGAAGGGACCTCAAAGCTCATCCAGTTCCAGCCCCCTACCAGAGGCAGGGACACCTTCCACTAGATCAGGTTGCTCCAAGCCCCGTCCAACCTGGCCTTGAACACTGCCAGGGATGGGGCAGCCACAGCTTCTCTGGGCAACCTGTGCCAGGGCCTCACCACCCTCACAAGGAAGAATTTCTTCCTCAGATCTCATCTAAATCTCCCCTCTGTCAGTTTAAAGCCATTCCCCCTTGTCCTGTCCCTACCTGCCCTTGTCAAAAGCCCCTCTCCATCTTTCTTGCTGGCCCCTTTAGGCACTAGAAGCTGCTCTAAGGTGTCCCTGGAGCCTTCTCTTCTCCAGCCTGTCTCCATAGCAGAGATGCCCCAGCCCTCCAAGCCCCAGAACTGGACACAGGACTGCAGGGGGAGTCTCACCATCGTGTAGTAGAAGGGGAGAATCTCCTCCCTCGACCTGCTGCTGGTCATGCATCTTTGCAGATTAGGAGCTAGTCTCTTGTGTGCATTTGCTCCATTTAAGGCAGCAGCTTTGCTTGTGCATATTTCCTTTGGAGAAGCAACTTCAGACTCAGACTTCAGAAAAGCAGCACTTTACCTCCCAAATGTTAATTATTAGGTGCTTTTTCAAATCAGCAGCTCTGTCCATTCTCTCTCACCATGTCAGCGTTTCCCTGCCGGCACAGTCTCCCTGCTGCTTCCCAGTGAAGGGTTATGGTATTTCTTAGCAGCATGGAGTGTTTTGACAGCCACGGCTGCGGCTTCACTGCAGAGGGTGAGTTTGAAGGAAAGCCCTGAATTAACATTTTGGACTAATAAGGAGGATTTACGGGAGATGCTGGGCACAAGGGTTGGGACAAGACTCATTATTCACACTG
Organism: Pezoporus occidentalis; assembly: GCF_034315485.1. Lineage (NCBI taxonomy): Eukaryota > Metazoa > Chordata > Aves > Psittaciformes > Psittacidae > Pezoporus > Pezoporus occidentalis. The sequence continues at coordinate 615,000 of NW_026916181.1, forward strand.
GATTTGAGGTTAGTGGCAGGGCACCTCTAATAGCCACCTAAAGCAGGCAACACCAGCACATGCATATACCAGTTGTTAAAAGAATTGGTAACAGTGTTGGAGCAGCAGCATCCTGTGCCAGTATGAACTGCAGTGACCCAATTGAATCAGTGTCATGAGAAATACCAGGGTGAGGATGGAGGGTGAAATGTAATCTTAAACTTATTCAGGGCCTGGAAAAGAATGGTAAGAAATTGTCCAAAATGGGTGATGCCAAGGAAATTTGGTGTAAAGTGGTGTTCTTCTGTAGTGTGTTGGGCAAAGCTCTTAGAGGGAACCTATGGACTATGTGAGCTCAGGGGTTCTGTCCCCAGCCCCCAGTGTTTGTGTTCTGTGCAGCTTGGATTTTGCTTTGACAATGCCCTACATGTAAAGGGATTAGTGATGTTTCTACTATATTGGGATGGAGAAGCTTATTCATGGCTTTTCCAGCTCTTTGTTGCCTAAAGTATTCTGGCTTTGAGATGTCTTGTTTGTTCTGCTCAAAAGCTCCTATTTCCTCTCCCTCAAACTTTCTGTGTTTAGTAGAAACTCATGTATTTTCACATATACATTGTCTTCCCTGAAGAGTGAGGCGCTGACCTCAGGGAAGTATCTGTGTCACTAATTTCACTGGGGGACAGCAACTTGCTGCCAGTAACATTCTCATCTTTGCTGTGTAAGAGCAGTGCTTGCGACGTTTTCAGGTTCTGAAATCATGATAATAGGTATTTAAAACAGGAAACCGCAACCACTTGGCGTCATTTTGGGTTATTTGAAGGAAAGAAATAGTTGTGCTTGTTTATTATATAAAAACCCCAACTATTAAAAAAAAAAAAAAGATAGTGTTAAAAATACCTTTCCTTTTGGAAATGTGAGGTTATTTTTTGGTGGCATGGACATAAACCAAGGTGCTTGATTTTTCAGGGGCGGTTTTGTTCCTTGTGTTTGTTCCTCATGGGAAGTCACGCTGTTCAGGCTCTGATTTAACCATTTCCATAGTAACCAGCTATGAGTGAACCAGGATTAGGGCTTCAATAAGGAATAAGCAGCAGGGACGCAGAAGTTCCGGCTCTTAAAAAATCATGTTTTTATACAATTACCACAAGGGATGCTATGAGTAAATGGATTCCAAACAGCTTTTGAAAAATATCAGTGGATTTCGGGTACTGAGTATACTTTAATGATGTTTTTATGTTCAGAACTTTTTGCTGTGAAACCTGATTATGAGGTCCTTTTGTTGGCTATTTAGAGAATTTAAACTGTTGGTTTAAAAACATGCTTTATTGCTAATAGAAACCTTTAGCTACTTGGTGACATTTTGTGCTACAGCTTTTTGCATTCTGGCATTAAACATCTTGAAAGAGCAGTGAGGTGAGAGCAGGGCTGCACAGCAGTGCCTTGCCAGATGTCAAGGACATCTAAGCTTAAATCCTGGCCAAGTGGGAAGCAAAAAGTACTAGTACGTGCCATGCTCGGACCAAGGAACCGTGACTCTGGCCTCACCTCGTAGCTGATCTGATTGCCACGTATGCGTCAGAACAAAGGAATGCTGAGGGAAATGGTGAACGTAACCACCAAACAGGGTGAATGCTCGTTACCTGGATGAAGCTGCCTGCTTGTTGTGCAGAAAATCAGACTGTATGACCTGGGAGCTTCCCAGTTGTCAGATACATGAGGACAGGCTGTTGTATGGGCTGATCTTTTTGAACACTAATACTTCGCCTTGCATGGGCTCCCCGTGGCTGGCTCTCGGCAGCCAGTAAGTGGGGATAGGAGCAGCTACAGCTCAGCTGTCAGAGAGTAGCTGGAGAGATCAAACTTGTTTTGTTCCAGCACTGACCTCTCTTTAACTCCTCAGAAAGAGACAGTTATTTGTGCCAAAGAAGCACTTGACTGGTAATGTGACCATCCTCTAAGCTTTAAATGGAAGATAAGGAGATCTTTAGTATTCTGGTCAATCCCCAAGGAAAATAAGTTGGTATTAGTTCCTGGGAAGAGGAGAAGCTGTCAGGTCATTTTGTTGACTTTAGGGGTTGCCAGGGGATGGCTAGCTGTGGCTGGGTTGCATTTAATACAGTCATGCAGGGCCAGCTGAGTAGCCTGGGGGATTCAAAAGAGCAGCTCTGCTAAAGCTGGGGAGGAATGGAAAAGTGAGTTGGAAGATTTAGGCATATACTGAAACATGGCAATTTGGTTATTGTAATGTTGGGTAAAGGGCAACCTTGATTAAAGGGTGGCCTTCTTCAGACAAGAGTTTTAAAAGACAGTGGAGAGAAAAGAAGGAAACAAATACAACCTTCAGTTTACAAAGTGTATTTGGGAAGGAGTTAAGTGACACACTTGTGTCATATGGGAATGATGAGCTGCCTTCCAGACCAGCGGTGATGAGAAGATATTAGTCAGCTAGCGAAAACACTTAAAATCAGCAGTTGTAGGTAATTTGCACCTAGGAATCATAAAATAATCAGCCAAAGAGGTTGCTGGCCTGCTGCGTTTTGATGTAAATCTTTTCAGAATACTGGATAAATTCCAAAGAACTGGAAGAGTGGTAATAAAACACCACTTTTTAAAATAAATGCAAGAGTAGCTTGGGCGAAGCCAGTTCAACTGCTGTTGGCGTTGATCAGAATGATGAAAAGGCTGATTTGCATTTCTTTTAACTAAGAGCAAGGAAAAGGGAGTGTCATTTTTGTCATGTAAATTTGATTTAGTGAAGGGTTAGTATTGCACAACATGCTGGTTAAAAATTACAACTCTGAAATGGGTAACCGATAGCTTAATAGCTGTCAACGGGGAATCATCATGTGGCAGCAGAAGTGTTGCTTTCTGGGGCCTGTGCACCCAGTCTTTCCATTAGTCATTTGGAAATATGTGTAGATTTTCTGCTGGCTTAATGGCAGCTGACTCAAAGTCTGAAGGCTGGTGAGGTCTGAGTAGCGATTGTCTTCTGTTTGTAGTAAGTATGAGCCCTTCTGAGCAAAAAGGGGCTTCAGGGTGTGTGGATGTATGCTCTATACACCTGCATGGGGAAAAGATGGGGCTTATCCATAAAATGGGCTCATCTCCAGGAATCCAGCAGTGCTTAGAAGGATGCTGGTTCTTGGGCTCATGTATCAGGTAAGGGATGGTGTTCCCTCCGCATTGTCCTGGTTCATGTGTGTGCATTTGGAGACATCTTAAAAAATCAGTGATTGGGTGGGGGTAGGAAGAGAGAGCCACATTAATCTGGTGGCTTATCAAAAAGATTTGAGAAGTGTCCTTGACTGTAGTGCACAAATGTTTGTATACTTTAAATGTACGAGGTAAAGAATGTGGAAGTGAGTGGTTGCAGGAACCAACAACTGGAAATAGCATTGTATGGGCTTTAAGTGAAGCTGCTAAAGAAAGGAGGGACAGCTCTACCTGCTGTCTTCAGGAAAAGGTTCTGTCCTTTCCCTTTTCTTAGAAAAGCTGATTTTTTCAGATCTGGATTGCTACAGTGAAGGGATAACTGGCTGAGACTTAGAATGGTTTGAGTTGGAAGGGACATTAAAGCTTATCCATTTCCACCACATGCCATGGGCAGGGACACCTTCCACTAGACCAGGTTGCTCCAAGCCCCATCCAGCCTGGCCTTGAACGCTGCCAGGGATGGGGCAGCCACAGCTTCTCTGGGCGACGTGTGCCAGGGCCTCACCAGCCTCACAGGGAAGAACTTCTTCCTAATGTCTCATCTAAATCTCCCCTATGTCAGTTTAAAGCCATTCCCCCTTGTCCTGTCCCTACAGGTCCTTGTCAAAAGCCCCTCTCCAGCTTTCTTATTGGCCTCTTCAGGCACTGGAAGCTGCTCTAAGGTGTCCCTGGAGCCTTCTCTTCTCCAGGCTGAACAAGCCCATCTCTCTCAGCCTGTTTCCATAGTGCTCCAGCCCTCAGAGCATCTTTGTGGCCTCTTCTGGACTTGCTCCAACAGCTCCACATACTTTCTTATGTCAGGGGCTTCAGAGCTGGATGCAGGATTGCAGGGCGGGCGGAGTACTGTGAGGCCTTCTTCATGTCCTGGGTAACCAGGTCTTTCAATTGCTTTCAGAGAAGGCTCACATTTTCCCACATCTTCCTTTATCACCAGTGTACCTACAGAAGTTTATCCTGTTGCCCTTGATGTGCCTAGCCAGATTTAATTTTTCAAAGCTTTAGTTTTCCTAATCTGATCCCTGACTGCTTGGACAATTTCTCCATATTCCTCTCCTACTACCTGTCCTACTGCCTGTAGGTTTCCTTTTCATGCTGGAGTTTGTCCAGAAGCTACTTGTTCATCCATGCAGACCTCCTGGCATTCTTGCCTTTGTTGGGATGCATCCCTCCTGAGCTTGGAGTACTTCCCAGATCAGAGGCGCTGAAAGTCAGATGAGGTGACTTAAACGTATCTTTTGGCTTTTTAAATCTTTGAATGTGATGCAAAGTGAGCTGCATCACTTGTTATTACAATGGAAGGCACCAAGTAGCTGGGCAGGCTCCTACTAGCAAAGAAAAGAATCATGATAATGTGCTGATGCCCTGGGAAAGTTTCATATTCCTCAAAAAGTCATATTCCCCAGAGCAGATACTTCTCGCAGGTAGCCAAGACCTGCTCCACATGCAGGGAAGCACATGATGGGTAGGAGTTTGCTTTACTGCTGGTAAAATACGTCTCATGTTTTGTAATTTCATATGCAAAGTTTGGCTGCATGCCGAGAGACATGATAAAGATGGTTTCTGTGCCCACATTCCTCTCTGTTGATGATCAAGGCTTACCTCCTGCTATATGGTACGACCTGCCTGAAGACTGGGAAGTGGTAGAACACGAAATATGGTGCTTTCCCCAAAATGCTGGAGGAACCTGATATTTTGCAATGGGAACTTGATCAAATCCAGTTGTTCTTCAGCAGGCAAATGAAACTTCTGCCTGGCAGGACTGTGGGTTGTGGGTGGTGACAGGGTATGGACTCATCTCCCTAATAATGACCCATAAACCTTCCTCTTTGCTGCCTTCTGCTATGTATAAACGCTCAGCCATGCTTACAAAGTGTTTTTTGCTAAGTTGTCATTGTCCATCTCTGAATGCTGAGCTGTGGGATATATTCTCCTCTCTGCCTGCTGCTGGCTAAAATGGAAGCAAACTAATGCTGTTAATGCTGAGCAAATAATGTGGCTTGCAACCCAGGTTTGCAGGACCGAGGTTCTGAACCTTACAGGTATCATCCAATTCCTCGTATGTGTTCAACTAGGAGCACAAGGCTTTCACTGATCCCATATAAAGCCTGCTATGGGTCTTGTGGGTGTTGCAAAGAGGCAACAGACACCCTTCTTTGAACAATGTGATGCAAATCTTCTTGGATTTACGCCTTGAAGAGGCAACAAATTAGACTCTTTTCATCTCTGACTTTGTGAAGAGCGGGAGTCCATGGAGCAAAACTCTTCAGGTTGGTAGTTGTAAGCCAGGGGTTGCCAGCTGCAACGTCTGCAAATTAAAACAGGTAGGAGACTGCAGGCCAGCAAGCTTTTTAAGGCTGGGAGATTATCTTTGGAGTATCTCCTTCCAGAGACTGAAGGATGGGAATTTGTAGGCAGATTTGTAGACTTGTACATGTGTCTCTGATCTTCTGACTTACAGCTAATAATAAACACCGTGCCACAGGGTGCCTTGGAAAGAGGAATCACTAGAGCGAGAGTGGAATGGTAGAGGGGTTATTTTCAGTTCCCTTTGTGGCCTTAATGTTTGAAAGGTGATAAAATTAAGTTCAACTGAAAAGTAGCGAGAGTTGAATTGCTGCTGTGCAGCTGTGGGAAGTGACCACCAGCAAGCAAAAGGAAACACATTAAAACACTTGAAGGATGGATCGGTAATTAGGGCAAGTGCTGTTTTGGGGAGGAATCCGTCCTTTCCTGAGTTAAGAAATGAAAGTTGTGACACAACTGTTGAACAGGAATACTTGATGATGAAGGGACAAATCTTAAGGTGAAAAATCAAAGCAAAGTGGAGGACCACAGGACATTACTGCTGTGTCAAAATCATGAGGATAAATTCTGTATGGGCAGAGAGGGTCAAAGAGAGGGATGGGGCAGCAGTAAAACAAGGGGCTGTAAGATAAGTTGTGTGTTTCAGAGGCTGTCTCCATATCAGTAAATGATCAGGGTAATGGGATCTGCTTTTCTACAGTCCCTTGCTCCTGAGGAGGCACAGCGTCCTCCCCACAGGCGTATCTGGCATGTGGTTTCAGGTTCTGCCCCTACAGGAGTGGCTGGAGAGGGAAACTGTTCCTCGTTGGTTCAGCCGTTGCCTGCATGGCTGGTTGTGCACAGGAGGAAGGAGATGTTGGTTGCAAACCCCTGTTGCTTCTCTCTGCAAGGGCAGTTAATCATCCAACTCTGTGCTAAGCAGAATTATCAAGCAAACATGATTTCACTCTTTTCCCTGCAGTTATCAGTGGCTCTCTGAGTACCACCATCTCTCAGCTATGCTCGGGCAAGTTCCTCTAAACAAGGATGCTTCGTATTTTAGCCTGGTTAATTTACAGTGTTAATTTATAGTGGTATCAGCTGCTCTGGCTGCCTTTGCACTGAAGTGGGTGAGCACATACACAATCCTGCAATTGATGCTCTGTCTGCGCATGAGGATGGTAGCATTATAAGGTATTTCAGCTCTGCTCCAGCTCTTTGTTGATACCCCAGGGGTTTCTGGTAGGTATTTGCTTCAGAACTCAGCTGTATTTGTTCAGCCTAAGGTGTTAACTTTAAATATAATTTCAGAGTATGCTCTGAATGTACACGCCTTGAGAGTGCAGGGCATGGAGGTAAAGTTTGCAGCTCTAAAACTTTTCTATTGCTAGCCAAAGCTACTGTCATTGCTAGATGATGGTGTGCATGAATGATCTCTGTTGAAGGGGAAATACAGACCAACCTGCTGTGACCATTAAGTGAGTCCTTTCTATCTCCTGCTGTCCTTGTGCACAGTCTAAGGGTGCAGATGCTTTTAGTTTCCTGTCTTTGCTGGACTAATTGAAAGTTCAGCTTTCTTACACAGTGAGAAACCTCAGCATTTTGGGTGAGGAAGCGTGGAAAGCAAAGGAGAGGTCTTCTCCAAAGCCTGGATGGCTGGCTGCTGCTGGCTGTGCTCCCCACTTGCTGCCTGCACCAGCATAAACGCATCAAGAAGTATTTTGAATGAGCTATAATTTGTATTTATATTTAGAAACCTGTGACTGCTCCCTCCTGCAGTATCGCCAGTAAGCGACTGTCATCTTAAAACTTTGACTTCCTTCAGCTCACGTGAGTTAAAGTGCTTGAAGGCAGCACAGGAAACCCTCTTGGTAAGCTGTGGGCAGGGAGTGTGCGCAGGGGGAAGGCAGTGCAGCATGGCTGGAAATGCAAGCAAAAAGCTCAGCAATCAGAAGAGGAGCTGCACTCCTCCTCTGTTGCATCCATTAAATATTGCTTTAGAACCACATCTTTTGTAGATTTGATGATGAACTCTGCAGAGCTGCAAGCGTTCCCAATGCTGCTGGAGGTTTATGGTCTCTTCAGCATGTGTTGTCTCTGCCCAGTGGCTGGGGCTTTTTGTCACGCTGCTCACAAAACTGAACTCTTGTTTGCAGACCATTTTACAAACAGGGAACCAGCATTAATTTCACTTGCTGGGATGCCTGACTGCAGACATCCATTTCAAAACTCTTCTGGTGTTGTACTTGCACACTGATCTACCTGGTGGGTCCTGATTAGCAGCAGGTGATGGCAAGGTATATAATTTAAAGGCCATTTGTGTTGGTGATGAGCAGCCTGAGTTACACCATCTCTTTGAACTGTGCAGCATAGAATCATGGAATGGTTTGGGCTGGAGGGAGACTTAAAGCTGATGCAGTTCCAACCTGCTGCCATGTGCAGGTACACCTTCCACTACATTTGGTGGTCTTGTCTGGGCTCGCTCCAACATTTTCACATCCTTCTTATGTTGGGGGGCCACAGAGCTGGACACAGGACTGTGGGTACTGCAGTCCTCATTATCCTGTGCTCCTTGCTGCTGAAGTATAGGATGGACCATATCTTGTTCTTTCCAGCTCTGGACATCCCCAGGGAGACTCTCACCCATCCTCGCCTTGCCAAAGGGCAGTGTGCCTGCTGTGTACCATCTAAGGTGCTACAGGGAGAGCTGTAGCAGAGAAAAAGTCCATGGCTGAAGTCATTATGGGGCTTATTGCATGAAGTTGTGTTTGCTTGTGGTGTGCTCAATTTTTCTAGGAATATGGTCAAGACTTTAGAAAATATTTGAGTGGCAAAGGGGAATAAACTGGAATTAGGGATTTTAGGCAAGCTCTAGAAGAGTGGTAGGATTTCAGTATCAAATTATTTCAGCATACAGGGAAAAGAAGGATTTTCAGGCTTGCAGTGTGAAAAACAGCCATGGCTCAATGTGAGTATTTCTGCTAAATATCTCTTTAGGATTTCTGAACCTGCTTATCACCCTCCTGGGTAAAACTCTAGCAAGAATGAGGGGAATGCAAGCTGTACGTGCATGCATTAAAAGTAGGAAGATATGAAAGGAATGAGAAGGGACTTTGAGTGCAAGAAGGCACTTCCCACAGCTTTGAATAATGTGTGGACTGAAGGGTGTCTAAAAATTACCCAGAGCTAAGCTGACACCACAAAGTTACAGCAGGCTGTGTGTGCTCTTCCCCAGCCAAGCTCATGGTCTTTATTGAACAAAAATGTCTGTGCAAGTGTCACAAGGTTAATATGGAGTTAAAAATAAAACTAAAATTGCAAACAGGGAGTTAAAACTGTACTGAATCTTTGGTTTAGGAATGATGATTATCTTTTATTTTCTTTATGAAAGGACAGGACCATTTTTATTGCCCTTTGATCAGGAGCTGAACCTGAACAACTCCAGTCACTGATGAGCCTGAAACAGAGCTATTTCCGGGATAGCCTCCCTGTTTGCATGTAATCTAATTTTTAACCCAGGTTGCAGAATGGACTTTTAAAGTTCGTGTAGTCAAGATACACATGGTAAGCAAGCTGTTCACTAGAGAAACCATTCTGGTCCTTTCAGAGGTTAGGAATAAGTTTAGCTGGCAAATAAATTTGGTATCCTGAAATTGGTGTTAGTTATCTGAACTCCCCAGTGAAGCTTTTGAAACAAAAAGTAACTAATCAAAGTCATTTCAGATCTGAAAGTGATGTTGGTTGTGTTCTAGTCAAACCCAGTTTTTCAAAGCAAGATGTGAATGTATTTCAGGGTTGAAAAAAAGACTTTGAACAGGCTGACCTACAGGGCTTCATCTCTGAACTGGGTACAAAGCACCAGTAACCTTTGCAGTGTGATAGAAGGATGTTTCTTGAAAATAGTTTCTGTGGTGTCTGAGCTGTTCCTGTTGAAAGGTAGATGAATACTGGTGAAGCAGCCCCTGTGCATTTGCAATGATGTGAATCATAGCCAGACACTACAAATGCTGTGTATTTATTACCTGTTAAACTGGGTAATACTTCTCCTGGAACTGGTCATGTTCAAGGAAATAAAGACTTCATCTGCTGTCTGCTAGAGCTGCCACATTTTGCTTTTTATTTGTGGGTTGCCCCAAGAAGCTGTGGCTGCCCCATCCCTGGCAGTGTTCAAGGCCAGGTTGGACAGAGCTTGGAGCAACCTGGTCTAGTGGAAGGTGTCCCTGCCTGTGGCGGGGGGTTGGAAATGGATGAGCTTTAAGGTCCCTTCCAACCCAAGCCATTCTGTGATGCTATGATTCTATGACTGGCAAATCAGAAAAGCAACACTTTCCAAGGAAGTTGTTCATTCATTGCATTTGCTATAGTGATACACACTTCAAAATAAGGGCCGATGTGTTTGCTGTGGACTATACTTTGTTCAGTGCCTGGATGAAATTACTTAATCGGTGTGAAAACCAAAGAACCCCCTTTCCAGCGCATTATTATTAATGTTTGATATCTGTGCCTGTTTGGATAATGGATATAATTGGTAACTTAACTAGTAAGGCATTAGTACCAGTGTCTGGGTGATGCAAAATGAGCCTTTTTACAATACTGTAGCACTGTATTAAAGACAAATTTGATTTGTGTTACCACACAGTGTCTCTGGAGCTGAAATTAGACCCTTTGTTGTGCTGATCGCTGTTTAATTACTGCTGCCTTGTTTTGCAACCTGTTAAAACGTCCAAAATGATTACTTAGGAGAAAAAAAGGGACCTGTGCGAAGCCTCCTGATAATGTGTCTTTGTAGGTGATGGGCTGCATTGCCAGCCAGCCAGACATGGGCTTGCTCACTTCCTCAACTTGTATTACCTCTTCTGTCTTCCCTTTAACCAGTGCAATAATATCCATTCTTTCTTCTGGATCCAGAAATGCTGGGTTTAACTTCAGGTCCCTGCCACAGTGGCTCAGTAAGGTGTCTTAGCTGCCAGCAGTCCTCCATTTTGCTCAGTGCCCTGATCTCCTTTTCCTCTGCTGCTAATGTGAGGTGGTAATTCAGACATGCAATGAGGTTTCTGAACCTTGTTATTGATTGCAACTTGCTGTTTCTCTCTGAATTGATGCAGTTACCGGTAATAAGGGGGATATCAGCACTGAGTGGTGTGATTGCCTCTGAGAGGAAAATTAAATTTGCCATGCTGCCGGTTCTTATATTTGTTTATCGTGCTCTCTGTACAGGCAGAATACTAAAGGGAGAAAAAGGAAAACAGGCTTAATTTTAAAGGTGTTGTAATTGAAAAGTAATTTCAAAGCACAACTTGCTGTTTGCCTTGTGCCCTGCGGGAGGGTTTCGGGGCTGCCGTTTGCTTTCCATCATTTCCAGAGAGGCCAGGGCCTAACAGATCAACTTCTCCTTTCAGAATAAGGACAGCGGTGAATGTGAGAACAAGCGTCCTAGAGAAGATGAAGAAGAGGAGACTGTCAAGCACAAGTAATTATTTATTTATTCCCACTTGTCTCTCTTGTATGTGTAGTTCAGACACTGCTGTCGTTGGCTAATTAGGATCTTTCCTTGGCTTCTAACACGTGATTTAGTTTTGTTTTTAAGTGTCAGTTTGATCTCATGCTCATGAAAATGATCTGAAATGGGGGCATAAAGGGGAAAAGCCTGTGGCTGACCTACAATGTTCTTGGGGGTAGCAAGGGAAGGCGTTACCATCAGAGGTGTCTGGAGCATTTAGGCTGCCTTGGATTTGCCAGCCATTGCTGTACCTCTGACCCCTGCACATGTGTTGTTTGAAGTGTGGAGGTTATTATTTTCCATGAACAGCGGCCCACAGGGTACACGTGGCTGTTTAACTGTGGCCCACTGCTGTTCTGTCTTGTCACCGGAAAACGTGAACACAAAACTTAACGGAGCACAGTGTGGCTCCTGGCACGGCCAGCTGACTGTGCAGTTGGTTTCCTGCCGGTAAAAATGCCATCAGGTCTCCTTTGGAGACGATGAGGGGGTAGTTTGGTTTGAAGATGTGGGACATGACCTTTTCTCATTGTTTTACTGCTAGAAACCTCCTCTGTGGGATGTGTGCTGTAGAGATGATGCTGCGGATGAGCACATGTGAGAAAGCAGTGCAAAATTCTTGCTGCTTCTGGGGAATAACTGCGTGAAAAGGATTGTGGCCAACAGGCTGAGGGAGCAGGTTCCTCTGCTCCGCTCTCATGAGGCTCCCCTTGCAGGCCTGTGTCTGGCTGTGGGGCCACCAGCATAAGAAGGATGTGGAGGTGTTGCAGTGAGTCCAGAGGAGGCCACAAAAATGCTCCAAGGGCTGGAGCACTTCTCCTATGGAGATAGTCTGAGAGAGCTGGGCTTTTTCAGCCTGGAGAAGAGAAGGCTCTGGGTAGACCTTAGAGCAGCTTCCAGTGCCTAAAGGGGCTGACAAGAAAGCTGGAGAGGGGCTTTTGACAAGGGCAGGTATGGACTGTACAAGGGGGAATGGCTTTAAACTGACAGAGGGGAGATTGAGATGGGATCTGAGTAAGAAGTTCTTCCCTGTGAGGGTGGTGAGGCCTTGCCACAGGTTGGCCAAAGAAGCTGTGGCTGCCCCATCCCTGGCAGTGTTCAAGGCCAGGTTGGACACAGGGGCTTGAAGGAGCCTGGTCTAGTGGAAGGTGTCCCTGCCTATGGTAGGGGGTTGGAACTGGATGAGCTTTAAGGTTCCTTCCCACCCTGACCATTTTTGGGTTATATGATATCTCCTGGCAGAAAATACATCCTTTATAACAGTCCACATGGGTTTGGTGCTGGGAGTGCTTCTTGAGTGCCATCACTGAGACTGAACTTGGTTTGTAGGTTTGGGTTTTGTGTCAGAAGAGGCATGAGGTCTGGGCTGAAGCTGAAACAGGAGCTTCATCAAGGGAATGATGATGAATAATGAATAAACAGCTCTTGCTTTCCAGTCCTGCCACTTGATACACTGTGTGGTGAGGTGATGCAGCATGTGGTGGCCCACTGGCAAGATGCATCAGGCCTGGGCTGTCTTTACCACTGTGTAAGCTTAGCATCATTAGGCTAACAGCAGTGCATTGCTGCTCTGAAACTGAAATTATGAATTGGTCCTCTGAATCTATGAAAATAATTTGGTTTTCTATTGTGACTGACTTCCAGGCTGGGGATTGATACTTTTTATCTACTACTGGAGCATATCGGAGGTGATGTGGTTTCTTACTGAGTCTTCAGCGTCACTGCTGTCAAGTTGGTAAATCACTTTTTCCATGAGCACTTGTTCATGAACTCTCATCTTATGGCAGGTTCAGTAAAAAGCCTTCCCCTGCCTGAGGGTGATGCCCTTGAAATTTCACCAAGGTGGAATGTAAAGAACAGAGGTGTTGAGTAGGAGCTCCCATCTCCAGCCAGCTCTGTACTGGTGCATGAAACTCCCCACAGGTGTGGGCCAGGGCTTCTCTTGAAACATGTGGGAGTGGTGCCTTTGGGAGGCAGCTTTTGGGGCAAAAAGTCTGCTTTCCAGGTTGATTTTCCTGGAGGAGTCTGTATCTTTGTCCATCTATCCAACTACAGCATGTTCTGTTGGGATCCAAGCGTAACTTTGCAAGGCAAATTAGAGCAAGATCTGCTTTGCAGGAAATGTTTGAATCACAAATTCGGCTGAGATGATTCTTGGCTTTTGCCTTACTTGTTGCATGTCCTTTTTCTGTTGCCGGAATTGGATCTGTGTTAAGATCTAGAAAGCTGGTGAGCTGATAATATTTTTATTTCCCAATAGTGTATATGAACTTTCTGAGCCCTTTGAAAAAGGGAACTGCTTTGCACTAATGCCCTGTTTGCTGGTGGCAGGTGAGCAGGGATAATCTGCTGGCATTTACCCTGAATCTGGGAAAGGAGGGGACCCTGGTAAATGAAATCTGCCTTCCCTGTAAACCACTTGCACCTAAACAAGCACCTCAATAGCTGTGCTGCTTTCTCAAGCTAAAAACCACCACGAGCACCACGTGGGGAGGGGAAATCTAGTGGTTCAATAAATAATCCTGTGGCCTGTGTGCAGGATTTAGGTGCACTGCCTGCCCTGAGAGGCAAACAGCAGCCTGGGGCTTTTGCTGCAGGCTGGTTCCTCTTGCATCCCTGCAGCTGCACCTTCTGCACCAGCCTGAGACCATCCTTTATTCCCTATACAAAGGACAGAACTGCTGGGCGCTGCGTTAACTAATACTTTCCTCTGCCTATGGGGCGACACGCTTTTTGGCAGCTTCCTGTTTTGTTTTCTGATTGACTCAAATATCCCCATCCCCCTCACCCCCTTTTTTCTTTTCTCTTTTTTCTTCCTTGTTTTTATCTTTCACTGCAAGCCACCACCACAGGAACAAGTGCTGACGAAGCCCCTTGCGAAAACCTCGCAGCAGTTTCAGCTTGGGCTATCTCTGATCTGAGCTCTCAGGGGAGTTTGTATCTTTGTAATTGCGAAGAGCTGGGGTTATTTATGTTTTTGTAACCAGTTTTGCTTTAGCCCACTGACCAGGAAACACCTTCCGCTGCGGCGCAGCCTGCGATCTGCCTTTGTAAGGAACAGGGTGTGGGTGGACTTTGGCCCTTCCGCCCCATTCCCACAGGGAAAAGCAGTCTGGGACATGGGGATCGGCAAGGCGAGCTCTGCGTAAAGCCAAGGCTGGCATTGCTGCCCCATAGGGAGCAGAGAGGTGTTGGGCTGTAGTTATGCAAGCAGACTCATCAGGGATGTTAAAAGTGTAAATAAAAATCCAAGGTAGGGCTTGGAGAGGAAGGCCACACACACACACACACACACACACACACACACACGACAATCTTCAACTCTTCAATTTAACTAGAAATTAAGCTTCAGTGAGCTGCTGCTAATCAGCTGCCCGTGTTTCGACACTTAGTCATCCTGTGAAATTACAGCTCTGTACTGTGCCGCTTGCAGAGATGAATTTCTGGGAGGAGCTGGGGGAGGCAGGGTTGGGAAACGAGATCTCTCCCCTCTCATGGGAAGAATGTCACAGGGCAGGTCAAACCCACTTTATTTTCTCTGCACAAAAGAAAATACAGTGGTGAGTCTCCTCAGTGTTTGCTTTAGCTTGGCTGGGTGGCCAAGGCAGTGGCAGAGATAACTGCTGTGTGGACGTGCTTCCTCACATCCTGGAGCGTGGAGAGCTTAATGAAGAGTTTAACAATAATAAATAGAATGAAATCAAATACCGGAGACATCAGTGTTTGCAGGTAGGCTGGGTTTGGTACATGTGGCATATCTGATCAACATCTGCATGGACAGCTGAACCTGTTACCGCTAGTGGTGTGTCCTGATGGACACTGCAGTGTGTCAGGCTCCATCCCCACTGTGCATCTCCAGGGACCATCTGGACCGTGTTTGTTCCCTTTGCTGAGGAAGTGCTTGGCCCATAGAAGAGGAGGTGGGCATGGGCAAGACTGTGTAGCATTGTATCTTTTGCTCAGTGCTGGAGAAGGGAGGACAGGAGTTTAGATGGCTGAATTCACCTGGCTGCAGAGACACAGGAGCTGGCAGGATCTTAGCTCCGTCCTGAAGGTGCTTGTCCACGTTTTGATGCAGCACAGAGCCCTTCTCCAGAGTAGTAAGGATGCTGTGGACCTTCCCTCTCATTACAGCTGTATCTGTAACTCTGGGGGAGATATCCAGAACATGATTTGCTTTTGTAGGAAAAGCCCCATGGAGCTTCAGCTGGTCCAAAGCCCGGCTGCTCTCTCCTCACCGAGGCTGTTGCTGTGTTCCATGAGTGCCTGATGATTCTGCCTTTGCCTTGGACAGGTTGGGTGTCCCTCTACCTGTTCCCTAGCAACAGGGTGCAAGTGTGAGCACCCAAAGGTGAAACCTTGGCCCTTCCCACCCAACAACTGGCTCTGAGTTCCCAACATCTTCCCAGCAGTCCACTCTTCTTCAGTAGTAGAAACCCTGTAAAAGAGCATGGGCAAAGTATGCTCTTGTGCCAGCATGTGAAGGAGCATAGCTGGGTGCTGCAGGCACTTTGCATATAGAATCATAGAATTGTTTAGGTTGGAAAAGATCTTCAAGATCATTGAGTCCAACCATTAACCAGACACTGCAAAGTCCACCACTAAACCATGTTCCCAAGCGCCACATCTACAAGTCTTAAATTCCTCTGAGGGTGGTGATTCCACCACCTCCCTGGGCAGCCTCTTCCAATGCTTGACAACCCTTTCAGTGAAGAAATTTTCCTTACATCCAATCTAAACCTCCCCTGGCACAACTTGAAGCCATTTCCTCTCATCCTACAGCCAGATCCTGGTGCTGTGTCGCCAGCCTGGGTCCCACGCTGCAGATCAAGTATGGGTTTTGTCCTGATAGTGTTTACTGGTTGTAAAGCAGGCACAAGTTGTTTGTTTGCCTGGAAAAGCAGCATAGGAGGCCTGACAGCCTTGTGGCGCCTGCCTGCACCTGAAGAGCTTCCTTTGCAGCAGCACTCAGGGATATATCTCTCCCCATCCTTGCTCCCTCAAGAAGCGCATCCTGAGAAACCAGCTGCCTTGGCAAGTTTCTGGGACTCATGGTGTTAATACAGGACGGTTGTTTCTTTGGCATTCCTCGAGTGCCTTTTGGCAGCTTGGGGAGGAGGATGTGTTCTGACATGCTCAGCTATTTGAGCAGGAGCAGCCCTCTACCAGTGAGAAGAGATTGCTCCTTGGAGGGTGTGTCCTGATGGGTCTCTGCCGCTGCTTGTTGCTTACTCTTTTTCTGCCTTGGGTGAGGAATCTAGGAAGGAAAGCAGTAACTTTGTCCTCTTGATCAAACAACAGCTCTGGACCTTGGTGTTAGAGAGGACCCCATTTTACTGCAAGAGTGGGTGTTGCAAAGAGTTGAGCCTTGACTAACGTGGTAACGTGTGTGTTCGGATGTGAAAGTAATTACTTGGTTTCCAAGCTGTAGCAGATGCAGCTGTCTTGGTGTCTGTCTTGGTTGCTGAAAAGTCATTGTACACAAAAAGACACCCTGGAGATAGATGGACCTTGCTCTCAAGCCAGCCTGCCCGTATGGGAGCCTCCAAGAAGCTTGTGGCAGGAGGTGGTGCACCCAGATGTCAAAGCTGCCTGCAAGGGGACCAGCTGGTAGGAAAGCAGAGTGCAAAAAAAAAGGGGGGGGAAGGTTGTGAAATACCTGAAGGGGACTGACAAAAAGTCTGGGGAGGGACTTTCTACAGGGGCATGTAGGGACAGGACAATGGGGAATGGCTTTAAACTGACAGGGGGGAGGTTTAGATGAGATCTGGGGAGAAAGTTCTTCCCTGTGAGAGTGGTGAGGCTCTGGCACAGAGAGGACCTTTGCCCAGAGAAGCTGTGGCTGCCCCATCCCTAGCAGTGTTCAAGGCCAGGTTGGACGGGGCTTGGAGCAACCTGGTCTAGTGGAAGGTGCCCCTGCCTGTGGCAGGGGTTTGGAACTGGGTGAACTTTAAGGTCCCTTCCACCCCAAACCATTCTGTGGTTCTATTAAATTAAGTCTGTGCCAGGAATGATGGGTGTTGTATAGCAAGTCTTGCAGTAGCCTTAAAGGGTGATGGTGCTGCAGAGTTCCATCAGTACCCATTGGTGATCATGCAGCACCCACTATATACTAGGTGACTTTGCAGAGAATTGCAGCAGGTTGGGGAGGGAGTGGCTGAAGGGAGCAAAAAGAATATAAGAATCCAAGCCTGAAATCTGTGTCCAAATGCTCTTAATCTCATTCTTTCCATGGAATCTAAAGATGGTAAGAGAGAGTTTATATTTTTCAGTCAGTTAAACTCGCTATACAATGAATTTTCCCTGGAAAAAAAAAAAGTTAGGAACCTATAGAAAAAGCTTGAAAATGATGTCTGCTCTTTGGTTTGCAATTGGAAGCAGAAAAGGGAAGAGGCATTTTGAGGAGAAGTGTGCTGCTGCTGAAGAGCATCTGAGTGATGCCCCAGGGGACATCTTTGCTGCATGGTCTCCAGGTATCCCAGCATCCCTGCTCCTTTCAGGTTCTTCAGTAGCTTGGCCAGAGTCTAATATGGGCTCCCTCCAGCTTTAGTCCCAAACCTCCTGGGCTGCTGCAGAAGTCTCCTGCTTTGCTGTTCTTGGTTGTCGGGCTGCCTTGTCCCAGCTCCTTCGAACCTTCTTGCACTCACGGAGCACATGGTGGAGCAGAGAAGGGTCCACCAAACCACTGCGCCTTCAAGGATTTCAAACTTTGCCATATCTTCTGCAGCAGTAACTCGTTTACATGTTTGAGTGTGGCTTCCCAGGACCCTCAGGAGTCACTGAATTCTGGAGATGCAGAAAAATAAAATGAAATTGTTGTGCTGGCTCCTCTTTAAAGAACAATGTGGAAATGGTTGCTCAGGACATTTGGTTCCAAGCAAGTTGGAATAACGGTCAGAAAAATGGAAGGCTCTGAATATGGGGTCTCTGGAGCAGCTTGAGAAGGTCAAAGGGCAGGAAATTCTCATACCAGATGATATTTCTCCAGGGTTTTGGAAGAGAAGTTGCCTGAAGTTGCTAAGATAGGTTTGAGAACACCCAGTGTAGTCGTCCCTAAACTGCTTCCAAAGAATGGAAGGGCACTTCAGAAATAGTGATCTACGAGCCTTGGTGTTTGAAACCTCTTAATTTTGGTGATGCAGCAGGGGAAGCATCTTTTTCACCTAGCTTCATCAGGTGCCTAGGGCTGAGGAGCACAAGAGTGATGTGAAGGGCTTGAGGAAGATTGAAAGGTGAAGAGCTGTGGAGGGGCACCCACCTCTGATCCTGGGCAGAGTAGGCAGGGTCTGCAGATGCTGCTGAACACTAGCCTTCTGCTAGTACCTGTTCTGCTGAGGTCCACTTGCATCTTTCACCTCCGGAAGCACTAAGAAAACTGTACTGAGATGTCCTAGCCAGCTTTCCTCAGCCTCTAGCCTTACCCTTGGAGAGGTAAGACCAGGAAGGTGCCCTTTAAGCACTCTAGTCAGTGCAGCTCCTGGTGACTGTTTTCTGATAATAACTGTGGGAGTGAGGATGCTGTGACACCTAAGAAATTGTTGTTACAGGGTTTCTTGGCAAACCCGTTCCCTGTGCTCCTGATGCAAGGACATCAGTGTGTGGGCTCTTCACCAGAAGTCTTAAAAAGATCCATTCATCAATTGGGGAAACTCTTTGTTCCATAAAGCCCTTGGGGCTGGAGGAGTAAAGCAAAAAACAACCTGTCAGGAAGCTTTTAAGTGTCCTGTGTTTTGCATCGAGATAGCTGTTTGCATTCTGTGCATACCCTGCATGCCATGCTGTTTCCAACCTGCCTGCTTCAAAGAAAACTTAAGGTCTCCTCTTCTTCCCCAGCAAGGAGCTCCAGGCCTGAGTGGAAATTGGATTTGAGGCATTCCTGATGCAAAACAGGGAACATGTCACTCCTGACAGGCCTTTAGGAGATGCTGGAAGGCTGTGTCCATAGTGTCCCTCTGTAATTGCTGCAGCTGCCCAAATCCTCATGTGGTTCTAGGAGCTTCTAACGCAGACCTGCCCTCACCACCAGTTGTAATGGTATAACCACCTCCATTGCTAACTGTCCTGCCTTGTTTGGGCTGCAATGGTCTGGAAAACACTCCACAAGGTGCTCAAGGAGTAGGAGATCATCTAGGTTGGGCACATCCTCCATTACTTACAAGGAGATGGTGGTAAAATCTGGTATTTGACCATGCATGATTTCACCCTAAAGTCAAATGGGTCAAACCCAGCTCTTCTCTGGGTGCTCAGCCCCTTTCTATGAGCATGTTAGTGCTGGTGCTTCACCATGATGTGCCCTCCATCACCAGGAGCTGTGCTCCCTAACCTGGCTCCTATGTTCCCGTTCTGCTGCAGAGCCTGATGTTAATTTTGGTGTTATTTTCGTTTTCATGGGAACTCGGATAATTCATCAGTTGTGAAGTGCACCAGCTGTCTTCTTGGAACGCAGCACTGGAGGAACCGCTGGTACCTGAGCTTTATTTAACTCACCTCTGCAGAAGATCAGCAACTTCTAAATATAAATATAAGTATATATATATATATATATAGTTAACCCTTGCCTGCTTTCAAGTTACTCAGGATAGCACCTCCCTGCTCCTCATCTCTGTCTTTACAACCTCCTGTGCACAGAAGAGGGGGGAGATGATGTGAGCGTGACATTGCTGTTAAGTCCCTGAGCCCCCCAAGGAGGCTGCTGTGGGATCGCTGGGCACTGAGAAGTACCAGAGGCAGGTGCAGAAGCTGCTCTCACCTCACCCAGTTAATTAAAGGGATCAGTTTTTGTTTGTTTTCTCCCAGAGCTCGAGGTTTGAACTCAGCACATGGGTTTAATAAGGAGCTGAAAGCACTGGTGCCAGGCACAGAGGGAGCTGTGTGCAGCTTTGCAGCCCTTCTCTTCACCATTGCTCATCAGCTGCTTCCCCTTCTGCCGGGCCAATGCCACTGCTCGTCCCCATCTGTGGTACAGCCTGCCAAGTTGTGCATTGTGGTTTTATTTTCTTTAATCTTGTGGATGAACTTCCAGCAAGCACGAGCAGTGCTGGACTGCAAGGCTTTTGTTTGCAAGCCAAGGTAGGGCTTTCTGGGTGGGAAGAGTGTCGGGGAGCAGGCTTAAACTCCCAGTTCCTCTTCCTTGTGTGATCCTCAAGTGGTGCCAAAGCCCTGCAATAATATAATGAAGGGCTGGTCTCCCTTCTTTTACCAGGAACCAGACCTCCAGCATGTGTGCCCTTTGAAATGTGGGATCTGGGAGCTTCTGCTTCAAACAGGAGACCTCTTAGCGCTCTGCTGGCTTGGCTGTGGCCAAGCAGCCGCAGCTCCCACTGCATGTGCAGAATCATAGAATAACAGAATGGTTTGGGTTGAAAGGGACCTTAAAGATGACCTAGCTCCAACCCCCCGACATGAACAGGGACACCTAATGATTTTGAAACATTGCTTGTCACGATGTAATGGCAATGTTTTGCTGGACCAAAAGGAACAGCTTGTTTAGCTCATAAATCTCTTGTTTTGGGTTGTCTGACCCTAGGGAGTCTCTGGTTCCCTTTTAGCTGCAAATCCTTCTAAATGTAGTAAGCTGAGGAGATCAGGAAGTCTGGGAGATGTTGAAAGTTTGTGTTCTGCAGGGTCTACCACTTTGCCATATAAATCCCCTCCAACATGCATGAGCGAGCCTTTGGTCAGATGTGAGACATCACAGCCTGATGTCCTGTTGCCTCCTGAATGAAGGAACTGCTCCTCTTCCTCCCCCAACTTCCCAGGTTGGAAACAGAATCCTGCCAATTGGAGATTGTCTGTAAAATCACAGAATAACTGTGATTCCTGTGTGCCTGGGGTTGGCATCTCCTTCTGCAAGAAAGCAATTGCTTGATCCTCCAAGATCAACCTTCCTGAAAAGAGCTGCCTTTCTGGCTGGGGATTGGTGGTGGTCAGTACAGGTTAATTTGATAAATCCCTCCTTCCAGGGCATGTGTGTGTAAAAATACATGTGAAACTCTGCACAGCAGCTTGTCTTCATGAGGTAGTGGTGCTCTTGGCCTGGGGAAGGTATTGCAGCTACATGCTGATCTCTCCTGTGCCTCTTTTGAGCGTCCTTTCTCCCACTACTGGGGAAAGGTGTTCCTGTTTCATGGTGTTGCATTGATGCAAAGGCTCAGGGGACCTGGGCTTGAAGACATGAGAAGTGTCTGGAAGTCTTCTAATCTGCCTGGGCTCTGTTTTCCAGTCTGCTGGTTGCATTTATCTTGCTGAGCTCCATTCATGTCCTTCCACCATAACTGTGGCACCAGCCATGGTGTGGGTCGGACACTTTGCAAATAGATTCAGCTGCTGGAGAGGGGATGGCATGGCATGGGAAGGGTAGGACTTTCCTGTTGTGCTCCAGGAACTACCACAGTTGTTTGGTTTTTGTGGTTCCCACACATGCATGGCCATCTGGCTGCTGACCTTCCTCTTCCTGCCTCTCTTGCACTGTAAATTCTTCACCTTTAGTCATTCTTTGCTTTGACTATAAGCCCTTGGGTTGGCTAGTTCTCACTTGCTTCTCCATCAGTAAACTAGCAGGGAGATGGCCCCAGGTATTACCTGTCTGCTGGGAGAAAAATGGTAATACTGAACTGTTGATTTTCCTTCCTGATCAAAGCGCCTTCTGCTGTGTTTGCATCGGAGCTCTCTGCATCCTCCTTTGCAGCAACACAACTGCCCTCATTGCTGCTGAAGGCTTTGCTGACATCTGGAGCAGAAGCACTGCTGGGCAGCAAGTGCCTCAGTTTCTGTTTAAACTGATTAAGCTCATCAACAGTGTTAAATGAATTTAATCTACTTAATTTGCACTGTGGGCTAGTGTACTGTTATTAAGATCCATTGGTCTGCAGAGCGTGTTGTAGGCATGTGTAAGCAGTTGGAGGTGGGATGGGGTTCTGTGAGCTGGATCCTCAGGGCTCTAGTTGTGGAAATACCTCTGCTTGAAGCTTCTAGGTTTTGACCTCAGGGAGGAATCAACTTGAGAGCTCGCATGACTATCTAATGGTTGTCCATTTGAGGCCTAAATTATTTGGGAGAAGTATAGAAAGAACTTGAATAGGGGGAGAGTTAACATCTGGGTATCAGGGAGGTGTGTGCCCTGTGGAGGGGGCTGACTGCTGACTTTGAGCTCTTGTGGAAGGAGGTGTAAGGATGGGTGAACGTAGAATTATAAAATCCTAGAGTGGACCCTTAAAGCTCATCCAGTTCCAACCCTCTGCCATGGGCAGGGACACCTTCCACTAGACCAAGTTGCTCCAAGCCCCATCCAGCCTGATGTTGAACACTGCCAGGGATGCCTGGGAAGCCACAGCTTCTCTGGGCAGACTTCTGTGAGGTTCGGGTATCATCATTCCTGTCTCTGTCAGCTCCACCACCCATTTGCTCCCCTTATTTGCACCGTGTGTTTGTAGTATTGCAGAAGCCTCTCTGGTGACTGAGTAACCGCCTTGTACCCCAAATACTCTTTTCTCCCTGTCCTTCCTATGTACCCTCCTGGGATAATTTTTTCCCCTGGTTGTGGATCTCTGGTGTTCCCATACTGAGTCTGTCATTGGGTTGAGACCTAGAAGGGAGCTGGGCTGAAGTTCAGAGCTTTGCAAAACCACTTGTGTCCATTACTAGCCGCCTCTGCTTGGCTTGCCAAGACATCACCTTTATCCTGCTGAGCTCTGGCATGACCCTGTCTTTTCTGACAAGCATGGGTTGCTGCCAACTCCTGGCGACTGCCTGCAGCTGCTATTGCAGATATGCCCCTCACTATTGAGAGCCCATGGTCTAGCATGGCAAGGATGTGTCTCACTGCTCTGTGCTCTTCCCTTTCCTCCCCAGGGAGCTCAAACTACGAAATTATGATCCTGAAGATGAGGAGCTTAAGAAGAGGAAGATGCCGCCAGCCAAGCCAGCCTCAGGTGGGTGCAAGGGGGTGCATGGGAGGTGACACAAGGAAGGACAACAGCAGAAGCATTGCCAGAGGTGGTGCCGTGGTGAGGTTCCCTGTGCTTTACTCTCTTCTGGAGGCTTTCAGGCAAGGCAGATCATAGAATCACAGACTGGTTTGGGTTAGAAGGGACCTTAAAGACTTTCGAGTTCCAGCCCCCTGCCATGGGCAGGGACACCTTCCATTAGACCAGGTTGCTCCAAGTCCCGTCCAACCTGGCCTTGAACACTGCCAGGGATGGGGCAGCCACAGCTTCTCTGGGCAACCTGTGCCAGGGCCTCACCAGCCTCACAGGGAAGAACTTCTTCCTCAGGTCTCATATAAGTCTTCCCTCTGTCAATTTAAAGCCATTCCCACTTGTCCTGTCCCTACTTGCCCTTGTCAAAAGCCTGTCTCCAGCACTCTTATTAGCCCCTTTAGGCACTGGAAGCTGCTCTAAGTTGTCCCCAGAGCCTTCTCTTCTCCAGGCTGACCAAGCCCAGCTCTTTCAGCCTGTCTCCATAGCAGAGGTGCTCCAGTCCTTGGAGCATCTCCATGGCCACCTCTGGACTTGCTCCAACAGCTCCATGTCCTTATATTGGAGTCCCAGATCTGGACACAGGATTGCAGGGGGCTCTCGCAAGAGCAGAGGGGGAGAATCCCCTACCTCACGCAGAGCCCTTTGCAGGGATTCACTGACTGCACATCCCATCTCCTTCCCATTCACCAGTCTCCCACACCAGAGAGAATGAGGCAACACTTGTCATTGTGAGGACAAAATAAACCAGCATGGGACTTTGCATCCAGCCAGCATGCTGTAGAGTGGATGGGTTGTACCCTTCCTTTCCAAAAGTCAGGTGGCTTGAAAAACTCTCTGCTCCTGATCACTTCAGCTGAAGGTGCAAAAGCCACTGGATGTATTCTGTTGGTAGCTTGCTGATGAGGTGTTTAGGTCCTAGGAAATGACTGTCTGCAGCCCTGGAGGGTGATGGCATGTCTGAGCAGCCATGGTGGGAGTGCCAGGAGCTCTCCCACTGCTGCTGGGTGAGTGTGATGCTTGCGGCCCATGTTGCCTCATCATCCTCTCACCTGTGAGGACTGCACACCCTGTGTTGCACAAGTGGGGTGTGTGTCTGAGCACACCAGGTCCAGCCCCAAACCAAAGGGTTGACACTCAGGGGAGCTGAGCTCTCGCTGGAGGGTGCTAAAGGAGACTCTGGCTGTTTTTTGTTTATCTTCAAACAAATATTAGTCATGAGTCCAGGGTGTTCAGTCTGCTATTTCCTAGCACTGAACCTCAGCCCAGCTCTTGAGAGGGAAGCAAAGGGTAGATCTTCCCTTGATCTTGAAATATTAAGTCCTCCTGAAATAGATCTTTTTAAAAATGCCCTAAATCAAAAGGCTGCCTCTGGGAGCATGGCAGAGATCTGCTGACACTCTGCTTTCTTGGTACTTTTGTAAAAGTTTAAAACTTCCCCTGATTCTTCCCTGGAGTGTCATTTGGAATTGGGAACAGGAATTTTGGCTGTTTCCAGTAAAACTCGCCCTCTCAGCAAGCCCTTCTTTGGAGCTGCAGTCCCCATTGGCTGCCGTTCCTGTGTCTGGAGCATCCAGCCTCTCTGTCCTTGGGCACTTTGTGGGAGGGAGAAGGACAGAAGGGCTGGGGCTCACTGTGTTTCATATTAAATGTGCCTTGGGCATATCTGTTTGCTGGACCAAGATTCCTGCCACAGGGATGTGCTCTCCCTGGTCCCCACACCCCCTCCTTGCACAGGCACAGTGTTGAAGGATGGAGGGCTGTTTGCCATGCAAGCTTTGCCATTATCCTTGGTATCTTTTTGTATGGTTTGGGCTGGAGCTTGATTTCCCCAGGTTGTCTCAGGTGGTGGCCTTGTAAATGAGTCACAGTGAGTCAAATGCCACTTGCGGAGCAGCTGGTCCCTGCAGGTTTTATGGAAAGAAGGCTGGAACCCAGCAGGCGACCTCTTGCTTCTGTTGGTATTTGTGGCATTTAATGGTTGTTGAGTTTGCATCATTTCCAGGTGATTTTTGGGAGTCTCTGAAAGGGTTTGGGTGGTGGGAGTACACATCCTGCTTGTACTCACTTGTATGTGCCATGCTCTTAGGGCAAAGATGTTCAAATGGGCTTTTGTGAACCAAGTCCAGAGTTCTGGTGGGTTTTCCCTGTGCCTTGTCCTCTTGGTGTCCTGCTGCTGCACTCTGCGCTCATGCTGGTCTTGTTCCCCCATCTAGTGGAAGACAAGGTGAAGGACCAGCTGGAGGCTGCCAAGCCAGAGCCCATTATCGATGAGGTGGTACGTATATTGCAAGCCATTCTGTGCTGGGTGCATCTGTCTGTGTCCAGGCTTGAACCTTGCCTGCAGCTCTCACTGGGTGTCTCCTCTTCTTCCCTAGGATCTGGCAAACCTGGCCCCCAGGAAACCAGACTGGTGAGTGCCTGCCAGAGCCCTGCTATGGGTGAAAGGTTGTTGGCGTCAGTGGTGGGTTATTACCAGCTCGAGGTTGTCCAGGTTGGGTTAAAACTGCTAGAAGTGGGAAAGCCAGCCCTGCTTTGAGGAAGGTTCAAAGCATGGGACTGTCTTCACTTTTCCTGCTTCCACCAGGTGACTCTGCTGATCCCTGTGGGATGCTTGTCACCATGGTGGCCTCATCGACAAGGAATGCTAGGGCATTGAGTGGTTTGCCCATCAGAGTGTTCTCCTGATGGGGGAGACACTCTGCTCCATGGTGCTCACAGGAGAGAGAATGAGTTTCTCTTCCACTGGGAAGGGTGTAATGTAGCCCTTGATTTCACATCTCCCTGGGGTGAGGATTTGTTCTGACATTGTCTCTCTCCTCTCCAGGGATTTGAAGCGAGATGTAGCCAAGAAACTGGAGAAGCTGGAGAAGAGGACGCAGAGAGCCATCGCTGAGCTAATAAGTGCGTTACGGTCGTGGAGGGATAGTGTACATGGGGGTCACCATTTGTTCCAGAGGCATTACATGATGCTTGCTGGGAGCTTGGTGTCTTGCTGTTGGGCCAGGGAGGCACTGGCAGAGCTTGGTGGTCTTCCCAAAAGGGTCTGGGAAGCTGTTGGTCCCACTAGCTTCCCCAAGGCTGCATGCATGCTTGGCTTGCATGACTGGGGGGATGGTCTGTGGGCTCGGGGATTCATGTCCTCCACCATGTAGGATCCCCAGTACAGCCAGTTTATCACTAAGCCACTGATGTTTTTCACTTGCAGGAGAGCGGTTGAAAGGGCAGGAGGAGGAGCTGGCATCTGCTGTTGGGTCAGCAAAGCAGGAGGGAAGTGACTCTGACTGAGGAGGTCCATCAGGCAGCGTCGGGCTTGGGATCTGCCAGTGATGCTGATCCTGTTGCTCTTAGGTAGAGGCACCTTGTTGGGACATGCTGCTCACCAGCCCTTAGAGAGCCAGAGCCATGACCATTTCCCAGAGGACTGGTTCTCCTCTTCCTGAACAAAGATGCCTTTTTCAAGGTGCTTCTTTCTGTGGAAGAGCTGGTGTTAACTGCCAGCTGGGGAACAAAGAGGTGTCTTCTCTAGAGAGCTGGCTGTGTGTATTTGGGAGCATCCATGGTCAGACCCAACATGTGCAGGATATCTCTCCTGGAAGTGGCTGAGTGGCTTGGGACCCGATGGCTGCTTGATGTTAATTTACGATCTGTTCCTTGAAGTTTCCTGACCCTCCTGGGTGGTGCAGTGTGTCTGTGTATATACACCACTTCTGTATGTTTTGTAATTGACAAAATTTGTTGTTAACAAATCTTTTAATAATAAAACAGTCCCACAGTGGAAGAAGTTGTCACTTGTTCTGCAGAGGACTGGGTAGAGGCAGCTCATAGAATCCTTGAGCACTTCCAGGGATGAGGCAGCCTCAGCTTCTTTGGCCAACCTGTACCAGTGCCTCCTCACCCTCACAGGGAAGAACTTACTCATATTATCCCATTTCAGTCTCCCCTCTGTCAGTTTAAAGCCATTCCCCCTTGTCCTGTCCCTATCTGCCCTTGTTAAAAGCCCATCTCCAGCTTTCTTGTTGGCCCCTTTAGGCACTGGAAGCTGCTCAGAGGTCTCCCTGGAGCCTTCTCTTCTCCAGGCTGCACAAGCCCAGTTCTCTCAGCCTGTCTCCACAACAAAGGTGCTTCAGCCCTTGGAGCATCTTTGTGGCCTCCTCTGAACTCACCCCAACAGCTCCATGTCCTTGTGTTGTTGCCCCAGAGCTGGATGCAGGGCTGCAGGTGGGGTCTCACCGGAGCAGAGTAGAAAGGGAGAATCTCCTCCCTCGACCTGCTGGTCACGCTGCTGGTGATGCAGCCCAGGACACGGTTGGTTTCTGGGCTGCAAGTGAACACTGCTGGGTCATGGGGAGCTTCTTGTCAGCAAAGCTCACCTCATCTCTCTTATGTCTGTGGGGACTTCAGACCACTGTTTGATAGTCCCTGGCCACTTTGCTTCCCTGGGATGAGCAGCAGTGGGCTTTGAGGTGGCTGAGCTTGTAGCTACAGCAGTTCTAAGCACAACTCCTGGGCTATGATGTGGGGTAATGCCAACCCGATGTGGCTGGAAGAAGCAAGGGAGTGGGATGCTGCAAAGCTGACCCTGCACTTTTCCCAGGAACCTTTGCTGTGCCTCTGGGAGGTCTTAAAGGCTGGGTACCTTGGTCAGGCCTGATTGTACGGGCTCCTGAATCCTCTGTGCTTGGTTCAAAGTGTTCTTGAGGTAAGACATCTGGGGCATATGGCTTTGACAGCAGCATTGACAGAAGAGTTCACCTGTGATAAAAATAACTTCCTGTCAATGCACACATCCTGCTGCTTTTAAAAGCTTGTTGAAAAGAGCTGCTGGAGGGGGAGAGGTTCTTCATGTGGCAGCAGCCTGCCTTGGAGGGGAGTGACATTTCTGCCCCTGAGCCTGCTGGAGGCTTGGTGGCTGGAGTGGCCATCTCAGATTATCCCCAGCTGGACCAGGTCTCCACACAGAACACAATCAATCCCAGCCATGCTAAATACAGACTGATCAATGCTTGTCCCTCTGCCAGGTCTGCTGCTCCTGCAAAACTGCTGTGTGGTTGCATGTGATGAGTAAGTTTCAGGGGCTTTCCACCTGTAAGAGCCCCCTTCCTGATTCCAGATGAAGGGCAAGGAGCGAAGAGCTAGTGAAATTCTCTCTTGATCCTCCAATTTCCATGCACAAATGGCTGCTTAAAGCCTCCATCCCTAGCTGCCTCCCCTCTCCCTTTGTGTGCTGGTTCCTGGTGTTTGCAGCCATCCCTGCTGCAACCTCCCCTCAGCCTGTCACCCCTCAGAGGGGCCCTTCCGAGGTACATGAGGACAACAAAGAGATGGAAACCCATGGAGCAAGGGGAGATCAGTACCCACCTGACCAGTGAGTATCCACCACTATGCTTGAACTGTTGATGTGTGGCTGTGAATTCCCTCTGGGCTCTCTAGTGGGAAAACACTAGAAGTGAAAGCCCAGCCATCTTCCCGAGTGTCATTTTTGTCTTATTTTTACTTATTTTTGCTCTATTTTACCCTGGGCAGGAGGCAGCCAAGTGCCCTCTACCCCTGTTTGTGGGCAAGAAAGCCAAGATCATAGGTGTGAAGGTGCCACATAGACACAGGTGGGTGCTGCATGTTGTGGGTGCTCCTGTCCAGGTAACACTGCGTTGTGGGTTCATCATAGAAAATGGGGGTGCATCTGCTCCACAGGGATATCCTTGGCACTGGGCAGAGCATGTGGTGATGCTTCAAAGATGCTTAAAAAAGAAAAGGACCCAGCTTGTGATGGTCTCCAACATCGAAGTGAAACTGTGGGTCAAGATGAGTGTTTGGTGATCACGGGTGTTTGTAGTTAGTTAGTAATGACCTGGGGCTGTCACACACCTTAAAGTGCATTTTTCCACTGGGAAGGAAACTGGAGAGTGTGAATATGCATCCTCCAAGCAGCTACAGCCTCATCTCTGTGAAACGCCCTGTAGATGTCAGCAAATATCTATGCATAAAACCACTCTGCATCCAATCCCAGTACCTGGACCCTGCTCTTCTGTCCGTCTGGCTGTGTGGTAGCAATGCCACCTTTCCCTCTGAACCCAGGCTGATGACCTCTGCTTTGAAATACATGTCCAGTATGAATATGAACACAATGTGCAGGGAACACTTATCATAGAATCATAGAATCACAGAGTAGTTTGGGTTGGAAGGGACCTTAAAGCTTCCAACCCCCTGCCACAGGCAGAGACACCTTCCACTAGACCAGGTTGCTCCAAGCCCCTCTGTCCAACCTGGCCTTGAACACTGCCAGGGATGGGGCAGCCACAGCTTCTCTGGGCAACCTGTGCCAGGGCCTCACCACCCTCGCAGGGAAGAACTTCTTACTCAGACCCCATCTCAATCTCCCCTCTGTCAGTTTAAAGCCATTCCCCCTTGTCCTGTCCCTACCTGCCCTTGTCAAAAGCCCCTCTCCAACTTTCTTGCTAGCCCCTTTAGGCACTGGAAGCTGCTCTAAGGTCTCCCCAGAGCCTTCTCTTCTCCAGGATGAACCAGCCCAGCTCTCTCAGCCTGTCTCCATAGCAGAGGTGTTCCAGCCCTCGGAGCACCTCTGTAGCCCCTCTGGACTCACTCCAACAGCTCCACGTCCTTCTTAAGTTGGGGCTGCAGAGCTGGATGCAGGCCTGCAGGGGGGTCTCACCAGAGCAGGGTAAAGGGGGGGAATCCTTCATCTGCTCTGCAACAGTGAGAAGCAGATGGGTTTTCCCTCCATGCCTTTAATTCTCCTTAAACTGTTGCTGATTGCCAGCCCAGCTTCCAGGAGCAAACCTGTCCTCCACCCAGCAGCAAGCACCCTTCTCGGGCCTGCATGGGCTGACATTTCTTGAGCTCATTTGCAGCAGTGTTTCAACCCTGTAAAGCATTTAAACAATTAAAAGCTGCTTTTCTCATGCAAGGAAAAGAGTTTTGAAGGGCTCGTTTTTGCTGTCAGCTCTCCACGAAAATATCATTTGGAAATGAAAAATAAGCACGCATCTCCTTCTAGGATAAGCCAAAATAAAGTGTATTGACTTTTCCGTTTTCCGTGTGGAAGGTGTCCCTCCCAGCCCATGGCAGGGGGGTTGGAACTGAATGGTCTTTAAGGTCCCTTCCAACCCAAACCAGTCTGTGATTCCAGCCTTAAATTCAGCTGGGATGAGCCCTGGACCCCTGGGTTGGCAAACCCAGCTGGGAAGGAGGAGAGACCTGTTTTCAGATGGATAATGGGTTCCACAGACCCCAAGCCAGTGCATGGGAGCCTGACATCATCTCGCTTTTGGGAGCATCCCTGCAGCCATCAGAAGCACTGACCCAGCTGTGGTCTCTTCTGGCTGGAAAATACCTGCCCTGAGTCTTACTTGCTTTGCTGAGGAGGCAGATTCTTCTCCCTTGTTCTGATAAACACCTCATTTTCTGTAAACCTTTACATCAGCATTTCTCAGCCATGCAGGGCACCCAGCTGCTTTGGGTCCTGTGGGGAGCACGCCTGTAGATAGCTACCCATATCCAAAATGGAGCATGGACACCCCCTTCCTGGTGGGCCACATCACCCAAAGTGGGACACAAGGGGCTGCGCTTGTACTTGGAAGAGAGTAGTGGGGAGGAACAGCAGGATCAGGCTCTTTCTAGTGAAGCCTTGCAGTGAAACATCGCTTAGCCTGGCATGGGACTGGGACCCCATCATGGGATGCGGGTCCTGGCATGGGACTGGGATCTGGGCATGAGACAGGGATCCCAGCATAGGACTGGTGTCCTGACATGGGACCAAGATCTGGGTATAAGACAGGGGTTCTGGCATGGGACTGGGGTCCTGGAATGGGGTTGGGGACCCTGCATAGAGCAAGGGTCCAAGCATGGGACTGGCATCCATCCATGGGACATTAATTCCCACATGGTACAAGGATCCCAGCATGGGACTGAGGTTCATCTGTGTGACAGGGATCCCAGAATAGGACTGGGGTCCCTATGTGGGAACAGGGTCCCAGCATGGTCCAGCCCTGGGGCTGGTATGCAGATCCCAGAGGACTAATTCCTCCTTCCCTGGGGCACTCCCTTCCCCAGCCTGGGGTAAAATGGGAGTGTGTGTGGCAGGGCTGGGAGAACAGTGGCATTTGGGATGTAACACCAAACTCTGCAGCCCGTGGATTTAATTTATTCCCTGGGTGTGTGGCTGGATGGGGAGGGGTCTTCTGCCTTTCAAGGATAGTGTCCCAAACCTGTGTTTATGCCTTTTAAAATCCCAAACAATGCTTCTCATGCTCCAGAAACAATTTTTACTTAATTGGGGAGGGATTATGTATTGCAGGTGTTCCATGGACCCATCTGAAGCCTCTCGGACAGCGCAGTGCTCTGTGCTCATCCTGTGCCTGAATCCTTGGCATGCTGCCATAGTGGAAACACTTGGATAAAAGGCCCTGGTTTGCTTTGCCCTGGTTTCCCTTCATGACATTGAGGCCAGAATTATCTATTTCTCAAGCAAAACAGATCAGAAAGGGCAGGTGAGAACAGCAAGTAAATAACCCAATGGGATAATCCCTTCAAATCCAGGGAAACCAAAGGATTAACGTTTAATCTGTGCCTCTTGGGAGATTCCTCTGGATCACTGAGCTGCTGTTCCATGCACACCACCATAGATACCACATGAGGTGCCTCATCGTTGAGCTCCGCTGGAGAGGGATGTTTTTCCTGTGTTGCTTTTTGATAGGGAAGCAGTGGCCCGTGTGGGTCTGCAGGCGTGAGCTGGTCCTTCTGGAAACCTTGGGATAATTTGGGAGAATTAGCTTCATTATGTCTTCTCCTCCTGCTTCCCCAGAAGTAGTGAGAACAGGTCCCAGCTCATGGAAAAGCAATGTCTGTCAGGCATCTGCAAATAGCAGAGCTGATACTAGTCCTTAACCGGTAACTTACGCTGATAGTGGTGGCTGTTTGGGGAGATGCAAGGAAAATGAAGCTAGATGTCTGTAGCATCTTAGCTGGGTCTGATGGCATGGCCCGTTATCCCATGTGTTGTCTGGAGAGGTTGGAGGCACCTCTGAGATGCTTTAGTCCAACCGCTGCTCAAGCAGGATCAGCTGGAGCAAGTTGCCCAGGACTGTGTCCAATTGGGTTTTGAATATATTCATGTGTGTGATGAGGAAGCAAAGTGCTGGATAATGGAGCTGCTGCTCCCAGGGCCAGACAGAGGCATCTCAGCTGTAAGCTAACCCAGCATGAGACTACCGTGGCTTTGCCAGACAGAGCTGGAGCTGTGTGTTTGCCACAAGATGCCATGAAAATGCCATTAGGGACCAATGAAAGCCCAGGCTGGATCTGCACCTTGGACATAGTTTTGCCCTTTGCTGAGATCTCAGGACTCTGGAGGAGATCAAAGAGACATGGGTGAGGATGGAGCTGGCTGGGACAAGGCCAGGGGCTTTGCAATGCATGAAGCTGAACTCTGACAAATATGTCTTTTATTTTGAGAGTAGGGAGGCCTTGGAAAGACCTACCCATAGGTTTGGGGTGCTTTGCAGACTGAAGGGTTCAACTGGGGCTTGAGGAAGCGTCAACTGAAGCAACAGAGCTGGTGCAGAGCCCTGAGGCTAACAATGCAGAGCTACTTGAAGAAAGGTTTCCAAGGGATGACCATCTTGGGTTTCCAAGATGCTCTCACCTCTCCTTTCTATTGGTTATAGGGCTAAGCATTCACCCCTTCCTGCCTGCCTTCTCCAAGAGGAGAAGGCCTTGCATTTGCGACATCATTTAGTGGCATGGTTTAGTGGTCAGTCCTGGGGTAAAGGTTGGACTTGATAGTTTTCAAGGTCTTTTCCAACCTATTTGATTCTACAGAAAGTTTCAGCCTGGAGCTCTTGATAGCAGCTGGAATATCTCTTGGAGTCAGCAGGAGTCAATCAGGCACACAGACATCAATCTCAGCATCCGGCTGTGAATGGCCTGGAGGAAAATTGAATTTATGAGCTGGGGATGCTGAAAGAGAAAGCAAAACAGAGTTTCTACCGTCTCAGATCTGAAGATGAACACATCTATTAATGCAGTGTAATTCAGCCGCCCGGGCTCTTTCAGATAGCAGGCTATCTTGATTATGACTTAATATTTTATAGGATGCATGTATCTATGTATATATTAATGGAAAGCAAGTGAATGAGCTGTGAATACAAATGTAGCTGGGGAGAAGCATCGTGAGCTCCACTCTGGCAGCTCTGGGTCTGCTCAGAGGCCATTCCTCCCATCCTGATGCTGAGCTGAGCCCCAGCAACACAAAATGGTTGTATGCTGCTCCAGCACAAAGCCAAAGCAAAGATCCCCTCATAGGTATCTAACTTGGTGGTGTCCAAATTCTTCCCAGGTTTTACCTTTCCTTGCAGGGAACTGGGTTTTGTTCCCCAGCATGGATTTTTGGCCACCCAAGTTCATTACACTGAAACATTCCTCAACATACATGTTCTAGTTGTTAGTGGTCTCTGGTTTCTATGTGTTTGTGTGTTATGTATATAATACATAAGTAAGTTGTTTTGTTATTTACAAAGATTTTATTAATTATAGCAGCAGGCACAGCTCTCAGAGCAAGTTCAAGCTCTTGGCTCTGGAGGTTAGGGTTTGTCTTGGTTGTGCTCATCAATTCTTAATAACAGGTTGAATTTCCACCTGGAAATCTGGCCCTTCTCTGCCCAGTTTCACTCCATGTATCTGCTGTGGTCTTGGGTTGCATCTGTCCCTGTTTATCTTCTCCTTGCCCCTTCTCATGATCTTGGTTGACCCTGGAGGACTGTTTTCTGCCTGGAACCTTTGGTAGTGCCTGATGGAGTGTTTGGAGGCAGAGGGAGTCCAGCTCTGTGCACCTCAGCAAAGCCATTGCTTGCTTAGCTTCTTTGGTAACCCCTTTCCATGTGAACAATCCCATTGTATTGCTCTTGCCCACCTGTGAGAATCTTGGATGCAGACTCTGGCTAGAGGTTGAGCAAGATACGAGTGGAGCAGGGACAGAAGGGGAGTGCACATGGGGATAGATCGATGTGTGAAAGCTGTTAAATGCCCCAGATACATTTTGGAGTTAAATTTTAGCACAGGAGGGTAAAAGGGCCAATGTTAAGAAAGAGGAGGGGAGAATACTTCTTCCTGGTCAGCGGGACAGAGTTTCCAAGCTGCCCATGGACTCATCCTCTGGTACAGCCAAGGAGAAGGACTTGGGGTACTGGTGGATGAAAAAATGGACATGACCCAACAGTGTGCGCTTGCAGCCCAGAAACCAGCCATGTGCTGGGCTGCATCACCAGCAGTGTGACTAGCACAAAACTCCTCATGCAGTCCTGCATCCAGCTCTGGGGCCCCCAACACAAGAGGGATGTGGAGCTGTTGGAGCAAGCCCAGAAGAGGCCACAAAGATGCTCTGAGAGCTGGAGAAAGAAAAGAAGAAAAATCTGGAGGGGGACTTCTGACAAGGGCAGGAAGGGACAGGACAAGGGGGAATGGCTTTAAACTGACAGAGGGGAAATTGAGATGAGATCTGAGGAAGAAGTTCTTCCCTGTGAGGGTGGTGAGGTCCTGGCACAGGTTGCCCAGAGAAGCTGTGGCTGCCCCATCCCTGGCAGTGTTCAAGGCCAGGCTGGACACAGGGGCTTGGAGCAACCTGGTCTAGTGGAAGGTGTCCCTGCCTGTGGCAGAGTTGGGTGGAACTGGATGAGCTTTAAAGACTAGATGGTCTTTAAAGGTTCCTTCCAGTGCAAACCGTTCTATGATTGTATTCTATGATCCTATGAATAGGATCATTGCCCATGGAAAGCAGACTGGTGGCCTGGGTCTGGAGACTGGCACAGCCTGTGAGACCACATATCCTGCACCTCCTTTAACAGCAGATGACAAACTGCAAAACTCTTCAATATTGACATAATATTTTCACAGGGTGGCCTCACTGTGGCTTGAGCAGCCCTTGCAACGTGCTCTGCTGTGGAAACAGTCCTTTTCCGCAGAGGGTGACCTTTCTGGAGGACCTTGCTCTGGCTGTGGGACAGTGTTTGTCATCCCCCGTGCCCACAGCGCAGAACTGTGGGTGCAATGTGAATATTTACCCTCAAAGTGCTTGCGGTACGTTTCAGATGTCACATTTCTGCCCTATTCTTTCAGCAAGAGCCTGTTTTCAAATAAACTGTGAATATTTCATGGGCAAATTTTCAAGTGAGCCTGGGATCCTTCAAAAGCAGTCTTTCGTGGCTACATAATAGATGTGGGTAGGAAACATTATTTTTTTTTCTGTTTTGTGGGGAATTCATGGTTCCTTTTTTTTTTTTTTTATCCAAACCAAACTCACAGCAGTCTCCAGGATGAAATGAAATTAAAAAATCATGTTGGGCCAAACAAAATGCCATTTTGAAGCTGGGATGCGCACTCTCTGATTTGCTAATGCCCTAAGTCATCTCCACTAGAACACTTATTCCAATGTTGTTTTTTTCCAGAAGCCATTTGGGGTCTTCTGAGATAACCTTTTCCCTTAAGGACCCTAAGTTCATAATTAGCCCACCCATCTTCTTGTGCTCTGAGCTCCTTTTGATCTTCATCCCCTTGCATTGAAGGGCAAATCCAAGACTGCAGATCCTCTGCAGATGGTTCAAGCAAACCTGGCTTTGTTTGGGTTAGACAAAACCCCAAACAGAGGAAGCGGCTGAATCCCAGTGTCCCAGTCTCACCAGGACTGGATGTCTTGGTGCATGTATTTGAGCATGAGGCTGGGTGGTGGATGTGGATTTGGGAAAGTGGAATGTCATTTAAAAGGTAGTTCACATAATGCATCTTTCTCCCACCTGCCGTCAGAAGATGAAAGCTATTTCTTAGAGCAGCCTGTGTCCAGCACAGTGTTCATGAATATTTTAAGTGCCTGATTTGCTGTTTCTTTAGAGAGCCCTCAGTGACTGTCACTCCATGTGCTCTAGCAGCGCTCCAACAAGGAGGCCAGTGCCAACACAGACTCCCAGAATGGTTTGGGTTGGAAGGCACCTTAAAGCTCATCCAGTTCCAACCTCCTGCCATGGGCAGGGACACCTTCCACTAGATCAGGTTGCATCAAAAAACATTAAAGAAGAGAGAGGATTATGGGTTAGAAACTTCAGATAAGGACTGTTTCTTAGGGTGTAATGCAAATGTTATTTACCAGAATGTTATACCGTGTTATACAGCCAGTATTCAGTGACAGGAGAATTAAATATAATGCAAATGATATAAATTAAATACGGCCTGAGCCAAGGTGGCAAACTCATTTTAGAGGAGGGTGATAATGGACCAACAGCCACGTGCTTGTCCTAAGTGACCACCAGCTTCTGCTCTAAGTTGTGAGAGACTTTATTTCAGGTTGTGTATGTGGGGACTTGCAAATTTGGGGTCCAATGCTGCTTCTGACGGGTGTGTAGCTGTATGGCCTCCTGCCCTGATGGATGACCATGCCAGAGCTGTCTGAGGCACAGGGATGATGTCCAATGTTTTCCCACTGATGTCCAGGGAGGGTGATAGGGTCTTGGGTGCTCAGTGATGGGGAGATCACCTGACAACCTGGTACTTTTTTATGGAGTGTTGTTTTAGCATTGGCAGAAGCAGAAGAGCATCAACAGCTGGCTCATTGCCCTTGTCTCTTGCTTTCTGTTTTGCTTGCAGAAGGCGTTTCATTTTTACAATTCATGAAATAACAGAAACGAATGTGTTACTGTTTTGCAAAGTCGGCTTATTTTGGAGGTAATATTTCTGTTTCCTCCATCACTGGGGAGCTGCATCCACCTCTCATTAAGGGTGTTCTGTCTGTCAAGTGTTACTCTCCCAAATGAGGCTTTTTTTCTTAAATAATTAAGCAGTTCTTGACTTGAATTAAGCATTTCTTGACTTAAATAATTAAGCAGTTCTTAAATAATTAAGGAGTTCTTGACTGATTTACTGTGTCATGGCTTGTTAGGTACCATGTATTTTCTTTCCCCCACCAGGTTACATCTCTACCTGAAAAACATAATAGAAATAGCTGCAGATTCTTCCTATGACTGGGGAAACTCAGTTCTTACTCCTCTACATCCTAAGAGACACGTGATGGAGGGATGCTGCTGTCCCGTTCTTCATGTCTCATGCACAGAGGTATATTCAAGTCCCAGTCTTGGGCTATGTTGGAGGTAAAATGGGACTGGAGTTATGAATCAGAGAAGAGCTGCCATAATGATGAAGTCCAGTTGATCGCCAGTACCCTTCCCCTGTTTCTCCTTTTGTGGCAGGTGCTTGTGTTATTTGTTAGTTTTTTAATGCCTCTGTTTGCGTCTATGAGTTTTCCCCATTTAGTTTTTGCAAACCCCCGTTGCTCTGTGGTTTTATTTGGAGACTTGTCAGTCTTTGAAAGCCTTATCTGAACTTGAGTTGTGTTTGTGGTGCCCAGGGGCTGGGAGGAGTGAGGTGTTTCAAAGGCAATTCAGGGTGACTGGAGGAGGGACATGAAGGAAAAGAGAGGAATCCTGTGGCTCCTGGTTAACTGATGATAGCCCTACACACTTGTACTTTGTGATTGGAGGACAATAGAGAATGTCTTTCCTATGTACTGGGAGCTTCCTCACTTTACAAACTATTTTGGCCAAGGGCTGTGTTTGAGAAACAAAGGAGTTTTTCCAGGGTTGGCATTAGCCACCCTGACCAGCCCAGCATTGCACACAGGGTGCAAAGGGATGGATTCCCTAAGCCTCAGAAAAGCGATGATGAATCATAAAGAGAACTCCTGTCACTGTCCTTCCTATGGCATGAAGGATCTAGAGTACAATCTGTGGCCTTTTGGGGGGCAGTTGAACCCTGCCCACCTCAAGCATGGCACCCCAGCAGTGAGGTCTCCTTTGGGGAAGGAAGAGCTGCTACAGGGCTTCTGAGGGCAGAAAAGACCCGTTGAGCCCCTCTCCAGTGGTGATGGGCTGCTGCTCCTGGTGGGAGGAGAATGCTCCTGGCTGGCAGTGCAGCTGGCTTCTTGGCAGGGGACTGCTGTCTGATTTCCTGGGGTATTAAGTGCATTTGCTCTGCCTCCTCTCTGTGATTTGTTTGGAGACATCCTGTTTTGGTTAAGGCCCTTGAGCTACAGGCCATGAAGAGTTGATTGCAGAGCCCTCCAAGGGCATTGCAGCTTGCATGGGGTAAAAGCTGCTGGTTGGCAAGGCACCTGAGTTACCTGTAATTTTATCTCACACCTTGGCTGCCTGGAGGACCTGAGAAATGATCTCCTGTTGGACAATGGACCGCATCAGCTTACCTCCCTGTACACCTCAGGAGCATCACTAATGAGCTGCACCAGCCCTCTATGCATAATTAAGTGCATCTTGATTTACCACCCGTGCAATGGTTACAGGCTTTGGAAGTGAATTTCCCTAAATCAAATTAAGCCACTTTAGTTCTGAGTAAGAATGTCCTCGCAGGGTTTTAATACAGTCTAACTAATCCACTGTAGACCTTAACTCAGATTAATTTTCCCCAGTGTCTCTGGGTAGATGAGCCCTCAGAATCAAAGAAGTCTGAATTTGTTTTAGTTTAATTTATTTTAGACATGATATTTGTAAATAAAATTACAGCTCTTTGGACTTATGGATGGGAGTCAGGGATTAATGTGATTTCCACTGTATTGCCTTGATGCACACCTTGAGCTGACTTGCACCAATCTCTCATGAGCATAGGCATCCCTGAGGTGAAGTTTCTATCCAACTTGCTTTGTTGGACCAAGTGCTGGGACTGAGGAGCTGCTCCATTCCAGTGGGAAGAGCTGAAGGTCTCCATGCAAACTGGGATGGCGTCCAGGGGTGGGGAAAGCTCTCCTGGCTAGTGGCATAGTTGGTTGGAGCTGGGACATATGGAAATCTGCACCTGGAGAGCAGCTACAGAGGTAAAGAACAGAGAAGGAGCAAGGATGGGCTAGGCACTCAGGAGAAGGAAGCAGTGTAAAAAGACCCAGTCCTGAAGAAGGCGAAGGCTGGACAGAAAGTCCCAAAATGATACCTAGGGACTCTGCCCTTGCTGATGTGGTGTCTCGTAAGAGGGAACCAATTCGCCCATGGCCACACATGGGTTGGTGTCCTCACTCCTGGACTTTATCTTGCTCTTGCAGTTTCTTGAGACCATGGTTGTCCATTGATGGTACTGGGCCTTGATGGCAGCATTGGTTGTCCAGCCTCAGCCCCAAATACAGCCTGGAGCTGAGGGACCAGCAAAGGTGAGACACAGGAAACATCAGTGCAGCACTGGATAACCACTTCCCAAGGAGAATCCTTTTCTTCACTCTTTAACTCCTCCACACCACAGGTCTAGATCCTTTCTAGGTCCATCATCAGCTGGAAAATGGTTGAAGGCCTGGAGGCCACATTGCCCTACATGCTGGAGATGGTGGCAGCCTGGAGGTCCCAGTGAAGACTCCTGGGATAAGAGCAGGGCTTTGGAAAAACTGGGCAGATGGGGTAAAGAGCTGAATTGGTGCTGGGTCATTCATGTCCTTCCTTGCTCAGAGGGGAGATGGGGAGTAGATGAATGCCCATTTATTTGGTATGAACCAGTTTGTGCTTCAAGTTGTTGTTGGGTTTTTCGCAGACACATGGTGAGTTACTACATATTTACTGGTTAAAAAACTAAACAAAGCTCAACCAACTGATGTCTCATCCTATTCCTGCTGCCTCCATGTTCTCCATCTTTGCTTTGCCTTCTGTTGGGCAAGTCTAGCTCCTTCTCTGCAAATACCATCTGCTGTTTCTGCTGCTCCGCCAACCTTTCTTGTTTTAATAACTTGCATCTGTAGGAAAATCAGTTTTTATTTGGTTGATTTGGAGCATGATGGCTTCACTGCCTTTTATCGGCAAGGGTAAAACACAAGCACCAATGATAATAATGATAAAGGAAATGAATACATCATCTGCTGCAGACCAAGCTTGATACCTCCTCCAACCCTGCAGACTCCCAGCCCGTCCGGCTAACTCCCAGTTACATCCTGGGCATGACGTGCCGTGGTATGGAATACCTCTTTGGTCAGTTTGGGTCAGGTGTCCTGTCTCTGCTTCCTCCTGGCTCCCCCTCCTCCCTGGCAGAGCATGAGCCTCACAGAGTCCTTGGCCAAACCAAAACATCGCTTGTTATCAGCTCTGTTCCCGAGCTGAAAGTCAAAACACTGCACTACACCAGCTACCAAGAAGGAGAAAAATGACTGCTACTGCTGAACCCAGGACAATCGGCAAGGGTAAAAAGCACTGTTGTGCTGCAGAATTGAAGATGTCAAATACATCCCTGCAGGACTCTCCTGGTCACTTAAACTGGTTTATCCTGAGCCAATATAATGGCCTTTTTAAAATTATGATGTATCTTTCTTCTCTCGTTAGAAATGCCACCTCCTGCATCTTTTAATTGGATTCCCTTCTGTGCTCTTTGCGCTCCGGCGTTGGAGAGTGCCTTAGCAGACAGTTGTCTTGACACCCCTCTGTTTGTCTTATGAGAAACTGGGCATACCATGCACTT
Organism: Pezoporus occidentalis; assembly: GCF_034315485.1. Lineage (NCBI taxonomy): Eukaryota > Metazoa > Chordata > Aves > Psittaciformes > Psittacidae > Pezoporus > Pezoporus occidentalis. Next base: position 655,446 of record NW_026916181.1, read on the forward strand.
GATCAGAATAAAAGGCAGCAGGGAGGGACAGATTTTGAAGGAGCCATTGATGCCTGTGTGACACGAAGCAGGAGTGATCCAGAGCAATTGCGTTCGTGTGGGGCTCTTGAGTCAGCAGATTCCAGGGTCCTACCTGCTGGGATGATGGAGGGAAGGCTTCATCCCAAGTCCTCATCCCTTTAGGCTACGTTTCTGCAGTGCTCCACACCCATGGACAAGGTCATACTTTCAAGTGTCCAGCTGCTGCAGAAACATAAAAGGAAATGCCCATTTTTCCTGACAGCTGCTGAAAAATCCTTTTGTGATGTCCCTGGCTAGACTTTTCCCAAGTTGAGGGCTTCTGCTGCCTGTACCATGAGCTGAACTCACTGGAGAATTAGGACCATTGTTGCTTCTGGTAAAGAAAGGAAACAAACCCCTCTTCTGGGCTGCTGTCATGACTCAATGGTCTCCAAGCCTCCAAAGCAGGTTTCTGCAAACTTTTCTTCTGCAAAGTCATCTTAGAAAATTAAGCAGAAACTGTAGGACAGGATTTTGTTCCTTAAACACATAGGATGCTGAGGAAATGCTTGGTTGTCTGAGATGCTCTGGACATGGCTAATGAATGGAATTTGGTACCTCTGGGAGACCTGTGGCAATGGCAGGTGACCCTTTGCAATGGCAGGGGCAGGTGGTGGCACTTACATTTGAGATGACCTATAGGGGCTTCTGACAAGGGCTCAGGTAGGGACAGGACAAGGGGGAATGGCTTTAAACTGACAGAGGGGAGATTGAGGTGAGATCTGAGGAAGAAGTTCTTCCCTGTGAGGGTGGTGAGGCCCTGGCACAGGTTGCCCAGAGAAGCTGTGGCTGCCCCATCCCTGGCAGTGTTCAAGGCCAGGTTGGACGCGGCTTGGAACAACCTGGTCTGGTGGAAGGTGTCCCTGCCCTTGGCAGGGGGTTGAAACTGGATGAACTTTAAAGATTCCTTCCGACCCAAACCATGCTTTGATTCTATGATCTTACAATGGCTAAAGGCACACAAGCCCCACACTGACCATTAATTACACAGCATGAGCAGAGAAGAGGACACCTGCCTCTATTGCTCCAGCTCTAAGTAACGTCTTCCTCTTGGACTTTAATGCTGTGACCAGAGGTAGAAAAGCCGCTGGGGAGAAGACAGGTGGGAAGCAGCTCTGCATCCAGGACTTGTCTTGTGATGCTACGGCCTCTGATCTCAGCAGGACTATGTCCTCCCCTGCCTGGGGCTCGTTGCTGTGCCTGGGAATTTGAAGCAGGTGCTGGGGCAAATCCCATGGGCTGTGCACAGCAAAGACTGCAGTGTGATGTTCCACTGCCACAATTTTCCACTTCCTGCTGGCACAGGCATGCAAAAACTTCTCAAGGCAATTCCTGCAATGTTGGCTGGAAGAGGTGAACAATGAAAGAATGGGGCAGGAGAAAAAAAAGTACGTCAGAATCCCAATATAATTTTCCTGTCTGGAAGTTCATTAGCTTCTCTTGGCTGGCTGCAGCTGCTGGATTTATTTCCATTACACTCTGCCAAGGTGCCAGCCACGTGTTGAAGTTGTTTCAGGCACAACGGGACTGTGACTGGAGCCATGGGCTTTGCAGGAGAGCTCTGGCTGGGAGTTGTGCTGGGAGTCACTACGAGTGCAAGGCTGGGGCTGGATGGGGAGGGTCACAGCTCAGGACCAAGGTGCATTAGTTAAGACTGAGCTTTACTTTTACAGCTTGCATTAATTTTTCTCCTTCCTTCTCTGTCCCTCCATGGATAATGCAGCCTGGGGGAAGGAGGACAGAGAAAATTTCTAGGTGCTGGTTCTGTTCTCACCAACTCTCATGACTTTTTTTCAGGGGTCTTAGGGATAAGGAGAATTTGCTTCAAGCTGCCCTTTCTGCAGTCATACAAAAAGCTTGGCTGTCACTAAGAAAAAGGGAGGAAAAAAACTCTGCCCTTGGGGAGATTTCAGTAACTCACAAACACAAATCCAGAAGCCTTCAAAACCTTGTGTTTTCTTCCTGGTTTTTAAGCCTCTCACTCAAACCCTGCAAGCTGTTACTCTGCTGAAAGAAAACCAGATATTTTTTTGTGTAACCACATGATGATAAGAATGGACCTTTTAGAAAAAAGTGGAATTTGTTGAAACTTGGAACAGTGTAACACAAGGCGCTGCCACTTCAGGGGGTGCTTAGACTCCCCTGGATGGTGACTGACCCATCAGGTTTGAACTTGCCTGTTTGATCAAGAAATGACAAAGAGCTTATCGTCCATCCATTCTAACATTCATTCATGGGTTGTCCATCACTCCTGTTTTCTGGACCAAAGGAAAAAGAGTTTCTGGAAGGTGAAAATGACCTGGTATTCCCTCTTCTTCCCTCCTTGTCCTTTCCACATGTCAACATTTCCATTCCTTGGGTTGGGAGCAGATATGGACCCTTTCCAGCAGCAAAATCTGCAAGGGCCAAAGGGCTCCCTGAATCTTGGGTTTTCCCCCACCTTGGAGTGAAGTCAAAAGTACTGTGTCATGGAAGATTTTGCATGGGATCTGTGCTGCTAAGTATGTATATTTCTTTCTATATTATAGCTATGTGTGTAAATTTATTTGTGTGTCTGTTTACATTTCCTCCCACTAATTTGGAGGAAAGATGAAATTCAGGAGCAGCCCCAGGAAGCATCACCTGGTCAGAGATTTGCTCTGGTAAATGTGTGTCCTAGAGAGAAATTTTCCTTTAGCAAATGTTGCTGACTTTGGCAAAAAGAGCAATCCAGGGCCACCAAACAGTTAAATAAGTTTTCAGCTCTTTTATGAGGGAAAAATGAGGACCAACTGGAGGTTATCAGTTCGGAAGACTTTTATTTAGTATGCTCTCTGCCGCAAGAGTGGTACCAGTCAGCCTTAGTCTAGTGAAAGGGTGCCGTGTTGATTTGTGCCACCTGGGTGTCTATCTCTGACTGCTCCACTATTTGACATATATAATTTAAGATAGGACAGAAAAAAAATCCAAGTGACCAGAAGAGACTTGCTCTTGGTCACTCTTTCATACCTGTGGTGCCTAATGGTCAACTGATGAAAGGTGAAATGGGAGCTGGACATTGTCTCTGGTTCCATGGAAGTCAGAGGTGAAATGACCCTCTCCTCTGGGGTATTGCACACCAGTATAATTGTGAAATATGACTACATTATGCTCTTCAGCAGGGCCCTCATACAATCTCCTGCTGCACCATGAGCCATGCAGATGAGTTGAGACTTTTAAAGAGGATTAATTGATTGCAGTGCTTACTGGATGGTGATAGTTTTGTGATTTCGGAGTTTCTCAGCACTGTCTGATGCATCTGGGAGTGGTTCCTCAGAGCTTCCTGAGCATCTGGAGGACTTAACACAAAAATGTCCCCATTCAGTCAGAAAACCAGATCTTCCAGCCAAGTAGTCTGTTTTAACCAATAGCAAGTTGCTGAAATTCAATGGTAAATACAGCATGGGCAAATATAAGGGAATCCCATGCCCTTTATAACTGCTGGTGATCAATAAGTGAGGATGTACCTGGCTCTGAAGTTATATCTGGACAACTGTGCTTAGAGACATTGTGCGCATCTTATCCATGACCGTATCTCATCAGCATACTCCTGTGACTGCATTTCTTCAGTCTTCTGTGGCTTGATTAGCCGTGGACCAGGCAGACAACAGTGTTGCTTTGTTTAAAGTCTTGGTACAAAAATAACAGTAAATCCCACCAAGAGCTGCTGCAGCAATCTCCATGCTGAAGGGGGGAAGGAGAAGGAAGTCCCATTTCTTCTGTGAGCTTCCTAAGTCCATGAGGGTAGCATTTTCAGAGTGTGGACATTACAGCAATCAGTGTCCCATAACCATTTCTTGAGTGCTGTGCAGAGTCAACACGGCCTCCCCATTCAGCTTCTTTGGATCTCCAAGATCTCATTTTTGCCAAGCTTTATTTTCAGTTACTTAGATCCTTCCCTAGAAATGTGTCCCAGAAAGCCAGGCAGGACAGAGAAAAATCCTGGAGTTATAGGTGCAAAGGAAGTAATAGGATCATAGAATGGTTTGGGTTGGAAGACCCAACTGGCCTCCCATGGGCAGGGACATCCTCAACTAGATCAGGTTGCTAAAAGCCCCATCCAATCTGATCTTGAAGGTTTATAGGGATGGGGAATCTGCCACCTCTTTGGGCAAGCTGTGCCAGTATTTTACTATTCTCATTGTAAACAATTTCTTCCTTGTATCTAGTCTGAATCAACGCATTTTTAGTTTAAAACCATTCCCCCTTGTTCTTTCCATGCCTGCCCTTGTTAAAAGCCCCTCTCCAGCTTTCTTGTTGGCCCTTTTAGGCACTGGAAGCTGCTCTAAGTTGTCCCCAGAGCCTTCTCTTCTCCAGGCTGAACAAGCCCAGCTCTCTCAGTCTGTCTCCACAGCAGAGGTGCTCCAGCCCTTGGAGCATCTCTGTGGCCTCCTCTGGACTTGCTTCAACAGCCCCATGTCCTTCTTACGCTGGTGGCCCAGGAGCTGGATGGAGGACTGCAGGGGTGGGGTCTCATGAGAGCAGGGGGTAGAACCCCCTCCCTTGATTCTCCTCTCCAGCAGAAGATTGTATCTTTACTACAGAAAACTAAAGCCATTTCACTTGGCCTAGCAAGACCATTCTTGAAACAGTGCTTGTCATCTTGTCTCCCTGAACAGCCCTCTCTTTCAAAAACTATGTTAAAACAACTCAGCCAGGAACTGCTTCCAGCTTTGTATGACTTTTTTCCCCTTTGCATTATGGTATTTGAAAGAAAAATACCCCAAGAGTTTTAATAAAACTCTTGCTGAATTTATTACATAATTGTTAGAGAGCAGAAAATGTCCAGTAAAAGCAGTTTTCAACAACAGAATAACCTACCACAGCTCTTCGTAGAGTCTATCTGTGGTGGATGAGGCTGCATTAAATAAAACAACAACTTGCAGGCATTTGGATATTATGAATGTAACTAATAATAGTAAAGCCATGCTGTTATTAATGACTTTTTTCTCTGGGGTATCTGAAGGATGGAGAAAAACTAAAGGTGAGATGAGATCATTCTTCCTAGGTACCACCAGAAAAGGTTTGACATGTTTTTTCCCGGGAATGTCTCATTTACAACTGCCTGGCTGCAGGCTTTTGACCTAGTGTTCACTAAAATAATGATGAAGAAAAAGAACAGAGAAGTACTTACTGTTCATCTGTATTTAATGGAGAATTATGGCATGTTTGTAAAGCTGAGGGTGGTTCATGTCCTGGGAGTACTTGGCAGAAGTCATCACGGCTTGATGTTTTGCAAAATGGTTGCTTGAGGCATTGGGGCTATTGGGAGTTTGTCCTTCAGAAAACTGAAGAACAGCTAACGTGCAGAATTTCTTAAGGACCTGTTCGTCTCTGCACGAAGCATAACTCCAGAGTGCCAAAAAACTTCTGGCAAACATTTGGAGATGTAAGGATAAGGGTCTTCCCATGCCTGTCAGCACTTCGGTTTAAGCAAGAGAAAAGCTTTTCAGTTGGTCTCCATTGGAGTTGTGGTCAAATCATGCCAAATAAAAAGGCAGTCCAGAAAGTTTATTAATGGAAATTCATGGAAGTCTCTGGGAGGCCTGAAATAGTACTAAATGCTTTTCTTTCTACGTTAACCAGGGACTTCTGGGCGTGCATCTACTCACCAGTGGCAGAAGTGAGGCAGGTATTTGGGCATCAGGTTTGTGTTAAAGCAATCTGGATGGTTCCTCTGAATGCTATGGAAGTCATACTGGAAGGCAGTTTCATACTTAAACCCAGTGAAGATACAGCTCTCCTTGATTTGTATGCTGGCTAAGTCTTGCAGAAGTCAGTAGGAGTCTGGCTGACGAAGGACCTTGAAGTTTGGCAGGAGGCAGCGTTTGAACATTCATATGCCCCAGTGATCAAATGTGGATGGCTTTATTGCCTCCATTGAGGATAGAAATCTGTTTTCATTCTGTGGGAATAATAAAAGCAGAAGGAATATTAACCTTCTTGCTGCTTTTTTAATTGCTATTGGCATTTCGGAGATGGAGACTGTGGCCAGCCATCTTACTGCAAAGTGATAAAGAGGCCAGAGCCAGAGCCTTTTGAAATTCATGGAAAAAAAAATCCACTGACTTTAATGAGTTTGAATTAAACTCTGAAATGTTGTCCATCTGGATCCCATTTCCAAGTAAAGTGAGAACTGAGGTGGGAAGGTAAATTAGCCTAAAAGAAAACTGACTTTAAAGAACAGGTTAATCAATATGAAATGAGTAAAGGGAAAGCCCCATTTTTAATAAATTACTATTATCACTTTCTCACATGATTGAGCTTCAGAGAAGCTAAGCTGCCGGAGCTTTCATAAACTCCAGTTAGAAGTCTGATGCTTTTGGGCTGTGCAGGTATTTGGTTTATGACTGTTATCTTTGAGCATGATGAAGCCCATGGCTCTATTAAAATGGCCTTTTACAAGCACTTTCAAAAGTATTAAGAAGTGAGGTACCATAAGTTTGGTGCATCTAACCCTAACCTCTGCTTGATAAGAAAACACAAGTCCATCCCTTGTTCATGTTCTAGTCTCTATCTTAGAGTTATTTTGACATCTGTTACATGGGGATTTTGTTTCTGGGCCAATTCCTCAAAATTTTTGCTATCTGGCTAATTCCTCAAAATTAGCCCAGGTAAACGTCAATGAAAGCAGAGACTCTGGGGGCTCTGGTAATACTTTCATGCCATGATTGCTCAGGGAATAGAGATCCAACAAACCTCATAAAAGGGAACTGCTTTCAGAAACATGAGGCTTCCAATGCTCCAGAAATAGTGGACACTAAAGTCAGTGGATGTATATCCAATTTATGGGAGTGTATAAAGTAAAAGCATGATGAGAACATTTGGTTTTAATTTATAACGTTTTAAAATTAAGCAGTTTAACAGCTTAATTTTCATTAATTTCATTAATTTTCATTCACATCAGGAGAAGTCCTTTTTGGTGGATGGTGGCATTTATGCTGTGGGTAAAATAGGTGCAGATTTCCTGTACTTTAATTGAGAAGACAGCATAAGTGTTTTGAATCACATTAGGATTTGCAGAGGAGGAAAATAAAAAAAACTATACAATAAAACTGTAAAGTGTTGCTCATGAAGATAACAAAATAACATAGTGAAAAAGTTAAGATTCCCAAGCAAAAGCTAGTTCACTTCTGCAAACAGCATTTCAAAAACATTGATGCTTTTACAGTCCTGCTATTGAAATACTGAAATAAGAAATACCCTCATACAGCACAGCCATCAGCAGCATTGGAGATGGACCCCACATGTAGGTTGCATAACCTTCAATGCCACCAAAGCCAAAACACAGTGGCTATAAACCATTTTTAGTTTTGTCTGTCCACCATGGAGACAGACTTTTTAGTAGGGCCAGTGGCGACAGGGCAAGCAAGAATGGTTTTAAACTAAAAGAAGAGAGATTCGGACCAGATCTAAGGAAGAAGTTCTTCGTGTGAGGGTGGTGAGGCCCTGGCACAGGCTGCCCAGAGAAGCTGTGGCTGCCCCATCCCTGGTAGTGTCCAAGGCCAGGTTGGACGAGGTTTGGAACAACCTGGTCTAGTGGAAGGTGTCCCTGCCTGTGGTAGGGGGTTGGAACTGGATGAGCTTTAAGGTCCCTTTTAACCCAAACCAGCCTGGGATTCTATGATTCTATGATTTTGACTCCCATATGCTGTGTGATATAGGTATTATAGACAATCTCTCTGTGTTTTCCAGGATGAGAGTTTCATGTTGTTTGGCTAAATACTAATTCTAAAGATGAAATTAATTGTTCTCTCAAGCTCCACGGCTGTCATTTCAGATTGTTTCTCTTCCCCAGAAACCTCATCCCTTCTTCTAGAGAAGCCATTCTGTCCTGGGGAGTTACATTTCCCAACCCACCTCTCTCCAGAAGGTAGATTTCACTCCCTGGCAATAGAAAGAGGTTGGTGACTTGTCCTTGTCTCTCCCTCCATGCTCCTCCCCCATATTGTGCTAGGCAGAGCCCAAGAGTCCTGGCTTTTAAGTATTTGCATCAAGATTCTCCCCTTCTGTTACAACTTCTGTAAACAAGCTCTATACAATAAATAAAACAAATCCTAAGTCCTCCATGCAGGTGTGCACGCACGTACACGTATGCACAATCAGCAGCCAAAAAAAGCCAGCTCCACTAATGTCATAACTGCTAATTCATGCAAAGTGCCTTATTTTGCCATTGAAGGCTTTTCATTCTTGACTATAGTCCAAGCAAAATCCCATTAGGTCCTAAAAATTAACTTCAGGCACATTTCCCCAGTTGTTTACATTTACCCTCCACACTAATTCAAGCAGCATGCCAATCCCCTCATGCTGGCTTTAATGTATTTATTTCAGCTTAATTTCCCTCCTCCTCACAGTCACTTTGTGTATCCTGGAAATGCAGGGGATTCCAGAGCTAGCTGCCTTGCAATGGACAGTGACTTTATGCTTGGATTCCCCAAGATTCTCTGCAAGGCAGAGTGGAAAGTGGCTTGTGAGAGATGTGCTCAGCTCTTTGCTGTAGCTTAGCTTTTGCACAATGAGAAAATGAGAGTTGAGGAGGTCTTGGAGCAAGTCCTGTATCACTTTGGTCCTGGGTGCAATGCAGGCACAAGGCACAGAGTCCTCTTCCATCTTAAAATCTCCCTCCATGTTTCTGACACCATCAATCACCTTCAGAGCCGGGAGGTGTCAGGAGGAAGAAGCTGGTTTGCAGGACAAGGGGTGAGGGATTCTGCTGGGATTGGAGGCTTAGCTTGAAGGATCACTAAGGGTGAGGTGGGAAGGAGATGATATCTTCATTGTCATCCTTGTCTCAGGGGTGGTGCAGAATGAAAGGCTTCTGAGCAACCTGGTCGAGTTGAAGATGCCCCTGTCCATGGCAGGAGGGTTGGACTATATAACCTTTAAAGATCCCTTCCAACCATTCCTCCCAAACCATTCCATGATTCAGTGGATAAGGTCTTGGTGCGGTTGCCTGCCACTGACACCAGACCCCGGGGTACAGATGTACTGACACACAGAGATGTCTGAAGTGAGGACATGGCTGGGATATGCTTGATTTCCAGCTTTGCAATAAAAGCTCCAGCTCACTGGTAGTCTGCAGCACTGCCTGGGTCCTGCCAGACCTTTGATCTTCATTAATGACTTCTAATTAGGAATGGGACCCTCCCTGTGGCATTTCTCAGCCTGAGGAGCCTCATTCCCTTGCCATGGTCAGAGTTCCTAAAACACCTCCCTTGCTCTGCAGAGCCGACCTGCCATGTAAAAGCATTTTCATGTGAAATCACAGCAGAGAGACACAGGGGCTGTTTGTCAAGTGGTGCTGGGGATGGAGATTCAGTTCATGTCTCTACTGGAACTTCCTCCTTCCTTATGGAGCTAAATCACCAGCTTGTGGGCTACTGGGGGTGCTGGAAATGTTCTTGCACTTGGTGCTCAGTCTTGTCCTTGGTGTAACCTCCTCTGCATCACTCAAGGGAAGGCACTGCAAAAGGGGATGCTGTCACTCTGCCCTGCCTTGCTCCTGTTGGCACTTTGGCTGCAGGCATCCCTCCAGCTCTGGAGATGTGGGGCATGATTCAGATGCCCACACATAGACACTTGGAGCCATTTGAGATGCTTGGAGTATCTGAGACTTCCAGACCATGTGGTGACACAAGACCCGGGACCTCTGGAGACCCCCTTAGCTTGGGATGGTGCTTGGAAGGCAGGTGGGACAGTGAGAGGATAGTTTAGATTGAAAGGGACATCTCTAGGCCACCTAATCAGACCCCAGCTATCCTCAGACACCACATATGGTGCCAGGCTCTTTTAGAGGCTTCTCTCCCTGCTTCCAGAGTGGTGTCCCCCAGTACTTGTTAGTCTACCTGCTGTTCCACTCAGAGTCATGATCACTGCAAGCTCCTTACCAGCAGCTTGCCTTCATTGTCAGTGTGGAGCTCTGCAGCCTCGTGCAGAGGGTGCCCGGAGGGCCTGATGCCACTCCTGTGCTTACTGGGTTTTGTTCAGAGCAGGATTGGACCATGCTCTGCCAGGTGTGAGCCACAGCATCCCCTCACCTTCTTTGCTGCCCATGCTGATGGCTTATCCTCTCTCTGGTTTGCCTGCAGCACTCTTGGTCTGCAGCCTGAGCCATCAGCTTGGCTTGGGACTCCCGCTGGGCCTCTGGGATGCCGCTGAAGCCATTTCAATGGGACAATTTATCTTGCTCCAGCTCCCTTTTGTCTATGGTTGGCTGTGTAGCAAGGAAACATGGTTCCCTCTGGCTCTGCTGTGCGCCCACCAAGCCAACAGCAAAGCCACGGAGGGTGGGTTGGTGCTAACAGTGGGGAGCTGCCATTGAACGGGCTGTTCCCTGCCTGTCCTCACTGTGCTTTAGAAAATGTCCCTGTGAAGCTGCCCAGACAGGAGCCAACCCTTTGAAGTCTTTATAGCTGGCTTTTCAGTAGCAAGGCTTGAACTAATTTGTCTGTGAAGCCCTCCAGAGACATCATCTCACCCACTGAGATAAGCGGTAGCTATTTTAACACCTATAAGTTGTCCTTTTTGTTTGTTTGTTTGGTTTGGTTTGGTTTGGTTTTGGTTTTAATTTTCTCTTATTTTTTTCCCCTGAAAATCTTGGACTGTTTTCCTTAGGGGAAAGTTTCCATTTCCAGAAAGTTTTAATTAAAATGAAGGATACATAATCCTTTTCTCCTGTCTTAATTGAGTTTCCCCTGATGGAAGCCAACAGCATTTGTCAAAACAGGGCCTGGATCCTACGCATCTTCAAGTAAGATAGACAATATGGGGGAGTAAGCCCTTGCAAACCAGTAATTAATGGGAAGAGGAGGGGGAAAGGCTGTATTTCCCCTTGAGACATCTGTCCCTCTCCATCGAGAATCTCTCAGCCATTTTATGGCTCAAGGTTCGGTCTTATTTTAAGCATCTGTGCTATCTGGCTGAGATGACAGGATCCCTGTGAGATGCTCACAGCCCCCCCCCTCCTAGCCTCCGGGCTGAGGCTCATCCCAGGGGAGCTTTCTTGGAGCAGTGCCGCTGTTTCAGCACCCTGGACAGCACCGAGAGGTGGGGAGAGGGGCACGGTGGGGCTGGTTTTCCCAGGATGAAGTGCCGGGCTGGGTGTGATACTCTGAGCTGTGCACGATGCCCTGAGCTATGTGCAATGTGTTGTGCTGCGTGTACTGGATATGTACTGTGTCCATCACTGGGGACCCAACACAAGAAGGATGTGGAGTTGTTAGGGTAAGCCCAGAGGAGACTACTAAGGTGCTCCGAGGGCTGCAGCACCTCTGCTATGGAGACAGGCTGAGAGAGCTGGGCTTGTTCAGCCTGGAGAAGAAGCAGCTTCCAGTGCCTAAAGGGGCCAACAAGAAAGCTGGAGAGGGGCTTTTGACAACGGCAAGTAGGACAAGGGGTGTGGCTTTAAACTGACAGAGGGGAAATTTAGATGGGATCTGAGGAAGAAGCTCTTCCCTGTGAGGGTGTTGAGGCCCTGGCACAGGTTGCCCAGAGAAGCTGTGCCTGCCCCATCCCTGGCAGTGTTCAAGGCCAGGTTGGATGGGGCTTGGAGCAACCTGGTCTGGTGGAAGGTGTCCCTGCCTGTGGCAGGGGGTTGGAACTGGGTGAACTTTAAAGGTTCCTTCCAACCCAAACCATTCTATGATTCTGTGATAATGCACTGAGCTGTGTGTAATGTGCTGAGTAATGTGTGATGCACCAAGCTGGGTGTGAAGCACTGCACTTTACATTTTGCACAAACATGCACACATTGCACCTTGACAATGAGAATAAGAAGGAGCCTTTCAACACTGTCGAAATGTATCTGAAGCCACAGTTTGCTTGTGTGTCTTGCCCTGCCACAGGGATGTGGCCTGTCAAGTGACTGGGTAGAAACCATCCTACCACCAAACCAGTTGTGGGGCTGAGATGTTCAACCTTTCTTTCCCTCATCATGTGTGGTTTTTATGTTACATAAGAACCTATGCTGACATATTGGTCACAAAACAGGTAAACTTTTCCCTACCCAGTGGAAAGGTTGGCTTTACTTCCTGTCTCCTTTCTGAGTGTGGCTGGCCTCACCATGGGTAGGTGATCCACACTTGCCAAAGTAGTCAAGTTAACCTGGTAGAGTCCAGATTTTGTTGCCAGAATTCCAAAAAGAAGAGCAAGGTGGTGATTCTATTCCTTTCCCCTTGATGTCCTGTCTGTCCCAGGGCAGAAGGCCATGGGAGGAGGGAACAAAGCTGGGACATCTCTGGTTTTATCGTGTGAAATGAAAGCCAGCACCTTTGAGCTGTGTTTCACTCAACAAGCCTTTCTCCTTCTTTCCTCTTCTGTTGCTAAATTTGCCCCATGAATCTTCTTTTGTGCAATATGAAGCCTCCATGTGGCATGACACTTCTCTGGTGGAAGGCATGTGGGCTGCTGGTTTTATTTGTTTCCTGTTTTTTCTACCTGACTTTAATGATTCTAGTTCCAAGCATCCCCTGTGCTCTCCCCATCAACCTTTTGGATAACCCTTCTTAATTGGGGTGGCAACATGGAGATTCCTGTCAAATCAATATGAATGCATTAAAAATGACCTTCAGTGAGAACACATTAGCCAAGTGTAAAGTGCTCAGTGGGAATGTAATGTCGTGGTTGTTTTTTTTGTTTTTTTTTTTTTTTTTTTATGGTGGTATAAAGCACTATATAAAGAAAATTTCAAGTGCCCTTGAATTTTACTCGTAATCAGCTGAGAACTATATTTTCGTATTGTTAACTGAATTAGAACATAGTGAGCTGGCTACAGAAGCCTATGTAATGGTGCATTTTGAGGGGGGGGAAGCAGTATTTTGGGGTGAATGCCCTGCCTGTTCTTTCTTCTGGGTTTTATCTGGACTCAGGGTTTTCAGCATTCTTCACTCTCCTGAATGCTTTGGCAGGAAGAGGTGGATTAATATCTATTTATTATTAATACACTGCAGTGGCAGAATTCTACCAAAAAGGGTCAAACCATAGAGTTCTCCCTTTGAAATTAATTCCTTGTAAATCCCCACACAGCACTCATAGACGTATTAAACAATTAAGAGTCATGCCCTGTACTCAAGATCTTATCTGCCAAAGAGAGGCTGACCTAACAAAGTAGCTGAAGTTCTTGTTCCACATCAGTCAATTTAATTAACATCAGTGGAAATGATCTTAATGAACATGGCTATTAATCTTTTTTACCTGGCCCCAGAGTCTTTGCTATAAATCAGCTCTGTATTAATTGTTAGTTATTGTTCTCAATGTGCCAGACTAAGACAACTTGTTTCCCTTTTCTGTAGGAATAGAGGTCATTGGTGACAAGTACTGTGAACCCTTGAGAGCAAACAACTCAAATCCTACCTGCAAATCCATCCCCATTGGGAAGATGTTGCAGACCTTCACATGTTTGAAAGCTCAAACCCCTTTCTTCTCCAGTGTAAAGGTTTCCATTGCTGATTGGTGTCACCTTCTTCCCCCTTCCTGGGACAATCTTTTGGGATAACCATTTGGAGCAATCCTCCCATATGACTTTCCAGCATCCATATGGAGTCCCAGAGACCCAGGTGGGCACCCAACCTTGAGAGCTCCTCACAGGTGGCTGGGATGTGGCCAAAGGGGACAGGAACAGCAGCAGCCCCTGACCTTTTTGTTTCTGTATGGGAAGGAAGCTTGTGAAGAAGCCAAGACCAGGTGCACCGTGTTTAAGGCTCCAATACCTAAAAATTCCCTATTATTCATAAAAGTGACTGTACTTCAAACTGGAAATTTTTGTGGCACACTTGTTCCTTACAAGGGAGATTTTTTTTAAGCTGGATAATTTCCTTCCCCCCCCCATCCTCTCCCCACAGCTGGCTGGAACCAAACGAAATGAGCTGAAACTTGTATTTTTAATCTTCTTTTAAACCACCCAAAGAGAAAGAAAACGCCAGAGAGCAGTCAGTCTGATCCATCAGCTCACACATGGTTTTTACAATCAATTTCTTTGATAAAATTCAGAAGCAAGAAATTAAAATTAAATCACTGTCACTTTTTTTCCCTTAGTTTTTTTCACAGGAACTTAAGGACAGTAAGCCAGACTTTCTGCTTAACAAACCTTCCAGACGCAAAGCCTCCTCTCTAGTTATAGAGCATCTGATTGGAGCTGTAGGGACAGCTGAGAAGACAGTAGTGGAGGGAAAGCAATCTTTTTAAAAAGCCTGACATAAATAACAATCTTTTGGCTTTCCCGTGCTCAGTAGCAGTGGTGGCACTCACAGGCCTTGGCATGTCAGAAATTATGCTGGTACAGAGAAGAAATGAGGTTTGAAGAACTTCCTGCCTTTAATACGTTCCTACAGAGCTTCTGTCTTTAATCATTCCTGGGCTTGGGGTTTAATCTGAACCCTCAGTGCAATTAAATCTCCAGTGATCACACAAAATACAGAAAAGGAAAGAGTGCACCTACTGATATGCTTCTATCTTGGAAATTAGACCCACTCCATCTCCCTTCATGCCGTGTTTGAGCAATGAACACCAGTCTATGAGCTACTGAAGACTGGCTGCATCTAGAGATACATCGACAATGTCCCAGCAACAAAGAAAGAGCAAAATGACCCATGTCCCCATGCAGAAGTTCTCCAGTGCTCCGCTGCTTGTATTGTCTCCCTACTGAATGGGCACTCCTGGTCAGGGTCTCATCGCCAGTATGTAAAAGCCCTCGGTATTGGTGTGAAATAACTCTCCCTCCACAAGCTCTCAACAACTACAACAGTTCACCAGCACCAGGCAGTGGAAGGGCTGGAAGGCAGAACATGATGGGGACCTTAATGCTCTCCCCATTTTCCTTCTCCCTCTCCTTCTCCTTCCCTTCATTCCCTTCCCCATATGCATGATCTTTCATGCATTTTCTTACTGCCCCAATGGGACCTGCTGTGCCTCTGACCCAGGGGAGGAGCTCAGAGGCTGCCTTTGAAGCTCAGATTCCTGCATAAAGAAAGTGCTGAGAAAGCTGCATGCTCTTGAAAAATCCACACTGTAAAACATGAGCACAAGATGCCTCATTTAGCCCCAGGGCTGCACCTTCTCTCGGATGCGTCTCCAGTGGCAAGAAACATCTGCCAGCAAGTTCTGGTCCATATCTTACTCTCCTTCTGGCCCTCTTGGGTCCAATCTGAAGACAACATCTTCAGTTCCCCGGCCACTTTCTGTCTAGGATATAGCTTGTATTTTCTGACTGGCTTATGCTTTGATGAGCCTGAATTGCCCCTCTTCACTAAAACTGGCAGTGTGGAAAAGCTGAGTATCAGCCCTGTGTTTTAGTTAGATATGTGCCAAGTTATCAGAGATGGATCAGAAGCAGCAGTTCCAGTAATCACAGCCATTTATCCATACACAAGAGGAGGGAGCTGTGAACTGCAGAAGAAACTGCTTTCTGAGTAGCTTGCTGACCCCTGTGGTTGTTTCTCCACCAGCTTGTGTACCATATTCCCTTCCAAGGCTTAGTATTTTGATCTTCAGGTGCCTATTCCAAGTCAAGCTGTTGTGTGACGTCCTTTTGGAGATGGCGAGCTCGCAGAGGGAGCTCAGCCATCTCAGGCATGCTGGGGCCTAATTTCTGTGGGCTTTAGTGGGAGGTTGGCACCTCCTGATCTCCCAAGGATCTGTCTTGTCACATGAAAGGACTGGAGGCAAAGTGATGAATCCAAAAGAAGTTTCCAGAGTCCTCTCTTAATGTCCTGACCACCAGCCCATCCTGCTTCTGGGTCATACCTCCTCCCACAGCCTGGGCTGGCAGCAGCTGTATCTTCTCCCACTCATTCATGTGGCTTGTTTGAAGTCAATGGTTTGACCTCAGTCTGATGCAGGAGAAGCCACACTGCTGGATCACAGTCAGCTACATAAGCATCTCTCACCACTTCAAGACCTTCCCTAGAGTCAGTACAATGCAATTCAGCCACTCACTGGTAAGTGCTGCATTCCTCAGGGACCAGCAAGAGGACTGAAGGACCAGTCTGGAGGAAATCTGAGCTTGCTGCATGCAGCAGAATCGTAGAATCATGGGACGGTTTGGGCTGCAAGGGACCTTAAAGATCATCAAGTTCCAACTTTCCTGCCATGTGCAGGGACATCTTCCGCTAAACCAGGTTGTTCAGAATGGTTCTGCATTTAGGATTTACCTGGGCATCACCAGCCCAGGGGTCCTCTTTGGGTGGGGAGAGCAAAGAGCAATGGGGTGAAAGGATGAAGGGGGAGTTTCAATGTGTGGCCTGTTTAGGATCTCTGCAGCACATCAAAGACAGTGATAAGAGGGTGGGTTCACATCACCACCTTGCAATCCAGGACAAATCCAGACCCCTTTCTCTGTCCTCTCTGTCAGAGAGAGGGGCTCCAGAATGAAGTCTGAGTTATGATTTTCATGGAGCTGCCCAACCTCAAGGCAAAGGCTGGGAGCAGCGTGCAGGAAGATGTCTCCAGGAACATGGCAGGGGAGGTGACCGAGGAAGCAGGTGAGAAGAGGGACCATGCCATGCTTTTGTCTATCACCATCCCTCTGATGATAGCTGATGTCATGGGAAGGGCTGAGCTGTTAAGACTACATGTCCCTTGTGTCACCCTGAGAAGCTTTTGTCCATAGCACTGGGACCAAAGAGTCCACATCACTTTGTTCCAAAGCACTAGGAGATAGGGCAGATGGTGTGGGGTCATCCAGCATGCCAGTACAGGGTGTTCCCACCACATCTCCCTTCAGGCTCCAAAGACCACTCCTTTTATCTCACCTGGATTTCCCCCTTGGCCTCTACCACCTCTGTACTGATTGTCCCCAGATGTTCCCCACCATAAACCCCTCTTGCTACCAGCCTGCACTGCCCCATCCTAAAGGATGCAGCTCCAACTCAATAACAAACACTGTGTTTGTCATTTCTCCTTAGCTGCAGGACAACTCAATTTACAGTCAATTGAATTGTGTAATTAACTGATTAGCAGGTGCAGGAGTTTACACAGATCTGGATAAAGGGTCTGTTAAGAATTATCACTTTAATGGAGGGCAAAAGGCTGCATTTCTTTGCTTCCATGGTTGCAGCTGCTGTGAAATGCCAACCTTCCTGCTGGTCTGATTGCTGTTGGGAATTGAACCAGCAAATGCAGTGAACAGGCTCTTCCGGTTCTCCTGGTGCTGATCCCTCCACTACTCTGAAGTCAGGGATGTCCTCGGGGTGGAGCAGGGCTGTCTGTGGCAGAGGACAGGGACAGGTCACCTTGAAGGTGGGGGAGTAGCTGGGGGGCACGATATGTCTAATTAAAATGGCAGGGAGAGCAGAAGGGCAGGTTATAAGGGAAACGCCATCAAATGCTGGTGCATCCTAAGCCAGAATTTAGAGAAACCTCATGAAACCACAGAACTGGACTTGGTCCCTTCTCTTTCCCTCTTGCTCCTAAAGCACGGTCTTGAAAGTTCTCTCCTGCTCAGCAAGAACAGCAAAAAGATAAGAGAAAGGGGAAATCCTGTGCCCCAAATAAAACAAGTCTTGCAAAGCTGTACTTGAAGGCTGACCTGGCCATTAGTATGTCCAATCCCTGCATCCTGTTGTCTGACCATGCTGCCTTCCCTGAAGATTTTGGCTGCAGGAGGAAAACGGCTTGCTGGCAGCTGAGTGAAATATTTCATGTGAGTAAATGAATTTAGCCAACAATCTGTAGAGGGCTGTCTCCTCACGCTGAGTGAGTGACTAGCTATACTAAGCAACACTGGACTTAGTCCCAGGAATTCAGCAGGGTAAAATAACGAAGGCTGGGGCTGTGATCAGCAGCTGGGGTTTTATGATCATGGGGTAATAAAATTTGAGGCATTAATATGCAAGTGAAACACTAGCACTAAATATTGGAGTATGCTTTAAAAGCAGCCAGGAAGGATGTGTTCAGGTTCAGACATTAGTGATAAGCTGTTTGGGAAAAGGCAAGGTCAGTTCCCATGGCTTGTGTTAGTCCTGGGATGAGATGGTTGAAGTCCTTAGGGCTGGCCTTTGGGAAAAAAATAAAAATCCATGGCTATGGAAAGGTGAAATTTATTAAAAGAATTGATATGCCCAGAATGAAAATTAATTTCTTTATAGTGACAAAAGCTGCTTTACAAAAGCCCATGTGCTCTTGTTAGGTGACTCCGTACTTGTCAAGTCCACTGGTGGAACAAGGTATCAGTCATTGTCTCACATGTAATTGTGATGGGCTGAGAGGGAGAGAAACAGCTCTGGTTTGATTTCTCTTTTCTATGGAAAGATATTTTTATTGGAGTTGGGATAAATCCTAACACAAGGCAAGTCTTGCTGGTTTGTGAAGTTTCAAGACAAAGTAAATGGCATAAGTGAAGAAATGCAGATTGTATTTTTGGCATATATTTCAGCTGTGGTGTTGCCAAGCTTGAGACAAAAATTGTGAGCCTGGAACTCAAATATTAATATAGTAAATAAATAATTGCTATAGGGATTTTTTAAATTTGCATTTTAGCATTTGTGTCTTTTGCACAGGTCTTCTCATTTGTTCAGATACTGTGACAGCTGATAGTGTATGCTGTAGATCCACGCACAAGGTTTCCACCACCAGGGATAAAGTCTCTAGTGCTGACTGCATTGTCCCATCTTTGGTCTTTATGGTGTTTGGACTTCAGTCCCTAGTGCTGGGTGAGAAGATTCCCATGCCTTTGGAAGCAGCAAGAGTGATGGATAAGCAACTTCTTCCATGACAATCATTTTGATAAAGATCCAGAATATCGTCAGATGGAGGCAAAACTGGGTAAAACTGAAAGAAGATTTAGACTAGATGGAAGGAAGAATTTATTTA
This sequence comes from Pezoporus occidentalis, assembly GCF_034315485.1. Classification (NCBI taxonomy): domain Eukaryota; kingdom Metazoa; phylum Chordata; class Aves; order Psittaciformes; family Psittacidae; genus Pezoporus; species Pezoporus occidentalis. Next base: position 674,328 of record NW_026916181.1, read on the forward strand.
TTGTGAGGGTGGTGAGGCCCTGGCACAGGTTGCCCAGAGAAGCTGTGGCTGCCCCATCCCTGGCAGTGTTCAAGGCCAGGTTGGACACAGGGGCTTGGAGCAACCAGGTCTAGTGGAAGGTGTCCCTGCCCATGGCAAGGGGTTGGAACTGGATGGGCTTTAAGGTCCTTCCCAACCCAAACCAGTCTGTGCTTCTGTAATTCTATGACAAATGCAATAAAAAGAGACAAACATTTGGGACCCATATTTCAATGCTGGGTGAATTAGTGGAAAATATGGTATCGGTCATTTGCATTTGCTGTGGCAAAGACAATATTAGGAAGCCTGTGCACCCTCTTATCCAGTGACCCAGGCACAGGCATGATTCAGCTGATCCAAATCTTGCAGAGCTTTAAACAACCTTCACATAAGCTGCTGGCTCTGACCAACTTTGGCATCAGGAGAAATAACGACTGCAAGATGAAAGCCAGCTGCTTTCAGATAATGATTGAACTTCACTCTGAGCAGGTTAGCAGCAGAAATCCTAGGAAGCATCAAATGCCCAGCTAAAGGGAAGAGTTTAGAATTTAATTGATTTTTTTTTCTTTTTTCTTTTTCTTTTATATTTTTTTTTAGTCTGGTGAAACTTTCTATATTTTTTTTTGTGTCCAAATTATTTTTTTTCCAGAAAGATGGGGAGAAAAAGGGGTTTCTCTTTCATGTTTTATGTCCTAGGACAGGACCTGTCCTTCACGGAGCTGCGTTTTTGCAGATGGAGCCATTCACACCAAAAAAACAAAAGAGGGTGAAATGGGCAGACTTTGGGTGCATCAGCTGTGCTGCCTTTGGCAACAGGGATGAATCTACCCCTAGATTTAATGCAGGGGCACACTGGGATATAGCGATTCCTTCATCCTCTCAGCTGATTCTTTAATAAATAAAAATAATCTATTTATTAAATCAGTTCTGGCTATTGGATCCCTGCAGATGGAGCTGTTTTGGTTGCAGAGGGGGAATGAAATGGAGCTAAACAGAAACAGGGAAAAAGGGAGAGCAAGAAAGGAGAGGAGAAGGGGAAGGCGGGAGGCAGGGAGCTTTCCTCCCCACGGCTGGAATGTGGAATATGTTTAGCTGAATTTACAGCACGTAGAAATTATTGAATTTTCCATCTTCACCATGGAATTAGCATCAGAGAGAATATTAAATGCTGCACTTTTCAATCTGTGGTTGGTGGAGGCTCTGAGGGGTGGGGGGAAATGCCCACATAAGTTTTATGGTTGAAATATAAATCCCTGTCAATCGGCTGTGAGCGCAGCGATGCTGCACGTCCCAAGAAGCAGCAAGCTGTGCTGGGGACGGCTGAGCTCACTGATACATTGCAATCCACCAGCCCTGCACTGGTCTGATAAAGAGACCCTTGAGAAGTCATGAGAGAGGCTGCCAAGTGCCCCTAATTATATTCCTGTGACATTCTGAAACCTGGAGGGAGAGTGAATGGCTGTTCTGCCCGATGATGTGCCTGCCAATGTGGGACACCGCACTGGGGACACACACTCTGTCCAGCCAGGGCTGGTAAGGCACAGGAAAGGGAGAATAAAACCATGCAGTAGGATCAGCTCCGGCTTTCATCCCACATGAAGGCATCCTAGAAATAAAACAACAATAAAATAGATCTGCTTCCAGACAATTTTCAGTGCACTGCAGTCCCACCAGCCTCTGCCATGCTCTACCACATGAGCATTCCCTGCATTAGGGCATGACTGGATCTGTGGTGATGAAGGATCCTGATAAACCACAGGGAGGTGAAAAGAATTAATCTTATTATTTTGATTCCAAGCTCATACCTCATTGTGAGCACTTTGCTGCTTGAGTCTTCCTTCAGGGTGTCTGCTGAGCTGGCTCTTTTCGGGGTCAGGCATCAGTTCCCTGAGTCTGGTTTAGAGGAAAAACCTCCAGTACCCAGCCCCTCCTCATTCATGCTCTATTTGTGTCCTGCATCAGAAATTAAGCCTGGCCCTGAGATTTGCAGAAGGTTTGGGAGAGAGATGGGTGCTTTCCCGAGTCCTTGTGGTGCTATTGCCCTGTTACGCCTATTCTGGAAAGGCTTGCATGGATAGAAAGCTGAGATTTTCTGCGAGATACATGAAAGCCATCTGAAGCCAAGAGAGGGCAGCAAGCAACATCTCCCTTGCCTAGCCCAGACGGGACAGAGAGGAGCCTCCTGCAGAGAAGGGAGGAGAGGAACAGGAGAATCCTTCCTCCCTTGGGAGAGGGATTTGCGTGCAGTGAGTGGTTTCATGTTTGGAGACAGTGACATTTCCTAGGGAGGGAGACTATTTGAGAAGTGCATCATGTTCATTTGTACTGCCAGGAGCTGGCACCCAGGAGATAACACTGTTTTGTTCCTGGCTTTTGGGGGATTTCCCCCTCAATATCTCCCCCGTCACATTAGGGAGCAGCTGATGGAGAGAAGGGTCCCAGCAAACAGAGCTGCTGGCTGAAGGAGCTGGTTTGTTGTGTTATTCCCAGTTTCAGGGCCAGGACGGGATGCTGGGTGGAAGTAGCCAGAACCCAGGACTACTCTCTGATGGTGTGAGCCATGCAGAGTGAGGCAGGTGGGGACAGTGCAGAAGAACCTAACACAAAGTGGGGAAAGCCTTTACTGGTTTTGCAGGTGGCTCTTGGTTGCATGTATGCAGCTGTTCCAGGCTGTGGGTGATCAGGTTTCCAGAAGTGATGGTAACTGGATCATAGAATCACAGAATGGTTTGGGTTGAAAGGGACCTTAAAGCCCGTCCAGTTCCAACCCCCTACCATGGGCAGGGACACCTTCCACTAGACCAGGTTGCTCCAAGCCCCATCCAGCCTGGCCTTGAGCACTTGCCAGGGATGGGGCAGCCACAGCTTCTCTGGGCAGCATGTTACAGTGCCTCACCACCCTCACAGGGAACAACTGCTTCCTCAGATCTTATCTCTATCTAATAATAGATAATGGCTTTAAACTGACCCCTTTTTAAAGTTTAAAGCCATTCCCCCTTGTCCTGTTCCTATCTGCCCTATCAAAAACCTGCCCTCCAGCTTTCTTGTTCACCCCTCTAGGCACTGGAAGCTGCTCTAGGGTGTCCCCGGAGCCTTCTCTTCTCCAGGCTGAACAAGCCCAGCTCTCTCAGCCTGTCTCCATAGCGGAGGTGCTCCAGCCCTCAGAGAGTCTTCTGGCCTCCTTTGAACTCACCCCGACAGCTCCATGTCCTTCTTATGTTGGGTGCCCCAGAGCTGGATGCAGGACTGCAGGTGGGGTCTCACCAGAGCAGAGTAGAGGAGGAGAATCCTCTCCCTCGACTTGCCGGTCACGCTGCTGGTGATGCAGCCCATGACATGGGTGGTTTCTGGGCTGCAAGTGCACACTGCCGGGTCTCACTCTCACAGGTGACTCTGCAGTTGGAGGCATTAAGCAGGCATTAGGAGTGGCACAATGAGAGACAGCCTAATAATGACTTTGCAGACATGGTCTCCTGTCACACGCTGCTTCACTGCACGGATCTGCCATCTCCAAGATTTGGATGAAAAACAGCATCAGCAAATGTCCGTCATTATTATATCAGCGTTCCTGAAAGGAGCAGCTCACGTATGGGGACATTGCTGCATGCAGGACGGGTAGGAAGTATCATCACTGCTCAGGCTGCGTCAAACAGAGGTGGAAAACAGTTCTTAAAGATGTATATTCCTGACTGCTGACCTTCTCAGTAGAGTTCAGGTTTCCAAAATGCCTCAGTTTTTTTTTTAATGCAGTCCTGCATTACAAGATTACCACAATCAAATGGAGTATTACCAAAGTCTGGATTTATTCTTTCTCTTTGCTCTGCTGCTCAAACTACTGCAGCATCTTGTTAAAGTGAAACGCTGTGGGTAATAGTTCAATGCTGAATTGTACCTTTGGGCATTTGGCAAATAAATCCTGTATTCCTCTTGGAGTAGAAATAGATTTTCCAGGAATACAGAAGAGCTTGATTAAAATGGAAACCTGAGAACCCTTCACGCAGAGTCTAGGGCTGTTCCTGCCTCTTAAAATTGTGAGATCTTGTGTCTGGAGACCTGTAAAGTTTCAGATACTGTTGTCCATGGCAAGTGGTCCCATGGACAGGGAAAACCAGAAGAAACCAGACTCTTTGCGTGAATAAATCAGCCACAGCACTGGGCATCATCAGGGTTTTTCCATTCCCCAGGTCAGCTCAGGCCTTTCAACATGAAGTTTGATTTACCTGGGATGAGAGAGGATCCGGACCTGTGTTTCTGTGTCTTTGACAGGACATGAGGCACTGGAAGAAAAACACTTTGCATCTTGGATTAAATCCCATCTTGGTTTCTGGAAGTCCAAGGCTGATGCAAGCCCTGAAGCACAAAGTATTATATCTCTTCCAGCATGCTCACCATTAACTGGTGTGCCTCTCAGTCTAGTACAGAAGTAATAATAATGAAAAAGTCTCTTCTGAAGGAAATGGCTTGCATAAATCTGGTGTGTCAGTCTGTGTAACCCACATCACCTCTCTGGAGATGTCCACAGGCTGGTATGTCCAGCTGAGCTGTCACCCTGTGCTCTGTTTATACTCCACAAAGAAAAATAAACAGTCCGAAGGTGTGATACATCTGGCCTATTTTAGACATCAGTTTAAAGAGGGATGAGTTATTTCAGGAACCCTGCTGGCTCTGCTCTCCATGTATCTGTTGGCTGTAGAGAAGGTCCAGAGTACTGACAGGTGTTGGAGATGTCTACTAACGCTAAACTCTGTTATGCATCAAAATGATCCCAGACTGGGCCAGCACAACAGCTAGCGTGAAGAAAAGTGAGGGTGCGTGACCTGTGTGGATGATCTCCCTCTCCTTTATCAGCAGAGGACTGGAAAGGAGGACACTGATATGAAACCCATGAAAGCCTTAAAGGCATCCTTCCACTCACAGGGCAAAGCTAATGCCAGAGTGGATTTGACTTGTCTGTACCTACATGTATCCAATCCTGCTGTTGCCTAAACATCACAGTCCAATGCTTGCAGCTGAGTCCAGACAGGCTTGTGCCTAGCTCGACACTGCAGTACTCAAGATCTTTCTTGATCAGTTTTCTGTCCCTCTGGCAGTGAGAAGTTTGCTGCAGAAAATGGGAGGAAGATCTTATTTTTGCCAGTGTGTTGCAATCATCCTGCTATGACACAACCCTGACAGCAAGTGACTCTAGGCAAAATTCGTGAAAAAACAAAGGATGAAGGTGTTAGCATAACCTATTTACTAAATGGAGTTCAAGACAGAGATTTTCTTTTTATGAGAAAGTCACTCAGTCCTCTGTGCAAAGACCCTGATCTACCTGCCCTGAACCTTCAGTGTTACTATAACAGTATTGCTTGGTATGGGACTATGGGAAACCATAGTTTGAATTGCAGTAAGATATTTTAAGCTAGTCTTCAGAGACAAGGTGCAATTGCCTCAGCATAAGTGTCCAGAAGCATTTGAGACATGCTGGGATATCTCCCCCAGCCTCCAACTACCTGTTCAGAAAGTAGTAGGTTTTCTCTGTAATATCAGCCAGCTTCATTAGGACGCTTGGGTAACAGAGGGTCTGTGGTGACACAAAAGCCCATGTTACTCCAACTGGTTTGCATCTTATTGACAATTAGCTGAAGAGCTCCTAAAATGCCAGAAAAGATGCGTCTTGAAGAAGTTCAGAGGAGTGAATGCTCTGGTCCAGCCAGGTGCAAGGACAAAATCATCACAGAATCACAGAATGGTTTGGGTTGGAAGGGACCTTAAAGCTCATCCAGTTCCAACCCCCTGCCACAGGCAGAGACACCTTCCACTAGACCAGGTTGCTCCAAGCCCCTGTGTCCAACCTGGCCTTGAACCCTGCCAGGGATGGGGCAGCCACAGCTTCTCTGGGCAACCTGTGCCAGGGCCTCATCACCCTCACAGGGAAGAACTTCTTCCTCAGATCTCATCTAAAATCTCCTCTCTTTCAGTTACATAAATTCATGTGTTTAAGTCCTCATCTCCAGAGTCAGAACTTCACTGTCATCCATGCTGAAGCTGGCAGGTTGACAGGATCTCCACTGGGCTACAACAGCACTTGAAACCAGTCCCCAGGCATCACTACAGCCAGCATGTCTCTGCATATATAACTGGCAGATCTGCAAAGCAAAGAACGCACGTGCTGGTATGTGACTACAGAGACAGAGATGGGACTGAAATAATCTGACCTTCCTTTGTGCTTGCAATGGACTGGTGACTCCAAGATAAAGCTGGCGGCTCCTCTTTCTATTTGGAGTGGGTCTTTACGACAGATGAGTCTGGAGTTGGAAAATGCAAGAAAATACTCACTCTCTCCTGCCATGTGGAGGTTAAAAATAGCTCCTGTAAGGTATTTCGCTCTCCCTAATCCTGTCAGTGTGAGTGAAAGACTGTGGCTACTCTTGGTGGATGGGAAGTTGCAGCAACGCCCAGAGAGGTTTTCCTTTACAATCCCCTGGCTTGCTCCAAGCTCGCTAAAGTTGTTCATAGGAGTTTTTCTGTGGCTTTTGCTGCTTTTTGGATCAGGTCCTAAATCATGTGCTGAGCTATACGTTGGAAACCACATCCACCAAATAATATCCTTTAAGTAGCAGAGAAGATTGCAGATTAAGTTTCACTTGGAAAAGCAGAAAAGGCAAAGCAAAGCTTGAGCACCAAACCTTTGCCAGGAATGGTTCCCTGTGCTAAAACGCAGCTATGCTTCAGGACAAAAGGCTGTTGGGCTCAGAGCATTGTGACAGTTCTACTTAGCAAGTGAGAAGAAGACAATGTGCACTAATAGCGCAATTTGCTTTAAATGAAACTCCAGTATGACTCAGAGTGTCATTAAAATACTGGGGGAAACCCAAAAGCCAACATTTTGGCACAGTGCTGCATGCTTGTGCAGTACATAATTATTTTTAGAATAATGGTATAATATATAATGATGTATTACCTCATACAATATTATTGTAAGGATATATACACCTTATTAGAATTACAACTAGCAGGATAGCAGGTGGGGTGTCCAAACAAGACAGGGGGGCTATTGTTACTGTAACTCAACAACCTTAGGGGACATACAAACTGAGCAGGGAAAAAGGGAACAAAGGCAGGGAACAAAGCTGAAATGCAGAGAAATATCCTGAGCATTTGTGAGGATGCAACAGAAAAGGGTGAGGAGCCCTGTGTCTCTCAGTTCATTACCTTGACTTCTGGACCAGGTTTCTTTCTTAATTTATATCATTAAATCCTCAAGTGGCCAAATTGTCTATGCTCTGGGGTCATTTCCCCCTCAATTCCTTCTTAAACCCAGGACCAAGGACCAGTAGGACATGCTGGTTTCAGCATAAAGGTGCTCACAACACCAAGCCTGCCCTGTCTGCTGCCTCAACAATATCCATTTTGAAGTTAGATGAGCTCAAACCCATAACTTTTTAACCATCTTTGGCAGCAACTCCTTCCTTCCCAGCAGTCACTCACCCAAATCCATGGGTTTCAGAGAAAAGCTGGCTCAGCATTGATGAGTAGGAAGGTAACTTGCTAGCGCTTAGACACGCTTAGGCACCTGGACACATCTGACAGTGCCGTCCTCCCATGTGCTGTCTCCTCATGGTCTTGCTTATTCTGGGGGCTAAGGCAGCTCAAAGCTATTGGGATTCACGGTAATACATGCAAATTCCTAAATTTTAGAGATCTAACTAACTCTGGAGGCCACTTCTTAGGCTTCCTGGGGACACCTGCATGTATCTTAGCTAGGGTCCTGCCCTGACCATCATCAGTACCAACTAGCCATAATCAATACTAGCTATTCAGAAGGCATAGCAGCATGGGCGGTGATTTTTTTTTTTATGCTGTTTACCTCACCAGGCTCAGCTTTGACAGGAAAAGGAGGCAAAATGTCTTATCAGCCTTATCTGCAGCTGTACTTTATGGCAGGGAGTTGGAACTAGATGATCTTTCAGGTCCCTTCCAACCCAAAGCACTCTGTGATTCTAAGATTCTATGATTCTGTGACTCTCATTAGATGCATGGTCTGTGATATTGGCACTCAGATAATTTACTTGTAGAGCAATGGCAGCAGCCCTGGATGGAGCTGCAGTGGACTGTTGCGATATATTAGATGGGGCCCTTCTTTTTGTTCATCGTCATGCCTTGCTGCATGGGCTGGGATCCTCTGCTGCTCACTGGCAGGTCTGGTCACCATGCAGAGGAGGGAGCTGGTGTGCTCTTCACAGCTGGTGGGGAAGGAGTTCCTTGCAGAGGATATACAGAGGACAAGTGGCGGTTTGGGTGAATGGGGTTCTTCTCCTTTCTGAGGCCCCTCTTTAACATGGCTCAGTTTATTGATTCTGAGAAGTTTGCATACAACTAGGGAGTTTCATCAAACACTCATTTTAGGTCAGGGTTTACCAACAGCTAAAAAATTTAACCTTTTAAATCAGTCCTACCTAAATCTCTGGCTATACGGTGTGTTTTGCAGGTGATCCAACCACTATCAAGAGATCTGGGAGAGGAGGCAATGGTACTTCACAACTCTGCTCTCCTTGCTACAAATGTCTGTGTGTAGGTGATGAGTGTAGCAGTCTTGTGCTCTGCAATTCGGGCTGGACTTATTTTGCAGGTCATCTGCTTTTCAAGCATGAATAGGATGTATTTTTTTCAGTTCTGTGACATTTGTTGCTCTCTATAACACACGGGGTCCCTTGTGAGTATTATCAGGATGGTTTTAATTGCTGGAGTCAAACCATCAAATTATTAGTGAATTAACTTCTCTGTTTGGTTCTTCTGAAATTTTGTTTGATCACTCAGTTTTGATGCCCCCATGTAAGTCTGTTTCAGGTATGAACTGATTTAGAAACTGTGGAGAGTTGCTTGTACAAGTATTCTTTACACCACATCTTCACAGGCAATGTGAAGGCAGTGTTGTTTCACACCAAGGCAGGTCTTTAAAATAAGTCTTGTGAAACATACCATAGCAGAATCTTTCTTTTTTTTTTCCCAGTGTATGTAAAGGGAGTCAGAAAACAGCGTAGACACAGAAGTCTGCCCTGTAGAAATCTAAATCTGGACAGGAATATCCTGTTTGATATGTGTTGAAGAATAGCTCTCTCATCGCAGATCACTACAGATGTTACATAGACTAAAGTGCATCCTGCAAACAATAAATTAAGACATTAAATATTTTCACCTTTCATATCTTCATTGGGTTGGGTCATCTTTTCAATCTGTGTATTGAGTAGATGGTGAGACATCTGTCTATAACTCTTTCTTCATCTTGCACCAGCAATTTTAAGTGGTAGCTGTAATAACAAGCAAGACCCCAGACCATTCCAGTCATGTAGGATATATGAATTTATTGCCACATTAATAAAACCAAGTAATGAAATAATATATCTCACACAGGGAATGAGCAGTTTCTTGTTCAGGACCTTGCTGGCCAGACTCCAGCTTCAAGACAAGGGGGACTATTGTAACTGACTTAAAGGTTATTCAGTCTCCAGTTCCCACCTTGCTTGTTCTCAGCTTCTCTTTTTATTGCATTTTTGCTTCCAGATCACAATGTTAACATCCAATTGACTCCATTTTAATGTCCTTGTTGATGAAGAATCCAATAGGAAATGGTTTTTTGTTCACTTCTTTCCTGAGAGATTCTGCGCAGGCAATGACTGTCCCTTGGTCAGTGTGGTATCACTCGTAGCTTTGTTTTACACTGATGTCAAATCACAGACTAACTAGGATTGGAAGGCACCTCTGGACATCATTAGCTCCATCTCCCTGCTTATTGTCTTGCACTTCTTTGCATACAGTGTTCCCTTTACTGTAACTGGGGGTCTGACTGAATTTACATCTCTGTGAGGTTATGTGAGGAGTAAGAAAGAGAGAGACTGCAGAATATGACTTGCCCATTGAAGAGAAGCAAAGTCTATATACACAGATATATACAAACTCTATATACACAAGACCTTGGCTGTATTCAGGCTGAAAGAAATAATGTCTTTATATTATCAACACAGTGTATGAAAGAAAAGGGAAATAGAAATACCAAGTAGCCAAATCTGGTCTATGTATTCTCTCTTCTACAACCTTTTAGCAAAACCAATGTGTCAAGGAGGTTTTCCTGAAATTTCTAGAGAGCAGGCTGCACCTGGGGGTTTGTGACATTAGCTAAGTCTCTGCTCTGTTCTACTTGTGACATGACTTTATATGCAGATTCACCACCAGCTGTGGGCATACAGCCTGGCTCATGATGGGAAGGGAGCTGCACTTGGGATCCCCTGGAGCACCAGGACTCAGCTCTTACTCCAAACTACATCCCTGCTACAAGAAGTAGTGTTACAGTTATTCACAAATACCTGTGTGATAAAAGCAACCCTGAACAGACAGCTGATGGATGACTTCTAGGAAAACTGGAGCTTGTATCTCGAAAAGAGGAAAATATCTAGTCTAGATATTCAACATAAATCAATGACTTTTGAGGCTGCAATCCCAGGCATTTTCATCCTGTCATAGCAGGACTTTTGGTTTCTCGTTTTAACTGCTATATTCTTGTGCATATATATATGCATGTTTATATGTGCATGCACACATATGCACACACACATAGGGGCTGATGGATGACATTTAGTGCATAAGCTTCCCAGAAGCAGAGGACCTGCTTTTAGTCTCATTTATATTGTTGTAAATCGGGAATAATTCCCCTGAAATCTGTGGTGCTGCACCACTCTAATTAAAAAATAAAATCAGGGCTGCTTGCCTGCCTTTGTGCGAGGGTTTCTGCAGCCAGCCTCCCTCAATGCTCCCTTGTCCACTTCCCTTTTCAATTTATCCCCCAGATTCTTATTTCTTATACCCTTTTCCCTTTGGGCAGCCTGTCATTCCCATGGACAGAGTCTGATATGAGCCCTGCAGCAAGAGCTGGAGAATTAACTTGCTCTCATTTGGACACAGGCAAAGAGTCCTCATAATCTCCAGGCCAGAGACAGAATATTAAAAGCATCCCCAGCTCCCTTTGACACCAGAAGGGTCTTCTCTGTTGAAGAGACTTTCCCTGTGGCTTGTAGCACACATATAATTTCTGATGAACGAGGCCCCAGGGCATTGCCTGCAGCGAAGGGCTGTTTTGATTGTAACAGGCTTTGATTCAGAGGAGCCAGAAATTATTTATTTTCATTCAGTTTCCCTCCTCCCTCCTCTTCATTCCAGGTTGGAACTGAAAAACACTGCAAGGCTCACAGGCTCCAGCCACCTTGCTACCTGTGTCCTGATGGCCTCAGAAAAGCCGTGAAGTCCTGGTGGAGCAGGGCACCAAAGGCTTGGACTGCAAATGCTCTGAAATTTGTCCCCTCTCTTATTCCCCTGCTATCTGTGAAGACACGCAGGAAAGGGCAACCTTGGTGAGCTGGTCCCTTTGCAAGAGGTCTCCTTGCCAGGAGTGATTCCCTTTTGATTCACTGCAAGAAGGATGTACAAAAGGGTTTGCACATGGTCCTTCTCTTCTTGCTATTGGTAGAAGCTGAGCAAAGCTGCCAGCATCCAGAATATTTTTTGCCAAATCAGGCAGGGGAGATTCACAGATTATTTCCTGGCTGGGGGGGGGGTGTCTGTCTGCAGCATCCCAGCTCTTGGGCTTAGATCATATTCATTTAAGTCACATTGCTGTGACCTCTCCCTTGCTGAAGACCAGGTGAAGTTGACTGCACAAGGGCCAATGCCCAATCTCTTCTTCAGTGAAGATGATATTCTTCATACAGAGGTCTTGGCACAGTTATTGAGGAAGTTACTTTGCAGTGCCCTTACTGCAGAATATCTAAATTTTCTTCTGCTCTGGAATATAAAAGCACAGGGACAAGCTTTCACGGTGGGGAACAAGGAAAGAAATCCTGGGTTTACACCAGATAATTCAGAGGAAAGTGCTGGAGTTACAATGAGGAAAAAGTGGGATGTGTCTCCTGAACAGGTCAACAGTCTGAGATGATGATCTCTAAATTCGAACCATAATGTGACGGATTTTTGTCAGTTTTGGTACTGATTTGGCCCTGGAAAATGCAGTGGTCTGGGGCCATGTAAAGTCCTGTTAGCTGAAAGTAGTGAGGGTTGGATGCGAACAACATCGCTGCTCCTGCATGTCACCTGCCTTCACCGCTGCCCAGGGCTTTGCACTCCTCCAGCACTGAGAGCCCACCACCTCCTTGACTTAAGTTCCAGGGTACGTGGAGCTCTGGAAAGCTTCTCAACATCAACCTAGATATTCAGATCACTTGAAAGGTTGGCCAGAAGAAGGAAGGGGGTGTCTGGGGATAGCAAGGTTTGTTTGCACAAGTCTGGTTTCCTGGATGAATTTTCTCATCCAAAAAAACCAAACACATGAGAAAAAAAGATGTTCCTGCTTGCTACTGAATTTCTGGCTACTTTTTATATGACCGCAGCATAATGAGGGTGACCAGGGCTGGTTTTGACAGTTGGCCCATATTTTTGGAACATCAGAACAGAAGCTGTTGACCTCCGTTTTAATTTGCCATCAACAGGCAGTGACAAGTATTTCATCCCAACACTGGGACAAGTGTCTGCATGGATTTTGCCGATTATACACAAACACTGGATATTTTCTATCAAAACATATTTTGAAGAAACACTGTTTTAACCGAAACCCCTTGCTCTTTCCAAATCACCTCCAGGAAGAAAAGTGATACATTTTTGGGTCAATGTGCATGGATACTTCTTGGAGCTGTTACTTCCATGGCTCATCCCTTGTTCTCTTGGATGGGCCTGACTAGACTTCGTCATCTGTGATGTATTGTGGTCTCTTCTCCGGCTAAGATGCCATAATTCATGAATGCAATGACAATGATAAAAAGCCAAGCCAACTCAACCTAAACAACCTTGTCCTTGGGGGAGAAGAAAGCCCCCAGGAATTGTGAAGTAAGAGACTTGTCCTTTGCACCGTGAGTTCAGGTTGAGCCAGATAATTATGGTTTCCCCCTTAAAACAAAACTACTCAGATGTCTCAGCAGAGATTTTTGACCTCTTCAGGAATGGAAAACTCCAGTATTTCAACTCTTCCTCCTGCTGAGACAGGAACAAACACTGTAAGAATTTGGCCATTCTGATTTCCACTGCCATCACTCAACAGCTTAGGGAAACTGAACTGGAAGGCACCATGCAACCGTCCATAGCCCCAGTTTGCCAGTTGTGTGAGGACTTGGAGTGGATCCTGGGAAGGCAGCTTTGGATCTGCATCCTTCAGGGTCTGTGCTGATAAAGCCCACAGCGAAACCTCTCTGCAACTCATCACCCCGTCACCCTCCTCCTTGGTATTAAGGGACTAAGAAGTGAGTGACAATCCACAGCATTACCGCCTCCCACACCTCCCATCATCTACACACTCATAAAAATGGTAAAACCTCATTGGTGAATGTTTTTTTTCACTTTGCAAAGTAGGATTCACTCCAGCACGTTGTAAATGCTTCTCGTTTTGTGATCTTTTTGAATTCAGTCAGTATTCAGGCTTTTCATGATGTTGTCATGATTGGCAGTGATTTTTAATGGTAAATTAACAAGGTTACAAAGAAAACAAAATCCCATCTGAATTTTGGTAACTGGAAAAGGAGGAATATATTTATTTAGCTGTCAGGACAGTGGTATTTTTGGCTACTTCTCATCTCACCGGATCTCAGAATTCATCGATCAAAAAAAATTGTGGATTCATTTCTCTTTCTATTGAGACCGTGGCTGGGGCTCTTGAATGATTTGTCTGCCCAGTTTTATAGATCATACATTGTGAGTTAATTTGGGATTGTGACAGCTACTTAAAAATCATCCATTTGGAAAAAATTACTTGCTGTCAAATGAATAAAAATAAGATGATCTCTGTTTCTTGTATACATTCAGGGTGACAAGGACTCTTGTAAGTTTCAAACGTTTTTCCTTATTCTGATCCAGATTTTGGGTTGTATTTTTTGTATTACATTGGTGGAGACTCAAATGCAGTAAAAAAGGCATGTTTATCTGATGGTTTTGAGTCAGATGCTTTGCATTTACATGACAGACCGACAGTACGAGGGTCCATGTATGGGGGCTTGGGTTGCTATTGCTGCTTCTCTGCAGGATCACTGCTAGCCCAGCCCAGCTCTGCAGGTGGCTCTTGGCCACACCAGGATTTTGGAGTGGTGTTGAGGAGATGGCCACTCATCGTACAAGCTCTGACCCCTTCCACCAAACTTCTGTGGAGTGAGCAGACCTACAGATAGCAAGGCAGGAATCAGCTTTGTAACAGCATGTTGTATTCTACTGCATACAAAATACCTGCATGAAAACCTTGGTCTGTGGACAGGAGAGCACTATGGTAATGCTTATGGGGCATGCCCAGCATTTAACCCTCTTCTCTGAAAACCAGGTGGGAGCTCTTACCTTTTGGTCTTGACCTGTTTAGATCCTTGTTAATACAACAGCTTCATGTTCTCAGCCTATGTCTGTGCTGTGGAAAGGAGAGTCCAGATGCAGGTTCCTGCCATCTTTCTGCTATCAGGACATGAGATTCCCCAGACACCTTGCTCTTCATAGGCCTGTTTGGTCAAGTTTGGAACCGTCTCTGTGGGGTTCAAGCTCTGAGCGATCCTGTCAGAATCTTTTCAGAACCTGCTGAGCAATCACTTTTGGTTCCCTGAGTTGTGAAACACTCTGGGAAGCAGAAATACCAGATGAGGTGATGTGTGATTTACTAGATTCAACACTACGATACCATGTAAACCATAAAATTCAGGGGAAATTTGTAGTTCATATACATATCAACACTGCAGAGCAAGGAGTCTCACCTGGCAGATCCATGGTAGGAAAAAAGGCATCTGGACATCTTGATACCAGCAAAGTGTCAGCAATTTGGAAGGAAATCAAGGAGAAAGCACTGGAGAAAGGAGTCCTTTGGCCATTAGGAAAAATGGAAATAACAAATCCTGTTCAGTTTACTAAAAAACACTGTGGATAATTTCTTGCAATTTTTCATAGCCATATGAAATATGTTAAGAGGGAAATATCTGTCAAGAAATCAGTATCAAGTAGCAGATGACATTTCAATTTCTAGCCTCACTTTCACGAGCATGCAATTAAAAAACTTACCCAGATGTCTGACATGGGACATGCCAACACATGCAAATTAGTTCTCAAGGGATGCTGGAAACACATCTGCTTGTCTGAAACAAATGAATCATTTAAGTCACACACAAACATTAAGCATGATGTGAGTGGTACCTGGATCTTGTGAGACATCTCCAGTCCAGTGTTGAAAGAAGAGACTTTAAATAACCAGACCTCATTCTAAATGTCATCATTTTATATGATATTATATTCTGGAAATGGGAAAATTTTCCATGGTTAGGCAATCTGTCTCCCTGTTCCAATGTGGGCTGAATCCTGAAAACAGTTTGGTTGGAAATTTGTCCAAAATACCGCAAGCAATCCAGCTTTTATCTCCTTAGCCTGCGTCGGTCTTTGGGCAAGAGAATTAACACCTGGGCTCTGTGTTGGGTCAAAATCCCAGCTGGTGCTGACTGCTGGGACTCCAGTAACTCTGATGGAGCTAAAAACTGCAGCACATGGCAATATGGTGCAGTGATTTTACTGAGTTTCCCCTTTGGTTTTATTTCTGGTTATTTCTGGACTTTTTCTGCATCCTGCTGTATAGATGGAGATCCAGTTTCTTTCTAGTTTTGTTCACACTTTCAGCAATCTGAAAGCAATCATGGCACTATTCATGAAAATAGGAAGTCATGGCCTTTCTTGCAAGGAGGGATTTCAGGTCCACCAGTGAGAACTCCTAAAGGGAGTTTCCTGTCCTGAAAACAATGAGGCACTGGGGTAGATGGCTTGTTCTGGAAGAGACAAAGAGCAGATACCCTTTCTGCATTACTGTGGTTTTGTAGACATCTTAATGTCTTTCTTAAGTCATCACTTTCATGGGCTGAAAAGTGCCAGCCTCTACAATTGTTCCCCATCTGGGAACTGCTTTGTACCACTGACCATTCTTGTGGCCCCACTCTGAACTTCAGAGCTTGGCTCTTCTGAAACCAGGATTTGGTACTTAAAGAGTAGGTAAAAGCATAACAAATTTTCTGTTCTCACAGCAGAAACTGAAGAATGTAATTTGATTTAGCTAGCAGCATGGTGATAATAGATGCTTGCAGCTAATGAGGCATGTCTCAGACCTATGGGCAGCTTCAGTGAGAAGAAATGGAAGGGAAAACACTACTGCTGACAGTGGGGTGTGAAATCTACTGCTTTGTGTTAAATGGGAGTATTTGCTGAAAACTTCCTTCTTGTTTTCTTTTTGCTGTTATTCCTCTAAACCCATGCCTGGACCTCAAACTAAGGGGACAGAAGATAGAAAAAAACGCCTTTTTTTTTATCACCAGTTTTGTTCCAACATTGCCAGAGTCTTTGAAGTTACCCCAGAAAAGACTGGGTGTAGGATGTTTTCATGCCTATGATTTAGCAATCTGAGTTCCACAGAATTTTTTCAGCAACAGCCGTTAAGGACATCACCTTATGGCAGATAATAGGATTTTTGTAGTGGGTGGCAGATGCTGCTGCTGCATTTAAAAGTGCAAATATTCTGTCTATGTGAGGAGATCCTCTTGAGAAGGGAAAACTGCTTTCAAACTTCATGCAAGTAATGAAAAAGTGGCTTGAGCATCTCTCAGAAGATGCCTTGTATCTGCAAATGTGCTGCACAGGCTTTTGAGTGAGGAAACGGAGGGATGAGGTGGTGATGAGGCAGGTCCACAAGCTGGGAGAGGTACTGGGAAGAGGAAACAGGTCTCTGAGGTCCCAGGCTTAGGCTTGCTGAGACAGTTTGTCTTTCTCAGCTTAAGGTTTTGCTGCCTCCTACAACTTCTGTAACTGCCAGCCTGAAGCACCAATGTTTTTCAGGATCAGTTTGCTCCTGTGAGCTGACTTTGAACCTTTGCTGATGATGGAAACCATCAGACACCCCAGCACTTAGACAGTGAATGGAGCAGAGCTGCAGAGTGGTTATTTCAACTTAGGTGGCTCTCAGAAACCTTCTGGAAATAGGGACCAGCACCCAAAACTCTTCTCAGCCAAGTGCTGTAACAAGGAGGTTCATGTCACAGTCTTTGCTCCCTTGCACTCTTTGTCGCATGAGGGCACCTGCTCATCGCTCAGGGATAGAAACTTCTAATTTTCTTCTCTGTAACATTTCACAAAGTGGGCTGGTCTAAGGATAAAATTTAGATTAATTAGATATGAACTTCAGGCAGCTTTAGATGGAGAGTAACAGATTTTACCTCTGCAAAGCCCTGCGTGTGTTGCCATGCCCTGGGTCTCCTGGGTGCCCTTGTTGCTATACTTGTAGTGGTAACTATTGCATGTCTGAAAATGTAACTGAGATATTTAGAGGGATGCCTCATGCATTTCTGCCCTCTGTCACAGAGACTCTTTCAGCTATGCAAGCAGAAACATAAGCCTCACTACTGTTGACTGTGGGGTGTGCTGTCGTTTTTGCTTAATTGTCTTATTTGCCATTAAATTCTCTGCTCCCTTTCTAAATCTGGCCACAGGACTCAGTTTTGCAGACTTTGGCAGGGGTGAATGCACAGGATGAGGGTCCATTTCCTCGAATTTCTCTTAAATATGTCCACTAGTTAACTTTTACTGACTGTTTTCCTGTTCTCATTTCAGGGAGGGGGGGTGAAGCATGGGGGAATGGCCCAGCTGACACTGTGGCACTGTTGGTCCCTCCTGTTGCAGCTAGATGTTCACCTCATCAGTGGTAGCCACCTAATGGAGATGCTCAAGTCAGAAACCTCCCTAAATCAGTGTCCATCTGATGTCATGATAGAGGATCCAGCTCCTCCAAAAATGGGATTCCCCTTATCCTATGATCTAATTCACCCCCAGGTATGTGTTTCTGCATAGACCATGGGATGTACTTAAGGGGGCTGAGGGTTTGGTGTCCTCTGTTCTCCTTTGACCCACTCCCTGCCCAGTACTGGGGTTTATGCATTCCCAGTTCATGACCATGTATTTTTCTGCAACCCTTCGATTTCATGCTCCAAGGTTGAGAACATGGGGAAAAGAGGCCATGGTAGGCAGAGATGGAGAACTGTCACTTCTTCCAGCCCCTTGTATGGTGTTAGGTGTGGGTCTGCCCTTCTCATGGGGCTGACCCCAATGTGATTAGGGAAGGGGAAGAGGAGAGGAATCCCCCTGGCACAAGGGCTCCTTTCCTATCCCTGCAGAGACCTGAAGCCAGCTACATCACAAACTTAATGCTCCAGACAGGTATTTTAGTGGGGGTGGAGGTCTTCCTGGGATCCTTAAATCTTGTAAGTAGAATGGGGCTCAAATCTTATTGACTGCAGCAGTTCCCAACTATTTTTTGTATTTCAGATATTAATGAGAATTGAGGCCATTATGACAGATTCCATTCTTTCTTTTCCCCCTTTGTCTACGCTACTGCAAATTGCCCTATACTCCCCCCAAATGTCATTAGTTTCTAACTAGCCCTAAGTGAGAGACTTTTGTGTTACTGGGTATTTAAACATTTTTTACCACTGGTTTGTATTCCAAAGAGGCTAATGTCTTACAGGAAAGATACTACAAAATGCTGACCTCCAAGAGCATCTAAGTATTTCATTTTGATAATGCTGACCTAGTCTGCTGAGATAATGTTGAATTGCTTCACTTTGGCAATACAGAATACTTTTGTTTTGAAAATACCATAACTATAGTTTGTGATAAAGAGAAATATAAGAAATATAGCATGATCTTGAAAGAAGCAGCTCTTCAAATACAAGTCAAAGCTGAGTAATCACAATGATAAATGGGATAGAGGGAGGATACTTCCTTATCAAAAGGAAGCATTTGAAGTATCATTGAAGCAAAATGGAAAAATAGAAGCAACCTGTTTCAGTATTTTCTCAGTGATATTTTCCAGCATTCCTTCAATATGTTGTGATTTCAATCAAAATGCTGCTCCAGCTGTAAAACTGTTATCTAGAACTTCCTTACTGCTCAAATCTAATGTTTTTCTCAGTGAGGATGGCAGACTGTAGGAAGGATCCTTTTAACCTGGGATTTTTTCTTCTTTTTGTCTTTTCCAAAGAAGAGGTCTGGGCACCTTCACTGATCATGGGAAAGAGGCAAGATCCTCCACTGGTTCATCTCATCCTAAGATGGTATTTGGGTACATAGCATGAATCACCCAATAAAAGGTCATTCTTTTCTCCAGCTATCTCAGTTTACTTGGGTGACCATGTCTTACTGACATTAGTGGATTAGGTCACCTGGAGATGATCATGTTTTATGGACTGGATCAGACTCCGTTGTCTGAACTTTGAAAAACAGCAGGACACAGTAAGGTTGCAGCAGGACCGAGACATCGGGACTGAACTACAACACAGCTGGGAAACACAGATCTGAACCCACCAACAGTCTCTTCGGGATGGTTTATACACAATGTCCCACTATGTACTGCCCTACAGATTGAGTACTTTCACTGGTAGGGTTTCGTGTTGAAGGAGTCACAGGATGGAAGCCAAAATCTTCCACAAGCTCAGACTGGAATATCTTCACCCTTTCCAGTAATCCATGAACTTCACTGAGACAACTGCTTCCATGAGCCTCATAATACCTGAGCAAACTGGCTGGAGTAAGAAATACTCAGGGTTCCTTCACCAAACACAGGACAGTCTTGGGATGTGACATAGGTATTGAGATGCTATCATAATAGAAGATCGCAACAGTGCCCCATAATGCCTTTGGAAGAATATCAACATGATATGCTCTGGTGTTGAAACTGTAAATGTCAGTTTTCACTCTGCAATTTTTTCTTTTTTATTTCTTCTTGCAAGAAAGAATCCCTTGAACACTGACGCTCCACCAGTGGAAGGAGTGACAGACCTTCAGCAACGGCAGTACTACGAATTAACAGCCTTCATAAAATTCATAGGTTAGAAAGGGACTGAAGGAAAAACACTCTGCAAAGGTTACCAGGCCAAAGCCCTGGGGCAACTGAAAGCTAAATTGAAAGGGGAAAAAAAAAGAATATCCCCTACTAAACCAAAAAACCAAAACCCTAATGAAAACACTAAAGGCAATGATTAATATGACAACTGGGCAGCTTTCCCTGAAGACATGAATTCCCACCAGGGTAATCAAATTTGTCTTAAAAATGATAAATAGTGCTACCACTAACCTAAAAATGTACCTTGATCCCATCAAGCTCAATGTCTTCAAACACTAGCTGCTTCATTTGAAAAGAAAAAAGTATTTAAATAAACAAATAATATAAAACAAAACCCACAGTCCCAACACAGATTTTTTCAAAGTTACCTCAGTCTTTCTTGGCTGTTCAGTCCACTCCCTAGTGTCCAGGTGTAAACAATTCCCAAAAAGAGACGTCTGTATCCCTGAATTCCAGAAAAGGTAGCACTTTGTCTTTCTTTCCTAAAAAAGCTGTCTTTATGCTGAGTTTCTCAACCAACCTGGGGATGTTTAGGCCTTTTGATTACTTTTCCCCTCCCCCCTTTTTTTAAACATTCCCCTCTACTTCCATTGGCGTCTCTTTATTTCTTAATGATATTCTTCTTCCACTTGCGTAAGGCTATCTCATCTTCTTTTCCACTGCCTGTTCCCCACAAATCCCACACTCCTTGGCAAACATTTGTGCTTCATACTGATGCTCGCTGCTTGCCCTGGCACCTTGGAGATGGACTGGGTCTACCACGGCTTTCCAGACCAGGATGAAAAGGGATGTTTATGAGCATGGTCATGCAAGACAGGTCAAACACCACGTACAACCTTGGTGAGAAAGCCATGCTCTGAGTTTTTGTTCATCAGTCCTTTCTCTTGCTCTTCATTTGGAATTTTTCCCCTTGCAGGTCCCTCCTTGTAGCATCTTGTGGCTTTTGGAGGAGCAAGTGGGGCTAGGTGAAGATCATAGAGAAAAGGAGGATTTGTTTGGACCTCTTGGCAATCCAGAAAACCAAGCGGAGGGCTTCATCTTTGCTATGTCTGTTAGTTAAACAGCTGAGGGCAAAGCTAGGCAACACTAGCTTTGCTGTCAAATCACTTGTATTTAGGTTGATTTTCAAGCTCTTTATTTCTGTTTCTCCCTTTCCCTCTTTGTTTCTCTGTCAGCCCAGAGTCCTGATCCTGACACTATTGAGCTTTGTATTTAGGTTGCAAAGTGCTGCAAAGGAGACAGCTGGGCAAACAGACTTTCAAGCATAGTTCTTACATGTCCTCTCTTTTATTTAGCTAGACAGCTACTTAAACCTTCCCTACACTTGAGGAACAGCTTTGTAAGAGAGATGACAATAATATACCCTTCCCAGGCAAGAGGTGGTGCCTTTGCCACTAAAGAAGATCAGTTCCAGTCAATTACCTGCAATTTGTCAATTCAAAATAGAAGTGGCTTTTGAACTTTTTTTACCTCTGCATTTCATCACTGGTTCTCAATGGCAGAACTAAATGCATTGTCCCTCATAATCCCCATAAACTCCCAATTGTTTAAGAATCGGTATGTGGAATGTTTTCCCTTTGCTAGCTAAAAATGAATAACAGTTTGTCTTTAAATAGTTTGATTTAAAATCTGTCATTTTAGCAGCAGGGAAAAAGTGAATAGGTGTCATCCTTCAGCCTTAGCCCCCAGGATCTTAATAATGGTCCTATGCCAACTAAAGAAATCTTTCTGCATTTTATGCAGAGTGCATTCTAGGATTCCATGATTCTGTGATTCAATGATATGGGCTTCTTGAAAGTAAGTGGGCATTGGCATAAAGTAAGCATAAACATTGGCACATGAGAGGCACATGAGATGCACTTAGGGAGCGCAGCTATAGTTTGGTAGGATGAACAGGATTTCTGCAGAGCTCCTGCCCCAGTGGAGACAAATGACCAACAATAATGATGAAAAAGCATCTGGCAGCAATGCTGCATCACCTACCTGAGAATGCATAAAGAGACAACAAAAACTCTTTTCTGACCTGAATGTGGTGGAATAGCAACCCCCGAAAATGAATGAACTGCCAATTACCTACTTGTTAAAACTCACTTCCACTCCACATTCCTTGCTATCTTTTTTCCTCTTGCTATCCAAGTGATTAAATAATTAGGTCGAACATGGAGCTATTGTTTATCACTTATTTTTCATTTAGACTCTGCCTTCTTTGGTTTATAAAGGGATTATGTTATTGAATGCTTTTTATATCATCAAGTATAAGAAAGAAATTACCTCTCCCGATAAGCTGCAGACCTCTAAATACATGTGACCTTGTTAACTATGGTGGGATCTATTGGGATCTTCAAGTATTTTCTGATGCCATATGTGGATTTAGTTTTAAGATCAGGGATGCATCGCAAAGGCAACAGATAGACGACCTGCTGCAAGCACACTAGGATTCATGAGGAGCAGAGACTGCACTCCTGCACCATCCAAACTTAGAAGACTTGTTTCATCAAAGGTGGGATTCAGGGAGGTGGAAGAAAAAACCTTTGAATTTCACCCTGCAGTTTTGTATGGACTAGAGACCTCTTCACCCTGCAGGAGATGGAGTAGAGACCTCTTGAAGTCCCTTCCAGCCTGAGTTGTTCTTGATGCTGTGATACCCAACTCTAACTTGGAGAGAGGCCACATCATACCTCTAAAAAAAAAAAAGCCCCCAAAAGCATCTGGTCCCAGTTTAGAGAATGCAAACAGGGTCATGTTTTAGATAGCACTTGAATCCACCCGTAACTAATCTCCCATCATATGGCGAGGAACATATGTCATGCCATGTGGTTGTAACCAAATGGGAGTGAGATTATTACACCCTCTTTCATCTCCAGGATATATCGTCTCGATAGAGAATCTGTATTTCTTTAGTGAAGCTGTTCTAATAATTGAATTAGGCTTGCCATTGAAAGAATAATTCTGTGCAAAATTACTACTTTGGACCTTTCTGGTTTTCACCACCATTAGGGGTTTGTTCTGTTGTTGAATTTCACATGAAAGCATCTCTGAAATATCAGATACCATCTGCTATTGTATATCTTTCTCAACTAGGACATGACCATCTTTTAACCTTCTCTACCACAGTTGAACTTCTCAATGTGCTCAGCTTGGGTCTTGGCAGGTATCCAAAACTTAACAGGACAAAGGAGCGCTTTCCCTTGTTGCAAAGCCCCCATAAGTCAAAGTGGTCTGTAATGATTCACAGATTATTCAAGAAAGCCAGTGCTAAGGGTTCCTCACTTGATTTATAGGTTTATCTTCAATGATTGCAGCTTCTAGCTATGATTTCAGAGCAAAAACAGCTGACACAAGACCAAGGTGAGCTTCTCCCTTAGTCAGAGGGCACATAACTCAGAGAAAACCTCATGGTGCTTTGGGAGTCATAGAGATGAATTACCATGATAAAGAGCTGAGGAATCAAAGGGTGGAAGAAGTTTAATGAAGAACATGTATTCGTGTGTGCTCCCCTGCGAGAATCTCTCCTTTTTCAGGTAGAACAGGCTGAAATTATATTATATGCTGAACCATTTCCAATCCCTCTGATCGATCTTTATGTAGTTGTATGAAGTCATGGTCTAGATCTACAGGTCCCTTTGCATCCCATGGCCTTGAGATCAGAATTCAGCAAAATTCACAGGCCCATTTAGGCACTGATAGATTTTTGACAGCTAACAGTGAGCCAGACGTCATTACTCCCTTACAGATTCTGGACAGAAATGGGTGCTTCCAGAAAGCAGTTCTCTCTATAGTTGCGTATGTATCTAAGATAGGTCAGACCAGTTTCCCTTTGGAGACATCAGTTGCTACAGAGTTCCCATCTTGCTCAGATGTCAATGCCAAACTTTTAGATATGTAGTGCTTGGAGAAGATGATGCTATCTCACACTTGCCTAAAATCAGTGGGAGGGATATGTCCCCAAGGCTTCAGTGACTCTAAGGTAGGTGACTAGTTGCTTATGTGAACCAACTCCCATCCTTTCTCCCACTTCACACTGCTTAATAACTGGTTAACCCTCTGTCACGATGTCAAGACATCTTCCTGAGGGTTGAATCTGCTCTTTCCCCAGAAAATCCCTTCTGAGAAGCTCACATATTCTACCCTGCCTTGGCTGTGCATTTGACAGAGCATTGCTTGACTCACACAGATACCTGGGGTATTGTTAGTTTTTGAGAAGACTGTTTCTAAATGTCTGCCTCTTTAAACTGCTTACTGGCTAGTATTTTTTAGCCTTTCCTGTGCCTTTCCCTTCAGTCCCTGCTCTGGGTATGCTTGGACAATGTAGTAAGGTGCCAGGAGCATGTTACCTGGTCTGGGAGACCATGAGACCGGGATGGCTCAGTGTATGATGGGGTATAATTGTGGTCACAGACTCTAGGGCCTCCATGAGCTGAGAGGGTGGCAAAGTCCAGCTCCTGTTTGCAGAAATGCAAGCAGCTTTACATGACAAAAGCATTGTAAACTGCAGCCTTTTTCACACCAGGATTCCTCCTTCCAACTTCGGAGACTTCTTTCCATGGGCTTGCTCTGACCATCCTCCATCCACAGTTCTGTGGCCTGGTAACAACCGGGAAAATTTGCCTTGCCTTCCTCACTGCCAAAATCATCAAAATGATTTTCCCACTCACTGACAATCTCCAAACTGGTGGGGGGCGGTCTCTCTTACTCACCCGTGCTCCACTGAAAGCTCAGGGAAGGTTTTCTGTCCACCCCACTCGGTGCAGGATTGGGCTTTTTTGGTCAAGTCTCATGTGATTTTTCCTGCTCCAGCACTCCCAAGACACATGAAGGGTTAAGACAGCAGGACTGGGTTGCCACTGGACTGGGAAGGGCAGATCATTTTTCCTGCCTGTTAAGTGCTGTGGCATGGCATGAACGTATTTGTAACATGAGCCAGAAAAACAGTCTGTGGATGCTATTAAGATAGCCCCGACAGTGAGTCCAGGGCCATGCTCAGCACTGAATATGATCCTCTGCTAAGCGCAAAATGCAAACACATGTCCTTGTTATTCCTTCTCAAGCAACACTCCCATCACCCCTCCGACACCCTCCAAGGGCCAAGGCGTGATGCTCTGAAAACCACAGTCAAAGGATGCTGCATGCCCCTAGAAATCTTAAAAATACAAAGATGGTTTGACGTATCTCCTGCCGGAATACCTGACTGCTATTTAGAGTGCATGGTTTGTAAATAGCTGCACTGGGAGAGGGGTTGTTACTGCAGCCTTGTCTCTGTGACTGAAATTGACTTCCACGTTAAGAAGCCAAGGAGATTTCAGCTTCCACCTGCTTCATATATTTGAGTATATTCTGGGACAGACTGCTTTGATGGCAGATGATGGTTGAGATATGACAGGGACTGTCAGATGGCTTTGCTCTTGTAGTAGGTTTTAGCTTTTGTTTTGATCAGTCACAAACATTATGCTGCTCTCACTTTACCCAGGGGAGTTGGACCAAATCAGAGCATAATGTGAGGGTTTGTTTGGTTTCTTGAAACACTCACCATGCACAAACCCCAGCTCTGCCCAGCGTGACTGACTGCAAAAAGTCACCCCCATCTCCCCACCCTGGCATCTTTCCTTGCCTATGAACACCTGCAAGAAGCAGTCAGATTTAAGGAGAAGGGGGCCAACCCTGGGGATAGCCACCCTTCATGAGCTGTCTTGGCTGTGACCAACCTGCCCAATGCTGAATTCTTAATTAAAGCGGGGTTTTTGGCTTTCTTACACCCTTTTCTCTAATATGCCTGCTAAACTGCTCAGAGCCCCTCTAGTGGTTCGTCTGAAATACTCTTATCTCTGGGGCTCCTTTCTATCCTTCACAGACCTAACTTTCCTCTCCAGCTACATGCAGCTATGACACTTTTATCTAATTAGGGATCTATACAGCAATTTCCTCCTTTTGCTGTTTACTTCTGCCTCTGAGTGACTTTTTTTGGTTTACATGTCAGGTTGCATGCATAAATGTCCTTTACCCCTGACTGGAGGATGGTGGGTCCAATGGCCGAGTTTGCAAGCTCTGGGCAGAAAGAGGAAGGATTAACCCAGTGTAAAGAGGGAGCAGCCATATATCGGGCAGCGAGCAGGCAGGCTGAGAGGGGACATGGGCTGCACTGGCTGAGCATCCTAGTCATGGTGGACTGGGGGTTGTGGTTGTCCTAGGAAAAGGGTGGCAATGCTGACTTCTCCCATGGTGTGGGGATCTACCTGCTGGAGGCAGATTTTTGTGGGTGTGCTGGGCATGCCACTGGCTGCAGGCATTCCCCTTCTCTCCATTCCTCCCATGACTGTGGATTTAGCCCTTCCACTGCTGTTGAGTGCACCATCTGGCTTATGTGCTGCTATGAGAAGAGTGTGGGACCAGAAATACAGGCATCTGCTAGAGCAGGATGGGGAAGGCATCCCCACGCAATCCTGCATGGACTGTCCCAGCCTTTTCTCCTCACTTACCCAACTGTGTTGGCATCCCTGGTCTAGTGGAAGATGTCCTTACCTATGGCAGAGGAGTCAGAACAGGATGGTCTTTAAGGTCTCTTACAACCCAAACACAACCAGCTACAATTATATGATTCCAGACAAAAAATGCTCCCTGATGGAGCTGGAAATCTCATTTTATCTTTGCAGATACTTCTCTACAACATCTCCCGTGTGGCTGTTTACTGCTGTCATTTTACTTTTCTTTTTAAAGAAAATAGCTCCACCAACAGCAAAACCCAGACTGCCCGGTTTGTTGTGGACTTGAAGTCCGTGTTTAAAATCCCCCTTTCCTGATGTTTGATCAGGGCTGAGCCCTCCTGCAGACTTCCCTCCCAGGGGGATGCAATTTTCTTTCCCCCTGAGCTGACCACCTGTTTTCAGAAGTGTTTCAAGAACCCAATAACTTTGAGAGCTTCAGCCCTGCTCTTCAAAGCAGCTGGAACTGGCCAGTGGGTAACACAGACAGAAATACACATGGCCGGTGATGAAATAAGGTTCTTTCCCTTAAAATCTAGCAAAAAACATAGCCCTCTGAAGTGCACTGTTACAGCCTATATTGTTCCATCAAGCCCCGTAACTTCAACATTTGGAGACAGGAAGCTAAATTTAGGCGTATTACTATTTCTATTTTAATATCCTGGAATTGGCTCAGAGTCTGATGCTGGATTTTGCATTTGTCTTTGCCAAGTTTCTCCCACTCAGGAGTCCTGCCTCAACAGAGGGTCCGATTATTATGTGCCTGCAAATCCCTCTTCAGTCTGATAGGATGGGGAGGTTTTATTATGGTGATAAAAAACAACAGTGAAACTGGTGCATGATGTTCAGCAGGGGATGATTTTAATGTGTCAAGGCCCAGATCTGTGGCTTCACATCTTCCAACTTAAGCTGTTAAGGTGGGGCTTGAAGGTCCACTCCATGGGCAATGGAGAAGGTGGTTCACCTTCTCCTTTTGCTTGTGGCTCTGCCCTGGCTTTTGCAGGCAGAAAGCTTGACTAATGCCTTTGGTGCCTCGGGAAGATTCTTGATGGAACATGGAATAATTTTACTCCCAGGTGGCAATAAGAATCTCTGGTCTGGCTCCTGTAATGGGGTTTGTCAGTGGGGGACTGAGTGGGGCTGTGCTTCTGTACTATGCCTTAGAAAACTGCTTGCTTGCTGGCTGAGCTGAGCACCTCAATGGCTTCAGCCATCAATTCTCTCCTAGAATGGTGCTCTTTCCTTGCATGGGATCAAATGGGCTGGTGGACAGCAGACATCAGCCCCTTGGAGCTGAGTCCCTTAGGGATAGGGACTGGAACCATAGGGCTGTGCAGCACACATGTACGCTGCAGCTGCAGCAGCATGGGCATGAAATAGATTTCCCTCTGCCAGGACATGCATAGACTTATTGCTCTGAGCTAATGCTTAGGTCCTCCAGGTCCTGCAAGACCTCAAACTGGGCAGATGAAAGACACACTTGGGAAACTTGTGGCCCTGCTGTTTTAGAAATAGCAATAATAACCATGGCTGCAGCATTTAAGGACTTTTTAGTGCTTAGCCAAACAAACTGGCTTTTTTCACAGGGTATCTTTATTTTAAAAAACAATCCTCTATCTATAATATCCTAAGGAGACTGACGAAACGTAGTGGCTCCTAGTAAAACAAGAGTTAGCACACTGTGGCGTGGAGGTATTATACTACAGACAACAACACCCTGCACTTAAAATAAGTAACGAATGGTGTTCCTTATTTTAAGAGTGTCATGGAAAGCAAGCACATTTATTTTTATTTCTCCTTTTTTTTATTTTATTTTAAATTTTTCTTTTCCTGGTTGGAATAATGCTCCTGTTGTACCTCTGTGCACACTGTTATCAGGAGCCAGGACAAAGCTACCTTTTTCCAAGCCATCCCTGACTTCCCCACTAGCTCCATCCTCCCCATAGTAGAAGGTCCCTGTTTGGCTTTGATCTGTACCTATGTCATCCTGGTCACCTACCCAGCCTCCTCCCACTCTCTTTCATTGATCTCCACCATTGCAGTCCTCCTGACCTTTGTTTAATGGTCCTGATTGTTTCTGCTTTGGTCCCAAGGTGCCAGGTCTGCAACAGAGCATATGTTCTTGGTGGGATTTTTCCACTGGAGAAAGGGAACTGGGTGCTGACGCAATCAGGACAGCTCAGAGCCCTGACTCATGCAGTTGCACTTAAAAAGTAATTGAAATGAACTGTTTTCTTGCTTTGTGGCCTATGAGATAAGTATTGATTCCCTTTTGTTCTTTGTCTCTTTCTTCCCACATCAAGGTTGAAATTAGTTTCTGGAAAGAAGGCTTGGCTTTACTGAAGATTAAAGATTTACTGATGTTTTAAGATGAAGGTATCTGTGTGTTAAGCCATAACAAGCCTGTTTCATGCTTTTTTATAAGCTTTCCTAAAAGGCACCTACAAGAAAGCTGGAGAGGGGCTTTTGACAAGGGCCAATCCTAGGGAAAGTACAAGGGGAAATGGCTTTAAAAAGGACAGAGGGGAGATTGAGATGAGATCTGAGGAAGAAGTTTTTCCCTGGGAGGGTAGTGAGGCCCTGGCACAGGTTGCCCAGAGAAGCTGTGGCTGCCCCATCCCTGGCAGTGTTCAAGGCCAGGTTGGACGGGGCTTGGAGCAACCTGGTCTAGTGAAAGGTGTCCCTGTCTATGGCAGGGGGTTGGAACTGGGTGAGCTTTAAGGACCATTCTAGACACAAATTTTGCTGAAGCTTTATACCTTCATCTTTCTTTCTAGTCCTTCCATCTCTGATGACCTTCTTCAATGTGGACTGCTTGTCCTCTTGGCTTAGTGATGGTTCAAGGCCTGACTCAATCTGTTTTCTTTCCCTGCATGCTCATCTTGTTTGGGTTTTCCTTTTTTGTAATTTTCTTTTTCTTATTTTTTTTTTGGAAAAGGCTGCAGTAGAAAGCTTGGGTCTTATGGCACATGGCAGGCATTTCACTCTACAATTACCTTCCAGCTCTGCTAATTGGCTTTGAGGGGAGCTGGCTGTGCTCACAGTGTGCTTGTGGCTTTCCTCATCTTTGGCTCTTTGCTGTGGTTTTCAGCCCTTTCTGAATACCCCAGTGTTCAGGAAGAGCCGGAGCAGTTCTCACACTCTGTTTTCTCTCTCTTCCTTCACATTTTCCCTGGCATTCTCCAGGTTGTCACTTGCAGCCCAAGATGCATGTTGAAAACATCATGTTCCATGGGTTTATTTTGCATTGGATGTGAAAAGAAGATTAGTCTCTATATTAAATCTGCTATCCCTTTTTTCTCTCCTTCCTGTGTCCTTTACTTCTGCCTGTAGGCATGTAGTTTTGAGGTTTCTCTGCTTCTGTCAATGTCCCAACAACTTTCAGCTATTCATGTGTGTCAGATATGCATCAGGACGTTTAAGTCTCACCATCACAAGGAACTTTTCAGTGAAGGCATAAACCCCTTTAGGAAACCAGCCTTTACAAAATACTGTATGTAAAGCACCGCCTAAGGGAGATAAGAGAGCATAGAGGCAGCACAGACTTTGCTGTTTGTAATAATTTGCATTTTTGCAAAGACAGCATCAAAGTACCACACTAGTGATAGAAACTGCACAGAGAGAAAACAGAAGTTAATAAAGACTGTGTATCTGTTGACTTTGATTAGCAAGATCATAAATAACCCATAGATGATTTGGACTGCTGCAGAATGTGGAGATGTCATCCAGTGAGTCCAACACCAGACTGTATAATGTGGTGACTCTTAGTTTCAAGGACTTAATTCTCATTTTTTCCCCAGTACCAGTATTTAACAAAGCACTCAGAGAAATTTAGAGATGGCACCCAAATCCCACATTTCAAGGGATAACCTACCTGTTTCCAGAGGATTACTTACCATCGCTATGAAAAAATTGCACTGAGCGTGTACTGTGAAAGTGTCTAAATTCACTTTCCACTTCTTCACACTGCTGGAGGTCGCTTCTGCATTTTTATTGTAAATCTAAATTGCAATAAATATAAATTAGATTTGTGTAAACTACAATTGAATTACTTCTGCAGGAGTCTTGCCTATGACAGGGGAAGTATGTGACCCGAGAGGGCTCTTTTATCTTAAGCATGGTGTGATACTCCGCAGTGTTTTGCACTTTTTGTCTCAACTCCCGTCATGCCATGCATGATTGATTTGCTTGCTTTCTACAGGGTTTTGCTCAATTATTTTGTTATCTGTATTTGTGCACCATTGCGATTAAATCAATAAAGTCATCTGCTCCGTGTTCAATGGCCATAAAAAATAAAGTGGGAGCTTGCAGATTGTTATTTTGAGATTCGACACATTTGTGCTTACTTGGAGGGCGGCCAGGAGACCATAAATGTAAAATGGGACAGTATAGTCTTCCCTTGGTTATTACACTCTGGTTTTATGTTCAAAACAACACGGCAGAAATAGAAAAGGTCTAGACTTGAAGCTAAAGAAATGCTATGACATTTCTGTAGCAAGGGACTTTAAAAATGATCCTGATCAGTCTCGAACAGCTTCCTATACTTGAGCCTCTGTTCAGTTTCCCTGGAATTATACTTGAATTACAGAAACAAGAGAGGATAATGAGGCCCAGTAACTGGAGGTGATACTGATGTATTAACCTACAGCCCCAGCCCAATGCAATTACAGGCTGAGTCTGCTCTGGGTTATGCCATTTTGCACACCTACACCCTTTGCTGGTTCATAACAAAAGCGAAGGCAAGACAGCTCATATATGTAGTGCTTGCAGAGTAGGATGTTCCCACATCCCCATCTTCCTTCCACAGGTCTAGCTCCTCATAGAATCATAGAATGATTTGGGTTGGAAGGGACCTTTAAAGTCATCTAGCCCAACTCCCCTTCCATGAGCAGGGACATATTCAACTAGACCAGGTTGCTCGAAATACCATCTAACTTGGCCTTGAATGTTTCCAGGGATGGGGCAGCCACAGCTTCTCTGGGCAACCTGCGCCAGTGTTTCACCTCCCTCATCATAAAAAATATTTCTTCCTCACATCTAGTTTGATATCTTCTATTATGTCCTGATTCATTAAGGGTTGCCACATCTTTGATATTGGACTGGTGAAGGAGATGGTAATCCTCCTGTACTCAACCTCAAAAACACAGCCAGCACTGGATATTTTCAGTGAAAAATTGGTGTCTTTGTGGATAACACTTTCCGAAACATGTTTGCTTTTCACTGTGGAAAGTCCAATTTGCAAGAAGAAACCCAAGAACTTTTTAATATGTCTCTCAGGTGATTTGCTGAATTGTTAGTGTGGCAGCCTGCTGTTGATACCTTTCCTTGTGGATAGGCTTCTCTGGTAAGGCTTTTCTGAGATCTCAGAGAGCAGAAAACAGGTATCTATCTCTGAAAAAATTTCTCTGGATATATTCTTCATATTCTCTAGACATATTCTCCAGACATATTCTCCGGAGCTGTCTTGTGCCAATGAGATGAAAAGTGTAATGTGACAAAATCTATGTGTGGAGTTATGTGTGTGTGCATTTGTAAATGCCTACATAAATGTGTACACGCCTGGCATGCTGCCTATACCATGGCACAGCTCTTGGCCATGCTGGCAGACTCTTCTCATAGATTTGCCTCTCAAAACACACACACAATAAGGTTGTCTTGTTCATACTGTCTACTGGGAGCAGTTTCTGCTCTGGAACAGTCTGAGGGCCCCTATTAGCATGACCATGGAGCTCGTTAGCGATGAAATGGCCTAGATGGCTATGCAATATAAATGCTTTGCAGATCCCAATGTGAAGGAGAATGCTGTGTTTAAACTCAATTAGGAAGGAAATGGGCTTGCTCCTATCAAGGGAGCAGTTTCTGAGAAGGGAACAGCAATTGCAGGGAGCAAAGCTTGTTGAAACTCTTTTAATTATCACTTCACATCCTGTTTGTGATTTCAGACACAGCAGGTTCTGCTGAACCGGACAAAGCAAATCCACTGTAGCCCTAGTGTGTAGTTATGTCTCACTCTAAAGAAAAGACAAAGTTAGTCCCAGTCTCACACCTTTAAAAAGATTATTTATTTTTTTTTTCCTTTAGAGGGAGATTTTTCTTGCATTCATCTTTTTCCTCTCTTAAAAGTCATAGGTGAGAAGGAAACAGGGTTTCTGAGAATGGCACTGAGCAGAGTTTCAGGTGATTTGGGTTAAATCTGTGGTCATTACCCACATGGGAAAGAATCCCTCTCTGGACTTTAATTCCCAAATTTATATAGGGAGGACAAAAATTCTTCCTTTGCTTTCCTTACATCAGACCTCAAATGTCTATTGGCTAATGCAGTGTGCTTTCCTTTTCCTTCCTCCTCTTCGATTTGCTGTGGGACTCTGGGTGCTGCCACCATATAAACTGCAATTTCAATAAAGCCAATCAGCTGTTCCTGAAGGGGGCGGCACTCTTAAAGCCTCCCAGAGCTCCCAGTCTTTATCAAATTTTATAGCTCCTTGGAACAGCTTCTTGGGCTCCTTCTCTCCCCTGTCCTCTGCTAATTGCACATTCATGCTCACCGGCTTTCCAAAGCTGTGGGATTCTAAAGTGTTGCAGAAATTTTTGCCAGAAAATTGAAGTTTTTCCCTATAGAAGGGCTTTGTCTGCCCCAAATGAACTGGCTCATTCTGTGGCTTGACGAGCCACACTTCTCCTTAAATTTGACTTTACCTTGGAAATGCTCATCCCTGAAGAAAGGGGAACAGAACTTGTTCCTGCTGCCAACAGTCGTCCCTCCGCTGCCAAGAGCAAAAGGTTGCAGGAATGGTTTGCAAAGAGCCTGTATAATTGTCTGAAGCCCTGGGTAAGATGAAACAGGCGCTGTTTCAAATGGGGCTTGTTGCTTCATTACAGGCTAACCTTTCCTCCTTCTTCAGCCCAGACTGGCATAAAGGCTCCTTGATGCAAACAAAAGCAGATTTACATATAGACTAAATGTCATAAACATGCTCCTTAGGGATACATCATCCCAGAGGTTACAGAGGTGCCTTGTCAAGATGCTGACAGCTCGAGAACAGCTACGGCCAAGATCAGCACTGGTTTAGTCTTAGGTGCAGGCAGGATCACGCTTTCATTTAGGTTCTTCCCTCTCCCTGCCTTTCAGGACTTACGAGAAGCAGCCCTCACCCAAAGAGTGCCACTCTGCCCTTGGAATCCCTTCCACTTCCTCCCATGGGGCTTGAGCTCCCCCTGGAGCTGTGAGGGGTGATGGACCAGCCACTGGGTTGTTCCACCTTTTCCCTCCTGTCTTCAGACTGTGCAGGCCCAGCAAAGGGAGCAATCTAAAATGCTTAATGCAGATTTTGGATGGTTCAGATCATCCAGAGCATGACCCCGTTTTGCCCTCTGGAGTGATTTCATGGCACTGCAGGCTTTGGCATCCTCATGCCAGCCCCCTGTGTTCTGCTGTTCTGTGGTTCCACAGCAAGGAGCAGCCTCCAGCTGAGATGTTGGGGTATGTCTGTGACTGAGATGCGACAGAGAGAGGACTCAACAGAAGTGCTGAGAGACCCCGGAGAAGGAAGCAGCTGGTTGGTCTCTCTGTGTGGGATTTACTTCCATTAAATACAGGTGCTTAAGTATGTGGCATCCAGTCAACATCAGCTTTTTAGGTTCCCTCTGAAGTCAATAAGCAGAAAGCAGGTCACAGCTTGTTCTGCTTTAAGATTAGTGCACAGCAAAGATGGCTTGGGTTGCCTTCTGAAGGCCATTTCTCATTCTGGGGGAGGCATTAGATAAGAAGCTTAGACAATATGTGACCT
This sequence comes from Pezoporus occidentalis, assembly GCF_034315485.1. Classification (NCBI taxonomy): domain Eukaryota; kingdom Metazoa; phylum Chordata; class Aves; order Psittaciformes; family Psittacidae; genus Pezoporus; species Pezoporus occidentalis. The sequence continues at coordinate 708,581 of NW_026916181.1, forward strand.
TTTGGTGGCTAAAACTGTCCAGGATGAATCCTGTTCTTTCTAAATCCAGCTTCTATTTGTAGATCCCAATGTTACTTTTCTTCCTACTACCAGATTTATGCTCATTAGTAGCCCTGATCTAATATTCATGACAGGACTGAAAATAGATCCCAAAATTTACCTCTTCAGTGGCAACACATCTTAACCTTTCTCTCCTTTCTGCTTTTTCAAAACATGGTAATATTTCAAACTTTTTTTTTCTTTTCTTTTTTTCCCTCAAACTGGAGGTTTCCCACTCCAAGAAGCCTGACAGAAAATCCAAATCACAGCACAATACATAATGAGCACAGTCTTTTTTTTTGGCATTTGTTCTCTTCTTTGGTTTTAGACTCTGTAAGAAGCCCTTGGGAATTCACTAGGACTATTCATATAATGAAGTGTAAAATATTTTGGTAGCAACCACTTCTAGCAAATACTTGTAAGCTAGACAAAACCATGGTTTAAGAACTGAAGCTTGCCCATTGATGGTGCTTAATAGTTAACATGCTTGGCAACACAGTTTTGATCCATGCCAACTTGTGATTGACTAGACATGTCGGAGAAGGGCATAGGATGTATGAAGAACAACCTCTCCTATGCTATGTACAGGAAGCCAACCTTTTTTTGAGGAAAAGAGAGTTTGGCTGTACCAATTTCAGCTGTACACATCACTTGTTCTCTCGGCCCCAGCTGCCATAAAATCCTAGAATCCAAGGTTGGAACAGACCTCAAGGATCATCTGGCCCAACCTTTCTAGGCAAGGCAAGACTAAATGGCACAGCACCCTGTCCAGCTGCATCTTAAAAGTGCCAAGTGTTGAGGAGTCCCATGTTTTCCTAGGGAGATTATTATTCTTCACTGTGAGGGTGGTGAGGCCCTGGCACAGGCTGCCCAGAGAAGTTATGGTTAGCCCGTCCCTTGCAGTGTTCAAGGCCAGGTTGGATGGGGCTTGGAGCAACCTGGTCTAGTGAAAGGTGTCCCTGCCCATGGCAGGGGGGTGGAACTGGATGAACTTTAAAGTCCCTTCCAACCCAAGCTATTCTATGATTATTCCAATGGTTGATTGTTCTCACTGTGAAAAATTTTCCTCTTGTATCCAACTGGATTCTCCCCAGGCGTAACTTGTGCCCGTCAGTCCTCCACTTTTCCATGTGACTGCTTGTAAAAAGGGAGTCTCTATCTTCTTTGTAGCCACCTTTTAGACATTGGAACTTGGTGATAAGGTCTCCCCTTAGCATTCTTTTCTCCAAGCTGAACAAAATCAGTTCTCTCAGTTTTTCCACATTTAAAGGAAATATCACTATATTTGCAATCTATATTGCTATATTGCTACAGCAGCATCAGGTTTTGTTTTGGCTTAGGTCAAGTACAGTTTTCATGGGCGTCTCCCAGACATGGCCTCGAGTTTCATGTGGGTGAAGTGAAACTTGCAGTGGGTAGTCAGCATCCAGACACCATGGTCTGCACATGAAAATAGAGTAATAATGGGGGTGTAGGATGTGTTGTACAAGCTGATGGCTGTGATGGATGGCATACAGGATCAAAGATTGCCCCAGTACATCTTACTTCCTAGTGCAGATGTGACCATGGGCAGCTTGATCTCCTGATTCCGCCAGAGGTTTCCAAACTGCTGGTGGTATGTGCAGCACTTCCAAGTGCACGAAGCAAAATTCAATGATGAGTGTAATTTTCACTTTCCAAGCACAAGGGTTCATTCCCAGTGCAGCGTGTCTGATGGGCCTTCACTTCAGAGCCCCTACATGACTCCTTTGGCTAATTGGGTGCATTGATACAGTTCAGGAGCATCCAAAAGAGCAGCAAGGCAGTGACAGTAAGCCTAGAAATAACTTTACGCTTCTGCTTTCCCAACCTCTTTGAATGAATATCCTTCACACTTGAGCAACTTTATAAGCTAAATATTCACACCTCATTGATTGCCGCCTGGATGTTTATGGAGTCTGGGCAGAGCTGCTGTAATGGAGGGAAGGATAAGAGAGCAAAGGAATAACAGCATACGCCTTCGAGAGGTTTCATGTGCAGACTTGGACTCGGGGATTTGTTTGCCTCTGTGTCAGCCAGAAAACTAGTTGTTCGAAATGACATCATGGGATACCCTCCTAATTTTGTCTCTGTGCGTACTTCTAGATAAGATTTCACTTTGCAAATCTCTCAGCTGCTTTTTTAAACCTGTCAAGAAACATGCACTCAGGGTGACACCAGCTTGTTCATGTCCCCTTGCCCTGTGTCACTGCACCTGCATCTCATGGGAAATTCCCTGGAAAGAGTCTAGTGTTGCTTCTTCACCATCTTCAAGCCATGAGTCGTGGTAGGATTACTATGTCCCCAATACCGTATCCATGCTCCGAGAGCAAGAGACTCCAGTGAAGAAAGGCCACCCATAGTCCAACTCTCTCTCATTAATCCTGGGTATACAGGGGGAGGAGAAAAGCAAGCCAAGAAAGGACAGGTTTTTTAGGGTGTAAACCTCCACCTAAGCATACTTTTTCCCATGGCTTGTCTTGGAGCAAACCATTGGGTAGATAATGGTTGCTCCTAGATAATTGCATTGTGCCCCTTTACCTCCCCACTGGCTACAGAGGGACCCCCTCAACTAACTGAGAAAGGGTGTGTCATAGAGAGGGCTCACACAGGGTAAGGTGAATCCCATCCTCATGATTTGCTTTCCTAGCTTGAGAAAGGGTTGAATGAGCACACAATGCTTCTTTAGGGAAAGATCCTGTAGAGATAAAGACCAATAAAAATAATAAACATAAATAACCTGTTAAATGCCCCAGACCCAGCTTTCTGTGGCTGCTCCTTAGAAGACAATGGACTTGTACAGAACATGAACTAGCTTCAGGTTTATGGGGATGTTCTTCAAAACATGTCCACAATTTGAAGAGGTCTCTTTTTGTGACAGGTAAATTAGGGTGCTGCTCCACAACCCCAAAAGAGCTTTACAAATATTAGATATATTTTGCTGAGTTCCCCCAGGAAATTTTCTAGTGCCAGTTTCAAATACCCTCTTTTTAGTGTTTGGACACACATAACAAAATTATCGCTGGTTGACAAATTAACACACATTTAGTGACCCATGATCATTGCTTGTATTAATTCTGCTGATTCATGGCTTGACTTTTATGAAAATTTGGTGCCAAGCAGCAGAGCTATTGGAATGGAACAAAAGTCGAATTACAAACATACGGCCTTCATGGATTGACTCGTATGTATTATATCATGGTTTGCTCTTCATGGCTTGCAAATATTTGCAGGCTTGCTGATACTTGCAAAAACGTTTGTCAATGCTATAAAGACTGTATTTTGTCACAGAAATCTGTGTGTCTGTTTGCACAGTTTTGCATTTATGTGGAGCTGTCTCTAGACACTTCACCAATCCTCCTCAGTGGATCATTAGTTGTCCACTCAGTAGTGTACTGAACCCAGCTTTAAATGGGGATTAAGCTCTTATTTGCGTGCATTGGAGAGGTGGTTCACAGTCAGAGTAAATGCATGTCCTCAATTCACATCCATCCTGGTTCTTTATCTTACTCCTATCATTTGTTCTTGTATTTTGGAAAGTTAAAATCAAATAAAGAAGTCTTAGCTGCATTTCTGACCATGGTTAAGTGGTTTGGGATGGGCTCTGCTGACAACAGTTTTGCACAAGGTCTGCCTGTTATTATAACTGATGAGCAACGGGAGCCTGTAATTGTTAGCCTTCAAATAAACTGTCACAGTGAGTTGAGATATGAAAGATTGCAACTTGCATTTTAGATTCCCTTAATAATGCTGTGCCATTTCAGGCTTTATTGATGATAACATTATTGTTCCCATTACCTTTCAAAATTATATTAGTTGAACCTGCGCTTGTTCTCTATTACCTCCAGTCCCATTAAATAGGAAAAATGCACTAAACACAGCAATTGATGTCTCCCTGCCATTAGCACAAATCCTGCTGATGGAATTGCTTCCATCTATTCCCCTCTTCCTCCCACTAGCATCACAACAATTCCATTCTTCTGACTACAATCACAAACAGGCTCATACTGAGGAACATATGAAAATGATTCTGGGTATTAGATGCAATTTAGGAGATGTTGAATAGCCTTGGTGACAACTCAAGGCAGAGTTACTTCTCTTCTGGGAACCTCCAGTATTTGTGAAGTAGTTTGCAGGACAGGCAGTGTAAATCTGCTTCACCCTTCACCATGTGTTTGCACGTTGATTTCCTAGTCCTGTGTAAAACCAAGGGGTAATTCTTGGATACACTTTTGTAGCCAAGGGTTTTTATCATTCTCCTTGGCTACAAAATGGAGGCTTCTGCTGCAGAAGGAAAGCTGCAATCACAAAAAATATTATTTTCTGCCCTTATATTGTCTCCTTTTTTGCCCACACCCTGCACAGGTCAGAAATAATTTAGAATCAAAATGTGTTTTCATCTGCAGTTTGAGCCGTTGGTGTTGTATCCTGTAAATGCTGCTTAACAGCCCAACCTCTAAGTGGAGAGACTCAAAAGCAAAGTCATCGTACACTCCTCTCATTACTGCTGCATTTTAATAATCCTAATTCATGCTCAGTAGTAATAAAGAAGGGCAATTGTAATTAGTTCATCACCTCATTCTCAGTTTTTCAGGAATCTCTCTCCAGGGCTCTCTCTCACATATTTGCCCCCATCGTTTCTAGTGGATTCCTATTTGTCTAAAATTTCTTATTCAATTCCATGTCAAAACTAATGTTAAAATTGAGATGCATATTATCCTATGCAGAGCTCGTATGTTTTATTCCTTGAATGTCTATGTTTCACAGTTAATCTCCTCTTCTTGGGTTCAGTAGAAGTATCAAATACTTCAATGTTATCTATTTCTGGAAACAAATATTTTTTTTTTATCATTCTCCTTGGCTACAAAATGGAGGCTTCTGCTCCAGCAGGAAAACTGCAGTCATGAACAGTGTTCACAAAGTAAAATTAAATTCATAATTTGACACAGACATTTTTCCTAAAATGGTTGCAGTGATGACAGAAATATTAGCCACTCAGCTGCTAACTAGCAAAATCTGCTTTAAGATAAGCTTATTTCCTGAAGCAGCTTGAAAGGAATGCCTTTTTTCATATAATTTAGCTTTTTTTTTTTCCCCATGACATCAGTTGGGCTTTCTTGAAGTGTGCTTATGAATTTTAGGAGAGAATTTAACTCCAAGTACCCCATTCTTCCAAATGGGCTTCAAGAAAAATGTTTTCATTCTTTTTACACTGGCGGAAGATAGGGAAAGTGTTAGTCCAGGAGAACAAAAATTGCTGCTTTTGCTTTACATTCTTCTTGAAGGATGTCCTCAAAGGGGACACATTTGTCAAAAAGTTCATTCTAATAGTAATACTGATCATTTAGAAAACCAGCAGAAACAACATTGCAGCTCTTGGGAAAAAACAAAACAAAATAGAAAAACCTGGCACCAGAGAGAACCTGTATTTAAAGTAAGTGACATGAAAGGTTGGATTGAGGGATCTCCATGAACCTATATTTTTCTCCCAGGCTTTCACTCCTGCTGTTCCTCATTCTGCTTTGCAGACATCAGTCCTTTGGCTGTTCTGATGTTCTGGTGGGACTACACAGTGCATCACCTCAGCGTGAAATGATGATCATAGTCCTTCGTACTGTGGTATGAAGAAGTCCCTTGTCTGACATTGATTCCCATGCTCTGTGAAAGGCCTGTGGAAGGGAGAAGTAGCCTAAAACCTCTTGGACAGCCTCCCTTTCCCAAGCCATGGTTTGATCAGAAGAGTGCAGGAACCTTTCTAATTTTTTTTTTTTTTTCTGCTGGAGCAGGCAAAATTTGGAATTGTAATATTTGAGCCCAGATCTTCAATGAACAGTCACACAAAAGAGGTTCAACTCCTTTGTAACTCCTCCCTATGCCATAAACATATCTGGTCTCAGATATCACTGGTGTAGACACCACCAAAGCTGCTGAGAGTAATTATCACTGACTTAGTCAGGGATAAGCTTCTTTGTAACACTGGTCAATGAATTTGCATCACATTGACTTTAAAGACTCAGGAAAAAAAAAAAAAAAACCCAGATAAATGAAATGTCATATCAGTTTGGGTATCAACAGTCCTCATTACATAAAGGGGACACTGAGGGTAGAGGACATCCACTCTTTGAACAAGCAGGGAGTTAAAAAAACAACCTAATGGTGAAGTCTTCAAGTGGTTATTTTCTGGGACAGTGAAAAGTGACTGTGTTACAGAAGCTGAAGGCATGTAGTGACACCACCATGATGTTTGATGCCATGTTGTTGTTATTAATGTCACTCTTTTTTCTGGAGCATCAAGTTAGCTTAGAAGAAAATAGCCAAAACGATAGCTTTCTCATATGCAGAAATGCTGCTGAAATGGAAATGATCATTGCCTCTCCTCCCCTGACAGAGGAGACCGACTTCAGTAGCCAGGAGGATAATTTCTTTATACAGTCGTTCAAGTTGTTGAACTCTTTACAGGCAGATGGGTTAATTATGGGTGAGAGTGGGATTTGCATATCAGGGATTGCTGGATCATCTTAGAGCAATCACTTTCTCACCCACAAAAATACACTCCGGTCATGATTCATGGGTTTGCGTAAAATGACCTGTTCCTAGGGAGGAAAATAATACAAAATAAAAGAACAAAAAGACAAGATAAATCAGGAAAGTCATTCCTAGCAGTCAGTGTAAAGGTCTGTCTGTGGTTACTCATGACTTAATTCCTTGTCCTGTAGAAAGGGCTCAGTCCTGCTAGGCGCTTTGCTGAGTAACTCCCTATTGCTTTTGTGGCAATGCCATAAAAATCCTTAATTTTCTGGTCTTTAAGTTGGTAGAGGAGAGTGGGAGTCAATGTGTGGTACGTCCATGTTCTTAAGGATGCCTTCCAGGGGGAAAATTAAGAGGCTTATCGTATTAAAATCAGTTCATAGAATCAAATTATCTATGACGTACCAAGTGCAGCAGGAATCCGGCTGGCGGGTTTGTAAAGCAGGGCTCATCTCCCCTCCCATTGCCATGATTTTTGAAGATGATACAGCTTCAAGAGTAGCAATCCTCAGAGACCCTGCTCCGGTACTGGGTTATTTTTTTAGCTATGGGAAATTATATAGTATTATGGTCTGGCAAAACCTGAAAGGTCTTGGTCTGTGTCTCAGTGGGAAGTGGGCTTGGACTGGTGTCCAGGTTATTTTGGACACTTGGTGGTTTTATACCGGCATTTGCAAAGATTATATCAGTGCTGGGCTTTGAGAGCAAGCAGCTTGAGGCAGATTTTGCCACTTTAAACTTGGAATAAACAATCCTTCAGGCTGATTCACAGGCCAGCCAATCTCCCTTTTTCCTTTGAGTGTGTTTTCTTTTCCTATCAATCACAGAGCCAATTAATCTGTCATGGAGAGATTTCCCTGACTACGTCAGACAAGCAATAATCTTTGTCACATCACTTTCATGGTTTGTCACGAACACCTGTGGAAAATGTGTGGTGCTGATGCTAACAATGACAAGGGCACAACTTGCATCTCCTGAAAGTCCAAATCTAGGAGGGAATTTTGGGGTTTTAAAAGCCTCTCATGCTTTCCAAATGGGTCTTGTTTTCACCGTCTTTCTCCCTGCTGCTACTCTTTGAATGGAAAGCTAAATCCAGTCTTGATTTTGCTTGTGGATCTAAAGAGATGGTGGAGATTTTTAAAATTTTTTAAAATTATTTTTATTTTTATATATAAACCTAACATTACACTCAGTGGGTACTTCTTTTACATTTAGCATGAGGAGAACTCTGAAAAGTGCTTCTGCTATGTACTGAGTAAAAGGTCAGCTGGCAGCATCTACATTTGTTAAATCTCTTCTTGACTACAATGGTTTTACCTTTCATATTTAGGTAATGAAGTTATCTAAACTCAGCCAAAGGGGAAAAAAAGAAAGGAACAAAACCACCTAAGCATGTGTTGACCCCAGTAGACATACATCTTTAGGCACCTATAATTTTAAAAATGAGTGCTCAGACTTGTCTGAAGTCTTGTGGGCAAGCTTTGGCAGAAAAGGGAACCAGACCAATAATTCATGTGTGAATCTTTTGACTGAACCAATTAAAGCCAGGGGGACATAAAAAGCACATGGAAGAAGAGGAACAGGGATTTGCCTTCATGAGAGACAGCCTGCCTAAGACACCCTATCAGCACTTATTCAAGAATTGCCAACCAGTGTCTGTAACTGTACTGAATTTGATGTAGCTCGTTTGGTTAATCCTTCCTGGTTGGGTTTAGGTAACTGCAAACAAGCAGGTGCAAGACCATATGTGACATAACTGGAAGGTCCATGCCAGTGCCTGCATCCCTGACACGACTGTGGTACCTTGTCATCCCTGTCCCTCTTCTTAAGTATTTTGCATAGGACAATTCTGATACCATCTCTGTGAGTGACGTTGCCAATTGCCTTTGTCAAACACAAAGAAATTGGAGGAACAGGAAAAAAACGTTTTTCTGGACCCTTTGTGTTTGATCTTGGATCCTGCTTGCACCCAAACCCAACAATAAAGGAGAGGAATTTGAATCTGATAATGGATGCAGGCTGCAAAAGAGGCGCAGAGTCTTCCAACCACAGCAGATTTTCATTTCTGAAAAGACATCTGCATTGGATGTAATGTACCCTGGTTCTAACACAAAAAATTTGGAGGCAAGATGTGTTCCCTACTTGGTTCTCTACAACTTGAAAAGAAGAGAAGTGATGAGAGTGTGCGCGAGTGATAACTGAGGCTGATGATTGCCTCCTGTGTGACAGACTCCACATATTGTTGGAATGGGACCTCTTGAGTGGTGCCCAGGGCTGTTCTGCTTTCCCCATCTTGACGCCCCCTCCTCCTTCTCTCAAGTGCCGGATGGAAGGAATGTCTACACCACAAAATACATAGCAGGCTGGAGTAGGGTACAGTCTAGTTGAGTCCTGCAGTCTATACGCTTTCTGCCTGCACTGCTGGCCCTATAGATCACAGGCAGTGGGTGGGATCCATCATCTCTAAAGCTGGATGTTGACAAGACAGACACCTCTTCCTGAGCTACGCCACCCTGGAATTCCCTTACTGAAATTTAATCATTATATCTAATGAAACCGAAGGTGTGATTTCTTTCAACCTAGCTCAAGTGCTTCAAGTAGGATGTATGAATTAGCCTCTAACATTTCCTGACTCTCTTCATGGGAGCTATGCAGTTAGCATCTACCCTGCAGAAATTTGGAGCTGAAACCATCTTGGGGTGTCTGTGATGTGCTCAGGTGGTGGACTAGGATGTGTCAGGGTGAGTTCCTCTTGTAACTGACTCCTGGCTGTGCTGAGTTTTTTCAGAGAAATTTTGGCAAGGTGATGAGCGAGTTCTTGCTCCCTTCCTGCCAGAGGGTTCAAACTAACCCTGTGCCTGACACTGACCACCTGTATAAACAACACTGATAATGGGTGAGCTCAAATCTGGACTCAATTCGGTACTTAGATTGCTCCTGGAAGGACATACATTTTACTGAGTGGGCTTCTGAGTAGGCTTATCTAAATCATAGAATCATAGAGTCACAGACTGGTTTGGCTTGGAAGGGACCTTAAAGCTCATCCAGTTCCAACTTCCGGCAAGGGCAGGGACACCTTTCACTAGACCAGGTTGCTCTAAGCCCTGTCCAACCTGGCCTTGAACACTGCCAGGGATGGGGCAGCCACAGCTTCTTTGGGCAACCTGTGCCAGGGCCTCACCACCCTCACAAAGAGTTTCTTCCTAATATCTAATCTAAATATAAATTACCTTGAAGAGTTAATTTGATAGCAAAAGAAAGCTGAAATGTGTATCCTAGTTGTAGTATCTTTCGAGAATATGGTATTAACAGAGAAGGAAAACGCTGGGAAGGCCGGAGCACCACCCCCAGCCAAATTAATCACCACAAGAGCACCAGTGACTCAATGACACTTCACCTGAGCTTTGCTCTCTTGATCTACTTTGACATTCAGAGGTTGTAATCAACTCTCATAATTCCTCAGAGAAAGATGATATGGAACATAAGACCTTCCTCCTCCCTGTCCTGTGTCTCTGCCACTGGTCCCTGCATCCCAGCTGGCATAAGTCACAGCCAGGAAAGGGCTCACTGCAGGAGGAGTTTCCAAAAAGACAAGCCTCACAGCTTCTTGACGCAGCCAGACCGTTGTGAACAGATGTTGTGAGAAGAGGAGCCCTGGCATGACTATTAGTTTTGTGGGGCAAACTGCAAGCTGTATATATTAAGAGCAGACCTGCTTGGAAGGCTTTTAAACAGAAATGAAACATTCCTTTTTGCAAGAGGCTCAGGGGAAAATTTCAACTTGTTGGTTAGACCTTCTCCTTTCCCTCCTCTCCTGGTGTCTTTTTTCCTTCAATTCTGGTTAAATTATTCTTTTTTCTTCTTTTTTTTTTTTTATATTTTCATTTTTTTTCCAGCTGCATAGATGGGATTTCACTTGTGTATTTTCAGTGAAAAAGAATTAAAAGCCAATTTTGATCTAAATGTATATGTTCCATGGGAATTTTCACTGAGGTGGAGAGAAACTCTCAGGCAGGAAAGCTTACCTGAGTTTTGTCTAATAAAAGAAATTATCTTGCTTCTAAGCTTTCCATGTGCTTTATTTCTGTTCCATGGCTGAACAACATAGCTAATTAAAATATCAACAGCAAATTTGTGCCTGTTTTTAATAAAAAATGGGATTTTTCATAAGCAATCACTAATGATTGAATTCTGCTTCAGCAAAGTCAACCATTTGCCCTCGAGGTCAGAGAAGTGGCTATTTCCAGACTGTGTGGTCTTGGGCAAACTGCTTTCCCACTCTATGGCTCAGTTGAATGGTCTCTCATGTTACATGTCTTCCTCCAGGCCACTCTGTGGACTGAACAAAGCTCTACAGAGTTAATGGTTATTATTAACATATGGTTGCTCTGCTCATTTGTGTGGTGGAACCCTCAGTGCTGCTCAACAGCCACTCTCCTAAAATAGATGTCATAGTTAAAAACAGAGCTGTATTTTTACCCACATATTTCTGAGTCATTTGGGGTCAGAGGATTGATTCCATTTGTCACCCAGCTTTATCTTGGCTAGAAAATGTGTTTGCAAATAAATAATCAGCAAGAAGGAATTCATGGGTTGTGATGTCATTACTCTGCTTTCCAGCAGAGCCAAAGCATCTTGTGAGTTGCAACAACACAGTTTCTTCTCTCTCTTTCATGTGGCTCCTTCACTGGTATTGCTCCTGTGTTAATATCTCAGTATTTCACAACGGGCATGCTGATCTCTCCCCATGTTTTCTCTTCACCTTCTTCCAGAAGAAAACAAAGCAGCGGGCAGTCTAAATGTTTGAACCTAGGGTGAGCAGAAGGGCTGTGGTGAGGGCAAGAAGCACATACCCTTGGGCTGCCCAGAGGGAAAACATCCAGCAGAGAACCCTGCGAGGTTTGCTGGAGACGAGGAGATGATGCCCAAAACGAGGATTGAGAACCAGATGTGGGTTCTTCCGTTAACTCCTGTGTCATTGTTTCCCCACTGGGGTTGACATTTATCTCTCCCAATGGGTGGGTTGAACTCGTTTAATGAATTCGTTGCGCTCCTCCTGAACCATGTGTTTAATGTTTGCTTTGCAAAAACCATTGACTTTACAAACCCAGGCTGGAACTGCATTGCTATATCCAGTTAGGGACCCATCTCCATTGCTCCTCTGGACATATTTTTCTTTTTGTTTTTCTGGTGGTGGTGCAACATGACTGGAAGGAGGCTGTCAAGGTCTTGATTGGATCCAGAAAAAGGTATTTCCCCAAGACTGCATATATGGGGAGGTTTATCCCCTGTAATGAAGGATGCTTTAGTGTATCTGGAGCTGATGCAACGTAGTAGTCAGTTGCCCTCTGAATATACTCTTAACCACTCTGTGAACCGACTGCTCTGACCTCGGCTTGTCTGGTGGGTGTGTAATGGGTGGGATGAATAGAGAGCCAGGAGATGTGAGGATGTCATGGCAGGGCAGAACCCCAGCACCAGATTCTTTCGTGTAACCTCTTCCAGAATTAGCAGATTGCTCTGTGTATATGGAGGAAAACAGAGATCAGCCAACAGTACAGACTTTATTCCTCTCCTTGCCTACACTCCTCTCCCTCATCACACACCTCTGGGGAGAGGATATTTCTGCTGCCCTCTCATAAGGAAGGGTGCCAAACTGTGGTGCTTAACACAATTTTTCTCATGAGCTCAGCTCCTGGGCTTCATTACATCACGTGGATGTACCGGATGAAGGCCAGCTTGGTGCGCTTGAATCCCAGCAGTGGAAAGAAAGGAGACGGCTGTAGCTCCTGAAATCTGGTTCAGCCAAGCTATATCCTCCTTGCTAGTAGAGTGGGGAGACATCAAAAGTGTCACTGCCATCATGGCAGCAGCTACTCTTGTGGGGACACTGGACATACCATTAGCTGCCTGTGCCCAAGGTAACACCAGGTTATAAGAGGGATCAGAAAGCTGATGCTTTCCCTGCTGAAGGAATTGCAAAAAGAAACAGGTAGGTGATTGAGGCATTTCACTGTCTACTGAAGTGTGAAGCATGTGGGAGGTGAGCAACCCAAGCCAGGGCCATCAGCAGGTTGATAAATACAGCATTCCAATCCCCACCCTTCCTAGTAATGAAAAAAATAAAAGATTAATAGTTAACAGACAATCAAGCTGTTCTCTGCTTTCTGGTTGCGAGGTGTCTCTTGTTCCAGATGGCTTATATGATTGCCAGGAAATGTTATTATTAAACTTGCTAAAAATGGGGGAATCATTGCAAGGTGTAGCATTTCCAAGACTCTTGAGGAGGGGAGAAATCTTGTGCTAACAGTTGGGGACCTAGAATTCCCAAGACTAGATGGGGTGAAGCAGGAGGGTTAAGATTTCCTAGACTAAGGGTTGTATCCCAGTTGCTGCTGGAGCATCCCTTTCAGGTGTTCAGCTGTGTATGAGTTGCAGGATGGTCTCACCAGAAAAGAAACAAGCAAAAAAAACCAACCCCAAAACAAGGGGTTGAACCCATGGAAGGTGAGAAAAATCCAATTCCCATGAACTGAAACAGATGCCTTCACACAGGACTGAGCTATTGTTTCCATGTGATAGAGAACATTGCCTTTGGTGTCAGAAAGGCTTGTTCCCTCCCAACGTGTGTGACATGTTAGTTTGCTGCCCTGATTCTTTCATGATGAAGGGTCTGTTTTTCCAGCCTAAGATCTCACATCATTGCCTTCCTTTGACCTTTTGTTCTCTAGAATGATGATTATTCGCTTGTTTGGGTCTGCTTAGAGAGCACATGGTCTCTTTCGATTGGAGTCATTCAGCGTACTGTAGCTGTAAAAATATTTTCAGCCCTCACAGTCCATGCCTAGAAGGAAATCTCCCTGCCAAGAGGCTGAATTGCTTTTAAGAAGTGATCTAAGCTTTCTGAAGGCCTTCATCAGGTCCTGATGGAGAAGAGGGAAGAACCTCCCTAAAGGTCAGCAGCAACCAGTGATGTCAAAAATGAGTGGAACTACCTCAGTCTTCCTACCTTGGCCGTCTATAGAAATGGTGAAGTGCCTGGGGCCAAATCCCAAATCTTTACGACTGTATACATGGCACATGGCCATGGTGAAGAGATGCTATTTCCAGACACTATGCTTTTGAATCTTGTGTGGTGACAGGCAGGAGAATGAGCCAACCCTATCTAAAGGGAACAGAAACAACCCATGACCTTTGAGGGAACATTTCTCATGCAAATATGCATGGACTCTGACCTCTGTCAGATGCAAAACATCTTCTCATGAAGAATCTGGACACAAACCTTTGCAGTTTGACATGTCATCTCCCTCCTCCTCCTACGTCAAATGAGCTTTGCTTCATGCACATGAATTTCTTGCGTCTTCCTTCCCCAAGGAGGATACCCAGCTGCCACCTCTCCCCATGATGCTCCCTGCCCTTCTTAGCATGTAGTATCTTTTCTGTCAGATGGTCTAAGGGATCCATAGCTTATTAAGCCAAGTTGTCAACTTGAATTAAGCTGTGACATTTGCTACTTTTACGGATCTGAAAAGAATTTTTTGTATCTGTAAATTCAACTTTTTTTTTTTTTCCCCCAGCTATATTATTAGGTCTAATAAAATACACGATTTTTACCTAATAAGCTGTCCTTGCCTGTGTAATGAAAGGCAGGCAGTCTGGCTGTATCTCCTGCACAACAAAAGGAGAATTTTACAACTAAGATGGTGCACTAGCATTACCCCTCCAAATGGGCAGTGGACCTGCAGGCAGGTCACAAAGTTCACCCATGTTTCTGCTCTGTTTATAGGGGAGGATACTCCCTTTCACTATTGTCTTCCCTACACAGACTCTCTGGAGCAAGAACTGCTGCCTGAAGTATCTTTGATAGCATGTCCAGCTCTGGGCAAGAGAGCAAGAGACTGGATTAGATGACCTCCATGGCTCCAAATTTAAACTATTCTGTGATTCTAGGCTACATATAACATCTCTTAATGCAACAAGGCTCTGGTCTTACTATGGACTGAGGCTATATGAAACAAGGATGTGATGAAACCATGCTGCAAACTAATATTTATGTGTACATATATATATAAATGTGTATATACTTGTTATACTTAACAGGCTTATGAATTCAAGTTCATTTTAAGGAAACATTTATAGGTGTCTCCTGGGGATCAGGACAGGGAGGTGGGACATGGAAGGACTTACTGTGTATACCTGAAGGCCAGAAGAGCCGTGGCTTCAAGTGTTGTTCACCCTTGTAGACACCTGGAAAATATTTATCACATGAGGCATTGAGGCAAGTAAAGGACCATCTCTGCCTCATTTGGTGAAAGAGATGGGAGGAGATGGATGGACAAGGATAAAGCCTGTTTAGAGAGGAGAGACAATCTTAGGTTATGTTGAATGCTCCCACGTTTGTGCCCCCTTAACAATAGACAGTTGTTAAGTGAACACTAAGCTCTGCCTGGTCCTTTCACCTGATTTTAAGCACCTAACCATGGCAACTAAGAAATCTCAGTGCCTTATCTGAAATAGCAGATTGGTTTGCAAAAGTGCTGAGGGCTCACAGGGGCAGCTGATGGCTGCTGTACCTTTGACATCAAAAAGCGCTACACAAAGCTAAGTGCTCTAAAATAAAAGATTCTGGAGGAGTATATTTGTCTTTCTTAAGATGAACATCTGAGTCTGAGCTGGGCCTACTTTGACTGTGTTACTGGAGAAAACAGTCATGTCCTGAGGTCATTCTTCTCATCATAAGATATATTTCTCATGGAAATGATATATTTGTTCTCTAGAATAGCAGACTGATTACTGAGGGAGCCTACAAGGACTGATTTGACAGGAAATTCTAAGGTATCTTAATTTCAGAGAGAGATCCCTCCTGAAGCACCTGCAGATTTCCCTTTCTCCTCTGCTGCAAGCTAGCTGGTAGTCTAAGCTTACTGTATTGGCATTGGTTTTGTAGGATGCTGCAGTGGTACTCTTTCTGCTCTTGAGTGTTGCTGTGATAGATTCCTGTTTTCAAAATGCCCAGGCATGAATGTAACAAGTGCTGCAGCGATGCCAGGGAAAAAAAAACAACTCTTCAATCTTCAGTGTGGATGGGTCAGTGGCAAAAATATGGGTCACAACGTCAAACAAAGATAAGAAGGCACACTTCTGTCAGTTTCTTCTCCAGCAAGCCCCTTCCACTCTAGACAAAAAATAGGTGATGAGCTGCAAAAGTTGGGCCAGAGGAGCATACAATCTTCTTGTTCAGTTAAGCTGTGATACATGCTCACATGAAAGATTGATGCTGGCAATTAAAACCACATGTCTTTAGGATGTAATTAGCAAATTGGCTGGAAGCTGTAGTCTGTGTGGGTGAATGAAAGAAAGGGCATGGGATAGCACTGGACAAGTAAAAATTCTGACGATTTTTCTGTCATTTCAAACAGAAAACCTCAGGAGGAAGCAACGCTGCTGTTTCAAAGCTGAATCAAGACATCATATTGAGAGGATTTGGTAACTCTGCAATATGTCAGCTTTTGTTCCAAGCTGATCTCAAATGAAGTCATGAAGACTTCTTTTTTTTTCTTTAATCTCATTAATCCATTTCATTTCAAGCGATTGATTCTAATCTCTTCCCCCAGGCAAACAATTAATCTTTTCATGTGAAGTTAATATATATTTTAGCTTTTGCAAGCAAACAAACAAACAAAAAATCCCTATTTGCTCAGAATTATTGCGTGGTGACCTTAGTTCTGGGATTTCCTAAATTTTAAGTGTCTGGTCCTGCATCTTGGATTTATTTTTGAAGGCAGGCGTTTTAATGCAATTAGAATGGCTTATGGGCTTCCACAACAATCCTTTGGACTATAAGACTGACCTGTGTCTCTGCCCAGCCCTGTTTCATAAAAAACCAGAAAGTCTTCCAAAATGGCGTTTATCCTAAGATTATCCTAAGGAACAAATTAATTTCCCTTTGAGCTCCAGTGAAAGATTTGTGAGCCTTAGAAAGTGTTTATGAAATCCTACCGGTTTAACTTCCCCTACTTGGAGCTGCTCAAGCTCTTGTGACAGAATTAATCAAGGAGCTATGGCAACTCAAAGAGAGAAGGGTAGAGTGCAGAGCTGTGCCAATGGAAAGCATGTGAGGCTTTGTGAAAATAATTAACTTCTTGTAAAGGAGTATGCCATAGTTTTGCCATGTGAGGACTGAAACCAACTCCCTTTCCTTTATCTCCCACTATACCTGCTCAAATGAAAATAGATCTGGATGGGCTCATTATTTGGGTTGCAGCAGGTGGATTTGCTCTCCCATCTGAAGTAACCTTCCTCACGTCCTCAGAGATTGGAGTTGTTTTCAAGTCGAACTTTGGCCAAAACCTAAGTAGTCCAAGGCAAATTTGTGCAGTTCCACAATAATCTGGCCAAATCCTGGGCAGGACTGGGTTGCATTTCAAACAAACCTGGGCTGGATCTGGAGTGAATCCAGGATATGAATTTCTGTGCAGGCATGACACAAAGGCAGGCCAAGTTTCAAATTAAGTTGGGCTTATTTTTATCACTCCAGTCAATCATGGTAATTTTCTCTCTCTCCCTTCTCTTTACTCCCCTCTTTTTAATGTTGTTTTTATTCTGAATTTTGTTATTCAGAGCAACACGCTGTCTGTCAATAGCAATGAGGGCCAGAGCTTTCTTCCCACTGTTTTCCCTTCAGTGAAGGAAGTAAAATGATAATTTCTAGCTTTGGCTACAGGCTTGTTTCTGATGCTAGAATAGACATGGGTTTACAGGGGGTGTGCAGATGGTGAACACAGGGAAATGCCACGGAGAAGGAAAACCCCACTGAACCCTGCAAAGACTGATGTTCACACCAGAACAACTAAAGAGCATTGGATACCACAATGCAATTTCAGCAAGGGTTTGTAAAGTCAATGGTGTTTGCAAAACAAACACTAAGCACATGGTTTGAGGAGAGTGTAATGAACTCATTCACGTAGTAAAACCACTCACTGGGACAGATAAATGTCAATCCCAGCTGGAGAAATGGCACAGGAGTTAACAGAAGAACCCACTTCTTGGACTCAGTCCTGGTTGTGGGCATCATCTCTGCATCTCCAGCAAAGCTAAAGAGCCAGGCTTTGAATCACCTATCGTCGTATCCTTATTCATGTTTTTTTCTGAAATGGTGTGGAGAGCAGGACCCAACAGATGTGGACAGAAGGTGACCAGAATTCTTCCTGGTTCCCCTCACCTTAAACATAGTCCATATTCTCAAAGTTGGGTTGCCATACATGGTCTCTGTAGTCTCCAGAGCTACTGCTGGCTGTGAGATACTCTATAAAGTGGTGCCCATGGACCATGAAAGGTCTCGCTGCTGGAGTATTCTGGTTTATCTGTGTTTCCTTTGTCCTCCTCATTCTTAGGGCTTTCAATATGGGGACGCTTCACAAGAAAGGAAAGGGGGTGCATTTTCTGGTGCTTGGGATTTACTACTCCAGTGTGATGGCGCGCATGCAGTGTTACCTGTGTGTGCCTAACAGCCCAAGCAGTAGAGGCAAGGCTTATTTTCAGCAGAAGCACTGGGTTATGTTTTTAAAGCTCCATATGTACTTATCATACCCCCAGTCTTATTTCTAGTAAAATGACTGACCTTTTTCTTCCATATGCCCAAATCACTGAACTGTATCACCTGGTGAGACTGCTTTGTGTTGATGCTATTAGTATATGCAGTGCTTTTTCCCTACTCTGAGACCTACAATTGCCCTCTTGGAGTCATAGAGGAATTCAGAATAAAGTGATTATTGCTGGAGTTTCAAATAACCCTTTTCAAGATGGTTGTTCCTTTCTGGGCTAATCAGTTCCACAAGTGCAATAAATTGGACAAGGGCTGCATAGAGGGAGCTGAAGGAAAGCCAAGGCTTGCAGCTAAAAGGCAGCCTCTAGCTCCAATTTCTACCACAGGGAAAGAGCAGTTGGGGCTCCCCAGGGAAATTTTAATTGATCATGTTTCACCTTTTTTCTCTGAGTCCCCCTTTCCTTCCTGTTTCAACTTTCTCTCCTTTCTTTTACTGTTATCAACATATTTCCACAAGTATTTTTCTTGCTTCCTGAGAAACTAAGTTCTTGACAATCTTTCTGCACCTAACTTCACACTTTATATGAATTAAGGTCCAGCATATGATGATCAGCATGATTTCCTCTGCAGTCTGGATATAATTTTTAATGCTGCAGTAGCTGAGAAAGCTGATAGGATAAGGGTGGGGGAATACTAACCCCTGTTGAAACACATGTTGAATTTGTCTTCTGATTTTAAATTGTTAAAACCCTAAATTCAGGCTTGAGTGCCAGTGAATTACAAAACTTCTCAGCTCCACTAAAGCCAGCCTAGAGAGGCAAATATTATTTGGGTCTAGCTGTAATGCATCAGGCAGAAGTTTTCCCGCAGATGTATGGTTTTGCCACTGCTATCAGCCCAGACGCCTACCTGCATAGCAACCCACAGCAGTTGGTCCATACGTTCCCCACGTAAAAATCACATCTGGTCATAACAGGCAAAGTAAACACAGATTTAATATCCCTTTTTTCTGTATTCTTAATGTATAAAATGGAGGGGTTCCTTTCTGCCTTTCCCTGCAGGGGGAAATTCTAAGCAGAATTCTATGACAGAAACTGCAAATGGATTGAAATATGTCTAAGGAAAGGGTCAGGATGTGGAGAAAAGGCTAAAGGACGTTGTTTCTTCATTGAAATATCTGTTTAATTTCTTAGCATCTCTTCTCTTTCCAGGAATGAAAAAATCTGGTTGGCCTAACTCAGGCTATGTTTTGGGGACTTTTGTTAAAGCTTTCATTTCATCTGACATGGGGAGCTCAGGACCCTACTGCTAGTCTTCCTGTCTGTACTGATGTACTGAATTGTATGCACATTTACTGTTAGCTGAGATTTCTTAAACATTCCTTCATTATGCTGTGCTGATGAATCAGCCTTGGGAGGATGCTGTCCATCTGTACATCCTCTCCAGCCTTTTCTTCTCCCCTTCACAGTCTTCTAGCGATGTGTCATTTTTGCATAAAACTTTGTGGTGTCAAAAGCACAACCATGACATTGCATCACTAACTCACAATGGGAGGGAATAGACACATCAATTTCTTCCAAAGCCACCACTTGCTTAGAGAGAAGGTTGTGAATAAACCCAACCTGTTAGTCTTGACATTTAAAGACTCTTGAATCAGTTCTTCTCTCTCATCTTGGTTTTTAAATAACATTTGTGAATGGTGTTCTTAACATGTCTGATGGGTACTACTCTTGTAGAATGCTTGTTTTTAAGCCCTTTAGCATGTGAATGAGGACAAAAAGTACCCTTTAAAGTGACAGGAAACTTGGAAATGAAATGTTCATGAAGTTATGTAGTCGGTGATGCAAGAAATTAGGTCTTTGGGAGAGCTATCAGTAGGCTCCTTCTGGGAATAATAATAATATGAGATGTAGGAACACCAGTCTAACAGCATAACTCTCATAGTCACTCCCCACAAGCTTGCTGGCCCTTTGAAAACCTGAGATGAGATGGGCAAGGACGGAAATGAACCATGACAGGAACCTGAATACTCCTGGTTTTAGTCTTGATCCTCAGACACAAGATCAGCTGAAATAAAACACTGTGATGGAGGACTTAGGGGAGATACTTGGCTGCAGCAGGAGATGCAAAACAGGCAAGATGACCCAGGTCATCTAAAAGAGCGCTACACCCTTCCTATGGGCAATGGGGACCCTTGCCTACAGTCGCCCAGGTTATCATGCTTTTGGCTTTGCTCCATATAGTAATTAATACTCACCCACACTGCCCAGTGTGAGCAGGATTCCCTGGGAGGTTGCACTGTGTGACTCAGGGAATATGGGAAAGAAATTGCCTAGAGAAGCTGAGCAGAGAAAAGAGGTATTGGGAGTGCAGGGATGTTTAATGACTGTGGAGGAGAAATGGGAAATGCCAGCAGGAACTAGGAGAGTGTAGGTTGAAATACCTTAATGAACTGGGAAAAAAGTGAATAAGAAAAAGCAAAGGAGGGGAGAGAAAGCAGAGAAACCTGAAAAAAACAATTAGAATAAGGAGAAATCATCTAGAATGAGCAGAAGGGATTGAAAGAACAGAAAGGAGGGAGAGAAGAGGCAAAACACACGACAGTAATATGTTTGTCCAATTGAGCAATACTGTCTCTCTGCGATTGCATTACCTTATCTGTAACAGGACAAGATCTTATTGCTTCAGGGAGGAAGGACAGATGGCTGATTAAAAATGTTGCTGCTCTGGATGTCATAGATAGCTGTTTAATTAATTGGAGGGGAAGAAAACAATTTTAGAGCTCATCAGAATGCCCCAAGGGTGTCTCCAGCAGCAGGAGTGCCAGGATCTCCTCTATCAGCTACCAGCAGACAGACAAGCTGATGGCAACCTTCTGAACATCTTCCTTGGCCACAGCAGTCTGGGTTTGCTGGACTTTCTGCTCATTCCCACCTCTTCAGCAACAGCACCAGATGGGAAGGAGACAAGAACTTCTTTTTTTTTGTCATTCTGGTGCATTAAATGAAGATTAAGGTCTGCTGATGACCCCCAAGTTGTATAAAAACAGGGCTTGGAGACAGTGGGAAGAACTATACTACCGTTGAATTCCTTGCTATGGATTTAATGCACTTGAAAGGATGCTCTGGGGTATTTTTCCATAGTATAAACCACTCATTTTGAGCTCTGGATGACCTCCTTTCCAGGAACCTGCTCAATAATTAAACTGAATCTTTCTAAGAGTTGCTGACTCAGCATCCCCACGCTCTAACAGAGCAGTGCTTCACTGTTTTGCTAAACTACTCTGGCATGAAGAGTTGTGGTGGTTGAATTCAATTTGATGTCAGGGAGGGGTAGATCACTTTGCCTCAGTGTTTGCATCTATAAATGAAGATGTAGGAAAGTCAGGTAAAGAGTTGATTGTGTTAGGAGCTAATGGTGCAAAATTCATTACTCTGAATTCTAATCTTTTGCTTGCACAGTAGATCATGCAGAAATTTGCCAAACCCCACAATTTGACTACTACTTGCAGAATATTGCGCCAGTTTACAACATTCTTTAATACATCACTATACTCAGAAGTAAGCAATTTTTACCTATCTGTTTTCTCTCTAGACAGTGATTCTTCCATGGAATATAAATTCACAATCCAAACAGCAATTCTTGGGGCATATCTTAAACGACAAATCCAATACAGGGTCGAGTTTTATTTTAATAGAGGAGGCAATAAAAGCCAAACCACCATAAATAAATGTGCGTTATTTATGATGGTCTCTTTAGAGAGTGGACAGCAGCTGTTTCCATTGATTATTTCTCTCCAATGACCTGTTGAACACTGGGTGATGGAGACACACAATGGGACAGTCAGGAGATTTCCATTACGTGCCTCCTTGTTCTGCTTCACCAACTGGGAAAGCTGCAAAATATGTCTTTGCTGCTGTGATTGCTGACCGTAGGCAGAGCTAGAGTGGGGTAGTTCAGGGTGGAAATTAGATTGAAATGGCTTTGCAGCTCCTTGCTTTGTTGCTTCTATTGCAAACACGGCTCTTTGTTTCCCATCTCCTGGGGCTTCTTCCCTGTGTTTTTTTTTAAAAGCTTTTTGAAGAGGGAAGCTCCAGCACAGCCAAACTTGCTCTTTGCCTCTCCAAAGCTGTGCCTATGGTAGAAAAAATCATGGGCTCCACTCCTGACCTATTGTGGTATATTGATCCTGGCTGGACGCCAGGTGCCCACCCAGCTGCTCTATGACTCCCCTTCTCAGCTAGACAGGGGAGAGGAAATATAATGAAAGACTTGTGGATAGAGATAAGGGTAGGGAGATAACTCAGCAGTTACCATCATGGGCAAACCAGACTTGACTTGGGGAAATTAGTTTAGTTTATTACCAATCAAATCAGAGTAGGATAATGAGAAATAAAAACTAAATCTTAAACCACCTTCCCCCTCATCCGTCCCTTCTTCCTGGGCTCAACTTCACTCCCAAATTCTTTACCTCCTCTCCACCCAGTGGTGTAGGGATAAGGAAATGGAGGTTGTTGTCAGTTCACCACACATTGCTTCTGCTGCTCCTTCCTCCTGAGGGGAGGACTCCTCACACTCTTACCCTCCTCCAGCTTGAGGTGCCTCCCATGTAAGACAGTCCTCCAGTCCTCCACGAACTGCTGCAAAGGGAGCCTTTGCCATACGCTGCAGTTCTGCATGAACTGCTCCACCGTGGATCCCTTCCACAGGCTGCAGTCCTTCAGGAACAGACTGCTCCAGTGTGGCTCCCCTGTGGGGTCACAGGTCCTGCCAGCAACCCTAGTCCATCATGGGCTCCTCTCTCTATGGGACCACAGGTCCTGCCAGGAGCCTGCTCCAGGGTGGGCTTCCCACAGGGTCACAGCCTTTTTCGGGCATCCCTCTGCTTCAGCGTGGGGTCCTCTCCATTTATTCGAACATGATGGATCTGTATTTTTCTTGACTGCTGTATTACTATAACTGCCTGTACAGAATGAAGTCAGTGTTTGGAACAGGAGAAGCTATTTCTCAGAGGGTCCCAAGCCTGAAAGAAATTTGTTCATTTTATGAATGAGTGAAAATGTTCAGTGGTTTCCCCATCAAGACCAATTTTGAAAGATTTTTGGCTTCTGTGTAGATGAATGCAGCAGCCTCAAGTCAGGCTCTGCTCAATGCATTTACTCTTTGCTCCGTCACTTTCTTTCAAGTAAAACATTCTTTTTAGAACAGCTGTTCTATATTACAGATATTGCCTGGCCAGGTCTTCATCTGTATTCATAGCCTAGGCTGTTCTCTGAGAACTCGTTCTCTGAAGTAATGTTACTTTCATCTGGGTTGAATATGGTTCAGTGTGAATATAACTGGTTGCATAATGATATTGCACCAGGTTCTGACATCCTTCCTCTAGAACCAGTTGTGTTAACTTCAGTGGGCCATGACAAGGAAGAAGATAATATTCACTATGAAGAAATGTTATAATGTCTTTTTTTTTCTGATTAAATGGAGGTAATGACATGGTAGAAGACACTCAAAATGCAGCAATTTGAACTTGGGGCAGCAAAAAGAGTTGAAATACAAATATATTTCTGTAGTTTCTTTATAAGACTGGCAGGGCAGAGCCTTAGCTAGTTGCTAAGGTTTAGTGGACAGCCATTACAATCTCACCATAGTCTAAGTATTAATACTTACTTATTGCAAGAGCAGGGTTGATGGGAAGGGGTCAATGATGCCACTCAAAACAGGTCAAATGCTGAATACTTCTCATGAAATGGCAATAAAAAAGCACTTTGTGGGTGAGAGTCCAGTTCTCATAAATTATTTTATGAATAACAGGTGAACTGGTAGACATTTTTATGTGTTATCTGACAGTTTGTAGATGCGGAAAGAGACTAAAGCTTCCAAATAAATACTCTCTTTTTTCATGGTTGGGAATATGTATCTATTTCATCTAAAAGATGATTTGTAATGGTTGATATTTATTACAGACACTATGTGACCAGACCGTTATTTACGCTCAAAGCCTAGCACTTGTGCTGTCTTTGATGAGCTCTGAGAAGATGATGGGAGCTGATGACAGCAGCTATAGATTGATTCAAGTATCCTACAAACTGTGATTAAACCAGTGATAAGTGTAACAAATCTGAGGTCATCTTGGACCTTGCAGCTGTCACTGAGCTGTTTGTCTTACATCAAAGCACCCATGAATATGAATGGAGAGCTGAACTCAGTGCTTAGAAAATTATATTTGACTATGGCTTGATATGGGGGATATTCTTTTCTATCCCCAAAGCCCAAAGCCATCAATGAGAAACTGAATCCTTCCCCAGCACCCCAGCAGGGGATCTGGCCCAAGATACCACCTGAAAGTTACTGCAAAATTTAAGCGCACCATCAAAACTCAGGAGGGCTCAATAGAACAGATTGGCTGCAAAAGCTGCTGCCTGTGACACTTCCAACCTGTTGAGACAATTAGCACTTCAATCTCCCACAGGCAGACACCTGGTCTTCAAAGGACTTTTTAGGTTGACTTCACTCTGCAATCAGTATAATGGCCCACACTGAAGGGTGGATTGCACTTGTCAGCTGTGTGTAGTTCAGAAGTGCTTTTGAGGCTGCCTTGGTGTGGAGCAGAAGTCTTCTGCCTTAACACTCCTCTCCAGGGATGAAACTGATGCAGGCTGAGTACTGGTATTGTCATGTGGAGCCCTGGTTTTATGAGCCACATGAACTGGCAGTGATACAGAAAGGTCTAAAATGTAAGATGTGCTGCTCTTGCTTTGTGTTGAAATGGGCTGCTGCAGATCTTTTCTTTCTGCCAAGTACCTTATTTACAAGATAAAAAATCAAATAAAGCTCCAAGCCTTAAAACAACTTGAAACAAAATAGATTATTACTGTTGTGGATTCCTCAGGAGAGAGGGGAGAGTCAACGGGAAGGCGATGGGAAAACACTCCCAAAGTCTGATGATGAAAAGGAAAAGTGGGTTATTTTCTCTCTGAATTCAGGAGATGCTAAATAGCAATAAATCATTAGCCTCTGCCATTTTTCTAGTCCTGTGGTCTAATCAGCAAATCTATTCTCTCTCAGCTGGGCTGATGTGTTTAGCTGTTTCTGTTCTTCAGGTGATGAGATGAGGTGATATGTTGTATTTTGCATGCAGAGTCTCTGAGGGGAAAGGGACCATAGTTTTTCAGTGGAGGTGTAGAACCTGCAGCAATGAAAATCTGTGTCCTAAGCATGGAATCAGAGGCTGAACTAGCTGGTTAATGGAGTTACTTTTCCTACTGACTGTTGGTCCTATGTCTCTGGTTTCCCCACTGTCCTATATCAATCACTACTCTTCTGGAAAATGTGGGGTAAGATTATTTAAGATTATTTATTTGAATTACTGTAATTTTAGTCTACTTTCATCTTGGGGCAAATGAACAATTAAAATGCAAAACTACACAGAATATATGAAATATATGGCAATACATGGAATCCAAAGTGCTGCACAGTTGTGAAGCATCCTGCTTCAGAAAAGATTCCAAAGAAGAGAAAACTTGAAGCAGGAGTAAAAACTGAAGGTCTGGTTTGTATAGAAAAGATGATATAAGAATGAGGCATAGAAATGGTCTTCAAACACCTAGGGGGCAGCTGCAGTGATGGAAAGAATGATTTGTTACTTGTACCTCCTGGTAAGTAGCTGTCCAAACCTGCAGTAAGGAAAGATGAGGTAGGAAAACACTAGGAAACACTACACAACAATAAATAGGTGAAACCTTAAACTGACTAGCTGGGGAAACCTCCATCACTGGAGGCTTTCATGACCATCTTAGACAAATAAGAGAAGAACATAAGGTAGAACATATGTCCTCAATTACTGCTATGAGATGTCTTGCCACCACTGCTACGCACAGTTTCGGTTTCTACAGGTGGACCAGAGTGTACACACATGCAGTGGAACAAGAAGAACAAACAAGAGAGCTACAGTGTTCAAGAGGATGGATATATTTCTCCATAAAGAGAGACTTAAATAGTCTGGGACTCCTCATCTGGAGAACAGAAGAAAGATGAGGATGTTCTCCAGGTTTCCAGCATCATGAAGACAGTGGCTAAGGTGAAAATAGAAGTATTCAGGAACACTTCAGTCATCTCAGTGTATTATCCCACTTCTTTTCTTCTCTTTTTCTCTTCTCTCATTTCTTACTTTTTTTCTCCTATGCAACAACTTCCCAGAATAAATCTGTTGCAGGCTGAGATTATTTTCTTTTAGCCGGAGAGAGTAAAATGTACTTCTGCTTTTAGTTGTTTTCCACCTCGTGAGAAGCCTGCTCTGTTTTATGGTGGCACAGCAGCTTCTACAGTGGAGCTGGCATTTGAGAAATTTCAAAGGGTTTGTTTTTTTTTTAATTTTATTTTATTACCAGGAATAAAAATCTCTCCATGTACATTCCTCACAAGAGGTTTTTCTGTCTTAGTACCAGATATGCCAGCCATTTGCTTCAGTTATGGTAAAATGCCAGATGGACCAGGCTACACAAGCTGCTCACTCTGCTTGAAAACTCCTCAGGTTGAAAATATGTTTTCAGCTGGAAAAGAGGAAGTGTTGACCTAAAATCAGAATTTCTGGTGACAGAAACAAAAAAACCCAAACCCCACCATTTTAACTCTCTCCTCCCACCCTTTCCCAGTCACAGTCCTGGGAAAAATCCAGCATTTACTTCATCCTAAAATGAATCATAACATTTGGGACCATTGTAAAGCAAAAATAGATTTCTGGGAAGTTTGCAAAGAATGTATCGAGCGGGGTGGAGCAAATCTGAATGCCACTCTGGTCACCATCTACCCATCACCTCTGGAAATCATAGAATAGAATCATAGAATAGTTAGGGTTGGAAAGGACCTTAAGGTCATCTAGTTCCATCCCCCTGTGCCATGGGCAGGGACACATCACACTAAAGCATGCCACCCAAGGCTCTGTCCAACCTGGCCTTGAACACCGCCACGGATGGAGCATTCACAGTGAAACCTGTCCTGAGCCAGTAGCTGTGTAGGATGACATAAAAATTAATGGCAGAAGGGTTTCTCCTTAAGGATGTGGTTTGGAGGTCAGGGTTGGTGTTTGTTGAGGTAAAGGAAGATGTGCAATAGAGACCTTTCCATCAGTGATGATGAACCCTGCTCCCTTTCTTGTTAGCAGAGTTTGAGTCAGTAGGATCATAGAGTGAGGAATAAGATTGGTCTCATTCTAATGTCAACATCTGAAAATAAGACTAATTAATAACACTCTAAAAGCACTTATTTCCCTCCCCTGATGTTAGGATGAGGCCAGCCTGATTGGCAAAGAGAAAGATTTTACCCCACAGATATGTGGGGCTTGATTCAGTCGCCAAAACAAGGCATCCAGAGACATTTGAGGTATCCATCTACAGTCCCATGAAGATGTTGCAAACATCCCAACATGCCATAATTGGCATAATGTGCCTATTTAGACAATTATATCCTTCTCTCAAAGGCAGATGAGACAAATGCCACTTTCTAAGTCTTTCAGGGTAAGGGATGATGTTTTGAGTGAATAACAGTGCCTGCATTTGGGATGGATAGCATCCTCTGGGTGAATGGACTCTTTTGTGCCCACCCAGGACATACAGCTGTGATGCTCCACCAATAGCAAGTATGGTCCTTACCAGATATTTTCTCAGCACTCTGGTCACAGAGGAAACTCTTTCCTGGATAATGGGTGCTTAGATTGCCTCAAGCAGGAAGACAAAGAAACAGGTTATGTCTATTGTGAGAGCTCCACAGAAGTCCACATCTGGTCAAGGAAGTACTTCCAAGTCAGGCATAGACTGTTGATCATTCAATAGGGAAAGCCAAAAATGGGGAGACAAAAGAGCAGACTGCTTTGGGGGAAAGGGACTTTTTACAAGGAAGCGAAGCTATAGAACAAGGTGTAATGGCTTTACACAGAAGAAAGGTAGTTTAAATTAGATAATTAGAAAGAAATTCTTATTTGTGAGGGTGGTGAGGCCCTGGCACAGGTTACCCAGAGAAGCTGTGGCTGCCCCATCCCTGGCAGTGTTCAAGTCCAGGTTGGACACAGGGGCTTGGAGCAACCTGGTCTAGTGGAAGGTGTCCCTGCCCATGGCAGGAGGGGTTTGGAACTGAGTGATCTTTAAGATCCTTTCCAAACCATTCTATGATTCTACGATATAGGATGACTTATCTCAGCATCATTGCTGTATCTGTAAGCTTGGAGAATGATGAAGCAAAAGAAGCTATTTTCCAGGTGCATAGCATGCTTCTACTGGCAGTGAGCATATGCTGATGATTTAGCAGAATATTTTAATGAACATCTGAGGTTGTGGATGTGCAGTCTTTGACAGAGACTCTTTGAGTCTCCTACACTAGACAACACAGTGCTTTCCAGTTCTCTTGCTTTCTCTGGCTTAAAATCTGGTTGTTTCCCCAGCACCCCTTGTCTTCCCCCTTCCTGAGCCTTGGGATGCAGCCTGGGATCTCAGAACAAAGCTCACCAGTCCAAGAGTCACAGCATTCCTCTTAGGGTGCTGCAAAACCCAGGCCACTGTCCTGTTGGGTGGTAGGCTTCCAGTCCCTGCTTTTGTATCTGGGACAGACTCCAAGCCCTGGAGGGGGATGCCTGTTTTCAAATTAATTCCTTTGAGACTGTGTAGCTCTCCTTTCAGTCTTTTTTTTTTCCTTTTTTTTTTTTTTCCCTCAGTTCTAATTATTTCCCTCTTTGAGAGAACAATATTCAGATGGGCATAGGCAATTGATAGCTTGCAGAGCTGAAGGGAAATTAGCAGAGTCTTAAAATCCACATGGGTGGCTTTCAGTCAGAGCAAAAAGAAAGAGGAGAGTATTGAGTGAGCTCCCCTCTTCCTCCAGTGACAGTCTATACATTGCTCATGGTGCTAAAGCAATAAGTAAAATAAATGTCAAAGCAGAAGGAAGCTGTGAGGGCAAAGCTGTGTTCGTCTTGCTTCACAGCCTTGTTTTGGAGGCAGTATGAGTGACAACTCATTGGAGAGAAGACATGAAGTAGAGGGTGCAGGATGAACAAGTGGCTCCAGATAGTAGCATGGTGAGCATCGCAGGGCAGAGGATGGATTCAGCTAATTGGGTTGAAAGGAGCTTTCGTGATTGCTGATGCAATTCCTGTTGCAAGTGTCTTGTGAGCTCTTTGGTATGGTTTTAGCTGGCCTTTGGGCACTGAGTACTGGCAGGTACATCAAAAGAGAGGTTTATCTTGCACCAGCATTTATCTGGCAGTGTGAAAAGGCAGATAATAGGTAAGATACAAAGTAGGATGTGTTGGTACTAGGGTGGAGGGTTCCCAAGGCCACCGTACTGCTGAATCCTATGAAGCTCTGAACATCAGGCAAGTTCAAATTCATCACTATTTCAGGCAAGAATGGAGAGGAACACACATCAAAAAACCCAGTGTGACAGTATGCTGTGAGTGGTCTGGCTTGTGGTTAGCTCTGATTTTGCTGCAGCTTCTCTGATATGTCTGCCACTTGCCCATTGCTTGTGCAGAAGCCAGGTAGCACAGCACAGGAATGGCAGGGTATTCCAGCACCCTGACTCTGCATGATCTGTTAACTTTGCCACTGGCAAGTCCCTGCAATAACCTATTCATCTCTTCAGAGAGATGGTTCATTACTCAGTGAGATGAGACGGTGATGTAGCTGGCTATGGAAACCTAACCTCAGGTGCAGACCTGTGGGACACTGCTGAGGTTTGAGATAGCTCTCAGGACAGGCTGTCAAGAGGAGCAATCCAAGGTGTGCTTCACACTTTTTCATTCACTTCATATTCCTTATCCCACTGCCCATGAGAAAAGTGTCAGCTTTCCCCAGGGTACTGGCCGCTGAGTGTGTGGCATGTTGGTCTTCCCCCCCTCTGTGAAGGAGGTATGTGAGTTGCACCACTGTCTTTTTCTGAACCTAGTCACTGCCACTGCTGTAATAAATCCCATTCACCCAGGACATAAATTCAGCTGGCATGTGTATGAACCACAGAGGCTTCAACAGCTTCCTGCAGGGTCTGTGCTTTCCCAAAGCTTGGCAGCTTTTCTTCCTATCAGTTAGAGTGTCTTATAGGAGGGACCACCCACAGACTTTTCTGCTATTGTTCCACTTGGGTACGGAGTGATGGTGTGTGAGATGCTGATTCTGCAGGTAGATGGTACCCTGGCTGATTGATCTGGCTATTAAAGACTTCACAGCCAGCCCCATAAATAGCTGATGACCTGACCCAGTGGCTTCTGAGCAATTTCAGGTTTTGGTCTCTTTGGAGTAAAAATGAGGCATTAAGAAAATGTTCTTGCTTTGAAGCTCCCTGTGTGCTTAAAATCAAGCCTGTGTTTGAGTGGAAGATAATCGGCAGGGCAGGAGGTCAAGGGATGTTGGGAGAGGTGTTGGATGGAGGTTGATGCAGGACAGCATTCACAAAGCAAGCACGTAGGGGTAATGGAATAATTCAGGCTTCAGAAAGGAAGTCTCTAGTCCAACATCCTGCACAGTGCAGGGTCAGTTCTAAGGTCAGACCAGGTTCCGCAGGGCTTTGTTCAGTTAGGTCTTGAGAACCTACATGGATGGGGACTGCACAACCCTTCTGGACAACCTTTTCCAATGCTTCACTTCCCTAATGGTCAAAACAGCACCAGTGGAACGAACTGGAATGTCACTAATGAGGAAGGTTAGACGAGCTGGAATTCAGAGTTTTTAATATTTTAACTGAAGGGGAGAAAAGTACTCACAATAGCCTAAGGAAGACTAGATCTCCATAGGGTAAAGTGGACTTACTCTGCTGAAGATGTGAGGCTGGTTGTACCATCTGACACTTTGCTACTATAAATACATTTTCATTACCCCTCACAGAAGGAAATTCCCAAATTGAAAGCAACTGCTGTTAGAACTAACTAATGCATTGTCTGCAGTGGATGATAAAGCAGCCAGCTCAAGCCTGGGAAGGAATAATCCTGGGATACTAAGGAGTGACAAATAATATTTGACATAACCAAAATGCAGCCGGTAGACCGGCTATCCCAAATTTGCAGCTCCAGCTGCATTTTAAAGATATCTAGTTTACCATCTGCAGCAAGCAGAGAGGTTTCCACCAGGCTTCCACGCTGCTGTCTCATGGAAGCATCAAAGAGGAGCCAGCAGGAGGGAAAAATGATTCCCAGTTCGCTCTGTTGCTGATGACAATGCTTGAAGATTTTGTCTCTGACTTGGAGCAGAACATGTGACTCTTCTTTCCCACGACTATGACAGCTTAATTGGAGCTGCATGCTGTTGCTTTCCTTTTGCAGTAAATAACATCAAATTTGACTATGCCCTCCCTAGTCCTGTGTCAAAACTCTCAGTGATTGGTTTTATTAGGGGTATGCATCTTTTGAGCCACAGTGGAAGCAGCAGACCTAGTCACAGCAGTAGAATAAGTAGAAGTAGAATAAATCTCTAATTGAGTGAATGTAGCCTACTCTAAAGCAATTAAAGTCAATGCAGTGGTGGGGGAGGACTCTAGGTGCAAATCAGTCAGAAGTCACCACGATTTATCTGACCTGTAAATGGAGGTAAACAGAGTATGAAGATTAGCAGTCATGCTCCTGCTTCAGACACCACATGGAAGCCAACCCCCCATCACTAGTAGACAGCAAGAGGTCTCTTGCTAGCAGATCTTCAGGACTCGTTTCTGTTGTCCACACAAGGGCAACGGGAGGCAACTTAAGATGCCCTGAGGTACCTTAAACATCTATAGGGCCCACCAAATATGACACAGGACTTATGGGAGATCCGTGCCCTTTTGTATAGGTGGATGGAATACAAAGAGGAACTACTAAGGTATGTTGGATGGCACTAAATGTACATCTGGTAAATGCAGTAGAGCAACCACAAGCCTGCTGTACATTTGATTTTTGAAAACAATCATATTCTACATCCTGCACACCAGGCCCAGAACCCAAAGAGCTAGGCACCCCAGCACATCTTTTGCAAGGGCATCTGAGATACAGGTTTCAAGGAGAAGAAAACAAGCACAAGTTCATTTAGAGGAGCACAAACAGTTTGACTTATGTGTGGTTTACAATAACCAATTGGGAAGGGGAAGAGACAGACAAAATCTCATCACTAAATCAAGAGTCGCACAGTAGTTTTCCTGGGAGACACACAGATGTGACTGGCAGTAAGCATGGCTTGTTTTGGGGTCTGGATCTCTGCATTCATCTTCTGGATCTGTAAGAGCCCACCACTGTGGTGCTGAGTCATTACACATGCGTGTATGAGAGTGCAAAGAAAGGAGAAGCAGGCCCACACTCACAGCAAAGCATTAATAGCTCATCCAGTAAGATTTGAGAATCCCAAACCCTGAGCCACATTTGCTGGAAAACAATGTTTTTTCTTTCTGATAGAAATACTTTTTCTGAAATGATGAATTGCTTGTGAGACGAGGAAAATTGCTCATGAAGTGCCCAAACCATTAGCTCAATTTTCTCATCTTTCTTGAGCAGTTGAGTTTTAGTGATCCCTTCAAGTTTAAAATGAGTCCTTTTCTCAATATTCAAGCTCTGTCAGATGTCTTCAGTCACAGTCACTTGCTTGTTTGGCTCTGGAAACCTCTCAACAGCTCCTTAGAGGCTGCTGAACATCTTTGTGAGTGGAGATGTACTAACATTTGCATGTGCATGAAAGCACAGTGAAAAACATATCTATCTCACTCCACACATCTGTATTAGGGCAACATAGAGTGAGAAGCAGAACAACGAGCATTGCAATTGGAAGTAATTAACTGAAGAAGCCTGTTCCCAGGTGGCAGCTGGTGTGTCGTGAGGTTGCAGGATAATGAATTTTGACTGCAAGGATGTTTCTTTCTTATGAAGGGTCTTGGATGGAAAGTTTGGGGATTGTGCCTAAAAGTTTGTCTCATCTGAGGTTCACTGTAGAAGCTCCGTCATGTCTCAAGCTGGTGTCTCGCTATGCTGCCCTGGGTTTGATGTGCTGCTAGCCTGCCCCTCTCTGCTTTCAGAGAAGTCTTTTCTGAGCACCTTGTTGTCCCATGCATTTCAATTGTGTCTGTGTACACATGTGCATGCCAGGCTTTTTCCCCACTGACAGGCAGACCTAGAATAAATTCAGGACTGACAATGTACTGCTCACTGGCAGCACGGGGACCTTTGCAATGCATGGACAAACAGAACGGTGCGACCCACTCCAGAAGCTTTCTGCTGAGTTGTGCATTTTGGTGACCAGAGCCATGGGAATTTCCAAAGCTGTGTGAATAACCAAGACGGGAATGAAGCAGTTGGACCTGAAAGGGATGGAAGGAGCTCTGCTCAAGGGAACATTGCCATGATGTAGCTCATATACCCCAAATCTCCTCAGCTGTGTTACTAATTACATACTGCATTGATAAATTATATCTCTACTCCAGAGAAGAAGGAAGGGGAAGAGAACATACAAAGAATTCAGTGAAGCCTTGGTACCTTAAATCTTGATACTTAAAGTGTCCCATCTGTCATGGAGACTGAGCGCTGCCTCTTTCAACCACAAGCATTTGGTGTAGCATTGGCTAAGAATAGCTCTGTAGTATGTGTTGCGTGAACATGTAGGGACAAATTCAGAAAGCAGGACACCTCATGAAGTAGAGGGACATGTGTCTCCCCCAAAGGAATACCACAAACATATTCACTTTTGTAGTTGCTAGTAGGGTTCTGTATGTTCTGCCATAATTAAGTGAAGATCTGAGAGACAACTGGTTCTGTATCCAGTGGTGCAGAAGAGAGGTTAATGGATGTGCTGAGAAGGGCGAAGTGCCCTTTTTGTGCAGTCTATCCTAAAAAAATATCGGCTGTGACCAGAAAGCAGTATTAACACCAGGGATAAGGGGGTGATGTCTCAGTGTAGATTAGAGAAGGAGCCAGTTTCAACACTCAAAAGCATGAGTGAATTTCAAATTGGCTACCTTTGCTTCATCCTTAAATATTTTAAGAGATAGTGGAATTGCAGAGCTTGTAATGACTGTTCTAGTGAGCACATGCAAGATGGATGAGGTACTTGAAGATAAGAAAAGGTGTGATGCAGTACTTATCTTTAAAAAGTGAGAGAGAAATGAATGAAGGAATTATTGATGAGTCAATTTCAGTAAAATTTCTGAGGAAAAAAACCTGACATGAGTAATTATACTATTTGTAACACCAAACAGTACAAACTGGCTGCCAGGTGAGCCGGAAAACAGGTTTATGGAAAAGAATGAGGTGGTGGTGGTATAAAAGGAGGTGAATGTGGGTCAGCATTGCCCTTGGGGCAAAGAAAGTTAACCCCACACTGTGCTGCACCAGCAAGACTGCATCCAGCAAATGCAGGCAAATGATCCTTCCCCTGTTTAGTACTTGTGGGACCACATCTGGAGCACTGCGCAGTTTGGGACTCCCCACAGATATACTAGAGAGTGTCCAGTGAAGGGCTACCATGATGATTGGAGAACTGGTGCACTGGAAAGGCTGAGGGATCTGGGTTTGTTCTGCCTGGAGAAGAGATGACAGGATAGAGATGCTTATGTCCTAACAATTACTTGATGGTGTAGAGATACAGCCAGGCTGTTCTGGGAAGGTTATAGTAGATGAAAAGGACAAGATGAACAAGATGAACTGCAAGAAGGAATATTCAGATTAGATAGTGGGAGAATGTTTTACACCGCAATAGTGGTCAAATACTGGACAAGGCACATAGAGAGTCTTTTGGGACCTCTGTCCTTGGAGATAATCAATACTCAACTTCAAAGTCCCAAGCAACCTACTCTGTTTTGGGCAGAGGCTGGACCAGAGGCATGCACAGTTTCCTTCAAGCCTATTTTACTCTACAAATCTAGGAAGTTCTGCATAGATATGATTTGTTAGGCAATGAAAGTGGCTGCATTGGAGAAACTGAGTTGACTCTGCTGAGAGCAGAGCAGTTGTCATAGAAAATCTCAAAGTATAATACAGATACAAGATAAGATGCAGCAGACGTTTCAGCTGACCTATTTCAAGCTTCTCAGCAACTGCTGGACTGCAAATGCCCTGGGAGATTTATAAATGCCACAGCCTGGGTTTTGTCAGTGGAAATAGCAGCTCAAGAGCAGAGACATACAGCAACCTAGGATTAGCCAAGAATATGTATTTTGGCTATGGACAGTTAATAGGGCTGTTGACCATAAGGCTCTGGGCTACCCATGCTGAAAAGAGGGAGTTGGGTTCCTCATGTTTCTATTTGCATCTACCTTAGTTTATTTTATTATTGAGCTTTTTGGGTGCCCGGTTCAGTGCCAGTTTTCTTACAAATAACATAGTCCTAACTGCAATCTCTTTTCCTGTGTAGCTCTGTTCTTCATTGCTGAGATTGAAGAACTCTCATGGATTGCACAGAGGAGGCTCAATTCCTATGAGATACTAATTGTAGGAGAATTCCATCATTTATAACATAATGAATTGAGTTAATAAAGTCCATTATAGGAGAATAAAGCCTATAACAGGCTGGCTGGAGGATGACGAACATCTCAAAGGGTATTTTCACCTAAGATGCATCAGTGGGTAGCAATTAGATAAGCTGTTTGTGACTACTTGATTGATGGAACACTGAGCTGACTAACCTGCTCTGATTACAGGGGACAGGCTGCTGATGAAAAAAGTCCACAGTAAAACCTCTGAATGTGGTTCAAGAGTGTCTTGAGAAATCATCTAGTCCAGGCTCTTAAGTGTATATACATGCATGCAAGCTACATTGGAAAGTACAAAGGACCTATTCATGGTCCAGGGGGTTCATAGTACAGTGTAACTGATATTCTAACAGCTAACAGCACTGCAGCCCTGGAGAGAAGGACTTTGGAGCACTGGTGGATAAGAAGCTCACAGCCAGTATTGTGCACTCACAGTCCAGAAACCAACCATGTCCTGAGCTGCATCACCAGCACTGTGACCAGCAAGCTGAGTGAGGGGATTCTTCCCTTTCTGCTCTGGTCTGGTGAGATCTCACCCAGAACACTATGTCCAGCTCTGGGGCTTCATCACAAGGAGGAGGTGGGGCTGTTGGAGTGAGTCCAGAGGAAGGCACGGAGGTGATCCAAGGGTTGGAGCAGCTCTACTATGGAGACAGACTGAAAGCTGAGCTTGTTCAGCCAAGAGAAGGCTCCAGAGAGATATCAGAGCAGCCTTCCAGTACCTAAAGGAGCCCAATAAGAAAGTCTGGGACAACGTTTTTAGCAGGCACTGTTGTGATAAGACAGGGGGTAATGGTTTTAAATTGAAAGAGGGTAGATTCAGACTACATATAAGGAAAAAATTTTTTATAATGGGGTGGTGAAACACTGTCACAGGTTGCACAGAGAGGTAGTAGATGCCCCATGCCTAGAAACATTTAAAGTCAGGTCGGACATGGCTTAGAGTAACCTGGTCTGGTGGAATGTGTCTCTGCCCATGGCAGGTGGGGTTGGAACTACATGACCTTTAAAGGTTCTTTCCAACCCAAAGCATACTGTGATTCTATGATAACATCTTCCCTCCCATGAAACAAGACAGCCTCATCCCCACTCACAACTGGGGACAGTCCTTGGCCTGTGTAACCCTGTGCTTGATAGCTTGGGCAAAAACTGTGCCAGGGTCTTTGATAAGACTTAACAGGATAGTTCTGGGACAGTCCTTGAACCAGTGCTCTGCCCAGTTTGGAGAACTGATGTCCTTGAGCCAGTTGTGTAATTGCAATATTGCTAGGTGGGAATTCCCAAGGCTCAGTTTCACATCTGGATTGGTAAATTTAGTAAACTGACAAGCCTCAGGAAAAACCTTAAGAAGAGGTAAAGTAGGGCTCAGGAATAATTTACAGCCAAATTTTGCTGCCTTTGCTGCCTGTAAATAATTTCCTGCAGGTTCTTCTCTTATTCAGCCAAGTTGGCTAGTAATTGCTTGAGGGTAGATCTTTTTCACTGAAGCATGAAGAGGATTCAGTAGCAGCCATTCATTTTCAGCTGTACTTGTTACAAAAGCTGGTCAGCAAAATTAGGGCAATACAGCTCTTCCTCCAGCTTTGCTGATACACCAGTTTTGACTGATTTTCCTCCAAAGTAAGTTTGCTTATGAATGGGCTCTCTTTGCTGTTTGTCACTGCAAACTTGCTATTAAGAGTCTGTAGGTCTGCTGACTGTATAAAGCAGATTTTCATTTTGCAGAAAATAATTCTAGATCTGGAGATTTTTATCCAAGAGAAAGCTTCAGCTTTCAAAGAAAAGGAGAAAATAAAAATTTTCACATGTGCCAGGGACCCTTGGGGGAGGTCATTTTCTTTCAAGATTTCACATATTCCTCTTTTCTTTTGCTATGAAAGAGTTGCACACAAACCTGACCGTGCCTGCTGACTGGAACAGGGAGACAGTGACCTTAAGCCTTGGTCCCGTCAAGCGTTAAGTGGAAAGCGGCTCTGAACTATGTATTGTGTCTCCAACCAACTGCCTGACACCAACATAACTGCCAGCCTGAACTACTTTAAAAAGTGATGCTGCCATCTGTTTTATTACCTTTTCTCTCCTTTCCTCACTCAAGTAGCCACAGCAGTTCAGGATGCATACCTGCAACTCAGCATCTTTGAATAATCCCAGCAAGAAGAATGACAGGCATTTTCTTTCACTGACAAACAGACTCAAACTGATTTTCTAAGAGGGTGGATACCAGGCTGTAAATTAAGCATTTACTGGGACACCAGCAAAAACAAAATGAGTAATAAAAAAGTTTCAGCATTTATTTTTCTTAATTTCAACAACCTGCTGTGATATTCTCTCTGGCAACAGTTTGGCTTCATCTCCTAGGGCCGATGCAGAGCTGGTATGGGGAGGGGAGGGGAAATGCCACGGTCATGAACCCCAAGGGGGTCATAAAGAAAGTCACAGTATTTGCTTGCGGAGCAGCCGCTGGTTTTCTTTTTCAGCCCTCACCTCACTGAAAGATGGAGCTGCCTCAGACAATAGGAAATCTGTTGGTGAGGTGTATATGTAGCCAGGTATGAATGAGTTATGAGGCCCATCACTGAAGGCTGGGTTTGCCACCACAAATGGGTTTCTTAGCTTGGGAAGGATGTGTTGGCAACACATGGAAAGTTTCCCTCCACTAAAGTTGAAAATCTTCTGTTTCCTCCTTATTTCGGGTGTTTTGTCCTGTAAAAGCTATATCCGCTTTAAAACAGCAGTTAAATATTTGCACATTAATGCAGTGGTAACAGAATACTCCCTTTTTCACCATGAATTGTTGACTTTTTCTTCTCTCTTTGAGCCAGCAATGAAAAAATAGAATATTGCAGTAGTTCCCCAGGATAAGGGAGAGGGATACCATGCAGCTCTTGTACTTCAGGACATGGTCAGATGTACTCTTGTCAGTCCAGCTAGTATAGCTCACTTTCTGGCTGCATCTTCACATGGATACTGTTCCAGAGCTGAGCAACATTTGTGGTCCAAGTGAGCACTCTTCAGATCTTCAGAGCAGTGAGCCAGCTTAGCTTAAATGCCCACAAAGGCGGTTTCAGCCAACATGTCTGACTTGGAAACTTAAATGGTGTGCAAAACACCTCCTCATAGTACATCCCCATCCGTGCTGACTCTGCAGAAAACTTAAAGGTCTGGCTTTGACCCAGGTGGGATTCATCTCCAGCTGCAGAGAGCTGATTTTGTATGTCAGCAGGACATCTCCTGGTGCATGGAATATAAGCGACAATTAGTGACAGTATCAGTGATATTAGAGGCAATGATTCAGTTTCTAAGCATTGATGGCTAATGTCATCTGAGACACTTTACAGCTTTACAGTACTCAGGAGGGAGGACCGAGGCTCAAGATATTTCTCCCTCAATAAATGACATTGACCTTTGCTTGCCATTGACTGGAAAAGGAATTTAGATTATTAGGATTTAATTCAGCTGTCAAAACAGAGTTCCCCAGTGCCATTTGAGACTCCCTGGGGTAACATAAGACCTGTGGGCACCTCCGTGTACCCTCTAAGCTGAGAGATATGAAATTGTGACCTAAATCTCAGCTCATGGGGCTCTCTTTTAGGAAGCATGAATTAGGCAAAATAAATCTGATGCCCAGTCTCTATCCCCAAGCTATGTAGGAGACCTGTGGCCAACTTCACAAAATTTAGGTAATGCAGAATCAATGGATTTCAAAGAATGACCACGTGTGAAGACAGCTCTCTAAGTGGTGAGTTATCCACAGCCCTGGGAGGACACCACATCCCTGTGCAACAGATGGGAGATTTTAAAAGGATGAAGTTGCTCAAACTGGAATTTAGCCAGGACAGTGGGATTAACACCTCTTCTCATACAGAAAAAAATGTCAGGGTATTTCCATTACAGTCAGGCCCTCTGTTTTTCACGTCATTTGAAAGATGTGGGAGAAGAAGAAAAATGGACATCTTCTGTAGAATCACAGAATAATTGAGTTTGGAATAGATCTGTAAGATCATTGAATCCAACTGTTAACCTAGCATTGCCAAGGCCATCACTAAACCATGTCCCTAAGTGACACATCAACATGCCTTTTATGGTGACTCCACCACTCCCTGGACAGCCTGCTCCAGTGATTGACAACCCTTTTGGGGAAGAAATTTTTCCTAATATCCAATGCAAACCTCCCCTGGTGCAGCTTGAGGCTATTTCCTCTTGTCCTATCCCTTGTCACTTGGGAGAAGAGAGCAACCCCCATCTTGCTACAACCTCCTTTCAGGTAGTTGTGGAGATCGATAAGGTCCCCCCCGAGCCTTCTCTTCTCCAGACTGAACAACCCCAGGTCCCTCAGCCGTTCCTCATCACACTTGTGCTCTAGGCTCTTCACCAGCTTCTTTATTATTCTCTGCACCTGCTCAAGCAACTCAATCTCTGTCTTGCAGTGAGGGGCCCAAAACTGAACACAGGATTCGAGGTGTGGCTTCACCAGGGGGATGATCGCTGCCCTGGTCCTACTGGCCACACACTATTGCTGATGCAGGCCAGGATGGTACTGGCCTTCCTGGCCACCTGGCCACACTGATGGCACATATTCACCAAACTTTCAGTCAACAGCTCCAGTCTTTTTCCTCCAGAAGCTTTCCAGTCACTCTTCCACAAACATGTGGCATTGTTTGAGTTGTTCTGACTTATGTGAAGGACCTGGCATTGAGCCTTGATGTACCTCATACAGTTGGCCTTGCCCCATCAATCCAGCCTATCCAGATCCCTCTGTAGAGTCTTTCTGCCCTCAAGTGCATCAACAGTCCTGCCCAACTGGGTGTTGTCTGCAAACTGACTGAGGGTGCATTCAATCCCCATGTACAGATCATTGATAAAGGTACTAAACAAGGCCTGGGGAACCAGGGTACCAAGTGGATTCAGCTCCATTCACTACCACTCTTTGGGCCAGGACATCCAGCCTTTTTTTTTACTCAGTGAAGTGTCCGCCCACCCAAGCCATGAGCAGTCATGAAGAAGTTTATTCAGGAGGGAGGTGATGACAAATGCTTTACTAAAGTCTAGGTAGACAAAATCCAAAGTCTTTCCCTCACCCTCTAAGCAGGTCACCTTGTCATAAAAGAAGATCTCGTTGGTCAAGCAGGAGCAACCTTTCATAAACCTGTGTTGACTGGCCTGACCACCTGGTTGTACACCAAAAAAAATGTATACAGGAAAGCATCTTGTTTGGGTTCACCTGTGAGCTAGAAAGTGCCCATCTTGGACAGCTGGTTTTCCAGTATATTTTTTCTCTCATGCTTCATTAGACTTAACTTGTTGATTCTTGGCTTTATACCATATTTTCATGATCTTCTGATTTTTGATGTGAGGATCTTCCACACAACATTAAGAATCAGAAGGGAATTCCCAGGAGACTGGATAGTGTCTATGAACGTTGATGGAAAACTGTGTAGGTAGTTCTTATTCCCTGCTATACTAAAAAGACGTGGACAAGCTGGAGAGAAGGGCAACAAAGATGATCCAAGGACTGGGAAGCCACGTGAGAAAAGGCTGAGAGAGCTGGGGTTATTCAGCCCTGACAAAAGAGGGCTCAGGGGAGACCTTATTACCGTGTTCCAATATTTAAAGGATGGCTACAGAGAAGATGAAGACTCTTTTTTTTACAAGGAATCACATGGAAAAGACAAGGGGTGATGGGTACAACCTGCTCCTGGGGAGATCCCAACTGAACACAAGAGAAAAATTTTTCACCATGAAAACAACCAGCCACTGGAATGATCTCCCCAGGAAAGTGGTGTATTCCCCAATGCTGGACACTTTCATTGTTCAGCTGGGTAGAGTGCTGGGCCATCTAGTCTAGATCATGCTTTGCCTAGAAAGGTTGGACCAGGTGACCCTTGAGGTCCTTTCCAACTTGGGATTCTATGATTCTATTATATGTGTATAGGCATTGCTCCAGGTACACTTTATCTTGAGCTTAATAAGTTATCACACATCTGCAGCTTTGGAATGACCTCCATCATGGACACCCATTTCTCCTGGCATGTATGGAGAAGATGGGCAATTTCTCACTCTTTCTGTGAGAGAGGACCTGCTTTGAGTTGCTTTGCATCTTCTAAAGGGGGAGATCATAGCTCAGACACTGTGCAGTAGCTCACATTTGGTAACCAAACTATTTGCAACTGTGGGTTTCTTTCATTCTCTCTGCATGCTTGCTCTGTGCCTGAATTCCTTGTCCTGCAAGTGTTTTGTACCTATTTCATGAAATTAATCCTCAAAAGTATCCTTTGCCTAGATCCAGTAGACAGACTGCAGCTGGGCTGCTGGATATGAGACTAAATACTGCCTTTGATGTTGACTGATACTTTCTTGTAGTTTCTTTGATGCATCTGCCTTTTGCAGAGCCAGTCCTAATCTGTGTTTGCACCCTGCCAAGTTCAGTAGAAGTTCAGTTCACTGAAAGTCAGTTAAAAGCCTCCTTGGCCTATGTCCTTCATGCTTTCACACAGCTATATTTTCATCCATTCATTGGGCATTTGATTTCCGTTAGTCCCTCCACAGAATTGGAGCTCCTTGTGTGCACACAAGCTCACCAGCCTTTGCATGGAAAGGTTTTCAGGATCCAAGCTGAAGTGTTAATGATGCTGCAGGAGAGGATCACCACTTTTCTGGATTGCACTGGAAAGGGTGAAACTGTTGCTTCCAGCAAGCAAACGTGCAGACTTCTTGCTAGACCTGGAAAGGGGAAAATTGGAGTTGCTGGGATTTCAGCTAGCATGCAGGACTTGCATTTACATCCCCAGCAGCAAGATGAGGTGTGAAGTTAGTTTCTATATGGATGATTTAGTGGTTGGCAAAGGCTGGAGATGGTAATTGGTACCATTTGTGCTAATTTTGTCAGCATTTTTCCCCCTGCTTGATTGGCTCATGTCAGCTTTTTAAAATTTTTTATTTGGTTGGTTTTGTTTTTGGTTTTTGTTTCTTTTTTCAGTTTAGGGGAGCAGAGTTGTGGTTTCACATTCTTGTTATAAAGACCAGGACTGTGATTTATTCTGGGTGGAGGCTGGAGGGGAGAGCACAAGGAAGGAGGTTATAATTGGACTTGGGTTTCATATTAGGTTTATGAAAATAAATAAACCGGCCGGAACAGCAGTGGAGCCAAGTAATTCTATTTCACTTCACACCAAATTTATTAAGATGGAATAAAAAAAAAAAAACAAAATGCCCAATTTCACAAGCCCGTGGCAATTCCTTCATTCTACCATAGGTTTTACTCTCCTTGGTTTGTGTCTACTGAGAAGAGGCACATGAAGCCTTCATCTCCCTGGCTTCCAGCTTTAAAAACTGTAAGCTTTATATAGCATTGTAGGGTTTGTGGGATTAGCAATGGGTCTATTTCTGTTAGGTCAGGGTTCAAATCCTCTCTTTCAACACCACTAGTAAAAATCCTCCAGCCTTCTAAAGGGTCTTGCTTGCAGGAACAACCTCCAGAGGTGATCATCTCACCAGGCTTATCTAATGTATCTCAGAACAATAAAGACAGGGTCCTTTTTATCTGCTGGATACCCTGGCATTTGATAGGAAAAGAATGTATACTGGCAGTTTGCTTTTCTTCAAAAGCTGCCCCAAGGGGATGAGTTTTGTTCAGCCTGAACTGATCTGCAAAGCTGGAGTGGAATGTGGATTATCCTTCAGCTGTCACAGCATTCAGGTTCTCAAAGGTGTGAGATTCGAAAGACAGACCTCAGCAGATCTTGGTCACTGGGGATCAGCTTGATCTCATCTCAGTCTAGATATTTCCAGCTGAGCTTGTCAACCTAGACTTCTTCTGTAGGCAATAAAGAAATGCGTAATTCTTAGGACACCACATATTTGATCTGTTTTCAATGTCTTCTTTGGGTGAGATGAATCACACCCATGGCTGAGTACACGTCCCTTCAGTGGAGAGGGAGCCCAAGGCAACCATGTCTCACAGAGATGCCTGTTTGACTGGGTAAGCCTTGTCTTCTGCAACAGGAAAGTGCTCTTCATGGCAAAAGGACATGAAGAAAAGCCCCCAGAAACAAGTGGTAGGACAGTTTTCTGCCTAGAAAACCGTTTGCACTCTTCTAATGGTGCCCCAAGCTGCAGAACAGGTAAAAGTACCCTGCATTTTTGTTTTCTTTGTTGTGTCCTCCTTTTCTCTTCACATATCTTCTCTTCTTGGAGAAGCAGTTGCTTAATCAAGCACATATTCACTGGGAGCTTGCTCAGAGCATGTAAAGAAAGTTCTGCTGGTCTTCAAAGTGATGCATTTACTGTGCGCACAGTTATTTCCATCTGAGGACCTTCAAAAGGGAATACAGCAGCCTTTAGGACTTTTCATTAGTATACATCCTACTTCAGACTGTCAATTCTTTGCTCCAACAGCTTCCTTGGTTATATTACTCTGTGTGTCATGGCTTGCGTGATTCCTTTGCCTAAAATGGTTTATTCATCTCTAGTTTCTATAGCTCCACCTCACAGATACACTTTAAAGACTAACTGCAGTTGTCATTTGGTCATTTTCCTCCTCTTTTCTCCTGCTTGCTTAAATCATGGGCTGCTACAGGTAAACACAATGAATAGTCCTAGGGAGGTGGTGCACCATGAGACTCCCA
Source organism: Pezoporus occidentalis (assembly GCF_034315485.1). NCBI lineage: Eukaryota > Metazoa > Chordata > Aves > Psittaciformes > Psittacidae > Pezoporus > Pezoporus occidentalis. The sequence goes on from NW_026916181.1 coordinate 752,795, forward strand.
GGTCAGAAATGACTTGCAGAGGATCCACCTCAGATTTCATTCTGAAATAGGGCCTTAGATGCCAACCCTGAGTCTGCAGAGAAGCTGAAACAAAAGGTCCAAGAAAAGACAGCTGACCTGCTTGTACTCATGAATTTTTTCTGTGTTGAGAAATTCAGAGCATGTGCCCATAAACATCCATGTATGATGTCCTTGGTCTGGGGTGGGGGCATCCTCCCTCAGCTGTATCACAGTTGTCTCAAGAGTGGATGGAGCTCCAGGTTACCATGCCAAGGATAGGTGTGCTGACAGGCAGAAGCAGATCTGAAAGGCTCTGCCTTGATAGGCTCTATTCCACTGCAGGCTTGGCTGGCTGGTCAGAGCTATGGACTCAGCAAAGCCATTGCAATTAGAGCCTGGGCAGCACTGAAGGCCACTTCGTTTAAATTTATTTTTTTTTTTAATTTTTTTTTTTTTAGGAGAAAACCACCACACTTCTTTTGATAGATTTTAGGTAGATATAGTTACCAATCCACAAACATACCTATGAAATTGGGCCTTTTAGGTGAAACCACTACATAAACAGAAGTGTTTATATAGAAATTAACCCGGCTGAACTGCTGCCTGTCTAGGTCAGGAGCCCACATCTACCTCCCCCTGCACCACTGTGTGTCAGCTCGTGAGTACCAGCTGTTCTGGCTTTCTCCATCAGCTCACACACTCTGTATATGGCAGTTAACATGGACAAGGGGCCTTTTCAGAGAACATGGGTAGTGGAAGAGCAGTAGAGACACATCCATTTTCCTGGATACTGAGGATCCTGGGGCAGAAAGCAGTTAAAAAGGGAATGGATATAAAACTATAAAGAGTGGAGGCTACCCGGTCTAAGGGGAGATGTTTTAGGTGTTTCATTTCTTTCCCAGGGACTCATAGATATCTTGGATTCGAGGATCATAAGGAAATGTGAGCAAAGAGCTGTGAACTGACAGGATTTACACTGTTCACACTCATGAAGCATGAACATTAATTAATCATTATTTCCTGGCACTCCTCAGTGGGCAGGGAGTGCTACCAGGAAGGGAGCTTTCTGGGATGGTGGCTGAAAAAGTCAAGATCTCCAAGGATGGAAAGAAGCCATCTTCCCATCTTCCTTCCAGGGAAGAAGCAGACAGTGCTTCTCCTGTGTCCCTCCAGTAGGAGGGATCACGGTAGAAACAGGCTGTGCTCTTCGCCAAGCCATCTTCACAGAGCAGCTGGAGCTCTTCTCAAGCCCTGAGCTTTGGGTATCCTTCTCAGGCAGGCACACTTTGAACCTGAGCTGCAGCAGGGCTGGCACAATCACGGCTGGGTGGATATAGGAATCCCCAGATTTAACCAAATCTGGGATTAAGTTTTAACCAAGTCTGAGACTAAGTCTGGATCCAGCCACATCTAGACTCTTCTCTGAGAAGGAATTTAGAGCTCAAGGGTCCTTTCTGAACCTTACGACTCAGCAGGAGGGTCTCCCTGACAGTTTTGCCTGACACTGCACTCTATGCAGTAAATACTCAAGTGCACCTGGCCATTGAATCTTGTTAAACCACTATCCTATTTACTAACAATCTTTGTCAAATCCCTGTTTTACATCAACAAACATATTGCTATTTCTCTTTTATGAGTGAAGTGTGATGCTCCATCTGCAGCAGTGGAGGACCACCAAGGACAGACATGGATGAGCATCCAGGTAGGGAGGACATGGGTTGGGGGTTAAGACAGAGGGGAGAGGGTCTGTGTGCATGACATACAGGCATGTTTAGTGTGAGGGAAGGACTGAGCCAAGAAGATCAGTGGGATCTGTGGGAATTAAGGTATTACAGTTGAGTGAGGGTTAATGCTTCAAACAGATGATATTTTTTTTTTTTCTTATTTGTTTGATTGTTGGTTTGGTTTTGTTTTTTTTTTGTTTGTTTTGTGTTTTTTTTTATCCCCCCCCCCAATCATTTTTGGTTCCTGCAACCTGTTTCCCATTTTTCCTGGACTGTGGACCCATGTCCTGAGGGCTTGCTTTGGAGTTGACGAAAACCAAAGGGTGACTTTTGCTTTGACGCCAACAAGGACTGGATCAGACCTTTTGGGGTTTCTCTCTGCTGCCCACACCAAGCCCCTAAAATGGGATTTTCTGACTGCCTCAGCCTTTTTATTGTGCTGTGCCAGTGACAGAGATGAACATGGGTCATTTTTGTGTTCTCTTCTTCACCCGCAGGCGCATGCACACACCCCTTTGCCCCCTCATTATTAGTATGCATGCATCAAAGCCCACATACGACATCACAGTGATCTCAAGAGGAACACCCTGAGACTAGTGCATGCATAGCATTAGTCAGGCTGCTGCTTGCACTGTGCATGAAGAATTTAACATATTCCTGAAGAGTTTAAACCAGAATAACAAGTATGTTTGTTTAGATTTTCTACTAATTTGTATATTTATATTCTTCCACAGAGGGCGAGGGTGGGGAGCTGGGAGGGAACTAATGGTCTGGTTTTAAAGGGGGATCTGTTGAGGCCTTTTGAAATCCAAGCCCCCGTAAAAAAAAACGCCTTAAAATGCACTCGAAAGAGTAAAATAAACAAACAAACATAGTTCGCTGAAAACAGCTCAAAAGCAGGGGGAGATGAAATCACATCATCCCTGCTTCTGGTTTGTTATTGTAGGTTTTTTTTATAAGAAAGGGACACCCAGACTGGATAAGTGTTTAGAGGGGGACCTGGCAGGGGTTGTCTGTGTGTGACATATGTGTGGACCTATATATGTGTACACCATCTTACTGCCTTCTCCAATTTTTTTTTGATTTCCAATGAGATTTTGCACTTTCTTTCTCCTCCATGTGTCCCTTTTTGTAATCAGGAGCACAGGCCTCTACTTTGCCCATGTAGAACTTCTTGTTTCCATCCCATGCATGGACCAAACTCATTGAATCTGAACTGCACCTCCCTTTCACAGAGCTGTCATGCCCTCAGCACTACAGAAACAACTTTCTGGGGCTCCAGAAGCTCAGAAAAGTTTGGGAAGAGAGGTCTGTTTCACAGTCATCTGCAAGGATTGCCAAAGAGATTAGTCGTGTCAAATACTAGGAAAAAGAGAGGAGGTCTCCCAGGAAGCACTAAACAGTGCCTCTCTGATGAAAAACAGATAGGAGGGATTCAACTGATTGCTGAAGGAAAACCCTGTATTGTAACACTGTGTTATATGGGAAATTAATCTCGAATGATCTAATGGTCCCTTGTTGCCTTAGGAAAAAAAAGGTCTATGAATTTGTTCCATTTAGTTGTTCGTGCAAGAGGAATTGTGGAGGAAAATGAGCCAGGAGAAAGAAAGGATTGCTAAAGTATTTGTTTCCTGCAGAGTAAGCAGTTTTAAGAGAGTAGCTTGGAGGAAGTCCTAGCATGGACAAACCCCTTCACCCTCACAAACAGGAACTTCCAACAACTGCAAATTCTTGCTGGGTTTCACCTAAACAGTCATGCCCCCTCAAATCTAGAGGGAGTTCAAGGGAAGTTGCTGAGGCCCTTTAGATACCCATGGGCAGGTACTTCAGCGTAGCTGAGGGAAGATAAGCTGTACATTTGTACTCTGATCAGGACCTATGAGTAGTATCTGCCAGTGGATGTTGGGGCAAAAGCTTCAGGGTACACCCTTGGTTTTCATTTTAATGAAGATGGTCTTTTGGTACCAGCAGGTCTAGGCAGCACTTGAAAGAATGTGGAAATGCTCCCTGACTGCTATGGGTTTAATCAAGGACTCTCCCTGATGTTTGAGACCTCTCTAACCACAGCTCTGATTCAGTGGCAGCTCCACTTACAACCCAGACCTTTTTCTCCCAGTGTAAGGGCTTGGTTGATCCCATATCAAGCTGGCCAGATGCATTGAGGACTAAGAGAGGACATAGAGCTTGTCTTTATCTGAAGCAATGGTCTGTCTGTGAAATGGAAAAGATGCAAAGGACAGGTATTGAAGGAAATTTCAGAGAGGGCATGTCTGCAAAGTGCTTGCAGAAATCACAATATGCTGTTAAATGTCCCAAACTCCTCTGCTTTGCAGCAAAGCACGTGCTGAGCACAGCATGTGCTGAGCTGAACTGGGGCCAGTGCCTAAAACCACAAGACCTCTGTGGAAAGCTTATTAGCTCTTCCTGCCTCTGCTGATTTTTTAATTCCTCACAGCTGACTTCCAACTCCTGCTAGCATCTCCCCAGCCACAGTGCCCATCCCCAGTGAGTTTGAAGACAATGCTGCTCTTAAGGAGCAGGAGGCGTAATTACGGGATTAACAACTGACCTTGTCTCATGTGTTTTCATGTGCTTGTGTGTCTCCAAGGACAATATTTGTACTTTTTGTCCTGTTTAGAAAAACATGCTTGACCGTATTTTTGTGTGTGTGTGAAGTGGTACAGGTTTGGCCAAGAGAAAAACATGAAGCAGAGTGTCATTGAAGCTGTAAACAGGGGAGGAACAGATGTTTCTTCCCTTCTGCAGAGAACACGAGGCAAAAGAGAGGGAAAGAAAAGGGGAGAGAGCCAGGGCTGCCCAGGAGGGAAGAATGAAGTGTGATGTGATTCAGTTTGGAAGGAGCTGAAAAGATCTTGACTGCTTGAATTAGAATACAGCTTGATAGACCTTGAGTGTGCCTGTTTACTGTATGGAGCCCCTGGAAACACTCTGGGCAGGATAGAGACTTGGCAAATCTTGTTATGCAGAAAAAGGGAAAGAAAGCCAGGAAAGAATACTTTCCCAATAATGAAGATTCGTGGCCACTGGCTAACTTGACCTTTACAACCCAAGCAGTGTACCCACCGCCAATGGTCCATGCTTGGCTCTGTGTGAAGGCAGGTATGGGATGAAACGCCTGTGAACAGCCAGGCTGAAGGAGCAGCTGAGGCACCACTGGGAGGCCTTGTTTACATGTGCTTGTTGGCATTTTCCACTCTGCTGTAGACGATGAGCCATGAAGAAATATCACCATGGCTTCTGGACAGCCATGTAAGTGTGGTTGGAGTCCTTGTGCTGGGCCATAGCTCAGGCTTGGCGTGGTGAGATTGCCTGTGTGTTGTTTTTTTAATGATGGTGGGACATAAAAGACTGAGGTGGACCAGGTTCTGTCTGGTCCGAAGAAGTTTCGGGGCAATCTATGTAGTCTAGTCATTGCTGGACTGCATCTTTCTGTCAAACACAGGTCCCATAAGAAAGAAGTGTCTGGGGCTCCTGTGTCTCGTTCTCACTGTTTTGTGTGGTCAAGGAAGATGCCTTTGAAGTGGGAATGGTGCACAGAGTTGACAATATAAGATCTGGTAAAAAAAGAAGAGGGCTAAACTGAGGAAGACATCAGTTTTGATTAGCAAAACCAGTGCGGGGTGGTGATATAATTGCTGTGGTTTTTAATACAAAGATCAGTGAGAAAGAAAATTATTTAAGTCCAGGGACAATGACAAAACAAAGGCAAATGAAGATAAACAGATCAATTCAGGGGTGCAATTAGAAGGTCTCTAAAGTGTAGGAAATGGATGTTTTGGAACAGGTTCAGTGAAAAGCAACCAAGGACAGATTGCGGCCACTCATCGCATGGAGCTCAGTCAGTTTTGAAAAGGATGGTGGTACTTTTGCTTGTGACAGGAGGGATAGGACCTTGTTGGCTGGTTAGTCCTTCCTTACTGTTGGGAAACCAATATGTGGAGGAATGAAAAGTCCCCTTGACTAAGACAGGCAAAAAGCTAAAGAACTCAAGAACCCCAAGGCAAAAAGGCTCCAAAACCTGACTTAATTAAAAAAAGACATCCCTAAAACACAAGCAAAAATAGTTTGAATACCTCATTAGTATAAATAGAGAACAGAAAAGGCTAAATTTTCCCAGCTCATTCATCCCAGCTCATTCATCCCAGCAAGTCCAGCTGAAAGCAAGACTTATATTTCCCACTGAATGCAATTTCATCTTACCTTTTTGGTCAGTATTTCGCAGCTTGTCACTTCATTTTGCTCCTCCACCCAAAGCCCTGAGTGAAGTTGGTTGTGGATTATTGAACTAGTTGTATTTTTCTCCCTCCAGAGGTGGCTGCCTTTCAGTAGCAGGTCAGATGATAATGACATGACTGTAGAAATGCCAGTTTAATCCTCCAGGCCAGGATGGATGCCTTTCTCAGCAGGACACCTGGACAGACAGGTAGAACTCTCCAGGAGACAAACCAGAACATGAATGCTTTCCCTGTTTCCCATGCTTTCCATGTTTCCACCCTGAATTACTCTTTGGAGATATTTAGACAGCAGCCTCAGGGGAATTCATGAGACACCACTTTGTGTGGGTGCCACCACATCAAAACTGGGTTCCACCACAACCTGGGCTTTCTCCAGCAATGGATGGGTGAGGTTTAGTCATGGAAATGTGCTGTTTATACACCCATCACCTGGGCTTCTCTCCATGGGCCCAGGAAAGGCCTTTTTTGTCTTATGAGTGCCATGACTAAAGAACAACAAATTTTAGATCATTGGAAAGGTTAAAGGAGATATTGTAATGTCTCTCTAATGGTCTGGATGCTCAAATGTAGATATATGACTCAGCACGTTGATTTAATACTTACAAACAGATGGTTTAGCTATTACAGCTCATTGCAAGAGAGGACTTTATCTGGTAATCCAATAATGTTAATGATATAATTCTGATAATAAACAATGAGGCAAATTCAAGGAGGGCAAAGGCTAAACACAGCAGTCCAAACAGCCTCTGATTTTTTATGTACCATCTGATTTTTAATCATGCCATCGTACCCGTACTGGATTTTCAGCCCAATATAATTCTGTGCAACTTTACTAAAGTCAAGGTAACTTGGTCAATTTTTCCTGCTCTGAGTATCTAGTCTGAAGTGATTAATGTTGTTTAACTCATTTTAACCATGTGAATTATGAAAGCTGTGATACCAGTAAAAGGCTAGGTCTGCCTCACATCTAATCAAGTAATTGTATGTAATTGCAGAGAATCAGAACACTTGGATCTAGAAAACGTAGCAGCAAAACAACTTGCATTTAAAAAAAGGCTCCCAATTAAATGAGTGGTGAATGCAAGTGTGGTTTTCTTTTTTTAATTTTTGTGGGGCTAATTGCAAGAAAAGAGCTCGTTCTTAAATGAGGCTGTTTTGTATATTAAGGATCGCTTTTAATTACTCTGAAAGTCTCCATTCCCATCACAAAAGACATCTGCATGTGCTTTCTTTTCTAGAACAGATATGGCATGCTACATCTGTGAATTTTCTTAGTCCACATTCGCAGGCAAACATAAACAAACTGAATTAGAAAGAAGCACTCTCATTTCAAAACAATGCTATGAATACACAAAATACAGCTATCACAATGAGGGCAGTGCTGGAAACTAGAGATTACTGTGGAAACGGACACGTATTTTGAACACATTTTCCTCTCATACTCTGAAGCCCTCAAGGAGAGAAGACACTGGTTGCTTTTCACTTTACAGTATCTGAGATGCAGTTGCCTGAGGTTGGACACAACACCCTCAGGGAAAAGCTTCATCAACTTGCCTCCACTAGATTTTACATCAAATAGGTTCCCTTCAATTTACAAGGTACATTTTTATCCTGAAAATACAACTGGCATATCATAAAATTACATGGTGATTTTTTATTTTTTATTTTTTTTGGCAGTGGTGGGGTTTTTTCAGTGTTGTTTGTTTGTTTGGTTGGTTGGGGTTTTTTTCTGTTTTTTTTTAAGAACAGCATGTCCAGCATGTAGTTGTACTGTTACAGCTGAAAGCTTCTTGAATAGTGATGCTCCACCAAATCTGAAGTGACGTTACTGATGTAATTTATGGCAGAGACACAGAGCTTCTGGAGGAGGAAGCTCTGAAGTTTCAGGGGACTACTGACCCATAAAGCTCTCTCCTGGGTTACTACACCTGGAGGAGTTTAGCAAGGATGTCACTTGAACCTGCAGACAAAGCATCTCAGGTCACATTGGTATCTTTGTTTTAGTCATCAGATGAGCTTATATTAAGGTGTCAGGTTGAAAATAGATTGTTTCCTCTCTAACAAATTGATTTCTGCACCTGCCTTTCTTCCAAGCTCCCTTGCACATATTTACGAATGCAGACTTTCGCGTTTTTCTTTTTTTTCAAATTTCCATTCAGAGCCATATTTTATAGGCTAATTCTCATGTCCTCAGCTGGTTGTGTCTCACTTCACCCCAAAAGCTGATGCTTTCCTGCTCACTCCTGGCTGGATGAATAAACTCACTTAGTCTCAAGGATCAAGAGCATTTAATGGTCATCGTCACTCAGTCAATGGCTAGTCCCTTGTGGCTCCCTCCTTCTGATCATGGTGCTGTCATCCATGGTGCTTTACTGTTCTGAGAATGGTCTCCACAGCCCCATCGATCACCTTTGTTCCTTTGACAAAACCACACTTTCTTTCTTCAGCTATCCAAGAATCAATTCAGTCTGTTCCACTCAATTATTTCTGTTAGGGTTAAGGAACTGGTGGGACAGCAGTGTTTTTGCTAGCCAGGTAACCTGGGACTTTGGGATGCCCCTTCCTCTATCCTTGCTTCTTACCACTTCTCTTTCTACCACCCCAGCTAGCCTTCCATGTCCATGAGCTGGAGATCCTGAAAGGAGGGGCATTTACTCCCAGTTGTCCTGGATGCTGTCTGCATAGCACAAAACACGTCTTGACTTTTTCAGATGAGCCTGACTCTACTGGGCAAGACGGGACACACTGCTTGTTGACGCTAGCGGAAAGGCTCTCCCCAAGGGCAATTTATGGATTGTTGCCAGATGAGAGAGAAACCCACTAGATGAACACCCTGGAACTCAGCAGAGATTCCATCTCTAGCTCTGCAAGATGTCATTTTCTAGCCATTAATCGGGTAATGATGTGTCCTGGTACACACGGACACGCTCCAGCACCACAGCTTCCTCCTGAGATGAAGTCAGCTAGTTTATTTTCCACACCAGCAGAACACCTTGTCCTGAGTGAATTTCAGTGTGGCTGCAGAATTATTTTATTTTTTAGTGTTAAACTGATTTGAAATAAAGGCTGACATTTCTCTTGAATAACCTGAGATGTGGGATACCTGCTTAAAGGAAAAGGCTTGGTTGACTTGTGCTGGTAGGAAGCTCAGATAATAAGGGCTCTTTTAGAGACATGGCAGCTTTTTGAAAACTGGCAGGATTTTTTGGGTGAGATATGGTGTTTCACAGTGTATAGCAACATAAAACAATAGCGCCAAACAGGAAGTGAGAGCAACTAATATAACTTCCTCACCTTTGAGGTACTATTAGGATATTATTAACATAGTTAGAATAAAGACAGGACAGTGAAGTTTGCCACAGAATGAAAAAGATGTAATAGTAAATTTAATAGCTAGAAACTCTGTTTTAAAACTACACCAAAATAAAAAAAAAAAAAAATCCATTCACCTTCTTATCTTTTTTCCCCATGATTAATCCAGGGGCAATTTAAAGGGATTATAATCACTGGATTAGTAACACTATGCTTCCTAAAGTGGAACTCATAAATCCAAGTGGTTTCTTATAGCATTATCAAAGCAGAGGAAATTCCTGAGATTTGCAAGTGAAAATTGCAAATTCAGTGAGGAGATGAACCTGCAGGTGAAACTGCAAATGGTCGCCACATGCTTCCCTCTGTCTCTATGCTCTCACCCCTCTGTGGGTGGACACTGGGTTGCAGGAAGACTGCAGAATGCTACCAGCCAGCCCATATTTTGTGCATCTGAAAGGCTTCTAAAGGCTCTGGGGAAATGCAGGAAACTTGCCTCTATGTGGTTTCTTCTTACGCGGGGAGTTCTGGGCAGGTTATATGTCCTACATGCAAATGGAGCAGAATCGAAATCTGCAGCAAATAGGCTTGGAATCTCAGTATTCAGCTTTTCCTTCCACAGAAGCTCTTAGCTTGGTGCGTGCTTTTGTTGCTATAATTACTCAGTGAGTACATTAGACCCCTGCTTTTCATTTTTATTAATTTTCTTTTGTTTTGATGCTCTTTTTCACTGAGAAAGGCATTCATTTCTGTCTGCTGATCTTCCATCTAATGACTCATACTTGTCACTTGGGGTGCTTCTTGCTGGGGGTGTAACAAATGTTTTCAGGAGGCACTGCTGCTTTACCAGATTCCGGCAATGTGTCAAGAAGTGAGAGCTGACTGTTAGGAAAGCAGCACATCAACTGCTGACAGGCGTTATAATTTGAGTTCAGGCCAGGCATCTGAGTCCACTTAGCCTTCTGATTAAACAAGAGAACGTGCCTATGGGGCTTCATGCAATTTGTCACCATGGAAGGGGGCCAGGAAAACATAATTTACTAAGAGAGGAAATGCAGAGAGCCAAGAGTCCTTACTGTGTAGAGACTTATCAATAGGGTGGAAAATAGGGTGGTTATAATACCCACATTGCTATTTACAGTCATTGTATTGTCACAAGTGCATTAAGCTGTTGGAGCTCAGGAACCCTGGGGGTAGTGGTGTCTTTCTTCTCTGGATTCATACAGCATCTAGTACAGTATGTGCAGGAGAACATGAAGGATTCAGATTGTGCCTGGGGTTTCAGGACAATAAAAAATATCAGTTATTCAACTGAAAGTTAGCACTTTCATGCCTTGAAGAACTAACAACAGTCTGTGGGGAACATTTGGGCTCAGGCAGGAGGGTTGTTTTGGAGCTGATAGATATAAAAACATTGATATATATGATACACTAATGGAGATATGATGGAGAGGGAGGGAGGGAGACAACAGATGTGTCTGGGACCTGCCCCCTGACTGTAAGATAGGTAGGATGACTTCCTTGTGTCTGTCTCTTTATGCAGGGGAGAATTCAACCCCAAGATGAATCCCAGGATATCAGTGGGAGACTGACCTTACCTAACAAACAGACCTCTTTTCCATTGCCTCCTGACAGATGTATAAGATGAATTAGTTCTGTCAGGCAAGGTGAAGTTAGGGACATGAACCTGTGATCTCTCCTCCTGTGGAAGTAATACAAAATGCATGAGGTTTAGAAAAAGGAAAGCTAGTCTGCTTACATCTAGGAGAACTAGTCCCTGGCTTCCCTTGCAATAGCATCCCCCAGGTGCTCAACAGGACTTGCTAAATGATACAAACAAATTACCCATTAATTGGCTCTTCATTTGCTCTGAATATTTTTCTCTGTTCTTTATCTGAAAACTCCCCAGGATACACAAGATCATGCAATTAATCCTTATTCCTCTTCCATTTTTTTTTTTTTTTTTTTTGGCCACGATATATTTTACAATGAAAAAGCATTAGAATTCCCCCCCCCCCCTCCCATTGGGGAAAAAGAAGAGTGTTATTCCTGGCTGTGATAAGCTGAGATATTATGAAGCTGCCTGCATGAGTCCTTAAGCTATTCTGCTCTTCTGTTGCACTTTCCATTAGCTGTTTGAAGAGTGCTTTACTGTGGTACACTTGATCCCATTGTCCAGATCACTTATGAAGATATTAAATAGAAGATACTATGCAAATATTGGCATAATCTGCCATGGTTTTGGCCCAGGCCAACTAGCACTCTCCTGGACCATAGAGAGACACTGTTCTGGGCATAGGTCTCCCAGGGCAACGTGTCCAGGTCTGCATTAGGTTTGACTCCTTCCATAGTCCTTCAGCACTACTTCAGAGGTCTCTGGAGTCTTCAGTGCTTGTGCACCCAGGGCACAGGTCACTTCATATGCTGCTACGGTGTTCACCAAACTCTCCTTGAAGGACTTTGAATCTGAGCTTCTTTAGAAAATTAGCATTGTGCGCTTGTTTCCAGCTTTCCAGCTTGTTCCAAATCTGGAAGCTATGGGAGAATTTCCTACCTCCCCAGTTTGCACCTAAAAAGACAAGGCAGAAATGAGATGTCTGCAAGAAAAGGCCTTTTCCTCTGGTGATGGTTTCAGCCAAGAGAGAAGAAAGCATTTATAAATGAATGTGGAGCTATAATAGATGTACAGACGGGAGCTGGGTAGCCCCAGGGTGATAGTAAAGGCTTTGCAGGCAATGTATAAACCATGCTGGGACATTGCTAATGTATGGGCAATTCCTCACTGAAGTGCCACCAGAATGCTGGACTTGATGCAACCTTCAGGAGTGCTTCTCTGACCTTGGTGTGCTTTTTCCTACTCCAGGGGAAAACCAGAGCCATGCCTCTGGCCAGGCTGGTGACCTTCTTCAGAGAAAAATCCATCCACCTACATACCCTGCTGGAGTTCATCAGTCCTGGCAAATCCCCATCAACAGCACATACTTGGCTCCTGGGCTCCCAGCTTTGGTTCTTTACTTGGTGATGGCACCTAGGCAGCTTCTAGAGTTAGAAGGAGGTTGAGCTGGAACAAGACAGGGGAACAAAGACTCTTTAGCCTCTGTCATAAAGAGATTAGACCCAGGATATTTTCCAGGGTTCAGTTCCTGGCTGAGAAGAGATAATACAGTAAACTTAGATTGAGTTTGTTTCACCTGTTTCAGTTAACTTGGTGTGTCCTGATGGAAACGAGTATTTGGTGCTCATATAACAGCTTGGTAGGTTGATACATATGAGGAAAAAAGGGATGTGGGGCAATGTCATCATTAAAACCTTTTCTGGGGAAATCTCAGCAGTGCAAAATAAGCAACAAATTCTACAGGATTTCATATGGATTTAGGTCTTTTAACTGTTCCCATGTTTTTGGAAATCTCTATGGAATAGGCTTCATATAAACATGGTAAGGATAGAGAAATACACATTATCAAAAGCACAGAGAGGTATATAGAGGGAGCTGTTTAGAAAGATATACAAAGCATTGAGAATGACAGCAAAATCATTTCACTTTGCCCCAGAGAGCAATCTCCTGGCATCTGCTTAAAGCTGGATGGTGGACAAGTGTCTTCTGGCCTGTGCAAAGCTAATGAGACTGGAGATGTATGTAAATATATAGTGTTTACCAGGGAAGAGGACATTAGTTAAGGAAATGAATAATTTCAGAGGGTATAAACTAATCAGAGATGTTTGGAGAAGGAAGATGCTCATATAATTGGATTTGATCCAAAGGGTAATATAATCAAATGATAATGAAGGCTGGTTGTTTATCACCTGTTTTAAAAGAGTTGTCTGAGCAGAGAATATAGGAAGAAATAGTGTAATGGCTCTGTAAGAACCTCCAAACAGCCTCTTATAGATTTGTAGGTTTTAAAGCAGGATGGGCTAATGAGATCTTCAAATCTAACCTTTTATATGCCATTGTCCTTCCAGCTTCACAGTCATCTCTGCCCAGACTCTTGTTACATTGCTTTTGATGACAATAAATCTTCTGTAAGAGTACAAGTCATATTAAAATCTGTGAGTCAATTCTGTAGCTGAAGTTCCCAGAATTGCACTTATTTAGAGTCACAGAGGTTTACGCTGTACTTGAAGTAATAATATTGATAATAATAAAAATTGTTTCTCAGTTTTTTATAGTACTCTATGACATCATTGTAAATGAACCTCTGTTAGGAATCATCCTGGCTTTTAACTGAGTGCACTCTTTGTGGTCAGTTTAGAACTGGAAGAAACTCAAGCCTTATTTTCCAATCAAATTGTTTTTGCAAACCAGTCCTTCCAGTTACTCGCAGCTTTTTGCCTCTTGCAAAAAATGCCTCTGTCGTGACACTCACTAGGGTTTTGGTTGAGAAGCCGCCTCACAGCCAGCAGCACATCAAAGGGCTGGCATCTTCATCTGACTTTCATTAACCCCTGAACCCAAGCTGGATGCATTCAATAAAGCTGATTTATATATATTTTTTTTACCATCACACAGAGACCTATTGAATTCTCTCAGTTGCTTGGAGCTGGCATCTTTGGTAGGTGAGTGGTATAGTAAAATATGCAATTAGTCTGCAATGCCGCACACCTCTGTGGCATTCAGAGTCTTCACATAGACTTTGCTCATAGGCAGGCAGTGGAGGGAATTACCAAATTACCCATGCATGCAGTTGCCTTGGCAGTAATCCCTGTGGCAGTAGCTTTGAATCACATTAGAAACAGCTCATCCTTCTGAGGTAAATTAAGTTCATTACTCTGTAAAGGTCATTTTGAAGGAACTTCAATAACTGGAGGCTTGTTTTGTTGCTTTCTGTAAGAGATTCAGACTGCTTTCTCTTCCACTTCCCAGCATCTATCTGAGTTGTGATTCACTGGTGCTAAGTACTCAATAAACAACTTGGGGATGGCTCTTGCACCATTAGCCTCTGGCCTCTCCCACGCCTGGCTGCGCAGGAGCCTCATTCACCACTGAGGACCCAAGGTGCAAGAGATAGGGGTTACCCACAGAGGCTATGGCAGGACTAGGGAGGTTATAAGATCCTACAAACTTGCATCTAGGCCTCTTATCTTTCTTTTTTCTTGGCAATTTTGCACAAGTAACACACTGTCTATCACAGCCCACATGTCTGTGTGTCTGTGTTGAAAGAATACAGCTTGTAAAGTCCATTCAGATCATCCAGGCAAGCTTCTTCAGAAGTACTTTTCCTTCCAATGATATAAAAGTGCTGAGGACTGTCGGCTGGGAATCCCAGTTCCCTAGGATTCACCTTCTCACCGCAGGAGCATCATATGCTTCAAAGCTACGTAGTTCTCCTGAACTAATACAAGATATGCATGTCCTCATCTTGATACCAATTCTCTTTACAGAGACTGTAAAATAAAAACAGTTGATGGACGAAAAAGTTAAAAGCAATTTGTGGAATATTTTGGTTTATCCCAAGTAGTTTAACTATCAGTATTGAGAGGGACTTTTCTGGGGTGTCAAACTGTTTAATAAATGCTTTTGAGACCTCGTGAAAAACGAACAAGCAGGCCGTGCTGTCCCAAAGGGATGCTGAAATGTGTGAGGGCATAGAACTTAACTTTTCAGTGGCCAGAGATTTCTCTTCCTAGAAGGCAATAATCTTGGGTTAGATTTTTTTGGTGGGGGTCTGGGGTTTACCTAGAAGCTAAAGAAATGGGATATGAGTGTAGAAAAGGAGGAAGCCTGAGGGACAAACAGGGAGGGGAAGGAATTGACATAGGAAGTATGGAAGTATTCAGAAATACAGGGCACTGCAGTATGTGCCCATGCAATGTGTATGGCTGGGAGAAGAAACCCCTCACAAATCTCCCTGTCCTTTGCATGCAACATTTTGAAGGCTTCTTGGCATTTCCCACTTACTCTGGTCTAAGAACCAGCAAATCCATGTGAAATGCAGGATGGTATATGAACCAGCAAATTCATGACTCCCATCTCCAGACTCTATACTGCTCGCCAAACTTTGTGAACAGCATCCAGGCAAGTGGACTTTTATTAGTGTTCACCCAACCAGAAAAAGGTTCATGGACAAGGAAAAAGAATTGATTCACCTTTCCTTTCTCCTTTCCCCTTTCTCCTTTCTTTTCCTTTCTTCTCCTTTCTCCTTTCTCCTTCCTCCTTCCTTTCTCCTTTCTCCTTTCTGCTTTCTCCTTTCTCCTCTCCTCTCTTCTCTCTCCTCCTCTGTTCTCTCTTCTTTGGGGTTGTGCAATCAGGTTGTCACTCAGGGATATGAGACATAGGATAACTGGATTCATATGCATGAAGAGCAAAAGCTATGCTAGGAACAGTCACAGAGAAGAGCAGAATGTGGTTTTCTGCATCCCTGCTACCTCCTGGTCTGGGACTGTTAGAGGAATGGGGTAATTAATGGCTGCTTGAGCAGAACACAAAGCAGGACTGGAAGCCTGAGTCCCTGAGCTCCCCATAAAACCCATACGTTGTGTGGATCCTCTAGAGGCCAGTTTCAGCATTGGTCCAAGTAGGAATAGCCTTGATGGTGAGTCATGGGTTACCACCTACCTGTGCCCCACTGAATCTGGTCTCTACAGGTAATGAAGTGCACCATCTACATCTTAAGCTGTGGTGGACTGCTTTCTGGGAGATAATTTGCATCTGTAGGAGACATGGAACATGTTACTGTGTCTCAGTTCTGTGTGCCAAGCCCTGTGTGCTCAGCTGGCACTTTGCATGACACACGACGTACAGTCCTGCAGTGGTGTCTCAGCAGGAATTGTGTGCCCACACAAGCTCTTTCTGAATTTGCAAGTTTCAAAACATCCATGCACAAATTCAAGCTAAAAGCATATTGCTCTGGCAGCTGGTGAGGCAGCTTTCGTACTGCATCAGACACCCTGAGCAGAAAAAAAGCCCCATGCACACATGAATAAGAATGTAATTTTTTTGCCCTGGCAGGGAAAAATACGACCCACAGGGACACCCCATGGGGTTGAGGACAAACTGCTGTGTAGCTTTGACACTGAAAAATAAAACTTTTCAGCTTTTGCCTTATGGGAGCAGAATACTCCATTACAAAGTGGCTTTAAATTCAAAGCTGAGGCACCAGCAGCAGCAGGGCTAAATAACTCCAGTTATTGTGTCAAATAAAACTTCTCTGATTGACCCCAAATGGAAAGTTCAGAAGTAAGTAATTGTCAAAAATATATTTTTTATCTTGCCTGTTGAATTTCCTCTCTCCCCCTTCCCCTTTTCCCTTAGTTTTCAACTCAGCCACTGAACCAAAACTCCCACCATTCATCCAGCCCCATGCCAGGACTTTTGTGGCAACAGAAGTGTGGAGAGGGGTAGATCACCCCATTCATTTTAGCAATGCATGAATGTAAATCTGGGGTGATAATACATGTGTCAGCATGGGAAACTCTTTCTTCAGCCTCTCAAAAGCAATGTGGAGATGTGGGGATTATATTTTCAAGGTCTGCGCTGTATATCTGGAGTGACGATTCTCTTTGTTTCAATATCACAAGAGGCGTTTTTGGAAACCCATCCCACACAGAACTGTGGGCAAAAGTACAGAAAGTACGACGAGCAAAACAATAGCTTCAAGTCAAAGGGAGCTGAAAATCAGACTCAGCGGTAGCGAGGAAACCAATAACAAGCTTAGATAAGAGAGAGTAACTGCAGAGATAGTACAGATATGAGTACAAGCTATAACATCCTGTACAAGGGGATTTGGCTGGCTCAGAACAACCACAAGAGAAGGTTAGTGTGGTTTGAGTCTAAATGGATAACTGTCTGAAAAACTTGCCTATGAAGAGAAATGGCCTTACTCAAGTGAAAACATTCAGAAAAACTGGCTGATCTAAAATTGTTAACCCTGTAAGACTGGCTGGCTCTCATGCTGGGGTTTGCATGAGAGGAACCAGAGACAGTATGGCCCAGGTTGACTGAAGCTGGCTTCTGTAATCACACTGTGCTTCAAGTGCAAAAATAAGCAAACAACTTGAGTCTCCAGGTCTCTTTTCTGTTCCTGATATCTTCAATACATTGAGACACCAGTTGTCCTGAGATCTGACTCCCCCCATGATGAAAAATCTGTAGATGTCTAGCAAGATCCTTCAAGGCACCTGAGCTCACAGAGATGAAGCCCTGGAGCAGGTCTGGAAGGTCCCTGAAAGTCTCAGTTTGGGTGGCATCTCTTTCTGATGGCTCAAAGCAGGGAGCTTGATTGTAAAGCAGAGGTACCTTCTGTGTTCCATGGCTCCCATTTAAAGCTTTCCCTAAATAATTCCTCTGCTGAGCTTGCTTTTCTCTCTTTCTCTGTCAGACTGTTCCTCTTGCATCTTCACTGTGACACAGAGGAAGCAGATGGTTATACATTAATAATAATTCTACTGATCAGACTTAATAAGCCTTACAGTAAGATCATTTTAAGCACTCTATGTATGAGACCACTTCAATAATTTGAACTGAATATTGATGCCCTGCTGTGCTGAAAACCTCTTATGTGGTCTCCTCTCTACAATAGAATCCTATGGTAGGAAAGCGCCATAAAGACCATCTAGTTCCAGCCCCACTCCAAGGGCAGGGACACCTTCCACTAGACCAGGTTGCTCCAAGCCCCATCCAGCCTGGCCTTGGACACTGCCAGGGATGGGGCAGCCACAGCTTCTCTGGGCAATCTGTGCCAGGGCCTCACCACCCTCACAGGGAAGAACTTCTTCCTCAGATCTCATCTCAGTCTCCCCTCTGTCAGTTTAAAGCCATTCCCCCTTGTCCTGTCCCTACCTGCCCTTGTCAAAAGCCCTTCTCCAGCTTTCCTGTGGGCCCCATTTTGGGGAAGCACTCAAGATAAAGTAGACTTTCTGCCACTGAGGCTCAGAAGTACCTTTTTAGTGTGGAATTAATTTTGGGTCCATTTCTACTTTTAGGCTGAATGCAGAGAAGATCTCACATCACATGAAGATTTATGAAATGCCTTTACCCCAGACCCATAGCAACATCAGGGAAGATGTGGTGGGAGGGTGAATGAACAAGACAGGACTGAGCTGAATACAAGAGAAGGCAAAACCTCCGACCATTGCTGTAATTTGCTGGGGGACTGAGGGAAAGATATATTTTCAGCATGACTTTTGCCGCATTCCAGATGTTTAACTTTTGATTTCTTTGCAGAAACTTAAGAACCCATTCCGAAAAAAAAACCCCGATGCTTTTGTCTAGGGAAATGATTCAGAATGCAACAAAGATGTGTTTTCCTCATTGTGCAGATTAGGACTCAGTGGCATCACGCTGGCAGATAGGAGCTGACCAGAAAAATGTACACAATAATAAACAAGAATAATTGCATTGGATTGAATGGATCCCTCTGGATTAGACTTGTGTCTTCTTTTCCTTCATCTTTTTCTTGCCAGACACTCCCCCAAATGACTCTCAGACAGCATTGCTGGTTCTTGTGAATTTGCAGGTTTCCCAAGAGCTGGCATTTTCCTCTCAGGACTCCACTCCGAAAGTCCTGTGGTTACCAGAGAAGCCAGCTTTCTTTCAAAACCAAAATTAAATTTCCAGTCCTCACGGCTGCGGAGAAAAACTAAACATGGTTCAAGTCTAACCTGAAGTCAAATATAACATGATCTTTTTCTTCCCCAAAACAAAATAGGAGATCATGTTTTATAGACTTGACTCTGGATTGTTGATCCAAAGCAGTTATCGAGAGCACAGGCAAACTGGCTAATTTTTAAGCAGCATCCGATGAGTTTGTGAGTAATTTTACACACCAGGGGTCACCTGCAGCAATCCCCAATATCCCCTAAATTCTGTGGTCTGGTGTCCCCTTTTCCAGATGTCCCTTCTGCACTTCCAGGGCATAATTCATAGCAGGAACTATTGTTTCTCTGTAGGTAACTAGAAACAGCAGCACCCTCAATTTGGGAAAGCAAGTTTTTACAATGAAGATACAGATCAGGGAAGTACAGAGAGCATCAGAGTCTGGATATGGCACTACGTAATTTGGAATAAGAAGAAAAAAATCCATTTAGTAATGAAATACTGGCTGCTGGTTTATTATACAAACTGTAATGTGATGCTTATTTCTCCAAACGCTCTCCCCACTTAGAGCAGGCAGCTGTGCAACCCCCTTTGCCTTGGTTCCTTCAGGAAAGGGAGGGTAAGGTCTGGAATTTTATTAGGGAAGGGAACAAATTGAAGCATGTGGCAAAGACCACTGACATGGAGGAGCTCATGAGATACCTGCACCTGCCTCTCCTAGTACTAAAGCTGCAGGAGCTCAAGCATCAGCATGAAGATGCAGGTTAAAATAAAAGGTGGAGGAATTTCAGACTGTGCCTAATCCAACTACACCTCTAGGAAGTAGGTGTATTAAAATGAGGAGGGGCAAACATAAAGGAAAATCCTTATGAGAGCTATGAAAGTCACTGATACCCCTAAGCTCCATCTACTAGATGTACCACCTGGGAATGCCTCCAGGTGTATCTACCCCACTGCAACCTTCCTTCATGGGCAGCAGAAGAGCTTTGGGGTAGAGACACATCTTTTACATGTTGTGAAATGGGAGAAAAGTCCCCAGACTGCATTCAGGAGCTGTTCATGTGCTGACTGTAGCAAAAGCAGGTGGGAAGAGTTTCAGCAAGATTTCACTTTAACCTCTTTTACCATGATTACATTCACCAGCAAGGACCTTGCTTCATGCCACAGACCTTTTCCACTTTTTATCTTCTCCCTTTTTTCCTACACCATATCCTGGCTGGCAGCCTAAGTACCTCCCTACCAACTGAAGTTGTGATATGCCTGTGTAAATCAACATCATCTCTTGGAGCTCAGTGACATTACGCTGATTTACTTGCGTGCAGGGTCTGGCCATGCCGTTGTGTGTGATTTAAACAAGATGTTCCTCGGGTTTAGGCATAAGTGAATAAATAATGCTTGACATTCTGGAGAAGCTCATGTTTGCCAAAAACATTTCTTGTTCCAGCAGACTCACCCTGGTCGTTTATTCACTTATTTCTTTGCATGCTTTCTCCTGCTCCCTTCATCTCACCTCAGTATTACAAAGCTTCCAGGACTCTCATGTTAAGGGACTTTACTTGCAAACTGAATCTTTCTTGGTCCCATCTCAGGTTCCTTCAAAGCTTCCAGGACTCTCATGTTAAGGGACTTGCAAGCTGAATCTTTCTTGGTCCCGTCTCAGGTTCCTTTAGCTCTTTCTCTGCAGATACTGTCTTCTAATTGAACTCACAGTGTATCTGCAATTATCTACTGTTAGGTAGGAGCCACGTCATGAGGAAGAATTGGTTTTGCATCTGGTCGGTGATATCTCTCTCATGCAGACATGTTTCCCTCCTTTCTACTTGGAAGGCTGTCATCTTGCGTGTTTTCAGTATCAGGGTTTCGTCCCTGTCCTGCAACACCAGTGACTGATGGAAATTGTTGATATTCACTTCTGACCACTCAGATCTAGACTACAAGGTTGTGGTAAGGGAGAAAGACCAGAGGCTTGGTCTTGTCTTGTCTGGATCTGTAATGGGTGAAAAGTAATTCCTGCAGTTGAGTAGGAATGATTTGCCAGCTACAGCCTAACTCCTGGGCTCTCCCACAGGGGAGATCTCATGTGCTAGATGAGCCTTTCAGTTTGTGGCCCCCAGAAGTTCGAGATTTCATTGCTTGATAGACTGGCTTTGTATCCAGAATAACACCATGGTTTCTCTGAAAAAGTTAATGAGGGCTGCTTGGTTCAGCTTCTGGGGAGCTAAGATGTCCTCCAGGATTGCTTATTCCTTCAGGATAGAGGAAGGACTGCAGCAATATTGGGGGAGACATGGGCAGAAATCTTGCAAAATCAAGCTTAAAATTTAAGGTTGGAAGGGACTGTTCATTTAATTCCTTCTCAAACTAGTGGGAACTGTGCATAAGTAGGAATGAGCCACCTTTAAAAATCAGAATTACAGGTTTCTGCTTTATAATGGTGATTTCACTACTATGCTATCTCCCAAGCAGGCCATAAAGCACATTCAACAAGTATTACATGAGCTATTTTGTTGCTGGAACTGATAAATATACTCAAGATAGACTCATGGAATAGCCTAGTTGGCTCACATCCTACTGCATAGATGGCCACAATTTACCACTCGATGAAGCCCTCCTTCCTCACCATACACACACAAACCAGCTTGAAACACAGTTTGCAATACACCTGCCGCTTCAGATAAATCATTCAGCATTGCTGCATCCAGTATTCCTCCTACAGAAAATTTATATGGTACTGCGTATAAAAACCATCTGTTAGCACTTTGGCAGATACCAATCCTTCTCTTCTCCAAAGGGATATTGCTTCCAAACAGACATAGTTTGGATTTAATTTCTTGCTCAAAGTTTGGCTGCTTAGATGTCCTCTATTTTCCATGGGCAGATGAAGGTACTTCAGTGGAGCTAATATTACTTGTTAATCTTTGTGGCATTCAGTGGAGAAATGGAAAATTCTTTATAAAGTTTTTGTTCTTTGAGAGAGAACTGAAGAGATTTGGAACCGACAATTGGATTTTGGAATCGACAGCTAGTAGTGAGCTGAATTCTTTTTCTCATGGTGGGTGAAATGTATGTTTTTATGTCTAGCTAGATCTCACTTGTTTATCTGTCTTTCCTTGATTCAGCATCACTACTTCCCTGTCCAGGTTCACCTAGGTTGCGTTTAAGGGCATTTAGCTCTCATCTGCCCTTCTCTGGGTTGAACTGTTGGCTCAAAATGCAGAAAAGAGTTGAAGAGGAACCTTCTTATCAAAAAGACTCCTGGCAGCATGGGTGGGAGTAGAATGGCTAAGTATCTAGGGATATGCTTAGGTCGTCACTGGGATAAGGTTACCTTTGTGGCTCAGCCCAGCTCCAGGAAGAATGTACTCTGTCATCCTTTGTTCTGCCAGCTCCTTCACTACTGCAGGAAAACTTCATGCTGTGCTGATGTTCCCCTGCAGTGGTGCACCATCTTCCTTTCTGCTTCACAGGCAAAATGGTTCTGCCTAACTAGATATCCTGCATACGATCAACATAGGAGCTGCCAACATCCCGTGCTGCTCTTGTTTCACCTGTCCCCATAAGCAGCCCAGCCCAACCTGTTACCCGTGCTACCCCAGAATGGGATGGTTCATAAAGTCATATTTTCTCTGGCTCATGATGTCTGGGAAGAAAGCAGCTTGGTGCTGTGTAACCAGCAGTGCAGGGTGTGCACAGCTGGCATCAGCTGGTTTAATTCACCATTTGTTTGTACAGTGTAGAGGAGTCCCAGTCTCACACAGGACTACACGAAGCAACAGTCACCATGAATTTAGGCCTTTTGCATAACAAAATTTGACTGCTTAGTTGTGGACTCTGAGACCAATTAGCTTTGGAATGGCTAAATGAGAGGGGAAAGAAAGAGAAATGAATTCCAAAGAGTGTTTGAAGCTACTGAGCAGTCCAGTCAAGTGGGGATGACATTCTGTAAAGGTCTCCATCAGTCAGGTTTGACTATGATTGTGTTTCATACTCATGAGCAGCAGAATTTGCTCATGTCCAGTTACAGCCTTCTCTCTCTGTGAGGGCAGTGCTCCAGGAAACTACCCTGCGTTGTTTGTGCCAAGCTGGATAAAGGCATCGCATAGCTGAGAATGGAACAAGGCTCCTCTCATGATGCTGATACTGTGAGTGTACCAGGTGGCATGAGAGCATCCTTCAAAATAGTCACTGTGACCACATTAGACCAATAGATTTAGAAAGCACCATGCTTTGGGACTAGAGAGAGAGAAAAGGGTGATTTGTCCAACTGGCCTTTTGCCACTGTTTTATTTTTCTGCAATTTTCTTTTGCATTCTCCAGCTGACGTTTAGGGCCATTGCCAGAGGTGTCATGAACTCTTTTACTCCAGTGAAAGTTAATGCAAAGGATGTGGGAAACACTTAGTCTTAATAGGAGATGAAGGGAAGGCTCAGACTCACTGAACTGCATCACCCAAGCAACTGTTGTCCAAGTGGTTGGTCATTTACCAGCTTGTATTGGGTCTGAAGTCATCCATGCTGTGCTGGGGAAGAACTGAGGGCCAGGACACCTGGAGGTGGAGGGGCTGCAATGTGCTCTGTCCTGTCTTCTCCATTCAGGTGGAAGAAACCCTGGCTGAAACAAACAATTTGGACTATACCCAGCCTATTTCTAGCAAGATCCAGAGGTCAGGTTAGAACCTGTGAGCAAAGCTTGCTTGTGTGTAAACAAGGGGAATGAGATAGGAATCAGACCTTCTCCTGCATCACACTGAAGTGGCATTGTAGACAAGCCACCTGGGATAAGGGTGAGGAGATCTGTAAGGGTGAACACCTTCTGCAGTGTGGTTGCTCTCTCTCCTAGATGTTATCTGATGTTGACATTGAAGTCAGTGAAAGGGATCAAGACACTCAATCTGTACAGTAGCCCATCTCTTTCTCAGCCGAGACCCACAGAGCTCCATCTGGAGCAAGCATTTGTGAAACTGAAAATTTCTACACCCTGTTTCCATCTGTAGTCATTGGTTGGCTTTCCTGAAAATATTGCTGGAATGTGACTGCTACTGGAGTGGTGGTACACAACCCACAGAATGTGTACAATGTGTTCAATGTTGGGGTAGGGAGTGCTTTTGCCTTATGCTTCCTCCTGTGAAAAGTACACTCTTCCATCAAAAGAAATGTCATGACTAAACTGTGGGAGGAAAACCCTCAGATTTTAACTTCAGTATATCAGCTTCCTTATTTAACTGTTAGAGCTAAACCAGGAAGAAGAAGGTGCTGCCCAGCAGAAGCATGGATAGGAGCTGACCAGGCTTATTCCTAGAGCTCCTGAAAACCACAGGCTTAAGTGGGTATTTAAGCCACCCAGTGTGAGGTCTTCCCAAAGGATTTCTATAGACATAGAACACTCCCATGTTTCTGTATTCATAATGAACTGGAGGAGCTCATGGAGCTTCTTTCTCACGAACCCAGAGGTACACCTAACCCACCTCCATCCAAGGGTGCCTCTGAAGGATTTTTGAGGCTCTGAGTTCTATACGCAGGAAAAGACACAGAAGAAATACCACATGAGAATCCGTAAAGGTTTCTTTTTATTTTAATTCCCTTTTACATACACCTGTGGTTTGTCATTTTCCGCTTGTTACTTTGGTCCATACAGGAAGCAGAAGTGGAGGAATGTAAACCAAATGCCTGCCTGACGACACACACAAGGTAATTTCCCTGTAACACATGAAAGAAATCACAGTTTGTGTCCTTTATTTTTTTTTCAGTTTTCTCCCTCTTCTGAAGTGAAACAAGGTCTTAAAACCACTTCAGTGAAAGCACTCGTGTTGGAGGGGGAAGAACACACCCCAGCTCCTTTCCCTCCTGCTCAGACAAGAAGAAAAGGAGACAATATATTGAAAGCAGACTCCCTGGGCACAGCTTGGAAGACTGGTGGGAATGGCTGAGGCGTTTTTCTAATGTCCAGACCCCATCACCTCTGGTAACCACCATGACTGGGTGGGTCACCCTGAAGTTGTTGAGATGAAGCAATGAGTTTTAGCAGCAGGTCTGTCTTTTCATGCATACCTCAGCTTACGCAGATGGCAAGAGATCGACATAATGTTTCTGAACATGGGGATGGGCCAAGGGGATGGGTTTGGGTGACAGTACTTTCCTCTATGCCTGTCCTTCCTCTTCTGCAACCGACTGACTTTCCTCTCCAACCAGCTCAACCTCTTACATGTCCTTTAAAATATTTTACCTCTAACAACAAGTGGCTTCTTGTTCCTTCCTTCCAGTAGCTCTCAAGGAAGAATGATTAATTTAGACAGACAAAAAAAAAAAGTAAAAGCTTGGCCTGGTGAGAAGCACCCAGCTCTATATTTAGAAGGGCTCATGCCTCTCATAATGCTCTGGTTTAAATAGGTGCTGCTTCTCTGGTGAAGTCATTGCTTTGTCGTCTGTTTTAGGTACCCAAGGTCTGCCTGTTTGGCGAACACCCTTCATTTAAGCTTGTTTTAAACAGTCTTCTGAGGGGATATTGTATCTCTATTTCAGAGGATGCAGGCCCAGGCATTTTGGAAAACCAGTGCACACTGATCCCATCCATCTCAAACATTTTAATCCCATGCCTTTTTCTAGCCAAATATCTACCACATCCTAAATACCCATGTGTAGAAGCTGATACCAGTACAAAAGCCTAATGTCACTTGTGAAGCATTTCAAGAAAGAAGACTGCCACTCAGACCATCTTCTACCTCTTGATGTCTGCTTTCTGGCCTTGCTTTTCTTATCTATTGACTTAAGCAAAAAGATACCCTGAAATACGGGTTGCAAGAAAGGTTTTGGGAACAGGAGAGGTAATTTATTTGAATAATTACCCTTTTCCTCTTCAGAATTTATGGGTGAAACCCGCTCCATTGAAATCAACAGACATTTTGGTGTTGATTTTCATGGGGTCAGGGTTTAATCCTAAATTGATGCCAGCATATCTGTGTTGTTGCACACCACATCACTACCCCAGAATCATTAAACTTCAGTCTGAGAAAGATAATAAAATACCATCAAATTCCTTAGTTAATGTGCCAAGAAAACAATTGCTATGGTTATAGACAAAAGTTATTCTGTGAGACCCAGGTGGAATGATTCTGAATTCCAGGTTCTCACTTTGAGGTTGTTCTAATGTACTCCATTTTGTCAGGTGAAAAAGATGGAAAAAGTGCCAGTGAGGAAAAGAAGAGAAAGTCATACTGACTTTGTTACATTCTCCTCATTTGTTCTCTCAAGACATCACCTTTTTAGGAGAAAGTGTAATTGTGCAATGAAGTCTACCTCTGTCAGAACTGTACTGGATAGGGAGGTCTGCCTGAAAAGAAGACAGATTTATTAAACTTCCTAATTACTTCTGATCATCTGGGTCAGCTCTTCCATAAATTTTTCTTTTGTTCCTGGCCCCTGCCAGACTCTGAGCTGATTTCCAGACCTGCCCTCCCTCACTAGAGTCTTGCAAATTCATTCCGAATAAGGACAAAGCTTGTTTCACTCTGTTGCTGCAAATGTTGCCTTTGGCACCCTTACAAAACAGCATCATTGCCCGTCAGTGCTGATGCCATCAAGAGATTCCATCAGAGAGGAGATGGGCACATGTGGGTGCAATAATGACTACATGCCACTTATGCAAAGGGAGTTCAAGGTACAGTTTTGCAAGTGTGCCCTGAAGCAGCCGCACTAACGGACCAACCTAGAGAAGGATGCACAAACCACATGAGGAAATCAGAATATTCATCTTAAATTAAACAACAATATTTAACAGCAGTGTACCACCTCTAACCACAAGCCCTCTGAAGACAGTATTGTGTGAGCTTTGCAGGTCATACTGAATGGCTTGAGATCTTCTATGAGCAAAACATGAGCAAGTTCATTTGAAGGTCAGCAAACCTTTCCCTGGTCTGTGGGAAAGGTTTCAGAGGAACCTTATTTAATATTTTTTTAAATGCTCCCCTGTGACATTCTTTTCCCCACTTGCCTCCCAAGTTCTGGCAAAATGATGATACTATCTTGAACTTTTTATACTGTGGAGCTAGTTTAAACTTGGAATACAGTATGAAACTTGGAGGATCTAAGTTCACATGCAAGTAGGAAAGGAAAGGAAAGGAAAGGAAAAAGGAAAGGAAAAAGGAAAGGAAAAAGGAAAGGAAAAAGGAAAGGAAAGGAAAAAGGAAAGGAAAGGAAAAAGGAAAGGAAAGGAAAAAGGAAAGGAAAGGAAAAAAAGGAAAGGAAAGGAAAGGAAAGGAAAGGAAAGGAAAGGAAAGGAAAGGAAAGGAAAGGAAAGGAAAGGAAAGGAAAGGAAAGGAAAGGAAAGGAAAGGAAAGGAAAGGAAAGGAAAGGAAAGGAAAAAAAGAAAAGAAGGGAAGAAAGGAAAGGAAAGGAAAGGAAAGGAAAGGAAAGGAAAGGAAAGGAAAGGAAAGGAAAAAAGGAAAGGAAAATAAAAAAGAAAAAAGAAAAGAAAAGAAAGAAAAGAAAAGAAAAGAAAAGAAAAGAGAAAAGAAAAAAGAAGAAAAGAAAAGAAAAGAAAAGAAAAGAAAAGAAAAGAAAAGAAAAGAAAAGAAAAGAAAAGAAAAGAAAAGAAAAGAAAAGAAAAGAAAAGAAAAGAAAAGAAAAGAAAAGAAAAGAAAAGAAAAGAAAAGAAAAAAAAGAAGTGGCTAAGAAAATTCCCTGACAATTACAACAACTGAGCATGGCTAAATAACCACAGTGTATGGCAGGGGGCTGAACAGGCTGACCTGGACAGGAACAGATAAACCAGGATTGTTCTATGTGACAGCAGATGCCTTGGGTGTTCTTTTATTTAATCCCAAACAGCAAGCCTGGTCTCTAATTCTCAGCAGAGTATTTCTGTAGCTAGAGTTGGAAGCTTTATTTTAATTCCATTATGCAAATTGTACATGAGTCTTGAACTGTGGTCTAGATTCAGATCTGTTTTGCGTTGGCATCGGACTGAGTTAACTCAATTAACTTCAGTGGAGTATCTCCTGCCTTCTGCCAATGAATATAAAATCAACATCAGGTCTGTTTCTAACTATCCTGCCCTAGAGACAAGCTTTGAATGACTCTGTCCACTTCTTATTATAGCTATTCTGTCCACCACAGAGAACTCTGTCTACTTGGGAGAAGCCAGAAAGCCAGACACTGAACAGATCCAATCAGAGCACTCAACAGAACCTGATGAAATAATCAAATGATAACTCAGAATTACTATTTTATTGTTTATAATCCTTCTTAAGAGTGGCTTAAAGACAGCAAGTCTTTATCTTGCTCTGTGCCCTTTTCATATAAATTCACCCAAAAAAAAAGAGACTGTTTCGACAGGGTGACCTTCCACCCTGAGTATCTGTGCTCTGAACCTGGTATGATGGGTATGATGAGAGCAGAGCACTATGCAGCTGATCTCAGCAAATCACGTTCCCGTCATGATGCTCTGAATTAGTTTTGAAACTGAGAGTTGAGATTGGCTTCTAGCCATAAAAAAACTGTGAATTTGCATCCAGTTAAAACTGAAAACAAAATACTTAGCTGAATTTTTTAAAAAAGTTTTTTTTGGGTTGTTTTGTAGAGCCAGTTTGGAAAAAAGAAGTTAAGCATGGAGAAAAATTCTAACCAATCTGAATTTGGGATCTATATAGAGAGTAGGGGTATCCACCCTGCTGGTGTCCTTTTTGTGCTCTTTCTGTGGAGAAAAGCAGCCTCAAAGATCTAAAATGGCTGATGGTCCACCATAAGCCTAATGCTACAGCTGAAGTAGGTATGTGGGAGTGCTAGCATTGCTAAAAGGTAACATCTCAGTCCTAGCTTCAACTGCTGATTCTCAGTAGAATATACCTGCTCTTAAGTATTCAAATCCTTCTATGGACCAAAGAGCTGCCAATGAAGATGCTTTTTAATGCTGACTAAAAAAACACCCTTTGCCTATTGCAAAGCTTATGTATAGACAGAAAATTTAACCACTAAATTAATTTAAACACTAAATTAAGTGGGTGAGCAATATTTCTACCTCAGCACAAGATTGCTTGATGTCTCTGAACTTTAAACGTCCAGTAGGTGGTCATAGGCAAAGGTGAGTTCTGAGTCTCATGTCCATGCATTTCTCTCTATCACAATTCATTCACAATGGCCTGTGGAAGATTTCCTACAGAGAGGTTAAAAAGGACATGCAAACGCTAAAAACAGATTTCTGGCTCAAACTTTCTGGCCAGCTGAGCACTACTGAGTGAAAATACCCCCGAAGCAACACAAGAAATGCCAACTCGCATTTTTTGTTCTTCATGAATGGAAGCAAAATCAATCTGGATTTCTCAGGCTATTTTTTTCTTGTTTTTAATCAAAGTGGTTGAATTATGTTTTCATGTTGTTCAGTTATTTATGTGTCTTTATAACAACTCATCTCTGCATTCTTTTGCTCTCCCACCATTATCTAAGAGCTAAGCTTGAGTTTTGATTTTATGAGAGGCCACAAAAATAGTTTTGGTGGAACAGGAGAAGCCCATATAAAAACTAATTTTTATAGAGATGGCAGGATTTGCTGCCTCAAAACAAAATGTTCCTTTGGGTCAACATTATTTGCTGTCTGGCAGGTTCAGCCTTTCACTTCCATAGGCAAAACCAGGAGAATAACCTCCCAGTGAATATCCACAGGGAGCGACGTGCTCTTTATTTTTGTCATACATTTTGTGAATTATCATGTTTTCCAGGTAAATCCAGACAGCCATGGCCAGTCATGATGGAAATTTATTTAAAGGGTCTGTCACAAACTCATTTTCTTTACAATTTAATATTTTTCTCATTTCAAGACACCCTAGAGGAATGGGATATAAAATCTACTCTGGAGAATCACACTGGATGCTTGAAAAGCTCTGTAGCTGGCCAGGGATATGATATATATCCTTTGTTTACTCTGCAGAATGTGGCAGCCCATCAGCAATAGCAGTAAAAATAATAACTACAAAAAATCAAACAGCAAATCTGTTCCAGCATGAAGCTCATTGAAAAATGTCAATTTTCCAAGACCTTCCTGAGGGTGCAACATGGTCTCTTCCCTAGCAAGTGCTGTCAGCAGGGCAGTGGCATGGTGAAGATCTACATTAACCTGCCTATGGTCTTTAAAGCTTCCTCACCTGCTGAGCATCTTGCAACCATCAGTGCAGTGCCTGTTTGTGGCACAGGATGAAAAGTTGAAGAGCATTACCCCCCAAGTTTGGAAAATACTGCCCCAGATTTTTTTATCCTTTTGCTTCCTGTTACAGCCAAAATGTTATAAAATTCAGATAAGGCCAGAAAGAGAGGCTGTGAACCATAGTACTGCTGCATAACTTTCCATAACAAGGCACAGATAGGATTTTAGCAAACTCATGGGCACCAACACATATAAAAAAGCACATACACCAAATAAGAAGCAATGAAGCACATTGACAGACTTCACAGGTTCATACAAACTCTCCCTTAAAGGTCAACTCTTAAAGTGCTTTCTCTTATTTCATGCAGTCCTATCTCAGATGAAAGAGTCATTGACCATAGTGAGAGATTCAGATGAATTAAGAGATATGCTGATCACTCTCCTCATCATCAGTATGCTTGAAGCTTTCTAGGTGTGTAAAAAAATTAACCAGTGAAAAAGCAAGAGAACCCAACCTTTAAATGAGGTTTCTTAACTTTCTGAAACATCAAAACCTGAACTTTTAAACGAGGCATTGAGTTTGTAAGAAAAAAACAAACCCCCAAACCAACCTGAAAACACCCCATAAAAACTTTCCTCTGAATATATTTTTATGTTTTAAAAAATGGTAAATTGTTTCCAGCACTGTGGATGTTCTACAACCTTCAGCCAGTTGCCCATAAACAGATAAACCAAGCCAATCCCTGGCTGAAGAGTTCAATTTCAGGAGATCTTTGTGAACTAATTTGGCTTTAATATGTATCAGACAAGAAGAGTTGAGGAGGGGTGAGGAAAAGGACAAGACATGATCTCATCTGAACCTAGACCAAGCAGTATATAGAAGGTGTAAAAACATTTGCCTGCACATATCCAGGCAAAGTAAAAATGACAAGGCTGCTGCCAAAAGTAATCCTTAAGAAACACAAGGCTGAGGAACATTTAACAGCTCTGTGTCCATCCAAAGAGGAGGTAGATCAAGTAAGAAGGATTCACAAAGAAAAATAGACTATGCTGCTGTGGATGAGAACAGAAGAGGTGCTGGGCTGGTAGGATGAGAAGAACCTGCCAAGGATGGAGATTCCCTTGCCCAAGCCCAACAATTCTGTGGCACTGGTGTTACTGGGCAAGGAAATTCCTCCCGTGTGAGCCAGTCAGCTGGGATATTGCAGTACACAGCTTGGCTTGTACCAGCCCATCAGGCTAAGGGAAGTTGGGGGGGGTCTAAACACTCCTGAGGATTGCCAGCTGCTTTACAAGATGGGAGGAAAAAGGCCACAAATCTGACACCATGGAGGAGGGAAAATTAGAAAAATACAGGCAACCAACTCCTGTGGACCTCCTTGAAGTGAACTTGAGAAAGTCTCTCTGCCTATGTGCTCGCTGTACACTGACTTCAAAGCAATACGCTCTCTCTGCTCCACAATCCGATGTTGAATCTCAACCAGGATGTAGGTCACAAACCCTGTCCAAGTTTGCAGTGGTACCTTGATGAATCACAGACAAATGCACCCTCACCTCACCATGTTTTTGTTTTCTGTGGCCTTTGGAGTATGTTTGCATTAGTAAATCAGACAGGAAATGAATTGCCACCCCAGGTGGACTCAGACCTTTGGATGGGCATAAACTGTCCTTGAGAAATGCCCACATCTCCTGGTGATGGAGAAAGCAAAGGGGAGCTGACTCTGAATCTAGAGGCTTTGGATAAATGCCAGCAGGATCATTCTGCTTGCCCTTCCAGGGCAAACTGTGGTTTCTTCTCTGTTTTTAGACATCACAGGTCTAACCCCTTCCTCACTAAAAGCAGTGAAGGATGTCCTTTCATATCCAGATAATAGATCATGCTATATACTCAATCAACAGTTTGTTATCAGCCCAGGAATGATAGGAACAGGCTTTGACAAACACAAAGTCTGCTGGGCCTTAGTGACAGTTATTCCCCTGTTTTGCTATCAGCATTTTCCGAGTTTTTACATGCATATTGCTCATGCACATGAACACCCAGGAGAAAAAATAAAAATCTAATATGCATGATTTGTAACTGAAAGGATTAAGAAAGTATTTCTTCCCCTGTACATCCCTTGTGCATGTAATTTTTATCTCCACTTAACAACATTTCTGACATTTATTCTAAACAAGTGACAAATGCATTTCAGCGAGGGCTGCATTCTAAAAGGGGTGTTGTATTTGTTAATAAATAATTTTATGGCTTTTGCGTATTCACTGAACTTTGCTGAGTGATTGCTAAACATGTTATTAATATTGAATTCTAAACAACAAATACAAGCAAATACTGAGTCACTGGCGGGGGAGGGTTTGGTTTGGCTTTTTTTTTTTTTCCTTTGTTCCAACAATGAAATGATACTAAGAAATCTCTGTAAGTGAAAAAAATCCGGAGGGTCATTCCATCTACTTGGCAGGATTTAAGCACAACGTACTTCTGGAAAGCTGGAAAGCCAGAGCCAGCATATTCAGTGTTCTCTCTCATTGGTGGTTCAGCCACATGGGATGCTAAATAACACAGCTGTACACACTCTGACAGCCAACTATTAATAACTTGTGCCCCCTCTGATTGCCTCCAGAAGCCGTACCAGCATCTGTGGGGAAAGAGGTGAGCAGTGAGCGTAGCTGGGCTG
The DNA here is from genome assembly GCF_034315485.1 of Pezoporus occidentalis. NCBI lineage: Eukaryota > Metazoa > Chordata > Aves > Psittaciformes > Psittacidae > Pezoporus > Pezoporus occidentalis. The sequence goes on from NW_026916181.1 coordinate 785,421, forward strand.
ACCCAGATTTCTGTGGAGCTGGTTAGCTCCTCATGCCACACTTTCACTAGAGTTGACTTCTCTTGCAAGATTACTTAATTTCTCTGTAATACTATTGCTAGTATTATTATAGGAATAACAACAACAATTGTTGAGCATGAATGATTATTCTTTGAAAACCTTACATTTAAATAGCTGCCATTTGGTGTAAAACGTTTTTGATGATATTTGACCTACTTTAATGACACAAAAGAATAGAATGTCACAGATAAATACTGGCTTTTAAAGATCTGCTCATGTATGTTTGTAGCTGGAGTTTCAGTGTCTGACAGAGGACTGCCTCTTACCCACCACATACCCTACCATGTCTGAATCCAAAACTCAGAGATATTGAAGGGAAGAGGTTTTCTCCTTGACTTTACTGGGGTTTGGATCGGGCCCTAACCTGAGAGGTTGTCTAAAGATGTGGGATACAGAGTCAAGGTCCCACTGCTCTTCCTGACCTCCTTCAGAGTTTTGGGGAAGTTAGTAATTTGCTCTCAGAAGACCAGCTGATTGCATTGACTGGATGCATCTCAGAAGTTCTGGTTGACGTGACTCAGCAGCAGTATCTAAAGCATCAGGATAGAAGGTAGATTATCCCATTGGCCCCACCTATGTCCCAGAGGATTTCTGCAGACTTGCCCAATACCTCTTTCCTATTCCATTTGAGTAACCGTCAGGTGTGGTTGAAATATTTCAGTTACTAGAAACTTGCTAAGAGGAAAAAAAGAAGTAAGAAAAAAAAAAAGCACCATGAGGAGCTGACTCAGACTGAAACAAGCGAATAGTGGTGTTATGACAGGCGCTGAATTGAGGATCCAGGCTGGCTCAGCAAGAGTCCTTCCTTTGGGGAAGCACGTACTGCAACAGGAAGTTTGGTCACTGTCACTGATTTCCCACTTCTGGGCAATCTTGTATCATGCTTGGAAAATGTCAGAGACCCTTCGCTAGATGATCTGCTGATGTGGCAGCTCCAACACAACGCACGGTTGGCCAACAAGGACTGTACCTCTTCATTTCTGCTAAAGATTATCTGTATCAGAGACCAACCTTTTGGTTACACCCTGAAAAAATCACCAGCAAGGGAAATTGCATGGTGACAAAATCTTCCTGGCCTTTGTCTCCTGTAAGAAGAAGGCATTTCCTTGTGCAGTTACCTTTCAGAGGTAACTGCAATAACTTTCCTCATCTGAGCAATAGCCTTATCTGGTTGAAGTTAGACTTGTTAACGTCAGCTAAGACTCTGAGCTGGTGCACATACGTGTGTGTGTGATCAAAATGCAAAGAATAGGAAAGTTTAGATGTTCAAAAGTAACCATCCATGAGCAATTCCTGTGCTTTTATCAAGCAAATATTGCCTTTGGATCTCATGAGCTTAGGTTTGTCTGGCTGTATCCAGCAGCTTGTGCTGCTGGGTGACACAGGCAGACTGTTGATGGAGTCTTTCTCCTAATGAGGGTTTTGGCTAGTAAGAAACAGGAAATTCAGAGGGCGGAACAAGAAGCAATTTAGAGGTTTAAAAACTGACTGAAGCCTGTTTCCATGAGCACCCACAAAAAGGGAGGGCTGAGTTAGCTACCCTCTCAACTGATTTTAGCCACACACACTTAGGCACATACACCCAAGAACTGCAAATTCCCCACCCTGCCTCAACGCACTCGGTGGGCCCCTCTCTCTGCTACGTCTGGAAGAACAAAAATGTCACACATTCTGACGAGCACATTTTCCATCCTGAAACTGCACTGGTTTCTGGCTTGCTACTGGGACTCAGGTCAGGGAGAGGAGAACAACGTTGTCTGCCTGCATTCAGCAACCTTGAGCTGTTAACCCTGCTCACCTTAGAGGAGCATTTTGCCGAGGAGTGAGGTTGCCGAAGTGAAGAACATGCGACCAGTGGTACTGAGCTGTCTGCATTGAGTGCTTATCTGAAAGGGTGGGCAGCTATGACCCCGCAATAGGTCTTGATCAGTGTTGTGTGTGTTACCAGGCAGACTTTATAGGGAAACAGCAAACCAAACTGAAGACACTGATACTCAGGGTGGCTTGTACCCTCACAAGAAGATGGCACTGTACACTCTCTGCAAGACTCTTGTTTTACTGGGTGAGTCCTGTCCTCCTCAGCTGCCCACACTCTCCAAGAGATCCAAGGACCACATTGCTGCTATACAACCCTCCTTCATGAACTCCCAGTATCTCAGTTGTTCAACAGTAGCAAGGCTGTGGATCTAGACAGCCCTGCTTCTGCTAACACCAGAGAGACTTAGATCACTTGAGAATATGTATGTGATCGACAGCTGGCCACATTGGTGGCTCACATTTTTTTTCCCATATAACTTAACTTCTCGTTCCATAGAACAGAGAAACTGTATGGAAACCCTTGGCATCCAATGCGTGGCCTGATACTCTTTTGCCCACTAAATGCTCTCCAGGAACCTTTTTCATCCTTTTGCTTCTTTTATCTCTTTCTCTCTTTACATCACTGTCTCTCTTTCTTCTTCAACAAGTACTGTAGGTCTGTCTCCATCGTAAAGGCCAGAGCCATTCAGGTACTCCTCATCTTTGTTGTACTGCTCTGGTCCAGAAGAAGGCATGGAGTTTTCAGAAATGGAGCCATTTTTTACATAACCTGGCAAATTCCGGTGTCCATTGAGGGTCCCTGGTATAAGTCTTGTATTGAGATGGAGGGCAAGTGCTCCTCTTGTGGCTACATTTGTGATGCTGGTGTGGGAAACCATTGGTCCATAACTGTAGGTTGTACTCCCACTTCGTGCTTTCCTTTTAAAGTCAAGTGCTAATGTCCACCTGCTCCATGACTTCTTTATTTCTGCTTGGACCTGAGAAGCAAAAGGGGATAAAAAAGCATAAGTAGGAGCAGATGGGAGCAGGAGGAGGTAGTATCCGCAGACAGCATGGGTGAGAAACATTCTGGGGAGTGAAATTGGAAGGAACACTAAATTCACATTAAATCTGCCCTTTCCAAATGAAATATTTGACATTGGAAAGCTTGAATAGCTGAAAACATCTAACTGAAATATGTGTTAACTCTCTCCCAGGGTTAAGGGACATGATCAGCTCCCCTTATGATAGGTATTTTATCTTAGTTTTATGCTGTAAAACTTAAGCAGTGGATTTGTAGTTTCATTTAGCCTTAAAATCCATAAACTTAGGCCAAGCCAGCCTTATGCTGGACCAGTCTTATGCTGGGCCACATTCTGTTCTTTCTCAGTGTACAGCCACTAACCATCTAGTTTCTTAGTTGGCAGGAACAGAGGGAATTAGTGAAAAAAAAAAAAAGACATTAAAGCATTATCACTTTGGAAATAGAAAAAAGGTCAGAAAAGCCTGGACAATTAAAAGAGCTTGCTGGTTAGGCAGCTACTCTATTGATCCACTTTTCTTCCTACCACAGATCTCAAATTAAGCAACACTAAACAGCACTTATGCTAGGAAAAGGAAAACCACATTTTTTTCCCCTCCATTAGCTACTTCCAGTAGGTTATTTATTGGTGACATATTGACCTGGATATCTTATATGTCAAAAGCAAGGATATGAACTTTCTATGTGCACTGACATATCTTTCATTGAGAGCAAAACAATGTTGTGTCTCTAAAATAAGTGAGGAGATGCTGATGTGCATCTGCCTTACCATATGTGTGTGAAACTAATGTAACAAAGGAGAGAAATAATTAAGAAGCTGGTGACATACCTCTCCATTGCAAAAACAGTATATGATGGCAACAAAAAATCCCTAGAAGGAAGAAGAAACAACATACTAATGTTAATCTTGCTGCATGTGAATATTTCTTTTCTGATGACACTGCCCAGCATCTCTGTGTTCCTCTGAAATCAATGACATCCACAGTATGCAGTATATAATATGTGTAAGAAACCTTGCATTGTTCAATAGCACATGAGAGACAGATCGACACAGACATTTTCCTTCAGACTATTGACAAAGTAGATAGACTATATAAGCCCTCTGGGTCATGGCTTAGCCATGGGACTATTTTCACCCCCAGAGCTATTGCAGAGGTTGCAAGATGCTGATGGGTGCCTGGGAAGTTGGTGGCATCTACCTCATTGGGCATGTTTACAAACTATTGTATAAATATTTCTAGTGTTTTACATGTAGCTCATCCTGCTGCAGGATGTCAGAGTGGAAGGTGGTTCTGATGGGGCTTTTTCAGCTCTGGCTGTAAGTGGGGTAGCCTGTGTGTGAAGTAGAATGGACTTAATGGGATCAGCAAAGGAATTCAGATGTGAGCAAACCATCTACATCTTTGTGTTGGCCAATAGCTTACCCAGATCTTGTTGAGGTAACCTACTGTTTCATCCTATCTACACCCAACAGGGATTGTGGAAGCACATGAATGTAAGCTTGCTCCCCATCTCTCTTGCAGTTTTGCTAAACCATCACCTGGCCAGACCAGCTGTCCACATTTCATCATCCACACTGGTCAACCATGACGATAGTAGCATATGAACCAGAAATTCATCTCTCAGGGAAAGGTGTGCAGTAACAACCAAACACTGCTTTGCTTGTAGAGGGTTATGTATTCTTGCTGCTGTGTCTTGTATAGGACCGGTACTGTAACTGAACCTGCCTTTTGCTCAAACCTAAAACTGAGGAATCCATTCACAGGACTGAAAGACAACTTTGGGACAAGCAAAATGGAAGCTAATTTGAAACAACATGTCTCTGTGGAGAGACCAGATTACGTCTAACCTGGATTTAAAGGGATTTATTCTGTGGGGCAAGTTATCTTTCAGCAGGAACGTTTTTTTGTTGAACACACTGAGCCTTTATATGTTGTGTTTAGCAAATATAGAACATAGTTGATGCTAAAATACTGTCAAATCACCTTGTGAATGAAATCTGGTGTATTGTAAAAACAGCCCTGCTTCCAAAGACAACCTTACACTTTCATTTCTCTTCCCACCCCACTGAAATTCTTTCAGTTCTTCCCCATGGTTTAACAGTTTACAGTACCTGGAAAGAGTTGAACAGCATTTCATAGTGCATTTGAACTTGCCAAAGAATCCCTGACACATCTGTGTATGGCATAGCCATGAAAACAATATAGTGAACGCCAAACAGAGGCATAAGGACGAGGGTAGATTTCAGCAGCTTCCTATAGCAATAAGAAGAGAGAAAGACACAGAGGAAATTAGTGGGTGGAGTATACCTCCCAGTCAAACTTGTCCACCTCATACCCTGGGCACAAGTTGAATGTAATTTCATACCTGCTTGCATGTCCTCTTGACAAGGTTTGGATATCTTACATTTACACAGGCACTGTGTCCCCCTGAAGTTTCAAACTTACTTCTCTTATGGCATGTGACACAACCCAGTCCATCTCAGGCATGTGTTGATGTGCTAGTCTAACCTTCTGCACATACATGTCCCCATGTGATGCTATATATACTGGAGATTAAGATTCTGAGATGTCTTTTTCAGCCTCAGACTATCCCTGTCTTTGGCTCAGGATCATGGGTACAGGGTGGAAATGTGACTGGAAAGAAATTTGCACTGCTGCTTCCAGCACTCAGCCTCTGACTGGCACTAAATACCCTTGTCATCATAGAATCATGGAGTGGTTTGGATTGGAAGGGACCTTAAAGCTCATCCAGTTCCAACCCCCTGCCATGGGCAGGGACACCTTCCACTAGACCAGGTTGCTCCAAGCCCCATCCAACCTGGCCTTGAGCACTGCCAGGGATGGGGCAGCCACAGCTTCTCTGGGCAACCTGTGCCAGAGCCTCACCACCCTCACAGGGAAGAACTTCTTCCTTTATACCTAGTCTAAATTTACCCTCCTTTAGTTGTTTTCCCTAAAGTCAGTTTGTCTCTAAATGCTGGTCTGCTTCAGCTTATGACAACTGGACATGGTCCTCTACAACCTACAGTAACTGACAATGCTGGAGCAGGGAGGCTTTGGATACATGACCTCCAGAGATATCTTCCAACCTCAACCACTTTGTGATTCTGTGATTGAGCCTGTTTATTGAGGCAAGACACGAAGGTCCACCCTGGGTTAGTGCCTCCTGTAAAGAGCAGGGCTGGTGGAGAGGTAAGTGCATCTAGGAGCAGAATTCCTCTAGATATCAAGGGGAAGAGGACAGTGCACTACGGGGTGAGCATGGTGAACACTCTCAGGAGGTGCTTTGGACTGCCATCTCACTTGGAAAGCCCCTTTTTAAAGAAGCAGATCCACCTCAGCAGAGGACCTGTGCTGGGGACTGGGGGGAGGTACAGTGCAACCCTGAGTACTTGGCTGCGTTTGCTCCCGACGGAACCAGCCTTGCCTGGAAGTGATATTAATTGAAGGAGTAAACATTCTGCCAAGAGTTACAGCAAGTCACCAAGTGCAGGCAATGACTGAGAAGGGTGGACATCATTACCAGAAAGACCTGGTACCTCCTCTGTCCAGCAACTGGAAACCGCTGAGGGAATTATCATATTAAAAGGAGAAGGTTGCATCCAAACCATAATTAAGAGCAAGCTTCAGCCAGGAGGAAATAAACAAATAGATAAATCAGAGCCCTGACAGGGCAGCAAAGCAAAATAGAGAGGTGTTTTCCTGCCAAATCTCATTCCTGCTTCAAATGAAACGTCTTGTGTTTGGAGAGTGAGATGGTAGCAATGAGCTCATGGTTTGCATCCCAAATCTTTCTGCCCCCACTCCCTGCCTTTGCTGGTCATGCTCGTCAGTCAAGCTCAGGAGATTACAAGAAGCCTTGGGAGCAAACAAACAGCCAAGGTGTCTCAACAATCTGCTTTTTCTGTGCAGTTTTGACCATGCTACAAATATCCTAAATTATCAAGAGAGAAGAGCTGGCAGAACAAAGGAAAATAAAACAAGCAGGGATATGCCAGGTTTCCAGCAAAGAGTCAGGAATCCTTTTTTCCTTTCAGCAAAGGCACTGAAACATCCACTGAAATGCAGATTTAACAAACAGACCAAGTTTTACAAAGTACAGGAGAGAAATGAAAAAAATAAATAAACTGACACAAGTTTTAGGGACTCCAATGGCAAACACAATGCTTTTATTTTTGAACTTTTGTTTCAAGGCCAAATTGGCTGAAGACTGAATTCATTTCTTTAAACTACAAGGCAGGTCCCCCAGGTTGTATTTGAAAGGTTTAGGAGATGTTTGAACTGCTGTTGATTCATTCTGCCTTACCAGACTTGGAAGACAGCATTCGTTTCACCTTATTTTAGGTGTCTACAGTGTAGACACTCTAAACTAGTCACCCTAGCCTCCTTCTCTAGTCAAGGGGTGAAACAAAGACTTTGACATCTCCCCAAAAGTGGAAAGGGTATGTGACTCACCTGTACTGTTGTCTTGAGTCACACCTCCCTGCATTTGTCTCTCGTAGCTTGGTTGCTAGGACTCTGATAATATTGATAAAAAGAATAAAATTTACCTGGAAGAGGTGGGAAAAAGAAACAACACAACAAAGAAAGGATAACTGTTAATAAAGATGCAGTCAATGGTAAGGCTGTTCAGTCAGTGCTTTCCCCAAGATGAGTGAAGGGGCTGTGGCAGTGACCTGATCATGCTGTGTGAAAAGCTCCTTCTGGGGGAGCTTGTACTGTGGAAGGGATGAGCTCCCCAGGAAAGACCACAAATGGTTTGATGGGATCTAGTCATCTGTGTTCAACCTGAATGGTTGAGAGAGAGAAGGGAATAGCTGTCTCTGACAAAGTGTGGGCATCTCACATGGATACACCTACATCTGTGCTAGCTAGCCTGGCAGACACCTGGTAACGGGACATGATATCAGTATATAAGGCAGTGCTTATCAGGCATTTTGAGGCCTGGACTACAGACAACTGTCAGTATTTTTCACACCATCTTTTTAAAAAACTCCATACAGAAATATGGGTCATTTTCATAGCCTTGTAAATCTCTCAAACTTAGCTTGGGATCTAAGGAGCAGACTGAAATACGGTTATATTTGTCTCTTGTAGCCCACCTGAGAATTAGATACCCTCTGGCTAAAAGAAGCATTAGTAAGATGCCTTTCCATATTTTCTTGTGCAAAAGGAAAGAAGAGTAAGCAAACTGCACCATGACAAAGACATGGAGTAGCCCTAACAAGACACGAGAGATCAAGAATGCAGAAAGGCAATAGAACTGTAAAACTTCTGTTCTATATGCACTGCTAACTGTTCCTCTGGAGGAGTGTTTAGTATGGACTGGATAAGGACAATAAGTAATACCTATTTCCTACTCAGGGAGCCACCTCTACGAGCCCATCTTGTGGCCAGCTGCTCAACTGAGCTAATCCAGTCCTACAGGAACATGCTCATGGTGACCTGTGCTGCAAAAGGCAATGGCACCATTTTATGGCTGCACTGACACTTACCAGAGGGGGGAAATGAGGACATGTTTGAGGGATTCTCAGCTTTTTGGAGCTCTTCAGAGACTGGTTTCACTAGGGCTGGATTTACATCTGCTGCTGCCCTAGACTATCCTGTTTTTGGGACTATGGAAGGCCATAAATAGAACCATTGTGTAACTGTCCACTGGGCTGATCCATGTTGCTGGGCTAATGCTGATGCCTATGGGTTTCTTTTGAAGCTTGCAGCAGTCATTTGACTTCTCAGATGCCAGTATAGTGGCATTTCAAGGAAACAACTTGCCATGTCACACACAGGCTCATAGTTTTATGCCAGAAGGGACCATTGTGAACTTCTAGTCTGATCTCCTGCAAAACGCAGTCCATAAGACCTCCTTGTATTAATTTTTCTTTGAGTTATAGCAGATCTGGGTTTCAGTGTTTCCATGACGGAGATCCTACCACAACCATTGCTAAGTTGTTCCAACGTTTAATTATCCTCACTATTAAAACAAGTAGTTCCCTGAGCCACTGAATGAACACGGCCTGGTTTACTATGGCTTTGTCTTCTGTGGTTGGATTCCTTCTCCTTTAACGAGGTGCAAGTTCATTTTGAACAGCTCTCCTCTGTGTTAAAAAGGAGGTGAGGTTGTACTACACCCATTCCCTTGAAGGGGCATTAGTAGAATTTCTCTCCCATATCTACTCAACTGTTTTCATGAGGTTTTTGGGAATTTAACATCCATGCAACCCCATTCCCTTCGTTACATTTGGTTGGAATTTACTGACTGGCACAAAAGCTATAGGGAAAAGATGGATAGACTGACAGGCAGAGAGGCATACAGCCTAGGGCATTTAATTAATTTTCATTGGAAATCAATCTGAAAGGGAAAGAAAAGAAAAAAAAAGGGCAGGCTTTGTTTCTCATATGAGTTTTTCTAGCTTCAGAAGCTCAAAAGTGGGATTTTGTTCTGCATTTGTTGGCTAAATTGAAGATGTCCAACTGTATCACAGTCAAGAGGGAAAGTCCTCTGACTTCCTGAAAAGTGCTAAGTTTCAAAAGAAATCCAGACTACTGAATAAGATCAAAGCTACCAGCAGAATGGATGGATTTTAAGCCCCTCAGCCTCCAAATTCTCTGCACTACATCCAGAAAATGCTGAAGTTAGTCCAGCAACATACGACAAGCTAGTGTGGGAATTGAAAAGGCAGCCAAGTGAACAATACGAACCCACAGAAATTAAACAGAAACAACCCACAGAATATTTTTGCATGATAAATAGCTGCATTTGCAAATAGCCAGGCTACAAGCACAGCAGAGCCTCGTGGAGAAACATTGTTTTTACAAGGACAAGCCTTAATTGAGCTCTTTCTCCTCTGCTAATTGGGCTTTAAATTAAATGCAATGGGGTTGCTGGCATTCATCTAGTTGAACTATCTGAACTTCGTTCTCCATCCTACTATTTCATTTCCAGTGACTACAATGTGGGCTTGGTGATTCGTTTCTTCCAAGGTGCAGAACTATTTGCTAGAGCCAGGTGGAGAATTTCCACCAAAAGGAAATTCTGATGAAGAAAAAAGCCCCCCAACTCAAAAGCAGCTCACCTAATCACATGTATGAGCACGTTCACCTCAGAAACTTTCCTGCTGTTTATATGCAGATGGTCTGATTTTTCTCTCATCCACACTGATGATCTTCTAAGGCTTCCTGATGTGCGAGTTGCAAGGAATTATATACAGCTTGATGCAAAACCCTCTGAAGACTGTAGGGAGATTCATGGATGAATGTAAAGAGGACCTAGGATGTGTGGGAGTGGACAAGCTTTCCTGCATGCTCTCATGTAACCATCAGAAGATAGAGTAATGGAGAACCACAGAGACTGAGGGGGAAGAAAGGGTATTTAAAGGAAACTATGAAAGCAAGTTCTCTAGCTAATTAGGACCCTGCTCTTGCAAATGCACACTACCCATCTGATTATCTTTGTGAGTTCTTCAGCTTGTGAGATCTCAGTCCTTTGTCTGCGTAATGTTACTTACATCCTTTCTGTTCCCTCTGGTTGTTGGGTGGGGGCTGAAGTAATCCTCCATCAGTGATTATCATTGTGTCCAATCATAGCTGGGATGGTTTAATTTCCATCCCCACCTTTGAGTTATCCAAAGCTTTTATCAGTTCAGAAAGATTGTCTGAGACAATCTGATGACACTGAAGCATGACTGGGGAAAAGGTTTGGTCTAGGTATGGAACTCAAATTCCAGTTCTTCCGACTGGAGATTCCTGCTGAGAACATGTTATGAACCCTGAGGGGTTCCCCCCATATCATATGGGTTGGGAATATTGGTTTGAATATGTGTTTAACTAGTGATTTTAGCATCTTACTCCTGCATCATTCTTCTCCCCTAAGCAAAACTTGAAGTTGCTCATAAGCCCTCTGCAGTATGCAGCTATCAAATTTAGAGGCAGGTCAAATATAAATCCCTTGAACTGGATATATAGAGACTCCATGGTATTAAGGCAGGAGTTGTGTTAACAGGGTGATTAGAGTAGGGCCGTCTGGCTCAACTCTTCCCACTGGGCCTGCATCAACCAAAGGCACTGCTTCCACCCCTTGCAATCACCCAGTACTCACCACTATAGCTGCCAGGATGGGCACCTGAATAATCCATTTTAAATTGCCAGCACTCAAGTCCCAACACCTGAGAAAAGATTGACATCCCATCAGGAAACCATTGGTTACAAAGAGCAATACAGTCAAGCATCTTGTTGGATAAAACCACCCTGAAAGAATGGGTTCCTCCAAAGCATGATGTGGTGGAAGGACTTAGCTCTATCCCTGCCTTCAGTTGTCATGGCTTTGAAATTAGGCCTTTCTCCTGCTGTTATAATGTACAAAACTGAAATCACTAATAGACGCATTTACAGTTATGCTCTCCAGATGGTGGAACAGCTCTTTTCACAGCCATAAAGGCTTGTTCCTGCTTCTGGGCAGGAACCCACCCTTTTCCACTTCTTCACCTTCTTACTGTAAAAAACTACGATCTTCGTGAAAACAAGAGGCTGAAATGGCCAAATATTATCCCTTGAAATAAACCAGCACCATGTTGCATGGGTCCTGTCTGAAGACAGTGGTGGGGACAACATTGTGGTTCTACATTCAGTTCCTGGGTTTCCTTCAGCCCTGCTCTTGCAATGAGACCCAGCCCTGCCTCACAAAAGCCTTTATCTCTTTTTCATCTTTAGCCCTTATCCAAGTGAAGACTGGAAGGGCAAACTGTTGGTGGCGTGGATATTGGGCTATTCCCTCTGCCAAGAAGGGGCTGAACACTATTTCCTCCCAGGAGTTTCCAGCAGCTATTAAATAAGGTCACTCAGTGTTAATTACTCTGAATTCTCTCCAACCACGGAGAGAGGAGTGCCACAGGCTTTTCTTTATCTGAGCCAGACGGCCCCCACAGGGAAGCTGCAGTTTTCATTTCACTGGCCAAATACTGCCCAGGCAGCTATTCAAGGAAAGCGAGAGGCAGGGGCAGAGAAACCACCAGTGCTGACTGAAAGACGAGGATAAGGCTCTGCCAGTGCAGATGCGTCAGACCTCAGTAGCTGTGCTATTCCATCCTTCCAAGCCTGGAGCTGGTATCCCATTTAGGAAACCAGTGTCCTCCTAGCGGAAGACATTTGAAAAGCTACCTGGGGACCCCACACTTTTGCTGGTGGATCATGGGCTGGTGAAACCCGTTGTGTGGTCAAGCCTGTGCATCATGGGGAGAAAATGTGATTGTTTGGGGGTTTGAGGGTTGGATGCTATGCAACCTTCATTCAGCACTGTAAGAGTAAGAAGCCATGAGGGTGCATGCGTAGAACTAAAGAAGCAGCTGATCTGTATCTTGTTTCTGACAGTACCCAGAAGCTGATATTTAAGGTGGAACAGCAGTTCTGCCTAAGCAGGTAGTAATGTTTTTCTTGCTTTTTCTTCCAATACTTTGCTGTTCAGGATGGCTTCCTGAGCCAGACAATTACAGAATAACTAAGACTTCTAGAGGAATTTATCTTCCATGAATTTGTACAAATGCTTTTTAAACCTAAGGATATGCTGGCATCCACACCTCCTGCAGGGAGGAGTACAGCTTCCCCACCTCATCAACACTGTGCTGAGCCTGTTATCTCTCAACTTCATTCCCTTTCATTCAGGATTTTAAAGATCCCCATCCTGTCCCTGCCTAGCTGTGAAGCAGTACCTTTTAGCCCCAGGGATAACAGCTGCAAGTGTTCACATTTATCACATTCTGTAAAATGAAAGGAGAGCTGGGAACGTTGCACCCACTTTGTCCTTTCATGCCACACTCACCCCCAGAAGTTTGTTAACTTCATGGTAGGAATCGATTCTGGCTTTGCCAAAAGCCCCGCAAAAGAGTAATGCGTAAAAGAGAGAAAAGAAAACACAATGCAACTTACTCTGTGTCGGCTAGAGTGGCCCTCACGCTGGCCCATGCTGTAACAAATACAGCAGGGAGTCCTGCAAAAAAACACAGGTCAAGCAGGGTGAGAAGGGGGACTGGAGGGGTCCATTACCATAAGCGTAGGTGGAGTGGGAGAGAGGAAGGCGGAAGAATCAATTTTAAATATTTAAGCATAATTAGACCAAGAAAGCTGGGTCTTGGTGTTATGTCTCTTCTGTAGGCCAAATGGTAAACCGAACAGTGGCAGGGAACATTTTCTGGAAGGCAAATGTCATAGTCTGCACATGTCCACCCCACTGAACTCTCCTGGCTTTTGAAACAGTTCTCCAAAATCCCAGGAGTGGTCCAGGCTTAAGCTACCTCCTGGTTTGTGTTTGGGAGATAGCCGTGTGGTCTCTCCTGGGATGGTCATGGACATGACAGGATAAATCATCATGTCCCGTGGCTTTCTCTAATGCTACTTTATAGGTACACAACCTGCAGTGCTTGAACCTGGGTAACTGATACCTGCTCTAGCCCACTCATTCCTTTTGAAGCAGAGAAGGGTTTAATGCAGCACACCTTTCCCAAGGTATTTGTTCCCTTCCCCTGACATCAAAGAAAGGTGTATCTGGAGGCACGCTCAGAGCGTTTCTCCCAGCACAGGGCTGGATGGATTAGAAGCTTGTTAAGAGTGAGAGACTTGCTGCATGAAGCAGCTAAATGCTAGAATTTAGAGTAATGTTTGCAGAATATACTAGTCAAACTTTCACTCCCAAATGAACCATCCTTATTTCAGCACAGTTACACCGGGCTTCATCTTTTCCCTGTGAAAAGGTGAAGAATCACCAATAACCAAATGCAATCTTCTATTTATTTTTTTAGGGTCCAGTTCTGCTTTATTTGTACAACTGAGTCCCCTACTGGCTTCCCTTACAAGGCAGGATCAAATCCACAGTAGCTTCCACAAACTCAAGAAGAATAGCCCCTTTCAGGTGAGAAAAAAAATAAAAAATAAATAAAGGCGACATTTATCACTGATGACTGTAAATATGCTGTTCACAGTCTAAGCTAGTTGGGGCTCGGCATGCATAAGCACACGCTTAACTTTCAGCATGCACTTAAGTCTCATTAGGGTGCTTAAAGGCTTTCCTGACCACGAGCGCTTTCCTGAGCTGGGGTGTGGAGCAGGGATGCTTGTCTCGTACACACATGGACAACGGCGCCGTTATCTTGGTTCAAACTTTAAATGCCATGGTAATATAAGAAAGCATAAATAATTAAACACAGAGCCTCACTCAGGACCACTGCAGCACTGCTGCCTACAAAGATACATTTATAAGGAATGTACCCTTCTCTACAGTCCCCTGCAATGGCTGGCATTGGAAAGAAAATACTTAACCTATTGCACTGGGAACCCATGAGTGTGTTGAAGCCTAGGGCTTGGGGAGGGTGATGATTTATTGTAACAAACACTGCCTGTTTCCTCCTTACTGTTAATCTCCTATCTATGAAAAATACGTGCATGCTCCAGACTACTGGCTGAGATATCAAAGGCTTAAGTGCTGATACCATTGATGATATTCCAGTTTATATCAACTGAGAAACCGGCTGTGTTGAGAAGCTGACATGCCTGCTGCCCACCTGCAAGACAGTAGATGTTCACCCACTACTGTGAAGCTCTAAGTTTGAAAGACTGTTTCAGAGATTTGGATGTGTTTGACATGTGCTTGTTCCTCTCTAGCCTGTCCTGCACTTCAGAAGAAATACTGTCCCCATTCATACTAACCCTGTGCTGTGTTCAAGGTTCCTAGTGACAATAAAATATACAGAAGAAAATAATTACTCCTAAAAAAATCCCTATGTGTGGGTTTATTGTGGGTTTACTCCTAAAAAAAATCCCTGTGTGCTGCCGCATCATTTCGTTCAGGCAAGCTTAGGAAAAGGATCCTTGATATTTTCTGCAAAACACACCAAGTGAATTCCTGGCACTGGTTTTATTGCTACGTTTGTCTTTCTGTGTCCCTTACATAGTTCTTTTGCAGTGTTAACAATCCTGAACATTTTTCAATTCACAAAAAGTGGTATGAATCCTCTCCCTCCTTTTCCTCTGCCTCATGTTTAGATTCTTTCTACACCAACATATCATGGAGTGCTTGGGCTGTCAGGTAATTTCTAGATCTAATTCTCCCACTGTGGTAAGCTAGTCTTACAACATGAAGATTCAGAAGGTTTAGCTTTGCCTCCGGCACGTCTTTTACTTTCAGAGGGTGACAACTGTCTTTCTGGTTCTCCATTTGAAAGTTCTGGTCTCTGATGCCCCAAGATTGACAGTCCCTCCTGCTGAGCACTCATAGCACTCATTGATGGGAGAATCATTGACCCCCAAATCAGGACTGAAGTCCTCAAAGCCAGACATCCAAGGATGTCTGGAAACAGCAAGAAAACTGAGAGGGTGCAGCTCTGTGAGCAGGAAGGTAATTCATGTTTAAATGCATCTGGCCACCTCACCAGAGAAGGGAAAGCAAATCTCCAAAAAGCCTGTGATCTCTTGGGTAGCTGTGAGCAGACAGATGCAGTTGTGGATGGATGCGTGCCCCCTTGCACTTAAGTACCCCATGTGCACGACCAGTGTGACACAGGATGAACCCCACTGGGCGGTGATGCTGTGAATGACTTCTACAGAATCCACATTGTATGCGCTGTGCATTTCCAGTCAATACACACAGTGTGTACAATGCAGGTGCTATAAAGTCAGGTATCTCCCCAGCAGCTGGAAAATGCAAACCTCAAGCTGGGCAAAGTCTCGTGGCCATTCCAACCCCTTGCTTTCTTTTGTTGCTTTTCTTGTGTACATGTCTGCTAATAGCTGGAAAAGTGGCTTAACATGCGTGTGTCAAAGCTGTGAGTAAGGGAGGTGGCTGCAAAGCGACTGCTAGAAGAAAGCTTATGAATAAAGACCTTATGTAGGTCTACAAAAATCTGGTCTCAGTTCCCTGTTATTTGAAAACCTCTCTGAGGAACAATGCATGTGTTTTTTCTGCCTCCCTGTGTCACAGTTTCTTAATATTAAATAGAGCTAGTAATATCCTTTTTTTGCCTCTTATCCTGTTAGGTATGAATGCTTTCAGTCAAGGATGATTTCTGCTCAGGTAAACATTCAGGGTTCACCATCATGGGGTTTTTGGACCTGAGCACCTCTAACAGTACCACATCGATATATCTGTCTTTTCAGGTCTTCCTGCAATCCTCATTTGCACCGTAGCTGCAAGCCAGTGCAGTCCAGCCAGTGGCAGTGAATTAACACGGTGTGGAGGAAAAATGCCAGTGGAATCAGCTTGGGTTTTCTAGGTATTGGTCATGCTTCTTAGGCTTCCTTCATAAAACAGCTGCAGGGAACTTGAAGTCTGCTGGGGAATTTATTGTTGCCCATAATACCGTTATTTATTTATTTTTTTCTGGGTGCTGGCAAGGAACAAATTCCTTTCAGTCATCAGTGTCTCCCTTGCAAGAAGGGTGCTGCAGACTTTTAAGGAGCTGTGCTTCCTTGTGCCAGTGAGGATATGTATGGAAAAGACTCAACAGAAATCTTTGGGTGTGACATCAGAGAGTAACTATATGTTCTGGTTTCTTCAGTAGTCTGGAAATAAGGTGTTGTAGGGTGATTTTTGCTCCTTGCTCCCACCTTGTAAATTTCCAGGCAGGATAAATGCATGCTGCTTATCGTTATGCAAGCAAACAAACAAAAAAATCAGAGCTTTTGGGGCAAACTTGTCTTTGAGGAAGGTTATCATTATTTATCACTGATTCCCTGTTACTCATTTCTGTGGTATGGGCAGGATCCAGTGCCCACTGCAGGGAACTGGAGTTCTTCCACTGTCTCCAGTGGGTCTTGGATTGGGTTGCCCTTTCAAGTGCCCAAAAGCTATCAAAACAATACATCTGTGCGGGTGTGTGTGTGTACATTATCATGCTAATCAAAACAAAGCAAAACTGAATGCAACTGGAGGGATCCTATTTTCTCATTCCAGAGGAATTTAAACTGAGCAGCCTCAAACTTTTGGAAGCACACGGATGATTGGTGTTGTGACAGGTGTGACTTCAGCTTTGTGGTTGCTCTGATAAAACAATTATACTCTGGCTGTGGCTGGAGGAATTAATGAGAGAAAACCATGCCTGTTAGACTGTTTTCCTTTGGCTGCATTACAAGCAACATCAAGTTGGTTTTTCTTGTTAAACATAAGGCATTATTTTCCAGCTGTTTCCCTCTTTTCCAGAATTTGCTCTAGGGAATTGCTTTTTTATGTCTGCTCTGTACAGTTTAATGCCATTTTCTGAGAAGCAAATTTTATGTACCTTGAAGGTTTGGAAGAGGATGAGTTTGGGGTTTTTCTGGATTTGTTTTTTGTTTGTTTTAAAAAAAGAGGTGACACCTAAAGTCCTCTCTGCAACTGCAGTAAGAAATGCCCTGTCTCCAAAATATTTCACAGAATCACAGAATCACACACAGAATCATAGAATGGTTTGTGTCGGATGGGACCTGGAAAGATTGTCTATTTCAACTCCCAAGGTGGCAAGGGTTTCCACCATCCATATACTTCATGCCCCCAGATTTCTACAGAAATTGTGAAAATAGGGATTTTAAATCCCAATCTATTCAGCCTTCATTGCACCCTCTGAGGCTCCCTGTGACCCTTTTGTGCTTCAGTACTCTACGGGTACCTACCAACTGGTTGGGACTAGACTTTGCCTGAGAAATGGATGTCCACTTTGGGACTCATATTTACACCTCCCATCTTTATCATATGACAACACCACCAGTTTTTGACCTATACACCAGCTGAACATGAGGTTAACAAGGAGCTTCTGGTCCCCTTCTTGCCCATATGACACTTTGGAAAGAGAAAAGCTGAAGAAAGTCCTGCAGGCTAGACTGCCCTGTGTTACTGAATCCTTTGCTTGCTCTCCCAAAACAAAACCCTCCAGTTCTCCATAAACTCAGTTCTGCACTAACTGGTTTGCTCAGAACTCCACTGTTAGAGACTGGTTTTCTTCCAGAAGAAATCATGTTCTGGAATGTGGATGGTGTGGTGCACACATTAATCTTGCCCTAAAATGCAGTCAGGATGTGGCCAAGTACATTTTGGTCTTTTCTGGGGAAGTGGTCCTGTGCCATACAGTTTAGAGATAACCGTAGACACCTCTGAACAGTTCTTTCCTGCTGTAAAGTCCTTTGTAGGCCTACACCCCATTATTTTTAGTTATATCCTCAAGGATTTTGTAATACATTTCCTGTTCTCCCTTATAGTCCACACACTTCAGACAACTGTGGGCAGTTGTTATATTGTTCTCAGCTTACCAGCACCTCATAACTCCTTGCAAGCCAAGGCTAATGCCAGAAGTGAACAGAAAGCACATTCTTGTCTGAAATGTTTGTGCCCACAAAATATTTGCTAATGAGCACCCTCCCTACACCCACATCCCGCTCCTTTTTCTTTACTCCAGGGAAAAGATGCCCAGGTTAAAAGAAAAGGAAAAAGAAAAGTCTTCCCCATGGATCACAGGTTTCTCCTGGTGTTCCAACACTCATAAAACCTCAGGAGCTTTTTAAAGCAACTGAGATATGAGGCAGGAAATCAGAGCTTAGGTCTGCCACTGGGAGCAGATGCTCACAGCCTCATGCAACTTTCTGCCCCTCCAGCCCAGTGCCTGTTTCTCAGCAGAAGGCACTTGGCAGTGATGCAGGTAACTAAGAAGGCGCACTACAATCAGCTGTCACATGCAGACATTTGCTGCCCTGGAAGAATGGCAAGATATATTGTTACTCCAAGTTTGGGCTGATCCTTCCAGAAATCCTGGAAGTGCCACGGTTTAAATACGACAATTTAGAAATGATAACAGTTTCACAAGAGAGCTAACCTGTCCTTGCAAGAGTCATTGTGTCTCTGGTGCTTACCCTGCCTCTCTCCCCTCTTGTATATTTAGTATATGTACTATCTGCTTCAAAGACGCCTCCAACAAGCTTCTTACAGATCAGCTGTAAGGAGCAGCCATAACTTACCCCAGCCAAATAATGTGAATCCCCAAAGATACTTCTTCTCTGAGAAAAATGCCATGAAGATGAGGCTGTGGAGATAGAGCCCTTCCACCAGAATCCAGTAGTAATTGGTTGCCAGGAAGTAAAGGAAGAAGGTAACTGCTACTTTACAGCCTACCTGCAATGACCACAGAAAGACATGGTTAAGTGAGGAATATGGTGTAAAATTCTTGTTCTGCATAAAACCATCATTTACAAAAATGGGATGGAAAACAAGATGAAGAAAGGGAAATAATCAGAAAATTCTGTTCCAGGGCTTTCACAAGGCGGAAAAAACAGTGTAAGAACAGAAGAGATGACCAACTGAGAAGAAAGCTTCCCCTCAGCTTGACATTGTGTGTCCAATAGCAGGTGAGTTGGGAGGTGCAGGACTACAAGGCACTTGCGGAGACGTTGACCTCATCCTACTCTCTTCCAATCCCAGTGGTGAGGGTCACACACACTTTCAAAGGCAGCTGTGTTTCATCTTTTCCCTCTGTCTCTTGTCTATGTTAGGGAGGAAAGGGCTGTAGCCTTGGTCTGGGTGACCTGGTGCAAGTCACATCACTTGGAAGTATGAATCCCTCCTCAGCTCATGGAGAGATATGGGCACCATGCTGAAGGTGAGTCATCCCATCCTGTTGTGGATGTTCAAGACAGGGTCCTCCAGGCTGCCTGTCTTTCCTCAGTGACTCTGAAGACACTAGATGGCTGCTGTAGGCTTTGGTGACTGGTCCTCCAAGGCGATTTCAACCACAGTGTCAAGGTGTTTTCTGAACAGACCTAAGCAGCAAGATAGGAGACCTGGTAGAGACTCCCAGGACATACTAATCTTTAATAGATTCATAAGCTGACCTCTCACTCCTCAGTGACCTGGAATCCTTTGCTTTCATGAGAGGAAAACCCTGACTGCAACTCAAGGCTCTCCTGTCCTTCTGCCACAGTGGGGTAAAGCCACCCTTCTTTGAGAGGGAGTGGGAAGGGATGGAGAGAGGTTATGGAGAATGAGGGAAAGGGGGAGCTGGTGTCCCTCAGTAGGGTGGAAAACCCACATGAAAGTGGCCAGGTGTTCAACAGAGAGGACAGAGGAACAAAGCCTGGCGAACAGTCTGCTCCGGTGATACTCACAAACTGTGATTTATCTGCTGGAGGTGCTTCAGTAATGGATTTTAAGTCTTCCTCTGAGATCCTTTCCATCTCCTCCAAAGCTGACCCAGAGTACAAGACTGCGTCCTTCACAAAGATGCTCACGGCTCTCAGCATGAAGGAGACAAACAGGTGCATGTGGATGTAGTTTCTAGTGCAGTGCAAACGTCTGGAGGAGAAGACAGAGAAGGATTGGAGTATTTTAGACCATCTGTTGGACTGTCTCAGGGATCACCTCTGCTTCTGAAGAACCCCAGCTCCTCTCATCAGCACTGTGCCACCATGGGAAGCAGTGCTAGTGCCACTGCTACCCTGTGCTCACAGTTCACCCATGGGGTTGGTAAAATAATTAATATCTCCAGGGTTTTGGCTGCAGCACACTGCTGTTGGCTTTGCATTAGGACAATTCTGTGCCTGTACTCAATTAAACTCCTTTATTTCTGGCTGTGAAATCTTGCAGAGAAACAGGGCTGCATTTTGCCTGTGTTGGGCATGGGTAATGAACATGCATGCAGTGGGCAGCGCGGGCATTGAGGATGGTGTGTGTGCAGTGCACATGCAGCTGGAGGAGGGTATGTGGTACGCAGTCCATACTCAGTGTATGCAAATCTGGAGTGTAGTGTGTGTGCAGTGTGCATGCACCTGAAGGCAGTGAGAGGTGCATTTGTATGAAGCACATGTGCAGTGTCAGCACATCTGGTGAACATCAGGACAAATGCAGTGGATGTGCAGCTGATGTGTAGGGTATGTGCAGTTAGCATGCATCCAGTGTGCAGGGTACATCCAGGGAATGTACATCTGGTGTGCAATGTGTGTTCAGTGAGCCAACAATAGCTGGGCAGTGTGTGCATGGCAGGCATGTCCCTGGTGCTCAGTGTACATGCAATGAGTGTGCACCAGACGTGCAGTCATTTTCCAAGATGTATAGACAGAAGGCAGCATACATGCACCGTGGTCACCACTACTAAAGTGTGTATTCTGTGTGTGTCCCTTTCACTGTTAAATCCATCCCTCCAACAAATACACCCTTCTGAGTCAAACCCTGCATTTAAAAACTTCACAGAGGAAATGAACTACAAAGGCTACAGTCCTTGGGGCCACTAAAAACCTTGCAGAGGTTTGTGTAAACTGCTAGTATTTGTGCCCACTCCAAATTTAGTAGCAACTATAATAGTTACTATAGGGTGCTCAGCTGCCTTCTTGTTTCAGTTAGAGATGCTGTCCTTTGCTTGGTCATATTGAGCCGTTTCTGGGCTCCACCCCAGCAGTGGCAGCAATGACCCCAAATGCTGATTGTAAAGCGCTTTAAGATCCTTTCCGGGGAAAAGCCAGATGGTAAGAAGTGAATGGGTTAGGCTTGTATTTATGAGGTGTGTTTTAGAAACTGTAGCCATGCCTTTGGGGAGAAGAAAGAATTAACTGACCTGTTGAAGTCCCCTTCTGTCCTCTAGACCTCAGTTGCCTGGCTAACCGTGCAGGAATAAATTCATACCCCCTTAAATCCCCAGCTCCAAAAATGGAAATAAAAAGTCAAAGCCCAAAAGAAGATGGGCTTTGTTCCCTGCATTTGAAAGGTGATCACTGAATTTCTGGATTATGTGTTACCTGGAATAAAATCTGTCTTGGTCCCTGCTGCTGCTTTGATCCCTGGGACAAAGACATTTTAGCACAGTTGCCCATGTAGTCTGGGCTGTAAATGGAGAGCTCTGACTACATGAATAAAGACAGAGTATGTCTCCTGAAACTAGGAGTACTCTTCCATACATGAATACTAAATAGTTGAACAACCTGCCACTGTCCAGTCAGAAATGAAACAGAAGGGAATGGGTTGAGAGGACAGGAGGGTGGTGGCAGGGATGGGTTCTGGGAAGTGTCTCCAGGAGGGATCTGCAGTCCCCTTTGGCTCTAGCGTGTCACGAATTCAGGTGCTGGGATGCTCTGCTGTACAAGTAAATTCCCTTGACCTCCATTTGTTCACAGAGATGCCTGAGCACATTCAGTGCCAAAGGCCACACATTTTATTCCCACTGGTATGTGTCTGAGGCTTAGCTTGAACTTGCACGATGGGAGCTGCTGAGCCTATCTATCTGCAGACACCATGTGGCTGTTTGCTGTGCGGAGAATTTCTCTTCACAGCTGTTGTCTGGGTCCTGCTGTCTGCTAGGAGAAGAAACTGCCAGCCACAGAAGGGAAGCAATCTGGGACTCAGGGGATCGAGGGTCAGCACCTGCTCTATCTGCAGCTCATCAGGTATGGTTTCCCAAAGGACAAACTACTAGCCATGAGCAACTCCTTTCATTCATTACATCCTATGGTCTCTGTGGCTGCAAGAAGATGCAACAAGTAGGCTTGAGGAAAGGGTGGCGTGGGTTCAAGATGTATCTAGGGGTCTACATCACCTGGTAGGGGTGATGGAAAGGGACGGCAGACAATCAGAGTTAGGAGGGTGAGCGGTCATTTTTGGATGAGGTCCCATTCAACTGATCTACCCTTCATGAATACTGGGGTTTAGAGCGGAATTTCCCTTATGAAACCTTAGTTATCTAAACATTAGCCATTTAAATCTAAGCCAGTCATCTGAAGGGGTAATACAGACAGAAAACCCCAGATACTCTTCCAAGCGAGACACGCCTCTTCCTGAAGTTGCCTCTCTTTGCCTTTGCAACAGAAAGGGTCTAGAAAACTCAATTGCAGGCAAAAGGAAGAAGTTCAGACATCCCACCCACCATCCCCCAAGAAGTTTGACCTATGTGCCACTAACACAGCCCAAAGCAGAGATGCAACCTCTTGTGGCTTGCTGAAGAAGCACAGGCCGCCCCAGTTTTATCTTTTAGGAAAGCCAGAGGCTTTTCCAGTCTAGTGAGAACTCACTTAGGTAGAAACAGAGCCGCCTACCTGAAGTATCCCAGGATAAGGACAGCAACTGTGAGGGATCCCAGAGAGATGGAGTATCCAACAGTATAAATCAAATAGAGGCGATCAAAGACCTCCTGCAGTACAAATGATGGAAAAAATAGCGTCACATTAGAACGCGTCCTACTGCATCGTAACACAACCATGGTAGCAGCACAGAGATTCAGGCTATCATACTTGCTAGGGGCGTACAGCTCGGGGTCTGTGTAACCTTTGGCAGTCATACGTCTTGTCACCTTTTTCATGTAAGATCAGCTTTGAAAGCAGTATTCATTTTTCCTAATGACTGTGGGGAGACAGGATTTTTGCAAGGGACAAGTGATGGAGTTGGGTTAATCCCATGCATGGGAGTTTTACAGCATTTTCATCCCAAAGGAACCCAAAGCGCTTTACAAACTCTCAGCCAAATCCAGAGATCATTTGGCAACTTTTGCTTGAACAAAATGCCCACTGACCTGGGATTTTTATGGAACTTTAAAATTTAAGGCTATGCCATACCATTGCTGAATGACCGATGTCCATGCTGGTGGAGTGTATCAATCCACCACAGAAAACATGGCAAGGATATATTTTGGCTGCAGGATATGAGAAGAAATCACCTGTGTTCATCTTTTTTTGTTTTTTTTTTTTTTTAAATCAGAAGCAGCCAGTGACTGCAGTTATCCAAACCAGACAAAAAATTAGCTTGCCAAAGCCCCATTGGAAATGGTCCTGTCACAGCAGAGCTTATAGTAATTAATCCTGTAGCAGGGTTTAGTTCTCTTGGCCCCCTTTTATTTTAGAGTTGGCCTTAGAAACCCTAAGGTTTCCATTAAATACTGAGATGTTTTCCTTCATCCTGTGCTGGGGCATACAGCTTAACTCAGGGATTACTGAATATCTGCCTGAAAAGGGTTAAAACATCTGCCACTGTCCGAGCTTGTACTGCCTTTCGTCATCTAAAATTAGAAATAAAACCCAAAGAAACCAACAAATTCAGCATCTTTCTCTTTGCTTCCTCTTCCTCCTCCCACTTTTCCCTCACCCCACCCACTGGGTTACAATAACATTAGTAATGCTGAACTGTGAATGACAGCTCTGATTTTTATTTGAAGCTAGAAATGCTGTCCTGGAATGTGAAACCTCAGCCCTATTACATCAGAATCCCCAGATATGTGACTGTTTCTCTGTGGTTTCCACTGGTAGAGTGGTGCACTTGGCAATATTAACCTAGTGCGTGTGTGTGTATTTATATATATATTTCTATATATCTGTGCAGGCAGCAGGCACTAAAAAGCCACTGTAAGCAGATTTGAGAGCTTTAGGGAAAAAAAAAGCTCCTTTCCTTCTAAGCACTGCCAAGCAGGAATCCTTGTTGAACTGGAAAATGGTGAAAATTTAAAATCAAATAAAAAACCCTCTCCAGGTTTAGGATTCTTTGTAGTTCATTAGTTGTGAGGTGTTACTATGCCCAGCTGAACAAAAGTGTCCCTGAGACCCATTCAGAAATTTAACCAGAAAGATCCATGCTCCCATCGGACAATGACACCGTTGTAGCAGCAATGGTCTTGGGAAGGCCCTGCTGATTGGCTGGCAGGACGTTTTCAGAGGCTGTGGTTAATTCCTCTGATTAACCACAGGGCCTCTTTTTGAAAGGATATTGAGTCAGAACTGCCAAGACATACACATGCATGCAGGCATGCATGCTGGTGTGCCTGCTTGCATAGATAGATGCCACAAATCTTACCCTGTGTCATGATGGGGAGCCTTCAGGGAATGTGATTTTTTGGATAGGGGCTTAGGTCCTTGGGAAAAGCCTCAGAAGCAAAAGGTTGAGGTTCTTCAAAAGGCTGCATAGAGAAGCCCCTTGGAGTGCAGCTCATGCTTGCTAGTTCCCAGGAGCGTTCATCCTCAGGAATGGGGAGACTTGAATTTACCCAGGAGGAAAAAAAAACCCACAACTCTCTAAAGGCAATTCCAGGTCTCATTCATCTCCTAGCATGACGGAGGTCCCAGGTTGGTGGAAACCACAATGCTGAATCAGGAAAGGTCCTCCAGGTAACAAAATATTGAGTCATCTGCCAGCTGAAACAACCACCTCCATGGTCTGAGAACCCTCTCTTTGGAGCTGAGATGGATGGCAATTTAAATAATTCACAGAAGACCATAAAGGTCATGCATGGCCAAGCCACGGGCACAACCTGGACCACCACAGTCTCAGGACAGCACACTACTTACTAGACCATCCTGACGCAGCAGGAGCTCTACCTGATTTATCTTATAAATCCCCCCTGAAGATAGACTGAGCATCAATGGTCGTCCACAGATCTTCTGGAGGAAGCAACCCACCCTGCAAAAATGTACCCTTGCCACACCATGAGACCCCGGTTTAAAAAGTTCGATCTAAATCTCCCCTCTGTCCTTTTAAAGCCATTCCCCCTTGTCCTACCACTACTTGCTCTTATAAAGAGAGCATAATACGACGCTGGGAATAGCATTATATGGGGAAGGTGTGGGAAAGTTGTGGGATGGATCTGATCCCCCTCGCATTTCTTCCTGTTTCTTAAATTTTTCCCGTGCTTATTGCACTTGCCATCTCCCCAAGGCGTATCCAACTTGTCCACTTCCCCTGCCAACAGAGCTTGCAAAAGAGTGCTCTGTAAACCTTCCCTTCACAAGGCTGAGCTAGTCGTGGTTGATCCTGAAGGATGCTGGGCAGGATGAGGTCCCCCGTTGTGGATGAGCTGGTTTTGGGGTTGGAAAAGTGATTTCTGAACAAGTCATGCACCATGACCTCTCTAGGTCATGCTCTGTGGTGCCCTCAGGCACTGCACGTTCTCAGGGCACTTCATTGCCCTCATTGTCTCTGGTCACACATTGTAAAGCTCCACCAAACCACAGCCATTTGTCTTATACAGCCAGGTGAAATGATCTTTCTGCAGTGAGCTAGCCCACCTGGTCCTGACTTCCCAATCTCGATCCAGCCATAACTCAAGAGACTCACAATAAACCAAGCTGCAAAAAACATTAAGTACTATTTCAGCTGTATTGACCTGTAACAAGATCTCCCTTTCCCCCCTCCCTCTTGGTCTGGTGGGAGACTTCCTCTCTGCTCCCCTTTGCCCCTCAGCTTTCCACCAGCCTGACCTCAGGGTAGAAACTTCACAACAGCCTGGCAGCTTTAGGAGAATAGGAAACCAATATAGAGCTAAAGATGGCTTCTGCATGAACTCAGTGCATGGAAAAACCAAAATAAACAAAACCTAGCCACCATGGGTATCCATGGGCTGGATGTGGTCCCCTCCCACAAGGATCCTTGAATTCTTCACTCCCTGAGGTTTGGACATTTTCCAGATGTGTGACCCTCAGAGTAGCTGGCTATTACATTTTCATACTGTGCTTGGGGCTCAATCTGACTCCTAATTTGCCCACTTCCACCAATAGGGAGATAATTTGCATTGATCTGAATCCAAAAGAAAACTGCTTTCTGCTGCAGGACAGGTCAAAGCTACATCAGAGCACCACGCATGGGACTTTTGAGGCCCTGTCCATTGTGAAACCATGGATGTGCTTTTATCTTGCATTGCAACCAGGTGTAGGACCTTCTGTGTGAATGGTATTTCTGCTCCCTCAAATTCTATTATGGTTATATGAGCTTATAAAGTGGATGTGGTCCTCTAATTTAGGTGTCTATGATGATGGCTCCATCAGAGCTGGCCACCTAAGGGCCCAGCAGCTGTAAGAAAGAGGTGCTTCTATTTTAACGAGAGGATGGTGCCCTCAGCCATCAGCTGTACTGTCTGGGTTGTCACAAGCATTGTCCAGAATGGCTAACTCAAATGGAAGTGTTTACATTTATACAGCAAGTCCCATCCATTTGAGTCTCAGGTAAGAGATCTTGCAACACTTAGGACTCAATTAAATTGTCTTTACACGTGTCATTTTAGATACCCAAGTGTCCTGTCTGGCTTCAAGCCGCTTTTACATAAGGGAATGCATTTCCTCTAGGTCCAGTGTGGTATCTGCAGTTCTCTTGTAATTGTCTTATACACCCTAGGACACCACATTTAACTCTGGGTGTAAATGACACCTATGTTTCAGCATGTCTGAAAACTTCAGGGCTTTGCTCTTCATATCTCCTGTTTCCTTTGAGTGGCACAGAGAGGGACACGGGTGACTGAGACATATTTTCTAGATGACTGAGGGCAAACTCCATTTTGAGTATCACTGCACTGTGCCCTGTATCCAACTTTCTCCTTTCATCCTTTTCCTTTCCCCTTTGTTAGACAAAAGCAAGATTCTGCAACATTTATGTTGTGAAGCTGAAATGGATCCAGTGGTCTTTTGAGGGGTTGGCAGGCTATACTGAAGGGTGGGATTAGCAGTATATAAGGATGGAAGCATATGTAAGGGCTTTCCAGATCAAGTATCTGCAAAGTTTTACAAAGCTGCTGATTCAGATGTTGCTAATGACATGTTTGAAATTAACAGGGCAAGCATTTTACTGCTTTGACTGATAAGCAATGCCAGAAAGACTCTGTCAGTAGCTTTATTCATTATTTTCTTGTCTTTTTTTTTTTTTTTACAATAGACATGATTAAGGAAAGAAGCTTAATGGCAGGGAGAAGGGGTATTTTGCTAAAGGCATAAAACAGTCAGTGATTTCCAAAGCCTCTAGACTAAAAGAATAGGCATGATATAAGGAGTGAATTACAGGGCTGCTTGTAAAAATGAACACATCTTGAAGATGCTTTTTTTTTTTATTCCTACAAATACTTAAAACATCTGCCCATCTTTCATGGTGCAAATGTACGACACTGATGGCATTTCACCTGTATTACTCAGTATAAACTATGTAAACAAGTTTTATGCCATCAGTTTGAGGCTACACAAAGTTGTTTGCTTTTAAAAGGACCCCAGAGAGCTCCAAGAACAAAGGCCAAGCATAGAGGATTTTTGGTTTGAACAATGGTGTTTAGATAAAGCAGCCCTGCAACATGCTGTGCCTTTCCCATTGTGTTTGACATGCCATGGAATCTTGAGGCCTTTCTGATTTCCCTAGAAGCAGTAAACCCACCATGATCTAAACAAGCAGTAGCAGATGAAGACAGGATTGGTGCAGCGAGGTTAGATCTTAGGATGGTCCATCTTACTAGACTGGTGGTTTCCAAGCTGAGCTAACCTCCCAAGTTGCTGGCTTGTATTTCCTTTCCCCATGATTTCAGTAGATGTAGGTCACGCTTGCCCTTAAGCTCATCCTTGAAAACAGGCTGGGTTTGAGTTGTTTAAAAAAAACCCCATGTTTGGCATTAGTGTTGTTTTGGGGGATATGGGAATGAAGGAAATTTCTGCTTATTGAGCAAAATATGCCATTACTCCTGTAATGTCTGAAAAGGAGATGAGAAAAATTACCATGCTGAAAGGTGCTGCTATTGGCTGGGATGTGTGGAAGGGGGCTGTAGTCAAAGTGTTACTATGGGTTTTGGAGAGAAATGCCCAAAAGCTGCTTCTTCATGACAGGGGCACACCAGGACTTTCCGTGTATGCCACGTTTTATCCAAAGACTGAGGAACTCTTAAGAACACAGGTAGCCCTCCCATTTTTAAGGGAACCTATGAAAGCTGTAAGTGAATGGCTAATCTGGGCCAGACCAAAGGTCCTTTTACCTGTGCTCTCAGTCTTCTACATGCCCATGAACAGGTGTTTAAGTACAGATCAAATACAGAATATATATAGAATATATATACACATACACCTACGTGTCTGTCATCTAGTGGTTATGTAGCGATGCTGTATAGCTGTATACCTCTCCCAGTGTTCAGCAGCTTGTGGTTCAGCAATGTGAAACACACAGGAGACAGATAAACAGCTGGTGTTTACCCACACCACCTTCCTCAAAGAGTGAACACTGGCCAATACATTCCCTTTCCTTCCCTTGTCCCACCTTCTCGCTTTACACACTGATGGAAAATAAACGAAGGGTGCTGTGGTGGTAAGCCACAGATCTCTCATCTTATCTGTTCAGAGGCAGGGAGACTTTCTGAAGATACAGGGTGTATTTAGGATGGGGGATGCCCATACATGTCTCCTGGAGAAGTAGTTGGAGAACAAGATTTTCCACCATCTCTGCTGCACTGGTGAAGTGTTATCTTAAAGGAAGAATATGGTAGAATATATACAGACTGTGGTGTAGTGGTGGCTTTCAGCACTGCCCAAAGACACAAAGAAAACTGTCTTGTCTTCCCATGACATGCTGCTAAAACACCTTTCCACAAAGCTTCTTACTAATCCTTGCTAAACAATTGTCTTCTACAGGCCATGCGGGGGACATGGTTGTTTGCATCAAGATTAATGCTATCTGCAAGGTATTTTGGGAAACACACTTCAATAGCTAGCTGCAACCTACCTGCTTTCCTGGCTAAAGAGAGGACATCAATCTTCAGTGCTGTCAATCCCGCGTCCTTTAGCAGTGCTAATTTTCCCTTAGGAAACAGCCCAAGAGCAATTGCTCACCGGGCAGTTATGAGCTGTAATTCTCCTGGCTCTGATGGCTTTAGCATACTTTGCTAATTTCAGAAAGCAGTTTCCATGCTGCTCTGTGTGAAATAATCCTACTCATATGGTTCAGGAAAAGGTAGCGAAAGATGCAAACTTGCCCTGGGGCCCTATGTTTGCTGCTTTGGTCAATCTTATAATTATCCCACAGTGGCTAAAATGAGAAAACTACACACTTAAACAAACATACATGGACATATATATGTGTGTGTGTGCGCATGGACATGGGTTTTATTAAGGGTGTGTATCTGTACATATGCCTATCTATAAATATAGGCCTATTACTAGGCATAGTAATGCAGATATATATATATCTCGTAACAGACAGACATTTTTCCTAACGCTTTCTAATGCATAGTTTCTTACAAGTTCCTCTGGTTGCATCTGTTCAGATGCTGTCCTACTTGGGAGTCAGCCCACGATCTCCTTTCATAACGTTGGTTAAATGCAGCTGTTACTGGTGATGCAAAGATGCTGTTCCCCAGGGGAAGACATAATAATAGAAAACAATCTCCCTCTAAAGATGACTAGTCTATCTTGCCAAATTCCCCAATTCTGACATCTCTTAACATATTTACTTCAAAAAGAAAAATAATCAAAGGAAGGTTTATTAATACCAGTGCTTGAGAGCCACTCTTGGGTGTGAAAGACAAGAGGCCTTCCTTGCTCTCTGGAAGTCATCACCCAAATGAGAAATAAAAGATGGTTATTCCTTTTCTTTTTGTTTTATTTGCAGAGTGCTTTTCATTTCAGGAGCCCCAAGAGACCCACAGCGTGTATGCATTGCTTCACTTGTTACTAAAATGAAGCCACCTGTATGGCAAAACAAGGCAACTACATGACCACATGCAGCTATGTCACTATGAGATGAGTGCACGGCTGGACTGAGGAAAGCAACGTCTTGCAAATACAAGGTTAATAATGATTATCATAGTGAGTAATATATGCTGTTGGAAAGCATTTGTTAATAAGATACAATTCCAAAACTGAGGAAGCACAAGAAGGATGTGGACCTGTTGAAGCAAGTCCAGAGGAAGCCACAAAGATGCTCTGAGGGCCGGAGCATCTTTCCTATGCTGAGAGACAGGCTGAGAGAGCTGGGCTTGTTCAGCCTGGAGAAGAGAGCCTCCAGGCACATCTTAGTGCAGCTTCCAGTGCCTAAAGGGGCCTACAAGAAAGCTGGAAGAGGGGCTTTTGACAGGGACAGGTAGGGATAGAACAAGGAGTGATGGGACAAGGGGTTTAACCTGACAGAGCGGAGACTGAGATGAGATCTGAGGAAGAAGTTCTTCCCTGTGAGGGTGGTGAGGCCCTGGCACAGGTTGCCCAGAGAAGCTGTGGCTGCCCCATCCCTGGCAGTGTTCAAGGCCAGGTTGGACAGAGCTTGGAGCAACCTGGTCTGGTGGAAGGTGTCCCTGTCCATGGAAGGGTGGTTTAGAACTGGATGAGCTTTAAGGTCCCTTCCAACCCAAACCATTCTACAATTGTATGAGAAGCAGTAATTTTCCAAGAGCAGATGCTGAGTGTAAAAATGCAGTTTTCTGCATCATGACTCCCCACCAAATATCTGTCCATTAGGAAGCACAGTCCATGTTCCTTATCTGTGCAGTGACCACTCAGGAGACACAGACAGAGACAGGTACATGAAACCCAGGGCAACAGACTGCTTTCAGCCTTTTTAGCAGCCTGTGGGTGGTGGTCTGTATTTCCTCCCTGTGCTAGTAAAAAATGGACAACTCTCTTCTTCCCTGTGCCCTTCTCCTACAGTTTTACCTTGACCAAGTCCTAGCTGCCAGCGTGGAACATTTAAAAGAATGGACCTCTTTTCCCTAAGGGAAGTCTAGGAGAGTTGCTTGGAAGAAGTCTGCAGCAGAAAACTCCCACTTCAGGATATGGCTGAGAGGGGTTGAACAGGGGAGACAATGACTTCAGAGAGTTTAAGAAGTTGTGCAACTTAAAATCATAAAATCATAAGATAGTTTGGATTGGAAGGGACCTTCAAAGGTCATCAAGTCCCACACCTCTACAATGAGCAGGGACATCTTCAACTAGATCAGGTTGCTCAGAATCACATCCAGTCTGGCCTTGAATGTCTTCAGGGACTGTGCATCTACCACCTCTCTGGGCAACCTGTGCCAGTATTTTACCACCCTCAATGTAGAAAATTTCTTCCTCACATCCAGCCTGAATTTTCCCTCTTCTAGTTTAAAAGCATTACCCCTCATCCTATTGCAACAGGTCCTCAGAGCCTTCTCTTCTCCAGGCTGAACAATTCCCACCCTCTCTGCCTTTCCTCACAGGAGACGTGTCCAGCCTTCTGATCATTTTTGTGGCCCTCCTTTAGACCCTCTCCAATAGGTCCATATCTAATGCTGTTAGTGTGAGCAAGATTTTAATGACTCCAACTCCTACTCCAGAAACTTCCCAGAAATCTCTTGGGGCTAAAATAGTTGTTTTCACTATATGGACTGGGAAAATTTAAGTCCCAGCAAACTTGATCTAAATGTCAATGTTGTCTGCCACTGAGACAACATGCTTTGCTGTTAAGTACCTGGTGTACACAACCTTGTCTGTTCCTTGACTGTGTGATATAAAGCATGCAGATGTTCAAATAACATCTTTCCTCACTAAACAATTTCATTCATGTGTTGCTTCACTGCTGAGAAAAAAACAAAAAGGCAAAAAAATTTCTGTGCTGTGGTTGGATTTAAAATTAAGAACATTCTCCCAAAGGGACTGTGTATCAACCTTAAGCCTGCTCCCCACTGTGAAGCTTGTGGTTGGATCTTTATCTTCTGCTGTCTGAAAATAACCCGTGCTGCAAATGATCACTCCCTAATGCCATATCCAAGGAGGACATCTTTCAAATACCATTGAGAAAACAAAGGTTTCTGCTAAATTCTTTTCAAATTACAGAAATAGAGCGGCAACCTCATGTGGGTAGAAATGTCTTTCTCTGAGAAATGAGGTCACATCCTCTTAGGTGACTCCACTGACAGCTTTGCTGTCACGTTAGCATGGAATTGCTTCTGTGATGCACCCAGCTTGGGAGGCATTCAGTAGT
The DNA here is from genome assembly GCF_034315485.1 of Pezoporus occidentalis. Classification (NCBI taxonomy): domain Eukaryota; kingdom Metazoa; phylum Chordata; class Aves; order Psittaciformes; family Psittacidae; genus Pezoporus; species Pezoporus occidentalis. The sequence continues at coordinate 817,957 of NW_026916181.1, forward strand.
ACCACAGAGTCCCAGCTGGGCTCAGACACAGACAGAGAGGTAGGAAATTCCTGCCAGCTATTATTTTGCCAATGACCTGAATTTATGTAAAAATAAGGCACATAGCTCTGATGTACTGATAGGCAACACCTCCTTGCCCCCCCTCCCCCTCCTTTTCTTTTTCCTCCATGTGCTAGGAATCCTTTCTCTAACTTTGGCCTGGTGTCCCTGTTTCAAAATTGTGATGACACCAGAATTAGTTCAAGATCCGTTCTTATATGTTAATTTGCTTTAGCAAAGGATTTTTTTGCTACCCATCTCCAATGAACAGATTATGTAAAAATCTCTGATACTTCATCTATACCTCTCAACCAAGAGGTTCACTATTAATCACCTACAGAAACAGGATTGCTACCGGTTTGACTGACACTTTTTCTTGGCTGTGTTTGTACACCTCCTAGCACAGACAAGCGCATATACATTGGAATTATTGGTAACAACCTGGTAGCAAAATTATTGCCTGGTGGGGAAGAGGAAGTTGCAATGCATGGAACAAGCTCCAACCACTTCTTAGTGTCCCTGAGCTCGTTTCAAGTTTCCCCAAGATCTCTTTAAAATGGGATCATGGCAGGTGGAAGAACCCTTTTTGGCTTTGAGGACAATTTCAAATTCAAATAATTCCGCATCAAAACAAAGATGTGGCTTTGGCAAGCTCAGACATAGTTTCCAAGAGGAGGCAGCAAATTATAGCTCATCAAGGGTTTTAAATGAGAAATGCTCCTAGTGTTAGCCATGGATGAGGCCAACACTTCATGCTCCACACACAAATGCAGTTGCCTACCCTTTCCCTCGTCTCATTGGTGAGAAACTTGGCACATTCACTGTAGTTTGCCCAGGTGCGGTTGTTGCCTGGGACCAGCTCCCAGCTCCCGTTCAGGTCACACCGGCGATAAGCATGGCCTTTGGGAGAGATGAGAAAGAGAGTAAACAGGACTAGACCTGGCAGAGCAGGAAAAGCTTCTTCCAGTGGTGGTTCCTATCAACCTTGATGCCTCCTGCCTGCTTTGAAGCTCAGCTGCAAGAACATAGTTTCCATCTCCTTGGCAACTTTATCAATTTTCTAGCTGAGAAACACCAGAGAGCTAATAAAAAGTTGCACTCAGTTTAGGTTAAGATATCGGGTCTACAAACCAAGGAGAGATGCTTTAAAAAGTCCCAAAGCACAAAATCATCCTCAGAGTTGCAGCTCTCCCTATGAAAATAAGCAGTAACCTATATTATGCTGCTCTTTTTTTTTACAGATTCAGTACACCTTAAGATAGATTTAATATGGTTACCCTCCACATGATGATGATGAAAGAAGAGAAGGCGAAGTTTCATTTTAGGTTTCAGCTGACAGATGAAAGCATCCATGTGCAGAGTTTTAGGCTGGTGGGTATCATTTCATGAACTGTGTGTAAGAAGTTACACATCACAGTTGACAGGCATGAAACCAGTCAACAGATCTGTCCTGTGACTACAGAGAGAGAGCGCATAGAGACCTCTGCACCTTAATCAGTCAGTCTTACTCTGACTTGCACACTAGCTGATTTGACCAGTGGATATCGGTGCAGTGTGGAACCTATGCCATGTTGGATTGTGAAGAGAAAAAGGATGGATTGCCTGTTTCTCCTGGCCTCTAGTGTGAAGTGCATGTTCAGTCCCTCTGTGAGAGGTCATCAGCCAGGGGTTAAGCTGGCTCAGCTCACGGACCCTTCTAGAAAAGTCAGGACAGACTATGAACAACTGCGGTGCACTGGAATATCATTACTTGTTTTCTGAAAAGAGCATCAGTACTCTGCGGAGCATATAGTCTTAATTCCCTAATTTTTCAGCCTTTGGGTGCACAGCTTTCCCTGAGAAAAGAGAATGCTTTAGCTTTGAAAATACACTGAGGAGCGAGTGTACTTCAATTGCTTCTGAAAACATGCACAGACTTTGCGGCACCACAAGCAAGCCAAGAAATGTGCTGCCTGAGGGAAAGTGAGATGGGGAGGAATTCACATGTTCTGGTTACTGGCGCTGTTCTCAGAAACCCACCATAGGGGTCTGGGCAGAGATCAGGGGCTAGAATTAACAAACGCGTGAGGAATATAAATTGGAAGAATATCTTGCAGGTTTCTATTGGTATGCAGTTTGCAGTGTCAAACAAATACAGATTTGTAATGCTGCAAGACTACCAAGTTGTAAGCTTGCAATTGGTGCTTATAACCCTAATTAGACACCCCAATCAGTGCCTAACCCCATTACAGTCTGGGTTGGGCAGGTGGGAAACTTGTCACTGTCTAGGTTAAAACAGCTTTTCTTTCAGCATAAAACCATAATGGCTGTTTCTTTACTTCCCTTTCTCTGGCTTACTCCTGACTGGGTGGGAGTGACCATGTCATAAAACAGGGATGCTAAAGAGGATTTTAATTTTCTGATTCCCAGGCCTCCTTTTGTTGCAGCTTATCAGGCTTTGCTGACACTAAGGTCAACACATACCTTTGTGATTGAAGTCATAGATGTACTCAGGACATGGCATAGCCACCACTTTGCCTGGCACACCTTCAGGCCAGCAGACGATACCATCCCACTCAGGAAGACAGAAGCCATCTGTGGAAGAGACACAAAGATACAGAGGAGTCACTGGACCTCCAGAGTCCTGCTGTTTGGAGAGGGCTGTCCTTGAAAAAGCCATCAATACTGTCACTCAGTTCAAGAAAACCGCTCTTAGTCATCAGTACAATTTTCTTCTTAGTGTTTAGCTCCAGAAGGTACAACTTCTCACAAGGTTTATTTCAGAAGGACAGGTTCCCCAACATTGGACACTTAAGATTTGGTTGGACAGGGTGCTGGGCCATCCAGTCTAGATCATGCTTTGCCAAAAGGTTGGATAAGATGATCCTTGAAGTCCCTTCCAACCTGGGATTCCAGAATTTTATGGGATAATACCTGATGAGAGTGGTCAAAGATTTTGGAAAGCTGCTTTCCCTTGTGGGCTGGAAGAAATGAAAATGAGGCAGGACAGCAGAGTGGAGAACAAGAGGACCTAAACAGTCAGGACTCTGTAGACTGATGGGAAACATGGAAAAACCCAGGCAAGTTTGGTTATGTATAGCCTTGATATGGCAGCACATATCTGAGCCTACACTAGCAAGGAGATGGATTATGCTGTGGCTACATTACTGTGAGCCTCAAAGGTACCAGTTCAGGGAAGGTACTCATGCACATGGAGTGGGAGGGCTGTGATTTAATATCTACATGCCATTAATCCAAATTCAGCTGTATTTTTAACTCATTATTTACATCAGCTTGTGCTATGCTATACCACAGTGCTCTGCTGCTTTCTCAGATGTGCTTGTGTGCCTGAATTTTGTTGTTCTTTTAATTAACACTAAGACTAGCAAGAATCTATAGAGAGGTGTCTGTAGCACTGTTTCTAACCATAAATAGAGAATATTTCATTACCTTGCCTCATAAGGTGTGAAACAATGGAATTTCTGTTTCATAAAGATTTGCATCCTTTCCCATCTGACAGCCTTTTTGCTTAGGACTTTGCCATTGTACCTCTACCTCTATTTTCCTCATTGTGCAAGATGCAGTGCAATCATGCACTGATCGATTTGGAGCTGTGCCCATGCTAACTGGCTGGCAGTGCATGCACACTAATTGACCAGTTGCGTGCCGCCAAGAACAGGGTGACATGGCTGAGCTTTCCCAGCTTCCCCATGTCTACCCTTTTTCCCCAAACCTCTTTTTTCTTTTTTGAAAATTGGCAGGTATATAAGTACATATTGTAATTTTGCAATTATCCAGAACATAAGAAAAAATCAAGCAGGTCTTTTAATGACCCATAATTATGAGAAGCTTTGCTTCTCTCTTCACAAATGAGGTACTAGCTGATCATTCAAGGCCTCCAGGTTATGTCCTATGCGGGCTAAGAGCGTCTTCAAGGAGCTCTGCAGCCCATGCGATTTGCCATCAGCTTCTGAAGCAGCTGAGATACCAGTGATGGAGACAGACTCCCCTGGGAGATGAGTGCCCACCCTCGCATCAGTCTCATCTTCCTCATTGTCTGTTCATTCTTTCTGCAAGGGACAAAGCCAGAACATACCCACATTTAGAAGTGTTGAGAAATCCTCCAGGCATCTCAAAAAACTGTGGAACTTGACCTCATTTTCAACATTGCTTTAAAAAGAGGGAACTCAAACCCTGCTCTCCACCTCTTTTATCCTTCCAGCTTGTCAACCACCCATTTCTGCAGCTTTTTGTCCGTAAGCTTCCAGTTCCAAAAGGGTGCAAGTTCCAGTTCAGATGCAGACATTCAACATGGGCAGGCAGGACTATGCAACCAAGCCTAACCTGGTGTTTACATATGCCTTTGTGTTGGCCTGCAATAGCTGCACCTACCAATTAAAACCCAGCTGCAGTAGAGGATTTGAAGTGAAGAGCAAAAAACAGTGAATCTACCCAAGGTCTGGTTTCAGAACTGCCTCTGCCCCCTGTACCCATGGCAGCCGATGAAGGAATTTATCAACAGCCTATAAAGTGTCTGACAGAGAGGAATTATACATGAATCAAAATAAAATGAAATGGACCACTCTTATCTGCACAAGAGCTCGGCTTGAAAAGAAATGATAAACACGACCAAGATTTCAACATATTTCATTAGTATCAAAGCTAGTGCCTTAGCAATCTTTCAATCAAAGTGCAATTTATCCTTTATAATGAATGTATTTTCACAAGATTAAATAAGGATGCAGGATTGCTTTAAAGACCTTTGGCTGGTATTGTACCCTCTAGGGTCAGAGCTGACAGTGATCAATTCAGTTTGCTGGTATTTCGGGGTATGAAAAACAACAGAAAAACTCTGAAGAGCTGATTTCTTATGTTTAATTTAGTGCTGATAAAGAGGACCCAACTAATCACTGCCTATCTTCTAAAACTTTAACTGGGAGTGAGGATAGGAGAGCTAAATACCTCTGTATTGTTTCCATAAAAAAAGAGGAAGAAGCTTATTGCATTTGCTCCACTTCCAGTCACATTAGAGGAAGAATAATGCTAGATTTCCTATTCATGGAAACCAGGAAAGCCCTTCCCTTTGGCTCATTATGTTGCAGGATTACTTACACTGTGAAAACTGGTTTATTTATTTTCCAGTTCTCTGAAAGGATCAAAATAAAAAGGAAAAAAAGTAGCCCACAGAATTTGGATTAGGACAAAATGTTATTGTCTCTGAGGTTTTTTTTTGCAGACAAGAAAGTAAATGAAAATTTAATTTAGCAGTCAAAGTGGTCTTACCTAAAATAAAACCAATTCCTTTTACAAATAAATAGATTTGGGTAAACTTGAAAATGAATGCTGGGGGGAAACAACACTGAGGAGAAAATGTCATGCTCTGAAATACTGAGAGAAAAACCTTGCGCTTTTCTACGATCTTCAGAATAGCTCACAAAGGTCAGCCTTCACTTGTAAGTAGTTTCATTTAGTATCATACTGCAATATTTGTCCAGAAAATATTAATGTGGAAAAGTATCTGATGTGTACACCTTCCTTACAGCGTAAACATTCACACACACATTTGAAATGGACTCATTCAAAGGAAAACAATGCTTTCTGGATAACAGAATATACAATTGTTTCTTTTGGGGTACTTTGATCCCCACAGTCCTTGCAAAAAGCAGAGGACACCTCTGGACTGGTGTTTTATCATGTGGACAATTTGGGAAGCCATCAGCTGCCCCCAAAAATTTGGAAAAAAAAAAAAAAAATCAGGTTTGCTGCCTCTTAACTGCATCTGAAATATTTTATTGCCTCTGTGTATTGACCCATGGAATTGATTCATTTAACCTGATTAGGATTTGGTGGGAATTAATCTTCAGAAACCATCCAAGAAAGATGCAAATGAGTCTGTCATTGTTATCATGAACTGTTGCAACACAGAAAAACCTCTGTAGCCTGCTCTCCATCTCTCTGTCATCCCCTAGCTCTCTCTCCCCACTCTGTTCTTGGAAAACACATTTCAGCCAGATTTGAAGGAGGGGTAAGAGATCTCAGTCTGCCAATTTCATGGTGATAGATGATCAGTAAAGAGCAGGTGAACATTTGGCACCTGCCACCTGGCAACCAGTCTTTGCCAACCGACTAGCCAACTGGCACATGCATAACTTAAAACTAGGCACAGCATGGCTGTTTCTTGCCAATCCAGGGTGCCATAGGTAAGGCAAGGGGAGAGGAACTGGGTGGGGAAGAAGGACTGACAACTACTAGAGAACATCAACAGGGCAAGCCAGGTGCCTCTGGATCTCCTGGTTGCAGAAAGAATTGAAAAGTTTCTAGACTGATTGAAACCCTTGGAAAACATTTTTCAAAATAGAAATATTGGACCAGCCATGCTTTCTGACTGCTTGATCCACTTTCCTGGATTTTAACACAGCCAAAAGCTTTTTCTCCCCTCTGTACATGCCTGTTGTCCCATACAGTAGCCCCACTGTCCTTCTCTCACTCCTTCCTCCAATACCTCTATTTTTCCATCTAAGGAGACAAATCATCAACCATCTGACAAGACAAGGAGTAATGGCTTTAAACTAAAAGAGCATTTATTCAGACTAGGTATGAGGAAGAAATTTTTTACAGTGAGGGTGGTGAAGCACTGGAACAGGTTGCCTCGAGGGTGGTGAATGTCCCATCCCTGGAGCAACTCAAGGCCAGGCTGGACAGGGCTTTGAGCAACCTGGTCTAGTGGAAGGTGTCCCTGCCTGTGGCAATGGGGTTGGAACTAGATGAGCTTTAAGGTCCCTTCCAACCCAAACCAGTCTATCATTCTATGACTCCCAACATCCCTTGCTTACTCCCTCACCTTGTCTCCTCTGGTCCACCCAGCCATGTGGCACCTTTATCATTAATTTCACCAGTTTGAGACTACTGGGAACAAATTCTGCACCTTCTGCCTCCAAGTTTCTCCTATTTTACTCACTCTAGAGGTCACTTAATAACTGAGCTGATTATACAATGAGGAGGGAAAATACCGTATATTTCATTGGTATTGTGCTGGAATCCAAACAAGACTTTTCTTTTTGTTTGTTTTCCCAAATATTTCCAACATTTTTTTATTGGTTTATAAAAACATTAACAGTACTAACAACTTGGCTTCTCTCTGTTGTTTTTCTTTTCCCCTGGCCATTTCTCAAAAGAAATCTATGCTGAGTTACAAAAAGAAATCTGAAAAATGGTGAGGAGTTTCAGGAAAGCAATAAAAAGAATCTGAAAGCTGACATTTTTTCCTGATGGTTATGTTATAAAATAAAATTTAAAAAAATTTACAACCTTTTTTTATAAGCTGTCATTAGAAAAAAAAAATGCACCACCTGCAAGTAGTGTGCTTTTGGCGTGCTAAATACAAGTCCTTCTCTCCTGGGACACTTAACAATATTTAGAAGCATAGATAATCAGAAGGGATCCAGTTCATCCTAACTGCCAATAGAAAAGCTCTCAAAAATTTCTTTTTTAGGTGAAAAATAATTTGAAGGTTCAAATATGCTGTTTGGGTTGATACAGGTGAGTAGGTTTGGGACAAAGAGCCACATGTTCTAAGCAAACTGGGAATGCAAAACATTTCTTTCTTTGGAAGAAACAGTAGGATTCACTGAAGACGTAAGTCAGAAGGAATTCATAAACTTTCAAGAAAACAAGAAAATCTCACACATATCCCACATCCCAAGCATCTTGGATGTGTATCAGTCATTCAGGCAACGCTTTCTCAGGCATTTATGTATGCCAGTGAAGCTCCTCTAAATTCAGAGCCATAACTCTCATGGATGGAGACAGGGAAGGTGGGAATTGCACCAGGGTTTCTCATTGTTTAGAGGACATGACTGACCACTTTAGTGCTGAAGAAATTAGTTTTGTTGGACAACACCAGCAGCTGGAAGTGATGCAAGAACTTTTTCTTTTCTAGAAGCTTTGCAGATGGCTCATCCTGGTGTCTCCCCTTCTGTCTCCATGGTTTGATACAAATTCAGGGAGATAGAGCAATTGTACTCATGGAGAAAGTGAGTATCAGTGACCAACACAGTCCCTGACTACAAGCCTATCACAGGCAGGTAAATGAGTTGGTAAAAGCTGCTGAGGCAGGAATTAAAGGTTTGTCTTTTAAGACTTATTGTGCTTTTTCATCCCTTAGGAGCTGCTAGAAGAGGTTTCACAAGTCCCAAGATGTCCTTGCTACTGATGAAACAAAATAACCTCTCTGGGGAAAAGATCCTAAGTTCCTTTGCTGGAAAGGAAGGAAAGAAGTCTTCCGGCAATTTGGAAAGACTGGTAGGGCGGAAAGATTTTTTTGATGCCCTAGAGGAGAATAAAAGTCTCGGTCTGCTTAATCCAACAAGAGAGAATGAGAAAGGTTTTTCTCATAATACTGGTAAGCACTATGAATGGACATGAGCTACAGAAGTGCAAAAATAACGAGATGTAAACTGGCAGTGAACAAAGCTTATACTGGAAATTAAAAGAAGTTTCTATCCTTCACATGGGTAATGTTTGTGCTGAGGCCAGTAAGTTCCATTTCCCTCAGTGATTTTTAAATGGTATCATTAAAGCAAAGGGAGGCTGTGGCATGAATGGGGCTGGGAGGAGAGCACCATGTCACTTGCAACTTTCTCTGCCATCCTTGTGCTAGGACAGGTCAGTGCATCTTCATCTTATTTCAGTATCGTGTATGCTGCTGTGTTATGATCAGCATAGTCACTTGTGCTTCCTAAAACCATCTCAGTTTTCAGGCTGACTATCTACCTTTCCTCCAGGTCTCAGAAACCATCTTACACCAGAGACAGTTACTTCCAAGGGCAGAAGAAATTCTAAACCAGTCCAGATTATTGTGTCCTTCCATCCCATTACAAAGATGCCAACAGACCTCCCAGTGTAATTCTGCACTCATCCCTTGAGACACCCAGCTCAATGCTTCCTCAAGACAAACTAAGCCATGGCAGAGCTGAGCCTCTCTTTCCACCACCATAGCCCTGCACCAGTAAGGGTCTCTAGTTTCCCGAAGCATTTCCTATAAGGTTGTTTTTCACTTCTCAGCCCATCAATCCAGCTTGTTCAAATCCTCAGCTTCAGCTGAAGGCAGCCCCAAGGGTTCAGGCAACAAATCCCTCATCAAAATACAGACTTCTCTCTGAGGGACATGTGTTGGGAGAGATGGTGCTAAATGCTGCCTTCATCCACTGCCTTCCCAGGGCTGTGCTTGAGCAAGGATGCAGGTCACCACCAGACGGCTGCTCCTCTGCAGAGAACATACCACCACCATGAAATAAGCACTCTGAGAAGATGAGACATGTGGTGTCAATTCACCGTCTAAGTAGAAGTTACCAGCGCCTCATTGAAATGCACTGAGTGGCAAGTTCCTCTAAATCAATCTCAATAGGATGTATACCTATCAGATATAGGTCAGAAAATCTGATTTACTTCTCTGCATGTGCATACCATATATCACAGACCATCTTTGCCCATTTTCTAAGACTAGAGTGTAAAATATTCCAGGCAGGGTGTGTGTCTCAGTTCCTGAGGTGTCTGAAGGTTACTATTGTAGGGTACCCATTCATCTCACCATTGCTTGGACTGTCATGAACACTGCCTTACAGTAACACCATCCTACAGAGTAGTTATAGCAGCACAGATTACTGTAGTTTTAGAACAGATGTGCCTTGCAACTCTCCTTAGACCTTGAGGGTTGAAGTCTCGGGGCATGGAAATGTAGTCATTATCAGAAACCAATATGATATTCAGGATGGAGTAAGCAAATGCTCTGTTTGATGACTTTGCTGTGGGACTTGCCTTTTGAAGCCCGGGCACAGAGTGCTTTCCGAAAGGGCTGCATCACATGCATCTCTTATTTTTTCTTCATTTCTGCTTCCCCATCTGAGCCTTGTCAGAAATCCCAGGTTGTTTTGGTGGGAGAGGAAAGGAAAGGCATATTTTGGCCATGCCTGCTCGCTTGCTCAGACTGCATCCCCAGGATGTAATGAAGGCTATTCTCTCCTGCCTGCTACTTTTCCCTTGCCTCCTCCCTCCTTTCTTTCTCCCCCAGACTCAATTCCAATTTCTGTGAAAGTGGTACATGCATGTGGAGAACACATTAAAATCATCTGTGAGGCTGCTTGGCAGCTGGATAAATGCAAACACGGTCTTGAGGTGTTTATCTAGGGGTATGGAATATAAATCAGCCCAACTTATTCTGGCACCATGCAAGGCACCAGGGAGACCACATTTGGAATATGGTGTGCAATTGTGGTCACTCTATTACGGGAAGGACATTTGGAGGATTGGAAACAGGCAGGGAGGAGCAACTGAAAAAATGATCCAGCATTTTGGGACAGGAAGGGGAGAAAGGGAGGCTTGGAGGACCAGTGGCTCTGTATAGGGGTATTTGGTGTTGCAGATGCATTGGCTGTCAGAGCATGTGTGTATGAGCACCTGCACACACATGTATAGCTGTGTGTTGTTGTTGACCTGTGCTGTGCAACTGGGGGGAGGATATGTTATTCTGGGGAAAGATGCTCCCATGCATCCAAGGGCATTTGCGTGGGTAGCTGGGGACATACAGTGGAGTTGTGTGCAGTGTGTCCTGTGCCAGTGCACGCAGCTCTAAAATTCTCTCTGCGTATGGGTTCTGTGTGCTGACCTGCTGAAGGGGAGGGTAAGGAGAGAGAGGGGATGGAGGGATGGAGGGATGATGGATGGATACAGGTTCTGCTTATTACTACTCAGAGACCTTTGCTGGTCTGTGTAGCAGTGCTCAGTGGGCAGAACACCCCTTGCATGATCAGCCATTACAGGGGAAATCTCCTGAGACCTGTTCCTCCTTTGCATTGCAAGACTTATATGGCTACCTAGTAGGCATTTCTTAATGGGATTGGAAGTCCTTGACCTATAAACCTTTGCAGGTAGAGGCCAGCTGTTGGTAGTTTCTATCTCTTGCTAGCTCTAATTCAAGCATGACTGGCAAGCAGCCATCTGTGAAGAGCTGCAAGGCCTTGAAAGTCATCATAGTCTTCTGTCTTGAATGGTAGCTGTGGTAGATGGGTTGGATGGAAGAAGACATCTCTCTGTAGGGTTCCGTGCTTCTTTGATTCATCCTAGAACCACAGATGCCATGAATCTGAACTTCCCCCTCACAGTCTTGTCTGGTTTGCTATCCTGAAAGGTCTCCTGGTCCATGCTGTCCCCCACACAGTGTCCAATGGAGCAGTGACAGCTGTCCCAGGCCAAAGCTGTGCTAGAAGCATGCTAACAAGGGGTGGTTTGATGTTTGCATGACAAAATTTAGGCCAATGTTCTAGCCCTACACCATAGAGCCACAAGGACTGAGAGAAAAAAACAGGGTAGAAAGAGAAGGAAAAAAAGCCCTCCAAAACCTACCAAAACAAAACAAAAAACAACAGCAGAAACAAGATAGAAAGAGCAGGAAGAGATATGGTTTTATAGTGGTCTGGGTGTTTAGGGCAAATCCTGAGTGCCCTGGATGCCTTTGTCCCCCTTAACTTCTAAGCCACCTGAGGCTACTCAGACCCCCTGAGAAGACCCTGGCAGGCTGGATGATCAGGGGGTGGTGCTTGAGCCTCTGGAGAGAAAACCAGGAGCAGATCCTCTGCTTCTGCAAGCCCAAAGAGAGCCTGGGCTTGGGTATAGGTCCTTTAGGGACAATTAAGCCATAAACTCAGTTGCACAACCCACGTACCTTAAGTAAATACACACAGCTTCTCAACTAAAAATAAAACCCTCTCCCTAGCAAATAGGTTTATTTACTATAAAAACAAGGCATCCTGAAGCAAGCTGGAACACCTAGGACTCTGAGAAAGGATTGCTGATGGCCTTTACTAATAACAGGTTTGTGTAAAAATCTTTCTTCCCCCACAAAATGTCCCATCTCCTTTTCCAAACCAGGGAAAGACAGGCTTTTAATTCATGGGTGAAAAAAAAGGAAAAGAAAAAAGAAAAAAAAAAAAGCAGGTCTGATGGCATATGGCTGGGAATTTCACTTCATCCCCTTCCAGGTTTAACTTTGGGGTGGCATCAGGCTGCCCACCATGCCTGAAATGTAATATTTGTGTACATAGAAAAGAAATTTTAGGGTTTCCTGTTCTTTCCAAAAGGCTTTCATCTAGAGACTAAATTTAAAGAAAAAAAGAGGAGAAAAAAAAGAGGAAAGAAAAGAGGAAAGGAAGCCAAATGCTTGTGGGGACAGGTTTGAGTTGGTTTTGGTGTGTTTTTTTTTTTGTTTTAATATTTTGGGTCTGTGTCCCTCACTGCCTTAGCCAAAAGCAGCAGATGACGCACATATCCTGAGAGAGGGGTGCATGGAATCACACCGGAGTGGCTCAGCCCTGTCTCCCCATGGCACGGGTTCGTGTGGGGCTGTACCCATGCCATCCCATGGATCAGAGTCCATGGCAGGTTCTTAGGCTCAGGGATATGCCTGGGAGGTGGGCAGGGGACAGATGACACTGTCTACATAATCTATGGTAGGGGTACAAGAGGAAGCTCACCCTCTGTTAGCTAGTCTAAAGCGAAAAGTTAACCTTTTTAAAGGGAGAAAAAAAAAAAGAAAAAAAAGGAATTCTGAATCTTTACACAGAAACAGGAATTCATTATTGCTAAAGAAAGTTTAGAATTGTATTAAATTTTTATGTTTTATTTTCTAGGACTTTCTTTTGGACTACCAACACTGCTACGAATCATACATATAGTAACCACATGTTTCCACTCTCCAAAAACACTTGGCATGTCTGTTACTCACTCTGATGCTCCTTAGTCCCTAATTCAGCTCTTGAGATGCATCTCAGACACATATCTAAATAAATTGCATCTGGTTTATTTCAAGTGAACAAAATATTGCTGAACCATAATAGCAGATAAGATATCTGTATACTACTTTTGACAGCTAATTGCATAGGGCAGGAATCAGATGAAAGTTAAACACATGACAGTGAACATTCTTTCCAGACTCTGGAAACCTCCTTCCAATAAACGTCTCTTTCCAGTCTCTACAGGGTGGGTGGACATGACTACACTCTCCATACTCCCAATCAACTCTATTCTTTCTTCACAATATGCAGTTCTAGTTTTATTATATTTTTATATTTATTTATTATACTGGGTATTATGGCCATTTTTAGTAGCTGGAGGTACATTAAAGATCAGCTCTATGGCACAAAGACAAAGCCAGTGTTGGTCAAGCTTGTGAAGGTGCAGGCTGATCAGCAGAAAAACATAACCACTCCCTGGTCACTCTGGTAGGAACTGCGCTGGAAACAGCTGTCTTTTGGCACTGCACTCTGAGGGCCATGGCACTTGCTAATAATTGTGCAGGCTGAGGAAAATTGTGGACTTTATAAAACTGAGAAAGTAAAAACCAGCAAAGGGAAAAGGACAACGCTAAGTGGAACAGATGGGAGACCAAGGTCTTCCTGCTTCCAGAGGATGGTGGAGCTTTATTCAAAGTACTTATCTCTTCTGGGCTGGCTGCTTCCTGGTGAAGAGTTCATGAAGTCCATGCACAGCCAGGATCACATTTTCCACTCAAAGAACCAGTTCTAGTGCATGTTCTATGCCAAATCCAAGTCTGTGATGGAAGAATGATGTACAGAAACCTCCTCAAAATCTCATTTCCCCTCTTGGGGGCAAGGAGGGTTTCTGTACACACAGGTCCCTCCCATGGTGTGTCTTCTTGTGTTAATCTGTGTAGCCATTTCTAGTCTGTGATTGCCAAGTAAAAGCATTAGGAGTTGGTAGCTGCAAGGCAGAAGAGTGAACAGCAAATAACAGTACAAAAATGGAGGTTCAGTGCTGATCCAGGCTACCTCATTCATTAAGGCCCATGGATATGTCTGAAATTTTAATTTTCCCTTTGTAAAATAGTGGTTGAATGAATAGGGGGTGGAGAGGGAGGAAGGGAAGGAGAAATAAGTTGCAGAGCTGAACTGTGTAAGAAATCAGTGAATCTGAGATAAATCAATGCCCTCACTAAACTGAATAGGAATCTGCCAGTTCATACCAGGAAAAGAAGTGGTCCATGAAATGTACTTAGCAATGAGATGTACAAAAGAGGAAGAGAACCCAGGTACCCACTGCACTGCAGGAAATTTCTAATGCACTTTCCTTATTTCAAAACAAACCTGGAGGCTTTAAAGTGAGAACGATGATGAAAGTTTTGAGTTTCAGTCAAGTGGGATTTATCCAAAGATTTTTGTCAGTTTCTGTCCACCTGGATTTGAATCTTTGTAGCCTCACCTTGAATTCCAGGACAAAAGGAAATGTGGTTTGTGGCTTGTGCCCTGGCTGAAGAGGAAGTAGATGAGCATTCAAATCTTGGATCTGCCACAGACTCTCCTTTGAGATTGGAGGCGAGGCGTTGAATATCCCTGTGTGTCAGATCTCAAGAATGAGGTCACAAGCCCCAACAGGCTTTCATGCCAGCTTACATGATATTTCTATCTAAAAACATAAAAAAATAATAATCAAGGTGTCCCAAATTCCCTCACAGCTTCCTAAAACACAGATCAATTAGCCATGGAATGGAATAAATCATCACACTGGGCTGCGATCACACCCAGGCAGAGGCAGGATCCAAGCAGCCCTCTGCCAGGTGGTATCTGGCAACTTCTGATGAACAGGAATAGACGTGGGTGAGTGCAGGACAAGATCTGATTGCACTAAGTGGATTCATACACCCCTTGAGGTAAAGTGGGCCTGCATGGGAACAAGGAGAGGAGGCAATGGGAAATAAATCCGTTTGGCTTTTCAAAACCTCTTGATATTCATTCAGCATGTAATGCTCAATGCAGTACTGCTAACACCAACACCTTTCTTTCCTGGCACTGCTCCTTTCCCTGTGATGGCTCTGTTTATGTGGCTGCATTATGATCCAGATCAGGAAGCCTCCTCCAAAAAGGCTGCTTCTCAGGTCAGTCAGTTGCACCACTGGCCCGCTCATACTTGCATACTAAAGGGAGTCTGAAATAGCAAATGAAGGCATTCTTCTTGGTGATAAGAAAACTGACCTCTGTGTACACACACAGGTCCTCAGCACCTCTCTTAGCATAACCTGAGTTCTGCTTAGTCCCTGTTAGACATACTGTCTTAACCATACCGGCTTATACTGAAGTCACTCCTTTCATTTGTCATCGAGATGCCCTGCAGAACCAGTTCAAGACATGACATGCAGTTAGGAGTCCATGGGACTCCATTTTCCTTTTGTCTGAGAGGAGAGACATTACTGCTGCCTCTTCACCCCTTCCATCTGGCTGCCTTTGAGCTGGCAGAACAGTGCTTTATTCAGTCTTGTTCAAATCCAGGTATGAACTCAAAGTGTTGATGAGAGCAGGTTTGCAGGAAGAGGTCCCCAGAAGGCTCGAGGAGAAGCAGAGGCTGTCTGCAGACATGCACGTGCCTATTTCTCATAGTTTAAGAGAGCCATGAGAGGAAAGTATGCATGCGTGCCCATAGCAATGGATGTGTCTCTCAAAGTCCTCTTCTGACTATCCACAAGCCCTAACACTGAACACTGAGGGGTGCAGGACAAAACCCCAGAGCAGAGGCATGAAACACAGATCTCAGGCTGAACAAATGTCTTCACTTGTTGCAGAGCTTGCGTAAGTGTTCAACACAAAGCAACTCTAAAACAGCCATGGCGCAAAGGCCTCTTTTCCTGTAACCTCTGTGGTTAAGAGCTTTCCTGGAGAGATAGGACTCTCGACTCCAAAGCACTCCTTGTTGACTTGGGCCAGGGGTTTTAGGCAGGAGTTTTCTCCTTTCCCAAACATCCTACACCGCTGGGCTGTACACAGAGTTGTCCCAGATTTAAAGTTGCTCCATGTTGAAGGCTGCTACAGTAGTCCCAGAAGATACTGGCTCTACAAGCAGATTCTGAGGCTGGGCAGCTGAGATACAGTTCTTGCACAAGTGCTTTTTGGTACTTTCAGACATAGGGAAGCAGAACTAATGGAAGGGAATTCAATCTCCTTTTTTACGTTTGACATGCTAGGCAGTAAATAATTGTTTCTGGGAAATAGCAATATATATTTAGATTCCCCCAAGCAGAGCTGAATGTGAGTATTTTCCCTCACCAGAAACAATTATGTAAGAAAGACTGGACAAGTCTCTTCTTTTGATGACTGTGTGATGAGCTTTCCTTATGATCTTCCCAGAACTACTGCCTCACTGTGGGCTTGTCCTTTTTCCTTCTTTGGAATGACAAACCAAGCACAGACTTGAACATGCAAGATGACTGGATACAACATCACAGAATCATGACAGCTGGAAGGACCTCTGGAGATCATCTAGCCCAACCCCTCAGAAAATATAAAAAACCCCAAACAAACCAACCACAAAAAAAGGAAAAAAAAAAAAAAGAGACATAACATGTGAAGACCTGTGAAGTTCCTTTTCCAATGTAAACCCAGACCTCCCCTTCTCTCCTTGTCCAGCTCTGCACCTGCTGCATTCTAGTTAGGCTCTCACCAACCTTTGATAACTGAACCTTGAAGTCTACAGGGAGGAAACAATCCCTCCAAGGAGCCTCCATGTTGTTAGCTTGTGATCATACATCCCCTGGGCAGGACTAATTCAAGGCCACACTTGAAATACTGTGTTCACTTCTGGACCCTCACAACAAGGAAGACATTGAGGTGCTGGAACATATCCGATAAAGGGCAAGGAAGCTGGTGAAGGATGTGGAGCACAAATGTGATGAGGAATGGCTGAGGGAACTGGGGCTGTTTAATCTGGAGAAAAGGAGGCTCAGGGGAGACCTCATCACTCTCTACAGCTACCTGAAGGGAGGTTGTAGTGAGGTGGGGATCAGTCTCTTCTCCCAGGTTACAAGCGACAGGACAAGAGGAAGTGGCCTCAAGTTGTGCCAGGGGAGGTTTGTGTTTGATATTAGGGACATTTTACTCCCTGAAAGGGTTGTCAAGCATCAGAACAGTCTGTCCAGGGCAGTGGTGGGGTCACCGCCCTGGAGGAATTTAAGAGAGGCGTAGATGTGGTGCTTAGGGACATGTTTTAGTGGTGGACTTGGCAGTGCCAGGTTAATGGTTGGTGCTGATGATCTTAGACGCCTTTTCCAACCTAAATGATTCTGTGATTCTGTTGTTTCAGGCCAAGGGGTGCACTGCTCCCTATGAGCTGTCAAGACAGGAAGGAGCATAGCTACATACTATCCAGAAGATCTTTCAAGCAGACAAGGCCCTTTGTGCCTCTCACATGGAGACCATCAGTCTCATTGCCAATAGGTAGACTTGTTACGGATATAGTAGAACATCAATGCCATAGGCTGCCACTATTATTAAACTGAGGGTCAAATGAACCTGGGCACAGCTCCCTGCCTGCAGAATCCCTTCTTTTCCTTCCAGGAAAGGCCAGGTCTTGCAGATCCAAAATACAAATACATTGTAAGGGACAGCTGTGTCCTACCCCACTAGAAATCCAAAGACAAGACAGATAGGGGACCTGGTGGTGTAAAACACAACTCAAGTTCTCCGTGGCAGTTAGAAGAGTCCTCCTGCCACCCAAATGGGTGCTCTTTAGAAACACTCCAAGTGATATCACAGGACACTGAAAGCTTGGGGTGGCTGCCCAAGGTTTATATTGCTCCAAGTGGCAACAACTTGGCCCCCATAAATATTGTCTGCAGGTGGGGGCTGGTGCATCTTATTTGTAAAGACAATGTTGCTCTTAATAGGCTTTTTCTTTTGGGTCTGTACCAAGGGAAGAGGCAATAGGATGAGGTCCTCCATCTGGCTGAGAAGGGCAGACCCATATGTCCCTGGATGATTAACACAAATCAAAACCAGGCCCCAGTTTCCATACCATCAAAGGAGGAAAAGACTGGACCTAATCACTTTTCACCCTGGGCTCTGAAGCCTTTGTGCAAAAACAAAGCTTCTGAGCCTTAGCCAGACAATTAATTACATTAAAGCTAACACAGTACAGATTAAAGCTTTTTGTTCTGTCACTCCCCACCCCACAAGAGGATCTAAAACTATCCATCTCCTTTGACTCCTGCAGCATGAAAGAGCAGATACACCTCAAAATGAAGATCAAGTTAGTCTGTTCTCAAATATCCATATAACATTATCATTTCATGTATCCAAAGGCATCTGTAGCTTAAAAATCAGTGGATGACAGCTCTTCTGCATAGTGGGAAGATCATTTGCAAATTGCAGAATCCTCTGTCTGTGATAGCCAACTCTAGACCACCTCAGAAATGGTCTGGCAACTTGATACCTTGTTTGTGAAGTACCAGAGTGAATTTTGGGGGTGTTGCAGAGGCGCTGCCACTGAAGATTCTTTCACAACATCTTAAACTGTTTCTGGGGAAAGGCTTAATGAGAATTCATTGTGCCTTTGGATTAGCAGACCACTTACAGATTAATTCGATCTAACTACTTTGATGTAAAGCTAATGATTGCTTTGACTCTTTAAAGCTGTATTACTGCTGTGATTATTGACATCAAGGTGGTTCCTCCTCTTGGCTGTGCTCTTTGGGATTAGGCAGAGATTTGCAACAGAGAATGCATCAATGAGCCCGAGTTCTATTGCCTGAGCAGCTCAGAATAGCTTTTTCCAAAGCCATGACTTGGGTTCATGAGATATCTAAATAAAAATATATTAGATTTCTTTCTGTTCCAGTCAAAGGCAGAGCTAATGCCAGCCTCAATCACAGAACCAGGTCTCAAAACAGGAACAAAGGCATATTTGCAAAGCCCAGTGCTATGATTCCTCTGCTCTACCAAACTTGACCATGGTAAAGAGCCCAAAGTCTGCTTGTCAGTGACATGCATCTCCCCAACCCTACCAAAACTGCTCATGACAATTAAGAAGATAAATGCTAAAGGCTAACAGTCATATAGAAAAGAATTAGAAAATAGGGTGTGAGAGCAAGACCAGCTGGTGGACATCACCAGATGCCAAGGTAGGTAGGTGGTCTATAGTACAACAGAAGGAAATGCCTTTGCACATATGTTTTTTAATGAGGTGTTAATTGGGCATTGGGTGGACAGGACAAAGAAGCAACTGAGGATGTGGCTTGAGGTTTTGGTTGATGCAAAGCAGGAGGCCTGGAATAAAATGAAAGCTGGGCTTTTATGGCCTCTTGCTGTCCTTTTGTCATTTGCAACAGGAGAGGGACACCAGGTGGGCAGGCAACTCTGCTCTGAAATCATAGCTAGCTTTAGGAAACCCTCCTTCTGCTGGTGGTGTCTCTAAGTACTCCCAGAGCACTGGCTGTAGAAAAGAGATTTCTAAGATGCAACAGTGGAAGTGGGAAACACTCTAGCTTGTCTTCGTCAGTCAGGCAACAGAGGGAGATGGGACAGCATGCCCACCCAGGAGTAGCTGAGTGGGTGCAGGATGGCTCAGCACACAGACCTGGTGCCAATAATTAGCACATCTGAAATTGATGAAAGAACCCAATAGGAGATGATTACTTTGCTACCCACATGAGAGAGCTTTCTCCCTTCCTTCTCCCTCCAGCTTTACATCTGGTAACGATTTTGCAGCTCAAAATAGAAAGGAAGGCTTAGCCGAGCTTAGGCCTATTTGAGGAGAATAGAGAGAGTATGTCAGAGGGAAACAAAGAAGTGTTGTTGGAAGAATGCTTTGTTTCCTGTACCACTGGTGTCACACTGCAAAGGATCTTGGGAGAACTGATGGTGAACGGTATCTCCCATACTTTGCCTGGTGATGGTAAGTGGGCTCTGGGTATAGCAATAAGGGCTGTAAACCCATGACTAAGACTCTTTCACCCTCCTGACCCCTTGGCATCTGGAGCTCTGGAGGGGAAGAAAGAGGCTGTGACAGTTTTGTTTCACAACACCTTGTGTTAAAGATAGCCTAACCTGAAAAAAAATATATTGAGCCTTCTTCAGCTACCTACCTATATGCTCTGTGTGTGGGACTAAGGGGAAGGGCTGCATTGGAGCAGAGAGGAGCCTGGGCCCAGCCCCAGCCATGCAGTCTGGATTGCTGTGGGAACACTCACCATGCACCTTGGGGACCTTGGCTTTGAGGTGTCGTTCACACTTAGCCTTGGCTTTTAGCAGTAGGAAGATCTGCTCCTCTTTGGTAATGACATCATCAGCATCCACCTGCAGTGATGGGGAGAAATGAGGTCAAACCTCAGCACGTGAAGAGCAGCAGGACACAAACTTATTAGATAATGCAAATGATCTGAATGCATAACCTCCTTTGCATCAGCAGTTTCCTCCACCAGCCTTACTCTATGTGTATCTCTGTTTGCTCAGCAGTCAGTGTCCCAAGCAACACCTCTTACAAGATGCCACATGGAATCATCCGTGTACATGGCAAAGGAAGCACACGCTGCAATTATTCACATCATACACATGCACACACAAGAAACCAGCAATTTCTGGGCTGGCATGCCCCAGCTTGCAGGGACAAGACTACTGTCTAAGAGGGAAAAATATCCTAGTAAATAATATTGTAGCAAGGACTCCTTTCTTCCTCTTAAAAATTGCAACCTGCCACCATCAATGCAGCGCTATTTCCATCTCTGCATGCAGGCAGGCCTTCAACCTCTGTAAGTCCAAGAACATGTGCAGAGAGGGCTGTCCCAGGCAGGCCTGTGAGCTGACAGCAGCTGCCCCCCAAAGACGGAGGCTCTGAGAAAACCGTGTGCACCATCCTGGGAGAATTAAGTTTCTCATCCTGTAAGATCTCTAGAGGGCAAGGAACAAGAAAAGGGGGGGCAGGTAGGGTCCTGTTTTACCCCCCTCTGTTTGTTTCTTCCTGATATGAGATATACTTGGCTCTCAAAGGCACTCACTGCTCATCAAAAAAGAGAAAAACAATCTTGCTTCATAAGGCTGGCACATTCCCATCAGGAATGGCTGGCCTCAGTAATCTGGGGGCACCACCATGGGGAAGGCTTGTTCTACAAATGTTATAGAGTATAGAGCTTTGATCTGATGCAATATGGCTGCTTTAATTTTCTGCTGTGCTTCTTGGGCACTTAGCCTGTATGTCCTACTCAGGAATCCATGACCGGTCCCACTGCCAGATAGAACCTGAGATTAGGAAGACTTCTTGCATGTCACTTTGTCAGGAATGCATGAACATTTCACTGTACCCATCCCAGGTACACTGAGGTGATACTGCCTTTGTTCTTTTCTGCTTCCCCACCCTCCCCTAAAAAAGCTGTATACTTAACCTTCTCCCACATTCATTTTTTGCCCTAGATCTCCATCACCACCAGAATGGGTGATGCTGATCATACCCTGCAGGTGCTTTGCGATTTGCATCATGTAAGGGAGTGAGGAAAGTTGGGGGCTATATTGATCTAGTGTCAATCCTCCTTTTCAGGCTCTGACCTGCAGCACCTGACCACCCCTGTGAAACCTTTGAGGTTTGGGTCCATCCCTGGAACTCTGCCAGTCATGGCAGAGTGTCTCTGGGAGAAATCCTCATACACAAGATTGCCCCAAAACAGTTCAAAGCAAAGAATAACCATGTGTAACACTTTGTAGGGCTCCTGAATTAAGGGTGTTGATAACGCACTATGACCACTCTTCTCATTGCCTCGGTTTCCCTAATATGTGTCTGGTTTGATTAATCAGGCTATAAATGCAATGAGAGGAGATGTTGCCTCTGGATTTGTAGAGAATTTAGCACACTCACTCACAAAAGCATAACGTAAGCAAGGGCTGCAATACTGGTTTATAGAAAGCAACTTTTATTTTTCTTTTATTTTATTATATTGACTGTGCTGGTGGGACTGGCCACTGTAAATGTGCAATGCAAAACCTAGGGTAGTGCTTCACATCCTGATGGATGAAGCAGACTTAAACCTCAACACATAGTACAGGCAGGCAAAGGAAAGATTACAAAACCTTGTGTAGACAGCTGTGATCTATAGATGAGAGGGAAACCTGTTGATGGGTTGTAGAGCCTGCTTATGGAGCTGGCTGCTCATTTCAATTCCTCTGAAGCACAGACTTGAAGGGGAGTTATGACATTTTGCTGTACTCCCCCAGAATGCTGCTATTCAGAACTAAGGTCACTTCACTCAAGTTAATTCGTTTTGGAAAGCAAGTAAGATAAACCAGCTGAAGGCAAAGCAGTTCTCGAGCAAGACTTATTACAAATGACATAAGGAGGGTTAATGAAATCCAGCTTAGAAGTAAACTCAGATACAATTTCCCAGAGTGCTCCTATGGAGAGGGACAGTGTATGTTTGAGCAGCTGGTGCAGCAATGGACACACAGATGGAGAGCTAGATCTGATAAGGGGACTCCGAGTAAAACAGAAGTTAGTTTTTCATGTCCCTGGAAAAAATCCACACTAAAAATCCTCCAGAAGTGGGAGTTGGTTTCAGAACTGCATCAACATTAATCCAAAACAAAGCCATCCTTTTCCAGATGTTTGGCCTGTCCATATTTAAGGCAACATCCCACATTTAAACTCTTATTGCAAACATGAAGCCTCTGGGTCAAATTCTGCTGTCATTTATATCTGCACAAACCTTGAGTGATTCCACCAAAGCTGGGGGAGTTATAGTCTGGATTTACAGTGGCCAGAGTAGAATCTGACCTTAGGCATTTTAAATGATTCATCCTTTGCATGCTTAATCCTCCGGCTCCTTTGGCTGTGCTTTGAGAGTAGGGCCGCTCCCAGCCAGAAGGACATATGGTCTCCAGGCCAGGACAGAAAATAAGTTTTACTTCCCAGAAAGGGAGATAAAGTCACCGAGCACTGTCGGAACTGGGCAGAATGGCCGGGCCAGAGCTCTGAACCCAATCCTCAGGACCCAAAGGCTCCTCAGCCGTCCTGAGCCCTGGTTACTAGTCTTAAATTTAGAAAACCTGCCAGACCCTTAAAAAAAACAACAAAACCAAACACAACTCCTCATTCTCTCCCCTCCCCCAGAACTTGTTCAAATGCTAAGAGGTATGTTTAGGACCTATCTTTCTGTGTTTCTCCTGGGTCAAAAAGGCTAAAACATGTCTGTAAACAGCTATATGAACAGGAATAGATTTTCATTTGGTCCTGCAACTTGAAGGAGACACCTATTCTCAAGAGACTTAGGAAAACTATGCAGTCTGGCAATGCTGCTCCTTTGGTCCTGAATCATAGAATGGTTTGAGTTGGAAGGGACTTTAAGAGCCATCTGATTCCAATCACCCTGCCATGGGCAGGGACACCTTCCACTAGAAAAGGTTGCTCAAAGGCCCATCCAACCTGACCTTGAACACTTCTAATGATGGAGCATTCACAACTTCCCTGAGCAACCTGTTCTAATGTCTCACCATCCTCATAGTGAGGAATTTATTCCTCAGATCTCATCTCAATCTCCCTGTCTGTCAGTTTAAAACCATTCTCCCTTGTCCTGTCCCTGCCTGCCTTTGTCAAAAGCCCCTCTCCAGCATTCTTGTTGGCCCCTTTAGGCACCGCTCTAAAGTCTCCCTGGAGTCTTCTCTCCAGGATGAACAACCCCAGCTTCCTCAGCTTGTCTCCTTAGAAGAAGTGCTCCAGCCATAGAAACATCTCTGTGGCCCCTGCCTCTA
This sequence comes from Pezoporus occidentalis, assembly GCF_034315485.1. Lineage (NCBI taxonomy): Eukaryota > Metazoa > Chordata > Aves > Psittaciformes > Psittacidae > Pezoporus > Pezoporus occidentalis. The sequence continues at coordinate 841,539 of NW_026916181.1, forward strand.
TCCCCTGTTAAACCTTCTTCTAAGGCATTTCAATGCATTAGCCAAGCTCTAAGCTCTCCAGGGGCAGAGGATTGAGCCGTATGCTGCCAGATGAGATACCAAAATGACTCAGACTTGGGTTCAAGAGACAGGAGTTAGGATAGAGCAGAGAATCACAGCTGAAAACCATAGAGCAGCTTAGGAGTTGTTGGCTACTAGAACACTTTTGACTGTTCAATACCACTTTTTCCCATGCATCTGATTTTCTTGCTCTGGATATTCCAATCTTAAGGCAATGCTGCCTTACTCATCCTTTCATCCTGGCTGTCAAAAGTTAAAAGAAAGCCACAAGAACATTTTCTTTACAACACAGATGCACTCATGATATTAGACTTACTTGCATCTGGCTCAGCAAAACTTTTTCTTTAACAAACAGTCTCAACACCTGATCCAGAAATACCGTGGGACATTGGGATTGCTAAAGTAATTAGCAATCATGAATGCCAACTTCTTGGAATCTGAATGTCCCTAGGCAGAGAAATAAGTGGCTTCATTTTCAGACGTGCTGTGGTACAGGCTATAGGCATTCGTAACAGGTGGGAGCTAATGCTAGTGAAGCAGTCACTACTTTGGAGTGGATTTAGATCCCTTGCGTTGGGAGAAATGTGGCCAGAGATACGTCTGTAAAACACTCAATGGTGCAAAGCTGAGCAGTCACAGATTTGCATAATTTGAAACCTGTGAGGCACAAGATAAAGAGAAGGTCTAAAAGGAATAGAAAAATGCATGTAAGCCAATCATAACAGTGAATTCAAAATAGGATTAGACAAATTAATAAAGAAAAATATCCATCAGTAGCTATTAAAAACTGTAGCTTGGATACAAACTTTCTGATGCAGAAATTTTCAGTGATCAGCAATCTTAAACTGCTGATCACCAAAAGCTGGAAAGTGACATCTGTAAAAGCTGTCTCTTTCCCTAAACATCCTAAACTAGCAGCTTCTAAGGATTGTCTGTTTTGACAGAAGATTGACTGAATAAGGCTGTTTCATATAAACCTATAGGCTATTTTTCTAAATCCAAAGAAAGCTTGTGCATTCTGAGCATGCAGGAACATAAACATACATCCAGGGTTTGGTATGATTTTACATGTTCAGCACAATCTGCATTCTCTACATCTGCTGCTCAGGACCATGAAGCAGTAGATAAGAGGTGCTAGAAGTGCTTCATTTGGGTGAGCACTGCAGCCACAACTTGCAAAGGCTTACATATTCAATATTTCACTCACCTTTAACAAAAAAACCTGGCTATAAGCCTACTTATCTGCAGCCCCAAATTTTTCATTCTGTAGCTACTGATTAACCAACAGAAAAGAACAACCACCACATGTACTTATCAATACAATGCCTGCCTTATTGGCCAACTGGAAATATTCAGGATAAGATTTACCAGTCTGAAGTATCTACCCAGAGTTCCCCTTATAGTCACCAAGTATTTAGAAACACAGATCAGCTGAAATTCATTCCATCCTCAAACCACCACCTAAAATAAATCAGATCAGCTGTGGGGATTCTCTCTCCTCTCCCCCTTCCTCTTTTTTTCCCCTTTAGGCAGCTGACAACTGCAGTAATTGGTACCACTAACAAGACTGAGATTTGTGGTGTTTAATTGCAGAGCTTTAGCTGGCGTGAGCTCTAGAAGCAAGAAAAGCATCTGAGGTAGGTCAGAAGTAGTGTCACAGGTAGATGTATCTCCCATATTCATCTATTTTGAAGTATGAGATCAAGGTCATTGTGCCCCTGCAGAAGTTAATCACTCTAAAAGAACTGACAGCAAATTCCTTTTCATGAGTCCTCACATAAATTTTTTCAGTGTAAGTTCCTGTGCTGAGATTGCTTGCCATTATGTTTATACAAGCTGGAAGGTATAGACAAGTTATTCAGGCTGGGCACCTCACAGCTGAGTGCCAGCTTTACACTTCAGTCCTGCTGCTTCAGACTAGCTACAGCGGGAAGAGATGGGGCTCCTTTCTGGCTTCCCCAGCTTTGTGATCAAAGCCCATCTGCTACTCTTTCCCAATGGTCGTCACCTCTCAGTTTCCCAGTGCTGTTTTTTGCCAGGAAAAAAAAAAAAAAGTGTGTTTTTTTCTCCCCCTTTTTCAGAGAAAGCAGAAATGCAGAGCAGGAAGGAGGCCAAGCAGGGAAGGGTAGAATGACAATGCTATCTAGAGGCTGTTAAATCAGTTTTGGTTCAGCTTTCCCTCCCCTCATCCCCCCCTTCCCTTGCCCCCAGAGGAGGCCATGGGGTATTATGATAATGTTTTCTAGTATTTCCATTTCATTGGCTAATCTCCCAGCCCTAAAGTAAACCCCAAATCTCAACGGGGAGGTCATATTCATCCTTGTTTATGGGACTCATTTTCAGAAATAACACTATCCTTTTTGTGAAACTTCCCTGGCAGCATCTCAACAAATATCTGAAGGCAAACAGATTCCTTGGTTGGGGTTGAGAGCATCACAGCTGCTTGACAGGCCCAAGGTAAGGGGTGGCTGGTGATCCCCATCTTGGACAGCAGTAGACAAGGTAATTGCTGGGTGTGAAGCAGAAAGAGGGTGCAGGCAGGAAGGGAAACTGGGAAAAGAAGGAAAAGGTGAAAATGAAAGCATCAGTGCTGGTGGAAAAGGGAGGTGGGTCCCAAGGGTGGGGGAACAGGGTGGGACATTGCTGGATCTGACCGTGCAGGTCACACTCCAAACCAGCCCTGCTGATTCTGGTGATCACCTCTGGAAGGTGTGATGGTACTGCTGTCTTTTTGTGGAGTGAACCTGATGGACTGGTGTGGGGACACAGAGACCATCATTTAGTCATCTTCGCGGAGTATGACAAAACTTATGTTTTTTCTCTAACAGTGCCTGGGTGAAGGGATCAACTGAAACACCAAATGAATCAATAGAAAATCATAAACAAAGTCCATTTTCTGTAACAGAGACTGCAGTTGAGCTGAGGGTATGAGTGGGAAGGAAATAAAATTAGAGCTTTATTCCGGCCTTGCTAAAGGAACAACTCCTCTCCTAAACTCTGTAAGGGTCAAGATAGCTGTTAGAATTAGAAGATTAATCTAATCTAACACAAGACCTGCACCTGCTACAGGTGAGCATACCTCTGCTGATATCAGAGCATCAGGCTGGGCTGGAGACAATGCGGTGTTGATGCTAGGCATGCAGACAAGGATGCATGACTAAATGCCATAGAGTAGGGATTCATCTGCCTTTGGCAGGAGCTGATGTAGCCATCACCATGGGATGAGCCAAAACTGTGTCAGTCAGGAGCTCATGGCAATGGGGGATTGCTCAGAAGCAGGAAAAGGTGGCAGTGTGGAGGTGGCTGGCAACACAAGGCATTGCATGAGGTTGGTCAGTAGTGGGGTGGCAACATGGGATGGCGTACAGCTGAGATTCCCATCCCTGGGTGGTTTTATTTTTTTAGTAAATGGAAATGCCTTCCTTTAGATGAGAGAGGATGGATTCTCTTGATTATTTTATGATTGGGCTTAGATACCTAGTTTGTTTTCTCTGATTTCCTATACTTTGTAAATGAGTGTTTGCTCAAAACCTGCATCTCCTGGCCACTGGCTCCTGCTGATTTACTCAGGTCCAGATGAACCCTGGCAAGTATGGAAGGACTAGGGATTTGTATGCGCTCTCTTGGACAAAATGTACCCTATGCAATCTCTGTTACTGGGTCTGCTGCCAGTCCTACAGCAAAGTAGGATCTGTCAGGCTGTAACTCAACTGGTGATTAACTGTGCTCTGTGCCTGGCTGTTTTTCACAGAAGAAATACAGGTATGCTTGTGATTGCTGGATTTGCATGCTGGCTTTTGCAGACACTCAGGACAAATGCTCCCTGGTAAGCAGAACTCCTTGTTGGGTTCAGAAGGAGATCGTGACCCCACCACTTGACTCTGGAAACTGGCATTTCAGGCAAAACACATCCCTTGCCCTCTAAAAGCTCCTCTGGGCTTGTGCTTGGACTGTATGGGTCTCACACTTCATATTTCAGCAATGGCTTACAGCATTTCCCTTGTGGAGAAACAGTGTAGGGTAAATACAGATAAACTGTGTTTACTCTTTCCTGATTTGGGCAGTGCTGGATTTGCCCGCTGCCCAAATAATCTAATTCCCTTTCTTAATTTCCTGCTACCTCTGCTCTTCTTACCTTCTGCCTGCATGTTGTCAGTGCCTTGGCATAAAAACCGTAAAGAAAAAAGGAGATGACAACTAAGACCATTGCGGGGCAATTTGTTGCAAAGAGGAGCTAACTGAGGGAGGCAAGCAGGGAGTGGTACTTGTTCTGCCCTGAGGGATTTAATTTAACTGAATAGGCATTATTTCCAAGATTAGGGGGGAAAAAATAATGTGGTTTGAAACGTATTTCCTTTCAGGTTAATGCTGGAACGATTTAGAAATAAAGCCAAAGTACCAGCTGGCCCAGCCAGAGATACAGCAGTGAAAGCAGCAGAGACATGATCCACTGCCAGCAGCTAATCGCAAAAGCTATGGAGCTGTGGTTTGCTCAGAACACCAGAGTGATGAAAAGGATGGCAGAAGGCAGGTTGTTTTGTAGCAGGAGACTCTGAACTCATGGACAGGCCAGGTCCAAGCAGGAGAAAGCAGATCTGAAGCCACTTCTGCTGCTGGGTCTGCAGCTTGTGTGGGCTGCTGCAGTGGGACTGATGTCTTTTCCCTTCTACCAGCTGCAGATCTTTGCTCAGTGCATGCTAATGTGAGGGTATGACAGCAGCAAAGTGTGTAAGTCTTGGAGGAATAAGCATCAGATTTACTCACCTGTTGTGGGACCAGACATGAGACTAACAGGAGCTCCTGTTTTTATCCCTGAGCTCTACTGTGGTTGCCCACGGACATCCAATATCACCCATAATGATGATGCAGCATGGCAGGAATTCAGTTGTGAGAGCTTGGGCAGGTAAGTGTTGAGCTGAGCTGATCTCTCTGGGTTGCTTTCCTGCCACTTGAAGCAAGGTGTGATTCTGCCCCTCACCTCATCCTACTTACAGAAGATGGGAATCAATCTCAAAAGACGTCTTACTTCTTTTAAAGACTGAGTTTATAAACACCAGAATGGGACAATCAGATCAGGAGAGCTTGAAGACAGAAGGGTGAAAGGATGCAGAGACCCAAGAAGCACCCAGATGAAGAAGAGGATGTGGAGAAAAGGAGTTGATGTGAAGGGGAAGGAAGAGCTTGGTGGATCCTGATGAAATAGGACTCTAGCCACAAGCTGGGGAAGCACTGAGAGGTTAGTGCACAAGCTGCTCTGCCCTCTACTTGCTTTTCCCAGTCTCCCAGAGGGTAAATGAAGTTGGTGGTTTTGATTTAATCCCTTGACCACATCACCCAAACCACGGCCTGCTCCAGAATGGCAGGACGTCTCTGTTCTGGCTAGTTGGTCTCAAGGACCCTGCACTGCAGATACAGAAAGCTGAATAACCTCATGCTGTGTTCAGGACTGTCTCAGCCCTTCCCACAGCTGTCCTCACTAAGCTGGCTGGTCCCCACTCTTCATCCTATCCTCAGACCCAGACCTTCCATGTCTAGGAGGCATCTATATGATTTTGAGAAGCTTTCCTTCCTGTTTTGCAGTGCCTCATTGCCCTGTAAAGAGTAGGATATAGTCCTGCCCTCAATCATAAATCCATCCTCTCAGCCCATGAATAATAGAGACCAGGTCTCAGCATGGTTCTCCCATGACTGCTGTAAAAAGAGAAACACCAGTGAATGGAAATAGGAAATGTCATCAGGGAAAGATGCTGGGCAGAACTGGGAATGTCACATTCTGTCAGTGTTTCTTGGTGAATAGTACAGTCTAAGTTGGTCTCCTTGATGCCCTTCCAATCCTATTTGCTCTCACTTTGCCTTGGGGAAGCCTTGTCATTCAAACAGAACAAGAAGAGTGGGAAGAAAATCTACCTGGGCAAAGCACAACTTTCATATTCATGCTAATTCATGCCAGAAGAAATTAACATGGATGACTGCATGCATTTGTGACCATATAGGGAAATATTTCTTTGGGATGGAGTGATACCATGACAGCTATAGAAGAGGACCTTTATCATCCTTGTCACTTCTAAACTGAAGGGGTCCACATATCTCCAGATCTCTCTGTGGAATGAGACAAACCCTTTACAGCTGGATTTCCAAGCCTGAGACCAACTGAACTCAAGGACTGTCCCCTCTGCCTAGACCAAGGCAGGGTCTGCAGGCTTAAGGTAGAAAAGCAGGTCTGTGCTCTCTGAGTTGCTGGAGAGATGCAAGATTGCTCCTTGATGACTACTGAATATGATGCCTGACCCTCCCGAAACTTGGAGGTCCCCTTCTTTGTTGATGGAACCCTGTGTCTATGCTCCACTCACTTGTTGAAATATTGAATGACAATGAAACAAAGTAGAGGTCACTCTGATATTGTGATTTGTCTTTGCTCACATCTTCAAGGGATGAGAAAAAGAAATGTGCTGTAAACCCCCACATTTCCTAGCGTGTAAGCCTAGCTACAATGCTGGCTTCTCCCTCATTTTGCCTTGTTCTTTGACAGCAGATGGTTTGTTTTAGTTTCATACCTTGCTATCTACAATGATTGTTTCACAATTATCAAGGATACGAAGCTTGATTTTTGCCCTTTCTTTTCCCTTTTACATTTAATTTAAATTGGAAGAGGGGAGATTTAGATGAGATCTGAGGAAGAAGTTCTTCCCTGTGATGGTGGTGAGGCCCTGGCACAGGTTGCCCAGAAGCTGTGGCTGCCCCATCCCTGGCAGTGTTCAAGGCCAGGTTGGACGGAGCTTGGAGCAACCTGGTCTGGTGGAAGGTGTCCTTGCCTGTGGCAGGGGGTTAGAACTGGATGAGCTTTAAGGCCCCTTCCAACCCAAACCATTCCATGGTTCTATGATTTTATGATTTTGTCTTGCAAAACAAGAGTCCAAAAGGGGTACGTAAGGGGTTCTCTTGTTAAAATGGACACCTTTTTCCTTTTATTCACAGATACAAGGAGGATCATCTGAGTACAGGACCTCTGGTCCCAAAATTATTTAAGAAAGTGTGTTTCAGTTATGTGACAGAGGACACCACTCAGAGTAACAGATGCATTTTACTCGATTCTTCACAGGAGATTCCAACTCCTTCCCCTTTGTCTCCCCTTTTGCATCTCTTAAAACCAATTCCCTCTTTCAGTTTTCTCTCTGGTTCTCAAAGCTTCAAGCACTGGTTTGTTTTTTTCATGTTTTTTTTTTTTTCAATTTTTTAAATTGTTTCTAGGAATACCCTCACTGGATGAGGGAGTTGAAGTTCAGTCTTTTGCTCAAGTACTCAGAATTTTCCTCAGACGAGACAGATGGTTGCAGTCAGCTGGGCCAACAATGCAAACAGATTTGTTTTAACGGACTCTGACACATATTCCCTTGTCATCCTCCCACGGTGGAAAGTACTGATAAGAAGTGCAGGAGAAAGATCTGTATCAAGTCATGAAATAAGAGCTCTAGAAAAAGAGTACTTTTATTTCTCACACCAGCAGCAAAAGAGCCTGGGGTTCTAAAACACAATATACCTCATGAGAGTGTGCCTGGGAGGAGGATGCTGACAGTCTTTATTCAACTCTCCAAACTTCATAAAAATGGGGTTTTCTCTATTTCACAGCTAACTAAATTTGCTTGTTTGAAACCAGGTCAGTATTATTAATGCTGAAGAATGAGACTCCCAGTGGAGTGTCTAATTGAAAGGCATTTAAGGCAACAATTATAAGCAAGGTTTATGAGTAAACACCTGCTATTAAGTAGTAAGAACTATTACCTCTATTAAGTAGTAATACAAGCAAAAAACATTCTGATGAGTTTGATCCATGAGTACTAATAATTGATGTGCCACTGTCACACCTCACTTTAGATGCTCAATATTAGGCAAAATAGAGATTCACATATAGAAATAACATATTGCGTATACTTATCCAATACCACAGATATGAATATCTTTTTCAAATCAAGCCAAAACAAACTTTTCCTGCATTGGTGTGTGCAAGTGTGCGTGTGTGTATGTGACTTGCAAAAACCCCCTCAAGAGCTGGAGGTTGCAATACCCTGCTCTGCACCTGAGTCAGACCTGTCCTGAATATGAAGTCATAGAGTGAGAGTGGGAGTTACTTACCTGAAGATCAATTAGATATTTAAAACCCTTTGTTGACTAAATAATGCTGGATGGTTTTGGAGTGTAGGGGTGGGGAGGAGAACACTGTTTTTAGAGTTTGGCCAGTCCTCCTGGCTTGTAGTGTGATGTGTGGCCCAAGGCAAAAATATCATAGAACCGTAACACTACTGTTGGACCACTGAAAAAATCAAGACAGTGCTGAGGAGCATCTAGAAATAAGGGAGGTTGATCTGGACAAAAGAGGTAGAGTGACAAAGAGCAATGCCAGGCTATAAATTGAAGTACATCATGCTCTAGGGTCTGCTGACTTCATGGACTAGATCTCCATATAAAGGTACTACACTGAGAACATCTCCTCTTCAGCACTGGAATCCCCTTATATCCCACCTGCCCTTGTAGCCCTCCCATGTTCCTCATAGTTCTTAAGTCTAGAATGGCCCAATATTGCCAGCCAATAAGATGTGGAGCTAAGTACAAGTTCAGGCAACCTATAAGGTCACTTAAAGGAATAGGGCCAGGACTTGGGAGCACATGCTCCTTGGTACAGCTAATGAATCACAACTTACCACCTACAGGGCACAGCATTTGCCAAGAGGAAAAAACAAACAACTCAGCTGGGGGTCCCAAATAATCTTTTACTAATTTGGCATTGAACTCTGAATATGTTCAGTACCTACATACCTTTGCAAATCTAAGCTTTTTAGGTAACTACATCTGCATCATTGGGAGTTTGAAAAATAAGTGGAAGTGACACCTTTACTGCCTCAGTTTCTCCCAGGCACAGCAAGCCTTCTCACATTTCCTACCATTATCTGTTTTGACTACCTCTATCTTTTCCGTGGATATATGTCTCACCAGGAGAGGGGGTGGTGGCAGGAGAGGAAAAGACAGATTTCAGAGCAGACTGATACAATGAGCGGTAACAAGCTGTAAAACATGAAGCTCGCTTCCACTGGTGTCAGGGGGGGAGCTCTCCTTGCAATGGGAACGAGAAAACAGCTTCTGCAGTCTGAATTGCTCCTCCACAGCCTTCCATTGGCAAATCATCAGCCTGTTTTGCTCAAAGGCTTGACTGAATTTCTAATGCAGCTGCTCCAGGCTGTAATTGATTTCTTTTTTGTGCCCTGCAGCTTAGAGACCTGGGACACCACAAAGCCTTTAGGTCAGACTAACCTCCTCCTTTTCAGAGCCCTGTGTGCATTTTGCTCTCTCAGTGCCAAACATGCAGATGTATCCAGCCTCAGCCAGAGACACACGTAGATATATCAGAGACTACAGGGAGCTGGCTTGGTGCAACCCTCTGTTCTCTCCTATTTGAGGAAGAAGTCAGCTGGAAGCTAAATTCATTTTTCCCATCTTTGATGTCCATACAGGGGCTTACTGGATGCTCCTCAGATGTTTCTGCTGCAACTGGTCAATACCACATCCCTCAGTCTCCTGTCCCAGTACTAGGGTTTGGGATTTACTTGTGCCAGGTCACGTCTGCTGGTGGGATGCTACCACATATGGACCACAGAATGATGAGGAATTTGTGCCCTGTGTATGCTGTGCCAAGGCTGTGGGCCAGGCAGGTATGGGCTGAATGCCATCTCCCCTCTCTGCACTCCGTGTGCCAGCAGTCACCGAAAGCAGAGACACCTTAGTGGCTCATATAGCTCACAGCAAAACAGCAGTATCTGTTCTCTCTGAGGTACATCTTCACATACCCTCCTGTGTGGGACATGCTGAGCAGCATGTCTGGCAGCTGAGGTCAGGTACTAGTGACTGATAGCAACACAGGGTTAAGCCATAGCAAGGACAAATGCCAGCATGGATTTGGTCAGGAAAATAGGCTGTCAGTGGGGGCAGTTGGCACGGTAGATGTCAGGCTGCTGTGCCTATGTGGTCCCATAAATATGCATCAATGGTCTTCATATCACCTAAATTTAGAGGTCAGTACAGAGAAATAAGCATTTCCAGAGGGCAAGAAATCACCTCTCAAACTAAATATCACCCAAATAAGTGGGCCTGTTAAGGCTTGGCTGTTGGCTATCCATGTGTCTGAGCATCTCTGCAGCCACAGGAAGAATATTGATTACGATTCTATGATTCTATGTTGTCTAGAGCAGAGGTGTTCTTTAGCCAAGTGGCAGACAATTGCACTTAGAAAAGATGCTACATGTCTGTGTGGTGAAGCAAACCATCCTGCACCATCCTCTGCCCCTGAGGTGCATGGGACAATCCACATCCTTGCTGTCAAAATCTTGCACTTTCTAAAAAAGAATGGCTGCATCCAAACTGTCATGTGGGAATGATGCCTGATGCACAATGGCTCAGCGAGGGAGAGGGCTCTTTCACTCAGGTGAAAAGCATCCAAGGAATGATGCTTGGCATTTAGTTTCTAAGGCAGTCATGAACCCAGACTCAGGAACCTTTCCAGTTTATAAATAAACTTATAGCAGTAGCCACGGATTTTTCAGGGTTGAAGTCAGAACTGCAGGGTCCAAAAGCAGGAAGCTGTGAAGTCTGGGCTAGGCTGATTTGGCCTCTGTTGAAAATATCTTTGGTACATGGAGACTCACCCTTCACTGTAAGTTCTTCTCACAAGACACAGGTTCAGAGCTACAGTGGAACCAAGATCTGCAGGTACCTAGAGGAATGCTGAGAGTTTAGATAGTGTTGTGGATTCAGGTCCAGTATCTAAATGACCTTGGCGAGAGCCAGTACAAGCTACAGACTCCTAGCAGGAGAGGGCATGTGAATTGCTGTGGTTTGTGCAGGGTGTTTGGGGTGGCCAGCCCTTCAAAACAGGCTGCACATAATCTTGTTGCTTTGATGCTAGCCTGAACTTCTCCTCAGCTGCACGTAGGCAAGTGCAAACAAACCTTCAGAGCAGGAAGGGAGGTTGGGATGGGAGGAGGGTTGCAAGAATTGGAGAGGACCTGAATTTCTGGCCAGCCAAAACCACTCCCACCCTCAGGGCTGAAACCCTAGCCCTACCCTGGTGCAGTAAAGCTCTGCGGCGGGTGGCATGGAAGAGTGTGCCCTAGTGGGATCTCCAGGGCGACTGCAACACAGTGCATGTATTCTCTGCAGCCCTGGAGCACACAACACCACTAATAGCTCTGGAGGAGCTGGCATGCCAGCATTCCTTAGCTGGTGCCAGGAAAGCTGTGCAGAGTACACAAGGATTTGGCTCTCCTCTGCAGTCACATTAGAGGCACTCTCAGGTCTTCCCAGCTTTTTCTGCAATAATACATCATCTGCTTCATTGTCCTAGGAGGCTTTGCAGAGTGCAGCATGTGGAGAAAGGTCTTGGGGGAATCAGCCCCTGTGCCATCACAGTGCATTTGCCCTTCATCACTGTGACTGAGAGTGTCACAGCAGATGTGCATAGGGTGAATTAGGCCTATCCATTGAGGACTGTCCTACACTAGAACACTGGCAACTTGGTTTCTATTCCTTGCTATGCTGGGTGAGCTTCCCCTCTTTTCCCCACTGTACAGCAGGGGTGAAACCCCTTCTCTGATACTGTCTTCTTTTATAGCTTAAGGAAAATCATTGCATGTCTGTGCACTTCAAACATTTTATCTTAGTGGACTCCTGAAGGCTTTATGATCATTAGCAAGTCTACATCTCGTATTCCACCTAAGATGTGCCACAAAGACCATCTGGTGTAGTGGAAAGGAAGATCTCATACTGAAGTTACTGTATGTAGCAGTATGTATGTATGTATGTATGTAACAGTCACATTTTTACCCAGATGACTAACAGACTGCCTATCACAATACCTGACAGTATCTCCCATTAGCATCTCTGGAAGCAAAGGTCCCAAGCAAAGAAACCCACAGCCAGCAAAGAAAGTCATCTCAGCATATCTTGCAAATATCTGGGACCTGAAAACAGAGAGCTGGAAACAGCTCTATGACTGCAGGAGTATAGATTTCTTAGGACTCCAAGAGGTCCTGGGAGCATGGATCCATTCTGGGTCCTAGTCCTAGGATGGTGGGAGAAAGCTCCTGCAGGAACAGAGGAAACATTCCAGCCCACATTCAGGTTTCTGCAGATGTGAATTTGCCTTTTTTTTTTTTTTCCTGAAGGAAATTCCCTCCCATTCATCTGGGAGCCTAGATGCTTGCCCAGGACTTGCTGAATATTCAGCCAAACCATTAGACTAGGCTGATGCCTTTTGCATGTGGATAATTACCTGCTGGAGAAGACAGGAATGGGCTGGTCCTGCTCATTGTGAGTCAGTGCGATAAGAACAGACAGCAAAATACAACTGCTCAAGCAGTCAGAGCCTTATGGATCCTGTAGCTGTTGCACCAGAGGATGCTGACACCAACAAGCTTGTCATTCCTGGAGAGCAGCTGCAGAGCACTCTCATGGTACTCAGCTTTCCAGGAAAAACAGGTTTCTCTTGTCTACAATGTATTCATGAAATCAACTGAGACCACTGTGACAGCAAAACTCCTTCAAATCAAGGTAGTTTCTAGTAGCAATAAAAAAAACAAAACAACCCAAACACCTGTTTTTAGTTTGAAGGTGTGTTTTCTCTGTAGGAGATTAGAAGTAATATCAGCAAAAGCTTGTCACATTTCAACCAGCAGACCAGGAAACTAACAAGTCTCTGCAGCAGCATCCAGGACAGCAGCTGCACTCAGTGTGTCAGTTAATGAATATGGCCCAGATTAATCCCAAACTAGATGGGAAAAAAACCCAAAGGCACTCAAATCCTATGCTCTGAAGTCCACAGGGACTTGTTGTATCTGAAGAATCACTCTGCAACAATCAGTTCTCACAAAAGAAAAAAGTCTTCTTGTTGAGCAACTTTTTGTGAGCCCACATTTTGGCCCAAAATAAAGTGAGTGGGATGGAAGTCCTTATGGCACCTCATATGACTCTACAGCGTGGACTGAAGATCAAGCCTCTAAGTGGTAAGTAGTCATACGACCCCAGGCATTGTCTGACTGTCAACCCCACTGCAGCCCGCCCCAGCAAAAAATGTCCACACTATGCCTATGTGGAGCCAGCTTGGATGGAATAGTTGAAGGCTAGGTTGGATGAGGCTTTGAGCAATCTGGTCTAGTAAAAGGTGTCCCTGACTGTGGCAGGGGGGTTGGAACCAGATGATCTTTAAGGTCCCTTCTAACCTAACCATTCTATGATTCTATGATCTCCCAGCAGAGTAGCCTGGTCCAGCCTGTTCCCTGGAAGAAAAGAGCAGAAAATTGCTCCTAGCTTGTGCCAAGATTTCCAAGGTGATCCTGGTTTTTGGTGGTTTTTTGATTTTTGTTTTTTTTGTGTGTGTGAAACCCATAGCATTTACTCTGGCAGAAAATAGTTAAAAGGGGTCATAGTGGAAAACCATATTATTATTACAGTCTTGACATGTCTTGCCCCTCTGGGTTTTCCCACCTTATTCTCCAGCCCCACTGCAGCTCCAACACATTGGTCTTCCTCCATGACATCGCCATGCTCCCACTGCCCACTGGTGAGCTCCCAGCACTTGCTGGTAGTTGCAGGCACTGAGCCATCAGGCCTATTTTCACTGAATGGCATCCTAAATTGGGGTCTCAGTAACTCCTGGGCTTATGTGCGCTTCTCGGTTGGACTAAAATGTGATGTTGTTTATTTGGCTGTAATGATTTGTGATAGTCAGACGTTGCCTGGGGAAGAGAGACAGCCTCTTCTTTCCATGTTCTGGAGTTTACCCAGATGGGTAGAGCAGATCCAGATCAGGGGAGCAGGTTGGGTGTGATGGACCCTTTGCCTGTCCAGGCACCCCTCAGCCTTGCACCCCAGCATGGCAAACTAGGCCAGCTAGGAGTATAGAGATCACTGAAGACTGGATAAAACTGGAAGCCACCTGCAGGTGTTTTGGGAAAACTGAGAGATAACGTGAAATTGTCATTCTGGGGTAGATATTTTCAACAGGTGGTTTCCAACCCTTCATTCATTCGAAAATTGCAGGCTGAGGTTAAAGATTCTCTCCAGCCCTAATTCCCTCCACTCCAACTTGCTGGTTTTAATGGTAATATTGGAAATACTTGCAATCTCTTCAAATGTCCACTTCCCTGGATCTGATGGCAGCTCTTGGTTTCCATACCTCTCTTGTAACAACAAATTCCTTAGTTTGGTAAACCTTTGAAGCATTCTAGATGTCTTATTTGTCTTTCTGTTGAATTTGCTCAGAAAATACCTTTCATCTTTTGCTATGAGACGCAAGACAGATGTCCCTGGGCACCTTTGCCTCATAGGTATGTCTGTTCTCAGCCCTGTCTGCAGATTGTGTGATGCCTTTGCTCCATGAGTCAATGCTCATTTGACCCATCTATGACCCAAGTGACTGATTTCAGTGGACGGTGATGCTCCAGACTAACCATAAACAGAGGCAAAATCAGGCTTAGGCAGATCTCCATGAAAAGCACAAGAAGTGGGGTAAGGTAGGCTATCTGAAGAAATAATATACCCTGCTGTATAAGCCCCAATGGGCAAACATGATGGATCTTATATCAAGTAAGCAACCGTGTAAAATTACACAGTTGACAAAAGTTGAAGCAATAAAAGTAGGCAAAAATAAGGGATTGTTATAGGTTTCCAAAAATGGTGGAAGGGACTTGGGAAACAAGGTAGTGACATAAGTCTGGATTTGAGAAAAGTTCTCTTCCTTCTCATGCCAAAAGCACATTTGCATGAAAGAATATGAAGAAACTGAAGCTGCTATAACAAGGGTACGCAATGCCTGGTGGGATACAACATGAAAAGGAAGGTAGATACTCTCAGTTACAGATACTTCTAGAACTTTACTGGGATCCATACAATTTTGAGTGCCAAAAGCTCAGATACTTCCATTCAAGCTCTGCACTTCCTTTGAAGCTAATGAGGAGAAACGGATACTTTGATTGATCAACTCTATTTTAAATGTCTATTTTTAGGTGAACCTAAATAGTGCCTCACATGCATGGACAGCATGAATAAGATCTCCATTATCTATAAGGATGCAGAGAGCTTCCCACACTTTGGGTGTCTGCATGAATACTGTGCAAAGTTTCTCATATTCTTTGCATCCTCAGACTCTTTCCAACACAAAAACGTCAATAACAGTATTAACACTGGCATGTTCTTTCACCTTCAGCAGCAATTCTAAGCACTACATGGTGGCAACTTCAGAAAAGATTCCCAAGAGAAAACCCTATCAAAAGGATGCCAAAGTATTATATCATTCCTAGGAGCTGGAAGGCCAGTTCATAAGGGATCACTGGTTTGGATCTAGGTAAAATGCTCTAACACACAGAGGACTTGTTGCCAGGACTCTGGGGTCTTCCTTTGTTTTCCTTTGCTGGTGGGACTGTGGATTTTGGCCATAAAGAAAAAAGCACAGAGCAAGTTAAAGAACAATTAGTTTTGCAAGAAAAGAAATTGGCACCAGTAAGAATGTTGCTGTTTTTTAGTACTTGTGTGAGTTTTCATTATAGTAAACAAATATACGCATACAAATATTAGCAAATATGTCTGTCTTCAGTAGCTGATTTTTTCCTAGGCTTAAATTTTTGCCTTTTGTGAATTAAGAAGACAGAATTTTATGTTTTTTACGGGGGGGGGGAAGAATTTTTTTTCCTTTTCAATGAACATTCCCATTTCATCAAGAAACCATTTTCTGCTGGGAAAAAAATATGCTGAGGGAAATCTTCTAACCAGCTGCTACAATGCATCTTGCGACTTCAGCAGGGTGCTTGCAATTTTAATTAGTGGTTAGTACAGTAATGTCCTGCGCTATTCTCTGATTTGAAGTACTAGCAAATAATTATTCCTAGCACCTGTTGGATCTCAGATCTTAGATCTTAGAAACATGTTGTTTCCATTTCTCTCTGGGGTTCAGCAGCCTCTTGAGATCTGCAACCCCTTTTAATCATGGTGATAAAGGATGGTCTTTTTATCAACAGCACAGCAGTACCGACTGTAAAGAGGAAACTAATTAGTGAAGCAGCAGATTGCTTTCCACCTTCCTCTTCAATGTGGCAGAGCTTCCATATTGAGGCAAAGTGGTGCTTCCATGACACAATGTTGTCATGGAGAAGGACCACCTCTGCTGCAACTTCATTGCTGTACTTGTCCATTCCCAAGCATCAAGGCCACCATGACTGGCAGTTGGCCAACTGGGTGCATCTCACAGCCCAGAACGCAAAGGTGGCTGAACTGAGTTTGGTATGATCCAATGCATATATGCTTTAGAAGGGGAAATGACTTATTACCAAGAGAAGCAACACCTGGGCAAAAGGGCTGAACCACATTACAGGATAAAATTGAAGTTAATAGAGAAATGAGAGCAAGAAGAAATACATAATTCTGCCAGGGTGAGATTCTAAGTGAGAACAATTTCAGCTGAAAGGCCCACTCCCCGTCTTAGCCTGGCCACATCACATATCCCAGGACACTGGAAGTTTCAAGAAGTGCTTGTTTAAATACAGTAGAGAATCACAGCATCTTCTGACAGCTGGGTCCTAAAGGTCCCTTGGAAAATCAGAATACATTTCTCTAGATAATCTGGCTTGATGCTTTTAAAAGTAATCTATCTAAATATGCCTTTAGGAGTGCAAAGCACAAGGATCATAGTAGAATGCATGTATCTGTGAGTGTTTGTGCATGTATTATTTTCCTCTACTTGCTTTCACACTTGTCTTCCCAGTTGTTACTGTGCTTTGGAAAAAAAAGTATCAGACAAGTATAAATTGCCAACAGTCTTTTAAAATAACATTTAGAAAGGATTTAGCTGACTAAATGCAGATGTCTCCACTGGAACTAGTCACCTTGGGCTCTCTTCAGCGTCAGCGGAGATCTGCTTAAAATAGATGGTATTTGTGTTCATTAGTGAATGAGTTATTGCTGGGGAACCCCTCTGGCTCTGAGGCAGGCATCAGGACAATGGTCTGCTTGGTCCCTGGCACACCTTCAGCTTAGGCTTTCTCAGAGTATTCCTGGGCATGGGTCAGCAGCAGGATAAGTACCATCCCTGACATGCTACTGGGATGGAGCCACCCAATGCTGAAGGTGAGAGGAATTTAATACCAAGGAAAAGTCCCAACTGGTGCCCTGGCACTGGCAGTGTTTAGTTTACTAGAGATGTCGTTTTGTTGACAGGAGTACCAGGCGTGATTTATCTCCTCTTAAAGTAGACACGTAAACAGGGCACATGAATCATGCCTTAAAAGTGCCTGTTTTTCCTCACTGGCTATAAAGGGAGCCTGGGATATGAGCTCAGAGGGAGTGGTTCCCACCCTTGCCACTGAAAGTGAGGTGGGTGAATTGCTCTCCTTCCTCCTGCATCTTTGCATCCTCTCCATCTGTAAGTCTCAGAATAGCTGTTTAGAATACCATTCCCTTTCTTATTTTTTGTGTTGTTTTTTTTTTTTTGGGGGGGGGGGGGTGTTTTTTTTTTTTTTCTGTTAACCACCGCTCTCAGAGTTTATAAAGACAACAGATGTGGCTTACACAGGGACAGATGTTCCAGATAGCTTCCTTAACAACTGTTTCAACAAAGTTTTCCTTCCAGTACTCTGTCTGTCAGAGGCAGAGCTCTGTGGTGGGGAATAGCAGATCACCTGGCTGGAACTCAGATTTGTTTTTTTTTCTGCTGCTGTTTGCCCTGTGCAAAATCCACTTTGGTAATCACCAGGCTCTCCTGCAAATGGTGGTGATGCTTGAACTTGACACCTTGTCTCCTGTCTCAGGACAAACGACTTGCTTGTCTCTCCATCACAGCCAAACCTCCCTGCTACACTTGATTGTTTCAGCATGTACAAAAGCAGATTATCATTATTTATAAGAAGACAAAAAAAAAAAAACAACAAACAAAACCAAAAACCCTAAAAATATATCACTGTGTTTAACCTCCCCAGCACCTCAATTCTCTACTGTTGAAAGCTCTTCCAGAAACTCTATTCAGATTCAGAAACAACTCAGCCACCAGTGTGCATCAACAAGGCTATAAAAGAGCTAATGAGTTTTTGTCTGTTTGAAAACAGATTCTTGGTGGGGTGAGGTTGGTTGAGAGATTACGACAAACAGTGCCTGCTCACATCCTGATTTGGAGGATAAAACTGTGCCAACAAGAAGCAGAGGGGAAAGAATTTTGTTGGAATCAGGAGGATATTGGAAAGTTATGAGATGGAGCAAGAAGATGAGACTGAAACAGGACTCTGGGGTCATGATTATATGCAAATGGGAAACAAAACAGTGAGAGGAAACCTGAAGTCAGGCATGTTAGGCCTACATTTGTACTCTACAGGTCATAGAATCTTAGAATACTAGGTTGGAAGGAACCTCAAGGATCATGTGGTCCAACCTTTCACAAACCAGGTGAACTGCTGTTATTGGTGGGAAGATGAGGAAAGGGAAACTTAGCTGTCAGAGGCAAAAGGAGTAAGTTCTTTGGCCCTGGAAATCCTCCAGCTCTGCCATCAGGGAATATTCTTGATTGTGACTTGTAGACATTTCTTTAAAGATGCTGCCAGGAGCTCTGGGCTCATTATTGCCCTGACAAAGGCCGCTGCTCCTTTTTTGGAACTAGGATGCATGCAACTTGTCATCACTAGCCTAAAACCTTATTCTCTCCATTTTCTGCTTTACTGACAAAATGCTCTTCACTCAACTGCTTTCCCAGCAACCAGCAGGTGACCCACTCAATCAATGTTTGGGGTGATCCTGTTTGCTTGGAGCCCTACTCTGCGGTGGTCATATGCAACCATCTCTGACCCTAACCTTCAGCTTCTGTCTGTGTTGTTTGTCACTTTAGGCCAGACTGTGTCAACACTGATATCAAAGTTGTGGCCCCATGATTCTGCTGACCTTTCATGGTTGTTCCTCAGCTTGGGTTCATTGCCCCTATTTCCAGGCATGTAAGAGACACCAGGACAATCAGCTTGCTGCTCCAGGCTGATTCCATCCTTCCAGTAAGCTACCACTCCCCTCAAGATCTCAAGGTGCCCTTCAATGCCTTGGTCACACACAGAGCAAGCTGACCCCTGATATAGTCATCTCAGGCAAACCTAAAGTTGAACTCCTTGTCTCATGTCACTGAAAAAAAGGGATATTTATACATCATATTTCCAGGGCTGGTCTAGAGCTACCCAAACCCAAGCAAATCTAGTACACATGTAGAAACACAACATCATCCATTTAATCTTCTCTTTGCTGTGTCTCACACTGAAGCTGGGAAAACCAGTGCTGTATTTCTTTTGAGTCCTTCATGCTATTTTTCAATGCCTACCACAGCTGAATGACGCGAATTCTCCCATCACTGGCAGCCCCAAAGAACCAACTAGAGACACAGCAAATGGGCCCAGATTTCAGGCAATGTAAATCAAGCCACCCCACTGACGTCAACTGGACTATGCTGGGGTAGGATCTCTTACTGAGAGACTGTTTCAGAATACCAGTGTTCTCACAATCACAATACATGATTTGTGTCCACTAACATCTAGACAGATATGGATATCAGCACGTGCAAATATCAAATTACTGTTTCCCCAGATAGAAATACTCAGTGGAGCACTGTGCATTTTGGTGCACACCCAGTCCTGTGACTCTTTGTTGATGTATATACATGTGTCTGTGCCTTAATTTTAGCACAGGGCACAGACTATTCTCCATCTGGAAAAGCAGAGTGGATGTCTTCTGAAAAAGAGATGCCCCATCTTAACTGTGAGAAAGGGGCTTTTCTGCTGGAATAATGGAGAGAAATTCTGCCTTGAGATATACATAAAAGCCTTTTGGCTTTGGTAGCTAAGAATACATTATGCTAACAGATCATTGCATCAATCATGGATGAAGTATATGCTAGTTTTCTTCAACCTGGCATTTCAGGGACTCTGGATGTTTTGTTGGTTAATAAAGCTGAATGTAAGGTTCAGCTTCAAGTTTGCAAGATCACCAACTGGTTCGATTCCTTTCCTCTAACTGATAGCTGATTTTTACAGACCTTGCAGGCAATGGCTGGCTTTAAAACCTCAACTAGAAGTCAGATTTGCTTAAAGTTTTCCAGAAGATTCCAAGAGGCTTGAAAATTACAGTTTTAAAGGAAAATACATGTGTGTGCACACACTTGGACAGCTTAGACATCCTTGATGATTCAGGCTTTTATTCAGGAGTCAGAGATTAGAAAATAAACCCAGATGAAGGAGAGGGAGGAATATTATACCGCATCTATTCACAACAGTGTTTCTTCCAATTTCCTCTGAAAAGTCTGGGTTTTGGCCTCTTTGGAGACAGGAACTGGGGTAAAAAGACCCCAGCTGGGTTCAGCTGAGCAAGCCCTCTGTTCTCCTTGTGAGAACAGTACAGCAAGAGCAATGATGTCCTACAGTTACTGCCACAAGACACTCAGCCCTCTAGTCACGGTCTTCTAACTCCCAAAGCAGCTGTCCCCAGTGGGTAATGAGTCCTAATTGGCAGGTAACGAGAAGGGAAACAGGCCTCAGAAAGAGAGAAGGGGAAACGTGGGCTCTGCCATCTGGGAAGTTGGTCACTCAAAACAAAGACCTGCAACAGGAAACCACTTCTATCAACATGGTCGACAGAAGCCTGAGACAGAAGCCAAATGTCTTTAGTTATAAGCAGGGCCAAACTTAGTAAATCAGATGGAAGAGGGATGAAAACAAAATGGAACAGTTTTCACTCCTCATGCAGGAGAGGATACACCTCAGGTTTCCAGAGACACATGAGGTGCTCAGGATCTCATTAGGTTTTTACAGTACCTAAGTAGAGAACGGACATGTTTCCCGTCCCACTATCTGCCCCCTCCCTTTCACCCATCCTCTGGCACTAGCTTATCCTTTTCGGTGGGAACTGAGAAGGAAAACTGATAGCAACACTATTCACTGTAGGCATTGGTCCAAGAGCACTTTGCTTCCCCACACCAAATGTGATGGTGATTCCATCCATGCTGAAAGATTTGGTCTTCTCTTGAAGCCTCGGAAGAGGAACATGGCAAGGAAATCGTTGTTCTTGGTGGCATTAGTCCACCTAGTTGGCATGAACCATGCTAATGGTCCCTATTGGTCCCACAGGTCCACATACTGTGAGAAATACTTTCAACTGGGGCACTTTGTAAGACTTTCTGAACAATTTGAAATGGCAGAAGAATGATGTCATGTGAATGCTGGGGATGTGTGTGGGAAATATGGGATCATGCTGTGTAGCACATAGCTCAGGAGCTGAGAAAGAGTGATCCAGTACCTTGAGGAACCAGGAAGGTTTTACTGGTAGGAACATAATTCTCCTGTGTAAATTTGGTCTTCTGGTTTGCATGTAACTTTAATGTTTCCATCTAAAAACACCATTCCCACAACGTGGATACTTCTCATCTAACTTTATGTACCGCACCTAAATTAGGAGTAGAGTTTTGTGGCAGCTCCCATGCACCACAAAAGACAAAGGTTGGGCTCTGGAGGATGATTCAGTCCATCCTAAATCATTGCTTACATTGGAGGAGCCTTCACTGACTACTGGGAAAAGCTTAGCAGACTAGATCCTAATTCTTGGTACCTCTCCACATTGTGGGAGAGAATGTCTTCTTATCTACAAATAGCCTTCAAGCTGTTGGCTTAGATGGAAAATCCTTCCTTAGTAAAACACCACTGGCATTATTTGGTGTGTCCCAATGTCTCCCATTTTAGAAGGCTGGCCAGCTGGATGCAAAATGATGCAGTCCCTTGTCAAGAAAGACAGCAATTAGATGGCCAAGAGTGACATCTGGTCTTAAACTGCCCTCAGGAAAACGTATGCTTGACCATGTCTCACACTAATGGGTGTCCTTGCTAACCAACAACTTGCTCAGCCTTTTTGCAGTGAAGAAAGTGCTCTAAGGGCTGCAATGCCTGAGTGTGGGTTTGTATGTATGCAATAATATATGCTAGCGAAAGCCAGAACCCATGCAATTTTCATTCCAGAAATACTCTGCTGAAAATAAACCAACAATCGCTTACCCTCCTCTCTGCCTCCAAAACAGACAGTGGTTATCTACAGATCATGATTAATGTGTTCCTGACTAGTGCTGTGGCAAGTTGATCCCAACTATTCCCGGCAATGGGGCAACTGAGATAGTACTATTTGAATCCAGATGGATTTCTCCCCAAGGACAGGCATGAACTTTCATCTTTGGGCTTTCTGCTGGTATTTGGGTTTAAAGTCAACAGCTTCTAGGAAAATACAGACGAAAGCATCCACATCCAGATCTTCTGGGAATGCAGCTCAGTCTGTTACTAGTGGAGTGAGGAGAACCAGCCTGGCCTGGAGATCGTGAGCTCATGTCTTGCCTGGATTAGGGAGGAATCCTCAAGGAGACACTGAATGGCATCCACCCATTTTGATATTTTGCTTTTACCATGACAGAAATAAAACTAAGCAACTGCACAGACTCATCTGGGTCCCAAATAGACTTGCCTGCTCTTTTTGCACCAACCTGCCAGGCCCAGACATGCACACTGCTTTTCCACACCAACATCCAGAGGCTTCTAAAAGAGAGGATGGTAAGTAACTATGAGCTATTTAAAAAGACGCTACCCATTCCCTATCGTCCCACATGTTGTCTCCTGGTGAGCAGAAAAGGTTAAGTGAACTTGGCACGTGTGAACTTGGACCTGGCAGGAGTTTGGAGTCTGCAACAAAACTTAGAGACAAGCGGTCTGCCCGAGTGGGATTGTGTTCCAAGAGGCTGCATATGGTTCCCCAGTGCCAGGACAGGACACTGAGTGTCTCGCCTGATTCTGGGAAGATGTCCTGCTGAGCTGGAGGCATTTCAGCACAAAGTTGATTCCTGTGCTTTAAAAGGCAACATCCTACTTGAAGTACACAATCTCAGAGTCTTGCCTTTGGCCCTGACATGCATAAGTTGTAGTCAGCACAGGGGTCTGATGTCTAACCAGGAGCAAAAATCTAGGCTGAGACAATCACAGTACTGTTTTCTACGGAAAGAGGGGGATTCTAATTTTTCAACCCCAAATTTGTCCCCTCCCTCCCCTTGAGCCATGCAGTAATGGCAGAGACAGCCAGTCTTATCCCATCACAGGACACGAATGCAGCAGCACCACCTGGCACTGTAAGAGACATCATCCTGATGCAGCTGGGGACAGAAAAGGGTGGAATGGAAGAGCTTGATGAGCTTGGTGGGAGAGGAGAGACAAAGGAGAGTGATGATGAGGAGCACTGCTAGAAGGGAAAAAGGCTGTAAAGCTGGTAAAGAGATGAATTAAAAGAAGATAGATCAATGGATCAAGGGAAGGTGAATTCTGTGTAGACATGCCACTCAAGAGAACAGCTAGGAACTGAAATCTCTTTTCTCCTCTGACACAGACCATGCCAATGAGCACCTTCTTTCACTGTTCAGAACTTAAAATTCTGGTTTAAAAAGAGTATGCAAAATTGGCACACTCAAAGGAGCTCAACCTCCTTTGGAAATGCTAATCAGAAGATGTGGAGCAGAAAAACCAGTAAATAAACAGAGAGTGCAGACAAATAAACAAAGGGTGCAGCAAAGAAAGTTTTGATTTGGGTTTTGACACTATGCCCTGGATCCTCAGTATCTCTGTGTCCCGAGGAGGCAAAGGATTTGTCACAGCTGTATGTTCGCCACTCCCTTCTGGTTCCACTTAGCCACGTGTGAGCGTGCGCGTGTGTGCAAGAGGTGGAGCTGCAGACCAACCTTCACCCTGCGCTTTTCTCAATTGAAAACAAATGAACGCTCTCCATTTTCCATCCACTGGTTTTATAACAGTTTGAAATTAGACTGATGATGTGTTTCCTTGCCAGCACCATCTATCTTGGTCTAATTACACAGGCGGTGCTAATTGCAGGAGCCAACCTATACAACTACAGCATTCCTCTTCTGCGCTTCTAGAGGGAAACATATGGGGGAACTCACGCTCCTGCTCAGTCTGTCTCTCCCTCCTGCTCTCTCTCTTGCCTGGGTGATTATACTCCTGAAATGATAATTGAAGGATTGCAAAGAGAATGGGACCTGGCAGAGAAACAGTGTTCCAGGCTCTGGGGAACAGCCATGGGTCTGGACCCTGGATAACAAAATGCAGAGCAAAGAGCTGGAGGGAGAGAATCCAGTAATCCAGCAAACAGCAGCTTGTGCAAAACTTTCTCCTTGGTGGTGAGGTGACTGGGAAGGTGTTTGCTTCACTGCCTAGATAATATAGTTTGAAACACTAGGGTCAGTGAGATGCACAGATACATCCAACCCTTGCACAGCTGCCATCAGAGGTAAAGTAGGATTAGGACCTTGTCTCTTACAGTGAAGAAACCAAGATGTAGAGGAAGGCTAAGTGACACCATCAAGGCCATCCGGCAAGCCTGGCCAAGGCAGGAGCCTAAACCCATATCCAAATGTGAAGTTAGTGCTATGACAGGGGACCCAGCCTGCCTCCCCCAGCAAGTCTAGTACCTGCATGGGATGAAGACAGATGGACTTCAGGTCTATCATTAGTTCCCTCCTTGACACTACAGAGGAGAAAGATGTCTTCACCAGGCTGGGATGTTTGGGACTTGATGGAAAAAGATGGTTCCACTCTGAAAGGAGGACACAGGGAACTCCTGCTAAGGCAAATAATAACTGAATAGAGGAACGGCTGTGAAACACCATGAGCCTCCAAGCAACCTCCAGAGCTCGCAGCCTCAAAACAGCAGCTGGGGCAGGAGAAGGGGAAGGAACACTGCCAAGAACTGTCTTTTATTCCTTTCTCCAAGCACCTGAGACTATTCTTTATGGGAAACAGGGCATGGGGCTGGGTAGACTTTTGGCCTGATGGTGTTTGGCTTTTCTAAGTTCTTGCAGAGCAGGAACGATTGTCATCTTGCTGGAAAATGGGAGCTGGTAAAGTTAAAGTTGTCTTGATACAGAGGTGGTGCCTTGATGTAGAAGTGGCTATGCAGATCTATAGATGGAAAGCCCTCAGTTTTGTCATCTTTTTCTACACCTAGACTCAATGGCTGCATTTTACACTGGCAAAAGGAACAAAACCAGGGCTGTTTCTCTGCTGCTGTCCCTCCTGTCCTGTTGCAGGACATTCCCCATCCTGGGGCTGTGTATGATTGTCCACACCCATGTGATGGGCAGGGATGTGTTCCATCAGATCAGGTTATTCACAGCCCCATCAAACCAGATTTTGAACACTCCTAATGATGGAGCATCCACAGCTGCTTTGGATTCTGGAACCATCCAGATTCTGGATTCTGAAACCTGTTTCAGTGTCTCACCATCCTCATAATAAAAAATGTCTTCCTTATGTCTAAATCTACCCTCTCTCAGTTTAAAAACATTGTCTCTTGTCCTGTCACGACAGGCCTTGGTCATCTTCAGGACCGTCCCTGTTGAGCAATACTGAGGGTCTTACCAGGCCTGGCTCTCTCACAGTCCCCCAGTTCATCCCAGCACCCTGGAGCATCCCAACATCTCCTGGAGGAGATCCAGGGATTGCTTGCTAGTGACCACTAGACCTGCTCGGCTGGAGATCCCAAGGTGTGAAACAGCTGGTGACCTGCATCTCTGCTCCCCTCTCCTTTTGGAGAAGAGACCATGCCCATACAGCAAAGGGATGGAGAAATTTCCCTGACTTGTGCCTTTGTTCCTGCAGCTCCCATCTGCAGCCAGCCAACACAGCGGGATGCTTTGAGACATTTGCTGCCACCTATGGCCAATAATAAATAATGCAAAAGCAGGCAGAGAGCTGGGGTCTGTCTGCAGAATGGAGTGACTGCCTCTCCACAGGAGCGCTTCTCTCCCTTGCGGGTCAGGGCTGGCCACAGGGATGGGTGCAGGGAAGCAGGGTGGTGCTGTCTGAAAGAGACTGTAGTAATCCTGCCCCAGCACAGCTATGTCATAGAAAGCTTCTGCCCTGGGACCCACAGGAGAGCAGGATTGTGCCAGACATTCAACTCTGAGTCCACCAATAATAACTGTTAAGTGCAGAAACAAGAAATACAGGGATTACCTGTGATAATCTGGGGCTGCCAATGATGTTGCACAGCTGCCCCACAGGTGGCACACAGACAGGGAGACAGACAGACACACACACACACTTGAAGGGCTTTGGAAAACATTTCTGCCCCTTCATCTTGGTGTCGTTCCTCTCCCTTTTCTCTTTTATACTTTTGCACCTCCAGAGCAGATGCCTGGAGAGCAGCCAGCTCTGATTTTGGGACTGCCATTGCATCAGCATCTCCCAAACCTCAGAGAACTATTTCAAATGTACGAGAAAGGTTTGAAGGTGGTGATTTTGTCTTGGCAGGCTTGGCACCAGATCATATATCATCTCTACACCCACTCTGGTTTCCTACCAGATCAGCTGCAGTAGCTGCTGTAGCACAGCCCTATTTTCTATGTTCTGGCTATAGCTTCAGAAACGCAGGTGCTTGATCTGCCCTGGCTTTTGGGGGCTATCACAGGTCACAGACACACTTTTAGTGGTCCTGGGGTAATTGGGAGACAGCTGGTTGTTCAGAACAGCTTGCACCTTCGCAGCAGCCATTTAGCAAGTTTTGCTTTCTCCCTTTGACCTGTGCAACAGAAAGGGGGACAAAAAGTAGAACCTTGATGGCTTTCTCTGACAGCATGGTGGACACAACCAGGCACTGGGAATGTACCTCTTGGAAACACTGACAATCTGGATCTTCTATCAAAGCCCCTCTGAGCACAAGGCTGTATACCTCCGATCAAAGCCCAGAGCTGAAGCACCTCTTCCTCCCCACAACACTGCATGCCAGATGAAGCTTGCTAGAGGTGATGTCTGCTGGTAGTGCTGTGCATCTGCCCAAGATCCCACAGGCAGCTTATGATAAAGCAGTAATGCAAAGTGAGTAAGAGCCTTACCACTGCCCCAGTGACCATGGCACACCCTTTCTGTGTGCAAAATGAAGCAGGGGCTCTGTTGGGTTGCAGCCCACCATCCACATCTTAAACTGCTCAGAAGGCCTTTGTGTAGTCTGAGTTTCCCAATACAGGGGTTAGAAAATCCATCAGTTCTCATATGCATTTCTTACCTGCTCTTGGACCATGTCTCTCCCAACTGCATGTGGCCTGGGAGTCACCATGCCACATTTCAACCAGTGCTGGGGCTTTATGGCCAGTAGGGCCTTGTGTCCTAGACAACCCCATTGCGTTAATTCCTTCCTCCCCCCTTATGACATGATCTCACATGCCAGAGACCTGTTTCCTGCTTCATTGTTGGGCTTGAGCAGTCACCTGCAGGTAAGGGAGCTGCTGGCTACGTGCATATATCTGCTCCAGGGACAAAGAACGAGCCTACAGGGGATTATTGCTGGTGGCTGAGGCACTGTGAC
Organism: Pezoporus occidentalis; assembly: GCF_034315485.1. Classification (NCBI taxonomy): domain Eukaryota; kingdom Metazoa; phylum Chordata; class Aves; order Psittaciformes; family Psittacidae; genus Pezoporus; species Pezoporus occidentalis. The sequence continues at coordinate 869,049 of NW_026916181.1, forward strand.
ACCATGTCCTTTCACCACTGCAAAAAGTGTGGAACTATTAATTCAGTCTGCTAGTGCAAAACCCAGAGAGGAACAAAGCCTGTGTTGCAACACATGGCTGATACAAAGGGCATTTTGATGAGCACACACCATGCAGGGAGCCTTTCCCCTTTGCGCTGGTGTAGGGGAACCCCAAGGATGACACATGGCATCAGCACAAGAGAGACACTCACTGGGTGGGGTCTTCACCAGACTAAGTGGAGAAGAACATTTAGGGGAAAAGAGACAGTTTTAGGACAGCATTTCTTTGATCTACTTTACACATCTCTTTATGCAGAGTGAGCACTGTGCATAGATTATGTGCCTGTGTGTGTGCATGTGGGTGTAGACAGCGTGTTCGAGAACACAAGCTCTCTACCAGCAAATGGACTTTTCATGCAGCGCAACCAGAATCACCGCGGGTTTTCTAGCTTCCTCTCTTGATACTATCACTTGTGTGCATGTGGGCTCAGTGCACGCGAGGTTAGCAGGGAGGCAATGGAGAGATGGGTGAACAGAGACACAGATCTACAGCCCATGCTGTGAGTGAGGGCTCTTCTTCAACCCCTGTGAGAGCCCAAGCAATGCCTCTGACTTTCCAAGGACATGGTCTTCTCCTTGAGTACACCCCTCCAACAAAAAAACACAGCTGTGAATTGCATCAAAGTACCCCGTAGAAAACAGAAACTCGACTGACAGATTACAGCACCTTTCTTAACATCGCACAAGTATCACCATCACTCAATACATCAAATTTGTCTTCCTCTTTCAGTGAGTCATTTCATCCCCATTCAGATTTCTGCCTGCTCTCTGCCTCTCCAGGCCACCACTACCCACCTCTCCTTTGCCACCCACCCCCACCTTCTACTTGGGCTGGACTGTGCTTGAAGTGTGAACTCTCTCTCCCATTTACTGCAAGGCAGAAACCTGAAGCACTGGATGCTTTATGCTCTTGTCCTCCATCCTTTATCCTTCCTTCTTGTCCAGGGGTCATCAGATGAAGCTAATAACACAGCCTTAACTTAACAGGAAGACATTTATGCTCTCAGGGCTGTTTGCACCTCCTCTCTCTCAGAGCTGTCACCTCTTAGTATTGTATCCTGTTCCCAAGTACTTAGTGCAGCTAATTCAGAGGATCCCTGAGACTGCATTCAGCTCATGGATACAGGGACACAGGCATGGCAGGAGGTCCCTCCAGAAGACACCACTACCCCCATTTCAGCCATATTGCACAGCTTTTCCTAGCAGGTGGAAAGCCTTCTCCACCACATACCTGCTTTTCACACACTGGGGCCTTTGTAGAGCTGTGTGCCCAGACCACTAGGTGCTGGTGCTCGTCTATGAGAGGGTTTCAATGTCCTGCTGAGCCTCAGTGTCTGGACATTTGTGTCTAGACATTTGTTAGCCTGCCTGCATCCACACATCACTCAGGATGCGTGCATCCCCCCCCCCCCGCCGCCTAAAACAAGTTCCTGGTGCAAATGACATTGTGCACGCTCATGCCTGCAAGCATCTGGGAGCTGCACAAGCCAGCATGTGGTGCCTCCCTCCCTCCTTCCTGGAGAGGCAGGAGAAAGCATTCCCAGTGTGGATGGCCACTGTTAATGGCCCAGGAATCCTCAATGCAGCTGTTTGTTCTGGCACCAGCACAGCGAAGCAAGGTCCTGAAGTCAGTTGAACCGCATCGACTTCCCTGCCAGGGTCAGATTTCAGAGGTATGTGATTGGGGATGCCCCCACTGAATGTTTCCAGCACCTGGCCTCCGCCCCCTTCCCCGAGCTTGCCAAGCTTGCCATCACTCCTGCAGGAGGGAAACCTAAGCCTTTTCAATACGGGCAGGAGAACAGGGCTGCCAGGAAAGTGATTTACAGCCCTGCGAAATCCCATCACTCAGCCAGCCTACGAGGCAACAGTGCTGCTATTGTGACAGCCAGCTTGGCGATAGCAGAGGACCCCTGGGCCAGACCATCTTCCTCTGTTTCCTTCTTTCCCTTCCCAAACCCAGGTCCCATGGCCCCGTGACCCTCTGACATCTGCGGGACTTGTGCAGCAAAGCACATAAATAAGATCCATGGTCCATGGACTGGCTGGGTCTCTTGGAGCTGGTGTGTCTAGTGTGGGCACCATACAGTTTCATGTGAAAAAACTGAGAAGCTGAAATCAGGATGGGGTGGCAGGTTTACCTCCACAGTACCAAGGACACACCATGTCCTTCCAAACCGGTTCAGCCCACCCTTTGGGGAAGTCTGTGTCAAGAACATAGATGGTGGAGAAAGATGGGCTCCACCACAGGACCATGAAGTCCTCTTCAGAGTACGCTGTGGCAACAAGTCCCACACATCATTATCTGCTGTATGAACTTTTGCATGCCCCGCTTCAAACCATCACTGTGTGACAGGATAGTAACAGTTATCCATTCCTCAGACCTTAGAGGAATCAAAAGGTATTTGTTGATGCTGTCTTTCTGCTCTGCCTTCTGAAGAATCCAGATGTGCTTGGATTGCTAACTTAGCTCAGCCACACTACTTATTCCAGGTGAAACGAATTTGGGCTGTTTAGTTCAGAAAATCAAATAGAGCTAAGTGACAGATCTAGGCACAGCAGGGAATGTGGTGGGAAAGGGCACAGTTCTGAAGGACCATCTAGACTGTTAGAAGACAGGATGTTTCCAGAGCCTACACACAGAGGTGCCCTGGCTGCCTAGGGAAAAGAAGGGTGTGCCTAAGAGCCCCCAGTAAATCTGTGGTAAAGCCAACTATAGAAATCAGCAGTGTCCATCTTATACCACCAGTCTGATTTGATGATCAGCAAAGCTCTGCATGAGTTCTGATAAAGTTGGAAAACTTGATGCGAAACACTGTGGATGCTAAAAGGAAAGGCCGGAGAGATTAGAAAAACAAATAAACAGAAAAGCCACTCAGGTCTGGTATGTCCATGGGAAAAATGTCTTGCTTAGGAAGTCCCTGAACTTTGTATGGTTTGGGTATTGAAAGGAAGCATTGCATTACGTTTGACCTGTTGTATGTTTCCAAAGCCATCTGCTCTTGGCCACCTACAGAGAGGGGAGTCAGGAACGTTTGCTGAGCTGCAGGGCTGCTCTTCATAAAGAAAGCTGTGCAGATCAGTCATTCTTCCGGCTGCTCTCTCGGGTATGAGTCTTCCCTCTTCAGAGATGTGGAGCAAATGTACCTGGAATACTACACCAGTACAGCAGGACAGGCAATTACTGTGTTTTCTGTGTGTTTTGGGAGGCCCCCAGGGAGTATTGGGTTGTGTTGTGCTGGATGCAGTGTGAACACAGTGAGGATATCAATAGGGTTTCCTCCTTCCTACATCAGATTCTGGAAGTACCTGAAAATTATCTGAAAGATGTTTCATCTGGGCTAGTCTCTGCAGGGTGCTTTCAGCCAGCTGAGAAAAATCAGTGCTGGATGAAGGCAGTTCAACTTAGGAAAGGTTTTTACAGATGGCTATTCCCTTCATGGCCTGTGGATGTGTGGGCTGGAGTGACCATCTCAGAGAGAAGTGCTTATCTTTCTGACATCCAGAAAAAGCAGAAGTGCCTCAGCTTGGAAGATAGCACAGTCCCCTCTTCCTTTCCACCTCCTCTCCCTTCGGGAGGAAAGCCCTTAGGGATGAACCACAGACTGATGAAAAGACACCAATGCATGTGCCCATCCCAGCCAAAAGAGGGTGAGGTGGGGGGTGTTTGTGCAGAAAAAGGACCAAATAATTTTGCAATTAAATGAGACATAACTCCAACCAGACACAAGTCTGGGGTGGTCCTCATGGTCTTGCATCTTCCCTGCTATGGCTACTGACTGGACCTGCTCTAGTGAGCTGGTTTTGCAGGGTCCCCACACCACTGCCTGTGGTGATTACTGACATGTGGACCTCTCACTTAACCGTGTATCAGATACACAGGAAATCTTTCCAGTGAGTCAGGTTTGGTTTGAACCATTAACTTTGTTCTAGTGTCTGGGCTGCCCACACTTGTGTGGGAGCGTTTGTGTTTAAAGAAAATATTTCCTTGGAGTTTTGAGGGTGTATTTCTTAAGAAAACCGTGGCAGACTCTGCAGTCATAGCACTCCCTCTGCTTCCTTCTTCTGCCCTGCCCTCCCTGCCCTTGAGGGCCCACAGAGCAGATCAATCCTGCTTCATAAATATTTTACTGGCTACTTAAATATGCACCAAAGAGACTCCTCAACACACATCAGAATCCTGCCATCAGAAAATGATGCAGTGATACCCAGACAAAAACCCTGCTATGCCACCAGGAGAGCAAGACCCAGCATCTCCGTCATCAGGGGTTCCCCTTCTAATGTGGTCCCTTGGACCTTCCTCAGGAGATTTATCCCAGCTCCTTTCTGTTGATAGGGGAAAACATGATGAGCTTATGGGGAGGGGTTCAGGGAGGCTGTCCATCCAGTTGATGCTGTGGGTCCTCCACTGCTCATCACTTGAGAGGAGTTCAAGAGCAGTGCTCCATCCTTTCTCCAGCAGCTGCCTCTGGGGGATCCTGGATCTCCCGCATGTGGTGGGTGTAAATGGAGAAAGGACCAGGCAGAGGAACAGCTTCAGGCTGAGGGGATTGCATTCATCCTGGGGCATCCTGTTCAAGGGTTCAGCCTCCCCACAACATCCATGTCCTAGACACGCCCTGTCCTTGCTCTGCTCACGTCCTTGTCTTTGCTGCATTCATGCCCTCTCATGTGTGAGAGGGAGGGAACTTGCTTGAGCTGCGTCTGCCAAATTGGAGTCCTATCATCACTGACTAATCTCTTATCTATTCTACTTATGGCACACAAGGGGGACAGATCATGTCCCACTAAGAGCAGCTGTATTTTTTCTATTGGTTCACAACTGCAAGCCAAAGAGCCCCCTCTCAGCCTTTACTCTAGCCTTCTCAATGACAGAGGAGTGTCATTGCCCTTGTCTTTGAAGGAAGCTCTATGATAAGGAGGAAAAGATACACCTTGGAGCACGAAGCCTGTCAAACAAAACCTTTCTTATTGAGCCCATCATGGGATATTTTGGGTCCTGGGACTCACAAAGCTCTGCATGAAATTGAGACCAAAATACCTGTTTTTTGCTGAGCACACTTATTTCCCTGATCCTTCCTGAATTCCTGGTATGCTGTGTGAGCTGAACGCTGATAATGGGCTCTTGGGGTGCATGCTGTGTACCTGCATGCAATATGTCTTGTAGCAGACCTACTTTGCGTAATTCTAAATTGCTCAATAAGTGCTTCATGAACAAGTAAGAAAACCCAAGGGTTTTGAAGGCTGCAGACTTGCTGGGACAGCATTTACCCCACTTCCTCCTGCAGCTGCCACAGGCCATGGTGCAGAGCTGGTGTGGCTATGAATTTTAAAGAGTGTAGCACAAAAATGGCACTGCTGCAAGTTTTACCAACCTGATGACTTTTACAAGAAAATAGTAAGATCTTTCCTGGAAGATAGACAGAAATACATGGTCAGATGCCTGCCTTTATTTCCCACCCTTCTGGGTATTAACAAATGTATCTGTTTCCTTCCAGTCTTCCACCTCTTTTAGGTGCTTTACACTATTAGACAAACCAGCAGTAGAAGGAGAGGAAATAGAATTAAAACTGATCTGCTCTACCTCCTGGGAGCTCTGTGAAAGGCAGCATCCCAAACTTTCCTGGGTAAAACAGGAGGAAGGAGAAATAATAACCCTTAAAAAAGAGGGAAAGAGGAGTGGGAACATTTATTAAATTGAAAAGATACGTTGCTTGTGCTGCCTATGTACTTATTCAGTACATAACCAGACAGATGTTGGATGGGACTACTCAGAAGCATGGCAGGTGCTATTTCCATGAGGGAGCAGAACTGACACCAGTTCAGAGTGTCAGTTCTCCCAGTCGTGTGGATTCATATACAGGTGACAGTGGCCTGCAGTTTTCATAAAATATCTAATGTTTAAGGGGTCTGAACCTGCAGCACTTTTAGAAGGCTTGATTCTGCAGATCCACTTCTATGTCTGGAGAACACAGATCAGCAAAACCTGGCAATCAGGTCTGGATTCAGAGGATACAGATTTCCTCATGTATCACCTGCTTTGAGCACAAACAGAAGCTGGCCCAAGTCCCTGCTGTGTTCATGAACCAGTTTCCCACATGCCAGTGCTCTGCAGTGACATTATACGCTTACCCAGAAAGTCAGAACACGAAGCAGATACAAACATGCCATAAAGCACCACCAATACAGTAAACACAGTGAAGATTACACAGACTGATTTGGCTGGCCTGCATTAGCTATTTTGCAGGGCTCCAGTGATGCAAAGCAGCTGTCAGCTTGGTCATTCCCATGGACAACCGTCTCCTATTAGCCCAGCCTTGCACTTGGGTCTGGGCATACTTGGGAATCTGCCCCACGGATTGCACCCTCCATGCACATACATGGATTCTGGGACACTGAGGGTTCTTCAAGGTATTGGCATGCTGTGCAAGTGCCTGGAAGCCATGGGCTGTGAATAAGAAACCCATTGAACTGAAGCCAGCTGTGGAGAATGTAATTACACAGTTAAAACTCGAAGACCACTGGCACTTGCATAACAAAGGAAACCCAGCCGGGCTGGAGGCAAATTGCTTTTGTTCTGATTGAGAAAGGAAGGTTTTGTTGACAGCCCAGATATCGGCTTTCAGACAAGAACATTTAGAAAGACTCACACAACAATGTTTTACTCCATTAGATAGCTCTACTCAGGCTGACTGGGCTTCCCTGTCCTAGAGGACTGCCATTCTGTGATGGGGCCATTAAAATGGCAAGCCAGCTCATCTTATCCTCCAATCATCACCATCATCTGCAAAAAAAAACCAAACCTTCAGAAACACATTAAAAATGTAGTGAATCATTTAGGACATGTTGTTTGCTTCCTCCTCTCCTTCCCTGAAAGACAACTGTGTGCAGAGGGGATTGTCTTGGGGTTTTGAAGATCCTGATCAGGTTTCTTCAATATATCCTCTATTGGGAAGTTGCCTTAAGAGTAGGAAGGTAAAATAAACAGATCTTGGGTACAGAGGAAGGTGGAGGCTGTAGGTTGGGTGGTCTTTGGGAAAATGTCACAACTGAATTGTTAGATCTGGTGGGAAGGACTGTGTCTAGTTTATCATAGAGTTTATCATAGAGTCACAGAATGGTTTGGGTTGGAAGGGAGCTTAAAGATCATGCAGTTCCAGCCCCCTGCCATGGGCAGGGGCACCTTCCACTAGACCAGGTTGTTCCAAGCCCCGTCCAACCTAGCCTTGAACACTGCCAGGGATGGGGCAGTCACAGCTACCCTGGGCAACCCTTCCCAAAAGGGAACAACTTCTTCTTAAGATCTCATCTAAATCTACATAATATGTAATCTAAATCTAATCATAGTTTTCTTAATCATATGTAAAATAAGTCTGGTTGTAATTGCTTTGGTGAGGTGCTGGAGCTGTTTTAGAAACTCTCAGAGGTAGACACTCTCTCTCCCTTCATGAGGTAATGTGCTTCCCTGCCCGACTATTCTCTGTTAGAAAGCTTTTCCTGACATTCAATGTGATTTCCTTTACATTAATCTAAGGTTATTAAATCCTGTCCCTGAGGGACATAGGGAACATTTTTTTAATCTTCATTCCTTTACGCAGAAGCCTTTTATGTCTTGGAAGGCTGTAATCACGTGTCTCCTTGATCTTCTCTAGACTAGACATCTTCTCTCCCCCATGTCACAGATCATGAGGTCCGTGTTGCTCTTGGCCACCTCAGAATATCCAGGCTGACGGGGCTTGGCCACCCTCATGGGGCTGCCAGAGTGGGACAAAGGCATCTCCTCCACTGGATGTATGAGAAATCATTATTCCTAGACTCTGTCATCTAAGAATGACAAGACTGCTCACAACAATAACCAAAAGGGGTACTTAGGGCAGATTCATAACCTTTGAGCCAAAAATCTTCTAATATGTCCTCAACAACTTGATGGAGGCTGTGCTGGCAGGTAGGTGGACACAGGCTAAGAACATCCTGTGGTGTGGGGAGCCCTCTTAAGCCTACTGAGTCTTTCTAGGGAGGGAGAAGAATGGTTCCTAATAGCATTGGCTGTGTTTGGCTGCAAGAATTGTGGAGTGACAAAGCAGTTGTGGGACTTCTGTTAAGGCCAAGGAGTAGCAGGTTTGAGATACTCATGCAAAATGTAGTTAGATTCATTGCTGCAAGATGTTGTGGCATGGAGGACTTGTAATGATTGAAGGTATGAACAAACCAGACTTTCTTATGGGAGGGCAATCCATTGAGAGGTTATTCAATGCAGAGACCCCACTGCTAGCTCACAAGTTTGGTGTGTCAATGGAGTGGACTAGTCTTTAACCTTCTCCCATGAGCAAAGCATTTTTCTTCTTTAAAGAGTTCTGGAATGTGCTGGAGTCTTTGAACACTCAGGACTACATCACATTAAATGCTCTACTTTTGTTGCCTGGGAGTTGGCAGGTGTCTGACCTCTGCCTTAAGGAACTGCAAAACCATGCTTGGTTGTGATACCCTTGATCTTGAATTCTAATATCCTGCCTTTGATTCTGGCCAACATCACCTGCTTCAGATGAAGGCAAAAGAAATTTTGTGGCACACAGCTATTAGTCTTCCACTGGAAGAAAATTCTTGGCCTTTATTTAGAGCAGACTGGCTTACGTGCTGAAGAATCACAGTATATCCCAAAAATGTTATTAATGTTATATTAATGGTACTTCTATCCATTTTTATGTCCATACTTGAATTCTTCTCTACCTCTGTTCATAATGCACTCTTATGGCAAAGAGTTCTACATATGAGGTGTGCATTTGCATGTTAAAAAATAGCATGAGGGATGGTTATTTTACCCAAAGGCTAATAGAGGCTACACTTCCTAAACATACTGAAGTTTCATAGACTTTTTCATGAGAAATGAGACAGGAGACAGTTTTGGAGGAAACAAATTAATACCCTGCACAAACTCAGCTTATCCTACTCAGTTGACCGGGAGTATGAAACAATATCCATGAGCACTCAGATGCAGGGGGAGAGGGAAGATGGTTATTTTGGAGTGACTGCTGAAACCACAAAGCTGTCATGCACAGTTCCCATTGTAATGATCTCTCAAATTGATTAACTCTGATTTTTCTACACCCTTCCTCCTTCCCATCCTGGGTTGATTTGCAGCAGAGGCAATGAGAAAGCAGAAATCTTCTCTGGCCAGACTCCATCCTTTACAGGGGCAGGCAGACACCGAGGAACACCAGCCCCCATGCTCATTTTCCCCTCATATCATCCACTACTGCTCTGCTAGCATCAGCCACGTTTGAACAGGAGCTGGCATAGCCAAAGTGCTCATGAGATGCACATCTCCCCATATATATGCTCCCCTCCATGCTGAGGATCCTTCAAAACTGAAAATAAAGATGCCTCTCTGAAATAAGATACTAGATTCACACAATAGATCTTGCAGGGGGGGAGGACAACATGTTGGTTTTGGCTGCTTGCCCACACCAAAAGCAGCCACCATTCTAAAGCCAATAGATCTCTATTAGTGACTCCTGTGGGAGTCACAGGCTCGAGATTTATGTTAGTATTAGTAGGACAAACACATTTTGAGGCCACAGATAAAAGTCTCCTGCTGTTGTGCTTATCTTTCCACAAGTTTGCAGCAAAATGTATCTCTCCTCTGAGGAACTTATGGCTCAGGGCCCAGAAATTAAGGTGTAAAGTTGTTTCGGTGATAACTTCCTCAGATTTCAGTTTGTACCTGGATGGGTTGAAAGCCAAGCCTAAAGAAAGAAGTTGGGCAAAGGATAGAAGAACCAAAAAAGGAAGGGGCTTCTCAAAGTCACCCTGAGGGGTGATTGGCAGAGCCAGGAATAGCACACAGGTTATTCTGGTGCAGAGCCATCTTCATCCTCAGTCGTATAAAGGTTAAACATCTAACACTGTATGTTATTCAAAGCTCTTTCTATAGACCACAGAGAAAAGCAGGAGCAACCACCTTACATGGGGTGAGAGGAGAGGTCTGACTGACTGTAGAAGGAACATCAAGAAATTTTCTGGCCCTCAAAACAAGAAGGTTGTGGAGCTGTTGCAGTGAGTCCAGATGAGGCCCCAAAGATGCTCTGAGGGCTGGAGCATCTCTGCACTGGAGACAGGCTGAGAGAGCTGGGCTTGTTCAGCCGGGAGAAGAGAAGGCTCCGGGGACACTTTAGAGCAGCTTCCAGTGCACCTAAAGGGGCCAACAAGAAAGCTGGAGAGGGGCTTTTGACAATGGCAGGTAGGGACAGGACAAGGGCGAATGGCTTCAACCTTACAGAGATTTATTTCAGATCTGAGGAAGAAGTTCTTCCCTGTGAGGGTGATGAGTCCCTGGCACAGGTTGCCCAGAGAAGCTGTGGCTGCCCCATCCCTGGCAGTGTTCAAGGCCAGGCTGGACAAGGCTTGGAGCAATCTGGTCTAGAGGAAGGTGTCCCTGCCCATGGCAGGGATTGGAACTGGATGGGCTTTAAGGTCCCTTCCAATCCAAACCACTCTGTGATTCTATGAAATAATTTTTAAAAGGCTAGATAAGATTAATCCCACCTGCTAGTCTGTGGCTCAAGAGAGGCCAGAAGCACACTCTGTCTCCATCCCAGCTGCTTTTCCCATGCCATGGTCAGCAACAGTCAGGGGTTGACAATGTCTTGGGAAGTGATCCCCAGATAAGCTACAGAACCAGAGTAAACACCAGCATTTTTGAATAAAGATCAGAAGATTAAATCATGGTGGTCTGAAGGTGATATTGGTGTCTAACTGTTCCCTTGGCCACAGAAATGTAGAAACTGTTGACTGAGTGGCGGCTATCAACCTTTTTTTGTTATTTGTAAGCCCTTTGTAATTTTTTGGTGGAGGTGTGGACCTTGTATCAAAACCGCATATCTATTAATGAAAGGCTTTGGGATTTTTGTCCACCTTTCACAAACCTCTCAGTGTTCATCACTGCCAATGAAATTGAGGACTGCAGATGCAGACTCAAAACCAGGCAGGTATGGGCTGAAACACAGGTACTGTCTGGGGTTTTAGGTGTTCCTGAAGAGGATAGGAGTCCATGCAATAGTACCAACTTCAGCATTACATTAAAATGCAAACAGATGGCAGGGACAGGAACTTGCCATGATTTTCTCAGAAGTCTCCTTTCAAGTGGATAGTTTCCTTCTGGTTTTTGACTTAATAGTTTTATTTACAAGCAGATAAACGTCTGTTTTCTGGCCATTTTCCCCAGCAAAAGCACTGTAAAAACTTTACTTAAAATACAGATTTGAAGCCCCATATTCTGGACAGAAAAGAAGGATAAAATTCACAGCCTTGCTGCAGTATTGGAGGGATTTTTATTGGTAACAACTGCTTGCATTACTACAGCAGCTGCAGGTTTTGACCAGAAATTGGAACTGTCCAGAAATTAGTTTAGCATGATCACTTAGGCCAAAATCCACCACATATACTTGAGTTGTCCTAGGATAAGTCCCTCCAGCTTAGTCAACAGAGAAAGACAGACTCTGCTTGTGAGGGGTGAATGAATCTTTTCCAGGTCTCTGTCTTGCTCCACTGACCACAGAGAGGAAAATCCCAAACCTTGCTTTGCCAAAGGCTGCTCAGTGGCAAGAAACAAGGTGTCAAGTACAACATGATGCTCTGCAGTACCTCACTTGGCCTCCAGCTCCTGCTCCATGGCTTCCTGCTGGTCCTGTGCCATGTCTACCTGACCTTGGCAGATATCTCAAGATGCCTTGGGTGCCTCTGTATGGCTACATGAAGGGAAATGAATTGAGCCTTCATTGCCTACGTAGCATGAACCAAATCTCTTCCCAGGCTCATCACTGAGCTGGCTGGAGCTCCAGGACAAACTCAGACCACAAAGCCCAGGTAGACAGACCTAGACACCTCAGAGCATGCAAGAGGAGTCTCCTGCCCAGATGCCTGAAGGAAGGGGGGACGAACCTGGACCAGAACACAAGGCAGTCACTGCCTTTCAAGGCTCCCAGCTCCAACACAGCCAAGAGGAAACAGGAGCATTTGGAGAAGAAAGAAGCTTCCTTAATATCCCCATGAGATGCTCACACAGCTACCTGCAATACCTGTGCTCACTTCATCCAAAACAGTCTGCATTCCCCAGGGACCACACTTACTGCTCTGTGGTTCTTACTATGACTGTCCTCTTTCAGTCACATTTAGGACTCCTTTTTTTTTTCTTCTTAAATTCGTGCACAAAATGCAGGATTTTGTTCTTTCCAAAGGTGCATTTCCCAAATTTAAACATGAAAACATCAACGTCAACATCCTAATGCTGAGCATCACAAGTGTAACAAAAGACCATGGGCATAGTTCCCCAAAACACTGACCAAATGAAACCAATTTCCTTTCAACACCTGTTCATAATACAAAAAAAAAGAAATCCCCAGAGGAGTGAAAACACAGGAGATTATTTTCTTTTAAGTTGCCCTGACACCTTCCTCTACCACAGAGTGACTGGCTAGATGATGAAAGTGGAAAACCACAAAAGAACTTTTACTTTCAGTAACTCCCCCAAAACTCTTTAGATGTCTACTTTGTCAACTCCTTCGAGAAGGTGAACTGCTGAAGGACATGCAGGAAGACTGACTCATTTTCCCCTATCCTTTAAGGACAAGGGTAGCAAGCCATGTATCAGGACTGTGAATTCCCACTCCTTTATCTGGTGTTTTATAAGTCTGGTTTTCTTTGAGCCTTACCTTCTGGAGTCATATACTGGGGGATACACAGATCACATGTAAAATAAAAGGAAGCATTTACCTGCCATGGCAGCAGAAGGAAGCTGGAGATGATTAACTCCAAAGTGCCAGAATAAGGGGAGAGAAAGGAAGAAAAATAAAAATTTTCCCTATTCAAAAAGCTCATAACATTTTAAACCACTGTCATAATTTTGTTATTATTTTCCACCTATAATTATTCAAATGGGTTGCTAAGGCAGGGTCTCCTTCGCTGCACCATGGGTGCTACCTGCAACCCTCTTTCATTAGGAGGAAAATGAGATGTCCATTGGATTGCAGAGGCTGAAGAGGTTTCTTCCTACATGACAGAGGGGAAAAGACTTACAAGGTCTATTGCTGTCATCCACTGCCAAGACAAATTCAGAGCAGACAATGTTCATGGAAACCAGGAAGCCTTTGAAAACATCCTGCTGATGTTGCTAACCACGATTCCACAAATGCAGCATTACTGTCTTAAAACTAGGGAGGATGCCTGAAAGCCCACCATGGTTAAAAGATGCAATAATAAATCTACAAAACCAGAAACAGGTAAAGGACAGCAAAAAGAAAAAAAAAAGAGGAGAATGATGCAACTCTAAGCCAACAGGCTTGGGCTTTGCCTAGCACTTCCTCTTTGGGGGTGGCTGATGGCTGTCTAGACCACAAGCAGAAGCAGCATCTGTCAGTCTGCACTGATAGGACCTGGTAGACAGACAGAGTGCAGGGGAGAAAGCAGCGATGTCATGGTGTCTTATCCATTTAGGTGCCTGCTATTGCATCTCTCTCCTTGCTGAATCTCTGCTGTCTATGGAAGAAAACCAGATTATCTCCCTCCCTTGGAGATGGAGAGGCTATGGCCTCCAAAAGCGAGAGCCATCTCATCTTACTTCCAAGCAAGTCTGACAGTGTTATGGCCAATATCATGCTTGCTATGGGGACTCCTACCTCCCTCCAGGCATCAGAGATAGAAGGGAAAAAAACTTCACATAGGTATTCCCACAGATCCCTCACAGCAAGCTCAGGTCTTGATCACAAACACAGACCCCTCTTTTTCTTTATACTCTCCACTCCGCCAGCCTTGTGCACTTGCAGCGTGGTGTTATGGTTCCTCTCCCCTTAGTGCTGCGCATGGCTGGGCCAGCTCTCCTGCTTGTGTTTTCAGGGACTGGGAGGAAAGAGGGTTGGATGGGAGCTGTGATGCTGGGGACCACAGCGTGCTTCTCTGAGGGCAGGCCCCAGATGTGGCTGCACTCTGGCTGGTACCCCTCTGTCTTCCTATGCCTTGTCATAGCAGATCCTGTGATCTTTTCCCATTCTGTGAATTCACCCATTGTGTCTTGTCAAGGGTGGGGAGAAACCAGGATTGAAAGCTCTGCAAACTGCCTGGGTGGACCCAAACCTGAAGTCCTGGCAGCTTTTCTAAAGCTTTATAACACCTTATATATTCTGAAAGCCAGACACATCTGAGAGCCTGTTCCATGATGCCTTGGAAAGCAAAGAAGCCTCAATCCTGGGGGAAGGGGCCCTGTCTCCTCTGGTCCGAAGCTCCCAGGAAGAGGAATCCCGTTTATTTCTCTCCCATGCCCCTGGCCCAGCCTTTAGGCTCCTGCCTTCTGACCCTCCTCTGCCGCTTCTCCTGCCTGATTGGTGTAATTAATCTTCATGCTCTCATACCGTCACTTTCTTGCTAGCATTTGTGGGAAGGGATGTGCAGCAAACTCCCTGAACAGAGGGTGCAAGAGGGAAGTCAAAGGCTCAGCAGGAAGATTATAAAGCAGGCAGCCCTCTTCTCATACTCCTGTCAGCAAAGCAACCAGGAAACCCTGGATAAGGTGGGTTTGGGGATTTTTTGTTGGTTTGTTTTTGGTTGTGTGGTTTTTTTTTTTGTTGTTGTTGTTTTGTGGTTTTCTTTCTTTTCTTTCTTTCTTTCTTTCTTTCTTTCTTTCTTTCTTTCTTTCTTTCTTTCTTTCTTTCTTTCTTTCTTTCTTTCTTTCTTTCTTTCTTTCTTTCTTTCTTTCTTTCTTTCTTTCTTTCTTTCTTTCTTTCTTTCTTCTCTTTCTCTCTTTCTCTTTCTCTTTCTTATTCTTTCTCTTTCTCTCTTTCTCTCTTTCTTATTCTTTCTCTTTCTTTCTTTCTTTCTTTCTTTCTTCCTTTCTTTCTTTCTTTCTTTTCTTTCTTTCTTTCTCTTTCTTTCTTTCTTTCTTTCTTTCTTTCTTTCTTTCTTTCTTTCTTTCTTTCTTTCTTTCTTTCTTTCTTTCTTTCTTTCTTTCTTTCTTTCTTTCTTTCTTTCTTTCTTTCTTTCTTTCTTTCTTTCTTTCTTTCTTTCTTTCTTTCTTTCTTTCTTTCTTTCTTTCTTTTCTCTCTTTCTTTCTTTCTCTCTTTCTCTCTTTCTTTCTCTTTCTTTCTCTCTTTCTTTCTCACTTTCTTTCTCTTTCTCTTTCTTTCTTTCTCGCTCTCCTTCTTTCTCTCTTTCACCTTTTCCTTTCCCACCTCCATCAGCAGCCACTTCCCCCTTTCCGTCCTCAGTCCCTGCCTCCTGGAACGTCACAGCTTTGCTCTTTCATGAGCAGTGTGTGGTATTATGACTCCAGCAATGCTGAGTCCTGCCAGCACGCCTCAAACCACAGGTATCTGACCCTATCCTAAGCCCCATAACATTGATTAATGTCTTGATTCACAACTGATGGGGTCAGCACCATTGGTACCTGAGATAGGACATAACCCCACTCCCTGCTCCCTCCTCTCCTCCCTGCAGACCCCTTTTCTCTTTGCCTGGGGAGTCTGGGGGAGCAATCCATGCCAAAAAAACCGCCAGCAGCAACTGTGGGCAGGGAGTGCGGGAGCTGCCAGAGGCAGCTGGGAGCTGTGCATGGTCAGGGTGCTGTTACAACAAGGCCAGCTCTGTGATTACGGCACATTAAGCCCTCAGTGTGGTACAGGCAGCTCTGCGCATGACGTCCTCCCAGCTCCAGCCAGTCAGCACTGGCATCCCCCTCATCTCCTCCTTTTGCTGGGCATGGAAAGGAGACACTGGAGGGCTTGACATGCTGCTCACCTGGAACTGAAGGCAGCCACAGGGGAAGGCATGGCAGGGAGAAAAGCTGTAGTGGCCATTCATGCCTCAGCAAGAAATGGAGGGGAGGGAGAAAGGTCCCCACAGTGAAAAGCATAGGCTGTGACCATTGAAAGAAGCCAAATCAGCGCTGGAGCATGTTGCAATGGGCATCCATTCACCTTTTATGGGAGTAGAAGCATCCCAACACTCCAGGGATACCAGGTGGTGGATGATGGTGGGAGTCCCTGTTTTGGAGCTGTTGATGCCTTGGATGTGACTGTAGCAGGGAAAGGAGTTAGTTGCATGCCCATGGTCTCTGTGCATGTCCTATGGACACTCACCCATGCGCGGTCCCAGTGACAATGCTGACTGCTATTACGCAGCAGATTTGGGTGAATAGCAATTACAGAAGGGATGGGTGATTCACC
The DNA here is from genome assembly GCF_034315485.1 of Pezoporus occidentalis. Taxonomy (NCBI): domain Eukaryota; kingdom Metazoa; phylum Chordata; class Aves; order Psittaciformes; family Psittacidae; genus Pezoporus; species Pezoporus occidentalis. Next base: position 885,317 of record NW_026916181.1, read on the forward strand.
TCCATGTCAGCAGAAACAGGAAAACTGGCAAATGGGAGGATGCAGGGATTCACCTGGGCTGTCTGCTCCTACTCCACCTCAGACCTCTCCTCCACCCAGCTCTGCTCACAGGATGGCAGTCAGTCCACTGACTCCCTCTGCTCAAGCCAGTCATCTGACTTGGCCACTTTTCTGCTTATCTGGCTAACTAAGAGCCCTTATTGCCCTGGGAAGTGCTGAGTCAGGTCAGCCAAGCATATGCCCGCATTGACCCTCACGGAGACCCTCTTTGTGTTCAGACTTGCTGGCAAAGATCTACGGCTGGATCCTTACCTGGGTGCAAAACAAGAGCTGGCTCTGTTCCATTTTCAGCAGCTGAAGCACTCTCCCTCCCCCTGCTTCTCTATAAGCCTGAGTAATATTTTGCTGATGGCAAACTACAAGTACACAGTAGCTGTAAATTTGAATGGCTTGATTTCCCACTTCCAGTCCTACAAAATACAAGCAAAAGGCACTTAAAGTTCAGTTTGTTGATCAGACCAACATTGCCAATGACACCAAGTGATGCAAGGGGAAAACCAATATAAAAATTTTGGTAGGAGTAAAGAAAAAACAATTAAGTATTGCACAGTCTGCTTTAAGCGCTGATGTCAAATTTGCTCAAGTCTCAGAGATTCAGATATCATGATTTGGTATTCTTTAAGAATGGACACAAATCTATAGCTGAATTAATCCTTGTCCTGTGGTTTGAAAAATCCGGTCTGTCAGCATCCCTCCCCACTGTCATCATAGCCAGAAACAAGAGTGACACTCCCTCCTTTCAGATCCCCCCCAAACTGCTCTTGTTTAAATGCTTTCAGGAAGGCATTCATTGTACAAGGCAGCCAGCCACAAAAGAAGCTACTGAAGCATGGCTGAACACAGTTTGGAGAAGCATCTGGAAACTGGGGATTGTCATCTGGCCCTGGTGTCTCAATCTGCAGAATCCTCTCTTTTCCCATCCAGATGCAGCCCAGGGCCAGGAGACCAGGACCAGCATGTGCCAGTTGGGCTTCTCCAATTTACGTTCCAGCTCTCCGTATTTCCCTGTAGTGACACTGATTGACATCAGATGAGATTCTCTTGGCCTTTCTTCACTCCACAGGAACACCACTGATTTACGCCAGCAGAAGGCTCTGACCCCTTGAGATTTGTGGTTTCTGTGATGAGGCTAAGGCAAATCACAGAGAAAATCTGATCCCAGGAATGAAACAAAAAAACCCCAAAACAACAACAAACACGCTTCACTGTGGTGGTGAAAGCCTGATGGAGAAACACCAGTCGTGGTGAGAAATGAATTGGGGATGAAGTTGGTACTCTGCAGTGTGATCATATGGTGGGATGATCCAAGGCTGTTTAACAATGCTACAGCATGAGTCAGAGCTGTACAGTTATACTCACATGCTCATTGTATATACACACATACATAACAGCTTTGCCAGCTGAGGAAATAAGACTTTGATGCCCACCCAGGTTTTGCGGGGTGTAGCCACAGGTTGTCTGTGGTGGGATGCTCTGCAGCTGAGCAGGTCCCTCGAGGATATGGGGCAGCTCCAAGGTGCATGAGCATCCATTGCTGACATCTAAAGCCAAGCAAGGGAAATCAGACCTATCCTGCTTTGTCCTCATCCAGTGGCTAGCCTGAGTAAACAGTCCTGGTCATTTATTATGAGTGAAAATAAGTCACGTCTGCACTATATACAGTACATCAGACCCTCTGACCACCTACGGGTGTGCGCTTTAGCAACCACGGCTATTTAGGCTGAGAAAATATTTCCACCTTAGTGCCTATAGAGCCACCTCTCCCTCTTTTATCCTTTTCAGAGAAGAACAATAAGAATAAAGCATGTCTCCAAATGCAGACTCCTCTGCACTCCCCACAAGTCCTCTGTGCCTTTGCTGCACATAGAGAGCAAGAAATGGCTGAAAACACACAGAAAGTCAACGGAAAGAGTGAAATCTCAATTCTTTGTCTCCTCTCCTTACTGAAAAGGCCATTTTAGAGGAAGTCAATCAGTGAGTGTAACCTCAAGGGTACTGGAAGAAAACACAAGCTCAGAGAAAACTTCAGGGATATCAGCTATGGGATGTTAAAAGGCTTCACAAGCTGGTGGCTCTTGATAAGCCAGCAATTTTAGCTTTTGAAGCTTCATGTGTTGGTCATCTCTTTGCAGTCCCATCTATTATCAGCTCCCTCCTGCTTTTATTTTAATCTTTTTTTTGCTGCATTTTTACTGAGCTGAGTGAAATTGCTGACCATGAAATAGATACTCTACGTAATGCTGCTTTATTGATCTTACTCTTTGAGTGCATCCAGGAGAAAGAGGTCATTTCCTTGCAATCACTCGCCATAGCCGGTGTTTCAAAGCTACTTTAGCTCAGGGTCTGAAAGGAGAAATGGTTTGGGATGTAGGAGTCAAGAAGAAAGTCAAGCTAACATTGAAGCAAGGCAGGGGTGTAGGCAGTGAAAGTGGGATAAACGGAAAGAGTATGTGAAGTTCATGGAAATCAGTCCTGTGGTTTTCACTGAGTTCTGAAATTTTATTTGTATCTTTGCAAAACAAAAGAGGCTACTGGGTATTTGCTCCTAGAGGAGATCAGGCACTGCCTAACATGTTTCAAGATCAATAAATTAGTAACTCTATAGGTCAGCCTATTGTTTCCTATGGCTGAACAGTCTCAGGAGCCACTGGCCCCTCAAGTATCTTGGAGTCTATTCTCAGGTCTTGTGGGTAAGGGAAATGGCAGTGATATAGTCTGGGTATGAGCGAGCTTGTGCATAAACTTTGTCTTTTGGTGAGCTTCCATGTGCCTGCAGGGAGGGGTCACCATGTGCCTTCCAGGCTGGTCAAAACAACTATTGCTTTCTCCCTAGACTTGTGAAAGAAAGCAACAGAAATGACAGAACAGGCTGTCCATGCAATAGGGAGATGGAGCAGGGGAGCAGCACAGGACAGGGAAGTGTGAACAATATGAGATTCAAACAATTCTCCTGGGTACAGCAGTCCCAGCCTTTCCCAGACAGCAGGGCCAGGGTCCTTCCGTCTTCTGATACCCTCCTTTTCCTCCTCAGTTAAAAAATGTCCCACTCCATGCCTGCTACCAGCACCATTCCCATCGATGGTGTAGGGGATGGGCCTGGTGCTCTCCTGGGATGCTGCAATCCCTTGAGAGCTCAAGGCATATAAACCAGGTGAATAGATCAAAGTAGTAAGATGATGATTAAATGACTTACTAGTAGTCCTGAACAGCAGCAGAGTCCCCCAGACCCCACTGAATCTTGGTTAATTCAATGTTTGTCCTCTACTATGTGCCCAAGAAGTGGTAGCTTCCCACCATCTCCTGCTCCTTACAAAGTGCCTCCTCCCTTGAAGCACAGCAGGCATGAGCTAGGATTTGCAAACCACTCACTTTTCTGTGAAAACATACAGAAAAAAGATATTTAGGTCTCAAAGTTCAGTGAAGAGGACAGAAGGTTTTCTAAGGACAGCCAATGACTTTCAAATCAGCCTTTACAGGTGCAATTGAGGCTGCTTCTTGCTTTCAGTGTGGCAAGACCAAGCAGATACATACACTGAAATGCTTGCAGAGAGGGGAAGGGAGACTGAAGTAAAGATAACATCAAGGAACCCTGATTAGCAACAGGGCAGCCTTGTGAAAAATGAGATAACCAGCCTGCCTTGCATGCTGAGACAGCAACTTCTGTCTCCAGCCCTTGCCCCAGACACTGATCTAGGAGGAGGGCTTTTCCAAAAGGCCAGGTCTGCTTTTGATGATCAGTCCTTATCTGACAGGTGGCTGAAACTTAAGGTCATTACGATAGAAAGACTCAAAGACACCAAGCGCCTTTGGACTTTGAAGGTTCATTTGTTCTGCACCTCGACAGGGTCAGAGAGGTGGGCTAGGGCAGGATGCCTTGTCCTGCCTGGCTCAACACCTGCCTTGGTTTGGACATAGGGGAAATGTTTGGCTTGACCACTTCACTGTCCCTGCAAACAACAGGAAGCAGGTCACTGAGTACCAACCGTGTTGTCTCTCAGCTTGTACTCTGAGTCTTGTAAGTCCCTGTTGATGTCTGCACTTCTAAATACGATGCCTGGGTCCTGTCCACTGGCCCTGAAGCCAAGTGGCACAGCACACCTCATGTCTACAAGCCTAAACTCATTTTTCCCAAAAAAATCTGAAGACTGTGGTCATATCTAATACCCCTGACCTTTTTTATCCTGCACCGCCACTTGGCACTATGTGCAGGACTCATCTGCTCAGATGAGAACTCTTCCAAGTGTGCTATTGATCAAATGGTGTGGCTGATGGAGGGGAGGTTCAGAGGGAGCACAAAGCCTACACTGAGCTCACGTTGCGGTATGTGTATTTATTGCCAAGGAGTGGGAGACGTACAATGCAATGTGGGTCTGTGAAAGGGAGGACCTGGGGGATTTTATGCCAGCAAAATACAACTATACAACTATTGTGTCAGGGCAAACCTATGCACATTGCTGGCTGCTCCCATGTTTACCCTACTTCTGTGACCCAGTGTCTCCCTCCTGTGACTTGGGGATTCATCCAAGCCTTTGTTGTGCAGATGCCATTCACTGACCCAGCTACAAACCTTCTGCATTTATTTTCTTTTTTCTATCTTGTGTTAGTTTTGTGCAAGCTCAGTGAGTTGAATCGGCTCATGGAAGGGTGCACATGGTCAGGAGGGAAGAAGGGAGACAGGAACACAGCCCCTGTGCTGCTAAAATAAATTGAACGAGGGATGCTGGAGAGGTGAGAGAGAAAAGGGGCAGAGACGTCCACTTTCTTCTTTGCTGGATAAAATGAAAACAATACAGCCAGAAAGACAGGCCAGCCTTGCAGAAGATTTCAACAACTGAATCATCACCTGAATGCTGCCGGAGGGATTTGGGTTACAGGAGGATCAAAGTACAATCTGTTAAGATGATGCTGTCAGTCCAAAATTTTCCTTTCTTGAAAATCAGGCTGCTAGAGGTCAGTCCAAGCTGAGCCTCCAAAGAGAAAGGAAAACCCTAAAACACAAAGCCCCTCTAATCACTGGCAAGGGTCAGTCTGGCCTCTGGAAATAAAGGGATTAATTACAAGCCAGGTACATCAAGCATGAGTTTGGATGTTTTCTTCTCATGACACAAGACAGCAAAGCTCAGTCCAACAAGGCAGGTATTCTGCTGTCTGAGTTTCAGCCCTGAGGGTAGTTTATTTATTGCCACCAACACAAAGATCATCTTTAGTAGAGCAGCCCTCACAAGGCCTAGTGAAGTTTTATGGGTCGAGATCTCTGTTGATACAGTTGGAGAAAGCAGATTCTCCATGTTGGAGCTAAATATCTTTGATATGGTCTAATCTTTAACATAGACTGATTCTCTTGAGTTCTTCCATTCAGTCAGGGCTTGCCCTAAGGAATACTTTTTTTTTTTTTTTAATAGTGGTTATTAATTGAGAGACACCAAAATTTCAGTTACAGCAGGAGCTGAGCAGACAGACAAACCCTTCTATGCTTGACCTTTTGCAGAGGAACAGCCCATCAAAAAGGATGGGGGATCCCTGCCGGCTTCTCTCTTTGATCCAGACAGTGTCAGAGGGTGAGGGACTTCGGAGTGCTCAGAGCTAAAATGACTGAGACTAGTCCAGTGACAGCCCTGGAGTGAGAGAGCTGCACAGTCTGGTTGTACCTAAATACATGCTGTACTTCTTTGCCCTCTCCCAGCAGTGTGGGATGAGGACGGAGATGCTCAGCAGCAATGAGGGATGGCTCCTGGGAGGGGATTAAATCGAAGGCAACCATAGTCTGGCTCTGCTATTTCTTCCTTTTGGTCTTCAGGAACAAGGGAAATTCAAGGACTGCAGGGTTTAGCTGGAGCCATAGCTCTGCCACCAAACCCAGGGAGCTGGATTTCCCCAGCCCTATATCCGAGTTCCATAAAAGGTGCTTTACCACCTCACCCCACATTGCTTGGTCAGAAGCTGCCCATAATAGCTGCAATGGAGAGGGTGTTGTTTCTGTGTGATGTGTGGTGTCTGTGCCCCCAGTAGCTTTACAAACCAGGGACTGACGGAGGGGCTGAGCAGTGCATTCCCAAGCAGAGGGAAATCCTTCAGCCAGCATCTTTACAGCCTAGTCACTTATCAGTACACACAGCCCAGGAAGATAGGCAATATGAGATGCACAGCTGTGGGGTGACTCTCAGCATCGTTTTTCAAAGGGACATGGGAGCGCAGGGTGACAGTGGCAGGAACAGCAGCTGTCTCTGCTTGAGCTGTCTGGGCTGGGAGTACCCCTCTCAGGGACTGCAGACACACCACCCCAGCCAGAATAATCCCACTGAGCTCAAAGCACCACTCTGGGGCTATTTCTAGGAGGCCAGAAACCAAACAACAACTGCCTGGACCTGAAAGGCACACCTCGGATTTCATTTCCTCCAGCCTTGACACCCCTGTGTGCACAGTTGCCCGGTTGCTTTTCCTCTTCCCAAGGCGAGAAGCTCACACCAAACCCAGCCTGCTCAGGTCAGACTTGCCACCAGGCATCTGAACTTCTTTTGGCCTGTGCTGGATGAAATCACAGCCCATGCATTACCCTGATGCAGACGCTTGTTTGCTTTATATTTTGTGGTTGAGTATTTTATAGTTAAGGGATATCTGCTAATCCCAAAGTACAATAACAAAAATGGTATCTTTCATAAATACACGGGGTAGGGATGGGCATGCTCCAAGTGTGTGTGGAGAAATGAAAATTTCAGACATTGCTTCCCTGCGCTTGGAACCTGTCCTCAGTTAATGGAGTTAGATAGCTAGTTGGGATTTGCAGAATTATTTTATTAATATTATTCTTTTTTATTATGGGACATATTCTGCATCAGAATATGATTCTCTTTCCCTTCCAGATATAAATTATTCAACTTCCAATCCTTCTCTTGAAGATGTAGGTCTGATCAAAGGAACAAGTGAAAGAGTGAAACACTGATCAGCACCTCCTTAACGTAGCTGCTTTGCTGCCTGAGCACTGGGGTCTTGGCTAGTTAGTGACCTAAGTATCACTCTGGAATGAACTTTTTGATTTATTCTGGACTTTCCTAGCAGAGATTAACACCAATGCTTGTGTGAATGCAGCTTTCTTGGGAATAGAGGCTGGGAGCTTCCTCCAGGTGACCTGGCTGAGCTTGTATTTTATTTGGGTTATATCTGCAAGCAAAGGTTTCAAATCCCCTAATGATACTACTTGAATTTCTGGGAGAGTGCTACAGCTTCTCTGCAAAACTGGAGGGACGCTTCAGCTTTGCCCAAGCAGCCTGAGTGGGGCCAGGGCTGGGGAACCACAGGCTGCAGCAAACAGAAAGGCGTTGAGACCGTTCTGCTGCCAAAAAGCATCCCCCTGATGTGCAGCACCTTCTACAAGGTGCTGAGCACTGCTGAAAAGCAAGACCCACACACAGTAAAGGAGGGTCCCTTTTGCTACCCCTTTCATATCTGTCATGGATCTGCTCCCGTGTCCTGTTTTGCTCAGCAGATTGCAGCCAGCTCAGGCTCATCATACCTGTTTCCCAAAACGGAGCTATTCTGATTCAAGGCTCTGCAGATGACTTGTGGACGATGATCATCATCATAATCGTCATCGTCATAATCATTGTCCTCATTGTCATCATTATTATGCAGAATACCTTCCCTAATGATTGCTAGGTTAGGGACTGCCAGGCTGAGAAGGACAATAGAAGGAAACAAAGTGAAAACGGAAGGCTCAGCAGACCAGTCCATGGAGGTTTTGCCTGGGAGTGGGACTAGGACACAGGGACGTTTTTCTGCAAGACAGCACCTTTCTGATAAAACCATAGTGCCTACATGTTAACTTCTCCCTTGCTCTGCTGATGTCAAACCCTACTTTTAAAGCTCCTTTTGCACACATCATACTTTCGAGCCCATGTTTACAGGGCTATCTGGCTCAGGACAATCTTGCTTCCCCAGCCCTTGGACCAAACAGCAGAATTAACCCAAACTTACACCCTCACCTCACAAGATTTCAGGTTCAAAGCACTCAACTGACAGGTGAAATTCCCCTTACTGTTCAAACAGGTGTTAATCATGTTATCCACATGGCAATTCTCTGGGTAGTTGGAGGAGAGCAAATCTTCACCCAGTACTTCTCCCCACATCAAAGACAGCCATCTGTGCCTCTCAGCTGCCCCTCGACAGCTCAAGACAGAGATCTTGATCTAGGTATGGATTTTGTGTGGCCGCAGGCTCATGGAGGGGGCCACAATTTCTGCAGATACTTTTAACTCTGAGGACTCATTCCCACAGCATTTTTTCCCCCACCCTGGTTTACAGTGAATGTAGGGACACACAGCCTGCATGCTGTGGAGAAGTGATTCAGTGCCAGCATCCTGCCCCGTGATGTATCAGTGGCACAGGCAATCAAAGAAACCATTTCCAAGCCCTACTTCAGCATTTTTGCTTTGGAAAGTTCCTTTACTGTCATCTTTGCTGGCAAACAAAAAGCATAATGGGAGTGACAGCTTCAGGTCTGGGATGCATAATTCTCTGCCCCATCTCGGCATCACCAACTCTCAAGCGCAAAACGACCCAGCTGCAAAGACCGCAGCAATTAGGGCCACCGTTCTCAAGACTTGAGTCTTCCAGCCTCAGACATATGAATTGTGCCCTGAAGCTCTGAGCAGCGTCTGCCTCAGTCTGTGGAAATCCTCCTGACTCAAACTCACAACACAGCTTTGATTTGCTTTGCTGGGGAAGTAAATGATTGGGTACCACTTTTAGCTTAACCCAAAGCTGCCACAGAGCCTGTCTCTAAATTAAGTCCCTGCATCCCCATCGTTCTGCACATTGATTTTTGCTTGTTGCTTCTAAGAATGAGGCACTTGGTGACTTCTGTTGATAGCAGCACATAAAACACACTCAGACCTGCTAGCCAAATATCAATATATATACGACCCTTCTTACAGCGTAGCTATCAAGACATCACCTTGCTGAAATATGCAGTCAACACTATTCAGTGTTTTCAGAGTTCATTTAAAAATCAAGTTAGTTTGGAAAAGAAACAACTGCAGCAAAAATAAACAGGGCTTTAGGCACCCTGCAAGTTGTTCCTTGCCTCGCAAGTGGGTGTACAGTGGGGTGACATGGGATGAACTACTTATTCTGCTTAAGGGGATGCCAGAAGGGACTGATGCACGGATAGACTCCACAACTCGTTAAAGTTGTAAAATAGGTATGCTTTTTATTCAGCGCTGAGACGCACATTGGTCAAATCTCTGCATCAGGACACACAACATTTCAGCCCCTGAATTGTCAGGACAACTTTTCAAACCTTTTGACAAGTCTTTTAGCTGTCAGTACTGAGTTTGAAAAGCATGGGAAGTGTCTGAAACATGCACTTCAGTCTGGGCTTTATTAAACTCAATGGGGTTTCTTGCGGCAGGACCCTATGCCAGTACAGGAGGGTATCAGGATTTTGGAAATGCAAAAGAGCAAATACTCTTGTGCACTCCTTGCCTAGCCTTCCCAGTGAAGTTCCCTGCTTTCTTGTCCCTCTGTGATTCTATGATTCTATTCTAGATTTGTGCCCAGGTCCAACTCACCCTGAAGTGGTGCACTGGGCATGTTCAGCTGTGATCCAGTTGCCTACCAGTGCTGCTGAGCAAATGGCTTGTGATCTGAAAGTGTCTGTTGTGAGGGGGGTGTCAAAAATAGAATAGCCACTGGGAACGCGAGATGGATGATGCTTGGTTCGCTGTCTGTTCCTCAGCACCTTCTTGGAGGTACTGGGATGTACTGAGAGAGAGGAGTAAACCGAGAATGGGACTGGAGGCGCACTCTGAAGCCTTTCCTGTCTTTTCTGGGTCCTAAAGTTTGCTGAGCTCTAATCTGTCTGTTTCGTGAACCTGATTTTCACCATTACCAACAAAGACACCAAATCTAGCAGGAATTTTGGTGCTGACTTCAGCGGCAGCAGGGCTGTGGAGGTGGAGGTAGCAGGTGCTGCAGGACTTGCACTCTCATGATATATCCCCAAATTCAGATGTGGTCATGGAGATGTTAATCCCACCCCAGAAGAGGGGAAAAACCTCAACTGCAGTAAAAACAAATCTACAAGTGGTCCTCCCAGTTTCCCCAATTTTCTTTGTGTTTTTCAAGGTTTATTTGTGCTTAGAAATACAGCAAGGCAAGGATGGACCGCAACGGTGGTAGTTTTCCAAGGGGCTGTTTCTTCTCATTTATTGATGAGATGTTTCCCTTTAGCATGATGCTGGGTGTATGGTGGCAATACTCCCCTACCAGCCCTGCACAAGGTCACAAATAAAGGGGACAGCGCCCAGGGTGATGGTTCCTGGAGGGTCAGGGAAGACCTGGCTGTAGCCAGGGTCAGGGTGAGCCTACTCTCTTCCAAACACATCTCCATCCCTCGTGGAAAGCAGACACCACTTTAGATGGTGGTCATGCCCCTTCCTAAACCAAAAGGCACTGAGAAATCATAACAACAGCGGTGGTTCCAGGGACAGAAAAAGCAAGGAAAGCACGTGTCAGAGCAGCATGCCCATCTGTGGGTTAATATGTGGTGGCCAATTCCGTATCACATTCCCCTTCACTTCTGCAGAAAGGCTTTGGAGACCACTTTGGGCTGCAGAGGGGGTCTGTAGCTCTTAGCCCATTCCCCACTGCTAGCACCAAGGCATTTTTTACAAACTTCAGCCCTTTGCTACCTCTGGAAAAATATTCTCTCCTAGTGTGTGCAGGAACAGGTGAAAACAGTGACAAGTACTAAAGGGTTAATACTACTTTCATGTTCCTGAGTGTAAACTGTCTGCAAGCCCTGCACTGTAAGGTCCTCTCCAAATTTAATCCCAAAGAGGAAGGTACTGTTTCGCTGAGATTAAGCAGATTTGCAGATTAAGAAGATTGAATTAAAATTAAATTTGGTGTCTTGGGGAGGGGTGGTGAATGAAAAAAAAAAAAGAAAAAAAGAAAAAAAGAAAAAAAGAAAAGGAAAGGAAAGTTGCCCTTTACCCACAGGTGTCTTTTAAATGATCCCCTAAATGGTGTCCCTAGACTCCTGTCAAACTGCACGCGTTCCTGTCTGGAGTGGTTTAAAAGTGATTCAAACTCTTTTGGAAACACAGACATACAGACATTTTAATTTCATCTGGTACAGCAACTCTGAGACCAACTGCACACACTATCTGCCAGCGAAATAAGCCACAGGGCTGAAAAAAATAAAAAAGCAAACCCAGCACTCTGCCTTCTAAATGCTTGATACAGTAAATTACTCATCAAGGAAACAGCCGTGCAAGATCGTTCAAGAATATGAACGCGAAAGATTGAGGGACTCACCAGAGCGTAGACTGAACTCAGGACGGAGCAGCAGAGGATCAAACCCAGACTGTGATAAACCAGATATGATCCCATATCCAAGAGGCTTCTTCCAGCATCCAAGCTTGCCCAGGGAAGTAGGAGGACGAGAGGTCTTCCAGCGTTGCAGATGATTTCTCCTTCTCCTTCCCTCCCGCCCCCCCTTCCAGAATTTGTGTGTTGTTTGATTGTTTGTTTGTTTCCACAGTTTTAGCCAGAAAGGCACATGACAAGAAACCCCGGTCTTTTGCTCCGTTTTCTCATGGCTGGAGATCTGGGCAGCTCCCGAAACGCAGCCGAGGAGCCCATGTGAAGCAGAGCAACTTCGCTCCCTTCAGAGCTGCAGCCCCTGGTGCTGTTTGTTTTCCGTGTGCATCTGTCTCGTAGCAGAAAAAATCACATCCATATGTCAAAACTGCTCTTCTGTTTCCTTTTTATGAGGCAGTGGGAAGTTCAAATAATTTCTTTGTCAAACGCAAACACACAGAAGGAGAGAGAGAGAGGGAGGGAGGGAGAAGGCGAGAGAGGGGTGGAAGGGGTGGGAGATTGGAGAGGGTGGGGGAGGCTTTTAACCACTGCTTTATTTTTAGATCCAGTAATTTTATCTTTTAGTTTCAGAGGGGTTTGGGGGTGTGTGTGGAGGGGAAAGCGCTTTGTTTTTTTTTTTCTTTCGCCTTTTTTTTCGGCATGCAAACAAACGGCAAAGTCGAAAGTTACAAAAAACAAAAACTTGGAAATATTTTCACTTAGCAATTACCTTTTCGCAAACAGTGGTACTCTGGGGGCTTTTCCCTTGCATATCGCGGCGCGTTTCAGCTCCACAATAGGTTTATTCTGCCAGCCTTCAAGGTTGCAGTGCGTTTTAGTTACGAATAGGGGTGGTTTATTTTTTTGCTTCACTCTCCCTTCTCTGTCTCAAAGGATCTGCAGTTTCAAAAAGCCGATTGAGTACGGCATGAAAGCATAGGGCTGAAATATCGCTCCCCCTCCTTCGCCACCCCCTTTAAGTAGTTTATTTTTGGTTTTTGTTTTTCTTCCCTCGGCAGAAACGTTTTTCACTTACTTCGCGAAATGTTCTGAAATCCTCGGGTTTTTGTTTTATTATTACTGTTACTGTGTTATATGCATGTATGTATATATACGCATTTTCTACTCGCGCACACGCGTCCTCCGTCCCATGCCCAGGACAAGCCCTCAGAAACCCGGCAGAGGAGCCCGCAGCCTCTCGGGGTTCTCCTGGGGCTGCCCGGGACGGGGATCATGTCGCTGCCGAGCCCCCCCCCCCCCAGTACCCGGGGGAGCCGCGGCTCCGCTGCCTCCCCTTCCTCCGCTGCTACCCGCCTGGATTTCACCGATTTTGAGGAGTTTCAGGGCAGGGATGTTACTCCCAGCTCAGCCGGCCGCTTTCATTCATAAAACTAAGAAGAAAGGAAAAAAAAAAAAGATTTATACGTGTAGGAACACCCTCCCCCCCCCCCCCCCAGTCTCCCCAAAGCCAAGCAGCCAGAGGTTTTGTTCAAGAGCCGAAAGCAAGCTACAGCAACCATCCCCTTATCATTTTTAAGACGTGGGAGGAGAACCGATGAGGGGAGGGGGCTGGAAATCACACGGATGCAGCACGCTAGCAGACACACACGCAGGCGGACGCGGGGCTCTGCGCTCCGGGCTGGCTCCTCGGGGAACTTTGGAAATCGAGTCGTGGTGGTGTTTTAGTTTTTTTTCTTCCCCTCCCCCTTAATTTTTCTTCCTTTATCTTCTTTTTATGTGTGTCCGTCCCCCCCTCCCTCCTCCCCACCCTTGCCTTTTTTTTTTTTTCTCCTCCGTGATTTGATGTTTTTTCGGTTTATTTTTCCGCGCAGAAGCAGCGGTTCTTTTAGAGGAGCTGAACGGAAGCAAGGAAGGGAAAAGAAAGAAAAAGTAATAATAAAGAAAAAAGCGCGCCAACCTCCTCTCTAGGTCTGTCAGAGAGCAGACGGTAAAAACATCAAGTTTTCGCAGAGTGGAGCTGTGTGCATTTCTGTCTTATTTTTTGGAGCAGAGGAAAAAAAAAACCAGGAAAAAGAAAAAAAAACCCACAACCAAACTCTACAGTTCGTTTGTTGCGTGCCTTTTTTTTTTTTCCCTCCTTTTTATTTTTTTTTTCTCACAGCCCCATGGCTGTGAATAGGTGCCTTCAGCTAATTTTATGAAAAGGGGCTCTTTCCAAGGCGAAGGTAGAGTAGGGCTTCCTGTAAGGGGGGGTGACGGGGAGGGAAGTTCTGCTCTTGATGCAATCTTTTCCTCCACCTCTTCCTCCTCCTCCTCTGCCTCTGCCCGCCAGCCCCGGCGGGTCTCCCCGGTTGCGGGAGGAGCGGGGCCGGTGTAACACCCCCCCTCGGCCGGGCCCCCATTGGTTGGTGGTGCCAGGACTGGGAAGTACGGGGTCAGTCCTGCATCTCTCCCACCCATTCCACCCCGGCCCATTCCTGCCCCATCCCCTTCCCTCCAGCTGTCGGGGGACACGGGCCTCTAGTTAGGGAGAGGATGCGGGGAAGGGGGGGAGATGGGGATAGAGAAAGGAGGGAAAGCCGAAAGGGAGAGATGTGGAGGGGGGAGATGGGGAGAGGGATGCTGAAGGAGGGAGATTTAAAAGCCATAAAGGCATCCTCACCCCACCCCATTCACATCTCCCAGATATTTCAAGCTCTTGCAGAGTGGAATATATTACAAAGATACTTACCAAGGAGAGGGGTTGAAGAATGGGTGGGGGGTGTGTAGTGGTTTGGGAGGGATTCCTTGGGGAATCTCCAGGCAAGTATTTCCAGCTCTTCTGGGGTTTGTTTCTTGGGTATGGGTATGGCTCATGTCAGCCCAGTGTGCCCAACTTGGGGGACGGAATGGGAGGAGAGCCCCTATCCCCAGGGGAGCCTTCTGTGTGCTTAAGTGTGGGGTGGACTGAGCAAATATGTACTCAGGGCTCTATAGTCATTCTGAGAAGGAGGAAAAAAAATCCACTGCAACGTTTCAGGGGCCCCATCACAGCTCCCTTGCTGTTTTTTCTCTTGGAGAGACAGGAGAAGCAGGCAAAAGCCTTGTATATTAAAATGCCCTCACCTCCTGCTCCTACCAGGAGGAGGAGGTGCTGATAAGGTTTAGGGAATGTCTACATCCAGATTTTGGTCCCCTGTCTCTATCTGGTCCCTCATGTATGGATTATGGGACTGGACTGGGGATGCCTTGGGGCTGGTATTTATTAATTTAATGATTAAAGGCAGATTACTACCTAATTGCTGAAGCTGCACAAGAGGAAATTTTTCTGTTTAAAGCTTGCCCAAGAAATATGGCAGAGAAATCTGACTCTGGCCACATCTTGCTCTCATGTTCACAAAGGCTACGAGGGGTGTTTTCCCTCATTCCCTTTATCTACAAGCAAAATAAACTCACACCTCAGGACTCCCTAGATCCAAAGACAGCCCCTGCCAGGTACAGCAGTCAGGGTATAATTCATTTTTCCCTGCCTGTTCCCTCCTGGGAGGATGGGAGGTGCGTGGGCCACAGCTATTCTTTGGAGGGATGGCACTGCAGCCTGGTCTACAGATGGGTTTCCCCAAGCAGTAGCTGTAATCCTCCTCCCGGCCACTTGAAGCAAGGCACAAGTGAAGACGGACAAGGTACTGCCCCACACCTTCATCCCTCTCTCAGATGCTGCTGTAAGAATTAAAGCTTAGTTCACAGCTCAGCATCACTCATAGATTTTTGCCACTGCTGTGAATGAGGTCAGATCCACAGAAGTCTCCTGGCATCTCCTGGATGCCACCCTGTTCCACTCATCACCTTCTTCTCTATCCTCTGGGTAGAGCAGGAATGCAAGACACAGCTGAAGAGCAGGACTACACTGGTGGTTCGTACGGTTGTCCTCTAAAGTCATGGTAAAACATGTCCATGGACTCCCTGTACCAGGGGTGGACTTGTGAGCATCTTCACCATTCACATGACCCTACAGCAACCTAAGTCTTTTTCCTACATAAGAAGGAGCTGTCTGACTCATGAGGTGCAGAGAATTGGGCCCTGCAGTTTTAGGCCTTGATATTCTTGGAAATTGTGATTTATAAAAGGTCAGACAAGAAACAGCTCTACTGCTGTAGGGTTTTTTTTTTAGCAGGTGCCTCAGGAAAAATGATTTTCTCAACACCCACCATCCCCAAACACTGTATATTCTCTCTGCCCTGGTTACAAGAGGATCCTTTCTCTCTCTACAGTCTTTTGAGGGCAAGATTATGCATTCTGCATTTCCAGATGCATGCTTTTGTTTGGGATGATGCATTTGTGAGATCCCTGCTTGGAAGTCTTCCCACCAGGTGGCTAATGCTAAGGACATTCTCCTTAGCAGATCAGTCACAGAATCATAGAGTGGTTTGGGTTGGAAGACACCTTTAAGCTCATCCAGTTCCAACCCCCTGTCATGGGCAGGGACATCTTCCACCAGACCAGGTTACTCCAAGCCCCGTCCAACCTGGCCTTGAACACTGCCAGGGATGGGGCAGCCACAGCTTCTCTGGGCAACCTGTGCCAGGGCCTCACCACCCTCACAGGGAAGAACTTCTTCCTCACATCTCATCTCAATCTCCCCTCTGTCAGTTTAAAGCCATTCCCCCTTGTCCTGACACTACATGCCCCTGTAAAATGTCCCTCTCCAGATTCCTTGTAGGTCCTGTTTGGGTATTGGAAGGCTGTTATGAGGTCCCAGGCTTCTTTCTCATCAAGGCAAAGGCAGTTTGGACAACTAAGTTTTGTTTTGGTTTTCTTTCAGGTTGCATCCATGGATGTGTGTATATTGAACCAAGAAGGAATGCGGTGCTGAAAGAAGCCTTTGTAATGTTGCTATTTTAAGGAGACCCTTGGGGATGGCATGGGATGAAATTAGTTTCTCCAACTTCTTACAACAAAACTTTCCAAGTGTTTATATCCTTGTACTGATGTAAAACAGCAAACTCCCACCCCCCAAAAAATAGCACCCAGTTTGAATGGGCTAAGGTTTTTGCCAGAAATGATTGCTATTGGTAACTGGCTTTATTTTGTAGCTAACTTTTACACAGCCTAATAATAATAAACTTATCCTCTCCCTGGATTGTTTTCTTCCCAGCTGGGTGAACACTTCCCTTCTGCAGGAGCTGGAATCCCATCCTGGATAAAAAGCCTCCTGTTCTTTTTCTCCTGGGTCACTCAGGTTCAGCAAAACATCACGACTTACATCAACCAAAGCCATTGACTGGGAAGGCAAAGGTCTGACATGGCTGGTGCTGGCAGCCACACAGCAAAAAACCCACATTGTGTAAGAAGCAGGTCCAATGACCAAGTGCTGCAGAGGGTAAGAGGCCTTTCCTGCCTTGTTTCCTCCTGGCTATTGCTCATGTTTTGTTGGCAAAGTCAAGGCCAAAATATACAAGAAGGAACTTTGGCTAAATTAAGTTTGTGCATTGGGCAAAATGGCCACCGTGGATTTCTGGCTATATTCGCTGTATGTTTTGTCTGGATTGCAAAGAAGAGAGTTTTGATGTCACTGCTTTCTTTCAACGTGAGCAGAGAAAAGGAGTAATAACAAGGCCTGATACTTCACACCTAGTGCTATTTGCACAAGGCTGAAGTTGTAACTCTTGGCTGTGATGACTCTGAAAGAAGTGTGTGATGGCTTCCCTGCTGGCTCTTTAGGGGAAACATCTGCTCTGGGTCTTACAGACAAAATCAAAGGTGAAAATCTCTGTCAAAGCAAAATTAAAATACATACAAGGGTCCTGAGAGTAAGTCATGAGTCCCTCCATGGTTTGGCTCCTGGTGCTTCATTTTAGCCTTGGTGCAATGCTACCATAGTGAGCAGCCCATATTGTTATTGCCAGTGGTGACCAGGACCTCTGCATCCTTGTTGTCAAATGCCTCTGTGACCTGGATGAGACTGTCTTGCTTCAAATCTCCTGCTCCTTGTGACTTGGATAGTCTTGACTGAAGATCTGCCTTGTGGGAAAGGAAGGGCAAGGCTGGGTATTCAGTTCCAAAACCAGTGTCTCAGTTGAAGTTGCCTTGCAGGGGGGACAGCAGCACCCACATCATCAATGAAGAGGTGTGAGAAAAGGGGTGAAAGAGAGGAAGATGTCAGAAATAAGTCTGTGGAGGCAGGCTCAAGAAGAGTGACACCTAAGAGGTGCCACGACACTGAAAACAGTATTAGAGACGTTCTCACTCGGTAGCTCCAGGCAAAACACAGACCCAATTAGCTAAACTGAAGAAAGGTGTTTTTTTTTTTTTTATCTAGCAGTTTCTGCTGCATATGTTATATTTGGACTTGCACCAGACTAGGTATGCATCTGCCCATCATTATCACCAGTGGGAGAGATGCAGTTGGATGAAGTGAGACAAGTTTTGGGCGTTTTTGTCAAGTAGATGGGTGGGCAGGCTGTTAGATATAAGTGGGTTTCTTCCCTGCTCTCTCCTACTGCTCCACTCACAACCTTTCAGTCAGCACCACTGTCAGCTTCAAAGTGGGTTTTCCCTGGAATATATTCTCCAGAAAGCCAGCCCATCTTGGTGTCAAGGCTTCCAGGGATGGCAGATTACATTCTCCCTGTCCTTTCTTTGAAAGACAGCATGAACCATTGGTTAATCACTCAAAATGTAAGAAAAACATCCCCTTTTTTATTTTTTAAGCTGTAATTTGCTTTCTGGTACTTGTTCTGACTTTCTTCATCAGCATTTAGCACTCCAGGATCAGGGCTGCCCTGCAAGGGAGGAATGGGACAGGGAAACTACACTTGTTTTTCTCATGCAGCCTGAATGACCAACCAATGAACGATCATGACGAACTGGAGGTGAGAGTCTAAACTGCTAAAACACTTCCTAGAACAATGTTCCGGTTTTCAGCAGTTTTCTGTTTTGTTTTGATTCCTCCTGCTTCTCTGTCTTCATGTAATAGGAAATCAACTTAAGTAAAAATATTAATATTGGGCAAAAAAAGATTTTTATATTTATGGGAGAAATCTAAGGATAAATTCTAAAAAGTAGCTTACTTTTCTCTGCAAAGGCTTTTTATCTCTCTAGGTAGGAGTATGTAGGACTGCTTGTGATCTGTAGTCAAAAGTGGACTAAAGAGCCTGGACATCTCTTATAACATACTGTGGTAATGGTTTATGAGGTGCTATAGCAACCATGTCCATCTTCTTTTATGCTTGTGTCCATTCCTGAGCTATTATCCAGGGCCTTCAAACATGCTAAAAGGTTTATGTATTCAGGAGGACCATGAGATCAGATGAATGTCTGATGAACCTGCAATTCATGGGATGAGTCATCTGTGTTGACTTCACCTATGGCCTATATTCTCAGTGGTAACTCTTTCCAATTGGAAATGTACAACCAAGACCTTGCATATCTCCAGTCAGCAGGGTACCTCTACCTGTGTACGTAGAAATTGGGCCAAACATGGGAAATGGTGTGTACAGCCACCAACAGCTAGAGTGATGAGAGAGGAGGTTTCTGGGTCGTGCTTTGGGCTCTGGTCTGGGTAGGTGGTAGTGAGTCATCTCCATAGGGTTTGTTGCCCTGCATGAGAAGATGCAGAAAGTGTAGCAGTAGGAAGATCAAAACTTCTTACTGCTGTGTAAAGTAGGAAGAGCTTCTCCCAAACTCTGGGAGAACTCTTCTCCCAGACTTTTGGGAACTCTTTGGGAGAACTCTTCTCCCAAAACTCTGGTTTGGGAGAAGAGGGAGATGAGGTGTGTGGGGCTGAGGGCTTGCATTAAAGCAGACAAAGGAGTACTGGAGGTGAAGAAGAGTTCTCCCCTGAGAACAGTCAGATCCACAGGCATTTTCTAATTTAAGCAAGCCAGGTAAATTAGCAGTTGGGCTACCAAAGAAACCACCAGCAGAGACAGTAGCCAGTGGCTTCAGGGAGTGACCTTCAGCTGAAAAAAAGCTGTACTCTTCAATTTTTCATTATGAAACAGGTTTGATTCAGTCCTTTTTAAGATTTTCCAAGCAATTCCATGAAACAAGACTGAAGGTGTGCATGGACCACCTTCCTAAGCAATGGGCTTGGTTTCCATTTAGTTGCATTTTTGGAACAGCGAGGGGATGTGGTTGACTCTCTCTCTTCTTCTAAGCAGCCCTGAAAATGCCAGCCTTTGTTGAACTGAAGGTGGGACAGATAGGCTCTGCAAAGCATCCTGGGTTTTATTCTTACTCTCCGTCTGTTGCTCTCCTTGCTCTTGGCCTGGTCTGAGCTGGTGCTATGAGCCCAGATGGACGTGGGAAGGATGGAGATTGGAGGATGAGATCTGAAGCAAGGGTAGGGCTGGGAAACACAGCTCTAACTTGCACTGTTTTGTGTCAGTCCCTCAGTCTTTCAGCTGGGCAGAAGTCATCAGCATTCAGCACTGTCTACTCTGATTCTTCACCCTTCTGCTGTGAAAAAAAAAAACCCTGATAGGTAGGCGAGCACAAGAAGGAATGGGGTAAACACTGCAACTCATCTCTTTCCCAGGTGAGGTTTTTCCCCATGCTAGCGACTGATTTGCCTTCAGGTCATTCACCATATCTGCTTTGGAGAGCAGCAGCCAATGACACTTCTGGCTTGCACTCTCTGATTTCCTTCCTAGGGAGAGTATTCTTTGATTTACCAGCTCCATCTTCCAAAATAGTGATGTGAGTTGAGCGGTTTTACATTATATTTCACATGTAGTTACCCTCCCTGCTGCTCATCACAGTTTAGCTATTTCAGTGATTTCTGAACACCACTGAGCAATCTCATTCCCACCCTAAGGGAGAATCGAATGTCTCGAGCCTGCATAATTTTTCCATATGCACAAGGTCTTCTTTTACTCTGTTTAAAGATTATTTTCCCTCTCTCCTGTGATGTGCATGACAGCCTGGATGTTTCTGAGCTTGAATCAAATTGTCCTTTCTTCGTGTTGCCATCCAGCCTACAGTCAGAACCACGAGCAAACTTCAGTTCAGAGGTAAGCAAGAAAAACTACCAGGGGCTGAAAAAACTTGGCAAGCTTTGCAGAAGAAAACTGCCAGCATGGAATAACTAGATGGGAGCATTACTTCAACAGAAGAAGCTCTGATTAGCAGATTATCGCTTAAGTGATGTTGATCCCAGCCACGCTGCCTTCCAAATGAGCCCTTTCACAGTTGCCAGCTGCACCATGGAGTCATGCATGTAAATAAGTGGGCCAGATACTTTGCTGGCAGGGGTTGAGGCAGCTTTGATGGACCGTCATGGAGTTGAAACAGCTGGAGAAGTCTGGCTATAATGGGGGCCTGACTAGCTTCTCAGACTTATAGAGTTTGTGGATGAGAGAGCCTGAAAAAGAGCTGCCCACATATTGCAGAATGGGACACCTTCTCCCCTTCCAACATCATCAAAACCACAGCACACTACAGCTGCAGGGACCCTCTAAACTTCGATTGCATCCAGTTGCTGATTGACAAGGTGTTCTTTGTAAGTAGTACTTATTTTTTTTGATCGCAGATATGAAACTGAGTTAGCAGACTCTGCTGCAGTGTCTGTAATGTGCTCAGAGTCAGCATGCAAAGAGCCTGTGTAAGTGGGATGAAAGAAGCTAAAATCACCTTATCACTAACTGTAAGAGAGCTCCTTGCTGAGTCAGATAGGGGAATGATGAGGGATCTATTTTTTTTCTTGACAGTTCCTGAGCTCCTTACCTGTTCCCTGGGACCATAAACCAGTATATGGCGTCTCACCCTCATAAATCTCTATTTATCTCTGATAAGTCTGTTTGGCTGAGCATTTGGGGAGCATGTGAGCAACTCTCATGAACAGCCTTGGGGTGAGCCTGCCCTGGAGTTCACAGTCCATTTCAGCTCTGATAAGTGTTCAAAGGTGATGGCCTGAAACCTGCAGAGCTGGCAACTAGGAAACAAGCTCTCTTTGTGAGGCTGTTTAAGCTTGCTGCTCACACTGGAGACAACAGAAAGCTGCAGCTTGCTAGGATGCCTGTGCTTGGTGCATTGAATTAAATATTTCATTTGATTCTGCAAACAGT
The DNA here is from genome assembly GCF_034315485.1 of Pezoporus occidentalis. Classification (NCBI taxonomy): domain Eukaryota; kingdom Metazoa; phylum Chordata; class Aves; order Psittaciformes; family Psittacidae; genus Pezoporus; species Pezoporus occidentalis. The sequence continues at coordinate 906,745 of NW_026916181.1, forward strand.
CTAGGAAAATCTTCAACCTTTGTCCTGAACCGACCTGCATCTCTGCCTAGGAAAACACTGACTGCAAATGTCAGTGACTTCAAGCTCTGGTAATTTTTATGCTACTGGGTTGAATCCTGGTTTGTCAGCACACGCTTGCTGTAGACTTGGACTTTGCAACCTAGAAAAGAGGGTAGTGAAGAAGAGGAGAGTGATAGGTAGGACATAGATCTGTGAAAATCATGAAGAGGGCCACTGGGAAATAGTCATAGAATAGTTTGGGCTGGAAGGGACCTTAAAGATCATCCACTTTCAATCCCTCTGCCATGGGCAGGGACACAGTCCACTAGATCAGGCTGCACAAAGCCCCATCCAACTGATCTGGTATCTCTCCTAATATAAAGATTGAAAATTTCAGGGTAGGTGCAAAGCAAACAAAAGGAGATGGCTTTTCACAAGCGGGCATTGAAGCTATGAAACTCCTTGCACAGGATCTTGTTTGCAAGGATTCAAAATGTGATTTAATGAATTAGCAAAAGGAAAAAAATCAGGACTTTTAAACATTAATGTGACATCTGTGCCCTTGGAGATCTCTGAGGAGTTACTGAGGAGTAACTTGAGTTACTGAGCAGTTACTGAGGGCTGGGAAGGTATGTGGGAAACCCTCAGTACATGTCAGCACTGTTATTATGGTAGTAGCAGTGCTACTAATAGTTGCCAGTACAGCACATTGTTCAGTCACTATTCATTATGAGTGCTGTTGGAGCTAGGGTACTCCAGCAGGTGGATTTTTAATCTGAACTGGATGAGCAATTCTGCTGTTAAAAAAAATACCCAAACAAAACAACAGAAGATTTTTTTCCAGTCACACAGATGGCAAGCTCTGCCTCTGACCAGGTCCCTAGCTCTCTGAATGACTGATCTTTGGAGAACTGTGAGCACAGACATGCTCCAGGTCCCACATGCCCCTGTTTATCTTCACTGCCTCTCTTCCAGCAGCCCATGGACTATGTGCAGTCAGTTCCTCTGGGTCTGCCCCATACCATGGGTGAACCCCTCTGCCTGCCTAGCTGGAAAGTCAGGTCTTGGAGGGGTAGGATAGCCCAGCAGTATTAAAAGCTGGAGTTTCAGGAGTCATTCTTTTCTTCATTTTCCCAGTGTTTTGGTAAGACCAGTCTGAACCTGGCTCCTGCTCTTTGAAGCAGGCAATCTTAGTATTATGTCTGCTCCCACAAATGCTGGAGATGGTCTTGAGAAGTGTCCTGAGAGTCATGGAGCCTGTTTGTATTGCTTGCCCCTGCTATCCAAGCCTGAAGTATTTCCCCTGATTACCACAGCACTGATAGCCCGCTCTTTTTGAGGTGTGTGAAAAGCGTCTAATTGAGAACAAGGCTTTACCTCTCAATATGGAGGCTTAAGTGTCTAAAAATCTATTACTTCTCATATCTGGCTCACTGCTAGAAAAAGGTTTAGCTGCATTTTGGCGTTCAGCTCACATGGCTTTTGTTTCCAGCTCTCGAACTTCGGAATGCCTTTCTTTCATGAACAGAGAAAAGGCTTGTCTGGTCTTTCAGTCCTCACAAAGTCTACTTTATCAAAGTGGATGGCTTTTTATGAGTCATCTCTGATTGAAGCTTCCAGGCTGCATTGGGAAATATTGGAGACAGACAAAGGAAAAAACCCCGCCTGTATATTTTCAGTGTCAGTCACTGCAGACTCAATGAAGTATTCAATTATTCTAAGCAACACATGATTATGGGCTGTTTTCTTACTGTCCTGTAACATAAACTCTGAAATAAAGCATGCTGTGGTACAGCAATAAAGCAAAAATACCAGCACTTGCACACTAGAAGAAACACAGTGAAACTTTGTGGTTAGGTCATAATTCTGTTCATTTTTCTCTTCATAAAATAACTCTGGGTTTATTTTCTTAGCTAATGAAGCAAAGATTTTTTTCTCCTGCAAAATGAATGCAATGAGCAACGGTCCTCTTGCATCTTTGTTAAAAATTTCCCCAAAGTTTGCCATTCTTCCTGTTTTCCTCCTGAATAAAAATAAAGAAACTAGGAAAATGACAGAGGCATAAGAAGAAGAACATTACCAGTTGTCTCAGTTGGGGCTAGGTTCATGAGAAGGCTGGCTTGCTTTTGTGCTGAAGGTGCACTTTGCAGAGAGGAACCAAAACAGCACATCTGCTCCCCTCCCACACCAATTCCAAGCTGAAAGTGTTCAGAAAGCCAGCACTTGGCAGTCTTGCTTCCACTGAGTGTCAGATGATGACAGTCAGCCAAAACCTGTTCTGGAACATGTTGGCACCAAAGAAAATTGCCTTTATTTTGTCAAAATTTATCTCCAGAATGGGGATAAAATTGTAACTTTTGAGAAATGGATGTACGTTACTCAAGAAAGTGGGATGCTGTATATGCCTGTGTCCTGGGTTCAGCAGTAGCAGTCATGTTTCTCCTTCTTGGTAGCTGGTGCAGTGCTGTGTTTTGACTTTCGGCTTGGGAACAGAGCGGATAACAATGATGTTTTGGTTTGGCCAAGGACTTTGCGAGCCTCATGCTCTGCCAGGGAGGAGGGGAAGCTGGGAGGAAGCAAAAACAGGACACCTGACCCAAGCTAGCCAAAGAGGTATTCCATACCACAGCACGTCATGCCCAGGATGTAACTGAGAGTTACCCGGAAGGGCTGGGACTGCAGGGTTGGAGGAGGTACCCGTCAGTGCTTGGGGGGAGCGAGTTATCGGTCGGCTGGTGGTGAGATGTTGTATTTTCTTCCCTTGTTATTTCCTTTATCATTGTTATTATTGGTAGTAGCAGTAGTGATTTGTGTTATACCTTAGTTACTAAACTGTTCTTATCTCAACCCTGGGAGTTGCATTCTTTTCGATTCTCCTCTCCGTCCCTCCGGGAGTAGGGGGAGGGAAAGAAAGGGGGGAGTGAGTGAACAAGTTGTCTGACTGGGTTTAAACCACAACAGCCTATTATATCTGCCAACGCTACTGGTGTCCAAGGCATCTTGGGTGTAACAATGCACCTGTGTTGAGCAAACTGACTCAAGACCCTAAGGTTAAATAAAATTGCTTCCACCTTTAAAATCAGGAAAGATGAACTTGAACCCTACATACTAAGGAAGGTCTGTAATTTAATCTCTCCGAGTTATGATTTTTATATATAAAATAGGACTTTTAAATATAGAAATTGTTGTAAAGTCTTACCTTGAGCTTTCTCTTCTCCAGGCTGAACAAGTCCAGCTCTCTCAGCCTGTCTTCATAGCAGAGGTGCTCCAGCTTTCGGAGCATCTTTGTGGCCTCCTCTGGACTCGCTCACATGAAATACAACAGTCTTCAGAGTGTGGTTTCTAGTTCAAAAAGTAGGATCTTCAGTAGGAGATCCTCTTCCAACACAGTAGCACAGAAGTGGCACCACATTGGTGTCGCGGTTTAAACCCTAGCCAGACAGCTTGTTCACTCACTCCCAGTGAGTGGTGCTGGGCTGAGAGCAATCGAGAGCCCCCCCCACCCCGGGGCTCTCCCCTTCCCTGCTCCCGGAGGAACGGGGAGGAGGATCGAAAGAGTGCAACTCCTACGGGTTGAGACAGGAACAGTCCAGCAACCAATGTACAACACAAATCACCACCGCTACTACCAACGACAACAATGATAAGGGAAAATAACAAGGGAAGAGAATACGATACCACTGGCCAAGAAAACGAGTCCCATCCGGAAGCCCGTGTCCTTCCGGGTAACTCCCAGTTACCCCCCACCCCGGCCATGACGTGCTGTGGTATGGAATACCTCTTTGGCTAGCCTGGGTCAGGCGCCCCATCTCTGCTTCCTCACAGCTTCCCCTCCTCCCTGGCAGAGCATGAGCCTCACAAAGTCCTTGGTCAGGGTGAACATCACTTAGCAATAACCGAAAACATCGGCTTCACCAACACTGTTCCCAGGCTGGAAGTCAAAACACAGCACTGCACCAGCTAACACAAAGGAAAAAATATGACTGCTACTGCTGAACCCAGGACAATTGGGAATCTCTCAAGGGGCAACTGGATGCTCTGGGCTTCCCATAGATGATTACTGAGTGCTTTGAGTCCTGCTATGGCACCCCCAAGCTATCATTAGCTAAGTGAGATACTAAAGCTGGTCCCAATGGTCTTTGACTCTCAATCTGAGTGGAGTGCCTGCTTTTAGGGAAAGATTGCAGGATAACACTCAAGCAAAGCAGAAAATGCCTGGAGGAAATCCAGCAGAAAACTCGAGAGATTTTAAACACAGTCTAGGAGGAGAAAATGAAACAATTTTTTATTTTTTTTTTCCCAAGACTGGGAGACAGTAGCAACCTCCTCTTCATTTACAGGGGAATAATAGCTAACGTCTTCAGGACTTCTATGATGTACTCAGAGAAGGACATTCATAGAAACATACAGTCATAGAATACTGCAATCCCAGGTTGGAAGGGAACCCAAGGATCACCTGGTCCAACCTTTCCAGGCAAAGCATGGCTCTGACTAGATGGCCCAGCATCCTGTCCGACCAATCTTAACAGTGTCCACCGCTGGGGAGTCACCACTGCCCTGGGGAGATTATTCCAATGGCTGATTGTTCTCGTGGTGGAACATTTTCTTCTTGTGTCCACTCAGAATCTCCCCAGGAGTAACTTCTGCCCAGAACCCCCCATTTTTCCATGTGACTCCTTGTAAAAAAGGAGTCTCCATCTTCTTGTTAAGCCACCCTTTAAATACTGGTACATTCACAGCAGGAAAGAGATACTTGCAGTTAATCACTTGAATTTCTTGTACCTCAGCTCAAAGTTAAGCACAGAAGAATGCTAGCTGATTTGATCTTGTGCAATGTAAAAATAATTTAAAGTTGGAAGTGTCTTTCTGCCTGTCTGCACTATACCTAGTAATATGACCGCCAGGACCCTGAAATAGCAACGTAATAGAAATCTGCTGTTGCACTCTTCTGTTTCATTAAATCATTTTGATGTGGAGTCTTGAGCAAAAATCCATTTAGAGTCCAGTGTAAAATCTGCCATGTCATTTTTAGATTCTTTTGCAGGTTTACAAATCTCTGGCATGAGCATTCACGTGAAGCAGTTTGAAGACAATGGAAAACAAGTTTTGAGAAGCATTAGAAAGTTTGTCTCTGTGGCAGAAATACTTTTTTCTCCTTCTTTTTAAAAACCTTTTAGTGTGGGAATTAGATTGTCTCCAGAGATACTTGGAGTGGGAGCAAAGGTACATGATTGAACATATTTGAGTTATGAAAGCATTTTAGGATACAAATGGGGATGCTAGAGCTGAAAAGTGAATTTCCATTTATATGGTGTGTGTCCCCATACATCCCCAAAATAAAAATGCTAGGGAAGAATCTGTGGATATATAAGAAAATAAGCAGTTAGGATAAGCTTATTACTCCCCTGAAATGAGAATCCAGAAGACTGAAATATTCTGAGGCCTCTTTGCATTTTATTTGCATAAAAGCCCAGTGTTTTTCTGATAAGATTCCTCAAAAACCCATTTTTTTTTTTTGTTTTCCTAGAGGATTATAGAAGAAGATGTTATAAGAAGGCAGTTAGATAAGGAGTACTTTGATCGATTAGATTAGACAGAAATCTCAGTTGCCTGAAGGCAGAGATACAACTGATGTTTATGCAGAGGCAAAAAAAAAGGAGGACTATGAAAGGTGCAGATGATGTTGTCCAGCTTCAGGTTTTGGGAAGATGCTGGAATGAATTCATCATAAATTCATGAACACCTGGAAGTACTAATTTGGTGATGAAAAACAACCACTAGTGATCTGTCAAGAACAAATCATGTCAAACTACTTGTCAATACTTTCAGTTTTGACAAGATAATGGGATCAGGGAGAAATAGAAGACTGTGTTATGTTTTGGTTCTAACAAAGCATTTGGCGCTGCCTTTTATGGAACTATCATAAGCAAACTGGGAAATACTAAAGTAGTATTAATCTTCCCTATATTAGATGTGTGTTGGGCATTTGTTTTTGAGCCAGTCACCCCTAGGTAGATATAAAGGAGTGTCTGTCTTGAAGTAATTAATCTCAGCCAATTTAGACACTGACCTTAAAATGGGACAAATTGTGCTCTGCAGGTGCCTATTTCTTTCCCCTGACAATGAAGATAATCTAGTGTTACCACCTCAGCATTTTTCAACTGTCTTTTAGGCACTCAACTTAGGGAAGATGAATTTTACTTAGAGTCTAAATCATTGGTTAAAATTCGTATTTTTTTGCACTTAAATATTCCCACTGGATTGAAGATAATTGTAATGACAACTTAATGCAGGTTTGCTACAAACCAGGACAGAAGATCAAATAATCTGCTTGCAGGAGAGACTAATTTAGCATTTTTCTGAGCAAATTAAATGTCTAAAATTTAATGCAACACCAAATTTGGAAGGAGAGAACTCACAGAAGAATTCAGAGTGATAGTCATCACCTGGAAGAACTGTCCCTAAGCAAAAAAGTCAAATTCAGTAATGTAAAATGCAAAGACAAAAAACAGAGCAAGAGGGAAAAAGAGGGATCTGACATCTTTACTTTGAAATGAGATAGTGTGGGAAGAAAAACAGTAATGGTCTTGTTTAACGGTATGGGAATCTGCTAAACATCACATAGAAATGCCAATGTAGGAGACAATCTAAATCTCACAGGTCCTTTTCCTTTCCCATTCCTTTCCCTTCTTCTTCATCCCCTTCCTTTTCTCTTTCCACTTTCCCATCTTCCGCCCCTTCCCCTTTCTTTTTTCTCAGGTATCTTATTCCATTTTATTCTCTTTGAGACAGCATCTGTGTGTCCAGTTGCTGTCTCCCTTTGTTCTCTGTTGGAACTTCATGAGAACCTGCAATATCTAAGATACCAGTTACTTCTTCCTATAATGAGTGGCAGAGGAATTTTGTGCACTCAGCAAGATCTTCTCACAAGACTAATGTTTCTAATCAGAATAAAAACCACTTAAAGCCCAGACCCTTCCTATTTACCCTGGAAGCTTGTCTCGGTTCTCCAACAATGTAAACATTAAATTTTTTTCTCAAAAACAGTTTTTCAACTCATCTTTACTCTAAACAGCCCTATCCAGTTCCTGGTCAAGAATGCTATGTTAAAATAAACTTTTCTTTCATGGGGGGACCATATAGTCTAGTTGTACCCTGACACTTGTTGTTTCTTTGAGATTTTTTTCTTTCTTTCATCTTCTTTTTCTTTATTTATTTATTTTGGACTTTTTTTTTTTTTTTTCCCTTTTAATTCATAACTGCTATTCTAAGAAATGCAGTGTAACATAAGATTTTCTGTGGGATTCACACCATATTGCTTATGGCAGACCATATCCCACTCCAGCTTTATGAAAGTCAGATATCTGTGATGCATAGGAGCTTCCCATGGTCTATGCATGAGCACTTGGGATGCATGAATCCACCTGTGAGGGCACTGATTTTTTTTCCATAGTTTAAAACAGGAATGCAGGGTTGTGATTCATCTTTTCAGAGGTCAGCTTTTAGGAAGTGAGAAAAATGGGGTAATGGACTCCAAGTCTCTCAGAGGAGCCCTGAGTGACCAATTCAGGTGAAGACACTTCACCTTGCAAATGCCTATATTTAACTAGACAAATACCACCACTCCCCTTTCCCCCCTTTCAAAGGTGGCTGTTTGGTTCCTTTATCAAAATAAAGGCAGCTCATCCTATGATGAGACAAAATTCCTTTCAGGGATATCCGTATCTCTCCACTGAACCAAGAACCAAAGTCTTTCAGCTAAGTCAGACCTCAAACTTTCAATCACTTCAATGTTAACTGACAGGAGCCCTTCACTAAGTATCTCTAAAATAAAATTAAGTTCTTCAGAGACATTGTCCTTCAAGCTTCCAGAAGGACTTTTAGCAATGAAAAATGGGGAGAAAGGCAATTGTCTTCTATGAAGGAAAATGGGGTTGATGTTCATTGTTTGTTTTCCAATTTGGAGCAAAGCTGCACAACCTTCAAACTTTTATGTGGAGTAGCTTATAATTTTTCTTTTTTCTTTTACTAAACTAAACCTCAAACTTTCTTATTCCAATCCCTATTGAAAAGTTTATTTACTGAATCGCGATGGTGCCTTGAAAATTAATCCGTAAATGTCCAGATGACATTTACGAGGATATATGTTGAACTGAGCACTTCGCATCCTGGGAACAGGCCCTTGTAGGTTCTTGATTTGCAATTAGGAGTCAAGAAAGATGTTAAGAGACAGGTTATCCAGAATTAAGTGAACTAATAATGGTGTATATAAAAAATGGAAATATATTTTATTTTTTTTTCTACAGAGTTCTTGGACTGAAACAGGATCTGCATGCTCAGTTCTAATGAAGTTACATTCTCCAGCCAAAAACCACCTATTCCTCTCTGATTTCTGATTGCTTAGCCTGGACAGCAATATTTTCTCATTCTTTTTCAACCAGTGGTCCTCTTAACTTTCTAAGTTAGCGACACAGACAGAGAAATGGCTCATCTTGTGTTCCTTTTTTGTCTGCTAGCTGGGAACGAGAGAACTGTGATGGATAAAAAAATTAAGTTGATGAGCTCCTTTAGCCAAAATAAGTAGAACGATTACAAAATCATTTGTTACAGCATTAATTAGGAATATTTTAATTGAAAAAGCTGAGAAGTTTTTCTGCCTTTGTACCGTCACTGACACACACCTGCCAGCTGGCTGGGAGTTTCCAAATGAGAAATTTCATGCACTTTTCTGATCTCTTCAGCACTGCGAGTAGTTTTTAGAGCATCTAAATAAAATCTCATACCCCCCCCCCCCCCCAAAGAGCAAACAAAGCCTCCAACAACCCTCATCCCCATCCACACCAATATACTATTTATTACATTCGTAACTTTTTCATTTGGGCATAAGTAGTCTTTCTTGAGAGTATCACAACTTTGTTAAACAAGGAAACTGAGCAGGGGATGGGTTAGCATGTTATGAACCAAATCTGGGCAAAACACATTGAAGGAGGATGCATGAGTTTTTTAACTATCTGCATTACTGAACCAAGCTTTGGAGTCAATTTTCATGGGAGTTAGATGCCCCTTGTAACTGCATATAGCAGTGGAAACACTCATATGCGTTTCTGTGTGTGCATTTCATCCTACACATGCAGAGCTTAAGAAGAGCTGGTAAAAATCAAGGAGAACCCTGTTCCCTGCCCAGAGAGGCTGGTTTTCTATCCTTTAATACAAGGGTTTGAACCTGTGCATTTCATGAGTGCCTTGATTGGCTATAGGAGAAGTTCACATCTGACAAAATATCGCCTCCATCCAGCAGCACCTTCTCCAAATTGCTATATTTCCACCAACTTCTTCCATTTCAAAAGGACAATACATTTTTTAATAAAGAAGCACCAAAGATTTTATTAGGAATACTCCAAACCAGCTCCAGTCGTGTACCCATAGGAATTTGTGAGCCTTAAGGGGATTCAACGATCCATCCCCTTCAGTAGATAGAAGTAGTTAGTCAACGGTTAGGAAGATAATATTTTATAAACAAATTAATTTTCCTGGCAAAAGTGCCTTCTTAAAATGGACCTCTGAATGTTATTCAGCACTTTCTATTGTTCTTAGAGTTCTTGTTTTTATGTTTTTCACTACTTTTAAAATCATGTATTAAAAAGCAGTTGGGTCGCAGTACAATTCCTGAAAGTCTCTGTACTGTGAAAACAGACTTTGAGTAAAAGCTGTGAATTTTTTCTTTCCTTCAGCAGAGATAGAAATGTTATAAAATAATGAGAAACAGAAAACATTTTGTTTAATATGTGTGAAATGCAAATGTTTTTAATATTACTCCTGAAGACTCTTGTTTTTCACACCTGACAGCTGTGAATTAGGATTTTCCTTAAACTTGCTTTCTTCAGACAGAATTTGGAGACATCCTCATGTTCCTTTAGTTTGCTCTACACTTGCATGAACTGTGTACCTAAAGGCCATCTATGAAATACACCAGGATACTGTATGGTTACAGCCCATAAACATTTTTTGCTGCATGAGGAAATAGTGGAAGTTGGCTCTTGCATGTTTCAACAAGGTAACTCAGCCAAGCATAAGAATAAGGGACCAGAATGGAAAGTAAAAAAAAAAAGGAAAGAATGAAAAGAAAAGAAACACACCAGCCTTTGGAACATTTACTTTTTTTCCAGGATTTTAGATATTTACAGTTTAGGAACATTTTCCAGCTTCTCTATTAAAAGCTTTTTCTTAGTTATAAATAGTGCTACTTTAGCAGAAGTGAGTGAAAAATTAAATTTCATTTTATAATAAAATTTCCAAAGCAAGAATCCCTGTTCTTTCAGCATTTATGTAGTCAGAAACAAGGTCCTACCTTTCAAAAAGATGAGGACTTTTCTCACAAACTCTCACATCTCAAAGACAGATCTATTCTCAAAGAACTGTCTTTGCCAGTGTGTTCTGGGCTCATTCTCTGTGTGCAGGATTGTGAAAACAATAAATATGTGTATTGTATTTGAAGTATCAGTCTTAATGTTATAACTGAGCATGTTGAGGACTAGTGGAGATTCATGCTTTCTCCTTCTTTTCTCCAATATTCTGCATGTGATCCTAGTTGAGAGACAGTCTTCCAGCTTCTCAGCTCTTTCAGCTTCTCAGCTGGTGGAAATTTATCCTCTTCTGCCTAAGAGGTAAGTAGTAATCTAAGTTTAGGATGTTATGGAGAAAAAAAATACATCTGTTTGGGGATAGCTGAGGTAGGGTTGCTCTTAGCTTGAGGGGTGGTCAGATGATGCTGTAAGGTGCCTTCCATATCTGTTTTTCTAATGATTCAGTGATGCTGAAGTGATGCTGGAGCACAGGCAGGGAACCTAATCTGTGGCCAGTCATACAACTTACACATTTATTGGTTCTTTTGAGCACCAGATTGGATCTTATGGTAGATTTTAATTAAAAAGTACATTGTTTGACCATTGTAGCAGGAGACTATCTCCCCTTCTCTCCACTGAGTTTTCACTAGATAGATTATAATTTTGTTTGTGTTTTTGCAAGCTTGGATTTAAAAATCGTGTCCTGTCCCAAGACTTGAGCAAGTCATTAAATTTTTGCAGTTTTGATTCACTGAAGTGAAGCCTTTTTCAAAGCCTCTTTTGTGGCAGGAAGTCATTTAGGTGATATTTTGCCATGTCCTTGAAGGTCTGTGGAAAAGCTAGACGCTCAGCATTGACCAGAGGTTGAACCAGTCCAGTAAAAGCTGTTTACAGCACCCCACATGGTGCTTGGTCTCTATCTAGTGAACCAAGCAGTGAAATATCTTCTGTTTTCACATTTTCAGGATATAATTATTTCACATATCAGAGAACGGGTGGGAGAGTTAAAGGAGATAATGAAAAAAGCTGCAGGTGTCACAGGACTTCATAAGCCAATCATCTCCCAGTAAATGTAAATGAATAAATGCTCATTAATGCCGGAACAGCTAAAAAAGGATGGATTTGTGTCCCTTGCCCTGCCAGAAGCAATGAGACAAATAGAGTCCTTTTCCACGTGAGTCAATAAAGAGAGGGTCAATAAAGAGACAAGTGACCTGTTTTGTGAAAGTAGGGTGAGGAAGGGAAGAAGCCACAAAAGATTCATGCAGATGCAGCTCAAGCATTACTTTCTCTCCCGTCTAAATCAAATTTTCCCTCTCTTTGTCTAGAGCAGGTTTTATTCGTTGTTTATCCTAAATAATATCCTAAATAACATCCATTCACAGCAGCAGCAGAATTCATTTTCCAAAATGTAGGCAGTACTTTCTGAGGTATCCTGTGCTATTCAATATATCCACATCAGGCTAGCAGGTGGGACACTGGATTTAAGGGAGCCTTTTGGAGTGCCTTGCAGCACTGTAATTGTAGACTATAGAAATGTGTTCAAACCACTGAATCCCTCTGGTACAGGGAAATTGATCCTTCAGTGAGATGGCAGCTGTTCATAGCAGAAGGCTGTGGATGGTCAGAATTAGGGAAGAAGCCAGTACTGTATCCCGTTATTATATACATAAAGTCACAGAAAATTTTTAATCATATTGGCAGCACTGTGCTATTGTCTGAGCTCCGGCCATTTGGGGCAACAAAGAAAGGAAAGCAAAAAATGCTATGCATCATTGGAGAAGGAGCCCTGCCAAAGAACTGGGTCCAGAGGGCTCATAGCAGAATGAGAGACCCAAAGCAACATCTTATATGTGGCGTTAGCTTGACTCAATGGGTAATGTGAAATGAAAGGGAAGCATTTCATTGGTCTGTTGATGTCAATCTTGCGTGTTGAGATGAAAAGTTGACCTTTCTAATCTGAAATGTTTCCCTCCAGGAAAGTTTAAATATGTTGACTTTGTTCCAGTTTGAGAGGAAAACAAATGTTAACATTTCAGAGCCTTCTTGTGCAAGAGCAATGTCATTGCCCCATGTGCTGTGCAGTTGCATTTATTAGTTTGCTTATATATCGCAGTTGATATTTTTTCAGTGGAAAGTTTTAAATGGAGATGTTTTGGGTTGGTTCTGAAGACTGGAACAAGGCTAAACATACTTCTCTGGGATTTCTTCTCTCCTCCTCCTCCTTTGCCAAATAATGTGGTAAACTGAGTCATGTCTAGATTCCAGGTGCATATGCCTAGATTTTATTTGCATGTGAACATCCATTTGTATAAACTTATACATGTCCAGTGGCAAGAAGAAAATAAGGACAAACAGAACCTTATTTATGCCAAATAGTATTGGTAGAGAGCAGGGAATAGAGAGAAAACCCCAAATTCACCATGCCAGAAATGTGCGTGAGGGGGAAACGTGTCAAAACGTAAAAGAAAGATTGCTACATGTCTAACTTTCAGAGAGGAACAAATATTTAGCTGAGAGGAAAGAGATTTCCTGGAGTACAGAAAATAATACAAAGATTGGCCAACATATAGTAATACTTATCTCTTTAAATTCAGCCATTTAAAGATACTTTCCTAGGATATTTCAGATGCTTATCTTTGGGTGGGAATGAAAGAGAGTGTTGTCTTCTTTCTCTGATGACTCTAGGGGGAGACTAGATTAGTCTCAGCTAGACAAGTCAATAGCTGAAATTTGGTGAAATTAATCCCATTTTTACTGTCTGTCCCTTGCTGTTGCTCAGACTCCAGTTGAAGACACTGCATGCTTATTAACTTCAAGAGAGTTTCTGATTGCTGAAGATGATAATGATCAAGATCCTTATTCCCAGGAGATAGTCTTGAAAACACCCAGAAGGCAGTCAGTAGGGAAAATGCTGCATGGACAGAAGAGTCTTGAAATAGAAAGTTGGTCCAATGTTTCTAGGAGATGACAGCAATTTTTAACTAAGCTTTGCCTGGAGATGTTCAACTGGTTGGAATTAAGCCATTTCCAGAAGAGGTGAATCAGTGTCTAGCAATTCACTAAACCACTTGTCCAAGTGCTGGTTGCTGAAAATCTGTGCTGGTTGTTAAAAATCTGTGCTGGTTGCTAAAAATCTGCACTGTTTGCTAAAAACCTGCATTTCATTGCCTTCCTGAGGGTAGAGTCCACCAGCACGCACAAGTGCATCCAAGGAGGCAGCTCTAAAAAACTTGTTTAAGCTAGTGAGTACCGGAACTGTGGCTGTCAAGCAGAACATCTCAGGCTAGACCATAAACCTTTGTGGGTTTGAGATGAGACAAGGGGAGTCAGTGAGAGGTGGAAGGGAAAAGTGTTGTGTGAGCTAAAGAACAGTTTTGTCACTGATGAGTATAAATTGGCCTTGAGCAGATTTGGGCCACAGTGAAAGAGTTGGTCTCTGTCCATCCAGGGGCAGTGGGTCCCAAATGAACTCCATTAGGTATAGTGAAAGCAGAAGTTTAGATTATTACTTGAATACAGAGTCATATATATTTCCTTATGCATTATGTAAAAAAAATTCCAGAAAGAAGAGGGAAGCTGTATTAAATGGTAGAGAAAAACTTGTTTGTATTGGATTGAGTTATGGTCAGAGGCTGCAGAGAATTGCCACCAACTTACTGAATGAGTATGGAGGTTATTCAGGTCATTTATCTTCCTAGAACACAAAGGTCAGCCAAGAAACTAAGCCCCTTCTTTAGGATTTTGAATGACTTTAAACCCAAAAAACTAAGAAACCCCCTTCCTGGAAGACTTCCCGTAGGACAAAGTGGGATTCAACTTGCATATTAAGATAGCTAAAATTAGAGATGACATTCAATCTGAGATTCAGGCATCTAAAGTGAAGGTGTGGTCTCTGCATGGCTTGATTTCTTCACATGGAATTAACCACAAATGAAAAGCTGGTCAGCTCTTTCTCCTGCAACAGCCACAGCATTCCTGAAGGTGGAAAAGAAGACCTTATGTTTACTAACAGATTTAAAACCAACAAAGGAGGAGTCTTTTTGGTCTTCAGTCACTGATGTGATGCTACTACACAAAGATGAGTCTATCTCACTTGAGATTATGTCTAAAAGTTACGTCTCCAGTTAAAGTGGCAGATGTAACTCTAGGCTCTTGAGTCGGTGGAGAGAGTCAACATTTGTAGAAGGTGAGGCATAATGCTTTGGCAATACCTTTGAGCATGTAGTCTGAACAATTTGCAGAAAGGATAAGCTTATATTTTAGACAACCAATATTCAGTTCAGTGAATCCTGTGTGACAGCTTCTGTGAAAACTATTTTATTTTATTCCAGTTTTTACCTACCGTAGCTTTTAGCCTGATTTCTTAAAGCAATGATTCTGTATTAGAAAACCCTATAACCCCAACCCCCCACACCCCACCCCCCCGTTCCTTACTATCTGTTGACCATCTTAGCATAATGCCCAATTTATGTTACCCAGTGAGTTAATGTGGGAATCTTCCAACCTTCTTGCAGCTGAGGCTTCTGTGTGCTAGTAGACAATGATGCATTTTGATTTCTCGTCCAAGGAAGGTTTTTAGTGCTGGAGACACTGGATGTATGAGGTTCCTGCATACCTAACATGACACCTCTCTGTAGCCTACCTGAGAGGAACATCTATGGTCGTGATCCAAAAGTGACTCATTGTTCTAAGAGGAAATACACTTGCAAGGTTGAGTAAGGCATGAATGCTATCCTGATGTCACTGTTTGCCTGTTTTTTAAATAAATATACTCATCCATTCCACTTAAGAGGAACACTCATGACTTAGTTTCCTAGGGATGGACCACTTTGTGATTAAGGCTCTGGCCTGAATCCAGAAAATGCTCCAGATTCATCACTAAGTCTCATATTTGAACTGGTTACTTGTGTACGCAACAGCAGTTTTGCCAGCCATTTCTCTACCCTTGCCTGAATAAGGTACAGGTCCAACAGGCTTGGATAATCAATTGGCCAAGTCACTGATTGCTCAACATTAGGTTTCACAGTATCTCTGATACCCTGTTTTATGGGGTTTTACGGTGTTTACTTGTAGTAAATGGGATTCAACTCACTTAAATTTAAACATTTAAATACTGGCGTCTAGTCTGAACTTGTTATGTAGGTATTGTACCAGAGGGAGACTCACCCTACAAACCTACCCTTGCATCGGATGGGCTGCTGTGTGGAGAAGCTGATCTCTCTTTGTGAACTCTAGAGGGAGCCTGGATGACTGCTTTAGAGGAGATACGTAATTTCTAGACAGCTAAATGAGGCGATTCAAACCCCGACATCTCTGTTTTATATCTAGCAGTTGGTATTGCATTTCACTATTTCAGCAAAACACAGCACTCAGTCTTGGAAGCTGTGCAGTTCCAGTGGTGTTCTATATATGCTTGTGTGAGAGGCTGCTGTGAAAAAATTGGTATGATTAGTGAAACCCAAGGATGGTGGGGACATTTATACTCTGATGAAAGAATCCTATTGCCATTACTTTGCTGATGGATCAAAAAAATGAGGCAAGGACTCATAAATGGCAAAGACTGGCAAGGACTTGTTAAAAAAAAGAAGGGGGAATTCCTTAGAGCATTCATGAAGACAAGAAAAATATGTATCAATTATCCTTCCTCATCAAAACAATCGAGATTATCACAGTTTTTTAAATAATTTTGCATGCATTTAATTCTATTCAAATTGTGGTTTTCCCCATCCGTCTGCTTGTCAGGTCCCTCAGTCCCTGCCCCAGTAACTTTTGAACCTGTTGCTCAATTTTAAATAAATTAACAGGTACATGAAAGTCCTGTAAATATTAAGTCATTGTCAGATTTGTGAAAATAGGTTGCCTGAGTGGAGAGGAAAAAATCCAGACAAGAACCCCTCCCAAGTGAGGGGCTGCAACGTAAAATAAGTCACTAAAGAAACTATAGGATGGAACTGCAGGAAACAGAAGTTTGTAACTTCTGCTGTTTGAAGGTCTCCTTTTCTTTTTCTGTCTCTTTTTATTAAAGCAGAAATTGTTTCCTTATATACATGCCAAAGTTAAATAAAATTTATTTATTTTGAAGGATGAATAAGCTGTAATCATGCCACTGCAATGTGGTCTGCTGAGTTTGAGTGGAGAAAGCCTAATTTAGAACCATGTTATAAAAGAAAATTAGAGAAGCCCAAAATCCCAATCCTATAATGAAATTTGCTTAAACATATTTTTTTAGTATTTTTTTTTTTAGTGGTCACCTATATTTGAAATATTGATTTCAGCAACTCAAGTTCACCCAGATGGAAATTGTGAGTGTATGTGATTGGAAGACTTTTGAGAAAGTCTAACTGTAAAAGGTTTCCCTGACAAGAAGACTGTTATAGGAGGGAAATGAAGAAAAGGAAAAAGAGAAGGGAAGGTAACGAAAGGGAAGGGACACCTTAAACTCAAAACACACCTTAAACAGAAGTATATGCTTACTGCTCATATAAGGCAGACTTAAGGTTGTTTTAGTGCTGTATATTAAGAGATTATACTTCTAGAGTTTAACCCTAGGAACTCATAAAGTCACTAGGTTGATATTACTTCAGAGTTGTTGTTGTTTTTTTTTTATTTTTTTTTTCTTGTTTGTTTGGTTTTGTATGGGTTTCTTTGTTTTTTTTGTTTTGGGGTTATTTTTCTTTCTGTAATAAATGCAGTATTGCTGTGATGCCTTTCCTGTCAAAATACCTCTGTGTATTTTTTGGCCTGAACAAGGTTTTTGTGAGTCTGATTTTGTCTGGGATCAGAAGAGCATGCAAGTATTTAAATGATGTGTTTGAAATAGTCCCATCACCATGTTTCTCAGTGTGAATGATGGACAATGGACTTCAGCTGTAATAAAGAAGATTTGAATTCAAGATCAGGAAAACATTCTAACAAAAGAATAATGAAATACCAAAACTGAGGAGAGGACCACATAGCTTCTGCCACTACGAGTTTAGAACAGAGAGGTAGATATGGTGGGAAGGGCTTATTAGACTTGGCCTTCATTTGGTGATGACCATGTACTTCCAGGGATACCTTCTGACCTAATTTTCTGGGAAACAGGATTTGATATGTCTTGGGGGAAAAGAAAAAATCCCTGTCCAAAACAAGCTGGTAATATATCCAAGTCCACAAACTGCGTTGTTGGATACATAATTACAAAGTCATGATGGGCTTTTTTTATGAGGATATTAAACATAAGAATTGAAATTATTGTGATTATCTGTCTTTTGGAACTGACATAGAAGGCCTTCTGTGGATGCCTTAGTAGGACATTTTTATCTTTTGATGAATTTAGGTCTGTTCTTATCAGCGTTATTTTCTCATGCTGAGAAAATCCCTTAAGATCCCTTAAGTGGATCTCAGTTGGCACCAGGCACCAAATTTCAGTCACCAGAGTTGTGATTCTGGGGCTACTTCAATCTGCCTTTCCATGTGGACAAGCCCCAAGAAATCTGGGAAAATGCCAAGTTTTTGCAAACTCAGCTGTTGAAAAGAGATGAAAGCAGGGACCAGCAGCAGCCACCAGAAAGGGTGATATATACCAGACTGGAGGCCTCATTTAGACCTTCAAATGTGATTCTCCTTAGAGATTTGTTTTGCTCATTTTATGAGAAAGCCTTCAGCAGAGTTACAGCGATGAACCCAGCAGAGAAGTTAGTGCATTACTTTATTGTAGGAACCCTTGTCTTTCCTCCCCACACTCCTATATCATATGCAACTCCTAAATAACGACAAGGGTTAAGGACAATGCTGTGGAGGCCAAACACTGAAAACTGATAAAAAGAAAATATTTTTCCACTCCGTTGGTTCATTGAGTTCAAAGGCAGGAGAGTTCATAGATAAGGATGTCTTGGATTTCAAGGAACCTTCACTGGTGAGGTCATTTGAAAATACATGGGCTTGCACTAAGGGCAAAATGTAATCTGGAATGAAACGACCTGTATTTTAGGGGAAGAGGTGCTCTTCCTGCCTCTGTTTTTAAGCAACTATTCTAGGCAGTTAAGTGGTTAGATTTTCTGAGGGAAACCATGCCAAAGATACAGAAATGTAAGGACTATAGCAATTTCTCTGGAGTAAATGTTGTGAGATGTTACCTGAACTGTTACATACATGATACATGTTAGAGAGGGCCTCTGTCATACAGTAGCTGAATGGAGTATGCCTGTTGTCCATGCTCTTTGCCTGTTGCAATTTCAGGTGATATACCAGCAAATCACTTGACTTATATGATGGAGCATGTGTTTCTGTCTGACCAGCACCAAGTGTTGTGACTCCTGCCAAGCCTGCTATAGCTGCAAAGCTGTTACAATATTGTGACAAGCAGTTTTGAAATCCCAGGGTTCTTTGAAATACTAGGAAGTTTATGGCCTATGGCATTGCCTTCCCTGCTGAGGATGATGAAGAAGAAAGAGCACAGTTGCCTTATCAGAAATGAATGAATGTATGGTCTGTTATTAGCCAACAGTCCCAAAGGTAAGAAGCACTTAAGAGTAAGCAAAACCTTACCATGAGTATGGTACAGGCTAATGCCCCTGGGATTTTTTTTTCCTTTTAAACAGAAATGTATCATGCAGAAATGAAATGTTTTCCTTTATGCTCCTACTCTGACTGCACAGGCAAGGGAGAAAAACCCAAAGGTTTAGTGAAACTCCACTGAAGGGTAATGGAGGAAATCACTTTTAAAAGCGTTTATAAATAGAGGCTTTTCTATTTTCTTGACATTTCCAAAGAACTCTGTTTTGACCACTTGTGCCCTGCAGCAGGTTTAGTGATAACTGTAGGATCCTTACAGCTCATGGGATGGATGAGCCAGTTGCGTGTTGCTCAGCTCCAGGTCCCCTTTGGAGGAGGGCAGCAGCTATTTAAAAGGCCTTGTGGGTCTCAGAATGTGCAGATTTACTGAGGAAAAGGATAGAGAGTAGATTTAGGTTAGATATCAGGAAGTTCTTCCCTGTGAGGGTGGTGAGGCCCTGGCACAGGTTGCCCAGAGAAGCTGTGACAGCCCCATCCCTGGCAGTGTTCAAGGCCAGGTTGAACAGGTCTTTGAGCAACTTGGTCTAGTGGAAGGTTGTAACAGGAAGAGCTTTACCCAAACCATTCTATGATTCTATGGCTCTTCTTTTACCTTTGGTAGGGGGATGAGCAGTTTTGTGTGTGGGCTGGGTGAACAGGGTAACAACAGGGAGAACTCTTTTTTCTGGAGCACTTAGAGGGTGGGATAGAGCTGTTGGGACCAATGACACAAGGTCATCTTAGCCCTCCTCAAAGATCCTTGCTCCATGTTTCCTACTAATCCTGCTTTGTTACTTAAGAACATGGTCCTCTGCTCTTAAAGTTTCTACAGGACTTATTCTTGCTTCAAGCCATCTTTCTCAATGATAAACTTCCTCAGTTTTTTGTTTTCTTGTTTTGTTTAATGCAAAATTCAAGCCATTGTAGAAAGTGATCTAAAATGCTTTGACCTGAAGCATAGAGGTCAACTGTTGGAGCTGAACTGTGATTTGTTAATTGTAATAGACTGTTACTCTGCCGGCAGATATGCCTCGCACAATGTCAAGCACATTGTGGGCTCATAAAGAATGCACTCTGACCAACTGTGATCAAAAAATATTTTGCCACATTTGGGAAGGCTATGTATTTTTGTTTATCCTTTTAATTAGCATCACCTTTCCCAACAAACCCCAAACCATTGGAATTGCTGCAGCATAAACCTGCTTTTGGGAATTTACTCTAAAACATATTCCAACACCCTGGAGGCAATAAATCCAGAAAGTCAAAGAGGAAAATGTTTATCTCACCATTATAGCATCATAGAGGGAAACTTTCCCTGTCATGTTCACTAGTGAGTCAAAGTCCATCCAGAGGGCTCCTGGTATTTAAATCTTCTAAGCAACCTTTCCTCTGTTACACTAATTGCATTAATTGTGGGCTGATTTTAAAAAGAAGCTGTAGGAACAGAGTGTGAAGCAAAGCTCAATTCAGAAGTGTTTCACACTTTCTAAACATGGAAGAGGCAGGCCATGTAAGTGCAAGGCTCTGGCTCTGTCAGAGTTTGCTGGATGTCTTTGATGAACCACTCCCTTCACCCACCAGACACTGCAAAGCCTGACCTTAGTTCTATCCAGACTTCATTAGTTCCATTCAAACTTTGTTAGCTGCCCTCCTGATTGTCTTAGTGTCCTATTGCGCTTTTGCTATGGGCAGAATTTTGTAATGGGCTATCAAAAAATTAGGTATTTAAAAAAGAAATATTGCTGTTGTTACTCTCTTCAGATTTTTAACAGCCTTATCAAAATACAAGCAGTTATTTTATGCTGTTACGATGATCTGGATACAGACAAAATTATCTGTTGCTCATTCCTATTTATAATGCATTTCAATTACGTTATTATATACAAACCTTCTACTATTCACTCCTTTTCCCAGAATTATATTCCTCCTTCCTCCGTGCCATTACAGCAACTTATCAGCCTGACAAGGTCTTTACAAGAAAGAGTGCAGTGTTGACTGTGTGGATTTCTTTCCTTCATGTCAGGGTTGTATAAAGGGTTGCTTTTTATATATTTCCAGAAGAATATTGATTAACACTTTTCTGATTGTCCTAAAAGGGTATTTAGAGAATGACTGCTAGCATTCATTTGCTCTTCCATGTATGTGGAATTGTTTCTTAAGTAATGCAGATGCATAAATCTAATCAGGTTAAAAAACACCTTGAAAATAGTTAGACGGTTTACTAAAGCAAACCCCAAACCACAGGGTACGTAATGAACACCCGATGAGTGAGTAATTTTCTCATTGTGTTTAGGAGAATTTAGACAAGGGTAATTTGCAAACACAGGAAAACATTCTTAAATACTTTTGCAAACATCAGTGAAACGAAGGTAAAAATATGTTCAAAGACAGAGAAGTCCAGACAAGGATGGAGGAGTCCAAAGTAATGTGCTCCATTGTTTTTCACTTCAATTAAATGCTGCACACTCTTCCAAGACGATGAATTTTCCTCAAAATGACATGGTCTTTGAATGGGGGCCCAGTAGCAGAAATGTCTGCTCAAAAGATTTTTATAAAGGCTTTATTCCAGTTCTGTTCTAATTTCACATATATAAAACTGAAGTCAGCGGATTGATCACAGTGAATGCATGCTCAGAGTAATGTCCCAAAAGAGACAACAGTTGGAATGTGGATAGAGGTACTGAATCAAGATGACAAGGATTTTCTGAGTTACTGTCAACAGAGCTGTGTTAGGCCCATGTACTTTCCCATTACTTCCAGAGAGAGCTAAACATGCTCAGCACCCTGCAGAATGAAATCTAGGGTGTTTTGCACTTTTTTCCTTCCTGGCAGGATGTGCTCAGCGCAGTCTATTTCAGTTTCAGCATCATCCCTTGTTTTTTTTTTTTTATTTTAGGATAATCTAGGACTTGCTTCATCAATAAGTTTTGTTCTTCCTCTTGTGCCCAGATGCATATGCCATTTTTTCTATGTATAATTTATTTTTCCTATACTGTTGAAGTTGGAATTGAAATATGGGGGAATCACAGGTAACTTTTTGCTAGATAAATGTAAAGGAATTGCTCTTTTTATTAAAAGCAAGAATGACAATTAGTCAACCGTATGTGGAGTTGTTTTTTTTAGAAATGGATTATCTAGAGGAGAATAGGGATGAGAAGGAGAAATGGTAAAGAAAACAAAGGAGATCCTAGAGGATCACAGCCTACACTGACTCCAGGGAGCAGAATTATTCCTTCCAGGGGAGGCAGCAGTGGGTTTTGGACTGGTGGCTTGGCACAGACAAGCTGCAAAATGTGCATTCCTCAATGGACTTTGAAGATACTAGTTGCAAGGAAAGGAGCAAGTGTTGCTCTAAACTGCTCAGAAAAAGAAAATAGAGATAGGACTGAAGTTCAAAATTTATGCTTAAAGGCAGGTACAAAAAACCTCAAAGCATATCTCATTTCAGTTCTCTCTTCCAAATGTTGAATAAACCCAGACTTTTCAGTCAGACTGAAACTTTGATCATTACCTTTTTTCCCCTGTTTGTCCATTATGTGTTCCTTGAAGTGCATAACCTGAAACTTGACATAGCAATTCAGCTGAGGTGTGAGCTGGTTCCCCCAGACGAGGCAGATCTCAGTGCCATCTTGTACGCCAGAAGAGAAATACCTCAAAGTCTGTGTAGGTTGAACCTAGAATTGCAGATATGCAGTCATGTACAAATGTTCTTTCTGAGATACCAAATCCACACTGAATTCATGGTCCTGCACAGTTCCTGGCATCTCTTGGAAGACAGTTGTACTCTATCAAGGTCACTGAATATGTTAAAGCTTCTTGAATATCCATCTGCTGCAACAGTTAGGCTTATATACACCATACAACATTGGGTTTGCCTTATACAGCTTACAGAAAATGGGAATAAATAAATATTGTCAACATTGGGTAACATTCAAGCTATTATAGGAACGAGTAACATGTATGGAAGGGAACTGAGATGAGTTAATGTCACTTCAAATTATCCTGTAGTAAAGAGACTGAAACACAAGGCATTTCAAAACAGAAAACCCTCTTAGCTGAAGATTTCCATAGCAGGAATTATAAATCATGGTATTTACAGTGGTCACATTTGATGGTGATTGGGAAAAAAAGTTTAAATAAAAAAGCAAGAGATAATAGAGCAGGTCAAAACTTGTTATTTTCATTTCAAGACAAAATAAGAAATGATGAAAACAAACCAGATTTGGTTCAGTTGCAACAAAGATTAATTCATTTTAGTAATGAAGATCCTGAAAATACTGTTTCACAGTAATTGGAAACATTTAGTGGGACTGAAATGAATACAAAGTTCACTTCAGAACTTGACACAGACAAACTAGATGCTTTGCTTTTAGCTGCTTACAGGAAGGTACAATTAATCCCAAATTTACCTGCACTGGATGAAGAGGTAAGGTGCGATTTTCAAGGTAAGTGCAGTAAGCATTTACCGCTGCAGCTTTTCATAACAGTAGTTGCGGTTGCCATCTGATTTAAAGAAGGGGTGAATATGCAACCACACACTGCCATTCTCATCTCATAATGCTGGGAATTGCACTTAGGATTCCTGTACTTATATCTATGAAAATATTTGCAGAAATATGTGTGTATGCATCATCTATCACACATGCAGGGAGGCTGTTGATGTGTTAAAACTTGGGTACACGTAGACCAACTGCATGCGACCAGTACCCATGGTCCTGCAGACTGGACATCCAGCCACTGTTTCTAAATGTTTGGAAACTACAAGTAAATGTACTTTTCCAGAATTAGCAAATTGTGGCATAGAGAAGTTGAATGGAAATGGATCAAATCCCTCTAAACTATCCTCATTAACAACTGAAAGTTAGACCAGTTCTTCTCAAGACCCTCTCTTGGCATAATCTGACCTAGAGAACCATGGGCAACTACAGACATCTTAAAAAAGAATCTGACATACTAATTGCTACAGCACTTTATTTTATGTTTGTCTTTTCATAGATGAACTGTGGTTCAGTTTTCTTTTGCAGCTAAAGTTTAACTATCCTTGCAGTAAAGCAGCTTTTTCTTTTTTTTTTTTTTTTAATTTTTTATTAAATCTGTTGGAAGGGATTGGGGGTGGTAGAAAGTAGTTTAAAAATTAATAAAGGTACTTTTTTTTCTTAACTGAACTATAAATGCTATTTTAATGGGTGTCCAGTAAAGTAAAAACCTAGACAGGAATTCATCTAGAAGAATGAGAACCAGCCACAGGGTCACAAAATGGTCCATTCTCAGAATAAGTATGAAATATAATTCATATTTCCTGTGGGTGGTGGTTTCATAATGTATAAAGCTACCAACAGTTTTGTCTTTCCTCCAATTTCTCATTACTCATTATTACATTTTAAAATGTAATAACTTTAAAATGTAGTAATGAGAAAAAAAATCTTTCAAGCAGAACATTGCCAGTAACAAGTTTCCCCCTTTTGTCTGCTCATTTATTTAAGCATGACTCCCTCCCTTTACATATTCTGGTGGGGGTTTTAACTTGAGATATTGGGGTTGTTTGCTATCATTTCTTATGTCTCCATAAAGTAGACATCTGACATAGATCAGATAAATCATGCCTAGAAGGGCTGGTTTTCCATCACTGACAATATAAAGCTGTAAGAGCAAGCCTGGAATATGGCGCATGAATCTGAAGCTGAATCCCAGCGTCTCTGTCTGAGGTCCGATGTACTGAATCTCAGGTAATGATTTGGGTAAAATGGATGTCTGCACTCTTATTTTGTCTTTGACCTGAAGCTGCACTGATACAAGCTGCTCTTTGCTATCTATAGCATTCAGCCATATCAGATCTTCTTGCACCTCAAGCTCACCATTTAGATGAATCCCAGGTTCTCTTGCAGCATACACAACAGCATTTTTTTAAAGCATCAGGTTTGTCTTCCCTTTTGGTTGTATTCTCCTGGACAATACAAACAGGAGCTAAAGTAAAGAAGCACTGGAAGAATCAACAAGGAACTCTAAGCAGGCTGCTATCAAGACTTTTGCATGCCTGGGAATATTTGAAATTCATAACAAAATGGTAGGAATAGGATGCAGCTGAGGCTGAGTTAATAGCACAAACTGGCTTTCGTGAGAGTCCTCTGTTATATGCTGATTGGCAGGTAGCATATGTGGGCAGGTGCATGGATTTGTGTGCTCCTGCTTTCAATCCTATAAGAAAAATGGCCAAAATGGATACAGAGAGAAGACAGATCCTACAAGACAGTTATATGTCTAAGTACCCTAGAATTGAGAAGGTAGCTTTGTTATTTCAATGTTAGATTGAAAGCTTCAAACCCTTCAGAAAATTTTGACCTATGCCTTTCTCATGGCCATGTCTGTACAGGTAGATAAGGTTGATAAAAGACAAAGGGAACTTGATCAAGGACACAAGGGGTTCCAGCCAGGGTTTTACATCTGGGTCTGATGAGCTGGAGGCTAAACTCTTCTGTATCTTCCTCTGCAAGGAGCAAGAATGTACTTAAAGACACATAAATATGTACTGTTCTTGAATTCTGTTGGTAAAATAAGATGCAATGCAGCTGGCAGAGATTGACCAAAGTCTAGTTTGTTTTATGACTAAACACAAGATTTGTTTAACCATATCCAAATAGCGTGGATATTATTTTTGATTTATAGATCTCCAGAAGTTTTATCCAAACAAAATAACGTCTGCCTCTCTCCCATGTGTCAGCTAAATGCTCTCAAGACCCTGTTTAAGAAGTAGGAAGTTATTCATTGGTCACATTGTGACCCAGTATCACCTAGGGTGGAACCAAACTGCTCCAGTCACTCAAAATTGCCTTCTGCCTTCTAGCCTAAGTTTATGCTGGGTCAATCTTTAACCTCTTTTCCTGTGCTAGTAATGACTTTCAGAATAAATGAATAACTCCTTTCCTGGTGGGAGTTCTCCCATGTATTTATATTCTCACTCAATGTTCACTTTGCTGGACTAAGCATAATATGTTGGCACACCATTTGTTTTGCTTGTGTCCTTGTCTCCTGGTTGTGCACACAGTTTGCATGCTGGTTTGCTCTGGGGTGACTAACCATTTTTCTGGCTGGGACACTATATTCTAAGAATTAAATCATGCCCCTTGGGATGGAAAGAACAGGACATTCGTTAGTATGCGCTCAAATATAATATATTCATAGCATTAATCACCCCTGACAAAATAGTCCATCCCTGCCCATGGTCATCCCAGGGGCTTTTTCATGTAGCTATTTTTATATCTTTTCATGTTTCTTGATCATGGCATTGGTAGGACTGGGAAAGTACATAGGGCAAGAGGTTCATAACTAGAACTGTCCAAGTAGTTGTTTATCCAGATATAGCTACAGAAAGATTCTTAAAAGTCAGCTCATGGAGAAGGTGCTTCTCAAAGGTATTCATCCTTTGAATCCTAAGATAGGCTTTTAAGTCAACCATCCTAAGATAGTTTTTTAAGTCAACTCAGGTGAGTTGCTTGGCAGGGACCTTTCTTTCTCCACTGGTGCTAAGGGATGGTCACACATCTGAGACTACAGGTGGGACTAATTTAATCCAACTTCAGACATCTACAAGTTGTTCTATCTGAGCTAATAACTAATGACTAGGGCTTTTTTATAGTCTGTGGGGAGAAATAGAAATTTGCAGGATTAGGAAGAGGAATTTGTAGGATGTTCAGGGATCTGATTTGTTTTTCTTATTTCTTCTGTGTCTTTGAGAAGCCTATTTCTGTGTATGGACTATGAAAACTACAGGAAAAGTGAATGGCTCAAGTGCAACTACTGGTATAGTTTTCATATCTATGCTAAAAAAAAATATCTGAAATCTTATCAAGAGCAAGGAAAATAGCTGTATCTGAGAGACAGAGCACATTTCTCTGCTTTATTACAGCTGCCATGTCTCTTGCAATCACAATGTAATTCCTTTTGCCTCTGCTTTTGGAGCAACTCTGCAGAGCATCTGCTGTTTTCCTTGGGCTGTGCTCCACCAACCTATCCTGACTGGTCCATGGCACTGCAAAGTTAGAGAGGCAATACCATGTCAGAGGGAGAAAGAAAATAACAGTTTCCTTTAGTAGGAATGCAGGTTGAAAGAGATCCTGCGAAAAGAACCTCCACAGCTGCCCAGAGAGAAAAGCTGTTTCTTATTGTATGAACATAGGTGTCTTCATTCACCCAGCAAATATTCCTGGCAGATATGGGCCAATGCAAAGGTCTTAGATGGCAGGAAAAAAATATATTCTGCAAGGTTTGTTTGTCCCATCTCTTGGTGGGGGTCTATCACCCACCTAGCCTGGGAAAGCTGCAGAAGATACGAAATTGTTTAACAGTATTGCTTTGTTTATAGGACATATCAACTGAGATTCATCTTGTCTTATTTAATCTCAAGATTAAGTAAAATGCTATGGTCCAATTTACTCTTCTGTCTGTGTTTTTACTTTTCCTATCCTATGTGGTCATTTCTGAAGCACTGCCTCACATCTTGATGTTAATTGTCCATCAGAACTGTGTTGGGGTTGCACAGTCCTCCTGCACCAAACTTGAGAAAATGTGGCCCAAAGACAGTCAAAACCCCAAGACAGGAGCTATGAAGTGCCCAGTTCCTGGTATTTTTAAGTATTTAAATAATTTGTTGAAGTCCTAGGGAAAAAACAGGGCTCTAGTATGATTCATAATGCCAGCTACTGTGCATACGCACAGAGAGGTCTATTTCACTAAGGTAGATATGAAGGCATTAGGTATTTAATTCCAAGTTCATCACCTTGGCTTCCTTCATGATTAAAAAGGGAAAAAGGCATCTTCAGAAAACAGTTAACTTGACCTATCTTAGATGACTCTCTTAAGACTGGAAAAACTGCCTTTTAGACTTTTGACCTTAGGAGAGATTAATCCTCCCTTAATTGTTTAATATAAATGAAACATTTAAGCTCTCCTGCTAGAACAGGCAGTATAGCATGAACCTCTGGAAGAAAGTTTATGCTATTTTCAGAGTCAGAGCTAAGGCAGGTGGGACAAAACATATTAAATTAATGGCTTCTTTTTCCACTGTTTTAGAAAAAGAACATTCAACAAGGTAGGGTAGACCTTGAACTTTTATATAGCTATGATTGGATGAAAGAATAGCTTTCTAGCTTGTCTATGGTCACTGGCTAGAATGTCATGCAATCTACCTCTGAATGATACGTGATGGTACATGCTACTGAACTATTCCAGACGGTGTACGTGACAGTCCCTTAAAACAAGACGAGATAAACATGCAGCATGGAAGAGAAGAAACTGTTGTCCTTTGGCACATTAGTGTTATTTTCTGTATTCCTGGAGTACAAGAATCACCTTTTGTACTTTCTTCAGCAACATGGGCTGAAATGTAAATAATTCCAGTCAGTCAGTCCCTCCTCCCTCTCAGAAAAGCTGATACTTTCTGGTTCTGAGTCAGTATTAACTGGTATATAAAATGTCCCAAGAACCCTGAAGTCAGCTGCCAACATCACAACAGGAGTCCTACAGCTAGGTTCTCTCCCCTCCCATTGGGGTGCTTGTATACAAACATACAAATGTACACTGGGAACAGCTCTTAGCCTGTGCTATTCTCCTAGTTTTGCACAGGCCAGGAACTGCTTATAAAAGGCAGTTTGGAAGGAGAAATCCCTTTCTGGGGGAGTAACAGAGCTTAAGAACATTCACACAGAGACCTTACTGCCAGTTGGCCTCCAAGCACGGTCCGTGCATATTTGACTTACTACCATAGAGAAGCCAGAGAGTGCAGAGCTCTGCAGGAGCTGAGAACCACTTCTCCACCCAGAGGCTGTTCACTGGTGGTATCTGGGCTTCTGCGGTTCCTGGAAAAAATGACTGGCCACGTTCTTCTTTTGTGCAGGGCAGTGGCTTCTGATGATTCCTGCTGAGGTGCTCAGAAAGAAGTCATTGTCTGAAATAGAAATAAAAATGGTGGCAAGGTGCCCTTCCATACAAAAGAAAGAAAGCACAACTTTGCCTAACCAGTGGACACCACCCTGATTTCAGCAGTGACTGACAGCTGCGGCAGGCATGGGTTGCAACTGGAACAGGCTATCTGAGCTGTAAAGGCGCGGACCAACCACATTCTTTAGCACTGAAATAAAAATGAGTGATGGGAAGTTTCTGGGGCATAGAGCAGCATGTCAGAGTGCTAGGGCCCCACATGCAGTGGTAGCTTCCCACAGCAATTTTTGATACAAGGTTGTTTTCCGGTTGCTGACTAAAACTATGTTGTTTAGAGAACATTGACCTTCAGGCTGCAAACAGCTGGTGGCTTTGTGGCTTCCGGGTTGGAAAGGATTGGAAGTCCATGTCCTTTGGACTTACTAAAAAAGTCATGATGGAAAAGAGGTAATGGAGGCAGGGAAATGGTTTCAGCGTGCAGTCTCACAATGCAAGGATGTGCTTCTTACTGAAGAAAAACATGAGTTTGGCCTCTCTCTTTTTCTTTACGAAGTACTCTCATTCTTTCGCCTTGTACCTTTATGAGTCCTTGCAGTGCTATGTAGTGAGATAGACTGAGTTAGTTGGTTAGTTTTCAGCCAGAGCAATTCCCTGATCTGGCTCACTGTACTGCCATACTGGTGGCACAAAAAATGGGGAGAGGACTATTCCTTTTAGGAGCAGTGAGGAATTCAATTATTTGTCAGACTTCAATCTGAGGATAATGGAGATAAGTGACTTTCAGTTTATAAAAATAGATGGAGGACCAGATCCAGGGCCAAAGGGTAAGATCTCTGCAAGACTGCTTTAAAGATTGAAGGCAAAATGCAGCCAATGGGCTCAGAGTGGAGAGATATCCCCAGAAATGACAGGAGGAAAGTCTGCAGGATTTCAGATGTCTAGCTGAATGGCAGAGTGTTATGGAAAGCTGCTGCATAGGTGGGATTAAAAAGGGATTAGAGAAATTTCTGGAACATAAATCTAGTGTTTTAGGCAGTCCTAAACTCCTGACCTCGCTAAACATGTAGGATACAACCATGGGAAACGCAGATCTAGCCTTGCCTCGTTTCTTCTGTGGTTTCCTCACTGCCCCCTGTCAGAGAAAGGATACTGAACCCAATCACTAACCTTGACTGGATTTTCCTAATTGCAGTTTTCAGACTTGTAACAAACAGTTGAATAGAGGAGCAAACATGTTGTGCCTGGTTCACTCTGGTAGTCACAGTTTGGTGCTTCCACTTCAAAACACAGGATTTGTGCCAATGGAATCACTTTGCAGACACATGGAGGGTCTTTCTAGTCACAGCTTGCTTGCATGCCCTTTCCCCCTTTTCCCCATCTCCCTGAAGAATGAATACTAATCCATTTGTTCACATGTCAAAACAAAAAACAATCTGTTTTCAAACAGGTCATGTTTACTGCACATGATGTGATGAACAGTACAAGGTGCATGCAGGCGTTTAGGCTACATAAAACTTGAGTCCCTTCTTGAATATGAAGATTTCTGAGCTTTTCCAATACACAAAAAATCTCCAAGGAATGGAGAAGAAACCAATACTGAGGGAGAGATGTTTTTTTCTGCATCACTATCTTCAATCTGTATTTTCTACCTGCATGTCGTATAATAGTTTTATATGGTAGACATTGCACTGCTTTCTCTTTCCACTGAATGTCGTCAGGAGAAGACAAACTATTAGAAGTTCATTAAGTCTGCTTCCTTTTTGAGCCCTTAAAAAAATGTTACTATGGTGGGAGACTCATTTAAGGTTAACCTGAGGACAAGCTGTATCTTGCTGAATGTGAAATGGTAAACATGCCTAGCTTAAACCAAGAGCCATTGTCCAGTTTGTTCTTGTTTCCAGTGGACAGTGGGAGCAGAGGTTATGAGAGTGAGGGAAGGAAGCTGTGTCACAAGTCAGCATATGTTAGTTCTTTTTTGTGCTCATAATGGTGTAAAACCCAAGAAGATAGTTATTCCTGTGGGTTTACCAACTCCATCATACTTATTCATCCTCAGAAGTTTAGTAGAAAAAGTCCCTGGAGCTCTACACCTTCAGCTGCAGTCCAAAGAGCTTACTTTGCTTAACTTTGTTAAGATTTGCATGCCCATCTCATCTGAAAGAAAAACTACTTCAACAAAACATTTCCTTGATTTCACATCAGAGTTTAAACCTCACCAGCTACTGTTGGACCTCTGCGTGAATCTGTTTATTGAATCAGTTCTCAGGTTATTTTATACCAAAGAATGAAGATAAAGATGAACAATTCTTCAAATACCCCAAACTGGCATGAATTCAGCCTGTTCTGGATTGCAACATACATGAGTGCAAGGCATCACTTCTAAAAATTTACAGGCTCTGGTGCAGATCACACTTACAGTCAAAGTGCTTAAGTCCGCTTTCTCAACATACCTTTGCCTTCAGTTGCTCCATAGCTCAAGAGGCAGGAGGTCCTGTTTGCAGGACTAAACTTAAGATCTTAAGTTGTAGTTGGTAGTTGTAGATCTTAAAATGGTAGCTGTGGTTCTGTGGATGTGGTCATAGTTCACCACACAGCTGTGCCTTAGCCATGATAAAGGATAAAGCTTAGCAGAAGGTCAGGCAATACGATAAATAAACCCAAACAGCTCAGCAATCCCACTGACCAGAGGATTCACTTTGTCCTCGTCGTTTAATGCCGCAAAAGAATTATTCCAGGAGTTCAGGAAGGAAAACACTCCTCTGTCTCTGCTAGCTGCCATGAATATGGCTCCTAACCACACCACAACCTCCCCCACTGGCAAGACAAATAAAGTCATGTTTTCCTAGCTCCAGCCTCCTCACTCCCTGGGAGGATTCCTGTGATTTTAAGGTGATTTGCAACAACTTTCATTTTTTGTGTTCTGACAGCAATGTTAAATATTGTGCTTTTTTAAAGCATGACAGATGTTTGTAGGAGTATTGTAGGTCTGGAAATTTCTGACCATCTTGGACTCATCTTTCCCATCCTGAACTCTCTTTGGAGTTTTTTCTTATCTGATTCATTCAAAGATAGGAAGGAAAAAAAGATTTTGTTTTAACATAAACAGGGAGTGCTTGGTGCAGTAAGACTCTTTATCAGTGAGAAAGGAATAACCAAACCCATGAAGCTGCAGAGGCATGTCCACAAGATCATAAGATATGGAGTTAGCACTTCATGAGAGATTGCCATCATCCTTTGAGATTTTTTAACAGATCATGCCCCATCCCTGGCAGCGTTCAAGGCCAGGTTAGACAGGGCTTGGAGCAACTGACGTAGTGGAAATTGTTCCTGCCCATGGCAGGAGTGTTGGAAATGGATGATCTTTAAGGTCCCTTCCATCCCAAACCATTCTTGAATTCTATGACATGTTTCTACAATCATGTTCACTTACGTGTCGTCCTAGCCCAATGCAAGTGCGCTTTAATTCACTAATAGATAGTCATGAAAATTGGTAATATCTGAAAACATTCCATTGTTGATGATGCTCAGGGTTCATGTTAGTGTTCAACCTAAACAAGGACAAAGTGTTTTTTGATGATTAGAAGAACAATAATCACATTTTTGATGCCAGTGTTAAATTTGGGGTAGAGGTAAAAAAAGCAGAATTAAGAAATTAGATATAGTGTGTGGCAAAAGAAAATACATGAAAACTAGCTTTACTTCACTTTACTCACACTGATCAGAAACTAATGCAAGCAGACAGTAACAGACTTCTCTACATCCTTCTATGCTTGCCAGGCTCTACCTGAAGAGCTGGCCAAGGAAGGATGTACATTCACTCAACAAGTTCATTAGAGCACTCTGTCTTGTTTTGATCCATTCTGCCTCTCTGTAACAATGGTAATTGCAGTGGAGACAGTCACTGACTGCCGACTGGAACACCAGCCTCCCATGGAGTTTTTGCATGGCTGCTGTGCAATGTAGATACACACACACTTTCTAGAGTTTGCTAATCCAGAATCACATCTGGGTGACTCTACTGACATTTGTCTCCCTGCACCACATAATGGAAAACTAATATGGGTACAGGCCCTTTAGCTACAAGTATTCTTTTATTCTGCTGAGCCTTGTCCTTCTCAGAATCACATTCTTGTTTTTGATTGCTGCAGTACCACTCTAGCTAGATTCTTCTGTACGTGCACTTTTACATGGTTTTGTCTCAGAAATCAACCTCTGCTCTTATTTTTACACTCTCCTTTTCCTCATCCAATATGCAAAATTCATTGCAATTGAAAAGTATCCCTGTTTGTGAAATGGTTTTCATTTTCAGACAGCACATCTGCAGAACTGAAATGCGAGTTGTGCTCCGTTTCTGCTTTTTGATGTAAGGAAAGAAAAGGGAATATTTGGTACAAATCCCAACACTTTCTTAAAGAAAAAAAATATGTTTGTGATGGAAGTGTAAATATTATGTCAGATAAAACTGGTCTGGAGGAAAAAAGGGAGACAGAGAAACCAGTTGATGCTAAGGGATGAAGAAAGGAAGGATGATCCAGCTGGTGAGTTATTACTCTGGGATTCTCAAAATTGTCAGACTCCTGCAACTGAAGATATTGATGGGTTTTAAGATATTCTCCTCTGCTGGGTGAGCAAATCTCTTTGCATGTACTCCCTTGGTCTGGTTGTTGGAAGTACAAGTAGTTACTTTAAATCCCTTTATATTGTAATCTTACTTCTTCAGGTTGTGAGTTACATCAGAGTGATTCGTGTCAGCAACTCAGGGGTCCTAGTGATCATTGCACTTTGTGTGGAGATGGAATCCCTTGTGATCATTGTGCTATGTGCAAAGAGGATGATAAGTGTCCCTGTCAATACCACAGTGAGGAGGAAGAAGAAAGAAGGGAATAATTCCCCTGGCTCAACTGCAATATTGTGCAAAGAAATGTTTTGTTCATTGTTTAAATTGCATGAATGTTCTTAGAAAAGGAGGGAGGTAGGTAACTTAGAGATATGTCCTGTTACAGAACATTGTGAAATCTGTGCGCTGAACAAACAAACACATAAGGAGTGGAATTTATGGGGGCTAAGATGGCGGTCAGACTTGTGATAGACATAATATTTCTTCACCCAGAGACAAGACCCCAACAACAGGTGGAGAAGCCTGGGAAAAGAAGACACCAGGATTGTCTGAAGACACCTGGGAAAAGAAGACAACAGGATTGGCTGAAGCCCAAGAAGCCCGAGAAACCAAAAAGTATAGGAGACTATCCCCAGAAGTTCCCAGTGTGTGAGCGAAGACTCCCCGGCGCACCCAGCGCTGCTTGCTTATTGTCTCTCAATATTAATTATAATAAAAATCAATTAAAACAGATTGGCTAGATTTTTATAACAAGGTGATCATTCATCTTCCTTCGAGTCCCAGCCTCAGAGTTTATAGGCTGCCCTCAAGGTGTGACTAACTCCCATTTTCAGTTCATAAAGCAGTTTTGATCACAGTAGACTGCAAACTTTCCAGAAGATTTAAAATCAATGGAACCACTAGATCAATAATCCTAACCCTGCTTCAACACAGGGCAGAGTTTCTCCTGATGAGTCCTTCACTGAGTTCATTAACAACCTTGTTAATGTTGTGCAGAACAGCTTCTCAACTGATCTTTCTCAGCTGAAAGTTCAACAGACGAAGTCATCTTTTTGATAAAAGGAACAGGTTAGGCTTTTTCACTCCATCACAGTGCAAAATATTTTCTGACTTTTTCTCCAGTGCTACTGTGCAGCTTTGTCTTTTCTGTATTGTAAGACATAGTTTTACTCCTACCCAAAAACCTTTTCCTTCAAATACACTTTAAAAACTCTTTTAAGTGTGTCTTCGCAGACAGGAATCCTCTAGGCTCTTAAACATTATTTTTACTCTGTGTACCTCCCACTTCTACTCCTTCCCTTCCCTTCCCTTCCCTTCCCTTCCCTTCCCTTTCCTTTCCTTTCCTTTCCTTTCCTTCCCTTCCCTTCCCTTCCCTTCCCTTCCCTTCCCTTCCCCTTCCTTTCCTTTCCCCTTCCCTTCCCTTCCCTTCCCTTCCCTTCCCTTCCCTTCCCTTCCCTTCCCTTCCCTTCCCTTCCCTTCCCTTCTCTTTCCTTTTTATATTGATTTCCTGACTCTATCTCTTTTTACTTTGCCATCTGTCCTTGTGAAATCACACCCTTTAGAAATCTAAATAAAAACTCCCAGAGCTCTTGTACATTTTTCATTTGCTTTTCCTCCTCTAAATCAATTTTGCTCATTAATCTTTGCAGGCCAGACATAAGAGGCCTTTCAGAAATACCAAGGATATAAATGATGGGTTGAGACACATCCATTTTCCTATAAGGACTGTTATCAGGCTCTGATCACTGATCCCTCAGAAACCACCAGATTCCAGTTCTGTGAGTAATTCATCTTTATTAAGTAATGAGTTCCAAAATAACCAGCTTGCATTACATGTGTGACCTTCCAATGCTACAGGATGACCAGAAGAAACTTAATTAATGCTTTAGCTGGGTTTCCATCTTTCATTGAGGACTGTGTAGAGCAGCTGATACATTTACTCCCTTCAGGTTCTATTCTGTTATAAAGAAAGGTGATTGATCCTTTGTGTGTGTATTTGGCTGCAGTTCCTGAACTGGTGGCTCACAGCTCCAGCCAGCTGTCTTAAACACACATAGAAATTTCTATGGGTCCCTCTGAGATATATGGCATGGGATTTGGTTGCTCACAAATGAGCATCCTGTGTCCCTCTGCCCAAGGTATACCCATACTCAAGGTATATGAGAAGCCTACAAAAGTTTGGCAGATGTGACCAAGGTCCTGGAGAAGATCTGTACTGAAGTCACCAGACAGCAAGTGAAGTTGAATGCTAAGAGCTCCTTGGTTGATCCTGGTAACTGCTATAAGTACAGGCTTTCATTTAATAGAAATGAGCCCTGTGATTACCTTAGGGGAAGAACTGCACAGAGCCCTCCTCACTTACTAGTCAATGGGCTGCAGGCTCTATTCTGTCTTTCAGAATTTGTTCATATTCAAAAAGAATTCTTTTTTTTTCCTTTTTTTTTTGGTGATTCCATAGGATAAAGTTGCCTTCTGATTAGGAGATGTTTGATGTCTAGCTTTGGTCTGTGTGTTTCTCCTGTCTCTTCACATTTCTTTCATCATGCCAGTTCTGTTTGCTTTGGGAAAGTTGCAAAACAGCTGATCCAAACCCCATAAAAGTCAGTGGGAGACTTTGAACAGGCTTTGATGGGGGTTTGGATTAGTCAAGTGAGAAACAATGATAGACTGACAGATTCAGATTTGGCATTAAACCTTTTGGTTGAAATAGCTGGCTGACTCTTGTTATATGTCTGTTGTTTCTTTTAAGTATTTTTACTTAACTATTTAGAATTGAATAAACAGCTCCTGGAAAAGAAAGACAGACAACAAACTATTTATCATTCTTCATTGCAAGTAGCTGTTTGCATTACATTAGTACCCAGTGGCTTTGCTGAGTCAGGTGCTGCAAAAACATGGGCTTGGTAACACGATCTCTGATGAATTCCTGAATAGAGAGTGTAGTATCACCCTCATTCCTCAGCTGGGGACTTGAAACACAGAGGGATTAAGTCACTATTCCTCAAGTAGATGCTGGCTTAAGTCTTTGACACGAGGTTTAATCAAAACCAAATGATCACAACAGTCAGTGAAAGAATCTGGGCTTTCCTTTCTCCAAAACAGAGTTTCTGTGAGATTGGAGACTCAACGAAGGGCAAGCTGGACCCTTCTGGACATTTTTAAATACAGAAAGGCCATGGGCTTGTTGAGTAGTATCTCGTAGTCCATCCTAGAACAAGCAAAGAGCATGGGGTCAGCAGTGAACAGCCAATCATTCAAACGTGGTCAGACATACAGTTGGTGACTTCGAGGTGGCACATTTACATGTATTTCCTAACTTTTTGGTCTCTGGCACTTTCATTAAGGGTGTCTATGTAGCAAGCTGGTGCTAAACTTGCAAGCAGAGTCAGCTGATAGTCCCCATACTTGGTGTCTTCCAGGTATAATGTCCAAAACACAGCCTTTGTTTCATCTTCCCTCCCACGATCCCATTCTAGCTTTGACCATCTGTAAGTTCTACGGAGTCAGGTCTACAAGAAACTGTCTAGGCTGAAACAAGACAGATCAGATGCTGAAATAGATCCAGACTGGGTTCCCAAAGGCATCTCAGTACAGAACCCGTGTTCTTACTTATTTGAAGGGAAAGCTGGTTGCCTGGTTATTTCTGTTCATTTTTTAATCTTGACTGTTATGGCTTTTAAATGGCAAACCCTCTGTAAAGGTGAGATGATGGTAACAGTTCCAAAAGGTTCATTGTACTTTAAGCAGTAAAGAAGAACAACACTGGTGCTAAGAACTGACTTTATCCTTTATATTTAACTAGCCTTTGCCCTTATGTGAAATTCATATACAGATAGTTATTTCTTGACATCTATTAGTGTACAATCTAATTTAAAAAAACAAAAAAAACCTGTGAATGGGGAGCCTCACTTTCTTGTCTTTCTTTGTTCCCAATGCAAGATTGTTTCATACTAAGCATTCTTTATTGACAGCCTGCAGTGTATCATCTAATTTGTTTGGACAATTGTTAGAATAAAAGTATGTATTATGCATAATTCTAACACGTAGACTAAGAGACTCTCACTGTCCACTTCATTAATGATGGTCTCTGAACTTCCAAAGTAACATCAGACATAGATGTCATTGAAGGATGAATGAACTCAATACAGTTCCATAAGCATAGGTAGTTTTTGGCATTTGACGCTTCCTAGAAAATCTGAGACCTCCACATGAGACTGGCAGATATGACACAACATGTATGAAAACCTTACATTCTCTTGCAGGAGCAGCTGGAATTTGGTTAGAATACCCTGGAGCATCTCTGGTATCACTAGATTCCCA
Organism: Pezoporus occidentalis; assembly: GCF_034315485.1. Classification (NCBI taxonomy): domain Eukaryota; kingdom Metazoa; phylum Chordata; class Aves; order Psittaciformes; family Psittacidae; genus Pezoporus; species Pezoporus occidentalis. Next base: position 944,497 of record NW_026916181.1, read on the forward strand.
ATACTAAGCATCTGTATTAGTCAATGGAACTGGTATAGCCTTGGCATGTTCTCCTAAAGCAGACACCTACATCAAGGACCCACCTGACTTTTTTCTGTTGATTGTAAAGGAAGTCCAAGACATGAGATGCAACCATCTGATTGTGCACCTGCGACAGATGAGAGTGTTCTGTTTGCTCCTCGAGGGCACTGTGCACCATGAAGTGCTTGACTTTCCCAGTGTCACTGCCATAATTATCATGGTTAGCAAATGAGCCCTTTCACAGCAATTCCAGCTGAACTGTATTGGTAATTGACATTTTTTGGTACTTGAGGGTGCCATAAGGCCAAAATACAAAGAAGAGCTTTGTCATTGTCATATTTTCCTTCCTTGCCCTGTCCTTTTACGAGTAATAATAATGTCAGAGTTCATTTGTGGTAAGATGAATGGCTTCAAAGGATTCGCAATTGAAAACACAGCCTCGTGTGGGGTTGCTGCATGTTTCAGTGGGAGGTCTGGAAGAAATATAATCCCCTCACCTTAGGCTGCCAAGTGTGGGTAACTGTAGCGATATCTTTGGCAGTTCTTGTCCAGTTAGTAGACCTACAGCTATTATGCAATTTCCTTTGCTGTAGGTTTAATTTGTTCTGTCACAGAAACAGAGGGAGTTTTTCTAGAGCATCCATAAGGGAGCAGCTAGCCTTCCATGCACAGCTTGGCAGAGGAAGGCTGTCCTGATGAGAACAGAAAATTTTTCTAACTAGGCAACAACACACTGGGATATGGCCATTCACTGGGGCCAGCATGTTCCAAACATCTTAAGTTTCATAAGCTTCTGCTGAAACTGCAGGACCCAGAACACAGCAAAACAGAGGATACTATCCCAGAACTGATAATTCAGAACTCTTATTATGCTAGGTGGCTCGGACTCTGTTCAAGATATGTAGAAAGAATTAAAGTAATGGCAGCTCTTTTCTCAGGACACAGGTTTGAAACTGAATTTCTTCTAACTTTGCTCCTACAAGAAAGGGTCTCCATGAGATTTCTGAAAGTTTGGAAATGTGTAGTTTGTCCTTCAGGCATTGAAAAGGCTGTTAAAAAGGGGTGAGTATTTTACCATGCCTTTGCGTGTGTGTTGTGTTGCTACTAACGCATATCCTTAAGCTCTTACTGTCTCTTTTCATAGTAGGAAAAGAGAATAAGGATAAGAAAATAAAAAATCAGTCTGCTCTGTTATCTAAACATGTGCTTTGGATGCGCTATCTACATATTGCAAACTTTTGTACGAAAATCTTGAATCTTATTTTGTATAAAACAAGCACAGAAACCTCAACGACCACAAAATAAAACATCAGAGTCCAGTTTTCTTCTTTCAACAAGTCTCCTTCCCTCCAGCCAAAGAAAGAGTCTAAATTAATTTATCACATCATTGATTTCATAGAGCAAGATGAGAAGTTTTCATGTGTCTGACATCTGAATAATGACCTCCACCCACTGGAGTGGGACCCTGCAGTTCAGCCACTGATGCGGTGAGGATAACAGGGAAATGGGAGGCACGATCTTGAGATATTGACATAATTTTTTATGACAGAATTCCTGCTTTAAATCAAACCCATGCACACTTTTGCAATTCATACTTCTTTTGTTCAGCATGCAGGTCAGTGAAAGTTTTATGGTGAGCTGAAAGAGATGAGGATCTATCCATATATTAGTTGTCCTGCATTTACAGTTGTGGCTATTTCTGTTCACACAGTCAAGACACAAAACTTTACTTAAACCTTGTTCTTCTGACTTTCCATATTGTATTTCTGCAAACATAGTCTCAGTCCCAGCTAGAAAGCCCACCTGAATATAACCAGTTTATTAGGAGACCATGAAATATAGCCACAAAACTTGCCTGTCATCCAGCTGGGTGATGGAAAGTTGCACAAGGTTGTGGAATGCACTGTGCTTAATAAAGTCCTGAATGTCATAAGGAAGGTGACTAGGGCAGTATTTCTCATTATCTTTTGCACTACCAGCACTTTTGAAAGCAAATAAAAGCACTGAGTAACAGCTTCTGAAGAAGCCAAGGAGATAATTTTTCATATGATACATAGCTAAGCTAAAAGTCTTTTTGTTGAAGACAATGTGGATGCTAAATGTTTAAAGGGTTTCAACAGGTAAGCAAACCTAAGAAAATAAAACTCATGCAGGGCTGTTAAATGGAAAGGCACCACATCCAGTTTAGGAAACTCCTGGATTGCAGACTTTCATCCTGTGCTCACCTTAATTCTGTGGCTTCTGTAGTCATCTGTTTTTGGCCACTGCCAGAGATAAAACATTCCTTTTCAGTTTATGGGTTGATTTACATTGTGGCTTGACATCATGTCTGTAAAGGAGGCAGACTTGCTGTAGAGGACCTTGGTGGTTGATTGTGTGCAGTCAGAGAACATTTAGCACAGTTTCGTGCCTGTTTAAGCTAGTCCCAGTTTTAAAACTGGGGACATAAACTTCTCAAATAAACGTCTTTTTTTTTTTTTTTTTCACTGTATTGATGCTTATCTGAACCCCACATCCAGTTTATATGTGTTTTTCTGGTTCTTGCTGCAAACATCTTGTAGCGTGGACTGGCTCTTCTGCTTTCATGCCAGTCTCTAGCATCTCGGGTGTATCTCAGCAGTATCACTGCCACCCAAATGGAGCCTTTTCCATAGACATGAGTGTTTCAAAATAACCTCAATTTCCTCTGTGTTTCCTTTAAAACTTTTGTCCTTGATGATGGTCTCTTGCTTTTCTTACTGGTCTTTAAACGGGCTTGCTTTAATACGGAAAGAAAGGACAGTTTTCCTTCAGAAGGAAGCAGTCACTCTGGTCCATACCGTAAAACAGAGATAATTAGCACCTGGACATTACTTTTGATTCCCTTTGATTTCATATGGCTAGGAGCTTTGTTGTCAGATATTTTTCACAGGTTTCCAGTCTAAAACTGTTGAGGTGCTGCAGACCTGAGGGTGCCATAGACATGCTCAGCATGAAACCCACACTCATCTGATGCTGACCCTGGATGTCACTGTTGTAACCCTTCCATAGTGTTTTCATCTGATGTTTCTATGAAGGAGTTTGCATTAGCTGACCTAGTGGTTCTATTGATTTTAAACTGTCTGTGTAATCTGCAACATAAAGACAGTTGTGTGGAGGGGGCTGTTCATGCAATACATGTATGAGCTTTGAAGAAAGGTGCAAGCTGCCCCAGGTGTCACATGCAGTTATGGCATCACTTCTCCCCTCCCCATGACTCCATGTATGCTTTTCTGCTTGGGAGATACCCCTTGCCCCATGACACAGAGTTCTGGTCTTGGAGATATGCTAGATATCTGTGTGGGAAGTGAATTTATATGCTGTTTTCTTTTATCTTCAAACTATCCCTCATAGCTTCCTCCCCCTTTCCTTCCCTCCTGCCTGTCTGTGTCTTATCTCTTACTTGTTAACTCAAAACCTAAAATCTCTCTTCCCACTACAGGAGTAAAAAAAAAAAAGTTTAATCACCTGCTATGTCTGATGATGACCTAGGTCATGTCTTTGTGTCATGGTTTAAGTCCAGTCAGTAACTGAGAACCACAGAGTTGCTCTCTCAGTCCCCCTTCCTCTCCCCACTCCCAGAGGGATGGGGAGGAGAATCAAAAGAATGTAACTCCCATGGGTTGAGATAAGAACAGTCCAGTAACTAAGGTATAACACAAACCACTGCTGCTGCTACCAGTAATAATAATAAGGGAAACAACAAGGGAAGAGAATACAACCGCTCACCACCCACTGACCGATACCCCAACTGACCAAGCAGTGAACTTAACCCTTCCAGATAACTGCCCCCAGTTTATATAGTGGGCATGACATGCTGTGGTATGGAATACCTCTTTGGCTAGTTTGGGTCAGGTGTCCTGTCTCTGCTTCCTCCCGGCTTCCCCTCCTCCCTGGCAGAGCTTGAGAATCAGAAGTCCTTGGTCAGAGTAAACATTACTGAGCAGCAACTAAAAACATCGGTGTTATGAGTGCTGTTCCTAGGCCGAAAGTCAAAACCACAGCACTGCACCAGCTACTAAGAAGGAGGAAAATGACTGCTACTGCTGAACCCAGGACACTTTGGCAGAGTCAAGCCTTAAAGCTTGTTTTCCTGAGTTCCTGTCTCAAGCCTAGGATATAAGGATATGGCCCTGTGGAGGAATGGGCATGACACTTTCACTTTCTTACCCCTGACATTCTGCTTCTCTAAGAGGATTTCAGATGCAAACAAAGGAACATTTTAATCCTCAGAAATTTCTGTACTGCTGCACAGCTGTGTTGGCGCAAGGCTGGAAGTCTTCCTGCAGTGAAATAGAACTGACTGCCAAGACCTGTGGAGATTTTCACCTGCCTCAAACTCATGATTAGAAGGAGGCTCCTGGATCACTGAGTTCAGAGATTATAGTGTAGCCTGTAATTTAAATTTCCTCAGGAATTTATCAAGCTGCATCTTACAACAAGGTGGATATTTTTTTTCTCTTTTGTGACATCCATGCCTCTTTTGGGTAAAACAAAACACAGCTTCATTATTAATACTTTTTTTCTGATAAACATTCTGATTTACAGCCATTATAAAGTGCTTGATAAGGCAATGGCTGAAGCAGGATACCAAAATGACGGGTCCAAGTAGCTGATTGATATATTCCTTTGTTTATTTAGCACTGTCATTAGCAAAAAGAAAAGCATTCCTATGGTGGTCTCCTGAAGCTACAGTGGAAATGAAGCGCAGCCCCACATGAGAGAGAAATGCCACAGAAACCGATGGTAGTATCTTCAGAAAGCATTTCACACTTCAACTATAGCAGCAGTAAAACCGATCCCTCCCTTCATCCCTCCATTCCTTGCTTGCTTCTGTCTCCAAGATCCGTAAGTCAACGCACGTTTACTGTATAAAAGGAAAAATGGATGCTGGGCAGGATTAACCAAAAGGCTGATACTTCAAGGGTTTCAAAGAAGGATCCTGCTAAAGTCAATGGAATTTGTACCTGTACACCCCAATTAAGAAGGGGAGTGCACAGGACAGCTGAATTTGTTGCTATATACACAGGGTTTTTCTAAGGAATGTTGCATGCAGGAATCCTACAATACCAGCGGGGGAGAAAAAAAGACCTTAAACAAGTTTTGAGAAAGAGGAGGAGTTTTATACTCCTTTGCAGAAAACACTCCAAAATTAATTCCATTAAAGGTATTTGTTTTCAAGGTTAGCCTTGATTTTCTTTCTGACCCAGTTCTGCTGCTCAGGCGATACTCCTAGAGGATGCTGGATTTTAAAAGCAGCCAAATATCTATTACAGATGCAGTTCAGGTGTTTGAGAGATATTGATTCAGACCTCTGTGGGTGTAAATCAACAGAACCTTTTGGATGAGAGATATTGAGCTAATATCTTTTTTCTTAGTTCTTTGAGGTCAGTGGAGGCAAACTGATTTAGTTCAGCTGAGAATCTGCCCTAAGATATGTTTAAGAGTTATGGGAAACTGAGACAGCTTCAAGACTGGGATGCTGGGTTGATCAGACCTGAGGGGTTAAAGAACAAGGACAAAAAAGAAACTTTTAAGAGATGGTTGTTAACAGCTCTCAAGGGAGAGTTTATTCTTCATAAGAATGAATAGATCATGTTTTTGGCAACTTTTCTGGGAAAAATATATGGACCTCTCTTTAAATGGCGCAGAGGAGTCATAAAAGAATTGCTGTATGAATGGTTGAAGAGACTAAATCAATCCCTGATTGCTGGCAAATGAAGAAGCCAGTTCATGGAGGTTGGACACACTGCAAATACTTTGCTTTGCAATAAAGCAGACTAGTCCAGAACTACTAGGTCTTGGCCTAGTGATAAGCTCAGTAGGGCTTATTTGTGTGAGTATACCCCTCTAACAGTCTTTTAATGGCTGATGCCTTCTGTCTTTTTCAGGGTGTGGCAAGACCATGCTACAGCCATAAAAGCCCACATTTTTGGCCCGAAGTTGGAAACATTCATGGGCTATCAAAATTTCTCTCTTACTTTTTAGCTACTTAGAGGTTGAATAAGACCTTCATAAGATAGGTCCTCATAGGACTATTTCCATTTTCCTACTCTTCTGAGAACTACATGAATTTCTAAGTGCCTGAAAATCTTTCAAGACACTGATGAAAGGTCTAAATAAGTGTGTTAGTTTAAGCTAGACCCCCTTCCAACCAATAAAAATGTTCTAACACTGAAAGATATTTCCAAAGCTGAAACAGGCTGTTAAAGCATCTTCTTTTACTTGCATGCTGAGACAATTTTCCTTTTTATATGTAGCCTTGAAAGAGTTAACTGTGTTCATTGCTACTAAGTTTAATGAATCATCTTTTATTCTATGCAGTGCACTGCTTTTGCAGGTAGCAATTCTGTTCTCAGACATCCATTAATCTGAGTTATTCCAAAATCAAAGCCAAAATATCTGTCAGAATTCATCTTGACTGATTTTAGTATTGCTTCTTCTACATAGCATAAGCTGCACCTGATGGAATAGGCCATTCCAGCTGGACTATGCCAGAGTCTGTTAAAGAAACAATTCCCTGTATCTGTCTTTTCCATTCTGTCATAACAATAACTGACAAGTAAATTACTGATTTAGAACTGCAGCTCGTTAGGACAACATCATTGACCAAAGTAACCAGCAATGTTCAGTGTTCATTACTGAGGTGTGACGTATGGCCATGTAAACACATGTCTCCTCTTGCAGCATAGAATCATAGAACCATAGATTCATAGAATAGTTAGGGTTGGAAAGGACCTTAAGATCATCTAGTTCCAAACCCCCTGCCATGGGCAGGGACACCTCACACTAAACCATGTCACCCAAGGCTCTGTCCAAGCTTGTCCTGGGTTCAGCAGTAGCAGTCATGTTTCTCCTTCTTGGTAGCTGGCGCAGTGCAGTGTTTTGACTTTCGGCCTGGGAACAGAGCTGACAGCGATGTTTTGGTTTGGCCAAGGACTTTGTGAGCCTCATGCTCTGCCAGGGAGGAGGGGAAGCTAGGAGGAAGCAGAGACAGGACACCTGACCCAAACTGACCAAAGAGGTATTCCATACCACGGCACGTCATGCCCAGTATGTAATGGAGAGTTACCCGGAAGGGCTGGTAGACTGCAGGGTTGGAGGAGGTATGGTTCGATGCTTGGTTGGGCCTGGGGGGTGAGTTATCGGTTGGCTGGTGATGAGGTGTTGTATTCTCTTCCCTTGTTATTTCCTTTATCATTATCATCATTGGTGGTAGCCGTAGTGATTTATACCTTAGTTACTAAACTGTTCTTATCTCAACCCGTGGGAGTTGCATTCTTTTTGACTCTCTGTCCCTCCAGGAGTAGGGGGAGGGCAAGAGGAGAGGGGAAGTGAGTGAACAAATTGCCTGACTGGGTTTAAACCACGACAAACTTGGCTTTGAACATTGCCAGGGATGGAGCATTCACAGCTTCCTTGGACAACCCATTCCAGTGCCTCACCACCCTAACAATAAAGAACTTCTTCCTTATATCCAATCTAAACTTCCCCTATTTAAGTTTTAACCCATTACCCCTTGTCCTATCACTACAGCCTCTAATGAAGAATTCCTCCCCAGCATCCCTATAGCCCCCCTTCAGATACTGGAAGGCTGCTATGAGGTCTCCATGCAGCCTTCTCTTCTCCAGGCTGAACAGCCCCAACTTTCTCAGCCTGTCTTCACACGGGAGGTGCTCCAGTCCCCTGATCATCCTCGTGGCCCTTCTCTGGACTTGTTCCAACAGTTCCATGTCCTTTTTATGTTGAGGACACCAGAACTGCACACAATACTCCAACTGAGGTCTCAGAGTAGAGCAGAGTAGAGGGACAGGATCACCTCCTTTGACCTGCTGGTCATGCTGCTTTTGATGCAGCCCAGGGTACAGTTGGCTTTCTGGGCTGTGAGCGCACACTGAAGCCAGCTCATGTTCGTTTTCTCATCAACCAACACCCCCAGGTCCTTGTCTGCAGGGCTGCTCTGAATCTCTTCTCTGCCCAACCTGTAGCTGTGCCTGGGATTGCTCCAACCCAGGTGTAGGACCTTGCACTTGTCATGGTTAAACTTCATGAGGTTGGCATCAGCCCTCCTCACAAGAGTGTCAAGGTCCCTCTGGATGGCATTCCTTCCCTCCAGGGTATCAACTGAACCACACAGCTTGGTGTCATCAGCAAACTTGCTGAGGGCGCACTCAATCCCACTGTCCATGTCAGCGACGAAGATGTTGAACAAGACTGGTCCCAACACCGATCCCTGAGGGACACCACTCGTTACTGGTCTCCAGCTGGACACTGAGCCGTTGACCAGAACTCTTTGCGTGATGCCATCCAACCAGTTCTTTATCCACTGAGTGGTCCATCCATCAAATTAGTGTCTCTCCAGTTTAGAGGCAAGGATGCGATGTGGGACAGTGTTGAACGCTTTGCGCAAGTTCAGGTAGATGACGTCAACTGCTCTACCCCTGTCCATCAGTTCTGTAGCCCCATCATAGAAGGCCACCAAATTGGTCAGGCAGGATTTCCCCTTAGTGAAGCCATGCTGGCTGTCACCAAGCACCTTGTTGATTTTCATGTGCCTTAGCATGCCTTCCAGGAGAATCTGCTCCAAGATTTTGCCAGGCACAGAGGTGAGACTGACTGGTCTGTAATTCCCGGGGTCATCCATTTTCCCCTTCTTGAAAATGGGGGTTATAGTTTCTTTTTTCCAGTCTTCGGGAACTTCACCTGACTGCCATGATTTTTCAAATATGATGGACATAGCAACTTCATTCACTATCACCTTTAGGACCTGATTTCATCAGATCCCATGGACTTGTATATGTTCAGGTTCTTAAGAGGGTCTCGAACCAGATCCTCTCCTATGAAGCCTAAGGTCTTCATTCTCACAGTCCCTGCATCTGCCTTCCAAGACTTGGGTGGTGTGGTCAGAGCATTTGCCAGGGAAGACTGAGGCAAAGGATTCATTAAGAACCTCAGCCTTCTCCAAATCCAAGAACATCCTTGAATGCTCTGGGCTGGTGATGGGGAGTGCTCCTATTGTACCAGGTCCTAGGACTCAGAAATGTTAGTTTTCTTTTGAATGATTTTATCTTGGCAAAAGAAACAATTCTAATGTGCATCATAAGCAAAAGCAAAGAAATAGTCATAAAAAGGAAAAGACTTACTGGCAATCTCTTTGCTGTCCCTCATAACCTGGCCTCTCATTTCCCAGCAGAAGCAAGCAATTGGAAGAGTTAAAGAACTTGTGTCTAGGAGAGTGACAAAACACTATTACTACAACTTATTTCTTTTATACCAAAAAGCATTTCCATATTCATTTAACAGGTTATTAGAATGTGTCTTGGTATTGGCCAAACATTAATTTACTGACATTTGTGCTACTTATATATACATAAGATCTTTATGGTCATGTGTTTTGAGATTGTTGTGCCTTACCTGATACTTCATCAAAGTCTTTGAGGTCAAGTCAGCCTAGGCTTGTTTCTGTCTCACCACAAATTTAACACCATCCAGTGCCAGAGCACCCAGAGCATCCCTGAGCCCATTCCCATCTAAACACACTACCACAGCAAAAGATTTTGTCATCTTTTACCTTTTTCCTGGGTCAAAAAAATGAATCACTCCTATTTATTTCATCAGCTAGAAGAGTTTCTGTTCAGTTTGTCCACTGAGGACATCAATTTTTTTCTTACTTTTATCATGGCAATTTTTTCACGAATGTTGTCTGATGTGACATCACAGATGTTCATGTGGTTTCACATTTTAGCCTCTGCGAAGTGCTGATAGATCCTAGGACTTCAAATACACTGAGGTATTTCTCTGTACATCTGCATGTCCCCTGTGAGCCTGCCATCACTTTCTAAGAGCAATTCCTCCTCCCCCCTCTTATTTTCTGTTGAACAAGTACAAAGGGTATCATGCTTCATTAAATGTACTCCATAATTTAGCAGTGATGAATGCAGATCAGAGTTTTATTCTACATCAGTGATTCAATCTACATAGATTTTCTCCCAGAATTTCCTTTCCTCTAAATAATAGATTATTTGCTCTTTATTGACATTTATTTAGCTTCCTTGAGTCTTATTAATAAGCACAAGGTTCTGACTCCCACATTTCCTTCCTTCCCCCTTCCCTTCCCTTCCCTTCCCTTCCCTTCCCTTCCCTTCCCTTCCCTTCCCTTCCCTTCCCTTCCCTTCCCTTCCCTTCCCTTCCCTTCCCTTCATAATAGGAACCCTTCAAAAAGCATCAGTCATCAGGTGGCATTCCACAGTGTGCTGGGAAATTCTCTATTCTCAAAAAAGCATCTTCAAATTCTTCCTCAATTGCTTTATCTTTTTTGCACTTCTGATAATTACCCTCTGTGAGGAGATCAAGGGCTTAGTCTATAATTGATTTAAGCATTTACCTTATGTACTTCTCTTATGGATTTTAACTCAGCACTGGAAACACTGAATTTTATCCATTAAGCTTCAACTGCATGTGGCGTTTGGTTTCTTTCAACAGTAGCATCACTGTTTCTGGCACTTCTGAATCTCCTGTCAGTCTGTTCAGCTTAAAAGACACGTCTATTTCCCTTCTGCCTCAGTGCCATGTGTTGTACCTCTAAAACTTTTTATAGCTTCTTTCTTTCCCATAGCACATTTTTGTAATGTGTTTTACTTCTGGCACTATGTAGTTCAGTTATCACTTAGAGCCAAGGAAGCTGACAGCACTCTGGTATGTTCATTTCCAGAGTTTTGAGAGAAAATAAGAGCTTTTGTATAACATAATGGAGGAGCTGATTCCAGCTGACTCATACTAAACTGAGGCAAAGACTGCACCACACACAGATGATTTAAAAATAATGACCATGAGAATCTCCAGCACATCAGTCATGCAATTTCCACTCTCAGTTCCTGGGGCCTCAAAATGTTGGCCTGGAAGGTGTAAAAATGGTCCAGGCTCATTGTAAATAATTTATAAGGTCAGACTTCAAACAGGCAAGTTCTCTTGTACCACTATCCCAGCTCAGAATGGTTTCCGATTACACAGACACAGGCGCAGGTGGTGGTGTTTTTTTTGGGCTAAAAGCTGCTATAGAGAACTGCTGGTCCATCTTCTACTGTCTCACCACAGCTGAATTATCTGGCTTGGCTGTACATTTTGGCACACTCTAAACTTTATCAAGTCACCTGGTAGGAGTCTGGGCTTCCCTTTCCCCAATTTCAAGGCCATTTCAGTCAAGATTTTTGGACAGATGTCTCTGCTGTGGTCATGGCACACATGCTGCATGCTCTAGGCCATGTAGATGATGACCAAAAGCTTCCTCGTATGTTCCTTTAATCCTCCTGGACAGGTGGACACCTGATTTCATGACAAGGCTGTCCTACACAGTTTGAAACCCCTGATCACCTGACATCTCCATTGTCCTACTGCAATGGGCAGAGCATGGAAGATGGTGAAAAAGACTTTGTGCCATTTGAGGGTGTCTCATCCACGTTGTTTTGAGGGACAGGAACTCAGCAGGTGACAGGACAGCCTCTGCACCCACGCACGGCAAGAGAAGTTCCTTTCTGTCCGTGCAAAGAAGGCTTTGAAATAGCACCATCAGTACCTCAAGTTCCCTACCCTTCTGTTGCTTAATCTCTCTCTAACAGTGGTTCTGAAATTTCTGCAGAAAATTGCCTTCAGGTTCCTATCTACATTGTTTTAATGGATTGCTGAGTTTTTGATTTATTATCCCAAATGTCTGGCCAATGTAAATGTTTCCTTTCCTTAAAGCCAGCGAAGATCTGTAATATGCCTACAAATAATACTCCAATCTGACCACATCAATGAGATGGCAGTAAATTACAGAGGCACACACAATCCACTCACTGGTATATGTTGTGTATAATTCTATGTTGCTCATATAGCTCACAATCCAGCTTTTAGCCTGAAAATAGCCCTACTTTCCAAATGCTTCTTCCCCTTTTATTGATGAATGCCAACCCACATTAATCCTTTCTCTACCATTTCTACAGCTCAGGCACAGAGGAGTTATCTGATAGCAAAATGTTGTCATCATCAGGAACATAAAATCTCCCTTCTGGGAACAACATATGTGACATCTCCAGAAAGCTGTATCTTCAGTTCTCAATTTTGCAGGTGGCACATATCCTGATAAATATTTTTATGGAAAAGTTTACAGGAATTTCTTGCTGCTTGATGGTTCTTTAATGTTTTCTGCAGAAATTGACTTTCTCATAGAGTGTTAATCATATACCACAGAAATCCAGCTAAAACTATTTTAGGGACAAGATGGTCATACTTGTCAGTGCTTGTAATAACCTTTATTTCAAGGCAGAATTGGCAGTGGATAGTGGAAATCCACTAAGAACAAACTGGTTAAACCTAGGTTTCTTCAAACCTTGGACCTTGTAGTTAGGTGAGTATATAGCTACTTTATCCCTCCCCTGCCTTCTGTTTGCTTTTATTAAAACTAAGGCTTCTTTTAGTTAAGAAGATCTTTCACCTGTCAAGGATCCAAGCAAAATGCCTGAAAATGTGTCACTAGCCGTCTCACAGCTCAAAACCACTAGCTGACCAAAAATTGTTCCACGCATAATAAATAAAGACATTTTATGTGCAGTGGATGTCAGCTTCCCAGTGTGTTTCAAAGCTGGTTGATTTTTTTCACTGAATAATACAGGAGGCCACGTGTGAGTTTCTATGTTGTAGAGCACCAGAGGCTACTCTGGGGCTGGACGTGAATTCTTCCAACCAAGAAGACCAATTTATCTTTGTTGGAGACTCCATAAATCTTCCTCTGTGTGATCCTGCTGGTCATTAATAAAGCTGGAACTCTCATCACAGCATTTTTTTCTGGACAGGAGATGTTGTCAAGCATGTTGGCTGTATTTGGATGCTGATTTTCATTAAGCCCCATAGAAGCTTCTGGGAGTTTAAATTAAGTTTAGCTGCTATTGGCATGTGGGGTGGAAGCTGCGAGGGGATGCAGCAAGAGGAGAGAGAGTCATTCCTACATGCATCAGGTTACAGCCAGCACATACCTGCATGTCCTTAGGAGACCAGGTGGAAAAAGACTTCAGCAAGGCAGAGTTCATGTCATACGAAGTCAAGCCCCAAAAGGCCATGGATGCAGTTTGATTTCCTCAGTGGCTCAGCACAAGTGGTTTTAATCATTGCAAGGTTGTTTTTCTCTACATCAAGCGCAGTTTCAGTCAGCAAGTGCCTTGCAGCAATTTTGCTCCTGCAGATGAACAGATCTAAGCAGATGAGTCCAGATCTTAGTGCTGCGCCTTGGACTCTTCTTATTATATTTTCTCAGACAATTTTCTGAAGCCACATCTAGACCCAGACTGTGAATGCAGGCATTTCCATGTTCAGAACTCAGTGCAGGGCTGAGAAATCAGGTGGATGTTACAGCAGAAATGTTGGGGGTTTTTTTTGTTTTTTTTTTTGTTCCTAGAAATGGGTTAGATTTTGTCCTGGACTGCATGTCTGTAATTTGGAGGAAAAAGAAGGGATAATGTCCAAACAATCCAGAGTGGTCTGTGCAGGCTCTGTATCTGTTCACATCCAACCCGAAAGGTGAGGATTAAGCAAAGAAGAGTGAAAACCAGGCAGCCCTCACTTACAGTAATTTCTTAAAATCTTGGCCAAAGTAGTTTATCACTTATTCCTTGTTTGTCATGAGCATCTTTTCAAAGAGAAGATCTCCTAAGGTGAGATCCTTTGTAGGAGGATCATGTCTGGAGACAAGGTAGAAACATGTCTGGGGAGCTGGGGGGTATGTTCACCATTTCAGGTCATCTCACAGTGGGGACTTAGGGTCTTTGCAAAGTCAGGCTGCAGATGTAAGAAAGGCCAGGTGACTTGCTGTGGGTCAAAGCCAACTGTGCAATGCCGTGGTCTTTCTCTGCTTCAGGAATGCAGTCATTGGATCCAGGAGATCAGACTGGAATTGGACACATGCAATCATGTGAGAAGAGAAACTGTAGTTCTGTCTTGTAAACATATGATGTCCCAGACTAACTAGAGGAGACAGTGTGATAGGAGCCAATTCAGAGTGTCATGCTGGACACATAACGTGACACGTTATATTTAAAGTCTGTTCATCTGAGTATGACGTCCATGGAGAAACTGAAGGTCAGGAGTACAAGCTAGTCTCCACGAGAAAGGGGGTTACACCCATGGCCTAGTTTGGGTTTTAGGGCTGTCTCTGAGGCTTGTTTTCCTCTAGCAACTCATAATAGCTCTTCTCTATTTTTGGGGCAGAAGAAACTAGCCCAGATCCGGTCCATCAGCACAGGGCTTGTTTGTATCTTCTGGAGTTCCTCTTGTTTTGGACTGTGCTGAAGACTGAATTCACTATCTTCCAGAAGAAGCCAGCTTTCAGTACCCTGTCCTCCATCATCCCTTTGGTTCCAACTGGTAACAAAGGTAAATGACTCATAGGGATGTCAGTTCTTATAGAAAACAGATTTTCTACAAGAAGTGACTCAGAGTATCCGCCTCAGTATTGAACAATGGGGCCAGTCACCCAGCAGATCCTCACAAAGCAAACAGCACTGCAACCAGAACCCGGTGTTCTGTCCCCTGTTGGCAGAAATATTATTCCAGTGATAGCTCCACTAGACTTAAAGACACAATTATCAAGGATCTGATTTTAGAGGGATCATTTAAACTCATTTATGGCTTACGGACACTGTCAGGAGCAAGGGGTAAAGTATATAATCTCCTGCAGGTTGGTGGGGCAGGAATTATTTATTATTGTGTATATTATCAGAATTCTGTTATTATTTGCAAGGCCTGACTGCTTTAGTAACCTCCCAGTGCTATTAGCCAAGCTTTTTAGACTTAGACATCTAATTTGAGCTGGATTCTCAGTGAAGGGCTCAGTTCTGCTCCTCTTACTCTCCTCTTACTCTTGCCAGATGGGTCTTTAGTCTCCATATAATTCCCTTTATATCAGTATTCTTGTACTAAGTAGGTAGAATTAGGTTCCTGCAACATCTTCTATGTCAATAGGATCATGCTTTTGTGAACAGGGATGTGAGGCAGCCATCTCAAAGTGTTTAAAGAGCAGACAGCTTGGCTACTAGTGGAGATTCCTGGGATCCAGCTGATATTTGAGAGTGGACAATAGCTCTTTTATATCTTCTTCCCTTTAGTCTGCATTTGTATGGTCCAAAGTAGACCATAATTCTAGTTCATTTAAGAGCTAGGGGCACTGTGATACTGTTTTAGGAGCTGAGAATTTGAAGATTTAAATTTTGAAAAATCTTCTCACACAAATGACTGGTTTTATTACATTTAATTAGAAGGGACAACAGTTTATTATGCTGCAAACAAGCCACCCATACTTCAAGTCTCTGCTCCTTGCCTTCAATTGCTGTAATGACATAAGTGCAACCCCAGCCTCATTTGGGAGTGTAGTTTTCGTGTGTGTACTAGAAAATGCAAGTTTTGTGTCTTATCTCCTTTGTTGGTTAAATCTCAATTATATCTACACAGAAGCCTGTGTCTCAAGTGGATGTCTAGTTTGGTTTGCTAGGCAACCCATGAAGTGCTGCATTGAGTTCTTGAATTGGATACATCCCTTATCACGGGGGAATCTCTTCCCTTCAGTATGATATGACTCTCTTCTATGATTCTATGAAAATTGACTGCAGGCCTTGTATCAGTTATGGTGGATCAAGCTGATACGGCACTATCTCAGAAGCTGTAAAGTAGTACTGCTGGTCTTCTCTCTTCCCTTCCCTTCCCTTCCCTTCCCTTCCCTTCCCTTCTCTTCCCTTCCCTTCCCTTCCCTTCGCTTCCCTTCCCTTCCCTTCCCTTCCCTTCCCTTCCCTTCCCTCTCCTCTCCTCCCTCTCCTCTCCTCTCCTCCTTCCCTCCTCTCCTCTCCTCTCCCTCCTCTCCTCTCCTCTCCTCTCCCTCCCTCCTCTCCTTCCCTCCTCTCCTCTCCCTCCCTTCCCTTCCCTCCTCCTCCCTTCTCCTCTCCCTCCCCTCTCCTCTTTTTTTCTTTTTTTTTTCTTTTGTCTTGCCTTGCCTTGCCTTGCCTCTTTCCTTCCCTCTTCCTTTCCCTTCTCTTCCCCTGCAAAACTGACATATTTCTCTACTAGGAACACATCTTTGGAAAAATGTATGGGTTTTGTACTTTTTTCTAGACAATTTACTGAAAACGGTCTATAATGCCTTCATCTGAATTCCTGTCTCAGATTTCCCATTGAATTTAAACAAAACAGGTCATCTCCCTTTCTTCTATCTCCTGTTTCTTTTTGTTTTGAGATTTCAGGCTCTCTAGGACCTCATGTTTTCTTTCTTGACAGTTACATCAGTCTACATCCTGTTACAGAGCATTCATCAATTCCGCTCCCGTGGCTGGAGAGGAGACCAGGTCTGGTAGTCCTGGGTAGAAATGGTGATTTATCTAACTTGATTTATCTAAACATTGAGAGTCTAGTATCAGGTGTTTACTGTTCATCTTGATGTAGTCAACAGGAATTGATGGGCTTTATAGAGTAATGTGTTCCACCTGGTCTAGTCATCACAGCAGCAGCCTCTGAACATCTGTTTATGACTGTTGATCAGGAATTAGCAAAGGTTGTGGCCTCACTGTGGTCTGATGTTAGGTAAAATCATGCCACTGGCCAAATGACTTAGTATTCTCTTGCCCTATGGAACCATAGAAGCTGAGTTAGGCATGTTGGGCAGACGACCAGAACCTGGTCCTCACAGCTTTTCTGTTGCCTGGCAAAATGAGTTCTGGTCATTAGGGAACTAAAATAGTAGTATTATTAATGGTTATTACATGCTAATTGTCACTTTGAGCCTACTCTCAGGCTATTTCTTGAGATCAGCAAAATAAGATGTCTGGAAACAGCTGTGGGAACTGACTGGGGCCCTGCATGAGCTGTTTATTACATTAATGTTGATGGCTGCATAACATAAATTGACAGCTACGATCATCTCTAGGAGGTTGTTGCAACCACAGTAGGGGGGATAGCTCTTGGCTAGCAGGGAACTCTATGGTCTGGCTGAGCAATCAAAGAAGGTGGTAATAGCCAGGCCTAGCTATCTGGGATTGCTGGGTAATGCAAAATGCCATTCATTTTCTTAGCTGCAAATAGCCTTTATTTACATTTCCACTTAGCTAGGTAGTTTCCTTAAGACTCCAAGAATTCAAGACACAGACATGTTATTAAGACATTTAAAACATTCCTGTATTTAATGAATATATTTTATGGGATTAAAAGGCTTTGATTTTTTTTCCTCATTCTTACTCTTTCTTTCTTTTTTTTATTGAAAAGCAAAAGCATATGAAAATCTAAAGCTCTTGGACAACCATAAAATGTCTAAGAAGGGATTTTCTTTCAAAGTGGCATGTAAGCAGCCTGTACAAATATATTTTTTTTTTTTTTTTAAGAAATTATTTTAAGTTTTGGATTTCAGGGGTCATCTTGTTGGAAGGAATCCAGAGCAATATACATCTGCAGGGCAAAGAGAAAGGATCTAGGGTGGATTTTGTAGGTGATTTTGGTTGATCTCCCTGAGTTTTTTGTTGTTCAGGAGTTGAACAGATAGGGAAAAAGGAGCAACAGGGGTGCTGAATGCAATTCATTCTTAGTGACCACCACTGCTCCAGGCCAATGTGGAGCTCTGCTGATGATCCTACACAACTTGAGAAAGATGTGAATGGTTACATGACCACCATTGATTTTCACACCACCAATCCCACCCCAGCCCCTCTGCACCCATAGTGAGCAGATGCTGCGGTTTCTTTTCTGGCACCTGGTTCCCCAGCGTCTGGGCAAGTCCATCTGTATTGGCTTTGCACAAATACAGCCATGTGAAATACAGCTATGACTTGTAGGAAAGACGTTGAGACAGGCTTACATGCACAAGGATTTATTTTCAGTTACACATATACAGAAAGAGTATTGAGGAATTGCAGTATCTCACCAGGGGCTCGAAAACCGCCTATTTCAGATATTTGTACTGGTCCCCCTCCCCAGTCTAGGTGTTTAACCTGTGCACACTCCAGCCATTGCCTTGGATGCATTACGTGAGTCTCTACATCATTCAGACAATGAAATGAGTGATAGCTCCAACAGCTCTCCAAACTGAAGGACAGAGTTGCTGCAGAACGTGTCCAAAATAGAAGGCAAACCAGAAAAAACAAAACAAAATCTGAGGCTAAAACATTAAAATGAAACAACAGCCATTAAAAAATGCAGCCAGCAGCACGAAAAGAAACCATGCTTTGCCCTCACCAACTCCTACTCTGTAATTAAGTGAAAATACTGAAGGTTTGGTATTTTTAAAACTGTTCTTTGGTTTCCTCAGGGGGAAAAAAAAGGGGAAAAAAAAAAGTGTGCCTTGTATCCCTGTCCCGAGTAAACAGAATTTCATGGGCTTAATTCTCCCAGTTCTGCCAGAGCTGAAGAATGCTTTTCCTCTGTTATTTTTTTTCCTCCTGTGACTTCTAATTTTGTCACCAGGTTTCATAGTTCCTTTTGAGTCCAGAAGAAATCTTGTAGAGCTTTAGATGATCTGGAGAAAAAGGTTTGGTGTGTTGCATGAGAAACCAATGAAATTCAAGTGGTGAGGAGTGAAGGGCTGTCCTTCAATCATTTCAGGGTTTCTGGTCCTGAGGCAATGCCTGTGCTGAGGAATTTTCCTATTCAATTGGATAAGAGTAAGGAAAAGGAAAAAAGAAATAAATTTATATAATGAGTTATTAAGAATGAACAACAAATTAACTTTTTCTCAGGAAAATGGGAAAAGAATAGTATTTTCATTTGCTTGTTAAAAAATCTAACACCAAAATAATCTGACCAAGAAGCAAATGTGGCTGCAGAGCCTGAAGGACACTGAAGCACATATGTTCCCATGCTTCTCCATGGGCTGGACCCACAGGACAGACAACAATTCCCACCATTCGTAATGGTCAAACGTGTAAATGAGGACAGCTGAATACAGGGAGATGTAGTTTAGCTTTGAGACCTGTCCATTGAGAAAACTAAGACAGTTTTCCATTGTCAGAAATTATTGTGTCAGCCTTTCTTCATAAAGATATGTCAGTGATTGTCCTCAATACTATCTCATAAATTGAATCACGGGGCGGGGGGGGGAGTGTTAGAAAACTAAATTTTGTGTTAAAAGGAGGAAGACAACCTAAAAAGAGCATTGACAAAAAAAATTTCTTTTCAAAAATAGTAGAGAAGTCTGAAGACCTGCCCATGCTATTCTTAAATATTTTGTTTACCTTTTCCTACATCCACTAGTGTGATCACCAGCTACTGTAGTTACTATTTGAAAAATATGTAGACCAGTCTTGACTAATTGAAATGTGAATATGAAAGGAAATATGATTCTCTGCTGAAGATGGGAGAAAAGTTTTGGGCTAGGGGAAGAGATTTTCTCTGAATCTACATCCAGAGTCTGTTGTGAGCCACTGTGGTGCACTGATGACTTTATTGAAAAGCCCTAAGGAAGACTTAGCTGAGCAGCTGATCAGGAAAGAAGAAAACACAGGGAAGCTATAGGCTGATTAAACCCCTTTTTCCATGTCTGGAGATTTGATGCTCACCAGATGCCTGCAATCTGGTACCTGGCCTGCATTTCCAGTATCAACTCACTTTGGGATTATTTTGCATGGGTTTCAGCCATGTCAGTTCCATGGTGAGCACCCTGTAACAGCGAGTGATACCTTGAGTTCCTACACGATTACTTTGTGGAGAATGAGAATATTATGGAGTCCCACAGGATTTTGGGAAAGCAGCGACAGATCCATGATTGCTCTTGCTATATGTAGGGGGGAGATATGTAGTTGAAGGCCCTGGGACTTCCTGGTCTTTGCATGACCTTGCTGTATCAGACATTATGAGAGAGAAGAACAGCAGGAGAAACAGCATGTATGGGTCACTGCTCCTTTTACATTAACCATCTCCATTCAGGTGAACCATCTTCACTGAGGTGGCTCACACAGAAATCTCTAAAGACATTCCTGTCTTGGTCCTGGGAACCAAGTATATATGCACAGAACCATCATATATGACATAGTATCTTCTGGACCAGACTGATATAACACTCTCAAAATACGTAGAGTTTGGAAAGAGAATCAGAAACATGAAGTGTTTTGCGTAAGAGGCCACCCAGAAAGACACTAGCAAAAACGAAAAGTCCCAAGGACCTTCCTGTTGACTTGGTGTATCTCTAAAGCATTCTGTATTTATACAGATGTCAGCAAGATAAGAATCCAGCTTTAAAGGCTTAGCATCTTGCTCCCCTTAGTCATATTTTACAACTATTTTTTTTTTTTTTTACAGTTGTGTCGATATATAGAACAAGTCTGTTTCTCATGAACCCAAAACCTGCTAGAGGATATTGAATGGAAACAGGAAAACGTTATTTACATTTTGCAAGATGTAAAAATATCACATCAGTACATTGCAGAAGAATAAAGCCAGAGCATCAATGGAAAAATACCTTTCTTCAATCAAACATCAGAGACAATACATAATGAAGAAAGCTGGGTGTGGTAGAATATTTGATTTTGGCATAACTGAATTGCCACATATCCATGTGTATCTGACTAGTAAATCTGACTAGTTTATATGGGCCAAATACTCATCAAGATCAGATATAGTGTTCTTTCATCTTTTTATTTTTCTTTCTTCTTATTTTAAAAAATAATGGAAACAGTAAGTTTATTTCAAAATAACTTACATCCCTTGAGATTCTAGTAAGTGAAATCTCCACTCAGAGCATGAGAGATATAAAGCAGAACTGACTATAAGGAAGAGCTGTTTTCATTGTCAGCTTTGGGAAAACATCAGAAATAAGTGTCAATATTTTTCTAAATAACTGTATAATTGAATGAAGGATGGATATTTCTTTATAGAAAAAGTATATAAAACACATAATTTTATAATTAGCATTTTCAATCATGTTATACTACTCCAGCTTTTAAAAATTGATTCTTTTTTATTCTCATAAGAAGAAAACCATAAATATGTGTGTATTTATCTATAGAGAATAATGATGTACAAATATATCGATAGATGAAGAGAGGGTGTATCTGTGAGAGATCCAGTATATGCCCTTAGATACACAGAAATATATACCTGTGTACATGTGTGTCCACATGTGTACATACATGTATGTGCTTGTGTACTCAGACAATTTTAGTTGGATGAACTGCAGACATTCTCGCACCATGATAAGTGGCATAATAAAACACATATTGCAAGACTAGTCATGTTATAAGGACCAGGGTAAATTGGGACAGTATCACTTGAACAAATATGGTATTATTACGTTAACCACAAATTTGGATACAGATGTAAACATGTACTCGCACCAATCTGTACATGCTTTTATGCATCTGCTTGTTTAAATACACAGCTGCTCCTATGCATGTAAACACATATTTGCTAAGTATGCTTGCATACAGACTTTTGTGCATGTTTAGATAGTCTTGTTGGCTGCAGGTCTTTGTGGACATGCAAGGTTGTCATCTAGGCTTTCATGTATGCCAACATCACATACTTCACATGCAGCTGGAAGAAACTCTGCAATAACTGGTGTGAGCCAGTCTGAGCACTGAATTAGACCTCTTCCAAGCTGGATAACAGTACCAAAACAAGGCATTGGAGGTCTTCTTCCCTCTACCATCAACAGCATCCTATGGAGTGGAGCCCATTTTTTTTCTCTCTTAAAAAAAACTATGGCTCCAGATGTTTCATTCTGGGACTGAAAAAGGCATTTAAACAGTGAGCTGGATCAGATCAGGCCTTTTTAAGAAGAGGACATAACATTACTTACTGGGTCTTGAAGTGCAAGAGAGGTCAGGCCTCTTGATGAAAGCCAGTGGAAAATAACTACTGCTCCAAAGTGCAAATTGCACTTGTAGAAGCGATTTCTTTCCTGTATCTCTCCTTTAGTGGAGCTGAGCACATACACACACTCCATCTGCTTCAGCTCTGCAGAGCTGGCACAGCTGCACTCTTATCTTCTGCATCAGCATCCCAGACCTTTTATTGCTGACAAAAGAGAAATATTTACGCAAGAAGCTGTGGGAACACAGCATTCTCACTGGCATGTTCTCCCATGCCTTGTTTTCAGTCACAAATAAATAACGGCATGGACGGCCTATCTGTATCGTGCAGGCAATGGCTAAAAACACAAAACTCTGTGGACTGAGGTCAGACCCATGGCTACTAATCGTAGCTGACATAGAGAACTGGAGAATCTGTTCCAATAAACTTATTATGTACCCATCTCCCAGACCCCAGCTGTAAGTCCTGGTCCTGGGCAAAAAATGTGAACAGTGTATTGCTTAGCAGCTGGCATTAACTTGTGCAACAGCGTTAAGTGATGTTATGTTATGAATCACCTGTGATTGTTGCATGGTTAACACATTTTATTTTCCTTCTTAACCTGAATTAATGCCCCCTAGGATTTACATTTAAATCACTATTTAAAGGTGTTTAATAAGACCTGCTTTTTAGAAAGTTCTGAAAATCTGTCCCTAGAAATCCTTTCAAGTGTCACCAGTCTGACAGTCAGAAAAAAAAAAAAAAGGACTAAGTAATCGCTTTAGAAAATCTGTCTGAAGTCTTTCCTCTTCTGCTATCAATTGGTGGGTTATGGTTCCTGACAGTCTATTTGTTATACTAAGTTTACTCTGCAGATTCATTGCAGTCGCTTGAAATTTGACTCCTGCTGTTGCTGTGGTTGTTGAATAAACCATGAAGAGCTATTCTTGTTTTACTTATTGCATGAGCTGATGGATTTGTCCTCAGTGAACACTTGGGGATGCAGATTTAAGCCTGGAGTCGACTATTAATCGACTAATAATGGTTTCTGTGGAGGGAATCATTCCAGTACTCACTCCAATGTCCTTTCTAGATCCCTAGAAATGGTGCATGAGTTTGATATTATTTCTTGATAATTTTTTTAAAAATATAGGTTTTATCTCCTTTTACTGGTCTTTTGTATCAGAGGTATTTTAGTTAAGGAGCATTTTACTATTTGAACATAAAAGAGAGCTTAGGTTTTTAATGAAATTGATGTTGGGATCATCACACCTCCCCATTCCTATGGCATATTTGAACTCAGCATGTGTCTATACCATGAACAGATAGTTAAATGAGCAGCCTCTAAGTGTCTGAACTCTGGAACTGGCTCAGAGACACCTGTCCTGACTCCACAGTCAGTCGCAAAGCTCCAGGAGCACAGCATGGATGTGGCCCTGAACTTCCAGTTCCAGGCTTGCCAGTTTGCATGGCTCCAGGCAGTGATGTGTGGGTCTCTGCTAATCTGAGGATCTCTGTATCACATTCTCTTCATGTGCCATAGGTATAAACAGCTGATGGCATAATATGGATTTTGCTGAGTGTAGTGTGAAGCTGTCCATTAAGTCAGCAGGAAAGTGCAGATCTCTATGGCAAAGCCTTACTAAATATCCCTCTATATTCTACTTCATTCCCTACTGTAAGGAGGGTTGAGTTTTTTTCCCCCAAAAATTTCAGTTTTTCTTGTGGCTGGCTGATACCAATTTATGTAAACCAAATATTTTAGTGACCCTGTAATGCTTTTTACAAACTTTCCATAGGATGGGGGGAAATTTTCTCAGTTTCTGATGGAATTTAAGATGAAAGCAAAAGTCAGATTAGATTAACATTTTCAGACAGTAGCTGGTTATCGAGGAACCCACATACAGACTGGAGACAGCTTGGACCTTGTCCACCTTTTACAGCCTTTGTGAGTGTTTCAACCAAATGATGAACACCATTGAAACTCCCCTGCTACAAGGTTTCGTTCAATGGAGACAATCGAGAATTCATTAGAAGAGGGGTTGAACAAGGGTGTCATGCAACTGCAGAGTATTTTCTGTTGCCTCTCTCTGATTGTTTGTGAATTGAAGTAGGAAAGGAATATTTTCTTGAACTTTTCCTTCACTCTGCTTTCTATCCAAACAGAATGGTCTCTCTCTTTCTGGGGAAAAAATCAAATGTGTAAAGGGACATTGAGAGTGGACATAATCTCTGTGCTTGAGATTGCTGTGAGGAGGCTTGTTATCCTCTCACCTGGCAGACAGGAATAACAGCAGGAATAGACCTGAGCAAAGCAGCTGTATTGCCCTCCTTGAGATGCATTGTAAAGATTTAAATATTTAGTGAAGGATTACACAAGGTTTTCTCTAGAACACTGCTCTCCATATTGAAAACACATTTGTCTTTACCTTCACTCATTAGGTCTTCTGCATTCACTTTATTCAAGAAAACTGGTTAACAAGCGTTCTTAATAAGTATAGAATTGGATGGCTGGTTAAGAATACAGTAAACACATTTTCCTTTGACTTCATCCTTGACCTCATTAATGATTCAGAAACCTCCATGAATTCCTTCTTTTCCAAAGTCTAAGAAGAGTGGAGCAGAAAAAGGAAGGATAGAGCCTGACAATGGTTTGGTCACTGGGACATCAACTGATGCTGAGTCTCCTTGGTTTAATATCTTGCCTTGGATGTCATCCATGTACTCGTCAAGATAAAGACTGCATCATGACCTTTTGAGGTCAATTTAGATAGACCAGACAATTTGTGGTTAAAAGGAGCCTTTTAGGCACTGACATGAGTGGCCAGATGAGAACAAAACAAAAGCATTTTCTCCCTGTCTGTTCTCCTAGGGCATCTTGGGAACCACCTAGGACAAAAGATTGGTTGTGACAGGTTTTTTCCTGTCTGTGAAACTTCATTAGGGATTCATTAGGGACATGGTCCCTTAAGATGCCAGTCTGTATTAGTGAACTGCTATCTCTGTCCCTCAGCTTTAGCATTTACAGAAGTCAGCTGTCCCTAATTCTGGAGGAAATGTGCAGAAAGCCAGAATGACATTGAAGAGGAAAATCATTCCTGAATAAACAATGAGGTCTTTTTTCTGTTCTTTCTTTACAGAAACCGCCTTTCTGATGATTAAGACAATCACTTTGTTCTACACGTTTTCTGCTTGAAGCAGTAATATGTAATCAGGCATGACTGGCATGGTATTAATGTGTAAGGCAGGAAACATTCACCTCCAGTGGCAGGCACACAGCAAGAGTGCAATGAGTTCAGTTTCCAATCTGTGTTACATGATCCCAATCACAGAGTGCTAAGGCTTTAATAAAAGTCAAGCAAATATTGATGTAGAAAAATAGGGGATAAGCCTTGTACATCACACACTTTGATTATTCATAATTGTAACTCAGAGTTTATAGAAGAAATAGTTTCCATCTGGAAAATCAATATAGTGGCTCTTCATCTCTCAGTCTTATTTGCCTGATGCAGGCATTACACATTGTAAGGACACTAAGAAATGTTTGATGCAAAAAAAAAAAAAAAAAAAATCAAAATGCCAGGAGTGGATGAGTCCTATAGGATCATGCCTAAAGAACACTTGATAGATTCACATCTTGATCATATGACTGGCACCTAGTGCAAACTTGGACACAACTCTTCTTCCCTCATTTCTATTTCCTTTAGCAAGAACAAATAATTGATCTGGAATCTTTGATTAATTCAGGTCTGAGCCAGGGGAAATCCCCATGTTAGACATACATCCTACTTCTGTGCAAAGGAGAATAAAGCAATCATTGTTTGCTCAAATCCAGTTTTTAATGGATTATTCAACTTCTAGTCTTGTTCAAAGTCTGTTTATGCTAATTTCTGAGCTGGCATATTGTGACTGGTCATGTAAAACAATCAACTTCACTCTTTTGTGCAAGGGATTTGTGTAGCTTAATTAGCATGCTGCCTGGAATTAGTTTCCACGGTATTAGTATGTGCTGTTCAAATTACCGAAACCTTCAGCATTTGTAATATTCCCTTTTGCTACACCACAGCCATTCAGAAAGTCATAAACAGGGCTTCTCTACATTTATAAATATGTTCTATAAACCAGATTTTTACAGGACAGATTTGAGCTTTCTGAGAAAATAGCTTCAAATCCCATCTGGGCAGAAAAGAAGGGAATGGCCAGGGAAAACCAGACTTAAAGTTGGTCTGGCTGTAAATAGTGATAACAGATATCATAAATTAATATAGTACTCAACTAATTCTAACATTTAACCACTTATGCAAAAATCTGTTTGTTCCTAGGGTGGTTATCACTGCGTGTTTTTTTTCACTGGACTGATGCTGTTGGTTTTGCATGGCCAAAATGTAGTTTGCAGCCAGCCTGGAGCCCAGGAGCAAGAATCAGATCAATGAAATTCAACTACTTCTTCCAGTAACAAAAATCAGTTACCTCAGTTTGTACCCTAACCTGTATTGAGTAAGAAAAAAGTAGAATCTACAAAATATAACCTACATATCTCGAGGTTGTAGGACAGAGAACTTTCAGTGACCAGCTACTGCAGCTTAAGGACTTGCTATGCATCAGCTGACAAATATGAATCAAAAAACTATTGATTGTGAAATAGAATGACTTAATTTTTAGTTGCTATGAACATTTACATAGTCTTTACCTGTTTCCCTGAACAATAGAGTGGACAACTGGTAGGTAGGTGTCTTGCTTCATTGTCCCTGTTCCAAGGGGACAATTTCAACATCTCCAACATCTGTTCCACTTCTATCATAGATGAGGCAAAAGGAGTTATTTTACACTTGTGATAGCAAAACTGACTAATCCTTTGATTAGAATTTCCTGAGGGATGGAAAGAGTAGTTCAGTATGTCCAAAATTCTGCATGATTGCAGGAATCCATGGGGAAGCAATGAGCATCCCTTCCTGTCTCATCTGGAAGATGTACAAAAGTTAAGTCTGGCAAGAAAGAGTCTTTAGTATGGTAGAGTTTCCTTTTTGGTTTGCCTAAGTGTATATGAACTTTCCTTATGAAAGGGAGGGCAGAGTTAAGATAGATTCTCTTATGATAGTGCTGTGCACATACCAGCCTCCTCCAGAAAGGGATTGTTTTTTTTCTGTTTTTTTCATTTTTTTATTATTTTTTTTTCATCAGTCAGTGGCTGTGAGTTCTTCTGCATGGCAGCCAGGCTGCAGGATTTGTTTTCAGACACATGGATTTTATTTCGCTACTGCACCCGACCTTGGCAATTCTGTGTTTATTTTCCCTGATCCAGGTCCTCCATTTCTTTCAACCATTCTTCCAGCTCTAGTCTTCTCCTTTTGTTTTCATTTGAACTGTCAGTTACTACATTCAGATCCTTACAATAAAGTCATGGGCCAAAATAAACCCTTGCCTTGTGGCTTGTGTTCACTTAAATGACAAGTTCTTAGGACCACTGTTTTCTTTTTACTCTGTATTCAGTAGTGGTGACCTCGCCAATCCCCATGACCTTGAGTAGTATTACACTAATAAGGATGTTGTTTCACAGCTATTCAGTGAAGAAACAAAAACTTGCATCCACAATATCATCATGTAGTAACTCCTTGTTGATGTTGCTCACTTCCCCAGCACAGTGTTTGACATCTTGTCTGTGTGTTTAGGGTTACAGTTAGCATGATACCTGCTAAGGCTGATAGTTATATCCAGGACAGCTTAGTTGAGTTACCTTAGACAGCTGAGGACATGTGGAGATGGTTCTTTTCAAATGGCTTTCGGAACAAGAGTGACTTCTGTCACCAAAATTGTTATCAGTCTCCATGCATCTCTTTGAAGCTCCTGGAAAATGTCCCATTAAGCTAACAGGGGAACTCCTTTTACTAATGCCAAGGTCTACATCTGATTTAGTCATGCCAAGCTCCCATTGGAACACCTGGAGTTGTGATCTCCTTGTTTCTCTTGCCCTAAACTGGGCATTTACGATGCAAAAATGCCCTTTTCTCAACTGTTTATGAAGAAGTGTGAGTTCTGTAGCTCAGATGGTGATATGAATATGGATGGACTCAAAATCACAATATGTGATTTAACCTCAAAATTTTCTAGCCAGGGGAAAAGGACACTTTCAAGGATAGAAGAGACCTGTACTAGGCACTTGCTTTAGGAGTTCAATTGTTCCTTTGCCTGGATTGAGTGGAACTTCATTATGGGGAGGCTTGGGATAACTGGATAAAGTGGAGATATCCAAGAGAATCCCATTCTGGATCAGTTTTAAAACTGTGTTAGCCATCTCATATGTTATCTTCTTAATACAGCTTCAGCAGCTAAACCAGGCATGCAAACTTCTCCGAATCACGTCAGTGCAAGTTCAGTAAAGACTCACATCCAGCTTTGCTTTAAATTGGACGGGGTGTGTGCTAGGTGGTGGAGTAGATCCTTTGATGTCAGACAGCTGCATGGTTGTACCTTCCAGATGAGAGAATAAGCAACAGCTGAGAGTGGTACTGTAGCCACATGCTCCCACTAGATCTGAAAAAGCACAGCTCTGCCTATAATCATATTTGAAAGCACTGTGAGGATCACCTTAATTAGGTTCTTATCAGGCTTCTGTTCCTCTAGTTGAGATCTTACTGCATTTAACTAAATTGCTGTGAGCCAGGTTTCAGTTAGCTTGAGAACAATTGCACTCTGTTCCATACTGGTTTCAATTCACTTTCAATTTCATGTTTTATAAGCATGCCAGAATTACAATCTGGGCCTCGATCTCAGCTCCATAGCTAGGAATCAGGGTACATAAATTTGAGATCAAACATATGAGTAAAGGCAAAGTTTACTGTGTCTCCCAAAGCCCAAAGTGCAAGGTAGGGAGACTGCCAAGACGCTGAGACATCCTTTGGGATTGCTGGGGATGGCTTTGTTGCTGGAACATGACATTTAAGGCCTGGTTTATCACGGATAAAACAGGTAGCCACTTGGGAAAGCAGATTATCAAGGGAGAACAGAAAGACAAGGTGCAGGCTTTGCCTGTCAGAAGTCCTTTCTAGCCTGTCTGGCTACAGCTGCTGGAGATAATAAGGTGTGCAGAAGAAGGTCAGCAGCAAACTGGGGACACCAACTGTGCTACCTGGGAGTTAGGGAATAAATTTCCCTGTCAACCTCACTCCCTGCTACTTATGACATACAATGCACTTTGAGTTTCCTTCTTCAACATGTACTTTTTGATGACAGAACTGGTACCAAAATATCATTAAAAAAAATCACTTGTGCAAACATGGTTTATCTCCTTGAAGGAAGGAGAAGACATGTTTCTGGATAGGGTTTAGGTTTGTGACACTGGGTGGGGCTCCCTTTACCTCCCTTCAACCACCAATAATATCTCAGATAGCCACCTTAACACTTTCTTTGTAGGTGAAAAAGAGCAATAGGTGTTTTTGAAGTGTGATTCACCTGACCTGGTCTAAACCATCCTAGATTATTTAGACTGAGATGACCAAAGACTGCTAATTCTCTCTATTGCCACAGTCTTCATTGTCTACAGCAGCACTCCAGAGATGCTCACTTGAATGTAGACTGACGTGCTTATATACCTAAGAGAAGATTTAATGGAAAAACAACTGAAAGAAGCTGATGTTTCCACTTCCTTCCACAAGCACCATCCAGGCCATGTTGATGAAGAATGGCTGTGTCCTTGGGGATGCAAAAATGGACTGGGCAAAAGAGTGAACACCAGGAAATTGAACGATATTTCACATAGCAGTTAAGGTGGCACAAGATGAAAGATGGATGATACAGCTTTGCTCCTCAAATTGTGTCTTTGAACACATGTGCCATACCCCTTATCTGTTGAAGGGAGTGAATATATGATATTTATCTTCTTCCAGAACATGAGTGGCTTTGTGTATAGATAAGCCATGCCCTAGTGATGGCAGTAATGATGAAGGTAATAAGAGGTAAGATCGTAAACTTTAGCAATGGCTGAAGAGAGCAGAAATACATGACATTTTCTACCATAGCAATGGATTTTTCGAATGACATTCAAACACGGCATGTTGGCCATTCACTTGTCTTCTAGGTCTCCTTTGCAGAGCCAACACTGACATTCTTTTCATACAAGTAAAATAAAAATGGAAAAGGAAATCATTTACAAGCTTGTATTTTGGGACCTGGATTTTTTAGTCTGCTTTTTTTGTCACTTTCTCCAGGAAATACAGAAGGTGCAGGACCTGGGAGTGAGAGGTGAACAGAAGCCCAGTGAGTGCCTGGAGTCCAAGATGTAGCTCACTAATGATGTGTTAGAGAGTCTTGGAAGCCAGAAAAGGGAAAACACTACTAGATTGATAAAAAAAATTAATACTCCCTCTGCCTGTGTAAGATTGTTTCTCCTCTTACATCTCCATGATTTTTATTCCTTCAGAAAGGAAAACAAAACACAATGAAAGATTTGAACTCTGTGGTTACAGAACTACCAAAAGCACACACATCTCTGGATACTGTATACATGCACACGTACCTGCACACACTTACCCATGTATGCCTGTGTGTATGTATGAAAAGTCTAGGGGAGGATAGTGGGCAGGTTTAGAGTAGTTTTCTCAGGCAATTTTATGTGAAATCATGAGCAGAGTGTGGCTATAGATGTCCATCTTTCTCTTCCAAGCTTTCTGAACTTTTTAACACAATTTCAGCTTATTCTGAGAGACCCAAAGAAATCTCAAAGCTATTAAGTTCCTTATTAAAACACATTATGAGTGTGTTCATTGAAAGAAAATCCTGCAGAATGAGCTGAATGTGTAAGACCCCAGTGACATCCCAGAGCTATCTGTCCTCATGCAGGTAGTTCTTTTTGTAAGATTTTACACACTGTGCATGGACAAGCTCCCTGACCTGTAACTGGGGATGTAAGTGAACAGGCACAAGAGGAGGCAAGCAAGAGATGAGGACTCAGGTGTATAAGGCAGAACGATTCCTAAATTTGTATCTTTCATTCCAAATCTGGTTAGCCCCAGGTCAAGACAAAGAGCAAGCCAAGGGGTACAGAGAGAACAAGCAGATGGGATATGAGTTCTGGTAAAAACTATGTCTGTGAGCCTGAACCCTCCACGCTCAGACAGTGGTGGATGGGATGATATCAGAGCCCTGTTTAGGGCTGTCCATTTGAGAGACTGAGACAGCGGTGAATAGCATGAGCTTTTGGGGCATAATTAAATCATTTCATTATCAGATGAACAATCTGTGGTTGAAAGAGAGGGATACTCAGCGGAAACGGAGAAAGATTTTGAAGGAAGCCCGAGTAAATGCCAGAATCACACAAGGTGGCAGTGCAGATTGTCAGCAGGGGTTTCTGGACGTTAGCAAAAGGCTAAAAATAGTCCAGTTGAATCAGATACAACAGGAGAAACTAGACACTCACAGATGATGTAATTCCATTGATTGTATTGGAGTTTTGCTTGTGTGACTCAGCACCATATAGAGTCTATAGGATAAGACATTGGTCAATTACTAATTATTCTTATGGATTGATGATCATCGTATATTTATCATAATTTGTTTCTATCTCGAATTGATCTGATTTTTCCATTGTCATTCTTTAGATGCAACCATTTGCACCAAGCTATGGGCACTTGATACCTCAAGACTTCTTATATCTCTGTGAGGATCTCTGTGGTGTTGGTTTTCAAAGTAACCATTGTCTGAGTTCACTGCTTTGATCTGATACTCAAGTGCACATGTAGTGAGCCCTGTAACCCTCAGGTCAGGAGAGGAACAATTCAGTCAATAGTCTGTATATATTTATATTTTAAAGCTGAACACCAGGTAAATGCACAGACTAAATAATGTCAAAGAATGGCTTCCTCCATATCTCCTGAAGCTCCAGTGCAGAAAGAAACTTCAAAAGTTTGTGACTTAAGCATATCCCTGTGGTGAGGGGTTTATTTCATTGGGAGAAAGGGGCCAGGCCTGGCACTGAGGCAAATGATACCTCCTTGCTCATTTTCCCTTTCTTTCCCAGTGATACTGTCGCAGATATCAAATAGTGATGGTGACATTCATATTATGGACAGCTTTCTACTGAGAACATGAACTGAAAATTCATTTCATGCAATAGTCAGATGCCATGAGGGAAACATTTTCCCAGTATTAAAACCCGTACCAATGATTGTAGTACATATAATTTATTCAAACATTTCTTCTGGCGATACCAGTTAGTATATTAATACAGTCTCTGGCTTTTCTGGGGAATGAGTTGACACTTGTGCTGGAGCAAGTGTGTAGACAACCCCTGTAACCTAATTTTAAGGATGCTTTGAGGGCAGAATCCAGAGTTCTTCTACAGTCTATGGGCAGAAGCAATGGCTTCTACTGCTATGGGTGCATCATTTCCTCATCTGATAGTACTGTGACTGAAGTCAAGCATCCTTAAACAGCACTGCGAGATACTCCAGCTGTCTTAAGTTGCAATGAAGTTGCAGCTCAGATGGATGCAAAAGTCACTTTTCTGAGCTCATGGCCATTATTCCTTCACATCTTCCAGCACAACCACACATGTGGTCAGACCCTCATTCAATCATGACAAAATTATCTAGGTTAAGTTAGAAACTTTAGAAGAGAATTTTGCTATTTTTGCTGTGGTTTAAACCCAGGCAATTTTGTCAGGACTGTGTTTGGAAGCAATTAGAGCACAGTTATGGCACCACATCTGAGAACATGGTAATTCCTGGTGAAGAGAATGAGGAAAGAATTGTGGGCAGTTTGGAAAGGATTGGTAGCGATAACCTTGTAGAGCAGATGAGGGGCAGCCAAAGCAGCAGATTTGGCCACAGGCCAGGTGGCGTAAAAATGCACTGCGAGGCACTCTGGAAAATCCTACGCAGCGCAGGTTTCAATGACCTTGGTAGTTAAAATGGTCATAATTTTAAAGCTCACCTGCTACAGAGGTACCTAAATGAAGGGTGTCATTGAATGAAGAATTTTACAGCCATGACCACCTCATGTAGGTACAGGTTAACAGCAAAGCAATGGGAATGACTTCTGTCAGGGATGGATTACTGATGCCAACATCGCATCATATCATGAGATGTGAAGCAGAAGTGCAAAGAAATGTTCCTCCTCATGAAGGCAACTGCAGGACCTTCATTTTTTCATACAGAGTTCTCAAAAGTCAGGAAACACATTAAAGAGAGAACAAGAAACTGGACAGAAAACCTACGTGAAGGGAACCACCTTTATTTCTCCTCAGATTTGTCCCACTTCTGAAATTGAAACCCAAGCATTACTTCAGGGCTGTTTTCCTCAGATTCTCATTGCTGGGCTCTTAGGAGTAATCCCTAATTTGTTGAAAAGTAGATAGACAAATTGAATCATCAGCACAAGTTTAGAGTTTGCTGAGGAGATTGTGAAACCTCCAGCAGCCCCAAGAGATTAAAATGTTTATCTCAAACTTCTTGAAGTGTAAGTTAACTTTTGGTTGCTCGCTCTTGTTTTTACTGCCAAAACACCATAATAACAATAATGAAGAGGCAAAACAACTTTTCCTCAGATTGCTTTCTGGCAACTCATCTAGTTGCGTAAACCTTTTTGATTCCACATTGTCCTTTGGTTTGGAGCCATGCTTTGTGCTCAGACAGGGAGCAAAGGGCTGAGAGTGCTTCTCCAGAAGGGTCCCCTGAATGGCTGAGGTGGAGACAGCCACAGAGCATAACAGAAAGATGAATTTATTAAGAAAGAAGGCTTCTGAGGAGGAAAATAGCATTTCAGTGAACTCTGATGCTTTGCCAGCAAGAGGAAAGGTTAAGAGCAGAAGGAGCAGTCCTGGCCTCACAGGCTTATATACCCTTTTCCATCTAATAATAAACCAGAATAGGAAAACATTGAATTAATTGAGGTAAAATAAAAATTGATAGACTTCTACAAGGGAATTAGGTTCAACTGCTATAGTAAGAGCAGTGCTTCTGGAAACGCTGATTTCAACAGGATGCAGACATAAACACTGTGAAGATGGATGAAGCAAGAGGAACTCCGTTTCAAACACAGAAGTGGCAGGCGTTTCCACTGGTAGCTGTGCTGAAAAGCTTTGAGATGTTGAATCCCTGGTCTGTGAATCTGCCATGATGGATGCAGGACACCATATAGATAAAACAGCCCATCTGCCTACCACACTTTCAGTCAGGGTATCAAGAGCCCACGGAGGAGGAATTGTCTGGAAGGACTCATGCAGTTTTGCAAAAGTACTCAACAGCTCTTGTTTTCCCTGTTTGTTCAGTGAGCAACGGCCTGTTTTCTCTATGTTCTCCTTTTGTACTACCACAAATCTGGTGTGTCTTCCTGTGGGACTAAGCAGACATTTGGGCTGCTTTCCAGTTTCTTCCAAGGTAATTCAAATCTATGCTTACAAACAAAATGAGACGGGCTGATTATCTAACTTTGAGATCAGCTGGCATGTCCATACCATTAGCTTCCCTTAGCCTCCAGGAGAGGAGGGCCACATTCAAAAGGCTTACTGGGAATGGTCCCTGGACCACCTGAACTCCAAAAGTGCTCAAGAACATGTTGGCAGGGCTGATCACATCAGATCCATGTCAGGGATTGCTTATACATGTATGTGTGACAGTACGTATGATGAGCTTACAGCTCTTGGAACCACCCTTAGACACTCTTTAACCTTCTGATGTAGATGCCTGTTTATTGCCACACTGCATTCTTGTCTTTGCTAACAAGCTTCCCTTTGGAGTAAGTGCATTAGCTCCTTTGGAACAGACTGTAGGAGTTTTCTTTCTGCAGTGAGAGTGCAAACAAGCCTGCCCTAATTGCCTTTAGAGACCAAGCTTCCTACTGTGTGAACCACAAAGACAGAATGAACAAATGAAGAGGGAAAAAAAAGCAGAGAATTTTGGAGCTCCAGATGCACCCATCAGCATTGTCATTTATTTCTTTGAAAAGTCATGTTTCTAAAGGACTTCCACTCTTCCAGTTGTTCTGCCTCTTTTTTGTAATATTCACAAAACCAAAACAGAGCTAGTTTAATGAAAAGATGTTTTAAGAAAATGTGATAAGAAAATAATGCTGTGAAAGAAAAAGCAAATTTATATAAAAAGCAAATTTATATATAATCATCAGGTAAAGAAAAGAAACAGTATCTATGGCATAATCACTAGAACTATAAATAAATTGTTTATTCTAATTAGTAGTAGCAGAAATGGTCATCATATTATTAACAAAAAATTGAAAGCTCTTGCAGTGCTTTCAACTTGCACTGTAAGACTGGAGTTATCTTACACCAACATTTTTTTCTGTTATCAGAGTCCTAAATATCACCTTAAAATATGTCAGGCTGTTGAATTTTCAATGTCTGAAAAGGTTAGGAGGATGCTTAAGTCCTCCCTCATGGCGTTGGACTGAGCAGAGCTCACAGGTTGCCTTTGCTGATAGAAAGCAAAGCCGATGATGGGTTGTAGATGTGTGAGATGCCGGTGGGACATTAGGCAGGACTGGGAACTACAGCTGTGGAGGGGTTGTTGGAGTGCTGAACATGCTGTGGGAGTGAGAAGAGAAAGAGAGTTTAAAGCTTCCATATTTTGCTTTGCTTTGGTTTGTTTATTCTCCTATGCTGCCTTTTTTTCTTTCTATGGACAGACAAAAATTAATAACCCCACCTCAGTACTGGAGAGCCCCAACAATTTAATTTAACTTGACATTGTCCTAATATCTGAGCGCACTTGTTTATTTTCCTTGAATGTGAAAAAGAAAGTGACAAACAGCACAAAGGGTATTCTGGGACTTTTAATAATATTACTCACTTCTCTCCAGCAAGGAAGGACATTCCCTTCTGTTGGCTCCAAGTCCATTTTCCAGTTGCATGTTTAATTGCTAATCTAGTGGTCTCTGGGGAGTCCAGATAAGATCAGGTGAAAACGGTAGGTTCTTATTTTACAGAAATTTCCAAATCGGGACCTTACTGCTTCCAGATTTGATTCACGCCTGGAAGGTAATGGATCTCATTAGCCATATAATAATAACAACCCCCGGTGTTCCTTGTGCCTGGCTGTGTAAATGTACACGTGGGCTAGGAGATGGTCTGCACACACTGTAAAAATTTGTCTGAACACAGGAATAACAAAGGAGGAATATTTTCCTCCTGCATCACTTCAAAGGAGACACGCTTACAAGGCCACCCAGAGAAGCAGCGTCAGAGCTTGGTACCAGCCCCCAAGCTCTCAAATTCCCCACCCAGTGTATTTGTCTCATTTTCCCTGGTTTAGTCATTTGTGAACAGCTCACATCAGAGTACATGATTCTGGCAGCAGGCAGCTTAGTTATGATTTGGTATCAAAATATTTGGACAACAGACCTTCCAAGCAGAAAACTTTCCAGTACAGAAACCTGCTTCATCCTTCACTACTGCTGCCCCAGGCTGGTTTGATGTCTCCCAATCCCTGATTACGGAGAGGTTGTGCTCCACTCTTTTTCCATTAAAGCTCTGATGATCAGGCCCTTAATCAGCCCCGGCTTCCACTTCAAATTGGGTAATGTCTGGGCCATTAATACTAATGGAAAGAGGAGATGCTTCTGTTTGTTCAATTTTCAAGTGGTTTCTGGGGGATATCTCCTAGCTAGAAACCACATTGTCTGAAACACAGGCATCACACACACACCTGCTCAGCTATAGAGTTTTTTCCAGATGTTGACTTCCCTGTTGATGCTAAAAAGCATATTCTCTTGATACCTAGTCAGTCCTTACAGTCCTTTTTCTTTTTCATTGCCCAACCTGAAAGCCATTACCAGACATAGCTATATCTGATTGTGCCCAGAGCAGTTGTCAGACGTTTTGAAAGCTCTGGCTGGGCTTTTGGGTATGGGAAGGGTTTTGGTTTTTTTGAAGGGATATTCCTGAATAAAATCTTACATAATAAGATGAGCTCCCTTGAGCTGTAGTCTCAGAAGATTTTGCCATTCCTGGTTTTTGCTGTTGTTGGTACTGCTGGAGGGGTTGCTTCCCACCACTTAACAAAAGACTGTGTGAAACTCCTTATATTCTTCAGAATGAAGATAAACTTGCTCAAGAGACATTTATATCACACAGAGAGGCACTGATACAATTATTGTGGGAGCATTAACCTTCAATAGGAAGGCAGAAAAACCCTGAGGAGCAGTAGCATCCTGTAGAGATAGATACATTATGATTTTTTTTTTTTTTCTCAGCAATTGTGCACGTCTTTTCTTTCTCTTTGATTTCTAGCATATTTGTTGAAGAAGAGGTCTTCTGTCCTTAGGCATCCCATACACTTTATAGAGCAGATATGTGGCATATTCCTATGAATGAAATAACTTGCATTTCAGTAGTGTTGTGCCTGGACTAACTGAAAAAGCTTCACAGTCAACTCCCCTCTCTGGCTGGCCAAGCGACATAGCTCAAATAAAAAAAATTCTAGCATAGTGAAGAAAAGAAACTTATTTAAGATATTTGCCGAAAGGATCTGAGATCCCATGTTTAGAGCTAAGACAGTGTTCAGCTGCTTTACAGAACAGAGGCCTGTTTCTCTTGGATAGAAATACTGAGAAGATTTGGAGCTGGGAGCCTTTCATATCTCATTTATGCAGCAATATGCTGGAGTCAGAGCAGGCACCATGCTTTCCTCTGCCCTTTCCCCCTTGGTTCTCTGAGCTCCAGCCCCTGACCCATGAAATTACCCCGCTCCTGAGTTCTGTGGGGAGATAACACCCCTGCTTCCCAGGGGTGTGCTTCACTTTAGGAAATTCAGACCACCACCCCCAAAGCTATTTATAAAAAGTGGAGGCTTAATAATTACATGAAATGATCCCTTTGGGTCATATCCATTACCTATTTTTGACAAAAGTAGAAAATGGAAAAACTATATTAACTGGAGCTAGTTAGTGCCAATGGCAATAAGGTCAAAGGACACAGGATCCAATCACTCAGTCACCTGGAACTGGTTAAAAAGTGTCTTTGCATTGCCTACATGTGGCATCACAGGAAAATTAGATTGTTCTCTGACTTATTAACAGCTCAGATACTTGGGGACATGCAAAAATACAGGCACACACTTATGAAGAAATTCCTAGTTTCCAGCTACCCATGGAAAATCAATCAAATCCTGGGCTTTGTGTCCCCAAAAAGGAAATATTAGACTTTTTCATCTCATTCTGAATAGCATATTGGTAATGCTCAGGGGAGCCATGAAGACATCTGCAAATGTGATCTGAGGTCCTGATGTCCTACATGACTTCAAATACCTTTGCAGTTTTCTTTTTTTGCAGAAAAATATCCAGGGAGCAACAGTAAATTCCTTCAAACATGACCTGCTGGAAGATGAGAATGTAAAACTAAGAAAGGTTCAAGAAGTTTGGGTTTTTGTTTAGTTGTGTTTTTTTCCCCTCTTTTTCTCCCCCCCTCCCCCCTTCCCCCCCCCCCCCCCCCCCCCCCCAGCATGGATGGTATGTACTGCTGAAGGCAAAACAGTGAACTAAAGAGGACTTTGGTCCTGCTCCTTGGTGCTAGTCATGCTGTTATGACCACTGTCTGCCAAGACCTAAGGCTCCATCACTAATCTAGTGCTTATCAAAGATTTTTTCATGTGTTATTTTAAAAGGGTTTGTTGGAACATTTTCTCATATTTCTCATTCTGATGGCTGTGGTGGTTGCTTCCAAAACCAAGGCAGAGTACTGGGACTTTCAAGTCCCATCTAATTTTTCTTTTGCCAGAAGCCACAGTGAGATGAAGCCGGTCAGTCACTGATTCTCCCTGAAAAACCTAGGAAATATTGCCTCTTTGAAGCATGAGACAGTTTAGAAGGGCCATTAAAAAGGAAGAGGTGGTCTGTAGGATTTCAGAAAGAAAAGAGCTGAGCGAGAGTCAAGAGACAACAGGCACTTATGATTGATAGACATCAGGAAACCATAGAAAAAGGCATTACCCTGCGGACCCTACCCATGCAGTAAATAATTTCTCATTTTGATTTCCAACGCTCTGTACCGGAATTTGGCTGTTTTCTTGTGTGCTCATGCACAACGTGTGTGTCAAGTGGATGAAATGAAAGACCACAGTGATAGGCTGAGGAGCACAATCATTAAGTAGTCTTTTCAACACTGTTGGGCAACACGTGCCATTAAACAAGACATTTCAGTAGCACTTTTTTTCCTTATATACCTTTTTCTTTTGTCCCACTCTACAAGTCCATGCTGAAGCTTGTGCAAAGTCATCTGTGGGTCTTGCTGCCTCAGGACATGTTGGTGGAAGATGTGTTGGATCCAAAATGCTGATTAGGCAGCTGATGAAAGGTGGGATTTTGAAGGAAAGGGAAGTTTCAGAAAAATCAGGAAGAATACATGGACACTGGAGAGGAGAGAGAGGAGGAAGGGAAAGGGAAGGAAAACATTATTCCTAGCCCAGGTATAATATTTTTCATTCTGTAAGTGCTTCAAAGAAACAATGATTATGGGCTGACTTCGGTTAAAAGCCAGTAATAAAGGAATCAGTCATGTAATAAAAATAAATAAATGTTGTCTGAAAAATTCAAATGTCGCACTATTCTGTGGATGCTGTCAGCTTCCGGACAGACCACAGGCAGAACTGGCCCTGCAAAGAGATGGATGCAGAGTGACAGCATCATGTCCCTGTCAAATGATCACACAGGAATAGTCTATGAATTCATGTTAGCACAGGAATGTACTTGGAATGAGGTCTGGTCTCTCAGCTCCATGACGATCTATTTAAAAAGGCAGTCAATGGCCTGATTTTTCTTACCCTTGTTGTTTCTTGTGTTTTCTTTTCATGTCTGAGGTGTTTATTAGGTTTGAGGGCTGTACAAATGAAAACAGACAAACAGCCATCAGTTGGCAGTGGGGCTGTTTAGCCAAGCAGAGGCTATTTTGGAGATCCACCATTCTGTCTTTCACTGCTGCTTGGAATACAGATGTTCAGGAGCCAAATTGCATGCTCCATTTTTAACTTGTCGTCCTGGTCCCTGGGGGTGGTGCAGGGGTTATTTGCACAGGTGAAACACTGAGGCTTTGCTGCTCTGCAGAAGGGCTAACAGATATCCTCCCCACCCTCTGACCACAGGGAAAGGCATCAGTAGGGCCTGTGCATGATGGGAGATACTTTGCATATTTCTGATTTCTGTTTCTGGAAAAAGTATTGGGGTATTGTTAAGCACTGTGGATCAAAAGGTGAACTGGTAATGGGGGTGACCTGCTCTCATCTTACTGAGGATTAGTAGGATCACCTCAGGGGGTGGGAAAGAAGGAAAATCTTCAAGCTTTGATGTAATCCACAAGGCAATATGGCATTGGAAATACCAATTTCTTTTTCTCGGGATTCCACTACAACTTCTCATGCCACTGAAGCCTCTGCTCTGCTCTACCAATTGGTTGAAAAACGGAAGGAAGACATAAGGATGCAAAGTAGAACCCACCGCTGTTCCAGGTTTTCTCCTACTCTCCCTAAGTGCCAGAGGGAGAGCTGAGCAGGCAAGCAAAAGGAGGTGTAGGCAAAGATTTGCTATACCATCACACCTTAGATGTCTGCACTTCTAAGACTGTGAGCAAAATCCCTTGGCCCGGCCCTTCCTGCTTCATTTTCCCTCCAAATTTTTATCTGTTTTCCAAATTTAAGCTCTCTGCTCAGGCAACCTATAATTCACTATGAGTTTCCCCCAAATAATTTTGTGCCTGAACAGCATTTAGTGCAACAATGGTATTTGCAGTATTTCTGTGGGATGCTACCCTCTACGGCGAACTGCAGGGAACACCTATGAGACTCTGGAATGCACAGCAATAAGTCCTGCAGTAGGACATACATAGACACATACATAGAATTAGAGAATCATAGAATGGTTTGGGTTGGAAGGGACACTAAAGATTACCTAATTCCAATCCCCTGTGCCATGAGCATGTTTGTATAGTGCCACACAAGGAAAAGGGACACAAGGACACTATTAGCTGAAAGTTTCTGTGTTCCCTTTCAGTTGAGCTGCGCCCCTTGCCTGCACAGAGCATCTGCCCATTTAGGGCATGGTGTTCAGTCTTCCTTTTCTTATTCAGGGATGATGACTTGTTTGTTGAGTTTGGTTGGATTTTTGGGGGAAATAGTGGATTTTTTTATGGGGGTTGTTGCGTTGTTTTTTTTTTTTTAAGCAGGGGGGTAGAGGGGAGTTTGGGTTTTTTTTTCTTTGTTTAAGGTGGTTCTTTTTTTTTCTTTTTTGGGAGGAGGGTTTTTTTTGTGGTTTTGTTTTTTTTTCCACGAAGTAGGGACATTAATTCATATCCAGTCACACAATATATGAAGGAAGGGAGAAATGGGAGAAAATGAGAAACAGTCTCACAGAAGAGGTATTTTTTATGGCCAAGAGCTCAGCTCAGGGTGGCAGGAGATAAGAAAGTGCTCTGGGGCTTTGCAGACTGACAGTCCTTTCATAGAATCATAGAATCGTTAGGGTTGGAAAGGACCTTAAGATCATCTAGTTCCAACCCCCCTGCCATGGGCAGGGGCACCTCACACTAAATCATATCACCCAAGGCCTCGTGCAACCTGGTCTTGAACACTGCCAGGGATGGAGCATTCACAACCTCCCGGGCAACCCATTCCAGTGCCTCACCACCCTAACAGGAAAGAACTTCCTCCTTATATCCAATCTAAACTTCCCCTGTTTAAGTTTTAGCCCGTTACCCCTTGTCCTGT
The DNA here is from genome assembly GCF_034315485.1 of Pezoporus occidentalis. Taxonomy (NCBI): domain Eukaryota; kingdom Metazoa; phylum Chordata; class Aves; order Psittaciformes; family Psittacidae; genus Pezoporus; species Pezoporus occidentalis. Next base: position 986,019 of record NW_026916181.1, read on the forward strand.
CACTACAGTCCCTAATGAAGAGTCCCTCTTCAGCATCCCTATAGGCCCCCTTCAGATACTGGAAGGCTGCTATGAGGTCTCCATGCAGCCTTCTCTTCTCCAGGCTGAACAGCCCCAACTTCCTCAGCCCATCTTCATATGGGAGGTGCTCCAGTCCCCTGATCATCCTCGTGGCCCTCCTTTGGACTTGTTCCAACAGTTCCATGTCCTTTTTATGTTGAGGACACCAGAACTGCACGCAATACTCCGAGGTCTCAGTAGAGCAGAGTAAAGGGGCAGGATGGTGTACAAAGAATCAGGATGACTGCATGGGAAAAGCCAACTTTGTGCCATGATCTCATCTTTAGGCTCATCTTCAAGTCTGTCTCTGCTTCCTGAGGGATGTTGTGTGGTGTCACTTCCACAGTGCACTTTCTGGTCAAGAGAGGGAGATCTAAGGAGCATCCTTCTTGAATGATGCATGATCTGAATGCCTGATCTGAAATGAATGGAGTGCCTAAGGGGAGAGGCAGAAATGGGGACTCAGTTCTCATCCGTCTGTGCTGTTTGAAGCAGAAATATTTCCTTGGCATGCCGGAGTGAGAGACAAACACATAATGACTCAATCTTTCTTTCTGGTGCCTTTTTGGTGGCACTCGTGACCTGCCTGATTGGCTCTTGGTTCCCTGATTTCCTGGAAATCTCTTCAAGATGACACATAAAAATTACTAGGGATTTCTAAAGAAAAGTGTCAAGAAGCTACCTGCTCCCCAAAACAGTCCTGCCATAAATTTCCAGTGATACAATAGATCTCATAAACAGCTGGCAAGATATCAGAGGAGATCTAGCTATGGGCACTAGTCAGTACTTGTGTAGTACCCAGGAGCATCTTGAAACCTGCACCTAAAATCTGGGAGATCTGAGTAAAGAGAAATGCTAACATACTGGAGATAGCCATGATGTGCGCGCATAATGCGTGTATCTTTGTGCAGCCCTGGGTGGATGCAGCCATGCGAAATGCAAGAAGAGGTTCACGTGATACCCTCCCCAGTCCGCCTGCAGCAGCGGGGCTTCGGCTGAGGACATCTTTATTTGGAGCTCAGGCCAGGCCAAGTAAAAAAAAATCTTTGAATTCACCTTTATACAGCACCGTTTTTAAGAGAGTCACTCTGCTGCGTGTAACCACAGAGTAAGGAGAAGGGGAGGGAAGGCCCCTCACTGGCTCTGAAGAGCAGGTACTGTTCCCTTCTGGTGCTATTTCTGGAATGTCTTGGAAGTACCCTGGCTTGTGCTAAAATAGTGTGCAGGCCCTGACTTACCTCATGTTGTGAGAAGAGGCAAGTGGTTTGGGGCGAGCCTTGAGAAAGGCAGGCAGACTGTGCCAGGACAGGAGGCACACACAGCCCTTTTGATTCCCTGAAAATTAAATAAGGAGTAAAGATCCACAAGGCTGAATGTGGGAAAGTATGTGTGAATTGGTGCCTCTGCTCCAGGGGGAGGTCACCTGGGTGAGAGGTCGTGCAGTGCTGTTTGAGGTATTGGAGAAAGACCATCCATGCCTCCTGGCATGGGGTGGAAGGTCCCCAGGGTCTGCTCTTCCCAGCCCCCCAGAAAAGGCTTGCAGGAGAGGGAGGAGAAAAGGCAAGAAGTGATGTACAAGAACACTCATTTTGGGGATGTTTGAGGGGTGAATGCTGGCACAGTAGTTGACCAGCGTTGGTGCATGGCGTTTTGCAAAGTGAGCCCTAGGGATGAGCACCCTGGCAACAGCAAAATGGTGCAGAAGGGTTACACTTGATTCTTACAAGGAAAAAGCTTCAGTCTTTGACAAGTTAAGAATTCTTTTTATTTACCTTTCTTTAATGTCATTTTAAAAGAATCAGTCTGCTAACCAAAACAATATGACTTAGAATTTGTCTGCTGCAGGCTAGGGCTCTCCTGCATCTCTCTGGATCAAGCTACCAATGTGACTCAAAAATTAAGGTCTCCGTTTCCACTATCAATCCCTTAGCACTGTAGCTGCATCTAGCACCAAATGAGGATTAAATCTAAAACATTCACACAGGGCTCCTCATCTGTTGTCTCCGGATGTAGCCACTATAGGAGTGTGATATTTGCTAGGTGGATCAGCTTGCAGTTTTTTGACAGCACTTCGGACCACTGGCTAGTGGAGAATTTGTTTGTCCAGGTCAGTGGTGCTTCATGTAGTTCAGGGAGCAAATCACACCTGACCTCAGCTTGTGGTTCCACGGCTCTCCCTGTCAACTCTGGGATGAGGTCTGTCTGCACTGCACCGTGTATTTGCTCAGTCTCTGCTAAGATGAAACTCCTGATACTGCCAGGGGGATTTGTCCCTGAATAGCAGACAAAATTGAGGAAGGACTTCCTAACAAGGACTACCAATTACTTTCCTTTGGATATAGTGCATGTGAACTACTAACTCACTCCCACTCATTTTGTGAATATGGCACAAAATACATAAATAATTTGATCAGCAAGGAAAATAGACAAATGTCTCAGATGCTTCTGCTACTCTCCTATCAGTCTAGATTATGAAGTAAAGGTCTTTGCAAAGATGCAGCAATTGACCATATAGACAGGACTCAAGGAGGCAGCAGTATCTGAGTGTAAGCTTAGTTAGGAGCATGTCCATTGTATGGTGTATGTGACCTTCCACTGGTGACAGGACACCAGGTATGTTGTAATAAATATGAATCTCTGCCCTTGGTTTCATATCTCCTGTGAAAATCAAGACCTCAGGGGAAGGAGGAGGTGATGAGGTCAGACTTAGAAATGTTCCACCTCCAGGCAGATTCCAGATGGCACAGAACATAAGCCTTGAATACCACTTCGCTCTTCTCGAGCAAGTGATTAAGCCCATTATTGTTAAGGTGAAACATGGCAGACCATGTCTTAAATCACATAATCTAAACATAATGCCATGGGGTAAGCAGCTGCCCTGTTAGATGTAAGCACCTTCCACCTTGGGTACTAGCTCAGCTCCCATGCACTCTCTTGCTTACATGGGTTTATCGTTATTGAATCATAAATGATAGGTAATGCCACTGTCTCCCTCCATTTCCTGAAGAACAGAAAGGCTGAGCCAGCTAGGTAAAAAAAAAAAATAAAAAAAGATGTATCCTTAAAAAGAAAAAGAACTGAGACAGTTATTTTCCCAAGATCATGAAGTTATCTACACTGCAGAAGATATCAAGTCCAAGATAAGGAATGTGGAATAGCCCAGATTCTTGTTCAAGGTCAGGTCTATGTACAGCAGGCTGACTGTTTCCTAATTCCACATGAAAGGCCATGAGCCTTTTAGGTACTGACATAGTGATCCTAAGAAAAAATTATCGTCTTTCGTGAGGACTGTGTCACCTACAGCTGTGTGTTTCTAGCATGGAAGGGAGTATGTGTGCTGCATGGCATGTGATAGGAAATGGCTCTATGCAGAGGTGTTTGAAGGTGAAGAACAATACTCAGGTTTCCTCTTAAAGGGAATTGGTGGAGTCATGCCAAAAGAGATCCTGCAAATGAACTTACATCCATGCAGTAGGGATGACTTTAGGATGAGAACCTATAAGAACTAAAGTGGTAAGCTATTCAGCAGCTTAGATGCATTCACTGAGCCCCTGGAGCTTTGGAACACCAGCCACCCAGCCGCTGACAATCACTCTGACCTTCCTGCTTCTCAGGATGCAGAGCTACACTGGTAATGGCAAATTAAGTGCTATTGGAACTGTTGTGTGGTCCAGAGGCCAATGGGCACAGAGTAGCACGTGCATACCATCAAATTCCACTACCTTCCACAACAGGATGGCCACATCCCAAATGCCTGTGGGGAATGGCTCCTGGCCTTGCTAACCCCAGACATTGCCCAGGAACTGTCTGGAAGGTTGCTAGTAGGCAGTTGAAAGTCAGTGCTCAGTATTGTTCCTTTTTTCATTCACCAGTACAGATGTAGATAGTATCACTGGGGACAAATCCGTACACCTTGCCCTTGCTCCTGTGTCAACTGGCCCTGGCATACACGCATGGAGGGTGACATGGGGAATGCTAAAGGTGGGCTGGGTAGGATTTTACAGCTGCTCCTCCAGGGATAAATTCCATCCTTGGATGTTTTTTTGCACTGTTTTGTGAGCCATATCTTAAAAATAGCTCAAAAAGTAAGGTTTGGTAATGATGAGAAGCTAATGCTCATTTTGCATCAGAGGTGTTCAGTGTTCCTGCAGATCTCTGTTTTGTGTTTGGTATCAATCAACTAATCACCAAGCATTACCCTAGGACATGGCTCCTGTTGTCTGACACACTGAGAATTTATTACCTATTGCCCCATGGATCAGCCCTCCAGACATGTTTCTCCCCCTCCCACTTCCTGCTCTCCTCTGCTCACAAGCAGGAGAGAAATTCAGCTGCCTATGGAGGGAAGGCAGGGAAAGCAGGGGAAGCCTTGTTTAAAAAATGAAAGATGCAGCTTCAGTGTTTGTTTAGGAATATGTGGTGGTGGGGCTGAAATAAAGGTTATTTTGGATAGACAGAGAGCTTTACAGAACCTTCATTCACTCCCTTTGACTGGATTGCATAAAGGGCTACAGAGCCGATAAACTTTTAATGAATGTAAATTCCTCTCTTAATTAAATTACAGGAAATTAAAAAAGACACATTTCATGGGCTGGTGGGGGAAAAAAAGTGATATTTGTCCCCCCAAAAGAGATCAGATTTCCAGTCTGTTTAGTCCTGGATTTCAACCTCCTTCCTCCAGACTGTGCGGGGAAATACGTAGACGTCTATGCTTGCCTGGAGCTCAAGAAACAGGTCTGTTCTCTGAGGGACAGAAGTGATTCTTTCTTCGACATGACAGTGTGTATTCTCCAGTGACTATATGTCAGGAAGAGGTAATGCATGTTTGAGTAATGAACCACTCTCCTTTTCGTCTCATGCAGGGAAACCGTGGCCATTCCTACTGTGAGAAACCTGCAGTCTCAATAGGTAAGAGCAAATGCATTAAAACCCTCATTGGAAATTAAGCTGATGATATGCAATCAAATGACTCAGCAAGGAAAGAGATGTGATCTCTTAATAGGCTCTGCCTTTCATTGCAAAACCATTCAAAGCTTGAAGGCACCTTCTGCAGCCGCAGATAATGCAGATCCCCTTGCAGCATCATGTGGTCATGTGTGCTCTCTCCTATGTAAGTGTGATTCTCACTGTGCTAAAGGGCCCTTCCTTCTCCAGATCTAACACATAAGGGCTGGGAGGTGAGAAATACTTCCTGTGCAGAACCGGCTTGGCCTGACCCAAACTTTGTGTTTTGGTGTGTCTTTCAGTGCAGCTAACAGCCTCCTAGTACACCCTCTCTGACACTCCAGGCATCCTCGTAGTTGTGAACATGAGCATCCTGACTCAAATTCCATTCCTCACCTAATCTTTAGAGCTGCCTCTGGAAAAGAATAGATTTCTCTATATACTGCTTTGAATAGCCCCCAGGTTATTCTGCCTGGATGAAGGAGGTCTGTTCTGTTCAGCATGCAACACAATTCAAGACTTGTTAATATATATAAGAGAGGGAAAAGAGAGAAAAAAAAGCAGAAAAAAAAAGGTCTCCTTTGTGAAAAATGTACTTGTGAAAGGGGGAAATGTCTGGTGGTGGTGGTGTCAAAAGCTCTAGAAGACTGAGTCTATTTTGGAGCCTCCTGAGGTTAGGTTTAATCAGCTCAACACACATAGTTTCACTCTTAATGTGACATTAATTTTCACTGCTAGCTGAAAAATGCCTTAATACTCAATGGGAAATTGTCTTTTTCCCATGCCAGAGACCAAGGGCATATCTCATCTCTCCGAACCATTCCAGGATGTTTGAACAGAGAGGTAGAGTTGTAAGCCATGGATGGGAGTGAGAGTCTGACTTTGATAGGACCATAAATACATTTGCCATGTTTAATGGGGGATGACTGAAAAAAATACCATTTCAAAGAGGCTTGTGCTTTGTCTGAAGAGATGTAGAACTATTTAATAATAAGGCTGGAGTCTCTTTAGTTGCACCTTTTCCTTTTGCCACTGACAGACTTTCACAGGTAGTTTTCAAGCACTGTATTCAAACAGCATTATTATTTTGGGATGCATTGTCCTCACTTTCATCAAGTGAATAAAAATATCAGGAATCCCATCTAAAAGGAGGTTTTCTTATACAACAGCCAGAGCATTAATTCCAAATGTGTTATTAAACACAGCCTCAAGTCTGAATTGGCAATGGGGCCAGATCTTCCCAACTTTGTCTTTGCATTGCTGGCCACTGAACCTACCAGCTACCTACTAAACAACCTATCAATATGAAATGTCCAATGAAGGATTCACTGGGCTTCTGACAGTCCCGGTGAGATCACTCCAGTGATGTTGCTTTTTATTCTGGGAGCATTTAGCTCATTACATATTCTGTTATCAGACCTATATAGACTCATTCATTTAAGAAGGGTGAAAAACACCTCTTCTGGGTTCCTTACTTTGTTTTCACCTTCCACAGAAAATCCACTCTCACAGACCTGCTGGGTGAACAACACAAAGTCCATCTCAATTCTTTGTATGTTCCTGCTGGAATACCAGCAGGAAATTTCCTGTGTTTGGTGGTGGAGAATTCTCAACTTACGGTGAACCCCAGTATCTGTGCTCCATCTTCCTTGATGACATGCCTTAGTGTTAGTTGTGAGTAGCAACCAAAACACTGAATACAATAAAACCTACACTGGTAGCAGTAGCTACCTTATTGCCTCTGTTTGGTCCAGTCACTAGAGAGAGACCATCCCATTCAATTAAATATTGAATGCCAGTTCTGTATTGCTACTGTGAAGGCCCTGAAACAGATGGTTTCAAATGAGGTTGTATGAACTGATTTTCAGTTTGGGGATATTATAACTTTATAAGCTAGTACATATCTCACAAGAATTTCCTTCAATGCTTGGTAAGTTCAGGTGTGGGCATAAGAACAAAATTCTACTGTCAAGTAATAAATAGTAAATATAATCATTTTATGTCCTGTATTTTTTAAATATTTAGTACAGCTGCATGAATAATGGATGAATAATAATAAAAAAAAAAAGAATAAATAAAAAAAACAGCCAGAGATCAAAAGAAAACAAAAATACTTGTTTTGTGGGATTTCTTAGCACAGTGAGAAAAAAAAAAAACATGTTAAACCTTTTGGAGTTCTAGGAATATTTTTTTTTGCCACATGGGAATTTGTAGACCATACCTTAATGCCTGAAAATTTTTGACTGAAAATTCTCATTTCCCTGTAGGATATAATTTTCCAGAACAGCAAAGACTGAGGCTTAAGAAGAGAATTTGATCACGTTTGAATTTGTGGCAGGTAAATGGACAGACCTTCCTTTATACAAAGACACTGAGACACAAATTATTGTATCCGTTAACCATAGACCATCTTATAGAGATAGCAAGAGGTTACAGGCAATGACCTTTTCTATTCCTCATAATCAGAGGCCAATCTTATCAGCACCATATATCACTGTGGGTGAAACATGGTCAACTGTGCCTACAAGAGACACTGCACACCATAGAGAAAGGGATATGAAGATAATCTCTTACTATGTATGAAGTTCTTTCTAGTGCTTTGAAAGTAGCTGTCTGGTTAGAGTGAATAGACACTCTCCCTGCTATTCCTTGCACTCTGAGCTGTCTATAATTTAATCAGGTTCTCCCTGGATATCTACCAGATGTACCAGTTCCAGCTGCTCAGCATGGATCTAAAGGGTGCAGATTGAACCACTTCAGCTTCATTCCATGCATTATGGTCTGTTGCCTCTCTGGGATAAAAGACTCATCTTTATCATTCATGTGATCTTGGAATCTCATTAAAGTCATACATTTAAGATGCTGATAGAAGAAAAAAACCCAGGGAAGACTTCTAATTAGAGATTATAGAATGATAGGATGGTTTGGATGAAAGGGACCTTAAAGACCATCTAGGTCCACCCCCCTCCCACAGGCAGGGACACCTTCCACTAGACCAGGTTGCTCCAAGCCCCGTCCAACCTGGCCTTGAACACTGCCAGGGACGGGGCAGCCACAGGTTCTCTGGGCAACCTGTACCAGGGCCTCACCACCCTCACAGGGAAGAGCTTCTTCCTCACATCTCATCTCAATCTCCCCTCCGTCAGTTTGAATCCATTCCCCTTTGTCCTATCCCTACCTGCCCTTGTCAAAAGCCCCTCTCCAGCTTTCTTTTCAGCCTCCATAGCCACTGGAAGGCTACTGTAAGGCAGAGGTTCAGAGCGGGTGGCAAGGATTACCGAAGGTAAGAAACAGGAGGAAGGACTGAGTTAGAAAAAACCTTTTTAAGATCTTGGGACTGCACATTCACTATTCATGAACTAACTCACAAAATTTGTTATATCTTTGCAGGATCCTGCTGATACACCCAGAAAGTGCAGGTCCCTTGGGCTTTTGGATCAAATCTCCATGCAGGTTGTTCAAAAGGTGCTGCTGAGTACAGCTCAGTGTTTTGCTGTTTTGGAGTGGAACATAACACATCCTTAGGTCACAAGAGGGCTGTGGTTTCATCTGTGTGTGAGATGAATGCCTTCTGGTCAGTATTGTTGGAATGCACAGCCCTGCTGGATGACACCCCACTTCTTTGGAGTGTCTAGTCATGAGTTCGCCCATTGCTCCATAGAGTAAACATGGATGATGGGAAGATTAAATTAGCTGAAGACTAATTAACAGATTAAGATTAATTAAGATATAGGTTAATTCATGGAGTAGGAACATGCTGGTAATGATGCTCTCCAGACAGGGAAGATGCTGGCCTGACTGTGTGGGAGATGGGCTGTGAATCCTGGTTTTCATGCTCAGCACATATATGACACTGCTGGTGGCACAAAAGATGATGGAAGGCAGTGAAAGGGCCGATCTACCACCCTCATGGATTCAGTACCTGGACTAAAAAAACCTGGGTCCATCTGCATGTTAACAAACCATTTTGTTTTCAGGAGCACATTTGCTAAAGATTAGTGGCAAATCTTGCTTCTGTGCAACTCCAGAGGGAGGCAATGGAGGAAAGGCACTGTGGTTCCTAAATAAGTGAAAGGGTGGAACATGCATTACAAATGGAAGGGGCTTTCTTCTTCCTTCCACCACTGCCATGATGGGGGTAGCCACAGACTACTTTGAAGTTCTGCCCTTCAGGCTCTTTGCCATCATTTGTGCTCAGCTCTTCCAACAAAAGCACAGTTTCTTGGTGGCAAGAGACTTGGCCGAGGAGCAGAAGGCAGGCTTTTTACATTAAGGGAAGGGCTGTGAACAATTTTGCCTTTATCACCACAAAAGGGACTGTAAATCCCTCAGAGTTATGGATTCTGGTTCTGCAACTTGATCTCCCAAAACCAGTCATTTAAGTTAGGATAAATCTTTTCATTATTATTATTATATGGTTTGTTATTTTATTCTAAAAGAGAAAGAGAGAGAGAGGAGGGAGCAATTTGCTCTAGCATGGCTTGAAAATAATATTTGCAGCCAAAGAGGTATTTTATGTGTACTGTTTTGCCTAACTGTGCTTTGTAAGGGTATGAAAGGACTAGAAGGCTCAGACCAGATCTCTCCATTAAGAAATGGAGCTTAGTCTATTTCTTGGCACTACTAAGAAAGCTAATATTTTCTCTTTCTCCTTTCTTTGCTAAACTTGGTGGAGTAGAAGGTCTAATTCCTAGCTCCAGTTTGGGATCCAGGAAGGCTGGCAGGCATTTTACCTTGCAAAATTATGCCCTGCACAGTCTTGGTCCTGGCTGTTTACAGCTCTTTCACACTCACTCCTTTGATCCCATTCAGCTCATTGCAAGTTTGTAGACTTGCTCCTTCCTTGGGAGCCAAGGGGAAGCTGCAGCTGCAAAGCCTGCTTTGCCATCTGCTTGCCTGGTGTTTGAGGATCTGGAAAGGAAGAGAGGCCATGCCATCATTTGTGTTGTCTTCGGGACTCCAAGGAGCCCTACAAGAGAGCAAGGTTTTCAGCTGCCATATATATCTGCTGACTCACACTATTTAGTTGTAGACACCTTCACCCTGACATGAACGGCAGAAAGCTGAGCAGCCTGTTTTGCTTATTAACAAATGCCCGTGGCAAATTTCCTTTATGTTGCATTTACAGTGCCAAATATGCTTTTAAAAGCATCTCTGCTCTGTGCCACTGGTACCAACTTCAGTAGCTATTTGGTGCTGGTGTAGTAGTTTGCCATCACTGTTTTGGAAAATGGTCTGCATTGAACACCTGGACCCACTCTCTAAAGCTGCATCCTGGCAGCTTCCTGAGCTGGCTTTTCACAACCAACGTGATGGAATGGAAGGGGGCTTGTGAGCTGCCAGTCTCTTGCCTCAGCACCTCAACAAGGATTTTCCTTCTGAAAATGTGATTGGTGTTTCCATCTGCCAATGCAGTACTGCTAGCCCTAGTTCAAAAATCTCTGACTTGCTGTGTCATGATGTTGCCCCTCAGTCGTCACGAATGGTTGGATGGAGCAGCCTGGTCTGGTGGAATTGTCCCTGCCAGTGATTGGAACTAGATGATATTTAAGGTGGCTTCCAAACCAAACTAGTCTATTCTAGGATTCTGTGAATAGAGAAACAGATCTATAAACATTTCCTCATATATGCGTATAATAAATCACAAATGAAAATAATTATATGATCCTTATTATCTATGTGTATATACCTGTGATATTTATATATATGTTTACTCGCTTGTTTAATAGGCAAAATCCTATGTGGTCTGTCTTTGATTTATAAACTCCTCTCCTCTCCAGATCCCGCATGTGTACAAATGGGTGTAGTGATTCTTTTCCTGTTTTAAAGTTTCAACCCCCTAAAATCTGCTGTCATGACTGCACATTCGCCTTTCCTAACTGGTTCTGTTGTTGTTGCCTGGATAAGGAAAGCCATTAATTAAAATGTTTAAGTAAGTCTAGAGTATTTTGGCGCAGCTGGGTTAGGTAGGTTTATGCTGGCAGGGTGAGGCTTGCATGTGGCAACAGGCACATTATGTGCTCAGGCTACCCCAGTGTCTCTCCCCTTCTATCCTCAAAAGCAATACGACTCACTGCAGTCTTAATAATTTGTAGAGGTCAGCTTTCCAGGCAAGAAGGAAATCCAGATCTGCTGGGATACTGAGCCATAGGATCTTCCAGGCTCAGACACATTTCCAAGTCCTTGCTGAGAGCGAAGCACAGCCTGAATGCAGCAACTTTCTGGATGGCTACAATCAGCCCATCTTCCTTTTTCCTGGGTTGCATGAGTTCTGCAGCAAACAGCTTTAGCTACACTTTATGGACACCTGGACCCATCCAAAGCAAAGCAGAACTAACATCATAATGTCCTCTCCTGGGCACTGGGAGGAACTTCTTTTAAGCAACAGTCTGTGTTTCGCCAGAAATTATTAGTTTCAAGTTAACTGGTGGTGACCAGAATTTACCAGCAGATGAAATGGATATACAGTCAGCCTTGGTTACACTACCATCCCATGAACCAGAACCACGAAAGTCTTCAGTTCCTAGAAGAAACATGTTGCAACCAGGCATAGATTTATGGAGGAAGCTAAGGAGATATTCTTCTTTGTATCCTTTTCAACTGCCCAGCACAGCATATCCATCATGCCAGAGGAGGAGATGACCGCCACAGTTGCCTGCATGGCACCTTGGCACTCTTGGCACTCATTAGATTCTGAGGTGCCTTTAACTGAGAAGTGCTGTGAGAATCTTCATGAAGGTTCTTCTTACTGTTTTAGCTATCTAAGTACTGACACCATCCAGTTTCAGGAAGGTCTTAGGTTGGGGCAGGGCTCTTTGGTCAGGAGCTCAGCACTATATAGCTGAACTATGTTATGCTGGCCTGCAGATATGATGGACCTAATGCTCTCTAAGACCACGGTATCCACCTTCTGGATCAGGGATGTTCCCAGCTGCATGGGAGCTCAGAACTTGGGTGTCTCTACACCTAGTTATGTGGGCTTCCCTTTACTCTTTCACTGGATCCACCCTAACACCCTTCGGACTTAATAGATGAGGACCAGGAATGTCTGATATTTGTTTTGCACAATCATAGAAGACTAGAGTGGTTTAGGTTGGAAGGCACCTTAAAGCTTATCTAGTTCCAACCCCCTGCCATGCAGCCGTCCACCAGACCAGGTTGCTCAAAGCCCCATCCAACCTGGCCTTGAACACTGCCAGGGATGGGGCAGCCACAGCTTCTCTGGGCAACCTGTACCAGGGCCTCACCACTCTCATGAGGAAGAATTTCTTAATATCTTATCTAAGTCTGCCCTTTGTCAGTTTAAAGCCATACCCCCTTGTCCTGTCCCTACCTGCCCTTGTCAAAAGCCCCTCTCCAACTTTCTTGTCAGCCCCTTTAGGCACTGGAAGCTGCTCTAAGGTCTCCCTGAAGCCTTGTCTTCTCCAGGCTGAACAAGGCCATCTCTCTCAGCCAGTCTCCAAAGCAGAGGTGCTCCAGTCCTTGCAGCAACTTCATGGCTTCCTCTGGACTTGCTCCAACAGCTCCACATCCCTGTTCTGTTGGAGGCCCCAGAGCTGGATGCAGGACTGGGGGGGGGGTGTGTGTCTCATCAGTGTAGAGTAGAGGGGGAGAATCCCCTTCCCTTGACCTGCTGGTCACGCTGTTTGTGACGCAGCCCAGGATATGGTTGGTTTCTGAGGTACGAGCATACTGTGCTTCAGTCTGACTGGGGAGGGTTCACAGTTGGAAACCCCAGATTGATTTTTGAGGAAAGGGAGATTCTGAGCTAGGGGAGAAAGAAACTGAGTTCCAAGTCCTTATACCTTATCCTACTACATGACTATCTCCTAAAAAAAGTAAACCAGATCCCAGAGGTGCAACTGTCTGGTAGGAAATGAGGGCTGTTTTTCTCCATTTCATGTCCTTTAATTCCCTTTTAATTGTGAACATCTTTGAAACACCAGATTTCAGTCAGAATGGAAACCTATTTCTGCAGTATCCCCTTGTTCCCACGAAACAAACCTCACTGTAGACGTAATTATCCATCCATCATTGTCACAGCGAACACAGCGCACACGTGTGCACATTCAGATGTGCAGAACTCTGTGCCGTAGTTCAGTCATTTTCTGCAATGGTTACTGAGACTATTCATTAAATAACGATCTTTGCCTTGAAGTAATGATACATTACTTAGAGACAGCTCCTCTCTATTTATATTATTTACCTGGCTGTAAGCCTACCCCAATCATTTATAATGAAAAAAGTTGTCTAAAGAGATGAGATGTTTATACAGATGGCAAGAAGATTCCCAAATCATAGTAGTAAATACTCAAGTTTTTTGGATAAGATGTAAACCCTCACACTCCAGGACATCTGCCAAATTGATGGGGTCAAGGGGAGAGCAGGGGGAATAAGATTTCTTTGTCTTGGTGGATGAAGTAGAAAAGGGGATGGCAGGAAAAAGTGATTAATTATCACTTTACCTGAAATAATTGGATTTCTTTATTATTTTTTTTTTTGAAAACTCATCCTACCTAAAAAAAAAAATATACTGGAAAAAGTTGAAAGGAATAGGAAGCAAGACATCTCATTAAACACTCAAGATAGTTAACACTTCTCTTCAACTTCGCATTTGAAGAAGGAAAAAGACACATTGCAACTAACAATCAAAAAATTCTGCTTAAAATTTGAAAAGACAAATGCATTGTTTTGCCTTTCCTTAATACTTTATTATTTTTTTCATCGTTTTAAAAGTATTTTTATCTTTTTTTCTCTCCAGCTTAAATGATCACCTCCATTTGACACAAGCATGAAATTTATTTCTATTCTTTTAAAAGTGTCTTCCTTGGTAGAAATATTATTATCACAAAACTGATCAGATTTTTGTCAAAATGAATACTTCCTCCATAGGCAAACAATCTCCTCACTCCTCAGTACAGCTTCAGGCAACTTTTTACCAGAACAGCTGTCTGCTGCTAAAGAAAGAGAATGCTGAATAGTCATTTGAGATGTACTCTTGTCTTCTCATACATGAGCTTTGTTTTAATTTGCCTGAAAACTGTAAGCACATTAAAATGTTTTCATTGACCCATCTGTTAACAGAAAGGACTTTGTGAAATCCATGTGAACTTCCATTGATATATTTTGCTCTATTAACTATCCAAGCCATGTTGATTATTTATTATTCATTGTTTAGATTTATAATAGTGTTAATAGAATAAATATTTATTCTAAAAGACCCTGTTGTCTAAGGCACTGTTGTAAAGAAAACAGAAAACAGCTTGAGTTAAATACCACCCTTCTTTCAAAAACTCTCCCTAACTGTGGTTGAATTCCATGTCTCCATCTCCTGATGGTTTGAAGAACGTTACTACAAGAGATCGACAGAGTGATTTACAGTTAAAAACAAAGTCTGGTTGTTTGGTTTTTTTTGAAGTGACACTGGGATTAAAAAAAAAGAGAAAATGTAGTAAAAAAGTCTCACTAATCATTCGTTTAGATATCTCTGACTTGTTATTATTTTTTTGACATGGATTTGCCTCCTTAAGGAGAAGGAGTCTCCATAAATGCCCATATTCATAGGACCAAAACCGCAACACCACCAGAAGAGCTGTTACCTCCTGCCCTGATGGCAAGAAGAACGAAAACCTGACGACCATGTGTGGGAAACCATATCAGCCAAGTCTGTCTCTACCCATGTCAGGTGAATGTGGAGGCTAGTGACCTCATGAGCGTTGGAAAGCCCATCCATCCACATGCCAAGGATGGATTTCTTTCACATTTGGAAAATTTACTTTTGATAGAGCTGTTTTGGATTCAGAAGCACAGAACTGAACCAGAGGCTGAGCATCACTGTCCCAGAGTGAACACCCTCATGCATTGCCCCATGTCTGCTTTCAGGCTTTTTTTAACTGATTATTTATTTTTAATGTGACCTGCTTATTTTATGGGCCTGATTGAAAGTTTATTGGTGTTAGCAGGAAAGGTCTCAGTGACAGCTATGTTTTCATGCTCAGACTGTAGAAAGCTTGTGGAAGATCATTCATATATTATTCGTTGGAACCTTGCAGGGTGGGCGTTAGACCAGCTGGGCCACTGGAAACTGCTGACAAGGATGCAGTGGTTTGGGACTTTCATGGGGTAAATCAGCCTTTTTAGACACCAAAGTGCCAAGAGGCCTTTAATTTCTCCTCCTGTGACTACAGCCCTCCCATCTCATTATATTGTTTATTAGGAAAATCCTGATATTCTTTCTAGTATTTAAAAAAAAAAATGAGAGAACCAGTTCCAGATTTGTGCTTTCATAACTGGTTCTTGTTAGAGTCACCACGACAGGTTGGGAACAGAGCCCAGAGTGGGTGGGTGGAGACCTTCTGGCCAAGCACTGCTGGCTGGCTCTTGGGGTGTGCTACGCAGGAGCTCGAGACTTTTCAGAAGCATTTGTGTTTTTCCCCTCGGCCTTGTGATCTCTTGTCCTTTGGCTTTATTTTTAGCCTGACTTTATCTGGTGTTGGTCTCCCCATCTACACCAATCTCCCAGGAGTAGGGCCTGCCTCCAGATCACATCTCTGCCTGGACACAAGTGACGAGCTACGGTGCAGAAGCTGTAAAGTTTCTGTACATCTTGTGAAACTTGAATAAATCACCTGGGAGCAGTGGGCTAAAGAAGAACTTAGGGACACCACCTTCCAAACATCTCCCAGTGATACAGAATCATATAGTCATAGAATTGTAGAATCGCAGAATCATGGAATCATGGAATGGTTTGGGTTGGAAGGGACTTTTAAAGGTCATATAGTCCAACATACCTGCAGTCAACAGAGACATCTTCAGGTAGACCAGGTTGCTCAAAGCCCTGTCCAACCTGACCTTGAATGTTTCCAGGGATGTGGCATCTACCACCTCTCTGAGCAACCTATGCCAGTGCCCCACCACTCTCATTGCAGAAAAGTTTTTCCTTCTATCTAATCTGAATCTATCATCTTTTAGTTTAAAACTATTACCCCTTGTCCTACCACTACAGGCCCTACTAAAAGTCTGTCCCCATCTTTCTTATAAGCACCCTTTAAGTATGGAAAAGGTATACCTAGCTCCCTGCCATCCCTCCTCATCACTATGCCCTCTCCATACCCTCCACTTCTCAAAATACCTCATCTTTCTTACATGTTGCCCTGGCTTACTTTCTTGCACATCTGCCTACACAATCCCTTGAATCTGTGGTATACTGGCAACCGTTATCCATGTCTTCATGTCCATCTCTCCCCTGTGCAATCCCTACACCAACACTATGGCTAACAGCTGGAAGGAAAAAGGACAGATACTGATTAGACCAGAGCTATGTGAACTGCTATTACTGCATCACCCTTTGCAACCCCTGTCTCATCCCCAAACACAGGTATGCCTGGAGGAGACAGGAAAGACAGCAAAGTCACCTGCCAAAATGCTGATGCTTTAAGATGTTTCTTTAAACCAGATGGTTTCTAGTAAGCTTGTCTTTGTGTTGGAAGCTATTTCCTTCCTACCCAAAGGCAGATCAGAGCAAATTCGCCAAAAGCATTCTGAAATATATATGTATATATGCATACATATTATACACACTTATATGCATATACCTAGCTAGACAGAAGAATATCCAGATTCAGTGCATTTAGAGACAGGAACAAAGTCAAGCCTCAGTCCAGGCAGCCATGAAATATAGAGGCCATAATGTGGATATAGGTTCAGCCATGGAAAGTGTCTAGATTTTACCCTGAGATCTTTAACAATTCACATGCCTGTCTTATTAAACATTGCTTTTCGTTTAAGGATTTGGTGAATCCTTTGAACTCATTTTCTGATTTTCTGTACATATACACATTATCTACATTTTTTTGGCTCAGACATTTTTACATTAAACCCACAAATGTTCCATCCCTGTGGTATTTGAGGTTTCTAGTCTTCAAATAGCCCTTGTTCACATCCCTAGCTAGGTTTACCTATATTCACCTTCTGTTGATGGAGTTTTCAGCTAAACCACCACATTTTCAAGGTTTTCCCAAAACCATGGAATAAGAAGTAGCTACCTTTTTTCCCTGTTTCTTTTTTTTTTTGTTGTTGGCTTTTTAAAAAAAATATTTATTTGATTAATGTTTTTAAATTAAGCACGATATTTTTAAGTAGTTGCAGGAATCCAGAAGCTGGCACTATTGGGAAGAAAAAAAAAAGAAAGAAAAGAAAACGAGAGACTTGCAGTAATAAATTGGCAGTTATGAAAAAGCAGGCCTGTGGTTTGCTATTTATACTTGTGTCTGATCTGTTTGGCTCTTGCCTGAACTAGATCATTGAGGGGATTATTGCTTTATTTATAATGCACCAAACATATCGTTGGTATGAAAATTATCATGGTACAGATGTGTTCCTTGGGTTGCATCTTGCACAACACATACCTCATAGTAAATCAGAAACAGCTTCAAGAAAGGAAGCAAAACTGGAGTCTATCTTTGTGCCCACTGTATATATTTCTATCAGGCTATGAGATTTGTTTGACTTCCTATGACTGAGTACTGAGCTAATGTTGATATTAGCAGCTAATGCAAATGAAATATTGCCAGAGCTGCTGCCAATTTACATTCAAACAAGGCTGATGGATTGTTTTTGGGGTGGGATTCACCTCAGCTAATTTTACAGTTCAGTATCTGAGTTAGTCAAACCCAGACTTGGTAAAGGACTTGCACTGCTTTCAGTGATACAAAGCAATACAAAGCACAGAGCCGAAGATCCCTACTCAGTTATTCTCCTGCCCTTTATGCCCCCATCATTTTTTCATTAAACTGTGTTGTTTAGTTGAACTCTAAGAAGTCAGGTTTTTAGCATCTTTTCATGGGTGGGAAGACGATCAAAGCGAAGAAAGTTAAAAAAAAAGATGGAAATGCATTGAAATTGCATGCCTGTTCTCCAGAAACAAGGGACCTTCTGTGCAGCAGAGTAACAAGATTTCTGAGTATATTTCTGATGGTGAAGGCCTTATCTTTACCAGAAAACTCTGATGAGTTGGTTTGTTGGTTTTTTGGTTGTTTTTGTTTTTTTTTTCCTTTTTAATCAAGTGACTACATGAAGAGATCTATTTTACAGAGAAAATATAGATACTTATACTCTCAAATCATCTTTAAAAATGCCTCATTATTGCAGAAATCGGAAGCATTTTCATGAGATGCTTTACTAACAACTCCCATTATTAACTCCTCTTCTTGAGGATGGCACTGGGAGCAAATCCTTCTGCAGCAAAACTTTATTTTCAATTAAGACAAAATATTTTGCAAAAACGTCAGGGTTTTTTAAGCTTTTAAAATGAAACAATTTTTTTGCAAACTTTTTTTCTAAAACTCCTTAATTTTTCCTTCAGTTTTGAAGTATTTTATGAAATGTCATTCATACTACCTCACTACTGCTGGATGAAATGCAGCATTTATTGTTTAAAAAGAAATCAAGGACAGCTGTTTCTCAGCATTCACTAAAATTTCTTATCTTTTCTGGATCAAAGTGTTTTCTGTCTGTGTTTAAATAGGGCAGTATGATACTTCGACTGTTTTGTGGGGAACCTCAAAAGCTTGTTTTCATTTGGAACAAAGAACATTTTTGTTAATGTGAATTTCCCAGAAAATGGAAATACTGAGTTTCAACCAGTTGGATTTGAAATCTTGACTACCTGTCTCTATTCACCAAGCTGCACAAAACAAAGAGATCTACTGGCTTTTCCAGCAACATAACTTTAGTATTATACTTTGCCAGTACTTTAATTTGTCTCGCTTCTTTATCCATTTTACACTAGTTTTTCTGTATAACAAATCCAATGCTCTTTTTCCCAACATTAACCTTAGTCCTATAAAATTTATATTACAGATAGGAGCAAAAGCAGGAATGATGAAAAAAATCAAGATTTGATCTGTCAGAATTTCTATGGAAATCAGGTTCAATAGTTTTGCAGATTCTGACATTTTAATAGGTAAATATACTTCACGTCCATTAAGAAGTTAGCAGTGACCTGTTTGGTCAAATTCAATGTAATCATTCTTTGACATTTAAAAATGTGTAGATGTGTGCATTCAGACTAATCTTATAAAAGAAGCTGGTGAAGTGGCAGGGGAAACTAGTTTAATACAAAAGGTTTACTATCTGTCACTAGAAGGTATGTCTCCTGCTATATTTATTGCTTTACAGCTGTTGAGACACATAGCATAGTATTTATCTTATCTAAATTTAGCCACCAAAATATTAGACAGCTGGAATCTCAGCTATTTGAGTGATTAGCCTAGTCAAATTTTGTGTCATATATGCTTTAGATATGCAAAATTTCCCTATGAATCCTAATCATAATGTAGGATCTGAAGTTTCAGACATCTATTCAGAATATGGAAAAGAAGGA
The DNA here is from genome assembly GCF_034315485.1 of Pezoporus occidentalis. NCBI lineage: Eukaryota > Metazoa > Chordata > Aves > Psittaciformes > Psittacidae > Pezoporus > Pezoporus occidentalis. The sequence continues at coordinate 1,005,406 of NW_026916181.1, forward strand.
ATTAAATTAGCATGGCAGAAAATTCTTTAGAACTATATTCAAATTATTTAATGATCTACAAAATGAGTTTGTTTCATTGCATCAAAGTCTAAAGCGTTGCTGTCATTTCCAACTCTTTCTCCCAGACTGGCAACCAAAAAGTGTCCATATTTTCTCCATCCCAAATCTGCCAAAGGAATAAGTGAACGAACAAGCAAACTTCACTCACCTTTGCGCATATCAGCATCAAATAAATCTATTGATCAAAACCCAAAGAAGCTGAGGAGCTGAAGTTGTACAAAGCCACTTGGTTGACAGCTGTTGGAGAGGTTCTGAAAATAATAGCTTCAACTGCAGATGCTGACAGTGTCTAATTAAACTGCAATGTGTATATTGTTAATGACAGTGAGTTAGCAAGCATCAATTTTCTTTTCCAAGATTCTGGGCCAGGGCAACTCCCAGTGCCATTGTAGGCTGGGGGATGAAGGGACTGAGAGCAGCTCTGAGGATAAGGTCTTCAGGGTGTTGGCTGACGAGGTCATCACAACCCCGCAATCTGTGTTTGCAGACCAGAAAGTAACTGTGCCTTGGGCTGCATCATCGGCACCATGACCAGCAGGTTGTAGGAGGGAATTCCCCTCTACTCTGCCCTGGTGAGAACCTCCCTGCAGTCCTGTGTCCAGCTCTGGGTCGCCAACATAAGAAGGATGTAGAGCTGTTGGAGTGAGTCCAGAGGGGCTACAGAGATGCTCCAAGGGCTGGAGCACCTCTGCTATGGAGACAGGCTGAGAGAGCTGGGCTTGTTCAGACTGGAGAAGAGAAGGCTCTGGAGACACCTTAGAACAGCTTCCAGTGCCTGAAGGGGCCAACAAGAAAGCTGGAGAGGGGCTTTTGACAGGGGCAGGTAGGGACAGGACAAGGGGGAATGGATTCAAACTGACAGAGGGGAGATTGAGATGAGATGGGAGGAAGAAGTTCTTCCCTGTGAGGGTGGTGAGGCCCTGGCACAGGTTGCCCAGAGAAGCTGTGGCTGCCCCATCCCTGGCAGTGTTCAAGGCCAGGTTGGACACAGGGGCTTGGAGCAACCTGGTCTAGAGGAAGGTGTCCCTGCCTGTGGCAGGGTGTTTGAACTGCATGAGCTTTAAAGTCTCTTTTCACCCAAACCATTTTATGATTATTTTGCAACTCTATGCTTGAAAGTTTATCATGGAGGCAACACTGAAACTGCAGAAGAGAAGCTATGAACTTTCACTGTCCTTTGTAAATGTCTCTAATGCAAGTGTGAACCAAAGATGAGGTAGCTGCAAGTGCTTTACTGTGAAGATTCTCTGAACTTTTCATATCAAGACTTTGTAGCCAGTCAGGAAGGTGCTCAAGCATCAGTAACTGGGATTCAGGTGTTAGAGCTGTCACATCATATGGAAGTATTTGATGCCTCATCAAGTGAGAAGATCTCTAAAGTGGCAGTAGGATGAGCATTGTGGTCTCAGTATAAATAGTGCTTTACTGGATAGCATCTAAATTTTTAATGTGTCTTAACCTTTTTCTCCCACTTCTATCAAAATAGATTAGGCACTACATCATGTTTAAGTGTGAGGGTCATAACATTCCCATACTGTCTTACCTCTGGGACAGCCCCAGTTCTGAGAACTTTGTATTGTCATCTGGAGTAAAGCTGACTTGTTTTCTCCCTGTTCTTATGGGAACATAAATTCTCATATTATCTGTGTTCTTCATCTTGACAATGAAAAATACCCCAACTTTTAATTAAAATAGATGGCGCCTCTTCTTCATAGATGAGAAAATTAAGTCCCCTGCCCATTAGTTTATTATGTTTAAGGGAAATGAAGATAGAGGGAATTCTTCACCCATTAAGTCTACCCATAATGAATTCTGCATAGACTTTATGAAATGCAAAAGTCTTTCCCCTTTCCCCATTACCTTATGAACAGTGCAGTCTACTTGAAAATTAAGCTCTCAGAGCCTGAGCAGCAACATTTTACCAACCAGACTTTCTGAGCTCTGTTTCCATCCTCGTCCTTCCCCTTCAACCCAGTTATTCCTTTTAGGGCTTGTGTTAAACATATAAGTAGCACCCTGAGCAAGGTGGCATTGCTGCCTGTGGGCATGTCATCTGACCCTACAATCCCAAAGGGCAGGCATTTGAGTAGGTGGGTGACTGAGGGACCCTGAGGAAGAGAGGACATGGTTGGTTCAAAAAGAAAGCAGAGACTGGTCCCCTCTTCTCTGCAGGTATGTTTCCCATACCAGCGGCTTTACCCCAAGTTTGCTGTTTATCAGAAGCCAATCTTAGTGAACAGCCATATACTTCTCTCCTTGACCTGAGACCCCACAAAACCTTGTTTCTTTAAACTTCAGACTGGATTAAGGAGCGGCTAACCATCGAGGTTCAAACAACTTTGTGAAGAGTGACAGGAGAAGAGCATCACCACATGATCTACATGGTGGTGTCAGCTGTTCAGCATCCTAAGATAAAGGACATGAAGCCAGTTTCCACTTGTAAACAGTTCATTATGTTATTTACATCTCAGGGTTTCTTTTTCCTGCTGACTTCTCCCTTCTACACTCCAAGACTAGATAATTATTTTTATCACAGGTAAAGTATGAAGTCAGGAGGTTCCAGATCTCATCAACTGTGTGCTTTTAAGCCTTCAGAGCTGACATACCATTTTAAGATTCAGCCTGGCTTACCCTTGGCCTCATAACTTTGCATAATCTGTGTCTGGGAGGCAGGAAGAAGCGGGAGAAGGGATAAAGTAGCCCAGCGAAGATGAATCCAAGCTAATGGGAGAAATGGAATGATAAAATCGTTTAGGTTGGATAAGACCTTTAAGACCATTGAGTTCAACCATTAACCCTTCGCTGCCACCACTATACTAAACCCACCACTAAAGCACTGAGTGCCACATCTACGTGGCTTTTAAATACCTCTAGGGATGGTGACTCAACCACTTCCCTCGACAGCCTGTTCCAACACTTGACAAGCCTTTCCATGAAGAAATTTTTTCTAATACTTTCTCCTGGTGCAAGTTGAGGCTGTTTATTTTTGTCCTATCACTTGTTTTCTTGGAGAAGAGACTGACTCCCACCACACTCCAACCTCCTTTCAGGTAGCTGCAGAGAATGATAAGGTACCCCCTGAACCTCCTTTTCTCTAGGCTAAACTCCCCCAGTTCCCTCAACCATTCCTCATCAGACTTGTGCTCCAGGCCCTTCACCAGCTTCATTGCCCTTCTCTGGACCTGCTCCAGTACCTCAGTATCTTTCTTGCAGTGAATGGCCCAAAACTGAGCACAGAAATTGAGGTATAGCCTTACCAGCGTCTAGTACAGGGAGATGATTGTTATCCTAGGTACTGCTGGTCACAGTGTTGTCTGCAGAGCTTCTTCTCTCAATATTCTCACTTCTTTTTTCAGCTAAAGTTGCACAGGTTTCTTTTCCCCCTACTTAAATATGTTATCCCAGAGTGAATACCATTGTCACTGATGGGCTCGGCCTTGGCCAGCAGTGGGTCTGTCTTGGAGCTGGCTGACACTTGCTCTGTCAGACATGGGGGAAGCTTCTAGCAGCTTCTCACAGAAGCCCTGTAGACTCCCACTATCAAACCCTTGCCATGCAAACTCAATACATCATGATATATTCAATACTATCCAAAAACTCTTGCAAGTTATAAGATGGTAAAACAGAACCATTTATACCACCATTGGCAAGCTTGTGTATGTATGAGCTAACGTGTTGCTGTTGTCCTCTGGGAGATGGATGATCCAGCAGATTGCAGTTGTCACTGCTACATCCTTCTGGTTTTTCATCACGGTCAAGAGGTTTGTGCCTTATGGCAATGTCAGTCCTGCTAGAGCTGCCTAGAGTTTTCCAGCATTTGCTTTTACAGTGCAGCATGTCCCTGCTCTATTGAAAGGGGCTTATGAGCGTCTCTGAGCACAACTGATGCAATGGAAATAATGTGTCTCACAAAAGCTAACTGCCTCTTAAATAAACACTCACTAGATTATGGTAGCTCCCATCAGAAGCACATTTCCAAAAACTGCTAAAGAAAACATTGAAGAACAAGAGAGCAGGAAACATACTGGAAAAATTACCTTGAGATAAATACTGTTAGTTTATTTTTCTACTCTATTTTAATGAGGTAATAGTTGGGGATATTACACAGATGAAATTGCCTTGGCTAACTGGGTTTGCATCTTACCTCACGATTTTTTATCTTCTAGGATTTCCTTCCATTGGATTCTGAGGAATTTATACTATGCTAAGTGCTTTCTTGGTATGGAAAAGGGTAATCCTGGTGAAGAAGTGTTCTGCAAACATGCCTTGGGTATTGGAATAAAGTTATGGAGGGTGCACAAGCTTGGTGATTTTCTGTTGGGTGTGCAATATGCCTAGCACATCTAAGATTCTTCTGTGTGCAAATGTGCATTTCTCAGTGTTTGGACTACTTGAGATGACAAGTATAAACCCAGGGACATTTCATGTGCAGCTGTTAACATCAGAAAGCAGAATAAATGAAGTCAATACCCCTGAACACTAAGTGTTTGATGAGGGGAGGGATCTGGATTTCAATATAGCCCACATTTTCTGGTCTGCAAAAGCATTCCCTGTGAGTTGCAGCATGTAAAAATTATTGGCAATTGCTAAGCTCCCTTATCAATTCATGAAGACAAATAGGCACCTCTAAGAGGTGATTCACCCCATCATAAAACCAAAATGTAAGTAAGGACAGTCACATAGTAACCCAAGCCATCCAGCTGGTTTGGGATGTTGACTAATTGCTGCTCTGAGACACCTGCTTATCCAGATCAACAGACTGTCTCTCACAATGAATTTTTCTGCACATATTTTGATTTTACTTCTTAGAGGAAGCTGCCTCTCTCCAGCTATCTACTGACTCTGTATGCTTATGGACTCTCCTACCTACTAGTATTCTTCCTTTTCTTTGTAGACTTTAGTGCCAGATTCTCAGTGCCAAGGACCTGGGATGTCTTTTCTGGGAATGTGATATTTTCGAGTTACTGACCTGAGGGACTCTGTCACAGCTCTGGAAGCTGCTACAAGATGGGTAAATGAATGCAGCTAGCTGCAAAACATAGTTGTGCCTCTTATTTTCATGATTGCCGGGGTAGGATTCATCTCACTTGAAAATTAAACATTTAGACTGTGTAGGCTGCTTAGAGAGGCAGAGCACTCTAAGGGAGTGAATCACTCAGATGAGACACTTCAGTCAACACAAGTGTCATGTTTGAGTCACCTTTGCTGATACTGTTCACATGGATACAAAGTATAACAAGATAATGGCAGATAAAATACCTGAAGTTTATTGTATACAGATACCCACTCCAGCTCAGAAAGTCATGGAATGTGCTTTGGGGATATTTATTTCTTTTCATAGAATCATAGAACAGTTTGGGTTGAAAGGGACCCTAAAGCTTATCCAGTTCCAACCCCCTGCCACAGGCAGGGACACCTTCCTCTAGACCACGTTGCTCCAAGCCCCTGTGTCCAACCTGGCCTTGAACACTGCCAGGGATGGGGCAGCCACAGCTTCTCTGGGCAACCTGTGCCAGGGCCTCACCACCCTCACAGGGAAGAGCTTCTTCCTCCCATCTCATCTCAATCTCCCCTCTGTCAGTTTAAAGCCATTCCCCCTTGTCCTGTCCCCTTGTCAAAAGCCCCTCTCCAGCTTTCTTGTCAGCCCCTTATGTGTTGGAAGCTGTTCTAAGGTGTCCCTGGAGCCTTCTCTTCTCCAGGCTGAGCAAGCCCATTTCTGTCAGCCTGTCTCCATAGCAAAGATACTCCAGCCCTTGAAGCATCTTCGTGGCCTGCTCTGGACTCACTCCGACAGCTCTACGTCCTTCTTATGTTGGGACCCCAGAGCTGAGCACGAGTCTGCAGGGGGACTCTCACCAGGGCAGAGTAGAAGGGGAGAATCCCTTCCTTTGACCTGCTGGTCATACTGCCGATGATGTAGCCCAAGGCACAGCTGTTTTTCTGGTTTGCAAACACAGATTGCAGGGTCATGTTGTCCTCGTCAGCCAACACCCCAAAGACCTTCTCAGGGCTGCTCTCAATCTGTTCTCTGCTCAGCCCACATTCAGGGGGTCTTGATGTTATATTCTTCCTAGGTCTTTGTTGTGGGTCATTTTCCAGGAAAGACTGCTATGGGGTCCATAGGTCTGGCCAATTGCAGTTACATTCCTATTTTCTTCAATGGGATGAATCAGTCTCTGGATTTACCTATTTGTTTTCATGGCTAGATAATCTATATAAGTGGACATGAGGGATGGTGTTCTTACCTTGTGTTAGACAACTACAATGTAGTACTCTAGAATTAGTCAGTCAAAGCCCCTTCTAGTCATTGTATAGAAAAGAGCATTTTTGGAGAGCAGTCCATCTCATGCTGAATTATGCCTCTTCTATAGACCAGAATCGCTGTTTTATTTCATACCTGTATATTTTTCAGAGAACAACACATCTCATTCTAATTCTGTTTCTTCTACAGACCAGGTCATTGTGACCTCAAAGTTATTATTTCTCTTTTATTTTTTTCTGAGACATCTGGGGTACACGATCAACAATAGATGAATCATAGAATCATAGAATAGTTAGGGTTGGAAAGGACATTGAGATTAATTCCTATTCCATGTTTAGGTAGCTGAAGGTATTTGCTATGGATCTCACCTCTCACATCCTTCTACCAGACACAGGTAGCCTATTTCATGCTTCTTTTTCTCATAGAAAGAACCAATTGTGTTTTTAGACTATACATGGTCTGCTATTGACTGGTAATTTGGTCCTCATGTTCAGCACAGTAGTCCCATGTGATGCTCTTTGAGTGCCTCTACCAGTGATATACAGAAGGGCTCTTTTGTTCTTTGAACTGTCCACTGCTTCAGTTCCATACAACTCCCATCACTGTGGACAGAAAAGGCTTTGCCATGTAGATATAAGATGGTCTCCACGGTGTTTGATTGATCTGCGATGTTTTCTTTTCCTCTTGGGCAAGAGTGAATATGCAGTACAGGAAACTGTATTCTATGTGGTGGTACTCAGGGTTGAACAGTAATATGAAATATTATTATGTATGTCTTGTAGGAGACAGTGATGACCCCTGAGAGGTCTTCCTGCTTCTTTCGAGACTTTGCTTGACCCAAGGAAGCCAAAACATGCTGTTAATCTGGATTTTCTTTTTAACCTCTAAATCTCAGATCATGGGTTTGTACTCACAGGGAATCTGTTCTGTCCACAATTTGGCAGAAGAAGATACCATCTGTCATTTTTTATCAGAAGTACCTATTGCTTTATACAAAACCCCAGGATCTCTCCCAGTCTCAGGACAAAGACACCACATCCACAGGTCATCTCATAGATGCAACAAGCCTGAGACTGTCAGACTCTGCAGTACGTAGTTGTCACACTGCAACACAGTGATCCTTGTTTCTTCTGAGCAATTTCTTTCACTCACCCAACAAAATTTCCTATATAAGTGGGATGGGGGAACATGCTGTTAAATGTTTATTACTGAAAATTTGAGGGAAACCACATGGATTTGCTAGACAAGACTTACAAAAACAAGTTGTAATAAAAAGTTTATAGCATCTACCCCAGCACCCTAACATAGACTTCCTTTTTGTTTATGAAACATATGCATAAACTGATGGGCAAAATTTGCCTCTCTGGCTACATGACAAACATCCATTTCTGACTGTGCTCATATGTACCAGATGAAGAGTTTTCCTGTTACTACTGCATTTGAAAAATTAGCATTTAACACAACTGAAATTTGCACTGCATGGGGCAGAGTTGCAGGAGGAAGCAAAGAGGAACGCTATGTTACTAGTGTAAATTCCTTTTATTTTACTTCACTTCTTCCTCACTCCACTTTGGGGACATTTGCTAAGAGATTGATATGTGTGATTCTGACATCAGATCAGACAATTATAAATGGTCTGGTTATCTCAGCTTAATGTGCAGCTCACGACAGACCTTATCAATTTATTTCAAGTACCAAGCATGGTGCATTGAACAAAGGAATTCTGCTTTACATAGGAAAGCTTGGAGCACATGCAGATACAGTAATTTCCTCACTTACATTTTCCTTTCAACTTTGAATTAGTACTAATTGAATCTGTAGATGAAAAAAAAATTAATATTAATTTCAAGTTTAATATTAATATTAGTGTTAATATTAATGTTGTTATTACTTTTATTATTAATATTGGTATTTCGTACTGTGTTACAGTACTACACAAATGGAAGAAATTCTCCATATGGCTTAGCTGTGTATGAACTTGAAATAGTTGAAAGTTCCCAGCAAAAATTGAAAGAACCTGCAGTGTAAAAATAACATACTAAAGAAAGAGCTAAACCATTATTTTCCAGTTCTCAGTGTCCAATGCAAATAGGCTAAAATAGTCAGAGGGTCAAATCGCAACAAGGATGAATCAGTTTAGGCATCTGTACAAAAAAACCCAACCAACCAAACCCACCAAAATTTGTGTAATGGTGTGGGGAAAGAAACCTTCTATGCATTGCTTAGGGAGAGAGATAATTTCCCATCCCTGAAGATTTTAGGTCCAGGCCTGCTAGGAATGACAGGTAGACTCAATTTTGACCTGTCAGAGGAGACATTAGCAAAAGGATTTTCTGAGATTTCAACCAATGTTGCAGTTGCAGAGAACGGGTTAGTTTTGCAAATATTTTGTTAATTCTTCATTTGCTTTTTTTGGCATGAGAAGGAAAATGAATCCTTGTTAGGATGAAGATTTATAAATAAGATTAGGATCAGGCCTAATGGAGTAAAAGGGGATTCGAGTAGCTTTGCAATTTGACAAGTTCCTTTCAGTTTTCTCCCATCTGTCAAGTAATACTAACAAAGGGTTTCCTGTTGGAAGAACACTCTCAGGAAGTACTGCTTGAAATAAACCTAAATAGAATAAATTGATTTTGTCATTCTTTGGGGGAAAGTTTAGATCTTATAAAAGCATTACACATGATCTCTGCCTTCTGTGTTCATGTATGTGCAATGATCTGCCATTTACCTGATGTGACATGAGTCAAAATGATACTCAAAAGTAGAGGAAAGAAGATTTTACAATGTGTATAAGTAGGCAATTACCATGACTAATTGGGCAGTGCCAAAGGAGCTCCCATGAGAGCAAGGAGAGAGGGTGGAAGATGGAGTCAGAGACTGATTTGTCTCTCTTTGACCAACCACCATGAAGACTGAAAAATTTCTTGCTTTACCTGCTTCCACCTTTTATCCCTTGCTGGCTTTTGCTAGAGATCCTTCTTTGAGGTTAACTGTTTTCACTGTTGTAGAGCCATTCATATGAGTGTTACCTTTCACCACAAGGTCACCTGCCTTTGTGCTGGATTAAAGAGAGTCCCATCTACTGCAGTTCTGCTGGTTGCATGGGCTTGAGGTTTCTTCTGGGGACAGAGAAGAACATACATTGTGGGGAGGCTGAAACCACAACAGCTATATATAAAACCAAGCCTTCATCAGCAAACCTTAATGGCTTTACATAATGAATGACAACACTGTCCTGTGTACTACCAGGATGCAGGAGTATCAAACTTCAAGTTGGTCAATAGATACAAACAGCTGAATGCGCTAACATTTTTATCCAGAAAAATTAGGCTTGGAAGAGGTCCTCTGTCCACTGACAGCTGAAACTTTGCTCTGGCCCCAGGACGTGACAGCTATCCAGTGCTCTTTTTTCCTTATTAGTGGTGAATATTCCCTGACTGTGTGGTAAAATGTAATAACCAAGACGTGTGCATGAACAATTGTTCAGTATAGGAAGGACCATGAGGAAATGTGATCTGGCATGAGGCTGCAGCCCTTTGAATGGGAAGATGTCTCAAATCCCTTTCCAAAAGCAGAACTATGTGACCTAAATTTAACAGCTATCCATTTTCTGTGTTTGGCTTTATGGGAAAAAATTCCTTCTACTTCAGCAGGTCTTGTCTTAGCCTGTCTGAGAAACTACTAGTAAACCCACATCATATTAGAGCTGGGAGAAAGTATGAGGATGAATCAAATCAATATGTAAACCTTGAGGTGGAATGGGGATGGCTGTAAGACATTCTGAGATGATGGACCAGTGGAGAGTATGGTATCCCTATCTACCATCTTTCTCTTTTGGTGGAAGAAGCAGAGACTGAATATTCCTGTGTCCAATAACAAAATGACTAAATACCTAATATCTTTTCCTTCTTCCTCTACTTTTCTGAGTGACTAGTGAAAAAAACCTGCTCTAGACTCATGTGCCTCCTTCCAGTCCTCTTTGTCCCTGATGGTACAGAGAACATGTGCGGGTAGGTTTTTGGCTCTCAGGCCTTGTTATGTTTTTATAGCCTGTACAATTAATTGGTCAGGAAGGCTGTTCAACATGAAGAGCTGTATTCTATATGTATGAAAACTTCCTCAGGAACCTGGACCACAGCCAGCCTACCTGAGCTCATGATTGGTACCATTCACTGACACACTGAGCTCTGTAGTCTACATGGTGGCTGGGGTGGTCAGAGAATGGAAAAGCCTGGAAGAGCCTCAAGACATGTCCCAAGATTGGCTGACTCCTCCACATATTTCTTACCAATGCACTGGGGGACTCTTCATGGGGATGGCTCCTTCCCATGAGGTCACCTTGTTACAGAGCCCATCTAGGTTGCAATGTGATGCCTTCAACACAAAACAGAGCCCTAGGATCAGATGACGGCAATTGCTCCCACTGCATCCAAAACACTGCCTCTCAGCAGAAAAATATGTCTGGAATGCACTGTCATTGTATTACATAGGGGGGCAATTTCACTGCAGGGGATACAGTAAACCCCTGAAAGATGTTGGCAGATCAACAGATCATGCCATAAGACTCTGCTCAGATCGCTTTTGGCATGGCTGCCTTGAGACAGTTCTAATTAAAACCAGCTGGCCCTAACTATATTTAGTGATATTTATTTGGGTTTTGATGCCTCTTTTTCTCTTCTGTTTAATCCATATGTCTGAAAGAATTTCTAAACAGGCAAGAACAAGAAACATGTTGTTGATCAGCTAATGAGAACAAGAGCTGGATAAAAGGGAATGGCAAACCCAACTGAAGGGCATGATACACTAATGAATTGGCCGTAGGCAATATTTATGTTGAGCTTTATTTGGTGTAGCATTGTGACTGGAAACTAAAGCAGCTAATTGTCATGCCTGTGTGACTGAGAGAATTCTGATTTCTAGTAGGAACCTCAACATCCTGGTAGAACCTGAAAGACCATCCAGTCCCAAGGCAAGAATAATTACATCTATGCTCTTCCTGACAGCAGTTTATATAAACTCACCTTAAAGATGTCCAGCAGGCAAAAGTTTTCCATGAGATAGATTCCAGCACAGAGCATTCATTGTAACAGTTTCCTCTAATATTTAAGGAGGAAGATTAACCATCCTGGAGTTTAAGCTCTTGATTGTGACAAACACTGAGAACAGACTAATTTTGTTGCCACAGACTAATTTGCTCTGAATAATTTTTTCTTGTTTTTGAAGGCTATCAAGTTCTTGCCTTCTCCTCCCCTCTACATCATCTCATTCCTCTTTAGCCCAAACAAACCTAGTTCATTCAGTCTGTCTTCACAGTTGATATTATTTGGATATCTCTGTTTGACAGTATCTGGGGAAGTCTGCCTTCCCTTCCCCATATGAAAAAGCAAACCTACCTCTGTGTCTCTGTCTATCTGTTTACAGGATTTGATGGGCTGTTATTTGGGTGAGATGGGTGGGCTGCATACATGTGGCCATCCTCACTCCACAAGAGTAGGCACTCACCCCTTACCAATCAGTACTCATCAGATGAGAATTTACACAACTGAGAGTCCCTTCCCTTTATCCCTCCCTTAAATCAACTTCAGACCTAGTGTTGTAACAAGTCAGATGGTCATATGGCTCCTGTTACCCTGGGATCCTAGCAAGGCCCATCATTTCATCTAACACCTTGTGAGTAGTGGCTGGGGATTTGATGTTTTGTGAAACCATGCTTTTCACAGCTGATGAACCAGAAGGGAAAGTCTGGTAGACTCAGCGTTTTATGAGAATGGGGAGAACAATGCTGTCATCAGATTGCACTTAATCCTTCCCTCTTGGCAGGCCAGATGTGAGAGAGGTTGACGTGCTGCTTTGTTTCAGACTGCAGTGATATGGTGAATACGGCTGTTCTATCTACAGCTGCCATTCAACATGACACGATGCCAACCTCATGAAGTTTAACCATGACAAGTGCAAGGTCCTACACCTGGGTTGGAGCAATCCCAGGCACAGCTACAGGTTGGGCAGAGAAGACATTCAGAGCAGCCCTGCAGACAAGGACTTGGGGGTGTTCGTTGATGAGAAAATGAACATGAGCCGGCTTCAGTGTGCGCTTGCAGCCCAGAAAGCCAACCGTATCCTGGGCTGCATCAAAAGAAGCATGACCAGCAGGTCGAAGGAGGTGATCCTGCCCCTCTACTCTGCTCTTGTGAGACCTCACCTGGAGTATTGTGTGCAGTTCTGGTGTCCTCAACACAAAAAGGACATGGAACTGTTGGAACAAGTCCAGAGAAGGGCCACGAGGATGATCGGGGGACTGGAGCACCTCCCGTATGAAGACAGGCTGAGAAAATTGGGGCTGTTCAGCCTGGAGAAGAGAGGGCTGCGTGGAGACCTCATAGCAGCCTTCCAGTATCTGAAGGGGAGCTATAGGGATGCTGGAGAGGGACTCTTCATTAGGGACTGTAGCGATAAGACAAGGGGTAACGGGTTAAAACTTAAACAGGGGAAGTTTAGATTGGCTATAAGGAGGAAATTCTTTCCTGTTAGGTTGGTGAGGCACTGGAATGGGTTGCCCAGGGAGGTTGTGAATGCTCCATCCCTGGCAGTGTTCAAGACCAGGTTGGACGAGGCCTTGGGTGATATGATTTAGCGTGAGGTGTCCCTGCCCACAGCAGGGCGGTTGGAACTAGATGATCTTAAGGTCCTTTCTAACCCTAACGATTCTATGATTCTATAAGAACTCTGCAATACTTGGAAAACCTAACTGTTTGTTAGGTCCTCTACCTATCTGACCTGTTCTTAAACCTCTCTTTTTCTGTAGTTTTTCTACACTGTATGGTCATGTACAGGGAAAAATGCCTAGCAGACTTTTTTTTTTAATGAAAAAAATGTTCATAAAATGAATATCCATAAGCAGTTTTCTCTATAGATGTTTTTCACCAGCTGAGGATGGGAAATGGGATGCAGCAATGTCCAGTTCTGTGTTGTACTCTGCATTCATTTCATTAGGTTTACTTTGCATGGTTAGGTGAATCCCAGAAAATAATCGTAGTTGCATATCTTCTGAAGATACACTGAACCATTTATTGTGACTGCACTTACACTGGAGGAGATCTGAACAAATCACGCCATCCGTCTTTTCACTCATACCTGTGGGACTGAGACCTGCTCACCAAAGAGATCACTCCATGCCCAGTATAAGATCTGCTGCAAAATTGACAGCTGAGGACTGCATGGCTCCTCAGGTCTTACCTGAACACTAAACAGTTATCATCATCACCCTCAGCTAACAAACAAATCTCTCTGTATTATTCTGATTCTCCCTTACCAAGCCCCAGGTACCCTTTATCATTCCAGAAGATTCCTCTACCATGTTCTCTGTGCCATGAATTTCAGGAACTTTGCATCTATCCAGTGCTCCTGTCAGAAAAAAGAAGCAGCATAAAAAACTCTGGTCATTAGGAGCAAAATTAACAGGCAGATTTGGATATGTTTAGGGGGTTATTTTTTGGGTATTTTTTTTTTTGGTTGGTTGGTTTGTTGTTGTTTGGGATTTTTTTAAATGACAATGTTATTAATGTTTTCATATTTACCATATGCATAATATAGACTCATAGAATTGTTTGTGTTGGAACAAACCTTAAAAATCATCTAGTTCCAACCCCCTTGCCATGGGCAGGGACACCATGTATGCATATGAGATATAAATGTGTATGTATGTATATGTATGTATGATATATATATGATTATATGGGTGTGATATGCACAAATTCATATATATCTAAACAACATATATGCAGAATTTCCTTGAAAGATTAATTGAACTACATTGTATTTTTCCCTTCCTGCTGTATGTTTAGGTATATATGCAGTAAGCTACACATATTCATAGGGCATGCATGTAGCAATGCGAATATATTTATTTCGGCTCCAGATAAGCCAGTGTAACAAGCCAGACAGAAAGCAAATATGCTTTGATATCAGAACCTCAGAACATTCTTACAGAACCACTTTTGGGTTTTGGGAAATTCTTCAAAATGGTCAAGCGTATCTCTGGTTTGTTGACGTCAACAAGTATGAATTGGAGTCATTCTTTCCAGGAACTGTCTTCTTTCATTATGTCCTTGTGGTGTACTGTAAAACCAAAATGTGACTGGCCTGAGCTGCTGGGGATCACATGTCTCTTATCATCTGAACTGGAGGCCAAGGTCCACTTCTGAGCTTAGTCCAAGCGTACAGTAAGTTTTGATGTGCTCCCAGACAACGCTTTGGGATCTTGAAAGGGAAACACAGCACTTCTTCAGCTGCTGTTAGGTGCTAACCACTGGTAATAAATTGCTATCTTGGGGAGCAGAAGGGTTTGCCTTTCTGTGTGCTGTGTGCAGGATATCCTATAGGCAACACTCATGGGACATGACTCGTTAGCTGCTTCTGTAGGAGACTGATATCCACTGTGGGTATCACAACACAAAAGACACTTGGTGGAGCACAGGTTCAATGTCACTTTTCCCATACCCTTTCCCCATTCAGTGGGTTCAGTGAATGTTAGCAGTGGTTCAGTGACCAGTTGTGGAGCTCATGCCATCCTTAGTCGTTAGATATCTGTCCAAATCTTATTCCAGCTTCTTGAGGAGGTATATGGGAAATTTCTTGGCTCAGCTAAAAAGCAAGGGAAAGGAGGAGTACAACAGAAAAGGGGAAAAGGGTAATTTTTGAAGAACAATGAAAGTTTAATTAGATGTCAAGATAAAAAATAAGTTTGTTGGACACTGTTTTAAAAGTGATCATCAAAGAAATAAGAAATAAAAGGATAAGACGATAACTAAGGCAGGGCGATAAATGTAGCTAGAAATACGTACTAGGGCAAGACCTGGATATGAATGCTAGGGGGTTAGCATGGGATCATAGTTCGTGTTGGCTGAATTGTGTCTGTACATCACAAACTATCCATGGGCAGATCTGGATCTCCATGCACTTTTCACATTTTGAATGTTAACTGCCAGAGTGAAGCTCTCTTTTCACACCTCCAAGGCGTCTTCAGTCAAGCAGCGTCTGGTGGAGGGTCCCCAGGGTTTCAAGAGCACAGAATAGAGCTAACCCTTGAGTCCTTCAGCCCAGGACATTCCTGGCATTCCTTTGTCAGCCAGCTCTATTGTTCCCAAGCCGTTGTTCCAGATTGGGTTACAGCTCTTTATAGGGGGCATTGAGTTTCACAACCCGGCCAGAAATTCCACTGCATGAAAAAAGATTAGTATTTTGGGAAGTGACATTAATATTACACCTGTGACACCAAAAAGAAAAGGCTCCATGTTCCCCCTTAATATCCCTTCTGCTTATATATATATATAAATAAAAATAACATCAGGACCAAGTAAATTATTTACTGTTAAAACATTGCTGTACAAGATTTCATGGGTATGTTTCCATCACATCCACTGTGCCTTCTACAGGAATTGTATTCAACTCCCAGAATATATAGTGCAGTGTGGAAACATGAGAAATTTATTTATTTCTGAACTCTGCCACAGAAGCTCTGAACTTGGTCAAATCAACTATCCTTCCATTACAAAAAACAAGGGTTAGGACAATACTTCCCATTCCCCTTTTATCTCCCATTTATATGTTATAATAAATTTTTACATTTTTATTTCTATAGCTTGCTTTTTTTTTAATTTTTTTTTTCTCCATGTCTGTAACTAGAAAGGAGGAATTCTGGTTTCTGCTGGGACTTCAAGATAATGATAAATGCTAACAAGGTATAAATTACTTCAATGTTGATGCAAAAGTTGCCTTTACAGTTATGGCCCATAATTTTAAATTTCTCTGTTAATAAAAAAAACAGTAGAGAAATGAGTAGAAGGGCCAGATCATGAGTCTCATGGTTCTTTTGAAGTTGTTAGAGCTCATCTCCAAGTAGGATTTGGCCTACAGGAAGCAAAATTAAGATAAGCTGGGTACATCTATTTTTGTTGTTCAGCAGAAATTTCAAACAGAGGCCTGAGTTGTTGGAGGCTGTTTCTTGTGATGTGGGATTTCTGCCTTCATCTCTCATCACATCAGGAGATAGTATAAGCTCTGTGCATCTCAAAGTTACGCTTAATGCTACAGTTGAGGTATGTCCTGAAACAACTTCTGACAGACTGAGCTTGGGCTTTGGTATTGCCTGGAGTAGAGACAGCTCCCCAGAAAATTTGTGGGTGCCAGCATCACCCTGATAGCATCAGAACTGAAAAGTGGGAGTCTCAGACTCAGTCTATGGCCTTCTTTAACCCCAAATTTGCAATACTGCAGATGTTAACACAACTTCACAGCCAGAAATACAGTCTCATTTGGCTGAAGCTCATTTCATATAACTAGCTATCCTGATTAGTCTTCCAGGCTTCTTGTCTGGTAAGTGGAGTGATACAGATGCCTTTGAAAAGGAAGACAGATTTCCAAGAGAATGAGATAAACAGTGCTTTATCCATGGATTTCTTTCTATTAGTTCCTAAAAGGGATCCTGAAGAGACAATAATATGAAAGGGAGAAAGTAGGAAGAACAACTTGTAGATCCAGTGTGGGAACAACCTTGGCTGCCTTGTGGTATCTTCAAATAAGGAAAGAGTCAACTGCAGCCCTGAATAGAGGATGTTTTCTTGAGGTTGAAAGCAAGAGTCTTAATTACATGAGGTATTTAATAGTGGCCAGTGCTCAGACTCTGGAAGAGACAGGAAAACCTGAATTTCTGAAGAGCTACTGAAAATACTTCACCCGAAGAGGCCTGATCTACCACCATGATTTGTCTGGAACAAATAAAATTGACGTGTTACAGGTCTGGGTGAAGATGCTTCCCAAGATACCTAACACATTCCCTCCATTGTGTGATACATTGGTTTAATTCTAGTGGAAAGAGAAGTCTTCTGGGATGTCCTCAGATTTTGCTGTAAATCTAGATAAATTACTTTCCCCCCCTCCATGCATCCATCATTGGCCCCTTTGGGATTTTTTTTCCTAGAACAGAGCTAGATCCCTGTGAATTCACTTCAGGTTGGTAGAATTGGGCTGCTCTTACTTACAGTCCCTTGGGTTGCTTTTCAGTTAATGCCACTGAAAGCAAAACAGCTTGGAAGAACTGAAGAATACCACCTTTTCTCGCCCCTTGCACTGCAGCTGTCTCTGATAGTGGTTTAGTAAAAATATGAAATGCTCAGCTTTGAAATTTACAACAGCCACATTGCAGTACAAGTGGGGACAGCCAAAGGATGTAAAAATATTTGCACTGCCGTACGAGCTGCTGATCACTTACAGCACCAAAAAAAAGAGAGAAAGGAGCAGAAATGAAGAAGAAAATGTCACATGATTTAAATCAGCCATGTGTATCTCATTTTTCTTATAAGGACTTTATAAAGTTGAAAACATGAGGTAATGACAAAGTGGTGATGGTAGTGGGGACTTCTAGGTAAATCAACATGCATTTACTACTTTTGCCTTCAGCATCTGCTCTAGGATCTGCACGGTCTTTCTCAAAGAGAAGTATTTACTTACCTGCTAAGTAACCAGTGATCAGGGTATGGATAGTAACCAGCAGTCAACCTGTCAGTTGCTGAGATTGATCATTTTTCTTTGTCCTTGAGAAGATCATGAGTTGACTTGCCCATAGCCTGTAAGTCCTCAAAGGAGAAGAGTTCTCAAACTCTGTTGAGTTCCAGAGACAAACACATAAAAACATTTGATGGCTAGAGGTAGGTATGCTCCTTTTGGAAAAAATGGAATGCATTATTTTATTCCTTTCCTGAAAGAAAAATTGAAATGCCCTAATGGGGATGAAATGGGCTGCATGTGTATGGAATGTGGAATTTCCTAATTTTAAATATCTGAAAGTTAAGCCTCCAATGTGAAAAACTGGAACTTCCTTTGCCAATATATATAACAAAAGAAAAGTCTAGAACAATATTTATCCTGTCTATTATAAAGACCAAAAGATGGAAGGAATGACCATTTGGGGGTGTTTCTTCTTTCTAACAAAGAAAAAGCATAGCTGGTCATTCATCTACAAGCTAGACATTTCATTGATGCTGAAGTTAAATGGCACAACTGTTCCCTAATGTTCTGATAGGAACTAGGTGATTTCCTGAGGAAAATGAAAGTCTATACTTAAAAGAAGTAGGCTATCATGAAATCTGCAAAATAGCTGGTAATTAGTCCTTTCAATTGATATTTAACACTTTTTGCTTTCAACAAACCACTGAAGGATCTTGTTGATTTTGTCATGCTTTCACTGTCTTTGGAACAGATCTTCAAAAGTTCGCTAAGGCTGTAATATAGAAAACATTTCATTTCTGTTCTTCATCCTATGGTACCTATATAGTCTCAGGATCCATTATATATTCATTTTCTACTAAATCCCACATGTCTTCATGAGCAAGAGTACATTTCGACTGGATTTTGTGTCACCAGCGTTGCTTGGTGTATTTAGTGTTGCATTTTCTGTATAAAAGATACAGCTTTTTTTTGCCTTCTTCTCCCCCCGGCCCCACTTCCCCCCCCTTTCCCCCCCACCCAGATGAGCAACAAACATGTGTTCTCCTGATCCCAGTTAGAAACTAAGATGGTTACTGCCAGACTATCTACTATTCTGGTCCATTTCCACAGCTGGCATAAATCAACATAGTTCCCTTGAAGTTAGTAGAACTCTCTGATTTATAGCAGCCGAAGTGTTGCTCCAAAGGCAGGCATTTGCTTTCCTTCACAGCTGATGTTCCTATAGGGAGATGTGAACAATTCACCCTATGGAAACTGGGAGCAGTAACAGTAATCTTTAAGAAAATTCTTATTTTTACCTCTGTCTTCCTCCACCTTTGCTCACAGCAGATAAACCCCCTCACAGATGGCCTACCACATCCTTCTCCCTTCATGCAAATACAGCCTCTTCTGTTCTTTTTTCCAGTGTCTTCTTGTCTTGTTTGAACCACTCAGATGTTAAGACGTGAATGGATAAACTGATGAGCTGTATAGCTGACAAAAAATAGGGAGAGAAGCCCTGTCTGGTTTTATATTTTTTTTTTCATTAACTATCTTTGAAATGTCACCGACATTTGAAAATATCTGACTTTCTGTTTATAACTTGATTATATAAAGTACAGAGGTTGAGTAGGATATAAGCAGATGTGGTTTGCAGATTGCTTTCTTCATCCAACAGCTGACATCTGCTGTGCTATGGACTGAAAAGGCAGAAAAATAAATTGTCTTCTGGTTACAAATCTTCTAAAAACACTTTTTCTCTGTTCTCTGGGGAAGACACTCAAGCTGTGGCCATCTCAGAACTCTAAGGACATCATTCCTTATTGGGGAAAGTTGCACAACCACATTTAGATGGAGAGAGAAACATCTTTGACGTGCTCTCAGCCTCTCATTTAAAGATGTCTGGACAGTTTCCATCAGCAGTTTATTCTGAGGAGAGAATTAAAGTTTAAACTCAAAGATTAATTTTATTTTTAAGAGAAAAATAAAACCCCAGCCTGCTTGGGGGAGAAGGGTGTTATTCTGTTGAGAATTCAAGTATCTGAAAAGTGATATTTTTTGGCACCAAATTGTTCAATTCAAATATCTCACAACAAAATTTCATGAAAATTCTCAACTTTTCTCAGGTCTTTATTATCATCGGAAAGAGACAATTCTCATTCTCTATACCAACTCCTCCACTTGGTCCAAGGAGGAGTATGGTAAATTGCAGTAAATGGAGTAAGACTGCTAGATGAATTTATCTAGGCTCCATTTCTTGAACCAGATGATCTTTTGAGGTCCTTTCCAAACTGGGATGTTCTGTGATTCCAGCAGACATTCCGGCATTCCATTCCATATGACAGACAGACTTATCAAAGACCAGAGAATCATAAGGCAGTCTGGCAGTATTCCTAAATTGAAACAATTCAGATTTGGCCAGAATATTTTGTTTTCATTTATGTTCTATTTTTCTGATTCCTAAAGTATTTAATTTTTTTTTTCTCTGGAAAATGTCCTGATGAGCTCTGTTCTCTTTGAAGGTTAACCTGGTCCATCTCTCAGGAGAAGCTCATCATACCCTGATGACCAAGAGAATTTTAGAAAATTCACAGTTAACCCAGCCTCCCATGTAGGACATTGGGATAGCTTTTTGGGACTGAGATCTGCTGCTAACATCTGCTGTGAACACAACTGAAAAATGAAGAGGACTCCCCCCGCTGTTCCCTGCCTTTCAAAACCTATTAATAGGAAGAGGGATATTTGGTCAGGATTTTTTTGCAGCTGCTGGGACTCTAAGGATTCTCATGGAAGAGACAAATGGGGGATTTGGGGCAAGATTAACTGCCTTCATTTGGCTGTTTGCAATGGTTTACAGGGCACTGGAATATCTTTAATCCATGGAATTGATTCAAGACACCCACCCAGCAGTGGTTAGCCAGCCCTGCAGGTACTTAAAATCCATGATGTACCTCCCTGTTTGCCTTGACATTGTATATTTGAATAAAGATAATCATACATATATGTAGTAATTGCATAGATGGAGCTGTTGACTGCCAGCTATGTTGCATACTGATGAAAAAGAAAAGTGAAGAACCACCCACCAGAAGCTGTGTGAAATGGCTGATCTGTTGAGGTATTTTGGTTATTGTTTGGTCTACAGAAGTAAACTAAACAGAAGTCAGAAGCCAATGTGCCAGGGGTACAGAAGAGGAACAGAGAGGTAAGAAATTGAATAAAATCCCAAAGCATTTAACTGGGATTTTTTTGTCATTGCCAGAAACCTCCCCTCCATGCAGAGCTGACAATTTACAAGAAGTGGCAGCAGTTTTGATTTTGACAGAAGTGCAAAGGATCATCTCTGTGTCATGCCAGCTGTACTGTGAATATACCTTATCTTGAATATATAAAAAACCATATTGATATAATCTTTGTATGACAGTATGACCACTGGATTTTGGCTGAGAATCGATAGAGGCGAGCTTCCAGATACCTTTCTGGGTTGTTTTTTACTGTTATTTCTTTAATGTATTTTTATTAGAGAATAGCTGAAGTGTGGGGAAACCTACCAACAAACCCTGCAACCATGCTGATTGTGGAATTCGGAAGACAAAGTGAAATATGACTCTCCCTGTTATTATGGTCTCTTCTTATCTCACAGAGGTGGAGCGGACAAGATCCCAAGCTGCTGTTGAACTGCTGCTGGCATCTTAATTGCCTGGTATTTTCCAGTGCTGTTTTCAGTTCAGGAATAAGACCTGGTGGATTTTTAAAATGTCATGTAAAACACACGTATGTGCTTGTGCCTGCTCGGATGTTGTCTTTGTGGTTATGGCTTCTCTCAGAGAGTACACTAATTTGCATTACAGATTCACACTTTGAATTTAAACTTAGAATTTCCTGGGTCTACCCTGGCTCTTGCAATGTCATTCAAGAAGTCTGTAGTGGGAGAATATGGTGAAATTACTCCCTGGTATTTCTTTGGGTCTGTAGAAAACTCTTACAGCTCTCCAGCCATGACACATTTCAATGCAGAAATCAGTGCAGCAAAACCAGTGCATGATTTCTGTTATTTCTTAGCAGAAATATCTACAGCTTACAAAGTTGGCAGGGATCACTTATTCTGATCAGCAGGGTACATCTTTCCACACTTTGTTGCTGTTTGCCCTGAACAGAAAATGGCCGAATGAGAACTCAAAACCTGCAGAAAACCTCTACTCCAGAGCTTTGCAATTTGAAAGTAATCTCAGAAGATAGAATTCAGCCCAGGTATGGCTCATGCCACTTAATTTAGGTGTCTACAATGTAAATATATTTATGTGAACTCTGTGGCTCTTCTCCCATCGCAGTCAACAGAGATCTAGCCCATATATTCGGTGTGAGGGTGATGCATCTCTCAACTGTAGGTGTCTATGGCTTCACTCATTTGAGATACCTCTGCCTCCAAAGGCCTCTCCAGAATTCTGTGGGTGTCCTGTAATTTAGTTTAATAATTAACAGGGGATGGGATTAATTTGCCTACATAAGTGTTTCTGGAGCTATTTCTGATACCTTATGGTATCTGAGATATGTATGGGACTGGCGAGTATGAAGTTTTGGCACAGACCCTATGGGAGTCTGAGGCTCTTCTGTAATGGTAGTTGAAGGCCAGGTAGGATCATCTAGTGCATCTCTGTCACACCTCCAATGCAAACAAATCCCAGCCTACAGCACAGGGACCAAATGTAGCTGAACTTCTCTCCTGTTTGCACTTGTTATAGTGAGTAGATCAATATATTGGAAAGTTGTTGTCAGAAACTTCTTCCCCATGTGACCATACAAACATGAGTTTGATCTGGTGGGCTCCATCAGAGAAGGTCTGGTGGCTTTTGTGAACTGAAGACAGTTGTCAGAACTAGAGTCTGGTCTAAGCAGAGTGAGTAGACAGATCTCTGCACAGCTCCTCATGGAGACATGTACAACCATAGAAAGGTTTTGAGTTAGAAGGATTGTCCAGTTCCAACCCCACTAGACCAGGTTGTTCTTAGCCCATATTGAGGAAACTCAGTTCTGGTCAAAGCTGGTAGTAGAGAAGGGATGTTAGGAAGAAATTGTTTTACTGGCAGGGTGGTGAGGCCCTGGCACAGGTTGCCCAGAGGAGCTGTGGCTGCCCCATCCCTGGCAGTGTTCAAGGCCAGGTTGGACAGAGCTTGGAGCAACCTGGTCTAGTGGAAGGTGTCCCTGCCTGTGGCAGGTGGGTTGAAATTGGATGGCCTTTAAGGTCCCTTCCAACCCAAACCCGTCTGAAAAAGTTATATTCTTTTTCATATAATGGATATCATATGAAAAGGAATATACATCCTCAAAATACATTCCAGAAATGCATTCCTCATGGATTTCCTGAACTGGAGTGGTTATCTTTATACAATAACCTTCAGGTATTAACAGGGGTTTGGAACTGGATGAGTTTTAAGGTCCCTTCCAACCCAAACCATTCTATGGGGAAAAAATAAAAAAAATCTAGGCAATGTGGAAGTGTGATCTCCTGATTTAGAAAATGGAGATATCAAATGCAGATCTGAAAACTGTTAAGTTCAATTTGCTTTGAAGGGAGGTTATTTAAATCAAAGTAGTGGTGGGATTAGACAAACTTCAAAGGGATACCCTTATCTTAGTTATTTTAATGGGAATTTGGAATTCAAGTCCCTAAAATGGTCTGGAAAACCTCAGCCATGAGGATGTACTTGCAGACACACAGTACTATCCCAGACCGTGTCCCACACCATGCATGTGTGTATGTATATTTCCCTCCTTGTTAGATGCATTCTAAGTATTACAGATTCTTTGTACATCCCCAGGAGAGCACCAGTGTGTGATCTGAGTTGTGAACTCTTCCTTGCGCTAATGATATGTCGGTGGTCAATCTCCTACATAGGTCTATCCCTCACATCTAAATATAGATCTGTGCTTGTCATTTAATGAACTGCAGCACAACAAAGGCCAGGGGTGCAGTCCTGACTGAAAGTGAGATGCTCTGTAAGTGAAGTAGGAAGGTAATTGTTGGCGCAGCTGTGGGGAGGACAAAACCCATCTATGGGACCTGAGCCATAACCCGCCTCCCCCCTCGTACATGTACATGCATGCACACACAACTAGAAATTTTTGACCCAGTGCCAGCCTCAGCCCTAAAAAGCCCAAACTCTCTTTCCATTTAAGCGTCAATTCGTAACAATACCATATCCCATAGCTCTAAAATAGATGAGTAAATGTCTTGTCCTTTTATAGCTGTGGCCCTATTGTAATCTCTGGCATGTGACAGGTCTGAGAGTGACATAATGTGTGACTTCAAGAGACTGGACAGGGATAAAGACCTGTGTGAGCTGGTGATTTATCCTGCAGCAGCCATATCTTTCCTGTCTGTCTGTCTGTCTCCTTCTCTCCCTTTCTAAAGCAGCTCACCAGCAAACCAACATGGCTCCAAAGAAGCCCGAACCTAAGAAGGCAGAACCTAAGAAGGAAGAACCCAAACCAGCACCTAAACCAGCAGAGCCAGAACCCCCCAAAGAAGCTGAATTTAACCCAGCTTCTATCAAAGTATGTATCTTTTAACCTGGCATGGGAGGAAGCAGGCTGGTGGGGCTTGGGTTGGTGGTGGTTTTGGCAGTGGTATGTTCAATGCTGTGAGATGACATTCTCCAGAAGTAGCTCTTGGTTTTGAGCAGAATGTGAGCAGCAAAGGCAATTGCTACAGGTGAAGTAAGAGTTGGAGCAAAGTATTAGGGGATCAGCTAAATAAAGACACTCAAAGAGAATTTTATTTTATCTGACGGTGTTCAGACCTATTCATTCCATCTTATCCCCAAAGTAGCAGATTTTATTGCATGCAAGCTTTACTGACCTCAGTGGGAAGCTTGTTGCTCCTCTGCTGGCAGCAATGCAGGTAGATGCCAGGAAGATTTGACTATATTTGAGGCTGACCACTGACTAACCAGTGGCCAAGGCTAGATTGTAAGCTTGGAGTGGGCTTGGAGCAGGCTTGGAGCATGGGTTGAATTAATTTCTCTCTGCCTGGAATGCATCATTTTGGTAGATATCACCAGCCCGAAGCTTCCTTAAAGTAAGCCAGTGACACCTCCTGATGTTTTCCAGAAAAGCCCAACTGAATGGCAAAGGAACTGTGTGCTTATGTGTATCTTGGAAGGCAGAGAGAAACTTGGGAAAAAATCCAGCTTTCCTGACTGAACTGCTGCATTCAGGTTCTGCACCAAGGATTCCTTCAAATGGCATAAGCCTTCTCCTTCTCCTTTAGAGAAGTCTCTGCTGGAAAGAGTTGTTGCTGATCTTAGCAGGATTTGCTGAAGTCTTCCTCAAATATGTAAGGAAAAGATTGTTTTCAGGGCCATTTCAGAAGCAGGTTTTGAGAGAATTTGGGAGGATTTAAGAATACTCTAATCCTGAGCTGCCTAACTGGCATCAAATTGCCCTTTCATTGAACAACCCCATTGACAGGGAACTACCAATGTCTAGGAAATACTCAAGGTTTTAAAACTGTGAAGTAGGTAATTCCACTGAAATGGTGTTGGAGATCTTTCTCTTTCAAATGCTTTTTTCCATGGAAATTTACTCTTCAGCAGACATCTGAGAGTGACCTTTACTTTGAAAAACATTTGCTTCAGGAAATGATAAGGAGAAAGAAATTTTATAGTCCTGTGAAAATGACCATGAAATGGACTATTCAAGAGTGACTTCTTGACTTACAAAAATGCAGTAAGCAAATAAAGATCTGACAATGACTAGCTCCCCTTTGATCTTTCTGCACAACACACATACACAAGCAATGTTAGAGATCCCCACAAGAATCTTTAGAGAGAGCTTTCCCATATTGTTAGCACAGTAAATACCCCATGATAGATGGATACTGCAAGGTGTAGTTGGATATCTTTGCAAGGCATTGTCCTTTGGAAATTGTCCTTTGGGAAAAGAAGAGGAGCTTTGCAGAGTTTCCTCGTTTTTTTTTCTCATGGGGATTTGAACCTGACAATGGCTGGGTGTAGATCAGCATTATTTTGTCGATTAAAGCAACCAGATTCTTCAGATTCTTTCTTGTTTCTTACAAGAAACTGAGTAATCAACAGGGGAGTCCTGGCTATCATCTGTGTTTATGGTGAGCCACAGGACATGAAACAGGACTAGATAATGCTAAAGAGGAAAATGGACAGAACTCCACTGCCATCCATGGCACCAGCTCCTCAAAGCTGATGTGAGGGATGAGTGTCTCCAGGACCCTCTCTTCTTAGGTCAGAAAGTGATTTCCTCCTCAAGAAAACATAGGAACTATGTGAGAAAGGGAGTAAATTACCCTGTCTTTTCAGTGTGCTGCCTGAGCGCACCACAGCAAGTCTCATGGGTGGCTTGTAAATCATGGGCTGCTGAAACCATTTGCTTCTTTCACATGGGAGTGACTCCTTCAGCTGGGGATTTCTAACAAAGGAAGCACTGAAAGTGGAGGATTTTCTGCCTTGAATCATAAAGACCTTGCAAATCTTTCAGTTCAAATGCTAGAGAAAAAAAGCAATCATTTGTAACTATATCAAGAAGAACTCAAATTACAAGGGATTTGGTTTTGGGCTAATTTTTAAAGTAATGCCCACAGACTTAGTGCCGTACTCTGAGAACTTGCACTGTGACCTTGAGTAAGTGGTACGTGGTAGGATCCAGCTCTCTATACTTAACATTCTTGCACTGTAAAAGGAGGAGGGGGAAATTGCAATAACTTCTCTTTCAGGGCACAGATGGCTTCAACCAGGATACCATGACATTGTGGTAATATTCTTCTGGGATAGTGTGACACTGTGGTATGAAGGGCAGCTAAGTCCAGTAGAAACATGAGTTATAATTAAAAGAATATAAATTAAAAAATCCCAAACTGGTACTGCTCAAAAAATAGACACTCCTCATTGTAGTCAACACAATATCAGGATCATCAAATACATTTCCATCCAAGTAGGATTTGAAACCAATTAATTTCTGCATTTTTATTTTAAACTTACTCTGCACATACATTCATGCAAATTCTTACATTTTTCCTCTAGCCCAATTTGCAATTATGGACTCATAATGTTTTTAAATTGCCAAAAAATATATTTTGGGTTCCTTAAAAATAAATAAATCAATTCAATATCCCATTTTAATATCCCTTCATCTTTGCAGAGAATATTCCATTATCTACTATATACAAAATTGGACTAGGGAAAGCATTGGTAGATGCATAGTTTGGGTCCCATAGCAAGGGGAAATGACATTCTCTAGAGAAGTTTGAGAAGTTTTCCTGGGAATTTTTCAATTAAATGTTTTTCATCAAGAATGCTTCTGTCAAAATTGAAGCTATTTGTGCACAGGACTGGGTCTGGCAGTATGCTGCTTCTTGCTACATAAACCTAGTTGTGGTGGAGCTCAGGCCATCTAGTGTAGATCAGAATACCTCAGTAGGCCATTCTACAACATTTGAAAAAAAAAAAAAGGCTTTAAAGAGTTTTGAAATTCTCCAAACATCTGATTTCTACATTCCAGGATAAAATTGGTTCTTGATTTTAGGCCAACGATAATCTGTAGTTAAAAAAAATCTGAGGAAAATAACCTTGTATCAAAACAAAATGTTAAAAATGATCAAAATGCATCTTTTGATGGGAATGTCTCAAGTTATCACTATTTATTCTCAGACTTTATTGCACAATTTCAAATTTGGAATTTTAAAATTTTTTAAAGTCTCAAAACTAAAATATTTCTGTGGTAGAGAAAAACACTTCTTGTTTCAATTTTTCTGGTATGTCTGTTGCCATGATAACGGTTTAAGAGCCTTATTTTACACTCCAGAATAATTTTAGATTTTCCCATTGTCTTTTTCTAGCTGCTTCATGGTCTCAGGGTGTATTTGGCTTCTATTGGGATGTCATTTATAGTGGCTTAAATCTGGGATACATCCCTTAAGTAAATGCAGTTATACTAAAGTTTTAATGCTAGTCACATATATGGGATTTGACCCAATACTTAAAAATTTTCAAAGTAGATTGGGTGCAATTGAATATTGTTTGCAACTCATAGAAAAGAGTTATGGGTTGTTTTATTTTTTGGTTTGTTTGCTTTTCTGTAAGACTTTGTCCGAGTCCATGAAGAAGTCTTTAAGAAACTGTTTCTCTGCAATGGGCCCTGAACCTCTTTACTTTGGGAAATAGATTGTCTTGAAGAGATTTTGTAGAGAGAAATTGTCTTTTCCATATTTCTAATTCATTCCCATCTGAATGCTGTCTTTTAGCAGGGTGACACATTTTGCCAGAAATATATTCTCCTCTCCTGAAAACCATTAAGGCTGATGGAAAACAGGATGGATCTTCCATTGATATGGACACAGAAAGTGTGACTGGGTCATCTAACTTTAACCACTGAAAAAATGACCACTGACCTTAAGCAAATCACCTATAATCAACTCTAGAGAGTTTTATCCCTTGCAGCTGTGCTAAACACCTATATGAGGATGGATTGTATCACCCTTGGGAGATGCTGCTCTGTTGATAAAGAGAGTTGAGAGAGTTATTTGGGTGCCAATTTCAGCAGCTAAATTTAGCTAAGATGACATGTGCTCAAAGTCCAGTGAGTGCTGGGTACAGAAAAGATAGCTGGCATATGTGAGGACCTGGAAAGGACACAGCTTACCGTACAGAGTTATACTTAATAACCATATTTTCCCGTGCTGTCACTTGATATGCTTATTGTAGCAGCATGATGTAATACAGGTGCCTGGGGAAAAAACAGTCATCATTTATTTTTGTGGAGTACTGTGATCTTAAAGCCATGTGAAAACTGTTCTCCATGAAAAGTCCTGCAGGCTTCTGCACATCTGCAAGCACAGTAAAAAATAAAAGCTTCTTCCCTTTTTTTTTTTCTTCTTCACCTGGGATGGGAGCAGCCACGAGGGAAATACACAGGCTTCATGCAGCACCAGTAAAGATGAGATCCTGCCAATGTGTCTGTTCAGCTCCCAGGCATTGAGTATGTCACACTGTGATGGCAGACATGCAAGGGTACATGTCTGAGCCTCCACTGCAGTGTGAATCAGGCTGAGCAGGAATCAGGAGGAAGCCTAAAGTCTGGGGGAAGAGAAGCAAACGTCTCTTGGGGGAGATGGATTGACTTTCATTGGGAAAAATCCCATTTCAACATCAAATGCCCTGCTCGGTTGTATTGTCAGAGCAGTTTTTGATGCTTTGCTGAAGAGTTTATTCTGGGCTGAAGTGACTGAAATGATTATTTCATGGTGAGCTTGGACCTGGGAAAAATGTATATGAGTTAATAGTGAATATATGTGTGAGAAAGCCTTTGGGGAATGAAAAAGAAGAGTCACTTTGTGGTAGAAAGGATTTTGTTCGTGGGGTAAACGTGTTGAGAGGTTTTGAGCATACCTTTGGAGAACGAAGCATATTTTGCATGTGTCAGAGAGAGGAATTTAGCTAGGTCCCTGACTTCGGTAAGAAGAGATGGAGTGTGTGTAGGGGTGAAGTGTTTTGTCTGCAAAAAAGCTTCTTTGTGAATAAGAAAGCTAAGGTGTTTGCCCACTTGAGGGAGATTTTGAGTGTGCAAAAGAAGTATTTTATCTGAATGTGTGAGGGAACCAGCTTATGAGCTCATGGGCACACATCTCTTCTGGTGTGAGAGACAGATAACCTCTTAGCTGGCTGGTAGTGTGAGGCCCTGTGCAGTGTAGACCTGTGGGAATCATACTACAACAGGGCATTTTCTTGCTAGGAAAAGCCATTTGCCTGGCCAAGGTTAGGATACCCCAGCACAAACTTCATTTGAATCTCAACATATTGAAGAACCCCTTACCTCTGGTACAGAGACAACAGGAGAAGGTGTCTTCAATACCGTTCACCAATCTGTTTCACCTCTTTACACCAGGAAAACACAGCTATATCAACAGTGCATGAGATAGATGGTGGTACAGTGCTGTCCCCAAGCCACCCACACAGGGCAGTACAGTACTCAGCGTGGGCATTATTTCTAGGGGTATTTGAGTAGGTGATATCCTGGCACATACTAAAGGCATCCAGCTACTAAAGTGTTTTTCTGGTTCCAAGAAAGCCTGTCTGGGTATCCTGTGTAGTGTACACAGGTCATATCCAGCCTACAAGAAACTATTATGTTATATTTTAGTAAGAGGTGGGGGGATGGAGATCTTTGCCTACTTTGAAACCTGTCAGTATGTTAGATCTCACTGAGAATTTGGCCCATGTTGTTTCCTTGAGAATGATGTGGGGCACTGCTGCATATGCATGTGCCTAAGCCTCCAAGATCAGGCATGAGGGCAACTGAAGGTGGCCACCATATGCTTTCAACCCCCGAACACCCTCTCATCTTTCTCAATCCAAACAATTTTTTCGCTTAGTTTCATTCCTTCCAGGCGCTACAGGTTTCCATTGTCATCACCATTGGCCTACATTGCATCTCAGTAAAAATACTTTTAGAGAGCAATTTCCCTCCTGCGCTCACATACTTGAAGGTTTCTGAAGTGGGCAGAAACCTGCCAGGCTAAACCAAGCCCATGGTGGGCCCCTTTCCCTTTCAGTGCTTTCTTTCTGAGCCTTTCAAGCACAGAGAAATTTGAGTAGTGATTCTTGAGGAGGCCCCAGGCAAAAATAACTGAAATTTAGTGAATACAAGAGACAGTATTGCAAGCTTGTGGGAGTCAGTAGGAAATCTTTCATTTTGAGTTTTATGGGATTTGCCCCTGACTCACCATCCTAGCTATGGATCAGTGTTTTAGCAAGCCATGAGAACTTTTGTAAGCTTATTGTGATTTATTTCCAATTTAGCAAGTGGTGATTGCCTCTTAGGTATCTGCTCAAAAGACTGCATAGAGCTGGCAAATTGTCTTCGGGTGCATAGAGACAACTCCATAGAGATAACTCCCTTTTCAGCATAATTATGGTACAAGCTCCTGTGTGATGTCAGATGCCACCTATTTTAAATAACAGATACATTTCTTAAAATGGGGTTAATAAATTTGAATGTTGAAAAAGTCCAGTCTGGCTTCTATGGAGGGAACCTAGATATTTTGCTTAGATATCTGAAGGGGGCCTATAGGGATGCTGGAGAGGGACTCTTCATTAGAGACTGTAGTGATAGGACAAGGGGTAACGGGTTAAAACTTAAACAGGGGAAGTTTAGATTGGATATAAGGAGGAAATTCTTTCCTGTTAGGGTGGTGAGGCACTGGAATGGGTTGCCCAGGGAGGTTGTGAATGCTCCATCCCTGGCAGTGTTCAAGACCATGTTGGACGAGGCCTTGGGTGATATGATTTAGTGTAAGGTGTCCCTGCCCATGGCAGGGGGGTTGGAACGATGATCTTAAGGTCCTTTCCAACCCTAATTATTCTATGAATCTATGATTCTATGAGATGCCTATCTCAGCTGGTTACAGTGAAGAAAAAGGAGCTCCATCCTGAAAATTTTGGCTGCACAATTTCAAATTACTCTCAAGCACAAGGTCTTAGTAAACAATCCAGATAAGTACAGAGAGTCACTGGAGGTTTGGATTGTATTACTCCAAAGTTTCCACAACTACTTAACATGTCACCCATTTCCCTCTTGCACTAGAAAGATATTCAACCAAAATGCCCTGATACCCTTGTGACAGGCACAAAAGAACCAGAAAAAAATTAAAGAGGAGAAATTCTGCTCAAACCCAGATAACCAGAGCCCTTTGCCTTGCTCAGCCTACGCTCTACTGGGGATAAGTAAAGAAGGCCATAGGCTCCTAGATGATCTATCATCATTTCATGCCACTGAGTGTGATGAGTACTTGTTTTACAGACCTTAAGTCTGTTTAATTATCTAATCTGACATCTTATATGCAGGTTTTGACTCAGATGAGCTCTGCCTGAGCCCAAAGATTCTGGTTAAGGAAAAGAATTTTGGGCCTAATGACAAAGAAAGAAAGGAAGATCAAAAGTGGGATTCTCCTGATGTATTTCAGGCATCTACAAGTTAGATATTCAGGGTTGAGCTATTCTCTTCAAGCTCTTATCAATCACAGCTGCTAACAGGCGCTGTTAGAAGTTCATTGATTTCACCAGAAGAAGACGAGCATCTAAGGTAGATGAAATAAAGCAGTGGCAGAGAAGAGGGCCCATTGAAGTATAAGCATATGCAAGCCATGATCTGGATGCAGTGAAGAGCCCTGGCAGCTCATTTTTGTGCCCCAGCTGTTGTTAATTGCAAATACTTGGTGCTCACCATTAGAGTACTGCCACAGCTGGACCGTGCCTGGAAGCAAGCCAATAAAAAACTCTCTGGTTTGTACAGTGCTGTATAGCACTGCCTTGGTAGCAATTCACTGCTTTGGATTTCTACCAGTCTGTAACTTTTCCACAATATAGACATTGGCTGATGAATGTTAGCAGCTCTGCGTAAGACCCTATTCTAAAAGAAATTATGGACCTACTCCAAACCCCTGGCTCTGGGCTGACCACGGAGGAGAACAGATTGTCAGGACCCTGAACATGAGAAATCACTGCCATGTCTGAAAGGAATTTCTGCATCTTTCCCATATGTCAGGTCCACAAACCTGAAGGGACTCCAAATTCAGTAGCCTGAGGTCCTTTCTGAGAAAAACATGACCTGTGGATTTCAGGTCATGCCAGTCAACAATTGCTTTGCATGAGAGCTGAGGAAGTGTCACCCCCCTTGAGGGATTCCCCTCCAAATTCACAACAGCTAAAGTCCATGGCATAGCAATTTCCCTTTATAAATGGTGCTTTCTCACACACTCTCTTGCCCCCCCTGCATAGCAGGGAGTGCAGAGGTCTGATGTCATACACATTGCATACTCACAAGTGTGCACTGTGAGGAAAAGCTAGAGGATGCTGTCAGGTCTGTCTTCCTTCTCCAAAGCCTCCCTGCCTAGGAGAGGCTGTTATATGCAGCTACCACAGATATTTTCTCAGGAGCTAGTTGCTGAGACATGCTGCCTTGCACGTAAAAATCATGGCCAAGCTTATAATGGGGTCAATGCCCCATTAACAGTTTGCTTCAGTGCTTCTGAGTGGACCCCAGAGATAAGCATAATTAAAATGCCATGTGGCCATAGCTCGCTTCTAAAGGCAGCTCTGCTCTTTTTTTCTCCTCTTTATTTATCACGCTTCATGTCAGTCTGTAAGCACAGGATATTCCCAGGCAGGCTGGGGCTGCTTTTAAGAGTGGAAAGAGTACCTTTCTCCCTCCTGTCCATCCTTTCAGAGACACTGGCCCCAGGTTGATGTGAGTTTGGCAGCTTGCTTAACAGAAATGAATCAGTGCCTGAGAGTGTAAGGGGTATTTCAGAATTAGGAAAAGACTTATAGCCTTGATCCAAGGAAACGTTTCATCAGAAGAGGGGATGTGAGATATTTGAAGTCCCCGGGCCTGTACCATCCCCAGAAGAGATGATCTCCAAGAGAGATGCGGGCCAGGATGCAGAACAGAGAAGAAATAATGAGCAAGCATGCATTAAAACACTGCAAAAGGGTTTCTTTGTGGTATATTCCGCTCATTCTTAGGGCCAAACCCAAGTAGTGCTGGAAAGTGAAGGAGCTTTCCAGACGAATTTTCTGGGCCAATGAAAGTCTGGCTATCTTTGTATATCTCTCTTGTTTGCAGAGCTGGGTTACATTTCTCGTAAAAATACTTTTCAAGGAGACTTGAAAACTGCAATATGGTGGTACCAGAATGTTTTGCAAATACACACAGATTTTGCAAGGACTTTAAAAAAAAAAAACAAAAAACCAAACCTAAAAGGATCAAGAAAATTACCACTTTCAGCTTTCTTTAGTCAATTCCCTGTTTAGATTCTTTCTTTTGATCTGAAGCAGCTATTAATTTTGGAGTTTTTTTTTTCATTCTTATGTAAAAAAATACCCAGATTTTTTTTAATAATTGAAACGACTTCAGTTTGGGCGAAAGAGAACATTTTGACCAAACTGGAACAATTTTTCTCCTTCATTTCCAACTAAAACTGTCATAAAGTAGAACACAAAACCCAAAAATGTTTTCTTTCTTAATAAAAATTACTGTTTCCCTTAAAATTTGTAAATGGCTCAGTGGCACCTTAAAAGATGTAGTAGTACGATTAAAAAAAAAAATAAATCTTTTTTTTTCTAGGCTCTTCCGTGTCTTTGTTAAGCATCTGCCAAAAAAATGATTTTTCTGCAATATCTGATGTCTGTGGCAGAGAGAGGTAGAGATGTACAAAATCAAACCTGTAAACAGCTCAGATGGTCAGAGGGGTGTAGAGATGAAAACCTATAAAGTTTCATAAATTCTTTTTTATTTGAAATATCTCAGAGTCGCAGCATTACTGAATCCTTATTCCTTGGAGCATTTAAAGCAAAATGTGCAGCTTTCTGAGTCTGTATCTGGGTTGCTGAGAGGAATGAGCACAGTGTAATGTTTTGAACATGCTTTTCCTTAGTCTTTCATGTAAAGGAGGTGATTTCTATAGGGGGTCTTAAACACCATTAACTTTATTTTCCTCACACAGAAGAAAAGCCTGTGGCACTGGGTAAACCCTGCCCAAGGGTAGCCCAGATTTATTGAGTCATTTGAAATCATCATAGTAAGATTATGAGTTTCTGCAAGCATGTCTAGGATTGTTTTTTTTTGGGTTTCGTTCGTTTGTTTGTTGGTTGGTGGTTTTTCTTCCCTTACGTTTCCCCTTGTAATCCTGCATGTTTCATATCTTTATCTGTCTCACCTTAAAAATTATACATTCGTTGTCTCTATAGTATTTACTAGCACTGCTTTTCACTTCTGTGTGAAGCATGCAAACTGAGCAAATTGTGCAAAGCAAAGACTTGTGCAAAAGCAAACAGTTGGTTCAAAAAGGTTTACACTGCTCTCAGCAGGATGATTTCAGCGCAGTTATTATTTTCCTGGTTCATTTTCTCTTTTCAGTCACTATCTCACACAAACTAGGACACAAGAGTTTGTCTACTTCTGCTATTTCATCAAATCAACTTTGCAGCTTTTTTAAAAGGGGGTGGCAGAAATATATGAGAGAATAACAAATAACCTTTTTTTTTTTGACAGCTTGTGGGGTTTTCACATGGCTGTACAGCAGGTCCTGACCTAGAGAGCCCTTACGGCAATACATCCTACCACAGAAATTTATCTTTTGAGATCTCAGCCAACATGTTTATCTGCTTCTTCAGCACGTGGTATGGGTGTGGTCTCTATAGGTTTGTTTGCATGTCTGTATATGCAAAAAATGTTTGCATAATGTAAGTTTACTTTGATGTATAGATGGGTAGGTCAGCAGGACCTCGGTGCAGAGATCTCATACTGTGGATGCGTGTATGAGAGATGGGAAGCAAGTGAGAGTTGCCTGATCCACAACTTTACCATTGTTCCTCCAGCCTGTACCTCCCAACCTTGCATTTTCCTTTCCCTCTCTCTTCAATCTGCCCCTTGATGAGCAGGGAGTTATTAAAAGCACACTCTGGATATGGATCAACTCTGTAATAAGATCTGCATTTCTCACATAGCTGCTAAACCTCAATCAATATGGTTTTAATCTCCATTTGTGTAACGTGCAATAACTATTAAATTTAAATTAAATGCACAGCTCAGAGCATGCAGAAGGCTCTGGCCAAAGTGCTAACTTTTCCCAAGTTGCTGGAAGGCTGGACTGTAGAGAGAGAGTATTTATTCCTCTCATAAACCAGTTAAATCTTAACTTGGAGGAGGGGAAAAAAATGTTGAGAGTAGCTATCAGAGGGATGGGGGTGGAGAGGAACTGTGGCTCTTAATAGAAACAGAAACGTCGGGTTTCCCCTAACTTTTGCAAAGATGTTAGTGTTTGGGCAGAGGTGCCAGGATGGAAAAAGTTGTTAGCAGGTGTTCCCCATGGAGAGTGGAGCCACACAGGTTGTAAATTGGATGGCGACATGACTCAGAGCCGGATGATGATGTGTTGCTTTCTCTCATGGTTCTGTACCCTATCCTTTTCCAGGGGCAGGTTGCTTTCCAAATTGTCACCAAGTCTTTGATGTGCTGGCCAAGGGCAATGCATCTCCATAAGAAGTGGACTCCCAAGTGAAAGAGTCCTTCAGCTTTGCTGTGCAAGCCCTGATGGTGATCTTGGGAGCAGTCATCTTGGGTAAAGACCTATCTCTGCACTTATATGTTCCAGAAGCAAAGTGGGGACACCGATAATTATAGATCTGAATGGGCTTTTGGTGAAGGATTTTGGTGTGTTAGAAGAGTAGGGCTGATACAAATACCTAGAAACTGCTATGGAGCAGTCCCCCTTAGCAACAGGAAAAGGCAGAGTGTATCTACAGTGATTTTCAGGCAGAGGTGTGTGGTGGGTACCTGCTCTGGACTGGGTAAAAGTAGGGTAACTGGTTAGCTCTGTACCAAGACCAAGAGCACGGGAAGAGCTCCTGCTGCCTTTCTATGCACAAGGCTCTTGCTGATGAGACCTGCCCACCTCGTTGTATAAGCTCTGGAACTTTGGGTCTGAATCATCCCAGTCTTTCCTAAAGCTACAGTAGCTCTGAATGATCTCAAAGTACAGAGCTTTCTGATGTTAGACTAGTAGTGAGCTTTTCCATCTCCCCTCTTCCCTCAGCCCAGGGACTGACCTGTTTGCTTAGACTTAGTTGTAAGGTTTCCAAGTGGCAAAAGTATTGGTTAAAGCCCAGGTATTATTAAAACCAGCAACAACAAAACAAAGTCAAAACATATTTACCAACAATATTATATATGTATACGTATAAAGTCATCATCTGATAGCCAGTGTAAAGAAGTGGAAAGAAATACGGGAAAGGAAATGGATGTAATATTAGTAGAGAGGCAATGCCAATATAATATCCAGAATGTTGGGTGTTTTCTTTCCCTCCTAAGCAAATTTCCTTCTTGAGTTAAGTTTCATGTCT
Organism: Pezoporus occidentalis; assembly: GCF_034315485.1. Lineage (NCBI taxonomy): Eukaryota > Metazoa > Chordata > Aves > Psittaciformes > Psittacidae > Pezoporus > Pezoporus occidentalis. Next base: position 1,042,135 of record NW_026916181.1, read on the forward strand.
CATTATTTCATTGCATGCATCTCAGATGTCATTGCTCCCTCCCCTGTCCTATCTGCAATCTGAATTCTAAAAAAGCAGACAGGCAGAGAGAGACAATATAAACTGAGATCATCCTGCTATGCTCAGGGTATACAGTCAGCTTGCAGCCCAGCTCTATTTGATGAAATAGCTGCTTCCCAGAATCCTGGCCATAGCCAGGGAGCTGCGTGTTACTGCCACTAATAACAGATCAGGAAAGCTTTAGGAGCTTTTACACATGAATGCTATCCACATCACAGACTGATTCCCACCAAGGGGTCAGTCAGCACCGCCCTCTCCAGTCATGCATACACCCATGCTGATTTATCCTGATACTTGCATCCTACATTTCCACAGATCTGTGCCCTAAATCCAAAAGATCCTGGCCTCTAAATCTGAAAGGTTTTAAAAAAGATTTATGCCAGTCCTTTGTAAACCATCATCTCTCAGTTTTGGTTTCTCTAGCTGCCTTGGGGATTGATATGTGAATATGGTAGTCAGTGTGGGTTATTCATACAATATCTATCAAGAAGTTCTCTGTGAAGTGAGGTGGTGAGACATTGGCACTGGTTGCCCAAAGAAGCTGAGGCTGCCCCATCCCTGGCAGTGTTCAAGGACAGGTTGGATGGGGCTTTGAGAAACCTGCTCTAGTGGAAGGTGTTTGAACTAGATGATCTTCAAGGTGCTTTCCAATCCAAACCATTCTATGATTACATACATGCATATGAATGTAGAAAAGAAAATGTATAGAAATATATACTATATGCAAGTGTGCATAGACATGTATTTAGTGTGAATTTATGCATATTCATATGTACCTATGAATCAGTACACAAGTATATACACACATATATATAGATGAGCAAATGCTGACCCCCATGCGCACCCCTATAAGGTTTTTCTTTATCCAAATACCTGGTGCATATGTAACCACACATCATACCCATGCAAGGTGCTTGGATGGTCAACCTATGGTCCCGTGCCCCCTTTTCAGTCCTCTAATAGGTGTGGGAGAGGCAAACCTGCAGCCCACCCCACTGGGATCATGCCAGAAAGTGAGATGGCACTAAGCCTGCAACCCAGAAGGAGCCTACCCAACCTCCAGCCTGCAAAAGCCACTCTGCTCCATCAAACCTAGGCATCCAAAGCCCATAATAGAAACAGTGACAATCCATCAATTGTATTTTCTGGGAAGCAGCGGAACATTTCAGCCACTGGGCAGACTTGACAGAACAATCTACTGCGAGAAGTCTGCCTCTGTGAATGATCTTCAGAAAACAAACCAGATTGTAAGCCACCTAACCTTAAAGAAACAGCAATGGGGAGCAGGGAAATAAAGTGGGGCGATATGGAAAACCCCACTATGGTTAAGAGAAGCCTGACAATAAGTGATGAGTGCTGGAGGGGAAGGGAAGAAAAAAGAAGGAAGAAAAAAAGGCAGGGAAAAAAAAGAAGAAAAAAGAAAATGTTCCTAAGGAAAATAGCTCAAACTTTTCACTGTTTGTGGTTAGTACTGACTACTAGGTAACAGTCACTGGCTGGCAGTGGTAGAAATGTTCTCTCCCTTTCACTTAATGATTGCGAAAGAACAACCCTCCCCAGATGCACCCCCCTCTGCCCAGAAATTAAATGTCATCAAATACCATGCTGCTTGGTGACAGCTCTTTATAAACACAGAGACTGAATCGGCCTACATCCTTGCTCACGATGGCAGGAACTGGCTGTATGGAACAGAAAAGGGCCTTGGGGACCAAGGCTACGGGACATGTACAGTGCTTGTGGGTCTTGGAAGTTTCAGTGTCACCTGGCAGGTTCTGCTGCAAAGCCTGCAGAAAACCGTCACGGGTCAGAGCACTTGTTAGTATGATCAGGATTTGGACACTGACACTGTTGTAAGAGGACTGAAAAAAACACCAAATCAAAACTGTGAAACATCAGCTCCAACTGTGGTTGTAGGAAACTCTAGATTTGGCTTCTTTCTACATAAATAAACCTCTAAACCAAAGGACCCCAGCGGACTGAACTGAAATGAAATACTCGTGATGGTGGCAGGGAAGGGGAAAGGGTTTCTCCTTTCTTTTTTTTTTTTCCAGCAGAATTTGAAATTTTAATAAAAGAGCAAGATTTAAAATTTCCATCCTCTTGACCAACGCCCCAGCTAGGGCTCATCTTTTCATATTAAAGCTCCCTGGTGATGTTGGAGACTGGCAGGAACACCCAGCATGACTGCAGTTACACAGTGAGATCAGAGCATGTTGGTTTTCAGCTCACAATGAATAACATCCTGCTTTGGAAAATAATAATAAAACAAAACAAAACAAAACAAACAACCAAATCCACCCCCCAGAATATGAAGTACAGCAGATATGAGTTTGCGCTGTCAGATTTTCTACAGAGAAGTTTTGTCCCTTTGGAAACCTGAGCTGGGTTACAGTGTGATTGTTTTGGGAGCAGCACGTATGCTGTGCATGCCAGCTTTGTGAAACAAAAGAGGAGCTCTTTCCCTTGCCAGCATGTTATCATGGTGACTCTTTGGCACTTAATCCTGTTGATTGGGTGGTTTGGTGTATTTTTTTTCAAGACAGGGGTGTGACATCTTAAACGGGTCCAGCTACTGTTTGATTTTGCAGGAGGTGCAAGTGCGTCAGGATGGACTGGATTTGCCAGGGGCTGGAGGCTGGCATCATTCCATCCCTGGGAGGGCTTGGGGTGATGGTGGCTGCAATGTTGATGATGGAGATAACACCTCTGGGACAGAATTGGGGGAGTGTGATGTTTGCATCGTATTGCTGTGTGAGCCCCACAGTTTAGGGTTGTGTCTGGGAAAAACTTCGTATTTCTTACCCAGGACACTGAAGCTCTTTTGCATGTGCTTCTGGGCCATAAAGCACTGTCAGACTAGACCCTAGAAGAAGAAAAGCATGGTAGATGGTTCTGGCGTCTGCTGCTGATGGTGGAGGTACTTTGCTAAGGTATTTTGTTACCTGGTGGACCTCGCTGTGTATGAGCAACAGCTTCAGCTTCCATGTAGGTGGTGGCGTGGTATACAAGGGTGGTGAGGCCCTGTGAAGTGAGGTGGTGAGACACTGGCACAGGTTGCCCCGAGAAGCTGTGGCTGCCCCATCCCTGGCAGTGTTCAAGGCCAGGTTGGATGGGGCTTGGGGCAACCTGGTCTGGTGGAAGGTGTCTCTGTCCAAGGCAGGGGGTTGGAAATAAGTGAGCTTTAAGGTCCCTTCCAATCCAAACCATTCTATGATTCTATGATTCTTATATTCCAAATAGACTCCTTATCTTCCAGGAGACTTTGCTTTACAGATGCCTTCCTGCTATGCCTTTCCTGAGACCCATCAAGCTTATTTTACCAAGGCCAACTTGATGTCTCACATGGTCTCATTTACTGCTAGAGTGACTGACACATCAGTCAGAAACCTGGAGGAGTTACACAACTGTGTAATCTGAGAAAAAAAATTAATTCTGCAAAGGGTGGCTGTTTTTGGGCTTGGTGGGGAAATTAGAAGCAAGTAGCTTGAATTTTCAGGAGTTTTCAAAAACCCACAAAAATCCTTTTTTGGCCACTTGAAATGGATTTGCTCAGCCCCAAAAGAATTGTTTTGGTAGGGTTTGGAATGATATAATACAGAGGAGTGAGGATCTTTAAGTCAATTTTACACAAAATACCCCACTTCAATGGGAAAACATTTGAATTTAAAATAAAACATAATAATAATAAAGAAAAAGCTGCCAGTATTTACAAGGGAAAACATTTCACTTTGGAAATGAAAGAGAAAGGGATTTACATATCAAAATAAGTGTAATAATAATAATGATAATAATAATGCCTCATTTTTTTTCTTTCTTAAGCTGTTTGTCAAATGAAATACCGAAGAGTTTCTCTTTTCCTGGGCACTTATCAATATATTCACCAAGTGTATTACCTGGTGATTAATTTCCCTGTCTTGTTGGAGACCTTCCATTTTAAGACGGTAATTTTGCAAGGGGCACAAGTGCAATGCTGTTCCATAATTATGTGTGAAATTGTGGAGTACACCTGTGCCCATGGATGTGGATTGAAAGAAGGACCTTTTTCCTTCTTAGCACCCACTTACCAGGAGGTTTGAGGGTCTGAATCCTCTAGGAAGTGCTGCAATGTGGTTCACAAGCTGTATCTTTGAGGCTCTTCTCATTAAAGAACCATCCCATGAGCTATTGTCTACTTCAACCAGAAAGCAGAGTCTGACCTCTCCTACATCCCAGGCTCCTATCCAGGATTTAACAGAGGGTATTTTTTTTAGGTTTCCTAATTTCTTCCACTGGTTGTGAACATCTGAACAAACATCTGCTGGTGAGGCTGGTGAAAGGGGGAAATTGCAAGGAAGGCTGGAAGCCAGCTGTCAATGGTTGGAGACTCCAAAACCATGTTGCTACAGGAAGAACAGTCAGTCTTTAAAGTGTTTTATGTTTCTGGTCCTGGCCATTGCCAGAAGCTGTCACAGTCTGCCAAAGTGGCTGTGTCATTCTCCTGTTGGGGCTCTGGAATTTCCGTTTATACTCCAGAAAGTTATGGCAACACATTCCTCATACAAGAAAGGGCGCTATCAATTTATAGACTACTACTAGAGTTGGAAAAACACAGTGATTGAAAAGTGCACTGCTCCTTCAACCCCAGAAGGTATGTACAAGAAATCAAGAAGCAATGCCACTCAGAGCTTTAGTTCAGGCTGAGGATGCAGAGCATCAGTGTTGAAGGTGACTCTGCTCCTTCTTCACACAAGGCTTTTTCACCTACTTCTTGAGAGACCAGGTGAATAAAAAGCCACAGTTTAGCAGACGTTGTCCAGACTTATTCCAAAATAAAGTAGGGATCTGGAAGTTATAAAGTCTGCTGAAGTTATAGTAGGAGCAATGGTGATATACTGCTATAATTTTTAAGCTCATGGGAAACTCAGACATAAGGAAGACTCAAGGTGACCATCTTCTGGTGAAATAGAGTGCAGGCTGGGGGAAAAAATATGCTTGTGTATTTCCTTATGTAGCAGCATCCTCTGCACGACCTTGACAAAAGCTTTGCGTCATTTTCTGGATCTTGAAATACATATCATTTAATGAAAGTCACTTGGAAAGATGAAGAGTAATGGAAACAAGTCACTCTTGGGGAGATTCCACTAGTCACAAGAGGAAAAATTTTCACAGTGAGAACAATAAGCCACTAGAATAATCTCTCCAGAGAGTGGTGACTTCCCAGTGTTGGATTATTTTAAGACTCAACTGGTCAAGATGCTAGGCCATCTAGTGAAGGTCATACTTTGCCTAGAAAGGTTGGACCAGGTGATCCCTGAGGTCCTTTCCAAACTGGGATACTAGGATTTTATGAAAGGCTTCACTAATTCAGCTGAAAATAATGGCTGCACTCTATTTTCACTTCACTTTCATTATCAGTATAGTTAAGTGTTGTAAAAGGTCAAAGATTCAGTCCTTTATTCAACTCCCAAATGATGTATTTTCTGCCACTCCAAAATGAACTATCATTTCAATTCAACTTGCAATAATTTTTGTTCTGAAAACGCTGGGGACCAAACAAAAACCTGAAAAAACAAAGTATCAATAGAGTTTTATGGTTGTGTTTCCATTCTTCAAAATATTTGTTATATTTTAGCTGTTCCCCATGAAGACCAGATAGAGGATCTTGTAGTGTCATGTGCTCTTATACTAGTCAATGTCTGTATGTTGTATCATAACTTCCTTCCCTTCAGACCATGACCTGAGTAGAAATAATGAGGAAAGTCCTTAGGACAGCCTCGGGAGCTAAACGTAGATGTACCAAAACAGTTTCAGAAGGCAGAGGAGGTGATAGATCAGGACTGACTAGCAAACAACAGGAAAGGATGGAGCTGTATGAAACTTGACCACACGTCAAAGCTTCCCCATGGGCAGAGGAGTTTGCGTACATTGTAACTGTTCTGCGCAGAAAGTGATGGGCTTATGTGTATTAATAGATTTAAAAAGGTCTTGCTGGAAAAAAACACATACTTGTGAAATACAAATGTAACCTCAACACAACGATACTGATCTTGATGGCCTTCTGGGCCTCTTTCCATCTGCTGCATTTCTGCCTCCTAAATCAGTTTCCCAAGAACACAGTAAAAAAACCCTTTCTCCTTCTCTAAAACTATCCCTGTCATGGCTAAGCGAAAATCTTGCTGTTTGTATTAAGATTCCTCAATGTACTATGAAACAAGAGGTATAGTTTCTTTTCTGGACGGGATCCTTGCTTGCATTGTCTAAATGCTTGCCCCCAGATAACCTCTTGACAGCTGGTTAGCAACAGTTTTATTAATAGGACTTATTTCAGGCTTAGTTATGTCTGATTTATCATGCGCAGGGTTATGTCCTTGATTGAGATACTATGGCTTTATAAAAAATTCACTGAGATATGAAGCTGTGAATGACCTTAACAGCACCAGTGGGTGCATGTATCCCTCCTGGTGTCTCTGGAAAAAAAACAGCTGAATGTCATGGTTCAGGCAAAGAGGACAGTAGCATTAGGGCTACAGCTGATACCACCAGTGGCCAGGTGATGATCCCCTCAAGCCAAGATTGCTAAAAGACCAAGAAAGCTGGCATCATACTTCCAGTTTGTTATAGAAAAATGCTTATTCAGATGTCTGGTGTCTTTAAAGAACACGTGACATGGCCCACACTAGGGCAGGACACAAGTGGAAAGATATTAGCAGTGAGCATCATCAAACACTACTACTGTGAGCCGTGGTGCTGTGGATGCTTGGCACTCATAGCAGTGCCTTTGCTTTAAAACCTCAGTTGCCAGCAGGAAAAATGCCAGGGGAAAATCAATTGTTCTGAAGTACCAGTGTATTTAAAACAAACAAACAAGCAAGCAAACAAACAAACAAATAAACAAAACCACAAGTCTGCTTCGGAGGAACTGGAGAATGTAAAGCCATATAGGGGAAAGTAAATTCACTTTAAGACTGTGAATAGGTTTTGCAGCCTCCAGCTCTGGATGATGATGGCTGCTTTGTTGACCAGGCTCAGTGAAGTGTGGGGTGATGCTGGTGTGTAGCACTGTAAGTGCCTGGTGCAGGAGTGGGCATCAGACATACCCCTGGAGGCATTCACTCCCTTGGATGCCTGTTGCATTAAAGCAGCAGACAGAGGTGCCTCAAAGCATGGATATGGGTCACTGTGGGTACAATGCACTGAGACTCATTTGCCCACTGTTTGGTTTAGGCTGAACCTAACCTTACTGCTTGTCTTCTGAATCCCTCCTGTCTGGGGTCTCCAGAACAGTTCTCATGGACACCTCAACCCCCTTGCTCTTGGTACACAGAGATGACTCTGGTTTTGTATGCTCACACCACTCTGAGGGAGATGGGAGGGAAAATAAAACCCCAGCCGTCTTCAGTCTAAATATAGCCTGGACTTTGTTCCATTTGTCTGCAATGATACCTTGTGGCTGGGCAAATAATGACTTGTCTCTTCTTACAACTCCATGGTGGTATGTGCTGAGAAGGGAGAAAATACCAGCAGCTGCCACCCACGCATATCTGCAGCTTTCCTGAGAGGAAACTGTGCCTGGGTGGTAGGTCTGGTCAAACTGTCTGCCACTGTCTTGCCAGTTGTCATACATGGTGCTCCAGCTCTGGGTGATGTTTTTATAGGGCCATGATTAGAAGTGAGGCACACTCAGCCCTTCAGCTCAAACCTTCCTTTTGATGCAGCCACAGTGATTCTTTTTTTGCTCTGGCACAGTTTGTCCTGATCTGCAGTCTGCCAGAAGTCTAGCCTCAAGCTTTCCAAGTGGGAGTCATCAGATCAGAAAAGGACATCTACATCTCTGCTAGTTGCTCACATTCTTTTTATCATCATCAGAGTCTTTCATCATCATCAGAGGACTGATTGGTCCACTGAGTGAAAAGGAGAGCATAACTAACCTTCTCCCCAACTATAGACTTAAACCAAGTCAAATCACCCTACAAGTGCCTATTCCCTTCTATTGGTACAAAGCACATGTGGGGTCATTGACACATCTGAATGTCTAATCTAAGTGTAGCTGACACGAATTCTTTCCCAAGAACAATCCACCACAGTGATTTAAATATGAGTTGCCAGCACCTCTGGATGCATTTCACCCACATTGGCTATTGATGCCTGAATAAATTCAATATGTGACTACCTTCAGTCAAATTCTCAAAGCTTGATATAATTAGACACATTGGGCATAAGGCTGCTGCTGACAATGCACCTGTATAAATGTATTCCCTGATGGGTATTTATTTATCATTCACTAAGGTATGTGGATTTGGGATAGGACACAATCTAGATGACTATAATCTTCATCAGGGACTGTAGTGATAGAACAAAGGGTAACTAGTTCGTACTTGAACAAGGGAAATTCACTTTAGATATAAGGAAGAAGTTCCTTACTGTGAGGACGGTGAGGCACTGGCACAGGTTGCCCAAAGAAGTGATAAATGTTCCATCCCTCTTCGGGCCCAAGGCCAGGCTGGACAGAGCCTTGGGTGACATGGTTTAGTGTGAGGTGTCCCTGCCCATGACAGGGGGGTTGGAACTGGATGATCTTAAGGTACTTTCCAACCCAAACTATTCCATGATCCTACAGTTCATGAAATATATGTGTTTGTATCCCTCCATGTGTTAGAAAAGGGAAGAGCACTGCTATTCTTCTGGGGGCTCCTTTATTACATTTGTTATATACTTTCTTCCAGACAGCTTTCTAGATGTCACTTTGGTAGCTATTTTATTGATTTGATTTCGTTCAAGGTAAATCATGACTGAGAATTGCAAACAAAGTGGTAATCCCCTGAATGAGCTAGTTCAGGTAAAAAGTGAACAGGGCAGACAGAAAAATAGTGGCCTGATTTTCTATAATTGCAGGATTAGTGTTGAGTCCTGCCTTCCAAGTCCACCAGATATTTTCTAGTTCTTCCTTGTCCTAAGCCAGAAGATGTTCAGAAACACTATGTTAGGGAGGGATAAGGAGATCACTGGTCAGAAATACGAGTTTTAGGCTGTCTGTATCAGAACTGTAGACCCTATGTGTCCTATGCGTGCTAGAGCTCCTCGTGCTGCTCAGGGTATCTGGAGAGAGAGAAGTGCCTCGGAGCCGTTCACTGAACCCTGGGTGAAATGAAGAGATTGGTGTTGTCATGTTCTGCTATGACACAACCATCCTGGCTAGAAAGCGGGGAGTTACAACAGCTCCATCCTTTAATATTATGAAAACCCCAAGCAGATGATGAAGGGATGAGTCATGTTGCATTTCACCTTGAAACAAGGAAATAAGGAGTTTGAGGTTTGCACTAAGCCTTTTTTCCACTTGGATGCTTTGCTACCAAGGAACAAAACCTGACACTAAACAATGAAAGGTGGTCAGCTTCATATGGAAAATCTAACACAAAATGTGTGAGGTTGTACATATGTTGGGGAGGGGTATAAGTGGAAGGTGTCTCTGTCTGTGGCAAGGGTGGCCGAACTAGGTGATCTTTAAGCTCCCTTTCAACCCAGACCATTCTACTATTCTATGAGTCTATTTCAGAGGAATGATTCCAAGGGCATCCACTCATGTACTGTTAGGTGTTTCCCAAGCGTATGCTTTGCACATATTCATTTATATGTTTCATAGAATCATAGAATAGTTAGGGTTGGAAAGGACCTTAAGATCATCAAGTTCCAACCCCCCTGCCATGGGCAGGGACACCTCACACTAAACCATCTCACCCAAGGCTTCATCCAACCTGGTCTTGAACACTTCCAGGGATGGAGCATTCACAACCTCCCTGGGCAACCTATTCCAGTGCCTCACCACCCTAACAGGAAAAAATTTCCTCCTTATATCTAATCTATCCAATTTTGTGTAGCAAAATATTATTTCTGTTTATTTATGTATTTACCATAAGGGCAACCTGCCTGTCTTCTTGCACTGCAGGAATGTTCCCAACCTGTTCGTTTGCAGAGGCAGGTTTAAATTCTGGTGTAAATTCACATTGCTGTCCTGTGCCTGTTCATGCAGAAGCTTGGACCTCACACTGGCATTAGTTTTCCTTGTTTTTCATTTGAGCTCAGCAGCAGCCTTTTGGCATCTTGTAGCATTTTTGAAGTCCACAGCCACTAGAGTGCTGTGCCAGGTAAAAATATGGAGCATGACAACCCCAAAACTTAGGGAACAGGTGGAAATATGAAGTGGTGAGAACATGATATATATTGCAGAGTCAGAGCAAGGTCCAGAGAGTTGTCCAATGTAGTACAGCAGTGGTTATTAGAGGGTACTTTTGGAAAAGGTACAAGAACTAGGGAAAACTTCCCCAGAACACTGTCCTAAACCTCACACAGACACTTCCTAAACTATGTATTTTAGTATACTCTGTACTGTACAGAAATATATTACTTTCCCCTGAAATGGTCCTGTGACTCTTTACACATGTGTAGACTGAACATCCACAGTATCCCATAACCAGCTTTCCACAGTTCAGCTATTAGAAAAAAAAAAAAACCACTTCCTTCACTTTCCTTTGAGCCTGATTTGTGCCAGCTTCACTTGATAACCCTTAGTTCTTTCACTGGAAAAAACTATGGATCCCCATTTGTCTACAGATAAAATCCTTTCATGAAAGTACCCTGCTGCTACCATAACCGTCTCTGGAGAGAGTGTGAGCAGTGGGGAATCACTTGGGATAAAGGAAAGAGACTACAGCAGGAACACAAGAGCAGCAAAAGAATAAAGGGCATCTGAAGGGCAGAGGCCCTAAAGATGGGGATGGCGAAGGTGGAGGAGGAAAAAAACAAGAATCTATAGGCTCTATAAAATTATTGTCTTGGCATTATAAGTAAGTCTCTTTCATGGACCTTAAAACCACCTAAAAACATATGACAAAGACTAAACCAGTTTTCTTCTTGTTTGCTTCTGTTTTCTGGGTTTTATCTGGCTGTTATTCTTTTTTTTTTTTTTTTTCAGGTTGAATTCACTGCTGATCAGATTGAAGGTGAGGAAGATGTGTTTCTCTTCTGCGCACAGTAAATATTGTTACTGGTACATGCTGGCAAGTGCTGGGGTGAACACAAGTGTGGTATTTGAGGTGCCTGGAGGAGGCTGTGCTTTAATTCATGGCGTTGCTCATGCTCCTTCCCTCCTCTGTTGATTTGGTCAAGAGAAAAAGGGGAAGTCATGCACCAAGTAGGTACTTGTTAAAGTGCATATCAGCTCCACTTCCAGTGAGGAAAAAACAAAAAAGAATCACCCCCCCAAAAAAAAACACCTCAGTCCAAATATGCTCTTTGTTTTAAAAATCCCACTAGCAATATGTCAGTGCTTTCAAACGAAAGTCTCACAACTCTGCTTTTGAGAACTTTTCCCTGTATTCAATCAGAATTTAATGTGTTACAGTTTAGGGACAGCTCTCCAGAAACCAGCCAATAATGACAGCGATGGCGTTCCTTTTCTTTCAAAGCAAAACGTCAGCATTTGTTTCTGAAACCTTTGTCCCAGCCCAAGAAAGTGATACTAAAACCTCATGCATGAAGTCCTGGGAACACTACCATTGCAGGTCTCCCCTTTTTACTCAACCACCAGCTTGCTTTTTACTTAAAGGAGAATTGATAGATGGAGTCACAAATGTCTGGCATTTTGTTTTGGTCTTTAAACACTTGGCAGAACTTGGTAGAGACTATGAAAGATGGTATCAGAAAATGGGCTAATTAGAACAGATGGAAAAAAAAACCAACCATGAAATGTCAGGCTGATTTAGAGAGGACAGATACAGAAGGAAGGATTTTCTGAACTGGAACCAAATGCCATAATATCTTAAAGACTGATGCTTGGCTGCAGACTTCCAGCATTGCCTTGGGATTTTCAAGCACCCCCCTCCTCCCTCCATCTCCCCTTAATTGGTTTGGCTTAGTTTCTATTTGCTAACAACAGGTCAAAAGTAACTCATGGTTGGAGCCAACTATTAATTTCTGGGAGGCTGTACCTTTTCTAGTCCCAAAGTCATGGGAGAACCGTACAAGATGCACAATGCTGAGCCACAAACCTCTGAACTATTCCAGCAGCACACAGCAGTTGATCTCTCATCAGTTAATGTTTTGGGGACTGGATAAGACCCACCTAGTTTCTATGCCTTGTTTTCTCTCTTCCCTGAGGATAACTAGCTCTAGAGGCTGCATCAGAAAATGGGAAAAGACTTATTCAGAAAAGTACCTAACGTCCTAAACATCACCTGGGGAACTGAGCAGAAAAGCACTGCTGATCAGTTAGCTCAATTCCTTCCCTCTAATTTCTTCTGTTTCTTTTTAATTTTTTCGTCACTTGTCCTTGGGAGGTAGAAAGTTCTTAGGTTCACAGATGATTAAGCAGACAGATTGATAGTGGTTAGATATATATTTACTCTTTGGAAGAGATTAGTTGCTTCAGGTGTAGAATTATATCTACTGCACAATCCACAGCTGTCCCTGGACTGTTCCTGGCACACTATGCTCTCTGTACTGGATTGCACAAGTCAAAACCCTGTCAAGAAGTGTACCACTGACTTAAGAAAGTGGACAATCAGTATGCCAGTGCTTGAGACCATTTTATTTTGTGTTAAAAACACAGGTTAGAAAGCAAGCACCACTTGCCATGATTATAGCTGCAATACTGACTGTTGAAATCACTTGAGAGCTGGGACTTGTGAAAGGTCTGGAATATGTCCTTTTGATCTGTTTTCTCCTCATTCTTCTAGGTTTCAGTTGCACTTTTTTGTGTGTGTGTGAGTGTTCATTTTCTGCTCTGCGTTGCACTGTTAATTTTGTCAAATTTCTTCTTTCATTAAGTTGTCTGGAGGTCAAGGTCACCTCTCATGCCTTTATAAGTGGGGATATTTAAATATAAACCTGTAATGTATAATAATCACCACTTTCTCTCACTGTTGACCAGATGAGGACCTAGGTTCCTCAGTGAGATGAAATATTTCCTGATTTGTCAGGTGAAACTAGACCAGTAAGAAGTCTATCCTATATGATAGGTATTACTGGCTGTCAGTATGTCATGACTGACACAACTGGTTTTCTAGCAGTCCATTCTGAATTGAGGTGGTGGAGAAGAAACAGACAATGAAGCATCTCAAGGTGTTTTCCAGCCCTGTCTTGTAGGGTACCCAGAACCTATTCCTTTTCCTGAGAAAAAAAACTTTGTTGCTTCAGACTTATTTTCCTGCAAGGATTCATTTTTATGTTAGTCTCCAAAATGTTACTCTCAGAAGAAGAATGGTCTGTGGGTAAAGCCATGAGTAACACAGCCATCTTTATACATCTTTATGCCTCAGCTGCCAATGATATTCGCTGGTTGTGGCAATGTGTATTTATGAAACTGTATTTCTGGCCTTTTCAGCCACCTAAGTTACTGAAAAATGAAGAATATGAACTATTCAAGATGAGAAGCTAGGTAGCAATTAAGCATATGAAAATATACACTGTTCCTGCCAGTGGTTTATTAGCTAGCAGAAGGTCAAAGGAGACCATAGCCAGACTGGTTTCATTGCTTTGATGGAAACTTGCATTAAGCCAGCAAATCCAAAATGCAAATAATAATAATGAAAAAAAATAGGCTGCTTTTGTATATTGACAAAATGGGGTGTCCAAACACACAGGCCAATATTCTGGTGGGAGGCTTTACACCTGATTTTAAAAGAAAAAAGAATGAATTGTGAACCTTCAGAGGGTGCTCAGGCAATAGGTAAGTGGCAGGCAGATGAGTAGCTCAGGGAGGTAGCTGTATTTCTCACCCATCTGAGCTGATGAGACCTCCAGGAAAGGACAGAGCTGGGGGTGGGTTTTTTGCCCCCTTCCACTGCAGCAAGGAGCCCATGAAAATCCGCTATTGCCCTCTGCTGGAATGAGGGCTGCCGATGGGACCTGGGCTCCGGCACTGGTGCCAAGGAGGCAAAGATCCAGGAGAGAGAGAGGCAGGGAGAGTGAAAGAGAGAGCAAAGAGGAAGATTAAAAGAAAAAAAAAAAAAGAAAGGTGAGCTTTGATTTGTCCGAAATGACAAAAGGCATCATCATTTGAAAGTGTTGGATGAAGAAATGATGAGTAAGATATGAGTGCAATGATAAAAATGAAAAGGGAGGGAGAAAGAAGGGGACACAAACCCAACAACACTAGAAGAAGGAAGGAGAGAGAAATGAGCAAAGAGGAAAAAAAGAAAAAAGAGAGGTGGAATAATGAGGAGGAGAAGGAATTGAGAAGGGAGAGAGAGAAAATCTGGGATGCAGAATGTATGGCTGAATGGTTGAATGTCAAGAGCTAGGGAATAAAATTCCTCACTGCATTTGGATAGTGGGAAGGAAACATACAGAAGAGTAACAGCAGGACAAAAGGCAGATTCAGAGATTCACAGCTTTAAAGTCAAAAGGTATCTATGATCACCTATAGAGCATGCACTATGCAGTGTTTTCAGTGAACGATAACAGCCCATTACTGTTGCTTGCACCCTGAGATGCTCCTTGGTCTCTGCAATTCACCTGCAACTCCACCAGTGAGACCTGATCCTGAGCAGTCAGTGTGTCTGGGGAATCCAGGCTTTCCATATACTTCTACCCTTGCCCAACTGTTTCTTGTGTGATTATTCCAACAGGTTATCATGGCGTATCTTGTTACCTGCTAAGAGAGGTACTCCTTTATCTCAATAGGCTATGCCAGTGCTCTCTAAGTGTATAATGCTGAATAAAATATCCAGTTAGCTAACGAGCAGAACTGCTATTGAATTCTATGCCATCCTGACTGCTTCTGACGAGCTAGGAAGCTCTCAAGGCCAACCATTTCTGTAAGGTTTTCTGCACTTCTTGATGTTAGCTGAGATGGAAATACCATAAGAAGAGCATTTGAAACCTCTGATTCCATTCCCTGATTGAACCAGAAAATGCAGGGGAGGAGGAACACAAACATTGCAGATAGCAGCAAAAACAAAGGTCATCAAATTTGTTCCCAAACTGCAAAATAAAAGGGTCAGACAGAGTTAGTTAGGGGGAAAGTCTAGGCTCACTTTGACTTAATCTGTGGGAACATGGCATGCATTTCTTTTTATCTTTCTGTCTTTCAGAATTTAAGGAAGCATTCTCACTCTTTGACCGGACTCCTAAATCTGAGATGAAAATCACATACGCACAATGCGGAGATGTCTTGAGAGCTTTGGGGCAGAATCCCACCCAGGCTGAGGTCTTGAAAGTGCTTGGCAGGCCCAAACCGGAAGGTTGGTGTCCTCCTCTGTGTTTGTTTCAAAAAGATCACTCCAAGAATTTTGTGAAGCAGATGAGATATCCATTTTCTGATGGAAAGACTGTGAAATAACAAAGGGTTTGGAACAGCCTCTGCAAATCACCAGCAGAAAAGTAAACGAGGAAATGTAATCTTGCAGTTAATATCGTCTCAAATGTAGAAGAACGAATTAATGGTCCCGTGTGTCAATGTGTTTCTGCCTTTTAAAATTGCTTTGATGGCAGGCATTCATGTGTGTTTACTAAAAATGAAGACATTTTGAAGATGTCTAAAAAAGAAAAGAGGGATAGACTGATTGTGAGGGCACAGCTTGCTCTTCAAAAATATGCATTAGAAGGTCTGTAATGATGGTAGCAATATCTCCATTCAACATTGACCATACACTGGATAATTCTTCAGAGCAAAGAAAATCTCTCAAACCATATCTACATTTAAACATTTTGTAAATTACTTCTCTGTCCTTTCCTTCCACTGGGGTGGAATTGTCAATTAAGCCCTCATTCAACAATTGTGACATGTTGGGGTACGTCAGTGAAACAGTGGAAGGTAAGTATTTCTCTCTCCGCCAGACCTCTTTCCTACTCTATCCATTCTTCCATCTGTACTTACCACACTTCTATGCTCTTCTCTTTAGCTGGTTTTTATTCCTATAGTTCTTCTACCCTCATGACTTACCCATGGTAAATGCCCCATGGATAGTCTTTAACTCTCCCAGAATCCTCATTTCCATCTGTGTCTTTGTAGACATGAACTCCAAGATGATTGACTTTGAGACCTTCTTGCCCATGCTCCAGCATATTGCTAAGACGAAAGACACAGGCACCTATGAGGATTTTGTGGAGGGTCTGCGTGTGTTTGACAAGGAGGGAAATGGAACGGTAATGGGAGCTGAACTCCGCCATGTCTTGGCTACACTGGGTAAGGTGAACCTTTCCTTATGCAGTTTCATCACTGAGGTTTTTCCCCTACAGCTTGTATTGTTATGGGTAACCTCTATGGAAAGAAACGATTGAGCAAGATTTCAAATTTTGCACTGTCTTCAGTATAAAGACTAAGAAAATGTTCTTTAATAATGAAGATAAATATCACCGACCTACTGTTCAAGGAAGCCTTTTGCTTGCTTGCTTGCTTCCTTTGTGTTATTTTCCAATAAATATTATATTTCTATCACCATAAAACTATCCAAACATTGGAATGCTATTCAATATTTTTCTGCACCTTCAATAAAAGTTTTAAGATGATGAATTTTTTATGAGTCATCTGTTTAACAGAAGTGTCTCTGAAATTGAAAGTCCCTGTTTTTAAAGAAGGGATCAATATCTGTCCTCTCAAATCTTTACTTCAGAAGCTCTGATTTCACAGAGAGTGCTGACAAGAGAATGAGTGCAGGGCAGAAAATTTTGCTGTAACTTAATGACAGGTTTCCATTTGGATTAGAAGGCACTGACATGCTGTCATCTGAATCCAGTAAGCATTTCTCAAAATCAGCTTTTTCACTAGTGTTTGTCCACTGGTTTTTAAAAAAGGGATGATCCTTTACAAAAGAGATTTGATTTAGACAAAAGTATTCCATTGTGACCTGGTATATCAATTCAAGAAAACTAAAGCTTTTATGCCTGGGGGTTTTAATTCAATGACACATCAATGTTTATTAGTGGCACAGGGAATAAGAAAAGAAAGCAATGCTATTTTCCTTTTTATTGCTGGTGATATCAAATCAGTTTGGGGACCAAATTCAGTGATGACACCCCCCCACCAGGGTCAGGATTGATGCCCTGTCTAAACTTAGCTGGGAAAAAAAAAGAACAACGGTATGGGCAGTATTACAAGTTTCACAATACTGCAAGAAATACTTTTCTACTTTTCTATTTCCAGTAATACAGCAATGTCTGATACTCATCATTAAGAAGTATTTCTATCTTAAGAATTAATGGTTCTGTTTTGGGTGGCATCTCTAATACTTACCAAATCCTAGGCAAAGCCAAATATTCCGTAAATTAGCATTCTTCGCTGTTTAAGTAAAAAAAAATAATAATAAAAAAAAATTGAACATTCATAGATTCACCTCAGCTAAGGACTTGTTTCTGTGTGCCAGAAGTCAGTGATGGAAAAAGGAGAACAACATGGATAACAGGGCGTACCCAATGCATTTTGTTTTATTTTATTTTATTTTATTTTATTTGTTTAGTTTTTACTTTATTTTATTTCATTTTTTCATTTCATTATTTGAATTTCTATGATTTCAGCTGAAATCACCCTCAGATTTCTCATTTACTTTTCTGGAACTCATTTGAGTTCATCCTAAAATTAGTGCCTAATATCAGAATAAGGGGATGGATTGGGTTAATCTCTGCTTAACCAAAATAAAACCTTACAGATGAATTGGCTCCTGACATTCAAAGAATGAAACTAAATGGAAAGGATCACTGATCCAATTCAGAGATCCTAAATTAGATCTTAGAATCTTCCTGAAACTCAAACTCAGAGGCAAACTAGATCCTGACTCTACTGAAAGGTTTTTTTAATGAAGGCTTGGTTAAAATGTGACTAAAGCCTTCAAGGTTTGGCACTTAGAGAAAGCTTATTCTTAGAAGACTGAGTATGTAAACATGATAACATGTGGGTTTCCATATTTATTCTGTCTCTCTGGGTTTCAGATCAAATTTTCTCAGTTTGCAAGGACAAAAGTAGCTTTCCTAGCAGTCAGCACCACAAATTAAACTGAAGAGAAAATCATCCTCTTTTCTCTCACTCTCTTCTTTGTTCTTCGGTTCTTTGAAGTATGCATCACAAATTCTTAAAAAAAGGGCCCAGGTGCTGAACAGGCTTTTTGCTTTCCACCAGGTGAGAGGTTGACTGAAGAGGAAGTTGATAAGCTTATGGCTGGTCAGGAAGATGCCAATGGCTGTATCAACTATGAAGGTAAGTATAACCACTTCAGACTGGGCAGTGATCATGTGCTTGAAGGCTTTGCTGCAAATATGAGAAAGTTTAAATCTGTGGAAGATCTAAAGCAGGATATGTGCTTTTCCATATTTTAGACCAACTTAGATTCTATAATTCAGCTGGTACACCTGATCTGTTGAAGATTACTTGTGTTTTCCATAGCTGAATGGCCATGGCCCCTTCGGAAAGTGGGGCTGTGTATTCCTATTTTGTTTGCTTTTATAAAAAAAAAAACAAAAAACCCAACAACAAACAAACCCCAAACCATTTTTTTTTTTTTTACCTTGTCCACAGTTCCTTGCTCTCTCAAAAAACAAACAAATGAAAAACCCCACATCCCTTTAGAGACTTCCTTTCCTTACAGAAAAAGCACTGAATTTTCCATCAAAAACTCAGCAAAAAATTTCATCCTTATCATCCTCTTTTGGGTGCTAAGAATCCTAAAAGATTTCCCAAAGACTTTCCATTTTATTTCATTGCTATTTTAGAAAGCCAGAATAAAGTCATGAGTACATGCACCATAGCTCTTTTCTGCATCTTGCAAGCCCACATGCTCAGGCTGTTCTATAAAACGACAATATTCTAGTAGGAATCATGAACACGCACTTTTGTATACAGCTGAGCCCTTCTTAAGGTTGACTAGTGAGTGACCACTGCGTTGTTTCTGTGATTTAGCTGCTCAGTCATATTCACTGAGCTTTTTATGAATATTTGGGTTGGTAGTCTCCTTCTACTCACAAATACCAGTGATCCAAGTTCAGGGAAACATTTCTTACAAGTACTTTATGGGTTAGAAATCTATGGATTTAGCCAACCCAAATGACTTATGAATTCATGGTGAATTCAGAGATATTCATAGCCTGGGGAAATTACTGGGAAAGAAAAAAAAAATCCTTACTATAGGATGTATTTTTCCTTTTCCTTTTGAATTTAAAAATTGTATACAATGAATGCTTTTTTTTTTTAAATGGAGAAAAATGGAACCCAAAACTTTTTGAAACAAAAACTTGACTCAATTTTGAAATACTTGGTAAACCTGAGTTCACTGGAGAGAGATAGTCATGATACCTGACTTGGTGAGCTTCTGTGCACACTGGAATTTCACACCAGAGGAAACTTTATTGCGCCCTGACTTAGTACAAATGTGCTAAAGTCTTGAAAGCCTTTCAAGATAAGGACCCAGAGTTTCTCATTGCTGTATGCTTTGGAAAGCCAGTTCCATATGGCAGCCAGGGGTAAGGGATTAAGCAAGGTATGGATTAATTGATGTGCACACTCATTTCCCCTGGCTACTGAGACTGTTGGCTACACTGCACTGTACATGTTACCTTAAGGACTTACAAAGCATTTAGCACCCAGCATTTGGAATCTTATTTACAAAGTGCTGTGGTTCTCATTGCATCAGAGGAAACAAAAGTGTGAATTTAAATAACAATCAAACCAAGATACCCAATAATTTATTGAGTTCAACAAAAGTGATTGATAAATGACCCTTCTCTTTCTCGTTTCCAGCTTTTGTGAAGCATATCATGGCTAACTGAACACCAGGTGAGTCTTTTCTATTCTTCTTGCATAGCTTATTATTTTGGGTTTGGCATCTCAAATAGGTTTGAAGAATGTGTAAGTGATTAATCAAAGACAGTGAATATTTTCAGCATGTTGTACAAGGAGGTAGGACAAGAATGAGTGAAATGTTATCCTCATCGTATCAAGTGCCCAGAAATCGGTGACCTTTCTGCAATTGTCTGGTAAATCTGGATGCCTTTATTTTAGAAGTCCAACATATTATATTCTGAAAGGATTTGATTTCCAAAGAACAAACTGATCATTCCCTTATGGTTGACTGCAAACTTCAAAGGATGCATATTTTTCATGTCCACTTACAAATCTCTTACATCTCTTACAAATCTCTAGAAGCTCTTACACTTCTAGAAATGAAGGAGGTAGAACTGAGCTGACTAGAGAATGAATGGGCAAAAACTGTGAGGAAAAACAGATAAGAAGGAGTAAAGCATGTTTATGTTACTGAACCTGCACTTACTTGCCTTCCATAAATCTGACTCCCAATATATTCCGGCAAATTGGTTGGTTTTCCAGGAAAAGACATGAGCTTTGCCCAGCACATCTGGCATTACTCAGTGGTGTTCGCCAAACCACAGTACCACTAAGGTTATCTCTGTCTTGCCATTGCAAATGAGCTGAATTTTATTTCCAGTATTTACTAGTTATTGCTTATTTTTGTATTCCTGGAAAAGGTGCCTGCTCTTTAGAGCTGGCATTCACCATTATTTATCTCTGCTCATCTACTAGGGAAGGGCTGACCTGAGAATCAACCAACTCCATCTATTTTGCAAAGTATCTGATAAATAGGGAAAAGCAGTGGCTTCTTTCCAATTTGTTCTGGTTGGTTTGGGTTTTGTTTGCTTGTGGGTTTCTTTTGTTTTGTTTTCTTCTGTTTTTTTTTAATTTTTTTACTATGTCCTGACCAGGCCTAGCTTTGTTTTTCTTTTGCAGCTGACATTATCACAGCCCACCAAGACTTTTTTGTTGTGTGGTGGCTTTTATTATGTTCAGTGGCATCCCAGGGAGGGAGTTAAGTTGAAGTCACATCCAGGTTTTGGGGACTTTTGTTCCCAGACATAATTGAACAAAATGTAAACTGGCTAAAAAAAGATGAGTTTCTTTTCTTATTATTGATCCGTTTTTTTAGAGGCATTTATTTTCTCTGAACATATACTCAGCTTTCCAACACTGGCTCCCAGTTTTCCATTCCAAAGATCTGGATTGGCCCACAGCCACAGTGGGTAATCCCACACCTACCATGATTCTTATTTGTTGTTTAGAGATGTTTTCAATCTTTAATCCTATCCTAAACCCACTGCCACTGAAAATTCCCGTTGTGGTACCAAAAGTCCTTGTCACCTGAAGCAACATCAGCCAAGAAAGAAAACAAGTGAGCAGTGGTAAGCTGAAGAGCTGGCAGAAGGCTGGGAGCTGCAGCAGATGAGGCAGGAAGAGTTTCTTTGATTATAATGCTTTGGAAAGAGAGCTGAGAAGTCCTGACACACAGAGAACCAGTGTGCCACTGATTTGCCAATGAGCGATGATGGGCATCATTCAATAGTGACATCTTTCACTCCCTGCTGTGCTGCTGTTGGCATGTTAAAGAAAAGACAAATTAAGTCTTTACCCTTGAAAGGGTGATGGCCCTTTGCCATAGAGCATATAACAAACAAATCCCAAAACACTGGATTTTAACTCAGTGGGAATCTGGATCTGAGCCCAAAAATAAAGTAGTGGCTCGTGTTTCTTGGCCATTCCTATATGCTCAAGGAAAGCTAGAGCTGGATCCCAGTGTAAGAACCGGACTGTGTCTTTTCATTTCTAAGAGCAGTTAATGTTATTACTCTGTATTGGCTTTTCATATATACAGCCTCTCCACTGGCTTGTCCCCAGGTGCTACGTACTAGTTCTAATACAGAGTAACCAATTACATCTTCAGTTAGTGACTGTTCCACTGTTTCTGCAGACCTCCCAGGACAAGTGCTCTGCAGGATTATAGCCAGCTAGTCTTCCTTTCCAGTAGACATTGCTGCAGAAAACACTCCCAGATTGGCTACATATCTACTCCTTACACTACTCAGCAGGAAAGACATGGGAAGCAGGACACATTAAGCTTTCTCACATAGCTAAAAAGCACTCTACCGTACTTGTGATCCAATAACCACTGCACTGTGAAGCAGGGCTGTGAGATATGTGCAGTGGACTACATGGACCCCCTGTGAAAGCAATGCACACAACTGTCTCCCTGCTATGTGACTGAATGTGTGATGAGCAGAGTCAAGCTTATCTCACGGCTTGTCTCTTGAGTGCATATCCGTTAATAAGATCAAATAGCCAAAAATGTTGGAAAAGAGAATCTCTGGTAGCAAGTTGGATATTGTCAGAATTGTTCAGATGCTTCCTTAATGCAAACCTTGTGTTACAATACTACCTTATTTATCTTTAATCATATAATCATCTTAAGTAGTAGAGTAGTACTGCTGGAAGGACAGTTGATAACTGTTCCACTATCGACTATTTACAGAGGCTCAATTTGATATCCCATATGTAGGTTCATGGTTTCTCTGAGATGCTCCAGGTGTGTCATATATCCATGGCCTCACAGATGGGATGCAGAGCCAATGGCAGACTAGTGCTTTCTGGTGGCTGGCAGCCAGGCAGAGTACT
The DNA here is from genome assembly GCF_034315485.1 of Pezoporus occidentalis. Taxonomy (NCBI): domain Eukaryota; kingdom Metazoa; phylum Chordata; class Aves; order Psittaciformes; family Psittacidae; genus Pezoporus; species Pezoporus occidentalis. The sequence continues at coordinate 1,064,615 of NW_026916181.1, forward strand.
CTAGTAAAACTCGGGTGTCTTTAGGCGTTGAGGAGTGGGGAAGTGAATTGAGTCCTGTGGCTTGAAATCATGTGACTCTAGGTAAAGTCCTAGAATATGCCATCAGTGTTTGACTGGCTGACATAGTCTTCCTTGGCTCAAATCAGATTAATATGCCTACAAGTATGCATATGAAAGCAGGGTATCTATGTTTCCAGACCTAAAGGAGGTCCAGTTAGATGCAACATTCAGAGTGATTCACTTCATCCAAAGAAGGGACATGGATACAATTAGTCCAACCGCCAATGCTGAGAAGTACAAATCTCACATGAACATTATGTCATATTTACCATTTGTATGGGAATGTTCTGCATGCCTTGGGGCTCTCAAATTGCATCAGAGGCTTACTGTTCAGCAACTGAATCCTGCCTGAAATCTAAACACTATCTAAGAGAAATCTCTGTGCTCAAATGTTGCTGATGGAAGACTGACTACAGATAATAGAGGGATAACAGAAGTGGGAGAAACTATCCAATAGCAAAGAAACTGGACTGTTTTTCTGGAAAGATGATTCTTTACCCTGACATAGCTATGCTGTCTCTCCAGATCATTGCTTCCCATGCTTGGTCCGTCATTTACACACTGAGTGTAAGATTCTGGGGTTGAATCTTACACTCCCAGTATATCCAATGTGACTAAGGATATTCTGTCACATTGTGTGATTGCTCTTTGATATCAGTTGGCATCTACCTAGTGCAGAGACACTTAGCTGCAGGCCTTGCTGCCAATAAGCTGACTACAGATGCATGAGGACAACAGAGGCTGATTCGTGGTGGCATTGTTTGTTTCTTCTCTCTTCCTCTAATGCTTAAAAATAACTCTTTTTAGGACAAGACAGGAACCGAGAAACCCAGATGCTGGCCTTGGATTTCAGTGTAATGGAATGCCTTCTCATTTTTTCAGCCTGGATTCTCATTACAGAGCTACAAAATATGCTGTTCCTAAAGTTATTTGGATAAATGTTTTTTTGTTTGTTTTGCCTTGTTTCTTCATGGGAAAAGGGTGGCCTCTGTGGAGATTCAATAAACTTAGGAAACTGAAAAGACTGGAATTTGAACTCTGAATACCTGGGCATTGTAATTTCTTTCTGATAGAAGACTAACAGCAATAGAAAACTGTTAAGAAAGAGGAGAAAAAAAGAGTAATTTTTTTCATGACTAAATAAATAATAAGAAAAAGAATTAGTCATTTAACCATATCCCTCCACTCTTCCTTCAAAAATAAAGGGACTTTCACTTTTGTCTTTTGTTAAAAAAAATGCTGAGTGTAAGGGAGAAAAGAAACTAAACCAGTTGTATGAATCTCATGTATACAAGGAAACTCTTAAACTTTACAATAACAATAAAAGTAGAATTCATAGCAATCAGCAATGAATACAACCTTGTTCATATGTTTCTCAGCTTTGGAAGATACCACAGCAAAACAGAAGTGTATACCATGTTTCCTAAAATGTGCCTCTTCTCCACAAGGATTACTTCGCATTCCAACAGTCTGACCTATGAAACAAGTAAAAAGTCTGGAAATTGTTCTAATATAGGTATCTTGGTCCTATAGCTTTCTCAGTAAAACGTGATTCTTTGTCACTTGATTTCATCATTGTTTCTGTGTCTGTGTGAGGGAAGGGGAAATGGGAAATAAATGCTTTTGGAAAAAAAATCAGTAGCGGAAAAGGAGAGTTGAGAAGAGTGAAAAAGCACACAAATTAAGTTGGCTCGTTTTCTGGGGAATAATAAATTTAAAAGTAAAAATAAAAAAATATATATCCTTTGGGGTGGAAAAAGGAGAAGCTATAGGCTAGTAGAGCTTGTTAGGAAATACCAAAAACTCTGAATATGTAACACCAGCAACAGGTATTGTTAAAACAGGCAACTTGGAAACTTAGTGGAGAAAAGATAATCAGTGGAACACTGGAATACAAGGACACAAACTGCATAGCAATGACTGAAGAGGTCATCCTCACAGAGAAGAATGTTATGAATGAGAGAACACAAACTGTCAAATTACATGAATATATGCACTGTAACAAAATGTAGCATTAAATAGCCACGATAAAAAAATCAGCAGTTAGAGAGCTAACTGCAGAATTAAGCTGATGGCAATAATAATAAAATGCTAAAAGCAATTTAAAAGCTAGTGCAAAGGGAGGATTAGAAAGATGCTGATAATGACCAGAATGTTTTGTACCCAGCCTGGGTTAACTGTACACAAAGCTGAAAGTAAGTAGCAAAAAAAAGTCACCATGAATCACTGTTTTTGGATGAAACACCTCTGAAGCATTAGTCCTAAATGGAACCATCCATTGAACCGGCCATTGATAAGGCCATGGGATTAGCAACTAGGTATGCTCCAGTGTACACCAGAAATGTGTGACCAAGGTTGGGTGGGGCCAAGGTTGGGGGGTCTAATGGAAGGTGTCACTGACCATATCAGGGGGTTGGAACTGGATGAGCTTTAAGGTTCCTTCCGACCCAAACCAGTCTGTGCTTCTCTGAAATAGTCACCAGTGATCTGTTTCCTCATCAGAGCAGCTTTTGTGAGTATCCACTTCCTTTCTCAACGGTGGCTAATGTGATTTCTTAGGGCCTAGTTTGCTGTGGAGCAAAAACCATTTCATAGGCATCTTGCTTTCACTGTCTTGTAAGTAGATATTTAGGCCCCAGTGATAATTTAATATTGTTTTGAATCAAAGATGTAGTAGGCCAACGTAATTCTTTCTCCTTTTCCTGCTGGTGCAAAGAACCACTTGGGAATGTCTCCTGTCTTCTACACTGTTGTTACAAAGACATCTCTAGTTTAAAGAACCTTGAGTTCTAGGGCTCATACAGCTGAGAAGTACTGTGAGGGCTTACTACAGAAGCACTTTGCTAGCACGTATGATCTGATTACCTTTTTCTCCTCCATCCCCTGTTGTTCTATCACCAAAGCTCATCTCTAAATTGGGCTATTGCCACTATACAGTGAGTCCTACATGGTCTACTCTAGAGCCAAACCAAAATTTCCATCAAAATCAAAACAAGATCCTTGTTCTGACTTGTTTTCAGAGACATTTAGTTACTATGTCAGGTACAGCTCAGGTAGAGGAGAAACCCTAATCTCTCCAGACGCACATCAGCTGCTTTCTTCCTCAACTGCTAAACACAAAGTCACCTCTTCAAAACTACTCAGACTCTCAGTAAGTGGTCGCCTTGAAGTATTATATCTAAATCTTGCAGAATATTTTACTATGCATTTCCCAAACAACATCTGTCTTCATCCACAGATGCAGATGAACCTTTCACCTTGGTATGTGGGTGGCATTCACACATCTAAGTGCAGATATCTGTAAAGCTGGTTTCTCCATCTGTCCTAGGCTTCAGCGCTTACCTTATTGGCACAGATTGTATCTGTACCATGCAGTTCATTGGTTTTGTTACTGTTTTTGTTGTTGCTGTTACTAAAAACACGGTTGAAACACCATTATTACATGAATCCAGCATCTGAGACTTACACAGGGCTCGCAGCTATTTCAGTAAAACTTAAAGGGCTGGTAGTGCTGCAAGTAAGCGTGCAAATCCTTTGATGGAGCAACATAAAAAGGAAAGACCAACAAAGGCCAAGCACAACCACCTGAGCTGATGTGCATCAGCCAAGAGCGCAAGGCAAGAGGACTGCCAAAAAGAGTGGCCCATGGGGCAATATGAGCCAGTGAAGAAGAACAGAATAAAACAACAGCTGGCGTTTCACACCAAGTGCATTGACAGAGCTCTTTGAGGAAGGACCTGTAGGTCAGTCCAAGATGCATAAGAAAAGATGTGTGTGGGAGCAGGCTGTAATTGTGCCTACTGCTTTTCCATGTCTCAGGACATGCTATCGCTGAATATTGTTATCATAAGCACAAGATTCATTCACAAGCAAACTGGAATAAATAAGCAATATTTACTTCTTCCCTTTTCCTCCTCCACTTACCCACTTACCTCTAGCCCCAAATACTAATAAAAAAAAAAAAAAAGAAAAAACCCCAACCTCCTATCTAGAGAATATGTGTTTAAAAAAAAGATGTGGGCAGGAAACATGCCAAGCTTCTAGAAGGTCTTTTTATAGCACTAGCATCTGGCTCTTCGGGAGACTCCGTAGAGAGTTTTGTTGGTGACTTTACATCTGCTGTGGTTAAGCTGCTAATGGACTGACTGTCTGGGCCTCTGCCTGCTCCAATGATTTCTTAGTACCATGCTTTGGTTACTTGAGGAGTTTGAGCATATTGACTTCTTGCCAGAATTACATAGTACATTCCAACAGTAACTTGCATTGCGACATCCAGCCATGCAGAAGGGGTTTCAGATGGAGCAAGGACATTGGCTGGCATTTCATTGCCCTCTCCTTAAACCCATCCAAGTCTGGATTAGAGCAGGGGGTGAAGCATGAATTTTTTTGATCCGGAAGCCAAAAGGAAAATGAATAATTTAATATTTTTTCAGTGATGCCCACAAGCAAATAAACAAGCAAGCACATCAGTAATTTAATCTGGAGGTCAATTAAAAATACTTTGTCCTCTAGTGGCATGTTCCAGCTCATTTTTTTTACTTATTCATTACTCTAAAAGCTGTTTCTTAACCTCAACTAATTAATTACTGTTTTGGAGTGAAAAATCAAAATGGATCCTGTGTAATTTTGAAACAAAACATATTTATGTTACCAACATTTTCCTCTATGAGTAGAATGAATTTTTTTCAGCCAAATCTGGTGTCAAAATTATACCTGAAATTAAGTATGAATATCCTCTACATGCCATTCCCTACAGAATCAGAAGTTTTGAACTGCTTTCAGAAATCATTTTTCTTATCTGACTCATTCGATTTTTTATAGCTTTAGCTCTTACGATGAGATTAATTGCCCCTTAGAAACACTGTTTTTCCCTACACTGAGAATAAAATGACCTTAAACAACTGCTTCAGGAATAGGTTATTGAAGCTCAATTTAGTGGCCTAAGCAATGGTGTGCCTTGTCATTTGCAAAGCTCTAGGTTGTTGCACCATGCTCTAGCTGTTGCTCACAAATATATGTATTTGCAAGTCCTGTTTAAAATGAGATTAATCTTATTCAATTCGTAATTTGTTCACAGAGGCTGACACTTCATACACCTTCCCTGCATATTACTTCACCACTTTCCCCACCCCTTCAGGATAAAGCAGCACTGAGATAAAAAAGTGTCTTATCTGATTGTAACAGCAGTGTTTTCAGAGGAGTAATGATGCGAAAATATCTGTGAGTTCATGTTTTCTAGTAGAATTAATATCTGATTATATAATACTGATCTTAAATGCATATGTGAGCATTCATGCAGAGATGTAACCACACTGCACAATGTTGTCAATATGAACTATAAATTCACCAAACACCTTGTGGTTTAGCGTAGTTATTTTTTCCCAGTTTTATTTAACTCAGAAATTCTTTGGATTCCCTAAAGTTCCTTAAGTAGCCTGTGTCCATCTATCTTTCTTCTCCCATTTACCTGATGAAGTTGCTGAAATGTCAAAAGCCCAGCAGAACAGCAAAATGAATGTTTTCATTTATAAATCCAAAAGTGCTTGTGTTTCTGAGCTAGCTGTTCTGCAAATTCCTTCGTTTTCCTGTAATAAAAGTGTCACAGGAGAGTTACGATGCATGCCAAAGAAAGAAGACAGGAGAAATGAAGAAGAAAAGTATGTATGTGTACAGATAGACCTATACTGAATTGAAGCAAATGTATGCCATTTAGGACAGTACTGGCATTTGAAGATGAGCTTCTGTTTTTACCAGGAAGAATCAATGGGTGCATAAGAATAAGCACACAGATACATAGATAACAGATACTCAAACTGAATCTCTCAAGACGTGGTTTGACATTTCTGGAATGAAGTTTCTAGTTTTTTCTAGTATCTCTGAAGCATCAGCAGTAGTGATACTGTATTAATAAATCATGTGCAGGCAAACGTACCTTCATGTCCCTGAATTACTGAAACAATCATAGTGTTGGACTAAGGAGCTCCCAAAAGTTTCCTTCAGGTTGTGTCATTTGGGACACACACGCTGACACAGGCACCAAAGGCAGCAGATTGGAGTGGAAGGACATGACACAGCAGAAAACAGAGGTGGATTGCAGATAACTCTGCATCTGTCAAATCCTCTTGGAAGATTAATTTCTTTTCTCTGATTCAGCAATGCAAAATTTCCACAAAGACCCATGAGGGACCTTCTTTTACTGCCCAGCAAATGGAGTTTCATACAGATAAAAAAAGAAAAGAAAGTGGAAAGAGAAGGCTCATGCATGCATGTGGGAGTCAGCTAGCAAATACAAAATATTGCATTAATACATCCCAGTACCACAAGCAGGACGAGCAAGGCACAGAATGAACAGAAGCACTATTAATAACTATTATTCATCATTAATTGGTATTAATTTATAAATCCCTAATCATCACTGATTTTGCCAAGGACTACAGCTGTTGACTGGGATTACACTGTGCTTGATCAAAACACAAGACAATAGCCTCAGTGTGCCAACAGTCTAGTTTCTTTCAAAACCATTGTTTTCATCAGAATGAATATTTATGATGTACACCCAGTGATTCACGCTAGCATCAAACAAAAAAGTAAGGAACTGAAAGAAAAATACCATTTTAAGCAACAATAAGGTGTGCAGAAATGGGGTGAAAAATTGAAGAGGAAAATTCTTCAAAGTAGAAGCCAAATTTCTGAGACTCTGGTAAATGAAATATGGCAGAATAATTTCACATTGCTTTTTTTGGAGAGTGGGAGTGAATTCTAGTCTGGAAAAAGTTATCAACATCCCCATAAGCTGGAGTTTTTCTTTGTGACACTTTGCACCTCTCCTGCATTCACATTACAGCTGACTCACATTGTCATGCTCTGCTCAGCAGCAAAGTGCAGGTATGTTGGTTGCACCAGCACCTCATCACCCAAACAAATGCCACCACAAAAGGCTGGAAACAGCATAATCTCCAAACACATGGCCAAAGTCCCTGTTTAGAGGCATTCCCAGAGAACATCTGTCCTGCTCCTAAGCTCTCTGATGCCATCCCTTAGGGGATACTATCGCTTAGGTACCAGAGCCTGTTGCTTCTGTGTACCCTGCAGACAGTGGTGGGATCAGTTTTCACACTTGCTGCAGGTGATATATATGCAGAATTTTACCCTCCAGAATGAACATGACCACTGGACTAAAGGGAACTGATTGAAATCATGAGCTGAACTATGTTTATGCTTGTTTCTCACTTTATATATGCTGTTCAGTAGCATGAAAAGGTGTGAGTGCTGTCTGCTGCACCTCTGCAGCAGAAGCTGCAAGGATGATTACACAAGCAAGACCATTTATTTTTTATTGGTATAGTCTTTGCACAGTGGTGAAGTTGCCTAGTCAAAGCTCCCGTATTATAAACCTGCTTTAACTGAGAGATATAGCATTTCAGACTTGAATGGCTTCTAGGTTAAGCATAAAGATAGTAAATCTAGGAAATGGTAAGATCTTTGGCCATGTGCACAGAGGGGATGATGCATCTGACATCATGTCTAGATGCTTTTAGTTCCCTTTACAAATGCAGTAACAGGACTTTATTCACAGAAGTTCCAATAAAGACAGCAGTAGTCACAGGCAGAGCAGCAATATGTATGTAATGATACCTCTACAGCACAGCATTCTTAAGAATATGTAATATCAGATAGGACCAGTATTAATAAAGACTGGTACTAGTGTGACACCCATGTTACAAACTCGTAGCCCATCCCTCTTTCATCAGCTCAGGGGAGGGTCCTAGGAGAAGAATAGTTGGCCTCACAGCTGTGGCTGCTCAGAGAATCATAGGTTGCCCGAGACCACACTGAAGTTCTTCTAACCCTGAAGAAATAGGCTGTTTCTGTTAAAAGAAATTTTTTGTCCATAGCTAATGATATATTGCTAATGAGAAATGGGTTCATGAGCCTAGGGGCATCTGCTGTAGGGCACTGGCATATACACATTGGAGCCAGCTTCCCATTGCTGCTATTTAGAACAGGGCTGATGGATTAAAGTGATTCTTTCAAAGGCCAAAGCTGGAGTCTGTTTCAAAGGCAGGGTAAACACTTAAGAAATACTGACTACTGTCCAGACCCTGTTTTTATGTACACAAGCATTCCAAAAAAATGTAATCAGAGGAATATTAATAAACAATGAAGAAACAACATCAAGATGCCAAATTCAGCTCCAATGCCCAATTTGCCATAAAAAAAAGATTTGAAATGTAAAATCCCAGGAAATAACTGAAAATATGTGCCTGGGGACTGGTTTATATTTCTAGTAGAAGTCAAAAATACTGTTTTAAGAAGTTTCAAGGTTTGACTTGCTTCACAGAATACAAATTTGTGGGAGACAAAGCTTGTGCCCTATGCTGGGTGGGCAATTTCATGCTGCTCCCAGACAGAGCTTAAAATACAGTAGCCATCTAGAAAGCTAAATAAAGTTCTCTCAGGATGAAAATATGGCAGAATTTATGGGTACACACCTGAATAATTTGAGCCACATTTTGTTGTGTAGAGCAGTTTTCACTAAGATCACCTCAGAAATCTAATGAGCTGCTCCTGCTCATAAAACCCACAAGGGAAAGGTGCAGCATAAAGAGTGTAATCAAAGGCAGAACATGCTTTGTTCTCAAAAATAATTTCACAAGGAAATGGAGATGACATTGCTGACTTTGCCCTGTGGGAAGAAAGGAATTGCATGAGGTACGCGGCACCCTATAGCAGACCTTTCCCACATTAATTTGTTGAGGATTTCACTTGCTGGCTGCATTGACTGCCATCCTGTGATAGCTGAAAATGAAATGGAATTCCTTGATGGCCATCTTTGGGGAACCAGTTTCTCATCACTATTTCTAGCTCGAACACTACAGCAAATATTTCTCTTCAACGAATTTATCCTTCTCTTTTCTAGAGAATCCATTTTCAATCATTACCAATAAGATGAGATTATGTAGGAACATCTATTACAGATACCAGTACGCACACATCTTGTATTTATCTGAGTTAGATGCTCTTATGTATATGACTACGTATGGCTTTGCAACTGATTTTGCCTGTATCTGTCAAAGTGTGCCTGTGTCTGTGCCTGGTTCCCATTCATGTGTGAAAATATATTTGGGAAGTGAGGGGATTTGACAGGTATGCCTGTCTATATGTATTGCTATGTAGGTACCTGAGTCTGGATAGTCATAGTACAGTGGTCTGTGTCTCCCTTTGCAGATACAGAGGCAGGAATGACAGCCTGTTAATGTGTGGCATAGTCTTGCTTACAGGCTAAGGCTGGTGAGAGACGGTAGAGCCAGTTCAGGTATAGAATGCCCAGGATACATCTTGAGTAAGATGTGATGTCTGAAACAGTGTGGCAGACCAGGTTATAGCAAACATTCAGCCCAGCCACGGTATTTAGTAAAACATGATCTCCACCTCAGATCTCCTTTTCCATTTCATAAATGCTTGGTCTGGCCCTGTGCTGGCTGAGCTATAATGAAGGATGAAATGCTGCCTTGCAACGTGAAAGGGAAATTTCAGGCTTCCCTCTTGCCAAAGAGGAGGTGTGTGGTAGAAAGAGGGGAGCTGGGTCTCCAGGATGTCTGCATGTTTAAGGTTGGAAAACTCTTTAAAACAAAGTGGTAGAAATAACTTGCCTGCAATCCATAAGAGCAAATCTGTTCCAGAAACTGCTCTGGGGAAACATTGCTCTGGAGGCTTCACAAGGAGGTGGGTTGTTGGGCAGGGAGCCTGAGACTGTCTTTTTCTCCATTCTCTTCACTTCTGCTGACTACAGCAAGAACCAATTTCCCGGGTGAACCTCAAGTCCGACATAGATACTCTATAAACTAACAAAACCTCAGAAAGACAGGAAGTGTCTAGAGACAGGGTGGCATAGCCAAAGACAACAGGTCCTGAAGACACCCAAAATACCCTAGCACCCCCTCCCCATTGCCACCATTAATATACGTTGGCTCTGTTTTGGCTGTTTTTTTTTGCAGAGCTGGGGACAGGCCTGCCTGGAGGTTGCATAAATAAATGACAGACTTTTGTTCTCCTTCTTTCTCTCCCTCCTTGCCCTCCTCAGGGGGTGACCTCTTTCACAAACTGCTCCAGGAGCAAAAGAAACAAACAAGATAAAAATGTAGTAAGGAAAAGGATGTGGGGATATGACCAGGCAGACAAGCATGAAGTTTCCCCAAGGATGGACAAATATTTCAGACTCATACGGACTTCTTACAATCCCAGCCTTACCTCTGGCCTTTTTACCCAGGAAATAATCCCCAGTGCAAAAACCTTTGAAAGCTCCAACTGTGCAGGGCTCCAGTGGCAAAATGACACATGCAAATTTATGTGTTATCTCCTACAGACAAGACTTTATGTCTGGCTTGCCATATTATTGGGCAGGCTTGACAGACACATCCACAGTACCCAAGACATACATGGAGGGACCATCTCTCACCTTTCCCACAGCTAAAGTCCCTTTTGGCCTTCCCTCTGTCTCCATAATTTCCAAGCAGTAGATGCAGCTGGCTGGGCTGGTGGAGCTTGATTTGTAATTGTGGGATCCTGAATTTGATGCAGGAATTAGGTCAAGAGGGATGTTTTCTGACTTCTGCATGTGGAAAGAGAGAGTATTTGAATTATAGACTTGCCTGAATTAAACATGAATTGAGTAGCTATCTGGAGTAGGGCCAGGAATCAGTTACTGTAAGAGTCCCTTCTTATCTGTGGAGACTTCTGAAGGTTTCATGTCACTGATATAAATATAAATCCAAAGACACACAGTTATTGACTTAGCTGCAAGTGCAAATTGGTACTATTGAAACTGGTGATTTCTTACTGGCTTTCTTGAAGAGCATATATTGCTGAAAGACAGATGGAAAGAGGCACAACCTTATGTAGCTGAAAGCCAGTTTGTATTCCTGTCCTCCCTTGCCACATTCTTTTCAGGTGTGTTCATCTCTGAGTTTCTCTAGGATGAGTGTTGATTTAGGGGGATTGATAATTTCTCTATGGTGCTTGATTATGTTTCTCTATACAATGACAGATGTGGACAGTGATTGTAATCAACACATTGCAAACAATTGGCTGAATCACAGGGGTGTAATGAGGACTTGCTGAGATGCTCCGGTGCCTACCGTGTGCATGGGAATGAATCTCCCCTCACACAAAGATGGCAATTTCTGAGAATAATATCCTCCAATGCTCTGCAGATTTCATTCCTCTTATCTGCTACAGGATGGCAAAGCACAGAACAAATGTCCTTGGACAGATTCTTGTAGGACAGCAGTATATAATAGCTGCCATGAAGTATTTGCTGTGGGATTTATGTGACTAAGAGTCAGTATTTCCACCCAAGCTGAATTCCTTTTATTGTCAGCAGAGATGCCTTCAATACATTTAATAATCTGGAGTGTGACTCTTTTTGTCCTAAAGTTTTTATAGAAGGTAAATCGGATAAATTATTCCCTAAAATCCCCATTCCCCTCTTCTGACTGTAAGGAGAAACAAGGGAGACTGACTCAGCTGTATGTGTTGATGCTACAGACACTAGGGCTCCATTCACAATCTGCAGCTATTAAAGAGATTAATGTAGACTTATTTTTCCCCAAGAAAAGGCAGGTGGGTTTGGCAGCTGATGTAGATCTCTGTTGCAGAAAGCCACAGGTAGCAGCAAGAAGTCATTTACAGCTAGCTCATGCTGACCTCTTAGACTGCTTTCCCCTCAATTTGTGGTGGTGGTGCCCACTTGGCCACATCCTTGGTGTGACTTCAGACAATGGAGGGAGAGATGGTATGGGACTCCATCTTGCTGCCATTGCACCATGTTGTCATTGCTTCTCTCAGCTTTGTGACCACATGAGTGAGGCAGAGCAACAGGGCTGAGATGGTCGCTGAACTGGTTTGCTGAACCTCTTCTTGCTGCTAAGACCTTCCCACAGCTCTTGGCCACCCAGTGCTCACCTACCAGACCTCTGAAAAACCTCTGAGTATGCCAGGACTTTCTCAGTCTCTTTTGGCCTCTCTCCAGAAATAACTCTTCTATTTTAATCTGCTTTTTTTAAACACTAGCCAGAGCTTAAAATTATTTGACATGGTTATATTATTTTTGGGATACTATGAGTGAGGTTTGTAATTAGCAACTTTACACAGCTAAAAGTGATCTGTTTAAACTGGATTCATCTTATCCTAAAAGATATCCAGATGCAGGATGTTGGAGGGTAGGGACCTGTAGAAAGAAAGGAATGAATGAAATATTTTTAATTAGACATCTATATCTCAGGTATTTAAAGTCATACCAAGTAATTTTTGGCCTCGGTTTCCTGTATTTTCTGGAAAAAAAAAAAAAGTGGTGTGTGGGATATGTGTCTGCCAAGTGAAAGGAGTGATGATAAGCTGTTAGTTTGGATCAAAATTTAAACCACATCTAAAATAATGCACCCAGTTTTGGGCCTCAGTTGCAGCAAAACCATTAACAAACTGGAGTAAGGTCAGTGAAGGGCCCCCGTGGTGTTTGAGAGCTGTAGCACTCATCCTGTGAGGAGAAACTGAGTGAACTGGGTTTGTGCACCCTGGAGAAGGTAGGGTGTTGTGGGAATCAAATAAAAGCCAGCTGGTACCTATGAGCAACTCATAGAATTATAAAATCATAGAATCATAGAATAGCTAGGGTTGGAAAGGACCTCAAGATCATCTAGTTTCAACTCCCCTGCCATGGGCACACCAAACCATGTCATCAAGTAGACAGAGTCAGGTTTTGCACAGTTGTGGTGGATTGGCCATGGCTGGTCACCAGATGCCTACCACTGCATCTATCAATCCTCCTTCTCAGCAGGACAGGGGAAGAAAATACAACAAAAAACTCATGGGTCAAGATAAAGGCAATTTAACAAAGTAAGGACTTTACACAGAAGCAAAGGAAAACAAAATAGTAATTATTTCCCATCAGCACACAGTGTCCAGCTATTTTCTAGGAAGCAGGGCCTCGCTTTAGAAGTCTGGAATGATATCTTCTGGGTTATGGTGAACCCTTTAACTTGGCCTTCCCTCACTGGATCTCCCTGTGCTGTTGTCCCTTACCCTTTGAATGGATGGGACACTCAAGCCGCTTTATAGGTAGCTCCTTCTGAAAAAAGTCATTGCTGCCTTCTCTGCTTCTGCCGCCAGCTTTGGTTTAAGGTCTGTGGTACTGATGTCCATAGAGGGATGTATTTGTGGAGAAAAGGTATACTTTGGATTTCACAACTGCAGGAGTTAGACACTGGGGAGGATGGGGAAAATGCCATATGGATTTCTTGTGGTTTGTTAATTTGGTTTTTTACAAAATATTTTCCCTTACTTGACATCATGGTTGGAGGACCAGGAAAAAAGAAAAAGAGGAAAAGAAAGCCTCACAGTTATATATTTACTCTTAAACCACTAAATTCAGGCACGAAAGTATATTAGGCCATTTCAATGCACACAGGAAAGCTATTGTCGAGCAAAATTATTCCTTGGTTTTACTACTGTAATATAGCGGCATGTGTTAGAGTTTAGAGACTCCCTAAAGAGCAGCTGTTTGCCTGTAGCAATTTAATTAAGAATGTAGCTATGGCTAGCTGATTATATTTCTACATCTGTCTTTGGCTCTCTTTCCTTTTATCTTTGATCTTGTAGGCCTGATTCAAGAGCCACCCCAGACAGGACAAATCTGCCTCAGAGATTGATGGGGTTTGGATCAGTCTTGTACAGGTTATAGCCAAGCATATACTTAGATTTTATATCCTATCCTTGCAGTGGGTGGGAATGAAACTAAAATAACAACAGAACTTTCCATTCCCCAGGGAAAGAAGCTGGTAGAGATTTTCCTAAGCATGTGTGCATCACCTGGGACATATACTGCTGTAGTGTATGCCCAGAAAGTCAGACAATTAAACTAGGGCCAGTACTAAGAGTCTAGATAATCACAATGCAACTCTATAGTCAGTGGAGAGAGACAGGTTATTTCAAAGGGTGATTTGTAGGGAGAATCCAATTGATTGCCCAGAGAAGCCATGGCTGCCCCATCCCTGGCAGTGTTCAAGGGCAGCTCGGACAGGGCTTCGAGCAATCTGGTCGAATGGAAAGTGTCCCTTCCCATGGCAGCGGGTTGGAACTGCATGAGTTTTAAGGTCCCTTTCACCCCGAACCATTCTGTGATTCTGTGAATTGCTCCCAATTGTCCTCTCGAGGGAATTTTTCTCTATTAATTATAGAGATCAGTTTCCTAATGTAGGTACTTGTCTTAGAGCCAGATCCACATCTGGACACTCACATTTAAGTGAAAAGAAGAATGGTTTATATGATAGTAACTAAAATTTTTGGACAGCAGCTCAGTTTGAGACTTTACTGACAACCCACAGTTAGAATATGCACATTAAAAGTTCAATTGGTTGTCTTCTCTACTGCACCATATCTCTTCAGTTCTCATATATATTTAAACCACAGATGCTAAATAGGAAATAAGTCACAACTGCATCTCATTATTGTAGGTAATGTTTGTCTGGGTGCTTAATGCATTAATCAGTCCTTAATGCAAGCACCACACTAAACTTGTGCAAGACCTGAGTTTTGTCAAGGCAGACAAATCAGTTCAGCTTTTAATAGCTGACTCCTTGATATGATTTTAATAAGAAAGAGGTCAGAAAATGGAGACAAGGCAACAAATAAACCATTTAGAACACCTTCTTTTATAAAGCGATTGAGAAAATATAGGTCAGTATGCCAAAGTCAGCAGTAAAATTGTATACAGCGGCCCTATTAAAACCTCCACAAATGCCTCTGCAATTGCCACACTGTTTCCCAGATAATCCTGAGGCTAAACCTGTATTTTACTAATTACAGGGAGTATCGCAAGGAAGGTTATTTGCTAATCCCCAGATTGTACAGAACCACATGAACTTCTCCATAAAGGAGATAATCAACCTTTATGTGGGACATATTAGTCAAGCTGTGAGTGATAATAATCTGTATTCATACCACTCACCATGATACTCAAGGTAAAATTAGGCACCTGTCACAATTGTCACAAACCTGTTACCTGTCTTAGATTTTGGATAGAGATTCATGTTTTATCTCAAGATGCCTTTCCCTAACTCTGATTTCTGCATAACCAACAGAGGAACACCATGATGAGACATAAAACACTTAGAAAACTGGATTGAATATGAATCTTTTAATGACTTGGAATAAGAATCTATTGCAAATGACCTGAGTACAACTTTTCATGCTTTAGGTGTACAATTCAGCTTCAAAACCTTGGCCAAACCACAAATGAGAGACTCCAGTGTTCTACATATAACACCTGACTTTACCAGAAAATTGATTTATAATGCTGGATATGACATTTCCTTTGGCCTTTCCTCTCCATCTGCAAAACACAGGCTATAAAAATTGCTTCATCTACTCTAGAATGACTCATCTATCTAGTTTCAGAAATCATTTTAAATTTTAGATGACTAAAATTATTCCACTAGTTTTTCCGTTTCCAAGTCAGATGATCATGGGTTTCCCACTGGTCTTCTGTCAGATCTATGAGCCTTGTACAGATGTCTTCAGTACCTGGAAGTGCCTCAGACAGCACTATACATTGATTTTTAGGCACACAGTTATTTCCAGTGGTGTCTATAATTACATAAACATATGTAGAATGCACAATGGATCTTGAACTTAGGGTATCTTGAAAAAGTCATCACAAAGAAGCATATCTGTCGCTTTGGGAAAAATAAACATATTCAAATGGTAAATATGTAAGGACAGGAATATGCTGTTTTCCTGAGATATAATAAAGAGGTTGTTAAAAATGTTTCACGAATTGTTATCTGAGTCCCCTGGGTAAAAGAAAAAAGTTATTGGCTTTTTTACAGTAAAGGAAAACTTTTGCATTGAATACTAAGATTTAGGTAAGTAGTTGTCGTGGTTTAAACCCAGTCAGGTAACTCGTTCGCACACTTCCCCCCCTTTCTTGCCCTCCCCCTATTTATACTTCAACCATCGTCCTCCATACTGCAACATACTTAAAGATGATATAGATTTCCTTCTGGAAAATTACTAGAAACATTTTAGGGGGATATCAGGAAAAATATGAATGTCCTGAGTCCATGCAGTGAATTAGATGGGGTGGTGCTAGAAACTCTTTGGTTGTTTACAGTTTTAATATCTCAGGTATACTCAAACTACATTTTTATACAAAACCCCAATTTATTATATTTCTGTTCCATCAAGACTCTAGCTTTCTATTTTTCTGTTGTTGCAGATGCTGATCTGTGCAGGTCCTTTTGGTTAATGGTCTGTATTTGAATAACTGGCTGTGAAGGTTTCAAACTGCAGTTCAATTATGTCTTGTGACATTGGACAGCAATCTTGGAAAAGGAGATAAATCTTACAGAATTTGGAAGCTGGCAAATTTAGTGGGTATCATAGATTTAACTCAATTCTTCAACACTAGTTTTTAGTTAATTTCAAATGTTCTGGGGTTTCTGAGATACCAAGACTGGTAGATAGGACAAGGGATCTACAGGAGATCTGCGTCTTTCTCGAACTTCAGCATGAGATCAGGCAAGACAACCTAAGGCTTTTCCAACCACTTACGTTTAGGTAACTTAATCACTCCTTCAGGCAGGAGTTCATCTTAAAGATGTAGGCATGTAACTATAGGTTCCCACATATAGGGAGCAATCAGTGGGCTAGGTGTGGAAACTCCTCATGTAGTCTACAGAAATCTTAAGATTAGTTCAGCCGTGAATATGTAGAAGCTTCTTTTGAGTTGCTCAACAGGATCCCATCTGGTGTTTCTCTGCCAGGCGAGTGTCTGCCAGGCCCTGTACTATTTCACTACCCCTACATGGATGTCTTGGATACCAAAAGGCATCTCAAATGGCAATAACTGCTTACATTTAAGCAAGTAAACTGCATCCCTGCTAGCTTCACACATGAACTGTTCTCTAAATTTCGCTAAGTGTATTGACTGGTTTTCCACTAATGGAAATGAGGTCTTATACAACCACTTCATATACAGATGCTTGCATATTTTCATGTAAAACTTGAGTTTGAATCTGCAAGCTGAAACTACTTTGAGTTCTGCATAACTCAGGCAGTCATTTGGTGTATGTGGTTAACATTTCTCTGAAGTTCTGCAGTGTCCCACAGGAGACATACTTTTACACTGTCCTTCCCTGAATTTGGGTAAATTGTATTCACTTAAGGGATTTGATGGCACTAATATAGACACTAGTACAGTACCTCATGTGACATTTTATTTTTGGGACAGGTTAAGAGCATGCATGCCTTTTACCATGAGTCAGTGACAAAGGATGAATTGCGAAAGTGTAACTTGATTAAAAATGTGAACACTTGCAGTCATATGAATGTGCTCTGGAGCAGTGCATGTCTCAGTTCTCCCTACTGCAAACTTAAAGCCTGAGCTACCACATCACCCATATTCAGCAATGCCTTGGCACTTGTTTTTAAGCATGCGATGAAACAAACCCTTTGACCCTCCTCACAGCTGAGTGAGTTTTATGTTCTCTACCAGCATTTTCCACCCCACATTTTGCTTCTTCATTTTTTTCTAGTGGAAAATAATTCTAAAAGTGCCTTTAGAACAAGTAACATCAATTAAAACCCTCCTTGTTTCCACGGGTGTAACTTGACAGCCTCAAGTTTGCAGCTGGAAAGCAGAAAAAAGACATGGGGTTTTATTTCATTTTTAAATAGACGTAAATTACAAGATGATCCAGTAACAGCTTAACTCAAAGTTGTTTCATCTTTAACAGGAGCCATTAAGAGCAATGTTCAAAAACAAAGGACATCATCCAGTTATGAAAGTTAATGGAGCAGAACGTTCATTTCAATTCCGAGTTTTCCTCATTTCTGGTCCGGGAATGCTTGTTTGTAGACTCTTGCATTTTAATTCAGAACAGGTGCTGGATAGAGAAATTCAGGAACAAATTGACTAGACAGGCAGCTTGTTATGATCCAAAATAGACCATCAAAGCAGGAGGTGGAAGAGAGCAGGTTGCAAACCACATACTGTCTCGGGGAAGACTAATGCTATTGTTCGTGTATGACTGAGAGACTGTGTATTTATGATTTCCTGAGCAGAGTCTGAGGTTTTTAACCTACTGATGTTAGCCTGGTTTTGGACATGACTATCACTTACCAGAATTAAAGTGTTTTTTCTCCTTACAAACAACTTAAAAAATGGAAGTGCTCTTCTTTCAAAAAGGAGTATTTCAGCGTTTTTGTATTCATATCCTTCTTTATTTCTTCCTTTGATCTCAAGCAAAAATATAGTTTTTGTCTCCCCCTTGATTTTCCTTTCTCCATTTTTTTTTTAATCTCCTCAATGCTTCCAGTAACAGCACAAGAAACTAGTGGCAGCAAAAGCTGGGAGAAAATGAGATGAGAAATATACAGACATAAAAAAAATAATTTCAGATTATTATGAAGTTTTATTACTTTGACTAAAAGTTTGGTTGACAAGTTCCTTTAATAGATAGAAGATGGACTATGGTGGTAGGAAAATCAGAGCATGAAAAAATCAAACCAATAAAACAAACAAAACAGGAGATTATTTGTAGCTTTCCACTGCCTTTGTCAGTGATTCACCAGGAGTCAATGCTGCTGGTGCAATGTCAAAGTAGCATTAAATATTTTGTCACCATTCACAATGTATTGCACATGATTTGGAAAAGGTCAAGGCTGAGGTGCACAGCCTGGCATGTGTTTCCAAGTCGAAGCAGCTCACACCGATTATCAATTTGACAGAAACACTGTAGAAGTCTGAGCACGCATTTCAGATAACAAACACAGGGATAAGTTTTTCGACTATAAGGCACGGGTCCTAATGTGCTTCTTTAATCCGATTTGACTATCATCTTTAGGAAAAAGCCATAGTTTCAGCTCTAACCATTTATTCTCTGAAACCTCTCTATCCCTGTTTCAACCTTTCTTGTGTAAGTCATTGTGATGACTGTCTTAAAGCACAAAAAAGAGTTTATGGCAGTCTTCACTGGAAGCCCTGGGATTTTCCTGGGTTAGTTCAGAAACACTTTTCCCTCTCCTGCTCTGCCCTTGCCCAAACGCTTCTTTCCATACCTATCCCTATGCCTTTCTGCACCATTACTTATGATTCCCATCTCCCAGATGCCAAAGCTCATGTTTCACTGTCAGTTAACAGCAAGCTTCTATTCCCTTCTGTTCTCAATCATCCAAATCAGCAAAGTTTTTGATATAGTGAACCTAGATATTTTATTATTATTTTGCCTTCTTTAAAGCCCACAGAAAGTAGAAGGATGGGATATTACTGCCCAGTGAGTTTAGGTTATTCTGTGAGATAAACTGTGTGAGATGCCCCATCCCTGGCAGTGTTCAAGCCTAGGTTGGGTGGGGATTTAATGTCTTCCAATCCAAACCATCCTAGAATTATATGATACTATGATATACATTATTAATATGATACCATCTATCTTCTCAGGGCACACAACTTATTACCTGAAAAGTCTTAACAATTTCCACATCTGTCAGGGATCTGGACACTGTGACCCACCATGCTCGTTACTGTCCCATGCTGCATCCCTACTGATTTTGATTAACAAAAGCAATGAGGATTTTATTTCTTGCTACAGGTTGATAGGGGATATAAGTCATTACAATTCTGTTGAGGATGAAAAGGCTTTTGCCAGTTTCCACACTAGCAGACAATTTTTCCTTACCTCAGAATCAAAGAACACGTGTTACCTGAGGTGTCTGTTTTCTCTGCCCACTTCTGGTTTAACTGGTTTAATTCTTTGTTTTACAGCAGTCACCAGATAGAAACAGTCTGACTTCATCAACCTGTGCTTTGTTTTACCCTTCTTAACCTTTTTCCCAATGATTGTAAATCTGTCTCATCACTTGGACTTAATGACACCAATATGGTAAAACTTTTCAGTGTTTCACTTCAGAGCTTTTGACAAAGGGTTTAACTGATTCTATTTTATGCTGTGGCTGGTTCATTTTGCCAGGGTTTAAGCTATTTTCTGTGTCTCCTGGGGACAGAACATAAGGTCTTGGACTGAAATTGCAGCTGGAGATTTAAGTTGGGTATCATGATAAACTTCCTAATAGGAAGAATTATGAATACCTAAAAGTGATTGCTTGGGGATGAAATGGAGCCTCCACTTCTGGAGGTATTTAAGAAAAAGCTAGGCGTATCTTTTGTGCACATCCAGATAGTCCACTTCTCTAGAAAAAAGAAATACTTTTTAAAGCCTGAGATAAAGAATACTGAACTTTTATTTAAAACCAAACAAATCCATAAACCAAACCCAAACAACTTTCCCCTGAAAAGAAAGCCTTAGAGACCATTAAAAAACCCAGTTCTTATACCAAAATTTAGGTTTCTTTAAAGCTGAGAATGACTTCTAGAGAGACCTGTGATTAACCTGAATACACCATAAATAGACACTTGATCATGAATTTGTTGTATTAAAACTGACCATTTCTTTTAAGATTTAATTTTTCTTAAGACTAAGAGGAGACCTTTAAGCCTGATCTTACCTTCTAGATACCCCTCACAGCGGATGGAGAAAAAACATCTCTCTCCAGACTAGACCATGGGTTATGTTACTTGGCTGTCTCTCTCAAATGTGCTGGTTTACTCTGAACTTCCCATTTCTCTGTATATGCTATGAAAGCAAACTGGAGAGAGCAGCTAAAAGTTTTTGGTGTTACTTGTTGGATATTGATCATTATCACTGTCTCTCCCGTGGTTTGTTGTTGTTTTTTTTTTTTAAATATATGTAGCAGCAAATGCAAGCTATTGAAAATTGTTTTCTTCAGGCTGAGGGCATCGTTCACTGGTCTCAGCAAAAAGCTGAAGTGATGAGCAATTGGAGCATGTCTGTGTTTTATCTGAATACAGCTGGATTAGGTACCTAAATTCAGAAGACACTTTCTAGGTATAAATCTGATAAAGAAGAAGTTTTCACCAGTGTAAAATGTGTTTTTTCAACACTTTTGAGGACTCAAATCAGCCCTAGCCCTCAATGATTCTGATGATCTACCTTAACTGGAAGCTCAGCTTAGCTGGAAGCACCTCTTTTGAAGCACTTTACTCTCCCTGTAAGAGAAACCTGATGTTCATACTCAATGACATACACAGGCTCACTGCATTTCAGAGTTTTTTTCATCATTAGGACCGAGAGGAAATTCAGCATGTTCTTGCTCTGTGAGATTTGGGGCCTTGTGTCTTTGTAGATCTTTCTATATCAAAGTCATAGTGTGGCTATATCCTAGATTTAACCAAAGCTTGTGAAAACCAACAGAATGATATCTGCTTAAACCTGAGAAAGTGCTCAAGTGCTCTGTGGGGTGGGACCTTGCAATGTGCTATGCAATGCTGGGAGCTAAAGCAGCTGTTACGTAGTGGCAACAAATCACTGTATCATACCAACTGTAATAGGAATAGCAGCTCACAATCCCAAAGCTTTCCAAATGCTTTCAGACACATGAGAAACTCCTGGAGGAATAAATCCTTTAAATACATCAGTAGTATGACTGAAGATTTAAGAGCATTCCTGATCAGACAACACAAAAGGCTTGCATAAAACCTGACATCTATAAGCTGTGCTCCGCTCAAGTCCTTTACAAAAATTGCTTGTCTCATATTTGTACCATAGCTGGTTAACTAACGTAGACTTATTCTTGTGGAGTTAGATTTTACTTTTGCTTCAGTCACTGTCTATACCAATAATTTAAGAAGAACCAAGTCATGGATCTGCGCAGTGCTCACAACATTACATTGTTAGCATAGCCCCTGGCATTGCTTTGGCATGTGTCCAAGAACAAATTCTCAGACAATTCTTGAGCCCAGCTACAAGATAAAACAAGTAACCTCAATTGCAATGGGTAGATTGCCTGTAGTTACTTATTTTAGGGTGTGTGGGAGGGAGATAATTTATTTTTATCAGTCAGAATTCAAGAACGGGTTCTGACTGACATTGTTTAGTAGCATAGGCCTACGAGTTGGCCCAAATGGGGTTGCACCTTTGTCAGAGCAGACTTTGACAACTTGGTGTCATCATGGAGAATGACAGAACTAAGCATGCATACATATGCATGTACAAACACTCACTGCCGAACGGAAAAACCTAAAAAGCCACTGACAGGGCAAGGACACCCCCGAGATGGGTCCAGTGGAGCCCCCCTACATCGTGTGTGATAACATCTGAAGGCACACAATGAAAATGGATGAGTCAGGCTGGTAGGAATAAGCACGTGGTCTGGGAAATTGCAAGGTGGTGGGGAAAATGAAGAAGGAGCAAAGTACTTAATTCTGCAGTAAACTATGTTCATCATGCTTTTGATGATCTCAGTTCACATAAGGCAATTCAGGTCAACCAAACAGCTGAAATCTGGTTTTCTAGGCACTCATTTGCTTTATATAAAATACTTAATAAAAAGAATAATCCAAGAAATAGAACTAATTTGGAAACATCAAGGGTTATTAAGGCACTGTGTAAAATCTGCTACATTCCATTATGAAATTCTGGATAGAGCTACAGAAAGATCAAACATAGCAAACCATCAAAAAGAATGAGATTTAATGGAACTGAATTATTTATTTTGATTTAAGATTAGCTATCCAAGATGGAAGTGTGAGAGTCATCTGCAGAAACAGGTTTTGACACTGAGTATGCTGAGCTAAGCCACAACTGACTCCAAAAGAGCTTTTTTCAATTAAGCCTGCATCACCTGTGTGCAAGCCAAATCAGAACTAGAGTGATGGCTTCCCAAGGGTTACTGCTGATGTACAGCCAGGTAAATATGATCTGTGTATGTGGATAGACCATCTGCTTATCCTTGACATTCTAGCCTGCACAGCCCACTAACCAGAAGGCCATTTGGGAAGAGTTAGGCTGCCCTTTAGCATTCATCCAGGACATGAATTGAATAGATTTCCCTGGGACCATAGCAAAATAGCTCAAGATTTTGGCCGGAACTCCACCCTGTGTAATGTAAGCATCACTGGGGGATGGAGCCTGTATTGATCTGGAGGATTCAGACAAGTTTGTACCAGAAATCTGAAGAACAAAGATCAGAGCAATTCTTGGAAATGTTGGGATTATTTTTTTTTTCTACTCATTGAGAGTTTGCAAAAAAGTTTGTGATATTAAGAGGACAGGGAAGATGATAGCCTTTAAAAAAGCAAAGCACTGTGCATTATCTGTTAACTCTTTTGAACTTGGCTCTTTCGTTGAATATTATTAAGTATCATGTAATTGGAATAAAATAAACCAAACAAAATAAAGAAATAATTTTAATTTTCCATATTTTTTGCTCAGAAAGTGTCTCTTAAACTCAGGAAACAATTAACTAGGTGAACTTTAGTTTGGAAAATGACAATCTCCAATCATCAGGGTGTATCTTTTGTCTTTCTAACCTTCCACTTCTCATACAAAATATTTTTTTTGAGTGAAATATTACTTTGATGTATTATTAATTCCTGGTCCAAGCATCCAGAAAGACACAAACTTTTCAGATCTCTTTCCTAAAGGAGGAGTTTTGAACAGAGTGGCCATGATGCAGCCTAATAAATTACAGGCTTGGAAATAACCAGGTCTACTTTCTTTAGCTCATCCTCTCCCTCTGAAATACCAAGTGTCAATGAATGATGTCGAGTCTCTGTGCTGGTTTTCAGTCTGGCTCACCGAGCTGCTGTGACCCAGTAACATCTTGGCTCATTCAGAAGCTTTCACACCTTTATGCTCTTGACCTTTTCATTACAAGACTGGATACAAATTGTTTTTTTTCCTTTTTTTTTAAACACCATTTTCGGTGAATGAGAATAAATCTTAATGCTAGGGAGCTGCCACTGAAAGGATTGGGCAGAATAAAATCTGTATAAAAAAAGATACTTCTGACAAGTTGTTAACATTCTTGGGAGCTTCAGAGGTTTCTTCTGTGTTTGGAAGCAAATATCTAACAACATTAGCTGCACACAAATGCAACAAGGCTGTCAACACCCCAGCCTGCTATTGTCCTGCAGAAAACAGGGCAAGATTTTAGGTAAACAAGAAAAGGGTGGTAGGAGAAGCAATTGTTCATCTGAAAGCACCCAGCTTGGCTGAGGAATTGTGCTGAAGGTTGTGTCTGCTCTTCTCTGCAGCAGGCTTGGTGACAGGTACAAGTTTGTTACTAGGGATCAGAGGTAACTGGCTCAGATGCCAGCTACATCCTTGACTTGTGTGCTGCTGGCACTGCAATTTGATGTGCTTCATCCATGCTAACCCAGCTGGCTGGTTACTTCCTTCAGACATCTGACTCAGCTGAATGCTCTTGCTAGGACCAGCCAAGAAAGGATGCCCTCAAACCGCATAAGTATGCCAAGTGAGCACTTTTGGTTGTTTTTTTTCTTCCCCCCCAAATTGTCAGCAATGGCTGCTCCAGCCATTTCAATTGTTTTCATTCATTTTCATTTCCTGGATGATGTTAGCTAGATATTCTTGCTTCAGAAAAAAATGTAATAGTAATAACACTCTTTCCTTTCCCTTCCTTCCTCCCCAAGCCAAATACAAAATCGGCAGATGATGTTTTGCTTCAGGTTTGCCTTTTTTTTTTTTCCAAACTCAAGCCAAAGTTAGGAATGCAGTTTTACATTATTGCTAGTCATGTCAGCATCAAGAAATAACATCTGAAAGGAAGACCCCCATCGAGAAGCTTTAAACACCAACAAGAACATATTCCAGTCACTTTCTTTGTGTGTCTCTAACAGTGTCACCAAGGGCTGAGCATTTTTGTTCTACGTAATTGTATCCTATGATCTGAACTTTAAATTACTGTGGGTAACAGTCTATCTTGTTTTCAATCTACCAAATACTCCAATTGCTGCGGTGACTTTTTGTAACCTCTGTCACAATCAGGGCTTTAGAGATGACAAAGCGTTCATACGCAGGGAGTCTGATACCACCAGCTTCCACTATGAATGAAGACCATCAATGGGCTGGTTACAAAATACATTTTGAGAATGCTGAGGAGAAAGATACAGTTAGAAAGCTTTCTTCCTGAGCTGAACAAGACAGCCAAGAACTAGTTGCCCTTGATCTCTTGCTAATCACTATTATCTCATGTACTTGGCTGCACCCTCTAGAGTTAAAGTAGTCTTAAATTTACTTCTTTCTGAAAGTTCAAGTATGCCATCAAAATGTCAGTTATAAAAACACTAAAGAATTGCACTGAAGTTTTCTCCACGTTCTTGTCAGTCTCACATTTCTCTGAGTGACATGGCTCTGTAACAGCCTCCTTTTATTTTTCAGTAGGAAAAAATACATGTGAGAGTTAACTTGCAAGGCCTGAAGGTTTAAACTCTGGTAGAATGTTCAAAACAGTTCCTAGGATGTCTCTCATGGCTAAAAACACATGGAGAAATGTTTATTTGTATACAAAGAAGAATAAAATTGTCATTAATATTCCAAACCAGTGACTCTCACTAATAACAAGTGGCATACACTTATATTTTCTAACTCAAGGAAAGCTCTGATCCAAAGTCTGTGGCTAAATAGAAAATCCTTTATTGATCTCAGTGGGCTCTGGGGTCCCTTTGAGGTCAGATTCTTGTGTCTTACAGAATAAGTGATTTCACTGCTTATTTACATTAGATAAGAATGTTCTGCTCCCCCCTCCCCTTCTCCTTCCCAATTTCAGTGGAGTAATACTATACCTTGCACGGGGCGAAAAGTCCTCTCTAACAAATACTTTAATGAATATAACATAATCAGACAAATTTCCAGGCTTGACCAGAGGAACAGTAGACTTGGTCATCTGGTTTGGGTGAACGATGATTGCTGGGAGGTAGGGAAGGAAGCCTTACCTTGGTGAGCAGTGATGAAGGAAAAGGAGACAAAACTTCCCTGTAAACATGTTCTACTTTGAGAGCAGCCAGGAGGTTCCTGTTTTCCTGCTGAAGATCTGAAAAGCTTGTTTGCCCAGGTACTGGTCATAGCATATCACTGCAAAGCCAGACTGGTGTAGCCCCTGCCGCATCTCCTGACAGGGTAGGTGGAATTCATTCAAATCTTTGTAATATAGATGTCTTCACATGAGCTAATTGCTGAGAACATTTTTTATGGTAATTTAGTTATTTCTTGACTAGATTGCCACAATAAGAATTTATGTTTGTAAAAATAAGGGTTTAGGTCTGCATCTCTGCTACCTCATTTTTAGTTGTAGCATCGGCAAATGACCAATGGTATGGTGTGAAGATCAACTGTGTGCTTTGAAAACAGCTGAACTTCAAGATATCTTAGACACTGATGTGATTCTAGATAGGAGCACAAAACCCCCTAAATTATCAGCTAAAATGGGGGGAATAGGGGACACTGCTGAGTTGGCAACTGGAAATAATGACATGCTTTTGGGTAGTAACCCACCAGAGTGCCTGGCTACATTCTTGGCAATATTTTTGCCACGAGTGGTGTGGAAAGAGGATTAGATGACAACCTCTGTCCTAGAGATGCCTGGGCATCTCTTGCTTTGGCACACAGCTGGTTGTGTTGACATGCTGCCTATGCTGAAATAATGGTATGTATCCTGGTGTCCAGAAATAATCTCCCATGGGGTTTTCACATGGCAAAGAAGCCTGTGGCTGCGAGGACATCAGTCCAGATGTGAAGAAGCTGTATTGGTTCCAGCAGCTAACTTTAGCCTAACCTCATGAAAACAAAAATGCTCTTTAGAGGACAAGGTTTTTGTTGGCTCTGTTAAGCCTAAAGGCATCCCAGTAGGCAGGTCAGGCTTAGCCATCATTATGGGAACCTTGGGTCTGATCCAGAGCCAACTAAGTCAGAGGGAGTCTATCCATTGACTCCAGCAAGGCTTGGATCTGACTCATTGGGTACAGGAGCAGAGACCTTTGTCCACGTGGGAAAACATTCTTTTCCCTCAATTCTCCAGGGTATAACAATTGTAGAGCCCCTGCTTTTTAATTTGCCTTTCCTCGCCACATTTTTTTTTTTCCTTATGTTTTCTCTCTCTCGTCTTTGGCAGCAGCTGGTCTGGAAAAGTTAGAGGAGAAACATGATCAGGCTGTTTTCTTCAGTTGTGCGCTGCCTTCAGCATCGTCTTGAGTAACTGGGCTGCTCTTTGTTAGTCATCATTACCTATTTCAAGTGGAATTGTTATCTGGAGCTCCAGGTTCATCAGGAAAACTGGTGCAGTGCAGCAAACATATTGCTTTTTATTTGATTGCTGGCTTTTATTGCTGTTTTACAGGCAATGTGGGTGAAGTCCAGGCCCAAGTCACTGCAGGTGTTCACCAAAGTCCATAGCTGGAGGCCAGCTGTATATTATCACCTAACGGCGTAAGGAACTGGTGTTTCAGATCCATGTCACTGACTCCTTGTTCTTCCCACACTTTTCTCAGCATCTGATACACAGAGCTTCTTGCTGGAGTCCTGATATTCTCCAGTTGTCTGGATGGGAGATTTACAGTGCAGCATAGGTCACACCTGGGAACAGTCCTTAAGTTTCTTTCTGAAGACCACTGAACCTTAACTCCATTTTCCTCTATATTATTATGACCAATATCTAGATGAAGGAATAGGGAAGCAGCCAAAAGGTCTCGCTTTGTAATCCCTTATGTACCCAATTGCCTTAGAGTCACTGCCTTTACCATCTTCACAATGAACCCTTACCATGTTCCCTCTGCTCTTTACCAACCTAGAGGACCAGTGAAAGATGAGGATTATTGTTGCAAGTAGGGAAATGTGAAAATTAAGGGTGTTTTTAAGTTATGCATACATAGGAATTTAGTGACATTGGAGATGCCTTAGAGACACTTCAACATGGAAGCGGAGATATGACTGAAGACTTGTAGAAGACCATGGTAGCACCTGGGAGCCACAAAAAATAACCTGCGTCTAGGCAGCTGTGTTACCTCAAAGTTGCACCAGGAGCCTGTGCCGGTGCAGCATATTGCATCTGAATCTTAGAGGTTACAATGTTTAATCGTTATCTTTACATTCTTACACTTAATACTGCCAACTCACAGCTAGCATTGAGAACAACCAAAG
This sequence comes from Pezoporus occidentalis, assembly GCF_034315485.1. Lineage (NCBI taxonomy): Eukaryota > Metazoa > Chordata > Aves > Psittaciformes > Psittacidae > Pezoporus > Pezoporus occidentalis. The sequence continues at coordinate 1,092,745 of NW_026916181.1, forward strand.
GTCCTCCATCCTAATCTAGACATCCATTTCAGTTACGATTCTGAATGCAATTAACTTAATCTGAACACATGGTATCTGGTTGGTTAACATTTTTTTGCACCTAATGGCAAAAAAGAGGCACTTTTGGAATTCACTGGAAGATTACTTTCACTCTCTTAGGATGACTCTTCTTTCAGGATGAAGCCACACACTGAAATTGTCTTTCTGTATTTTTTTTCATTTGAGAGGAAACTTGAAAAACTAGTTCTTGTGGAGATGCCTATTTTGGTGCAGTTGAGTCCCAGCAAACATGTCAGAATCTCTCAGATTTATAGTTTTTGTATTGCATATAAAATGGCAGAGATCTAGAGCAAAGTAACCCTGTATTTAAGTGTATGTTAAGAGACCTTTTATCAACACCCTCAGGGCTACTTGAAACACTGACTTCTGTCCCCAGGGCATGAGAAATTATGGAAGTAGCCCAGCAACCTGACTCATTTTCTTCTTTAAATGTGATCATCAGGAAATAATCCTGAAAATATCTCAATGGAATTTAAAGTCCTTCATGCATCCAGGCTTTAGTCCTCCTGCTGAGCCATGCTCAAGTTGAATAAAATATGTCCTCAGGCTTTATTTTTCCACACTTCATTGCTTGCAGAGCAGCTTTTAGCAGCTGCACACAGTCACCCCTGAACTTTGTTTCACTTGCTACATGAGGTCCTGAGTCTGAACAATGTAGAGCCTAATTAAAACAGTGCATGAAGCCTCTACTTTGGTAAGTGACATAGCTGAGTAACTGCTCTGACAAAACAAGGTCTTTTTACTGAGCCAACATGTAACAACAGATGGCTTGGTCATGTGGATATTTACCTGACCAGCCTACAGACTCCCCATATTCACTGGGTAGAGAAGTAATAGATACTATAGAAGCCTGATTCTCATCCCCATCTTGCTATCTGTTTTTGCAGATTTGCCACTGCATAATGTTTCTCCACTGCCTGTTGTACCTAAAGCAGATTAACAACTTTGTCAGTAGTCTCCGGATTCAGTCAGACGATAGGAAACCCCAATGCAAATCCCTGATATATTAGCAGAGAGAAACCAGGGATTTGAACTCTTTTGTGCTAGCTGAGTGCTGAGCCTGTTGTGTAATGGGAGTCTCCAAGCAATCTCTCTCCAATTCTCTGGAACAGTCATTGCCTGTGGACATTGCCTGTAGGGTGGTGAAATAGAAGCCTAGTAGGATGGTAAGTGTTAGAGCCTGGATTTAGATGGGCCATGGGCTGGGCTGGCAAACAAGTAAGAAAATCTTTTTTACCTTGACTAATTAATATTTGTTATTATATATCTTTTTTTTTTCTCAGAAAAGCTACCTGGGAAATCAAATGGGTGCACACAATCAACCTTATGTGGCCCTCACCTGACAGCCTGACCAATGTACCTGATCACAGAGACTCATTAATTCTGCTCGGGACTTGCTCTTGGCTGGTGACAAACCCCTTTTCACAGAACTCCACAGCAATTTGGCTTCAGTTCTTCCTGGATGATTCTCACTCCTCTGGGTTACACTAGGTTTCAGGCATGGAGCTGGCTATGAAAGATGATTATCACAGAATCATAGAACGGTTTGGGTTGGAAGGGACCTTGAAACTCATCCAGTTGCACCTTTCCTGCCATGCGGTTCCAAGCCCCATCCAACCTGGCCTTGAACACTGCCATGGATGGGGCAGCCACAGCTTCTCTGGGCAGCCTGTGCCAGCACCTCACCACCCTCACAGGGAAGAACTTCTTTCTAATGTCTCATCTAAATCTACCCTCTGTCAGTTTAACTACATCCCTCCTTGTCCTATCCCTACAGGCCTTTCTAAAGAGCCCCTCTCCAGCTTTCTTCTCAGCCTCTTAGGGAGCTGCTCTAAGGTCTCTCCGGAGCCTTCTCTTCTCCAGTCTTAACAAGCCCATCTCTCTCAGCCTGTCTCCTTAGGAGAGGTGCTCCAGCCCTCGGAGCATCTTTGTGGCCTCCTCTGGGAGGAGGGCTGAGCTGGTATAATTTGCCTGATCTGCCAACTCAGTCTTACCTTCCCTCAGATGCTGAAGCAGACTGCAAAATGTGTCTTGATTTAGAAACAGAATTTGGCTTGAAAACTTCCTCATATACTCGAAGAGTAACCTCTGAAAATGGAGGAGTCCAGCAAAATGATTGCTGGAAAAAGCTCAGATAATCACAGTGCTGAATTTCTGGGTTTGTTTGCTATAAATGGATTTCTGAGTTTATATGTTATAACACAACATAACAAAAGTAGGACAAGCCGTTAAGACTGGTTGTGTTACAATGATCATTTCAAAGAAAAACATTTTGCTTTAGTTATGATTCCAGAGCAGACTTTTGGATTAAATGTGAAAGTCAACATGGCCTGGAAACTAAGGCAGCAAACTGATACTCAGAAGGTGACAGCATGTATCTGTCTTATGAGAGTTTTAAGACCAGAAAGGTCTTAAATCTAATATGGAAAGCATGGGCTAGAAATAAAAATTATTTCCCTTCTCATTAATCCAATAACAGGTGTTTGCTTTAGGAACTTCTTCCAGAAAGTCATTCAGCTCTGAATCAGGGGAGCTGCCTTTTCCCTTAACAGATCATTCCAGTAGTAAATCATCATAATTTCTTAAATGTGCTCCAGTTTGTAGCTGAATTAATTTAGCTCTACATTCCAAACACTGAGATTTATTAAGACTTCTTCTGCTAGATTAAAGAGGCCTCTAAAACTGAATGTACTATTTTAGAATAGTTACTCACAAGCTTAGAAGAGTATGAATTTGAATAAAATATCTGCTATGCACTCATGCTATAGATGGATACATTTCTCTCCATTTCCCTCTATCTGGCTATGGAAAGCACCGAGTTATGATGCAACGTGTAGAATATATGAGATGTCTGCGTAAATCTGCCATATATAATACATGATGATGCATATGGGACCCTATAGAAGACCTCGGGTCTTTTGGGCTAGCAGCTACAGTGCACTTACGGTACTCTGGGTTGTCTCAAATGGTATCAGGCATCTATTTAATTAACCAAATGCTTCCCTTAACTCAGATGGATATTTTGGCAATTTTTTTTCTTTCGTTTAACTCATATGTCAGAATCTGAAGTTGAACCCAGCCTCACATGCCATTGTGAAAAGTTTAGCATTGACTCTGTTTCTTTATTAGATCTCTGGCCTTTTTTGTCCAGCCATCTGTGTATTTCTGGAAGGGATAGCAGGCAATAACAAATGCACTAACATAATATTCTTAGAGACAGCCAATAACCCTTCTAAGTTGTTATTGCTAAATGATAAGGGATTGTTGAAATGAAATAAATTCATGTCTTCTTGATAAAATCAACAAATAGAAAACCTTTGGCATAGGCTGCCCATGAATGAAGATTTCCTTCACTTCATTTTTTAAAGACGGTAAATTTCTGCTTGTATCTCATTGCAAAAACTTTTTTTTTTAAATTATGCTTATTTTCGTCCAGTGAAGCACGATGTCATGTCATAAAATCATAATTTGCTGATGTCCTGGGATAAATTTGGTTTTGCTTCCCAAATAATATTCCTGTAAACATAAGAGTTTTTCTTGTTTGGTTGGTTTGGGTTTTTTCCTCTGTTGTTTTGAGGTTCTAGGTGGCAGGAGGCTTCCTTGTTTAAATGAAAAAGGGTATTGTTTTTTCAAATACAGAAGAAATCTTGAGTTTAGTATGTACCCCTTGATGAGAACCTTACATTGCATTGGAAGTGCAAAGTAATTCTGGAGAAAACCACACAAGACTGAGAGTGGGTACGTCCAAGCTGGAAGCAATTACAACTAATGATAATTTGAGTTCATTAGCAGGTAGAAGAGTAATCCATGGGGCAATTCTGCTTTTCAAGTAGTCATCATCAGATCCTATATCCTGGATGTATAAAAAGCCAGGGAATACAAGTTTTAAGCTTGAAAGATTGGTTGAGCATTCCTAATAAGTAAATTCTCCCATATGAAGAAGTAGATCAACTATTTTGTGCACCTCCTGAGAGAAGATCAAGAAATTATGAAGAAAATGATGCATTTGTGATTAACAAAGGCTTTTCTTAGACATGATATTACAAATGCTAATTTCAGTTATTTTCCAGGATCTCCTCTGGTACTGTTTAAAGGCTGGTCAGAGACACAGCTGTTAGAAATAATTATTCTGCCTCAGAGAATAGAACTGAGTGATCTGAGTTCAGAAGGCCCCTTTTAGTCCTAAACTTCTGGGATGATTTTATTCCTGTCCTCCTGAGATTCAGTTTGGGGTCTGTCGCTAGAGAATAACTTAACCTACTATTAATGGACCACATGAGTTTTATCTTGATCAACATCATAGTATCATATCCACTGAAATTCCTTGGATATAGTAGAAATCTATGTATTTGGGTAGTCTAATCTTAGATTTCTCACTATTTATATCTGTCTCTTCTAGACCTCCTGCCATTTAATTTCAGGCAACTGTTGGCCAACTGGTTATTATTTGAGGGTATGTCATGGGTGTGCCCAGACAGTAACTCAGAGCCACACAGCTGCTCACACACTCCCCCACTACTTCCCCCCTGCTTCCAGAGGGATGGGGAGGAGAATCAAAAGAATGTAAATCTTACCGGTTGAGGTAAAAACAGTAACTAAGGTATAATAAAAAATACTAGTTACCACCAATAATAATAATGATAAGGGAAATAACAAGGGGAGAAAATATAAAACTAAAAGAAAAGGAAAAAAAAAAACAGTAAACACAGGTGATGCACAATACAAATTGCTCACCACCCACCAACTGATACCCAGCCTCACCCAAGCAGCGATCGTCCCTTCTGGGTGACTCCTCTCAGTTTATATACTGGGCATGTTATCAGCATTGTCCTCAGATTAAAGTAAAAAATCCAGTGCTGCACCAGCTACTAAGAAGGAGAAAAATAACTGTTACAGCCAAACCAAAGACAGGGTAGAACAGACTTTTCCTTTACCCACCTCCAAAATTTCCACTCATTAGGCATTAATCTGAATTTTTGGCTCACTTAGTCTGTAAAATTAGCCAAGAAGAGTCAAAATTCTCTTACGAGCTTCCAGGTTTTTCTTCTGGATGAACTTTTATAGGAAATCATGGAAGAAGAAATATAGGATTATAATCATACAAGGGGATATCAAAAAGATGTGTAGTATTGACTTAAATTATGCATTTAATGGCTAGCAGCAGAATTCAACAATAGTACATGTGGGTTTTTTTCCTCCCTGATTTCATGCAGAGTAAATGTGCTAGCTGAACGTACAGAATTTTGCTCATTTGTGTAGGGTACAAGTCAGAGTTCTGAAATATGATAATCTTTGCAATTTTGTTTTCAGGAGATTATGGATGATTTCAGCCCAAATCTCCACATCACAAAAATTAAAATGTCTAACCAAAGATTTAGCAGATCAACTTTCTCCTCCTCTGTCACCTGGGGTTGGGAAGGAGAAATTAAGCTGTCAAATAATTAAAACCAAGAGAGAATTTCATTGACTAAAGACTAGGCTAGTGGTTAGGCTGTGTTGCGTTTTCTTTGGGGACTATAATGGCCTGTATCTTGTGAATAAGTGCAGGTTCCACCTCGCCAATCTAGAAGCCTAGGACAGAGCTGGTAATGTCATTTACTCCTGTGTATAATCATATCTAGCTCTACTTCTAATAAATGTCTTTTTTTTACTGAACAACCTGGTCTACTGGGAGGTTGTCCCTGCTTATGACAGGGAGTTTGGAACTAGGTGACCTTAAGGTCCTTTCCAACCCCAACCATTCTATGATTCTATTACAAAAATATTTCTATAGCACAACCTGTACCAGAACTTATTTTTTTTAGTCTTCTTCTAATTCCAGACTGTAAATATGAAATGCAAGTTTATACCTACTTCTCTCTTTAGCAGGAGTATCTCTCAGTTTACAAAACTCTCCTCCTAGTCTACTGTTTAGGGGTTTTTATTTGATAAATATACAAGCAGCAGTTCTATGCCACCTCAACCTTCCTCTGCTGAAGTAAACAAACTGATCTTCCTTTCTGCTAAGAAATACAGCCTTTTTCACAGTTACTAAATGAGTGAGGGGGACAGAATTAGTTTACACAACAGCTCCTAATCCCTTTGTTGCAGATGGTCTTCATAGAAAACTTTGAGATTTATCTCATAGAATCCTAGAATGGTTTGGGTTGGAAGGGACCTTGAAATTCATTCAGTTCCAAACCCTCTTATCACGGGCAGGGACACCTTCCACTAGACTAGGTTGCTCCAAGCCCTGTCCAACCTGGCCTTAAACACTGCCATGGATGGGGCAGCCACAGCTTCTCTGGGCAACCTGTGCCAGAGCCTCACCACCCTCACAGAGAAGAACTTCTTCCTCAGATCTCATCTAAATCTCCTGTCTGTCCCTTTAAAGCCATTCCTCCTTGTCCTATCCCTACCTGGCCTTCAGCTTTCTTGTTGGCCCCTTTAGGTACTGGAAGACTGCTAAGAAGGTCTCCCCGGAGCCTTATGGTTTTTAAAAAGTGATTATCTATACAGGTGCTTTCTCTGAGTGATTCATCATTGTGCACAGAGATATTTGCATTTAGTCTTTCTGCATCTATGTAAAAATGCAACATGCTTGGTACTTATACAGACATCAAGTACAACCTGATCTTTTCCTTTTGACTGCTGGAGGCCAGAGAGCTGATGTCATGCCAGGATGCACATTCCTTGAAAGTTGAGCTGTCAACATGAAAAACCCTGGGAGATAAAACAAGCTGCAGTTCTCAAGACAATTACATAGCTCTTTCTGTTACAAAAGGATCTTGGCAGTTGTAGTGTATTCATTGTCTATTACTTGCAGGCACTATCTGTACCCAGACACTTTGAATGGCAAACTTTGCTTGCATGAACCTACATACCAGAGTCAAGTCAGCAGATGTCACAAGAAAACTTTATCTTGGTGAGGAGTGTGAAAAGATTTTTCAGGGTCAAACCCAGAGTTCATTCAAATATCCTGAAGTTTTCAGGTACAGGTTCCTCTTCTACAAAATTAAAAAGCTTTAATATGACCCTGTAGGTTTTAGTTGCTGTAGTTTAAGTACACTCCAGCACCCCCTTCCTCAGCCATCTCAACTCAGTTCTGCCATTTATACTCTGAATGTTTCCTCAGTCTTTTCTATTTTCCTCTAGCTACGTAGCTAAAAGCTTAGTTACTACATACATCCCATCAACAGCCAGAAACTAGGAAGAGATGTCTGTTCCTGAGGACCTAGTGTAGTTTCTGGACTTGGAGAAACTTTAAGATAATTCAGCATCAAGTTCCCAAATCCAAGTGGTGACGCTCACTTATATACTTAATGTATAGAGGGTCAATCCTTGAGTGCAAATCAGATTGCAGCTTGGAAAGCCAGCTTATTTCTCCCAGCCAGGGTCAAGGGGTCAATGGACAGGCATAATGGATGACCAGAGATTTTGAGGTGGGCTGTGGGCTGGGTCTTAATCTAATGTGCTTCATCCTCCATGAAAAAAAAATCTGGGGGAAACTTTGCATAAGGACACAAGTTTTCCATTGTTATTTAAAGAGTCAAAACAGTTCTCGCTTGTCTCTGTCTTGTGAAATCAGCCGAGGGAGAGCCAACCTTGTACAGATGTGTGACTGTTCTGAACACTCACATATTGCATTGAGAACTGCGTCTCATTCTGGTCTCCTGGGTTAAGAGAGGGCCAGATTGAAGGGTGGAGTAAGGGAGTTTCATGCCTTGGTTCTATAACTGGTAATTGAATAAAGCTTGTCCTGATATATTTCTGGAGCCACCCAGAATTTGATCTCTGCCTTTACACAAACAGCAAATTCTGAACGTGTTGGAAGGGGACACAGAATACACGGTCTTCTTCCCTCTTCTCCCTCTGGCCTTCTGAGCAGTAGTTTCTTATCTGTGTGTTTCAAAATCCCCATTTATAAAGACAGGATAATGAAACTGAACTCCCTTGTCAAGTGTTTTGAATTCCAGTGATGAAAAGCCAGGTATTAATAACAAGTGCTAACATTATTACTGTGCAAAGGAGCTTTCCAGAAAGTGTCCACAGATTTATGTCTACTTGGGTTTCAACTTTTATTCTATATTAGCTGGTACATAACTTGGCTTCACTTACACAGTAATTCAGACCCCTCTTGCCCTTTTAAACTAGTCAGCTGTTTAAAACTCTTTCAGACCTACACCATAAACCCATACCTGGAAAGCCTCTATACCAGCATCTTGTTTAGAAGAATCATTGCCACTTCGTCAGCTGCTATTTATCTCAGCCTGGTGATGTCTTTGTTTTTCTCTTTCCTGAGGATGTTATTTATGCCATCCAGTTCATTTAATAAATTGAATAGCCAGTACTGGGAGACCATTGCCCTGTCAGTTCTGAGAATGTGTTCCTTGTTGTGTCTCTGTCCCAGAAACCACTGACCAGAGGGCAGAAACCCAGAACATGTGTATTAAATTATCTGCCTGCTTCACATAATCCTAATAAGCATTGTTCTCCTTTGTTGAGCATATTTAATCCTTGCCAAAGCCCAACAGACCTAATTTAGATTTACTATTGCTACTATTATTATTATCATCATCATTATCATTATTATCATCATAATTCTTCTCTTGGATAAATCTTACTGAATAATTTATGAAGCAGTTCTGGACTATATGCATCAGGATATCCTCACGCTACAGGCCAGGAGGACTGTGATCCATCTGACCTTTGCAGATCCTGGAACCAAAATACCACTGGGAAGAGCTTAGAGACTAGCAACATCATTAAGGAGAATCTGGATGCTGGGAATAAGTGAAAGAGCTGTGTATATCAATATCTTGTACAAAGGATTCATTAGCGGCTAGGTAATAAGGGGATTGAAGTTCAGTTGACCCAGCCTTGTAGACTCGCACAAACACACACACAGTACTTAGTTACAAGGACTGTTTGTAAGCTCTTGTGATCAATCCCCAAAATAGTGAGAATTTCCTTGCCACATTCCCAACCAGGATACCTAATAATTGTACATTACATGTTAGCAAAGCTGTCATCAATTAACAGTCATATATTGATATATATTGCAAGGTGGTTTAGATGTAAAAGAATTCACCTCTGAAATAAAACAGATTCTGGCTACAGGACTGTGAAGCCAGAAAACAATGACTGTTGTTTTGTTAGAATAGGCCAGAGATATGCTCTTTTCTTGACATCTGCAGGTAAATTCAAAGCTCCTGTAGAAGTGGAGCTTGAAGGACCATCCAGCAGCCACTGTGGCTCACTCAAATGGACTGGACAACCAAATGTTGCTCCTAGTGGGGAAAAAAAACCCATTTCTTTGCCAGGAAGTATTTGCTTTGTGGTACTGTCCTCCGTGAACATCTCTACAAAGTGATACTCAGAATCTCATTGAAATCTCAACTTCTTAAAGGAAGAAGTAGCATTTGTAGTAGTAGCCACAAAGTAGTACCTTGGGGCTACTCACCCAAGTAGTAGCCCTGCTTGGGCTCAAGTATTCACCGTCTGCAACCTCTCACTTTCAGCAGCTCTTTCCAGCTAGCTTTACAACATTACTAGATCATGATTCACAGGACAAAGCACATCCATCTGAAAATGCATCCCAGAAAAGAAAATGGTCACGATTCACAATGCAGGCACAAAATAACTAGTGCTGCCAGGAACAAGATATTCACTTTCACAGGACATGTCTCAAGACAGACTAAATTTCTGTTTTCAGATTGAATGTTCTGTGACCTTCATTCTGACTTTCATTTGTATCCCAGCAAGGATTTGAGAGGATGCCCCTAGGATCACATAAGTGGTAGTTACTTTAGTTCAACAGAACCTCCCAATTTTCCCACCCTGGCACTCAAATATATCTCAGGCTTATAGAAGCCTGGGATTTTTTGGCTTTTGGGGTATTTTTATATTCACCCTCTTGCATTGCTTTAGGATTTTTAAGCAAGTATTTTCTGAAAATAGGCTGCAATGGTCCTGGCACTTTGATTCACAAGACTTAATTTGTCAAGTTTAGGTTTTGTTTTTCATTTTTGCTTGTGTAACGATGATGGCTTATTTTTCTGTTTGGCAAAGTCCATTTCACTTGCAAGAGGCCATGTGCCATACGCCAATGAGAAAACACCAACTGCTGAAACCACAAGTCTAGTTGCTGCATCAGCAGCTTACATGGAAGTGAATCCTGTGCCCAAGTGAGACTCTCTGCTGCATGGGCAGAAGATCTGAGTACTATTAAAATGCAGCATGACTAATTTAGAAAAGTGATGGATGCTGCTGTGCCTGTCAGCACAGGCTCTAGACTGAGCAACAACTCTTCTTGTCCAGGGCTGCTGTCACACATACTCACATGTCTACCTTATGGATGCCCCACCCCTGGAAGTGTTCAAGGCTAGGCTGGATGGGGCTTTGAGCAACCTGGTCTAGTGGGTAGTGTTCCTGCCCATGGCAGGGGGGTTGTAACTAGATGGTCTATAAGATCCCTTCCAACCCAAACCATTCTGTGATTCTATGATTCATATGAATGAGATTGCTGAAAATTGCAGTTCTTCATCTTGGAAACAGGTGGAAAAAGGAGAAAATCTCACTCAGGACTAATCTCTAGACTAAATGTATGTTACTTAGTCTAGAGATTCATATAAGTAGAGATACATCCTAAATGTATGTCACCAAGCTTACCATCATATGAGCTTGATGTTTAAGCTCCCATAAGAGAAAGTAGAGAGCAGCATAGCTCTTCAGTTGACTAAATCAACTGAATCTGTCCCTCAAATTTAAGGAATGGAGAGAAAGAAAAGCACATTATGTGTGAAAGATGAGACATCTCTGCACATTACAGCTGATCTGAAAGAAAATATCCAAATATCCACTACACTATAAAATCGAGATGCTCTCTCCCCTTCTATTTGGTAATTCAAACCTAGAATGAGCAGCAGGATCCAAAAAACTCTTCTCTTTCCTCCTATATTCCCTACCCTACTTCCCAGATACATCCAGGGCATCTAACTGAAATGAATCTTGGTTCACGTCTGTTTAGAAAGCACTGCTCCATCCCAAGCACATAAGCACAAAGGCTATCCATTCGCTTGTAGAAAGGTACTGTGGTCTTTACAGTCTACTCACAGCAGTAATGAGACCTGTGTCCTGTGATAAAGTGCTACGGGGTACACACCAGTTTGATCCTAACAAGCAAAGAAGGGCAAACTTTCTCACTTTCCTCATCATCAACCGCTCAATAAAAATCTACCCATAACTGCACAAGTTGGAGCAGGGTATGTGCATGGCACTTTCCTTGTATAATTAATCAGTGTCGGTGTTCACCTGAGCACCTGTAATTGCCCAAAAATGTGTGATCACGGCCTCCGATGGTGTCAGAAGCAATGATCCCTTTACTGCTTGTTCAATTGAGCATGTGGGTCTCCATCAGGTTCATGCCACCCCCAGACAGGCAGTGTGGGACGTGACAATTTGCCCAGGTGCTTGTCTGAAAAAAAAACCCCACGAATATTGATGAAGGGACTTTCTTTCTGCACCAGAACTCAGCTCCACAGTCAGATCATTGACTTTGGTTTTTAAAACACTCGTGACTCCCAGATGAAATTATGGCATTGGACCCATTGACCCTGGTGTTAAGCCATCAGGCAGGGTAGACAAAAGGAACAGACTTAGCTCTGAACAAGCTGAGACTGGAAATTAGGTTTACAGCCATTAGTAGTGTGACATTCTGAGGATTACAGGGACAGTGTGTCTACATGTTTTTAAAAGGAGTGTGAAAAGTCTGTGGAAGGCACTGAATTAACTTGTTACTCTGTGACTTTGAAGAGTGATATCATTGATGTTTGTTAATCACACAGATGATCATATTAAACTCAATCCCCTGAGCTACTACTGGTTCTCTTCAGGAGATATAAAAGGACTTGCATCTCCTTCTTAGGTAACTTGGTTGGAAAGGAGAAGAACCTCACTTTATTTCTTCCTCTGAAGCATACGAGAACTGCTACAGATAAACACAGGGTGCACTTAGTGGTATTAACATCTTGCAAGTGCCTGATGAATGCTCCTTGGTTACAAATTCCTCATCATGCCGATAAGCAATCTGAAGTAAAGAAGGCATTTTATCCCCAAATCAGATTGTCAGTAAGAATCAATTTTTGTTGTTGTTGTGGTTTTTTGTTTGTTTGCTTGCTTGCTTCTTTGTTTGCTTTCATTCTTTTGACATCCTAAAACGTAATCTGGATCTTTGGATTACCTTTCATGTTTCAGAATTTCTACACATTGTAGAGAGCTATTAACAAGACACACAGCTCTCTAGGTCTCTTCCTGCACCAAACTGGACTTTACGATAGGCCTACTATTTAGAAAAAAATAAAAGGAAGAAAAAAAGATTTTATGAGAGGTCTAAGGTTTGTCCTGTGGTAACAGATGGTGTAGGAAGAGTATCTATAAATTAACTATCTGTGATCTACTTTAAACCTCTACTCACATTTGCTGCCCTATAAACACTTGTAAACACCTTCTAGACATCCACCCCAATATGAATGAAGGGAGATTGGGAGGAAGATCCAACTACATTTTGGATGCTGGTCTTTGGCTATTATTTGCGAAATGAGTCTGTCATTTGTAAAGCAAGTCCAGTGGGAAAGCGGCTTCATAGCTGCACAGAGCTGCTAGAATCCCATGGCATTTCAGGATGGATTTAGGATTCATTTCTTTGTTATCTCTGGTTGTCTTTTTTTCTTTCTTTTTTTCAGAAATGTAATCGTAGCACACTTCAACATCTTTAAAAAGGGCAGGTACATTTTTCCTCACAGCCTAAGTGTCAGGCTGGTTTGTTTGTTAGAGTTTTTCCTGTGCCTAAAACTCTTCACAGCATCAGGGACTCCAGCTTGATGTAGGTAATCAATGAACACTGAAAGCATAAGGGAGCAAAACAATATTAGGTTTCATTTTTAGTTTTAGTTTGCTTCGTTTTCAACATCTCTTATGTTTAAAACATCATCATCATAATTATAATAATAATAAATATGATTGGACTACAATCATTTAATTTGCAAGGGGAAAAATACCCAATACAGTTCCCGGTTTTAACAGCATGGTTTACAACCGTTTCACAGGGTGTTTGGTGGACATCATCTTTCATAGGGAGACAGCTTCTTTTCTGTTGAAACAGTAATAAAAGTGGTAATTGCATTGTTCAGTGGTAATGGTGTGAACCCCAGTGATGAAGCCATTTATGTTATTAAGCCATTAATTATTTTGTATGAATGTACTATTCTCAATTAGTGAATTCTCAAATATAGACTTGGAAATTTCCATCCATTATTTGCTTTGAGGCATTATTAGCACAAGAAATGGAGCTTTTGTCATGGTTTTGTGGAACAGAAATGGTGAGATATATCAATGAAAAATATCATACTATTTTGTCTCAATAATTCAGTTGAAGACAGACATTTAACCTTCCTGGAATTGAAATGTTCTAGTTTGACTAGTTGAAATGAAACTTTTTTTGGAGCTTTTTCATTATTAAACTGTGTTTCACTGACAGTGTGTTAGATCTAGATTCTCCCAAGCAGTTTGAATCTTTTCCCTTTTGTAGGAAGATGTCTTGATGGTCAAATTGCACCTCTTATCATGCACCAAATAAAACTTTGTCAAACGAATGCATGCCTTACAGTAAGCGCATGGTGGGCAAAGTCTTCCAGGGAATTCATTGCACAAGAGTGAATGAGGTTTTGAACTGCAATTCCGATAAAGGGTGCATTAACAGGAGAATAATGTTGGATCAATTGGAAACAAACCATCTCACACCAGGTCAACAAATTAAAAACATTCTGATATTATATGCCTAATAGACATTGTTTGGTACATTTACCATCTTCTTCAGGGCATTTCAATTTTTCAGGACTGCATTTTCTGCCCAGAAACAATTGAGCTGGGAAAAAACCCAACCTTCCTTATAAATTTCAGCTTTTTCAGAGTTGAGCTCCCAGGAAAGATTATCAGCGTAGGAATTCTGTCTAACAGTCTATAGATACTGCATATATTGATTTTACACACAGACATGCATATGTATATCTTACGTATAGCAGTATAGGAGCTATATCTATGCATTTATACTGCATCTGGCATGAGGGGTACACAATTCTGAATGGAAGCCAAAGTATTTCTGTAAATACTTAGAAAGTCAAATGCCTTCTCCTTTACAGCCAAGAAATGTTCTTTATTCAATGAACTTGCCTTTGCACAAGAAGTAGTGTTACTTAGGCAGAATAAGGGATTGAAATTCAGCTTCGTATTTTGGGGCTTGGATCCTTGAGTCTGAGGCTTGAAGCAGATTTGAAAGCTTTGGAAGCAGATACCCTTAGATGAAGGGAGAAGACTCATGCTCTGATGCAGGAGACAGCTAAGGGAATACAGTATCCACCTATGGCCATGTGTGCGGGAGAGCAGCACAGCTGGGAACATTTGCCAGACAACTTGTCCCAGTCTAACTCAAGCCACTGTCAATCTGCCACGAGCTCAGAGAGGGGGAAAATAACATCACCAGGCAAGTTCCTCTCAGGTCACTTTATGCAAAACAAAAAAAGAACCCGGGAGGCTGGGAAGGTGGACAAGGGGATCCTGGTTACAGAAAAGTGTCTGAAGTGTTTCTCCTCAAGACATGCCAGGAGCAGGAGAAAGTACTGTGTTTTGTTCCTATGCACAGAAGTGAGAACGTATTGAGGCTTGGATTCCCCTCATACGAATGTTCTTGAAAAAAAAAAACATACACACACACAGAGCTGGCTGGCCCTTTTTTCTAGGTACTGGAAGTCAGACTGTCATCTGTGTCAGATTTCCTCTTGGCACCAGAGCTGGCTGGCTCTCCAATCCAAGACCGCTAGCCAATGGCAACAGAAAATTCATCATGACTTGAGTTTGCCTCTTCTTTCTGCTGCAACCACATCAGGCTTCATCTGCTGGCTGTGAGTGGATTAGCACACAACACCAAAAATGTTCACAAAATAATAATAACAATAATAATAATAATAATACACTGTCTGATTTAGAAATAGAAACTGAAGAACCCTTTGGAGTTGACTCCATATCTGCTTCAAATGGAGGGGGACAGACTTTATTCTTTCTGGAAGCTAAAAATGTAGCAACACACCAAGAATTGCAGCAGAAGAGAGGAAGACGCGAAGAAGAGGTGTTCCTGGGTGGCAGGAGATATTTTTCTGTTCTGCCAGCTGCTGCTGCTGCTGGGGCTGCTAGTGCCTGAAAGAAGGAATGGAGACTTGCCAGCCAAAGAGAAGGAAGGGTAGGAGCAGGTAAAAATGGGAAGTGCTCTGAGGAGACATTCAAGGTGATGGAGCCTAGAAGAAGGGGGAAAGAAGTCATTTCCAAAAAATCTTGCTACAAGTCTATGTGTGCACGGCATATTCCCCATTATCAGGATTCCTTCTTTTTCTGGGGCAGGGGACAAAAGATACAAGTGGGGAGGAAGGAAAGGAGAATGTTTGAATCCAAATCAAAGCAGTCTATTTGGTAAATAAGTTCTCGTGGTGTATGGGGAGCAGGGTGATGTCTTACAGCTTGGGAAAGGTGTCAGTGAAATGGGTGAGAAGAAAAAGAGGATCTTACAGGTTCAAGCAGGGGGCTGGGTAGCAACATGTAGCACCAGTGTGTCCTCCCTTCCTCTGCACCTCTGCAAGACACCCTGGTAAAAAAGGAGAGCAGTGATGTTACTGGGATGGCTACAGAGACAGAAGGCTCTTGGACACATCTAGTGAGCTCCAGAAACTTCTCTGAGGCAGTAAGAGGCAGGATGGACAAAGTGCTGGAAGAGATGCATCAGGTGCTACCCAAGATCTTAGGAAATGTCAGTGGAACCAAGCAGTATGCAATCACACTGACATTTAAACACAAGGCCATGGTATTTAGTTCCCATGCATGACCCCCTCTCCTTCCATTTCCCACTTAATTATGCAGTAAATAAACATGTTAGGCCCTGCTTTCTGGCCATGAGGCTGAGTTACACATCATGACTCATGTCCACACACAGAAACTCTTTCCCTCCCCTCTCTCCAAATAAGAGAACGGCCACATCCAAACTGCCCATTGGGAATTGTCCCTGGCTCCTACTAGCTCTTGAGCAAGGGGATCTTCATAAGTTCACAAAATCATGGCTGTGCCTATGTCCAGCCTATGCCTGTTTTGTTTGCTAGTGGATGTGTAAGAACTGTGTCTCTCTTTCTAGGTTAGAAGGAGACAATTGCATATGTGGTCTCCCTGAGACCATAACCCAATTATTTCAGCTCAAAGGTCTTCCAGTGTTTCACAACAGTGAATATTATTGTCTTTATTTTATGGGTGAAAGTCATCAACAGTAAAGGGATTAAGACACTCACTCAAACTATATAAACTGCAACTGATGGAGCAATAACTAGGACATCTCCAGACTTGGACAAATCTCTATTTACTAAAGTATGTAATCACTTTTGTCAGCTCGGTGTTTCCATCTCAGCTTCAATATCCAGACTGAAATCACAATCTTTTCCTAAAAAAAAAAAACAAAAAAAAGAAAAAAAGTTGTTTCTCTGCTCACATTGTTTGTACCAGTAGGGATGCATGTTCACATGGATATACATGATTGAGAAAATTCCACCCAACAAGCTGTGCATCATCTCATGAGTAAGAAGTTTCTGGCATGTTCTCTAAAACTTTAGCATGTGCAGCCCAGATGCAGAGTGTTTAAAACAATGGCTTTGCTTTATGCTGCAACAAGTGAGGAAGATGTGCACAACTCATTTCCTAGGGCTTATCCGACACTTAATGACCTGGTGTGGAGTTGGAGTAAAATGGTTGATGATGGGGAAGACATACCCAAAGAAAGCAAGGAGGAAATAAATAATGATCACCAAAATGACCTGCAGAAAGCCAGTTTTTGGAAGGTCTAAAATAGAGAAGAACTACAAAGTTTTTTTTTGAGTTTATGTGAATTATGAGAGATGACTATAGGAATGCAACTCTAAAATGAGTTATAAAAGTTAGGTTTCATTTAGAAGAATGTACATTGATTTTTATCTCTGCCTAGTTTGACTTTCCCCTGGATTATTCATGGACTGTTTGACAGCTTTCTCTTAATGCGTGTTGCAATGACAGGCCAACTGCAGATGCTTATGGGCACAAAACTTTGGGAAATATCAAGAGAAGAACATGTCCTTTCTGACAGCTCATGATATTGTCATTTATCTGGCTATTAAAATATTAATGTTATTTAAATGAGTCCCTTGCAAAAAGCTGGATTGTTTGGACTTCACTGACCTGTTTAATCCATCTGCAGAGATTTTCATATTCCCAGTGTACCTGTCAAATATTTTTTTCTGACTTCTTGAGCCTTCTTCTTACCCTGTCTCAGTGTTGCATAATTTTCTATCTTTTCCTCAATACCTCAAGATAAAGAAAGGTTATCAAGCAGGGAACAGAAACACAATGAGGCTGAAGAGCTTCACTAAAGTTGCATCTTAAATTACCAGCAGAGACAAAAATGGGAAAAAGGCCCTCTGGGACCTAAACTGATGTTTCAGACATTGCCTACGCTTTCATTGCATCACCCAGCTCAAAGTCACTTCAAGAATACACTTTCCAGAGTTCCTGGAGGATTCTCCTAGATACTTTAAATCTCTTCAAAGAAGATGATAAACAAATAGTGAATACTTAGACAGCAGAGGAATATTATTTCACTAAAGCTACCAGGTGGGGTAGGGGAATATCAGCTCCTCACAGGCCCAAATTCCTTTGGATCTTCAAATCCCCTTCCTGAATTTAAGCCTTTGGGCATCAGCTCATCTCTCTGAATAGTTTAGCAAAGGCCTTACACTTGTAAGTTGAACTTGTATGTTCTCTTTTAAGCCTCAGTACCTCATAAACCTTAGACTGCACAATGTCAGTGCTCAGGAGAACAAGCTGAACAGAACAGGAAGATAAGACAAGCACCCCAGGATCCATGAATGTCCTGCAAAATTAAGCGTGTGTATCTTCCTTATGGTCCTGGAGAGAAGAGAATTCAAAATCATAATATTGCTTGTGTGTCCAAAAACACTGGTTTAAATAGTCAGTAAACCCCCACTCTCTTTTCGCTCTGCTAAGCTGGTAGGGCTGATCCACCCATTCACCAGTGCAGAGGAGCTCTGAGTGTGGTATGGCCACAGTCTCAGTAGGCATGGCTGTACACATCAGCCTCAGTGATATTAAGGAGTCAGAGTGAAGCCAGTAAGCCACAGAAGATGATGTCCTCCATCATCCCTCAACAGCTCCGTTGTACTGCCCACACCAACAAGCTATTCTGTTTGCTAGTAACAAGGACCTGTTGGAAGACAGATTTCCCAAGTCTCACACGTTGACTGTGACACAATATCCTTTTGTTGTTGTTCAAGGTTGCTCTTCAGCTTGTAGTCGTAACCTTCATGGCACATTTCCTGCTGGGATCCTCACAAGAGTACTCCTCTGTAACGATTTTTGGCTTGTCATAGAGTAATAGAGTCACAGAACGCCAGGCTGGAAGAGAACCCAAGAATAACCTGGTCCAACGTTTCAAAGCTCAGCACCCTATCCAGCCAAATCTTAAAAGAGTCCAACACTGGGGAGTCACCACTTCCCTGGGGAGATTATTCCAGTGGCTGGTTGTTCCCATTGTGAAAAAAATTCCTATCATGTCCAGTAAAAATGTCTCCAGGAGTAACTTGTGCCCATCACCCCTTGTCTTTTGCTTGTGACTCCTTGTAAAAAAGGGAGTCTCTGTCCTCCCTGTAACCACCATTTAAATACTGGAACAAATACTCGTCCTGCATACCTCCCTGTTGTCTGGCCTCACACAGCACTCCGTGGTGTTATAGAAGAGATGACACAAAAGAGGTAGGTGGTTGATTTACTCTAAATCTATGGAAAGAAGCCAGAGACAATTTTAAGCTGATGTGATGACATGCATGTTTTTATTAAGGACTCCAAGAAGCTTGGTCCCAATGAACAAAAATATACAATACCAACAACTGTCACTCTGCAACAACAAAACAAGGCCTGGAAAGTTCTCTGGTGTTTCCAGCATGGATTAGTCACCCTTCTGGTAAAGCTTTGGCACTCTTATTGATGGGCAGTCCAACAGGTGGGGCTCTCATACCAGGGACCTTACTTCATTCTGCTGCTCTGCCAATACCAGGATGTATTCTTCCTGAGACCTGGGGGGTGCAAATCACACCACCTTCCAGAGAACAGGGCTTGTTCAGCACATTCTTAAATTCAGGGTGTAAAACCACATGTACAACACAGCCCTCCAACATGGCTGCTTTTCTAGTGACATGCAAAATGGTCCTTTCTCTCCTTGCTTATTTATGTTTTTTAGTGGTTGACCAGCATTTTTTTCAAAGAATAGGTGGTTATTTCAATTTTTCTGGTTGAATTCCAAATTTTTATTTCTCCTTAACTCTCCTGTCATTGCCCTTTGATATAATTTTTTCTTTCTCTAGAAATTTATTTTAAGGATTTAATAGGAGCTGCAAGAGGCCTATCAATTTAGTCTGCAGTAATAGTATGATGCAGAAAATGCCTAGAACTTCCTAGGACTTAGGGCAGTGAAATGTCTATGATCTGTTGCATCAGAGTATTGAGCTTTTGCAACACTTGTATTTGCTCAGAGTACAGGTCCCAGATGAAAGCTACCTTCTTCAGTTTCCCTTCTGTTGTGGAGCCCAGTTCTTGGTTTCACTGTTGTGATTGAAAGGCTGAAGTACAGCTCTGTGTAATTTAAAATGAGAAGGTCAGTAGATCCAAGTTCAAAATCTGTTTACTTTGGAGTTTTTTAAATGTCATGCAGTCATTTCCACTGCTTGTGCTTTGAAAGTGATTATTTTTAATAGTAATAGCACTATAGCATACAAATGTCCCACTCTATAACAGGGACTCATTTTCTTAGGTCCTTAAAAGAGTGTCATCCATCAGTTTGGGGAAATAAGAAATGTATCTCTAAAAAATGCAATAAAAATGGGCAGGTGTTTTATTGCTTTTATTGTTGCTATTTCCCTTTATTTTGGCTCCTAGATTTTGAGTTTCAGGAAAATCATATTGCCAAGTAATTCTCTACAACAATTACATCTAAGTTAAGATCCAAGAAGTCATTTAGACTCCTAAATAAATGGAGAGTCAGGAGCCCAGGTGTTCACCTGGTTCTGTTCATTTCATTGAATTGAAAACAGCCTGACTTTCTTGTTCAGACACTTTGAGTCTAGAAGACAGGGGTTTAGATTTCATTATAAAAGGCGAGACTGAAAAACTAAATGCTCACTACAAACGCAGTGTTGCATTTTGTAGGAATACATTCATAGGATGAGAAAAAGAGTGCTGTTACTTAGATTTTCTTGGACAGATCCTTCTAAGAGCCTCGTGTTCAAAAAGGGCCAGGATCTTCAAGGTATTTCAGGGCTTCAGGGATCATCCTCGCTTTTGCTTTATAATGACACTCTGGATGGATTGGAGAAACAAAAGTGATTGACGGGCATAAAGATAATATTTCAAAATATTCAAGAAGTTTTTCCTCTTCTGCTCCTGTTGAGAGCAATGGCTGCCTTTCTGTGCTGATTGTGACCAACAGGATTTAGGCGCTTGAAAGCTGAGATAGAAATAATCAGGCATAAACATGCCATGTTAGCAATAGATGTATTTTTTCTCCTTTTTAGGATAATTTTGAACATTTTCACTCTTGCACTCTTCCCCTTGCAAGCAAAATGTCTTGTTCTGTGATGTAATTCCTTTCATGAAGATCAGGGTATTTTCTGAAAAGCAACCACAATCTACAAGAAAGTCTTTTGACCTGTCAATCAGGGGCTTCCAGAAGGAGATAGATCAAAGCTGGGCACTGTCCTTAATTGCGGGTTCAGACTGCCTTCCCTCTCACATGATTGCACTCACTTAGGCCTGTTGCTTTTTGTGTGTTCACATTTTTAGAAAGCCGTACCACTAAGGCTCATGCAGAAAACAGTGACAAAAATGTGACAGCTCAAACAAAAAGAAAATAGGAAGCCACAGCTTTTAGATTTTTCAGCTGCAACTTCTTTCATGTCCTTAATCCCTGTTCACCATCTAATGAATTCAGATGGTGAAAAGTGCTTATTAGTAGTAGTTAGAGACTACAGTCAGCTTAGCTGACATTGAGGTTTCACTTAACAGAAATATTGTTCCCATGAAATCCATTACCCATTACAGCTAATTTTTGGCATAATATGCTAATAGACATAGGGCTGCTGCTCAGTATAAGTGAAGAATGGCAAAACTCATTCGAACAAAAATAATGCCAATAAGATGGTCAGGATAGGACAGGATGATCAGGATAGATAGAATGCTATGAAAATGCTCAGAAGGCTGGAGCATCTCTGCGATGGAGACAGGCTGAGAGAGCTGGCCTTCTTAAACATGGAGAAGAGAAGGCTCTGGGGAGACCTTACAGCAGCTTCCACTATCTAAAGGGGGCCTGCAATGAATCTGGAAAGGGGTCTCTTTACAAGGGCCTGTAGGTACAGGACAAGGGCGAATGGATTTATATTGACAGAGGGGAGATTTAGATGAGATATTAGGATGAAGTTCTTCCCTGTGAGGGTGGTGAGGCCTGGCACAGGTTGCCCAGAGAAGCTGTGGCTGCCCCATCCCTGGCAGTGTTCAAGGCCAGGTTGGATGGGGCTTGGAGCAACCTGGTCTAGTAGAAGGTGTTCCTGCTCCCGGGAGAGGGGTTGGAACTAGATGGTCTTTTAAGAGATCCAACCCTTCCAACCCAAATCATTCTATGATTGTATGGTGATTAAAGTCAGCATTCATTTGCTGAAATATCAGTGTCTAGTGCCACTTGCTACCCCAGGATGTTTCACCTCACCTCCACCTTGCAGCCCCAGTGGTGTGTCTGCAGACTCAATGGAACATTCCAAATACCCTGCTGCATCTCCAACACCGTGGGGCCTCAAAGCCCACTGTCAAATGAATTTAATCACTCCAGGCTCTGCTTGTGGCATTGTCTGAATATGAGCTGACTGTAATCAGAGCACAGATAACCCGGAAGACATCTGCACTTAATCAAATTAATCAAAATTGATTTCTTAATAAAAACCTGAACCCTGCATACAAAGGCTGCCTTTTGCTATCTTTCTCAGAAATGTTCTTGAAGATATTTTCTGCAACACATTTTCTGTGTTGTAGCTTTTGCAGTCAGGTTTCCCACTTCTTGAAAAAACACCCCGAATTTCCTCTGGTATTTAAGCCAATGATTTCAGTCATTAGAATTCCAATTAAGTTGCTTTGATTTACTGCAGAGAAATTTCTGCAGAGAGATAATTTTGAGGTAGCACAGCAAATCCAGAAATGGCAGACAGCTTCTATTTCTATTTCAGGCACTGAGTTTTCCTGCTTAGCTAATCACAGCCAAGACTCATAGTAGTTAGCAAAATTGCAAAAATTGGATAGACAACACCACAGTGCAATGTTATATGGAGGAAGCAGCAGAAACTTTCTGACATTCTCTAACTGATTTGTGCTTTAAATATCATGTTGCTCTGCCAAATCCATGGTTTCTGCTTATCAGGATGATTTCTCGGAATCAAAATGTATTGTCATGTTTTCCAAATGTGCTGTTGTGAATCTGAGCGGGAGCCCTGAACTTTTCAAAACATACCAGTCTCCAGGTTTAGAAAGGAGCGGAGTTTTACATCCATGGAAAGAACATGAAAAGGTGATTGAATTCTGTGCTGAAAAGAAAAATCCCAAACCAACCCAAACCACCAGAAAGTACAAGAAATCCCAGTTTACTAGCACTGCCAGCTTTTCCAGAAGTTTCTTAGATTTAAATATCTATTTAAGTTGTGTTACAAAGCCCTGCCAATATTACAAATATGGTTTTACCTTTAAAAAGCCATTAACTTGGAAATTGGTTGCTGATTTTTGCAGGTGTTCCAATGGTAATAAATGTGCATGTGTATGTTTATAGAGAGATGTGTTTAAATGCTATGTCCTATCCATATAATGGGGAATGGGACATTATCCATCCCATAAGTAAACCTTAGGCTTACAGTTGAATATTCTGTCCACACTGATCCAAATTTTCCTTATTTTCTGCTGTTGGTATATGAGGATTTTTCATTTTGTGAAGAATCACGACTGTCAAGTTTCTAAAAATTCATGTTGGATTCCTGCAGATTTTGTCAAGATGCAACTTCCATGACATAAGACGCTTGTGGGGAAAGTCTTCTCTACTTGCTCCATCGCCTATTGCTAATGACACATGATGGTAGTTCTGATTAAGCTGTCATAGGACACACAGAAAAAGTAGGAATCCCGCAGAAAATTGTTTTATAATACAATTACAAATGAATGTACGACTGCATCCTCTCCTTATCCCACCCAACTTTCTCTAAAATGAAAATGTTCTTTAAAATGAAGAACGGAGCAAAAATGTTAATTGGAAGTGGAAGAATGAATAGGCTTTGAATGGCTAAAGCATGAAATTATCTGGGATAATACTGGGATATCCAGAACTCTGAAACTTGCTGGCCAATATAAATTAAATAACTGAAAAGAGTGGAATTTTTTTCACTGAATAGGTAGTGAGAACTTCACCACTGATCTGCACAAATGTGGGGTAAGGCCAGGTAACTGGATAACAGGAGGCAATGCTGCTTCCCATATTCATAGAAAGCATGTTTTTGTATGAAGTGAAAAAAGAAACCAACAGGAATCCTTGAAAATACAGACAGATGTATGCGATTTTCTTTTTTTCTTTTTTTTTCTTTTTTTTTTTTTGTGAAGGGATATTTGTTATGTAAAAGTTGCTGTTCTGTAATGCTCAGTGTGTGGAAAGCTGAATGTGGAAATGATGAAGGAGAATTTTGGCTCCCTGGCCTTCCATGTGTGAAAAGACTTAAGAGGTTTGGATGTCATCTTGTTTTTCCTTTGCTGAGTGAGGTGTCTGATCCAATCTCTTAGTGAGGCTTTTTCCATTTTAGATTGTCTATGGAAAACAAAAAAAATCTTTTGAAGCATTTGAAATTGTTTTTCTTATGATTGTCTCATCAGCGAAGGGGATTTTGCACCCCTAAATAGGACTGGCAGACCAACCCAGCAACCTTCCTGCTGGCATATGTGAATGTATCAGGCTCTTAAAATGTGGGTTATGAGCACAAAAATAGCAGCCTGCTATGTCTGTTATTCAGTGAAGAGAATCCTTAGCAGAGGCTGGCTTTTCAATGCTGAGGGTTTCAGGCTTAGTAAGAGTAGGTTAGATCTTCATTTGATAGGTTTCTATATTATCCTACTCTGAGAAAGCTGCAAGTTTATCTCTGATGCTGACTATAAAACCTTTCTCCGCCATTAGTTTATAATGTTCCCTGTGACACCATTCTCCTTATACTAACTTGATGAAATTATTAGCAACAGGGTAAAGTGTTCTTCCATCAAGTCATGGAACCCTCCCTGTATTCCCATCCTCACACCACTTGTATGATTATTAACCAGCACTGGGAACTAGCATGAACCCCCATCATTCTAATTACCATTTGAGGAAGTTGCAGCCTAAGAGGGAGGTGTTTCTGAGATACAACATATTTATTTTATGAAAGATTTTACTGGGGACAAAAATGAAGTTGAAGGCTATGCCACAACTCTATCCTGCCCTGTCAACTCTCATCTTTCTCGGTGTTGTGGAATAAAACTGTAGTCCAAAACCAGAAAGGACCTTGTACCAGGTTTGTCGGTTTAACAAGTATGAAGGCGTCTTCTGGGCTTTCTGTATTCTGAAGTACACTCAGCCCATATGTGGAAGTTGTAGTGTTTGTAATGTAGCATACAGGAGTCTCTCTGAATATGGTCAATTGACATCAGGTTATTCCATTCTTAGTATTACATGCTGAATATGAAATCTCAGTGGTTATGCTACATGCCAAAGTACCTTAGTACCAACGTTGCATGGACTGTTTCTGGAAGGCACGGTGCCCATGCTGACAAGTAGAGAAGAGATCTTTTATCCTGCATGCAAGTCTTGGTCATACAGCTCGTGCCCTTTGCTCCAAAAATGTTATCTTCTTCCACCCACTGGTTTCCAGGAGTTTTGTATCACCAGCAGACTTACTCAGGGTACGCTTCTCCATCACCCAAATAATTCATGAAGATCTTAAACAAGACCTTGTATTGGCACCTGGGATACACTGCTAGTTACCGGCTTTCATGCTGGTGGATTTCATGCCACTGATGACCCCCTGGGCCTGGCCACTCAGCTAGCATCTGCCAGGTGCTTTGTGGCAAAGTAGAATTTCAGGAGCTAAAACAGAAAAGACAGGCCAACTTCCCTAAAATAGGAACAAGCTGCAGTCATTACACTTGTAACCACATGTTTCAGGGGAGAATCAGGTCCCTACTGTTACAAACAGAGAAATGCCAGATTTACTCAGTACCTTGCCTCAGACATCTCACTGCAATGTCCCTTTATTCATGGAGCTATTGGAGGGAACCAAAGCCTCAAAAATACTGCTAGTACTATGCAAGTGACACATGTTCCTTGTGATGGCACAGTGGGGAGCAAATCAGATGGCCCAGTCCTATCCAGTACACAAGGCAATTCTAGTTTAAGACAGATAATACTTACCTGTTTTCTTCACTTCTTGCAGTAGTGTCTCTGTACAGGGTACTCTGTACTCTATTCATCTACTTATCTGCTTGTTCACACAAAACACAGTACCTGTTACACAGTATTTTAACTTTCTCTGGCTTCCTAAGAAAATACACCCAATTGATTCCGATTGACACTCTGATTGTGTCTATTTACTGTTTGCATGTGTCTTCATCTTGCTTCTACATCCTTCCCCTCAGCAACCTTTTTCAAAAACAAAAGTTAGTGTCAACTGAATATGATAGATGCAGTCTCAAAATACACATTCTCTGTTTGTGTCTCTTTACTCTTTACATGTGTCTTCCTCTTGCCTCTACATTCTTCCCCTCAGCAACCTTTTTTAAAAGCATGTTAGTGTTAACTGAACTTGATAGGTGAAGTCTCAAAGATACAGATCCCCTGGAGATTTTGCAGAAAAAGTCCCACAGAGGAGAAAATCTCATTAGTAACTCCCCTAACATAAGGAAGAATAACTTTACCCTTTATGAACATCAGAGGATATGTGCAGGAAAGAGCCACTGTAAACTTCATTAGTTTCACTGCTTTTTGAAGTACAGTGTTTCCAAATGACAACAGAGCCCCATTGTTAATCCCAATCCTGGATGTCATCAACACACTCTCCCTGGACTAATTTTTCAGCACATTCCACCACCTCCTCATACATAATTTTCCTCTTAAAGACCTTAGAAGTGCAGCAATTTAAGATCCATCCCACTCCTTCCTCTGATGAGGTTCTTTGGGCAAATTCTTCACACTTTAAAGTTACAGTAGAGCCACTGAGAAAACTTGAACTCCTGAAAATAACTTTGGCAGCCAACTGGCAGTTAATGACAGTTTGACTTCATACCATCGAAATATATCCAAGAAAACAAGCATAATCTTATGGACATTTGTTTTTGTTACTACTGCCATTTGAATCAAAACCATTGTTTATTTTTTTTAGCTTTTCCTGCTTCTATCTGAATAATTGTTCAGGGGCTTTTCCTTTCTTTTCTTTTCTTTTTTTTTTTTTTTTTTTAATTTAATTAAAATACTTTGTTAAAGCATGTGTGAATTGAAAGAGTTATTACTGTTTTTTCTTCAGGACAAAACAGTGAGAAAAGAAAGTTTAACTTTGATAAAAACTAAATATTGCCAGGTAAATCTTGCATATGACTATTTTCTGTCATGAATGGGAATCTTTTATTTCAATAGTAAAAAAAAATTGATTCAACAGGTTCATGTACTTCTTATGTTTAGGACCCCAGACCTGGACACAGGACTTCAGGGTGGGTCTCATGAGAGCAGGTTAGAGGGAAAGAATCTCCTCCCTCTACCTGCTGGTCACGCTGCTGGTGATGCAGCCCAGGACACGGTTGGTTTCTGGGTTGCAAGTGCACACTGCCGGGTCATGGTGAGCTTCTCAACAACCAACACCTCCAAGTCCTTCTCCTCAGGGCTGCTCTCAATCCAGCCTCCCCCAGCCTGTGTTTGTGCTTGGGATTGCCCTGACCTGGGTGCACCCTTGCACTTGACCTTGTTGAACTTCATAAGGTTCTCATGGGCCCACCTTTCAAGACTGTCAAGATCCCTCTGGATGGACATCCTTTATTGGAGGAGGTGATTCTTGAATATTAACCATTTTTTTTGGGGGGGGGTCTTCTTCCCTACAGGGCTTTATCCTGTGGTATTCTAGCAAGCAGATCTTCTTACTCGATAGCAAAGGCAATTTTAGCTCAATTTGCCAGAACTACTAAACTTCAGTATGAGAGAAATTGCATCCATTGTCCATTTGGTGACTGAATGACCACCTGAGATGACCAGTGCTTTATTTCTGTGGTATGTGCATAACTTCTACTATTCCTTCTAAACAGCTGGAGCAGCAAGTAGAAAATCTCACCCAAATCCTTTCAGATACCTTACTGTTTGATCTGTTCCTCCTTTTCCTTCTTCTCTCTATGATTCCCTTTTTCCTCCTTCAGCATTGAATTTATTCTTCTAAAATAATTGCTGATGCCATTTAATTGCCATCATCATTTCTAAGGGAAAATAAATTTTGATGGTACATAAATGCAATCTTTGCTCCTTTCTGTAGTGATCACGTATTTTTGTTCCACAATAAAGTCTAAGTAGCAACATTTGCTCTTTTTTTCTCTGCCCATCTAGTCAATTAATTAAAGTCTTTCACTTTTTCAATAATAGTATGAAGTTTCTGGAATGGTTACTATTCTTGATATTTTCAGCCTTCAAAACTCACTGTGACCAAACTTAGAAACAATTAAAGGTTAATTAGCTAAAAAATAAGATGAAAACTCAAAAGACATCCATAATTTGAATGAACATTCAGGCATTTTAGATACTCATTGCTTTCCTTGTTTATGAATTTTGTAGAGAAACAGAAGTATGCAGAGATGGATAGTTTTCAAGCAGGACTAAAAATGCACAAAAAATTTCAAGGAAGAGCCTGAAAACCTGACCTAGACTTTCCATGCAGATAGATCCAAGGCTTCTGGATAAGAATCTGGATTCTTGTTTTTTTTCCATCTGAGTCAAACTCTCCTTCCAGTCCTTTTGAGGTTCTCCTGTGACTTGTTACAACGTCTGCGTAAAACTCAGCTGTGTTTCTTCCTCTCTTCCTTTCTTTCCCCACTGAATAAATACAAAGAAAGAGGCCTATGGGTCCAACTGCACCTATTTTCAGCTTGGATCAGTGCTGGGGAACTCATCACAACTGGAGCTTGGCAAAGGAGCTCCTAGCTGGTAGGTCAAGCATTTGGCAACTAACACAGCAAGAGAATGGCTATGGCTGACAGCTTTCTGTGGATGGCTGAACCAGCCAGGAGTATAATGTGAATACAGGAGTAGAAGGTCAGCTCACATTGGATTGTTATTCCCTTGGAGAATAGTCGATGATCTCAATGATATGTCAGCCTAAAAGCCTTCATGCATTGCCACTTGAATTTAGATATGTGGACATTAGCTTAGAGGGTAAAAATGACTTTAGGAATCAGGACAATATGAGCAACATGTATCAGATGACAAGAAAAATAGTAGAGAAATCTGAAAAATATTAAGGGCATTAGCTTATTAATGGCAGAGTTATTACAGCACTAAACAAGCACCTTTTCTGACCTCCAGTTCCGATGGCTGCATCACCAAGCAATGAGGAGACAGCCTGGATTCAGTCAGCAAATATTTGATTCTGTGCAGGGAAACAAAGCAGTTCAACGTTTTGCTTACGTCTGAGACTT
This sequence comes from Pezoporus occidentalis, assembly GCF_034315485.1. NCBI lineage: Eukaryota > Metazoa > Chordata > Aves > Psittaciformes > Psittacidae > Pezoporus > Pezoporus occidentalis. Next base: position 1,121,680 of record NW_026916181.1, read on the forward strand.
TGACAAGTGTGGTAGGTTGAATTTGGCTGGATGCCAGGTGGCCACCAAACTGCTCTATCACTGCCCTCCTCAGCAAGACAGACAGGGGTAAATAAGATGGAAAAAAGACCTCATGGGCAGCGATGAAGGCAGTTTAATAAAGCAAAAGCAAAGATGGCATGCAGGAGCAAAGAAAAACAAATGATTTTATTCTCTACTTCCCATCAGCAGGTAATGTCTGGCCCCTTCCCAGGAAGCAGGGTTTCTGTACATGTAAAAGTTGCTCCAGAAGACAAATACTGTAAATAACAAATGACCCAACTTCCTCTTCCTTTCCCTTAGCTTTTATTGATAATCAGACATCATATAGCATAGAATACCCCTTTGGCCAGTTGCAGACAGCTGCACTGATTATGGCCCCTCACAAGATCTTGCCCACCCCCAGCCTGCTGGTGAGGGGTGAATGTCAGAGAGGCAGCCTTGATGCTGTGGAGTGCTGCTCAGAGCAGAAGCCAAAACACTGATGTGTTATCAGAACCTTTCCAGCTACCAATGCAAAGCACAGCTCTATGAAGGCTCCTATAGAGAAAATTACCATCATTTTATCCAGACCCAAAACAGGAGAAAGGATTGCACCCGCACCAACAGACATATCTGGTACCTTGGCATGCCATGCCAAGATAGCAGGCTCTGTACAACAAGAAACATTTGAATTCCAATAAACAAAAGCTTACGCATTGACTTGGAGACAATACTAGCAACCTACAGAAGAACTGCCAAGAACAGCATCCTACCATAGACAGTCAAGACTCTTCCCCTAGACTGGCATCTAATCTATTACTCCTAATAAGACAACATTTCTGTGGCGATGTCAACAAGTTTTTGCTTTTATTAATTTTTAATGTGCGTGTCCATCTTTTCATGACATTTAAAATATTATGAAATCTTTGGTAATGTGCGGAGTCTTCTGAGAAGCTTGGGAGTTGCCTACATATAGGCAAAAAATCCTTGCTGCAAATCAGAGTAGATGCACTGACAAATCTTTAACCAATACTCGAACACATATCTCTTCCTCTCACTGTTGTCATTCATGGATATCTTTTTATTTTCTGATTGGAAATAAAAATTACTGAAGACTATGGAAAGCATGGAGAAATGCAGTTTCTTTAATTCTTGCCCAGGCAGTAACTGGAGGAAGATTTGGAAAAAAAAAGTTGAGTGTTAAACTTACACCAACTTCATAAATTTGTTAAGAGAATGAAAGTGCTTTGACTTAGCTGCAAGCCTGACTAGGTAACTACAAAATTTACCTTATTAATGTTTCTTTAGGTGCGGCACTTCTTTGAGCATTCCATGCTGCTACATTATCTCTTTGATACAAACTATTACAGTGCCTTGCTAGAGAATGAGCTACCTGAGGCCCTTAGTGGAAGCTGATTTAATCACCTGGAAATCACTGAGTTTTCTGAATCATAAGGTAGCATTAGAAGCTCCATCTCTCCAGTCCATATTGTAAATCTAGTAACATTCTTTGGGAATAGGATTAAGTAAAGCCCTATTTTGCTATTGGTCCTGCTGTTCTCTCATTCACTAAGATTTTTAGCTTGTCTGCAATTGAGGCAGTGGAAGAGCTTATCTGTGCTTATCCACAGGAGCCTTCCAGAACAAAGAGTAGAAAAATGGGAATCGGATTGCCATGAGAGACCCCAGTACTCTTTTTATTTGGATGGCTTTCTTCCACCACCTCAGCAGGGGAACAGCTTTGATGAAGAATGAGTGAGGTTTTCTGGAGGTCTGGTGGAGCATGAAACTCTTCCCTTAGCTCTAGGTCACCCTGCAGGTCCAAGCCAGTCATTAGAACTTTAGAATAAGTGGTCTCCAGATGCCTCCAACAGTTTCCTGACCTCAGCACCCTTTTCTAAGGAGCGTTCTTTCTGCGTTAAGCAATTTGGTCTGTTTCGGCCTTACACACCTGGTCCCAAATTGTCTTCCGAAGTGCAAACTCCAGTTAACAGGACTTAGGGGAATGACTGTTGCATAGGAGTGACCAAGACGCACCACTGTATACACTTGCTAGGAAGCAGAGGTGCCAAGAAGGGCTGGAATAAGGGAAAGATACTTCATTTAACACCTCCACCTTTTCATTCAGCTCCCTGTGGTGTGCTACACTAGGTCACTAGGAACATGCACTTTCCAGAGAACAGAGCAGCTCTGACAGTGATGCAAACCCACAGTGATAAAATTGAAACTGAGCCTTCCACAAGAGTCAACAGACTGACTCACTGTTTCCTCAGACATCAAAAAGGTCTTAATTCGTACCTGTACCTACAAAATGCTCTTCTGAACACACAATCTGTTCCTCATTTCTTTTGGCACCATGATTCTAATTATAATCTTCTCAGCCAGTAATTTGAGGCTATCATTTAGTGCAACAGTCTCCAAGTTTGCTCTGAGGCAGGGAAGCTGATGAGTAATTACACACTTCAGCTCATCTTTAGAGGGGAAAAGGATGATTGCTTGAGGAAAACGTCTGTGTGATGGGTTGGTTTGTTAAGCACGTGCTTCAGCTAGCCTGGTAAGAAAATAGTGCTGGGGGAATAATCATCTCAGCTGCATCCCAGAATATCAGCAACATGAGTATTTCACTCCAATTAGCTGTGGTCTGAGAATTTAGTTTTGTTTATTAATTATGAAGTTCAGGTACATCTCCAAGATAGGTAGTTTAAGAATGGTAATAGATAACACAGAGACAGAGAAATAGTCCTCTGCTTTATTATCCTCTTTTGAAATGGCTGATGTCAGCTACTTCAGAAGACAATGCTACAAATCCTTCCATTTAACAGCATCCTGCAGTTTAGTGAATAGCCTGTTTTGGAGAAAAGCACCTGCCTATTCCCACTCTTTTGACAGAGAAAAGCTGAAATGTCTTGAGGAATGGAGATTTACTTGGCCTTCAAAGCCAGTTTGGTTTTAATTTACTATTTTAGCTCCAGCTATCTGTCCTCTTGTCAACTCAGTCATCTTCTGCATCATGCCATAGTAGCAACCTATAGTATAATTTAACATTAAACTACATTTTCCCATTGAATCCCACAGGTTAACTGTTCAGTGTGGGCATATTTTTGTTTCCACGAGTTCTCATTTTTCTTCTTATTCTGTATTTGTTTTTCTTTTCCACTCCCTGCAACCCACAACTTGTGTATCTCTTGGCTTAAACAAAAGAGAACATAAATACATTAATTCACTGAGACAGGAAGTCTCACATATCCTGAAGTGTTTCTGATACTAGATTTCTAAGTTTAGGAAAGTGAATTTCACCCACGCCATTGTGTCTGTTGAATCACCCTCTAAACCCTGTTAATTCAGCTTTCCACAGATGATACTGCGAACTCGTGCTCCTAAGTGAGTTGCATGAAGGCATCTCCATGTAGCTGCCTCCATTTAGGTACCCCTTTTGCAAGCTACCTTCTTCTCCCTAAGCCAAAAGGCAAACATTACTTCTACCTTGAAGTGGTGGTTTCCCAAATGTATAACATTGTAAAACAGGAACAAATAGGTACAAGTGCTAGAAGTTTCCCTTCCTTTAGGTAAAAAAGTCTTGATGTCCATTGATGCAAAGCCCAAGATGGGTATTGGGTCTGATCTCTGCTCTAAAAAAGGCTGTGTCTGTGTGGGACCTGTTACCTTTGCCATATATGTAGAAGAGGTATAAATATGTGATATTGCTACCATAAACAGCTATTCTGTATTTGCTTCAGGGCTGACTTCTGGCCAAGAACTTTTGGGATCCCAGATCTGTCTGCATTCCTGCAAGTAGATACGACCTTCGTTCTGATTCTTCCATTGGGTATTGTCCAGCCAAATAATTCTGCTCTTTGGAAAAAGGGTTGCCTCTAACATTTGGTTTGTAAAGCACCCAGCACACTGGGCTCTGATCTTGGCTGGGGAAGTTACCTGTGGTTTCATTGAAGTCATCACTATTATTTCATAAACTAAAATATCTGTAGAGGAAAACAGAGGAATTACAATGCACCATTTCTAGCGCTTATTGTCATGGCTCTGTGTCCAGGGCTAAAATCTGTAAATTGATTAATAAGATTCTATGATCTTCCACATATTGCATTTTTTGCTTTTTGATATGAGCACTAAACCAGACAAAATCTGAGAGAGAGGCACTTAAACTCCTATTAACAGAAATAGAGAAGGATTTTTTGCATTATCCTTTTTTGTTGTGGAAAAGGAGAAGGAGAGATGATTCAATTACAGATCCCAAATGGCAACACTATATTAAAAAAATGGCGTAGGGAGGAGGGAAAGGGGGTGGAACTACCATGACTGAGACTATCTGTTAAAGTCTGTGGCTCTGTGCCCTCCTTGCCTTCTTCCTTAATTGGTTATCGAGTGTTAAGTTTTGGAGACATGCAGACACTGAACCTGCTGTATGAGATTTTAATGACTGCATTATTTTTATTAAATTAGAAACTAGCTATCAGCTCCACTCTTCACTATGCAGGATTAATACAGTATTTGAATAATAACAAACATGTCATAAATTATACATATTTGGGCATAATCACTTCCAAATAATTTTCCTGGGAACAGGCCAAAAAAAAAACAAAAACAAAAACAAAAACAAAACAACAAGAAAAGCCAGATGAAATAACACAGATTAACTATCTCTTATGCATGTTTATATTCTTCAGATGATTATTTAATTATTCAACAAATTTTGCATGCAGACTGCAGAAGCAGGTGAGAGAGAGGAGTCTAGGAATCAGAATATTTGTGCTGAAATTCCTGTTCTCTTAGATACTGTCCTGGTCCTCCATCCTTGCTCTCATCTAGACCTGGGAAATCATGCATGCCTTTGCAGTCAGAAGCCAAGCTTCAGCAAGATGAGGTGATATGCGAACTGTAGTTGTAAAAACCTCTCAGGTAAAGAAGGGCACCTAGAAAACATTAAGTAGCAGCAGAGGGGGTTAAGCACTCACTATTACCCTGGACCCCTTCTTGGGTACTTGTATGGGCATTTTCCTAATGCATTTCTTGATGGCTTCCCAGGAAAAGGAGGTAGGTGTCTACCTATAATTTTTGCAAATTATACCTTTCCTCTCCCTTTCCCAGCACCCAACTGAGAGGCAAAGACAGCCACTTCTTCATAGAATGGTTTGGGCTGAAAAGGACCTTAAAGATCACCTTGTTCTAACCCCCCTGCCATGAGCAGGGACACCTTCCACTAGACCAAGTTGCTCCAAGCCCTGTCCAGCCCGGCCTTGAACACTTTCACAGATGGGGCAACCACAGCTTCTCGGGGCAAGCTGTGCCAGTGCTTCAACACCCTTACAGGGAAGAATTTATCCCATATATATATTCTAAATCCCAATTTAATCTAAATTTAAATAATAATGTAATTGAAATCTAAATTTAATCTAAATCTAATCTAATCTAAATTCACACCTTATTAGACAATATGATCAGTGAGGACCCAAAAGCCATTCAGAAACCGGGCTCAACCTCTGATGCATACAGCTCTGAAAAGAACCGACAAATGAACCTTAATCATTTAGCAGAGAACCAAAACTGCAAAACCGCCTTATCTTTCTCCCAACTGAGTGGGTGGAAATGTTGTTTTATTTTTCATCCTGGTGTTTTGTGCACATTTTTAGAATAGAAGATGTACCAGATAAGTTTAATAGAGCAAAATACCTAACCGCCTGCAATTCCTTCTGATGAAAATGAAAAATCCAGCACATCCCCTGACAGCTAATATCCAGATATATTTATTGCAATTTTCTGCAAGAATTCTCCGAGACAAATTTGACCACTGCAGGTTGGATTCATTTTTGAAATAGGAGAGTGAAGGATGAATTAAAGTTTTCATTTACTGCAGCCATGAAAATCCACATAATTATCAGAGAATTTAAGCATGGTACAGGCACCCACCTTTTTGTTATAGAAATTACAATTAAAGATCTCTCATAGTGTGTCTATTATCAAGTATATAAGATATCGACACTTTAAAAACAATGAAGAAAACCAAAACAAAACAAAGCAGCAAAATCAAATCCCAACAACTGTATATCAAGTCTAATATTAACTTTTGCAGTTGTTAGGTCTCTGTGTCACTCCCTGGTCAATTTTCACCAGAATTTATACAAGAAGAGAACCTCTGCTTTTCAGCATTTTTCTCAAGAAGAGAGAAAAAAGGAAAATAAGCCATCAGTTCTGTTTCAGGTCAGTTGCAGTCAGAAATCATTGCTATCGGAAGGCTTCTTCCATGGCACAGATTGACAGGTGTGTTTCTAGTACTTAGGTGATCTCCACATAAAATTGACCATGAGTCTAGGTCAGGCCACCTTGCAGGCCAGTTCAGTGAGGACCACTGAGCAGCTGAAACTGACTTGTTCTTGAAATTATATTTTGGCACTACTCACCTCCTTTGTATGGAAAGTTTTCCCTTCTGGACTTTCCAAAAGTGTGTTCTGCCTACATATTTTATTCTCTGCGTGCGCAGTGGGGAAGACAGGCTATTAGCAATAATGCTAACTTGTGGGTTATCTGCATACCTCTTCCTAGTTTCTTCTCAGACACATCATGTGATTCTGCCAACACACTTTGGGTGGGATTTGTCTCACCCAACTTTACATGTCTGCAATGCAGGCGTCTGCAGCTTCTCTAGTTGCACTTGTCTGCTTCTATGGTGGATGGAGACAAATCACATTTTTAAAATATGGCTCATCTGACTTATTTTTGCCATCTACTTTAGGATGATGCCTACATTAGGCCAGATAAATTCCACTGCTGTGCCTCAGCTTGCTCTTTAAAATAGGGGCAATATTGTGGCTCTGCTCTTCAGCTGAATGTTAAGGGGCACTATGACTGCTTGGTTACTGTGTAAGGCTCAATGTATAGGTAGGACCACATGCTAAAATCTATTGCTTATTTCCTGAACTTGCAATGATAATCACTGTAGTAATACACTGTGTACACCCTGGGATAACTGTCCCATTAAACTCTGGCTATTATGGAGTTTCTAGACAGAAGTAATGAAATTTGGAAATATCAGGAGTACTAGTGGCCAGCTGGCAGCTCTTGAGCTCCACCAGTAGCATAAGAAGTTTGAATCCGGGACCAGATAGAGCCTAGCTGGCACAAGGTATACACAACCCTGGTTGTGGGGGTAATAGGCCATCAAAAAGGCTGTCATAACTGGGCCATCCCAAATCCTAGTTTCACACCTTAGCCCTCTCCACCCCACAAAATACTGGTGGAGACCTGAAGAAGCATGGCTGTCTCCCACCTGTGAATGACTGTGAGTAGTTCCCCTCACTTCTGCTACCCAGGGGTGTGTACACAGGTTGAGCGGTTCTTGGCAAACACAGTCTTTAGGATCATACTGTAAAATTGGCTTTGTACCCAGACTAGCCAGGAGCAAGGGAAGGTCATAAAGGACACTACACCTCTTCCACCCTGACCCATTTTGAGCACTTCTGGAAAGCTCTGAAGGTAGTCCAACACGTACATTTTCAAAAGAAAGTTGCCAAACAAAACACTCGTACCCACATAAATGAATTCCACATGCTTGTCGGAGTGCTCCTTTAGGATGGATCCACAGAGGTGTAAATCCGAATACTGCTGATTTTGAAGGAAAATCATCAGCTGACCTCTATGAAGGAAATGATGGATCTACTTGTGTAGCATAGTTGGCAAAATACATTTTGTACTGATTTTTTCTTTTTTTTTTTTTCCTAAGAGAGAAGTGAAAAAAAAAAAAAATTATATAAATAACTATACTGTACAGCTCTGTCTAAGAGGTCAGGGAACATTTTACAAGCTGGACTCCTAGCCAGAATGTATGACCTGTGTTTTTCAAATGCATCTGCAGATGGTAGTGCTTTATGCAGTAGTTAAAAAATGTGGGAAAATAATAAAATAAGGAATGTCTCAGCTTGGGAAAAAAAAAAGGCAATCCAAAACTTCTAGTTTGTATTCCTGTTTTTTAATGAATTAAGTACAGGGGAAGCATTCTTTAATTTGTGTGTGCTTGGAAAGGAGGGGGAATGTTCTAAAACTACCAGAAGGATTTGAGCATTTAATTAAAAGCAGATGAAAAAATTAAAATTTAAAAGGGGGGGTGGGGGGGATGTGGAAGGCAGATCCAAGTGCTATCACTGTTTACAGTTACAGTGATTTACATTTTACACCAATCTTTATCTGCTTGGGATGCAGGATGACCTGTAAACTGTCTCATGGTCATGACCCAGTTCAGAGTGAATGTAGCAGAAAGACATTCTGAGAACCTGGTATGTCTCTGGATTGAGAGTTATATGAAAGATTCGTCCTCTGGAGCCTGACTTGGTTCTTTATGGAGTTACGAGCAGCTCACAGGTTTGGATGGGTCAGGTCCCTCAGTGTGAGATTGCAGAAGATGGCTTGCATCACCTGAGACCAATTTTGGAGCAGCTGTCTTCCTGGAAACTTCATCCCTAAATAACTTGGTTCATACCAGGAAGTTCAAGAGCAGAAACTGGTGCAATATGTCCACAAGACTGATCAAAAACATTTAATGGGAACAAGATTTATCTTTCTCACTGATTTCTGATATTTCTCTTTTCTGGCAGAGGCAGGGGTAATGCAGGAATGGTGTCCCTTGTGGTATTTCCTTTGTCTGACCACAGCTGAGCTTTGCAGATGCCACCATAACAGAGGAAAGGTACCTGAAAAAAAATAAATTGTCACCAGTTTCTGTAAATGGCGTATTTCTTCCTGAAAGAATTAAAAAAATTACCTTTTTAATGCATTTTGTAGTCAAATGGTTAGGTCTCCTTTAACTTTTCTTGCAGCAGTTTTGCCATTAATTACCAGTGATAGACACTTCAACTTCCTACACAGACACCATCATTTGAACTGCAGCACTAATTATGCCATATGAAAACTCCTGATTTCTTAGTCAAGATTCCCTTTATCTTTAGATCTTTATCTCCTCTGCCAGTGGTTTGAGCAGATGTATTGTCGCTCTCTGTGTGTAGTACAGTGTTTGCACAGCATGACTCTTTTTGTGGCCTTCAACAATCAAGAGCATGGAGAATTCCACACATACAGGTCATATCCATCCTGTCTAACAGCCACCAAACACTATTTCTTCCATGAATATTGCCAATTCTTTTTTTTAGAACCATATTATATTTTATTCCTTGATACTCTATGCTAAGAAGAGCGGCCACTCTATTATTCTTCATATGAAAAGAATCCTGTGTTTCACTTGGTTTTAAAAATATTTGATTATCTCACAGATGTGATGTCTCTTTTTACATTCTTCTTGATGTAAGGAGGAAGCAATATTTGTCTTAATCAGCTTCTCAGTACAATTTATGGTCTTTTAAACTTCTGTTGTACCCCTTTTCAATTCTATTTCCCCAGATTGAGGTGCTGTAGTCAGTTTACTTTTTGAATTAAAACTATCCCACCTATTTTTTCAACTTTTTCTTCCTGAAGGCTTCATATATAAATTCACAAATTAAAACACATTTAAAAGTCTTGCAGAAAAAGGAAGGAGTCACTGATACTCTGGTAATGTATTCATTTACCCCAGCTAAGAAAGGCACCTTTTCATTGGAAAACTCATAATTTTATGAAAGCCAAACATCTGTTGTCACATGCAAAAGTGACAGTATTGTTCATTCTTTGGAGATATGCTGCTAATCTGAATGTTTTCTCCTTGTGGCTGTACTGTCTATACCACTCTGTTCTTTTCCATGACTAAAACTGATCTATGTCACACCAATACTTCGTCCTTGGGGACTTCAATTTTTTTTTTCCTACTAGCAGCTGGGTATCAGGCCTACCTGTATTATAACAAAGGCCTGCAATAGCTTTGATTTCTGGATAGGACGGGCTTAACTGATCTGTCTGATTCTGTGATGCCCAGTCAGCAGGTTAGTGAAATGTTTTTAGGTGAGCTTTTCCTGACTGGAATGAAATACTTTATTTCATTTTGAGGAGGCAGGATGTTTGCTTCACAATTTGTACTTTTATAATTAGGCAGGAAATGGCTTTCTGGTCCAGTCCCCCACCAACAAAAAAAAAAAAACTAATTATTTGCTGTGAAATCGGGTGAAACAAAAATGTGAAAGTGTTTTAATGGAAAGAAAACAGAACTAAGAATAAAGTGCTGAGACTTCCCTAGTTGCCATGGTGACTGGAGTACTAAGAAGGTTTCATACTTTTGCAGTGTGTAAGCTTTTCTTTAGTTATAGACCCAAATACATTTTGCATTGGAGTTGCAATCCCTGACATAAAGGGTTTAAGTTTATTAACAATGTGATTGCTTTTTATGGACTCTTAGGAGTAGCCCCTATACATGAAGAGGTCCATAGAAAAGCCTCCAAGCTAGGTCTAGGTCTTGCTAAACTGTGTTCCTCAATCTGAGAAAATATTAGATCTACCTTTAATCTCTTCTACTGAAAGTATTTCATCATACTGAAAGCACAAAATAATTTGAGTGGATTTATAAGTGGTTCTCCCACCAACCTGAGGAATGTTTTTGCCATCAAGTAACAATCAGCTCTCTAAGGCATTGACAGAATCACAGAATCACAGAATGGTAGAGGCTGAAAGGGACCACTGAAGGTCATCTAGTCCAAACTCCCTGCTCAAGCAGGGTCACCTAGAGCACATTGCTCAGGATTATGTCCAGACGGCTCTTAAATATCTCCAGGAAAGGCAACTCCACAACCCCCCTGGGCTATCTATTATGCTCAGTCACCCTCACAGTAAAGAATTTCTTCCTCGTGCTCATGTGGGACTTCCTGTGTTTTGGTTTATGCCCACTGCCTTTTGTCCCATCAACTGGCCCCATTCAGAAGAATCTGGCCCCATTCTCTTGCCACCCTCCCTTCAGATACCTATACACATTTATTCAATCGCCTCCTGAGCCTTCTCTTCTCCTGGCTGAACAGGCCCAGCTCCCTCAGCTTTTCCTCACTGGGGAGGTGCTTCAGATCCTTAATCATTCCAGTAGCCCTTTGCTGGACTTGTTGCGGGAGCTCCATGTCTCTCATCTACTCAAGAGCCCAGAACTGGACACACTACTCCAGGTGAGGCCTTGCCAGGGCTGAGTAGAGTGGAGATGATGCTCTGACCTCATCATGCAACCTTGAATTAAGGTATCGTTAGCAAAGAAAGTTTAATGCTGAAAAACTCTTAAATAATTAGATTATTTCCAACAAAATCCCCTTCCAAAGAAAACAAAAAAAAATTGAAAAGAAAAAGCTTTTGTCTAAAATTTGTCTTGATCTGGAAATGTGTCTGCTGAAGGCAGAGCTTCTAATGAAATGAAGATAAGGAATGACCCATAAAATCATGTCTCTCTTGAGAGTATCATTGTTGTATTGTACCAAACCCAGAATCCACAGCCCTGAATCTAATGTGTGTAGAAAGTAAAGTCAATTTTGAAGGACTAGTTAGTATTCTTTAAAACTCACTGGAGCAGTTTCATGTCTTGTGACTGCTTCTGGGCACAAATCAAAATTTAACGAGGTGCAAGGCTGAGAAAAAGGAGTAAATTGAGGTGACTTGTACAATAGTGGGATTTTTTATTGCTCTTTGGAAAATCAGCTGTGTAGTAAAACTTTGAGCTATTTCATGAATGTGTCATGGCAAGATAGCATCCTTGGAGAAACAATCCATCTTCAAGAACGTCAAAATGCAATTTTCAAAGTGGAGTCCTTTTCGCTTCCAGGCTACATGCAAAAAGCCAAGATTTCCACTCAGGCCAGCAACAAAACATGCAGCTGACTACTCTTTTTGGCCTGAAGTTCATAGTCCTGTAGAGCTGTTCTGTGTCTAAGGAGGAAATAGGGTAGTAACTGTCTTAGAAAACGGCAGGGTAGTCAGTGAAAATAAAACTTGCCCTTAAGGCTTGAAAACTCTGGATTTCATTCATGATTTCCCTTGACTAAGTCACTTTTTTTTTTTCAACTTCCCTATGTTTGAAATGCTAAAATAACCTGTTCCCTATAAATTTTCTCATTCTCATTAAAAATCCTGATTAAGAGCTTAAACACAGCTTGACCTCAGTTTCATTACATTGATCTTCTGGACTGTCTTAACATTAATCAAAACCCATCATCTATAAGTTCTCAAATTAGTGGTCCTACTTTCCAGAATATGCACTTGAGATCAAAGACCCTTTGCAGCTGATACAGTAAAAATCATCAGAGAAACTTACTTGGCCTTAAATTTTGAATGTATGTTCTAAATAAACAAGAAAGATCATAAAGTTCCATCAATAAAAGAAGCCAAAAGACGTGGCTGGAATTGTAGAGGAAATCAGCAGCAGGATCCAAGTTTCTTTAGATGCCCTATTGGCTTTGAATATTTCTTTGCTCTAACACTGATATAATTATTTTAATCAGTATATCAATGCGCCGCACAAACTTTTATACCCACAGCATACCCATGTAGCAGAAGAAAAGCTTTTGGCCCTTCTTCATGGACAAGAACTCAAGTTTTTCTTCATTTGTACCTCCCCTGAAAGCACGGGGGTGAAGCACTAGGCCTATCTTCCTAGGCATCCCTCCATCAGCCTGTCAACTCATGTCTTTGAGCAAAAATGTTCTCTTCCCCAAAGATTAACTTTGTTTTTTCTCTTGAGGTGAAGCCTTTTGGATATGTAGCAGATTGGAACTATTTCGTCTCATTATATTATTCTGAAGTTCAAGGAGTCAGCGTTTTAGGTGAATGCCAGAAGAAATTTCTCAAAAAAATCCTCAGCAAAATTTCCCCAAAAGTGTTTTGCTTATTGATAGGATGACACTCTTAGTCATATGGTTATATGGTTTACTTTTAGATATTCCTGTGAGGAGCAGGGAGCTGGACTTAATGATCATCATGGGTCCCTTCCAAATTCAAATATTCTATGATTCTATTATTCTATATACTTGCATGGTCTTTAATGGATTGACATCATCGTATAGCTTTGCCCTTCTATGTTATGTATTGCCACAAAAATTCAATTCCAAAAATTCACCCCATGATGTCATTCTACAGCACAGAGTTTCACCAGTCTCTTGAGACTGCTGAGTGACTAGATTAATACCTTACAAGAACATCACATCAACAGAACAGCTTGAAGCAGGTATCTCCTTTCCCTCTGTTATAAACAAAACACAGGTAGTGATGGTGTTCTGTGGACAATAGATACGCTTTTCGTTGCAGTAATTTACATTTAGAAGCACAGGCAATTACAGCCCAGGGTGCAGTGATCAGAGAGATGCCATAGGCATGCTCGTGGTCTCTTTACTGCTGGGAAATGGTCAGACAAATAAGGTATTTCATTTGTGTAAGTTATTTAGTGGGGAGATTTTGGCCTGTGATCAGTCTTCATTTGTAGCCATAAAGCATCTCAGGGAAAGGGAGCTATTAAAGAGCATCGCTGGCAGCTATATGTTTGCTAATGAGGGAATATTTATGGGCCTCCCCACTGTGTGAAAGGGGCTAAAACTGGGTTTTATTTCTTTGTGCAGCCTGTGTTTGGCAGCTAGATATGAAATTATGACAGTCAGGCAGGAAGATTGGGCATTGTCAGCAATTCGAACTCCGCAGACTACAGTTTTCAATTTTCACCATTTTTCACATGGTACTTCTGTTTAAAATAGATGTGTATATAGATTTTATTTTTAAAAGCTAAAAGGATAGCAAACTGTGTCTTGTAAACACCTTCTATCAGTTTGGCTCAAGTCACCTTTCTGGCCTTCTTTTATTTTGCCAAAGTTTCTGCATAAGACTGGTTGGTTTTTGTGTCAGAGCAGAATACAGTTCCCTGCTGATATGTTGATTCATGTCTCAAGCCCCACCCCCCTCCCCCCCCCCAAAAAAAAATGAACAAATATTCATCTGTGTTTGGAAGAACATTTTATAAAAATGACATAAAAGAGTAATGGGTAGAATTAGGATAAGAAAAACAATAAAGTAGAATTTCAGTACTAGACCTCAAAAATTGAGGTTGATTGTTATTAATTTCATAGGAGTTACTATGAAAGGACTATGAAAGGAGTCCTACAAAAGGACTAATAAAACAGGCTGTAAAAAGCATCACCAATACAAATATATTACAGTGAACAATATAAGCCCATCAGGCATCTTTGGTTTCTGCAGATAATATCACGTATGTTGTGTCAATCTGAGTGTCAGAGGGTATTATTCAGTTATTTATGGGATAGGTGCACTGATAAGAAACAATGAGATTGAAGGGCATGATCCAGCAATCCTTGATGTTTAATACATTTACGCAAGCTTTTGTCCTCAAATGCTCTTATTAAGTAAGAGCTTCCTACAAAAGCTTATTCTATCTTCTCCATATTCAGGTAAGAACGCCTTTTGGGAGCTTCTATTTATGTTTTGTTTTTTCTTTGGTATCCATGGAAAGGTTTCTATGCTGAGTTCTGACAGATGCAAGGAGTGCAGTGCAACTGTTCTTCAACAGCAGTGACATTCAGAAATGATAATAGCTTCAAGAAAGAATCCACACTCCGATGGAAGGTTGCAGCCAGCCTCATCTGCATTTTGCTATCACTAACTGCCACATCAAGTCATTCATGTTGCACAAAACAATGCCAAAGAGTTTATGTCACTCTATAGGCTTTAAATACCTAAAATATCTCAACTATGGTAGCACAGAGAGAGCAAACTGCAAAGTATACCATACCTGAATTTAATCTATCATACAGGATTATCAAGCAATTTACAGAAACCTTGCCTTGGGTGTTTTTGGATAATGTCATGGGCTGTTTCAAAAGATGCATGACCAGCATGTAGCGGAAGGGGATTCTTTCCCTCTACTCTGCTCTTGTGGGACTGACCCTGGGCTACAGTGTCAAGCTCTGGGGCCCCCAACATAAGAAACATATGGACCTGCTCAAATGAGTCCAGAATGGGACTCAAAAGATGCTTTGAGGGCTGGAGCACGATTCCTATGGAGACAAGCTGAGAGGGCTGGGCTTGTTCAGCTTGGAGAAGAGAAGGCTCTGGGGAGACCTTAGAGCAGCTTCCAGTGCCTGAAGGAGCCAACAAAAAAAACGTGGAGAGGGGTTTTTGGCAAGGGATGTTAGGGATAGGACAAGGGGGGATGGCTTTAAACTGAGAGAGGGGAGATTTAAATGGAGTTCTTCCCTGTGAAGAGAGTTGATGAGGCCTTGGCACAGGCTGGGCAAAGAAGCTGTGGCTGCCCCACCCAGCATTCAAGGCCAGGTTGGAAGGGGCTTGGAGCAACCTGGTTTAGTTAAAGGTGTGCCTGCCTATGGCAGGGGGTTGGAACTGATTCTATGAATTTTATACTGGATAAAGAAAAATTTGTTCTGGCTGAAAACATATCTCTGGCTAAAGCATATCTCTGGCTAAAAATATCTCTTTAGATATTACCATAACTGTTTACTTGGTGCAATAAAAAGAGATCAATTCATCAAAGAAGGTGATGGTGTGGTCCCTCTAAATCCATTACACATGGCTTGAGGATTTTGTTTCAGACTCAATTTAGTCTGGTGTCTGGACCAAACGCAGCCACTGCTCATGTAGTATGAAGCTGTCTTATTGATTAAAAATTTGGCATTAAATGTTTTTGGTTGGAGGAGATCTCTGGAAGCTGTCAGATCTAACTCCCCACTCAGAGAAGAATCAGTTTCCATCAGGTTGCTGAACTTGGTCTAGTAAAGCTTTTAATATGTCCAGGGATGGAAATTCCTTAAACTCTCTTGTCTTGTCTTCCAATATCTGGCTAACCTTACAATGAATTATTTACTTCCCAGTATCTAAAGGGTATTTCCCTTCTTTCAGCTGGTGTCTTTTGCCTTTACTCCTATCAATATGCTCTCGCAAGAAGAGTCTGCTTATATCTTCCCCTTACTCCTATTAGGTAGTTGAAGACAACAATCAGATCTTTTATAGACTTCTCTATTTCAGACTGAAAACCTCTTGTTGCCATGAGAGTCTTAGAGAGAAGATATTAGGTGCTTGTGGTAGAGCTGCCCTTTTTATTTCTTCCCCAAAACTTGCATTTTGCACATTTCAAGCCATCCTACAAAATGAGCAAATGGACAATAAATGAGATGACTGTGGGGTTCGGTACTAAACTGCACTTCTACTTCAAAACAAAACACTGTTGTAGTTTCCTCTTATAATATCTACATTATTTTTGGAAAGACAGTGGTGGTTGACCATCAAACTATGAATGCTGTCAATATCAAACTCAGATTTGGCTCTTCTGAAAGAGTATTTCACTGCTGAAGACCAGCTGTTAAATTCTCTAACTGTCCAAAAGGCACTGACAGGCTTTTACAATGTCTGGGGCCCTGGAGATAAGAATGTGGAACTACTTCATGTTGAGGAAACTGGTATGAATGTACACAGATTTTTACACTTTTGGGCTTTTTTTAGCTAGTCTTTGGCTCAAGTTTATACATTCTTCTAATTATGCTACTCCAGCTGTATCAGGAAGATCTCCTATCATTAACAGGAAAAGCCAAAGGGCATATTCTTTTCTTACCCCCAGCACACTCTTGATCTCCAGACAGAAGTTGGGTACATGCAAGTGGCAATAGGGTATACCAGGGAGATTCTTTGTTGGACATAGAAATGCTTTCCAACACTTTTGTTTTCTGAGTAACACTGAAGCGGGATTCTTTGGCTTAATTTTCGACATCTGTGTATCATCAGATGAATGACATGCAAAGAGACCACAATATGGGAGGAAATACAGTCCTCTCAGTATCATTGCAAATATTCACAATGTTTTATCAATTCCTAGATTTTACTGCCAAAAAGTGGTATTAAACCATTCAGTTGGTGTTATTGTATTACACAAGACCTATAATTTCACTCAGTTTCCCTCATGATGAGCCACAGGCTCATTTTGCAATGCACAACAAAATACAGTGTTAAGCCTTCGTCCCAAGCAGAGCTCTGAAGTTGCAGATGTGTCCTGATGCTCTCATGAGAGCAAAGTATGGTAGCCAGAAATAAAGTTTTAATGTTTTTTTTTAAACTAAGCATTTTGTGGTTGCAAACTGAAGCATTTTATCCTAAAACATTCTTGAGAAGAAAAAGGTATATTTTGAGAAAAAGGTCTTTTTGAGTGGTTTGCTGGTTTACTTTTGGTTTTAATTTGTTCAAAGCCACTGGTGTTTTTTGGATTTCAGTTGCCAAAATCCATTGGCATAACCTGGAAATATAAACTGTGACCACCAAAAGCCAGAAATATTTTTTTAAATCCTCTTTTTTTATTTTTTTCTGCATTTTTGTACTTTTTTTTTTTTAATGAAAGACAGACTCTTATTTCAGGGGGGACAGCAGGAAGAGCTTTTCTATGCATTCTATTTATTATTTCTATGTACATAAGCTTTTGCTTTCTAATGGCAGAAGGTGTATCTTCTGATGTCTCTATCACTGCTAGGCAAGGGTGCTTAATTAGTGCAGAAGGATTTAGTGAGGTTAGAGTACTCAGTCATCTTGAGACAGAGATAGTAGAAGAAAGGGATGGTGATGTTTTCACATTGAAAGAGAGGAAAAATTAACTTGCATCATATTTTAAGTATCACCATCTGGCTTGTAAATCTTCCTCTTGGCTGTTAGGGAATGTGGTCTTCCTTTCTAAAGTTATGCTTTTCTGGAGATTTAAAGTGGTGGGAGGAGAAATATAACTAAGAATGCAATTTTAATCCAAATACAGATGTCAGTTGAATCTAAATACACTCTCAGCTCTCCAGAGGAATTGTCTGGAGGTTTTAGCAGACCTTTTTCCTCTAATGAAACTTGTGAATCATTCATGCTGAAGGCCTGGATTAATATTAGGGTTAGCATAACAGTGGTAGCCTACATGCAGTTTGACATCAATAGGTGACTTTGCTTTGACTAGCATGAAGCAAGAGACCAAGAACACATTCCTTGTAAATGGTTTCCAGCACAAATCTGATTCATTCATAAATTAACAGACATCTCTCCCCTGGACCAGGACCAGAAAATGAAGCTTTTTATTCACACTTCCTGGTTCTTATTTGGTCTCTGTTCTTAAAGACTGTCCCCTTGAAGTTTCATTGGCAAAAGATGTGATGAAATAGGAGATGTAGGACAGCATCCAGCTCATCATTCCATCATTGCTTAGTTTGGGTTTGGGGAAGCAGCAGTGACATATGAGGGAAGTGGAGGGGCCAGCTTTCCTGGAACCTCCTGCCAAATGGCACTTTATTTGGAGGGTAAATGCTTTGCTTAGAACAAAGAAATCCTTGTAGACTTCACTGATAGGAAAGATTTTAGCATTTTGCTAAAAAAATAACAGCAAAATGCCAAAGTTGTTTAGTAACTTTGAAAAAAAAAGAAAAAGGCATAATAGATTTCAGGACAACCTCACAGTTTTTGTTGCTATCACTGAAACATAGAAAATAGTAAGGTACAACCTCATAGAAGCAGCAGGTGCTGACCAAGTTCAGGCACTGACACAGAGAGCAGGCAGCTGGGCACTTGCAAGAAGAAGCAGAAATATGGACACACAAGCAATACCTGGTTTCCCTTTTAAAAGTAAAGAAATGTGGTCATGCTAGTCTGATAAGAAACTGCCCGTGTTCTCTCTTTCCTACACAGCCTGTATTTTCTCCTATCTATTTTCTCCTATCTATTTGGTCTCTCTTTTCACTATCTCCAAGCACAAAAATACACTTGGAATGAATTTATTCCTATTTTGAAAAACAGATTGTGTTTACGGGAGAAGAGCTTAAAAGGGAGTTTACTTGACTGGTTTATCTTAGGCAAGTGCGGAGTTCCTTCTGTATCATATGGTGGAAAAACAACACCCTTTTCACAAGACCACTGTCCCAACTTCTAAAACAACATTCAGCTATGATGTTAGTAAAAGTCTCAATCTATTCTTTGCAACAAGAGGTGGAGGGAAGCTACTGTTTTGAGTTAGTTGTGCTTTTCATTGACTTTGTACAAAAATAAACAGATAGATTAAGTTCAGATACATGTGGGTTCAGTTTATTTTTTGTTATAGCAGAATAACAAGATTAAAATTATTACAGTAGATATAAAATATCTGGTCTGAACCAAAGCATGTGAGACAATATCTCATGAAGTTGTTCTTTCCACATGAATTAAATCAGCCTGACTGTGAGCAGCTGCATAGCCCAATATTTAACTGAGATGCTGAAAACAAAAAACAGAGGGTAATGAATCATGCATAATATTACATGGCATTGCAGGAAAGCAGTTAGTGGAATATCCACATGTATCAGTGTTACTTAACATCCTCATATATGATCTGGCAGAGAAATGAACACAAGCATGAATGAAATTCACAGATCTCACTCAAATGGGAAGTGCCAAGAATATGCATGAAGACAGAGGATTTGTGGAAAGAGGCCAAAAGAGGTACAGATTATGGACAGCCAACAGCAATCCAAAATGATAATCAGTGAAAAGGAGAGCTGGGAATTGTCCATGCCAAAAGCGTTGTAAGGGAGATCAAGTTAAATGAAGCTGCAAAATATAAAAATGCCTGTGTAGATGTACAGTGGAAAAGAAGAAACAGCACTTTCATGGCTCCATTTCTGCATAAAAGATGAAAATAATCCCTAGAAAGTAAATAAATATGGGAGACACATAGATGGCTTTAACACCTATTCAGCCATCGAGCAACTGTGTGTAGAAAGGATTCCCAGCATCTGCTATTCTGAAAGATCAGTAAAACACTGAGAAGTGTTTCGTAAATATAAGAAAAATAAAGAAAACTTATGTTAGGTTTGGAGGAAGAGAAAAGGTGAGGTTCCTCCTGAAGAGTCTGAAAGATCTTTGCCATTGCACAGGCTAAGCATGCAATGTCCATCATATTTGAAAAATGTCATACACCGTAAGTATGTATTGTCTATTGTATTTGAAAAATCATGGCAGTCAGGTGAAGTTCCTGATCATTGGAAAAAGGGAAATATAGCCCCCATTTTCAAAAAGAGGAAGATGGAAGACTCAGGGAACTACAGACCAGTCGGTCTCACCTCTGTGCCTGGCAAAATCTTGGAGCAGATTCTCCTGGAAGGCATGCTAAGGCACATGAACAACAACAAGGTGCTTGGTGACAGCCAGCATGGCTTCACTAAGGGGAAATCCTGCCTGACCAATTTGGTGGCCTTCTATGATGGGCTACAGAGCTGACGGACAGGGGTAGAGCAGCTGACATCATCAACCTGGAATTGTGCGAAGCGTTCACGCTGTCCCACATGACATCCTTGTCTCTAAATTGGAGAGACATCAATTTGATGGATGGACCACTTGGTGGATAAAGAACTGGCTGGATGGCCGCACACAAAGAGTTGTGGTCAACGGCTCAATGTCTGGCCAGTAACGAGTGGCGTCCCTCAGGGATCGGTGTTGGGACCGATCTTGTTTAACATCTTTGTTGGTGACATGGACAGTGGGATTGAGTGCACCTTCAGCAGGTTTTCCCATGACACCAAGATGTGTGGTTTGGTTGATACACTGTAGGGAAGGAATGCCATCCAGAGGGACCTTGACACACTTGTGAGGTGGGCTGATGCCAACCTCATGAAGTTTAACCATGACAAGTAAAAGGTCCTGCACCTGGGTCAGGACAATCCCAGGCACAGCTACAGGTTGGGTGGAGAATAGATTCAGAGCAGCCCTGCAGAGAAGGACTTGGGGGTGCTGGTCGATGGGAAAATGAACATGAGCTGGCTTCAGTGTGCGTTCGCAGCCCAGAAAGCCAACCGTATCCTGGGCTGCATCAAAAGGAGTGTGACCAGCAGGTCGAAGGAGGTGATCCTCTCCCTCTACTCTGCTCTTGTGAGACCTCACCTGGAGTATTGTGTGCAGTTCTGGTGTCCTCAACATAAAAAGGACATGGAACTGTTGGAACAAGTCCAGAGAAGGGCCACGAGGATGATCAGGGGACTGGAGCACCTCCTGTATGAAGACAGGCTGAGGAAGTTGGGGCTGTTCAGCCTGGAGAAGTGAAGGCTGCGTGGAGACCTCGTAGCAGCCTTCCAGTATCTGAAGAGGGCCTATAAGAATGCTGGGTATGGACTGTTCATTAGGGACTGTAGTGATAGGACAAGGGGTTACGGGTTAAAATTTAAACAGGGAAAATTTAGATTGGATATAAGGGGGAAGTTCTTTCCTGTTAGGGTGGTGAGGCACTGGAATGGGTTGCCCAGGGAAGTTGTGGATGCTCCGTCCCTGCCAATGTTCAAGGCGAAGCTGGACAGAGCCCTGGGTGACATGGTTTAATGTGAGGTGTCCCTGCCCATGGCAGGGGGGTTGGAACTAGATGATCTTAAGGTCCTTTCCAACCCTAACTGTTCTGTGATTCTATGATTCTATGATTCTAAGTATGCGTCTGAATGACACAGGGCTCATGCTCTCCTTGTCTGTGGGCAGAAGCTCTCCTGCAATTGCTAGCAGACACTTCTGTTCAATTATACACAGACTCCCTAATTTATTGTTCCTGGGAAGCTGCCATCAAAGTAAGAAGAAGGTAAGAAAGTGGAAGCAGCATGCTGGAAGGGTCAACAGAAAAAGAGGAGGTTACAATTTCCATTAAATCCCTTTGGGACTTGATGGTGGCTCCTCAGTTGAAGCTACTCAATAGCTGTCAAGAAAACAAAAAATTAGACCAGATTTTGTCAACAAAGGGCCAGTTTCCAGCCTCCAGTTCCCTGGCAAGTCACCACATGCTAATACCTTGTAGAGAGGTGCCAAAAAAAGGTGCATAGTTGAGTTCTTACTCTCACAGACTTATTAACTCATGAGTTACACTTGGCAATCAACAATTTGACACATATACAGAGGGTAATAGCAATTGGCCAAGGAGAAGGGAAAGGTCTACAAAGAAAAGACTAAAGCTGGATAAAAAGGGTGGACTAAAAGATGAAGTGAGGCATTGCTCATTTTGAAATTTTCTTAGACTCTTTTAAAAGAAGTGGTCTCATTAACAAGTTTAGAGAAGCACAATAAAAAGTCAGTCTTGCGGGACAGCTGTTAAGGTTAGCCTTCAATTCTGTAATCCCAGAGAATTAAAAAAAGAGACATATTTATTCCTTGGTATGGTGGAATCTGTGGACACTAGTTCCTCTTGCTTTGATGCTTTGGCTCTGAAAAATCAAATGGGCAGAGAAGTATACTAACAATAAGAGGTGACAAAGACAGAAAGTTTAGTTGTGTGGCAGACAGAAAGTTTATGTGTGGCACAGGTCTGTCTTTAAAATTCAAGATTTTCAATGCTTGAAGTAATATCAGAGCCAGGCATGACTTCTGTAGAGATTTGGATTTGGGATGGTGTGGTGAAGGTATTTCCAATAGAATGAATTATCTGGGGAGAAATCAGTTTTTGGAGTCTTTATATTTTAGTAATGCAGAGGTCTAGCTTTTTCAAAATCAGATTTCTTTTCATATAATTCAAGCAGAGCTAAAGCAGTCACCTCAAATCTCTATCACTAATTCTAGCTCTCCACACTCAGAAATCATGAATATGGGTCTCCATAAACCGTGGTTCAGTTTCCAGACTCTCTGTACAATAACTTCATCTGGAAAAGAAGGAAGTTACAGCTAACTTGTACGGCATTAGGAAAGACATGTACATTCTCAAAATCCTGCTGAATACACACGTAAAAATGGTGCTTTCCCTGGCTTCTTGGATAGTGTTCCTAGGGGTAAGCAACCACTTTGTCCCTCTTCATCTCCCATGTCCATCTCAGGATTCTGCTTCTCAACACATCATTACTTAGTCTTTCTCCTCCAGCCCTGCACTAGGGCAGATGATATCTTCATAGAAGATGCAGATTGAATCGAAACCATGGAAGAGTTTCATGATTGCTGCACCTTTACCTCCTCTTGCAAGACAGCAGCCCAATTTAGTCAAAATTACATTGAGGTCTGGTTCTGAAAACAAGCACATCCACCAAAAAATGTTATGTCATTTGGCTGAAATCTTTGAACATTACTGTTTTTTCAGTGCAAACTTGAATTTTTACTTCAATTTTCTGTTTCATAGAAAACTGTAGTTCCTAGTATGTGTGTGTGTATTTCTGTGTACATGGATTTTAGAGTCAGTTATTTTGCCAAGATCTTATATAGGGAAATAGATACAGGTAGAGATCTATTAATGACCGTAGTATCGTTACAAGTGTTTGTGAGGAGAGAAAATAGAACAAGCTTTTTCATACCGCATAATCTACATTTCTTTCACTAGATAAGGGATACCTTAGCCATGCTAAACCATGCTTAATGTAGCAACTCTATTTCCTTGGCAGACTGTCACATTGAATTTACCTCAGATGCCAAGCCTCCTGCTCCAAATTTTCTCGTTACGAAAATTACAGGGTACATCCTGGCCTTGTTTGCCCACCCTGAATGGCTGTTATTCTCTCCCTCAAGCACCCAGTTATGAAAATTCCCTACTCCCCTAACACATACACTCACACACTCACACACATTGCTTGACAAGACTCTATTTTAAATGCTAATAAATGTCTATGGCTGATTTTGTTTGCTTTTCTGGTTAACCATCTTTACTACTCCACCTCATCATCTCTTTTTCCAGGAAGAATGTTCCATGTTGACCCCACAATTAAATTCCAGACAGCCTGTGAATTCAGCACTAAGGGAGTTCTTGGGAGATTTCAGCTATTATGAAAGATAGATGAAAAAATAACAACCCTTGGTTGCTTCCAAGGTGCACAAACTATATTTGACCACCCAAACAGGAGGCAATGCTCCTTCCAGTTGTAGGGAAAAAAACAAAAAAAACAAACAAAAAAAACAACCCCAAAATAAAAAGCTCAGCTTAGACGCTGTAGGAGCCTCTTTTTTTAGAAAGGCCAAGGTTTTTAGTACAAACCAAAACCAGAGGAGTTCAACCCAAACCATGAATGCAAGAAAAGAAGTGCATGTGGTTTGCTACTTTTAATAAGCTGCCACCTGATCCTAAGAGACTTGTTTATATTTTAACTACGTGTGGGACACAGGATCTCTATCACAGGACGGTAATTTGCAAATTAGGACATCTACTTTGAGGAAATTAAAACTGGATTTAGTTGAACCATAATCATGCCACTGTCTTTTCTCAAGGTTTCCTTTATTCTCCCTTGGGCTCACCTCCACAGCCCACTGCTAAGCCAAAGTATCATTTTGAGACTCCATATGAGGGTAGGACAGCAAAGCTGACATTATCTTCCACCTAAATGTCCTTTCATGTATATCTGCTGTACCCAGAATTCCCTGAAAGCATAGGGAAAGGGGACTTTCACTTTGTCAGGAGATGAAGTTGGGCAGCCCTGCTATGGGAAGAAGTCCCACCAGGACAGAGAGATAGGAAAAAAGGAGACATGAGAAGACAAGAGTAGATATTTTTGGAACAAGCTGCCCCAGCTGTCTGAGCAGATCCCTCACTTTGACTCAGAACAGACACTGTCCTATCCCTACTTGCCCTTGTCAAAAGTCCTTCTCCAGCTTTATTGTTGGCCTCTTTAGGTCCTGGAAGCTGCTCTAAGGTCTCCCCAGAGCCTTCTCTTCTCCAGGATGAGCAAACCCAGCTCTCTCAGCCTCTATCCGTAGGAGAGGTGCTCCAGCCCTCAAAGCATCTTCATGTCCTCCTATGGACTTACACAAGCAGGTCCATGTCTTTCTTATACTGGAGACCCCAGAACTGGACACACCCCAACAGACCTGGTGGGGTGTCACCAGGGCAGAGTAGAGGGGAAGAATGCCCTCCCTTGATCTCCTAGCCATACTTTTATTGACACAGTCCAAGTTGGTGTCCTTCAGGACACCCAAGTCTTTTCCTGCAATCCATCTTTCCCAGATGGCTGCCAGCCTGTACTGGTACAAGGAATTGAATGAACTGGAAGTCCCAGACCTATTCAGGATGTCCCATACATGAAAACTATCCAAATTTACAGGCAAACCTAGGAAAACCCTTAAAGATCACTGAACAGAGAATGGAGGGCCACATGGTCGTTCCTTTTCTTCTCTCCCTTGCTTTTAAAGTGTGTGGGGGAGAGAAATAGTGTCTGCTCTATCTAGTGAGGATGTTCTTGTGGACATTACACAATGCAGCAGAGGTCAATAGGAGAGATATATGAAAGAACTGAAGTAATTAATAGCTTGGCATCAGTTGGTTCATGTATTTTTGATCTCTAAGTAAATATTCCTATATAGGCAGAATTTCTAGATTTCCAAGAAGAAAGCTACATATTTTTGTGCTCCATGTTTTTGCAAAATCCACTAAATGTGTTCTTCAAAAATATTTGATCCTTTCACCTGTATTCTCTTTGGCATAACTGGAGGAGACTCGTAGATTAATATGCTCAGGAGGGAGACAAGGAGGGAGGGAAAAGAAGAAAGAAGGAGAGAGAAGGATGGAGCAAAAGGTACAAAGTTTTGTTGTAGTCTGACTAGATATCATACAAGAATAGTGTTGAAGATTCTAATAATTTCCACACTAACATCTGATTGGAACCAGGAAGACCAGCATCATAGAGAAGACTAAAACTAAATTGACTTTTAAAAGCAGAGAAAAGTTTACTCCATTTAAAACTTCAAAAGAGAACATCACAAGTTTAGGCTAAACACTTGGCAGGAATTCAGCTTGTGCCGTATGCTATCCAAATGTATTCAACCCTCCTCGACCCTGAGTGTGCAAGACAGCTGGAAGGCGAGCAGTCACAGCATGGAAGGAATGAGGATCTCATGGTTAAGCCATTAGACAAGTCCCCAGGAGATCTGTTCTTGTTCTTCAGTTTGTCCACAGACTCCCCACATGAATGAAGGCAAGTGGTTTAATTTCTCTGGGCCTCCCTTCACTGCTGTGAAGAAAACATGCCAACAATCCAAATAGCTTAAAGCCAAAAGGATCTGACATGAACGGCCACTAAGTCCAGTTCTGCATGATGCAAACACTAACTCTATTATTTAACTCAGCCTCTTTTTTGACTTGCCTATTAAGAACAGAGTCTTTATTGCAAGGCTTTCTTTCATTTGTCATACATGAAACCCTAGAGTCATCCGTTTGGCTGTGGGCACTAAAATGAGATACCTAAATTAGGATCTTACACAATCAAGACTCTTCCCAGTTACTGGCTAAAAGTATCAATGGTGTAAGTCAGATCTCTAAGGGGCTGACGCATTTTCAGGAGCTACCTGTTATTCTCCAAGAACATATGGTAAATTCAGAGTCTGATATATCAAATTATTACATAATTTTAATGAAGTTTTAAGTGATTTATCTTTTTGATTGTGAATCGGTGAGGGCTGTAGTGAGCCTATAGTCTTTTGAGCATTCTTTCTGTAAATCTCTAAATAGAACTTATCAGTGAGGTCTTTGTCATTATGAGGTCCTTGGGCAGGAGCCATGCTTTAGTATTACATAAACCCCATCAAACAATTGAAACCTGGCCTATGGCTGGAGCTGGTAGGTACAACAACTGCTTCAGACAGACCTCTTGAACGCCTGGATTTATGAAAGGGAAGAGCAGCCCTGCAGAGTACTTGGGGGTGTTGGTTGACCAGAAAGTCAACAAGACAGGGCAGTGTGCTCTTGAAGCCCAGAAAGCCAACCATATAGTGGCCTGCATCTCCAGCAGCATGACCAGCAGGTTGAGAGAGGGCTGAAATTTGCTTTCTCATCCTTTGGGTGACAAAGCAGCCATACTAAGTCTTTACATTGTTCAGGGAGAGGAAGAGGTAATGCCGGTAGGTGGAAAATGCACTATTACCCTATCCACGGAAAAAGACAACTCTCCACTATCTTGTTGATGGCAGGTTAAACCAATCTAGGTGTCTCCTAATCACAGAAACAGTTCAAGCAGAAATACAGTGGAAAAAGTGAATTTATAGTTCCTGCACTGATCAGGCACAGAATTCCTGCTGTAAAGGGGCTGCTGAACAGCCCTTTTCCCATGATTTGCTTCATGCTACATTCCCTTTTCCCCTTTTTTCTTTTCTGAAGTGTCCCCCTTTATATTCTCGAAGCCTTCATATATGAACAGAACTCCTTTGCATCTTCCCCATTGCTTCTGGCTTTGTTACTTTTATATTAATTAATATTTATTGTATTGTTCTGCTGTTAAATTCCTTCTTTTTCACCAATTCAGTTAAACCTCCCCCCTGTTTCTTTTTCCTGTTTGTAGTGTTAGGGTGAGCCATCTGCATATATCACTGCTCATCTGTAATCTGTAACACCTTATGGTGGTACCTTATTAACTCTCCCGTTTGATATCTGCATACTCTTAACTGCATGCCCTGAACACAAGAATGAGCCAACCACTTGAAACTTCATCTTGCTTCCTCACATGCAGAGGTCAAAGCTGATACTGCTCAACAACCACATCATCCAGAATCAGCTTGTCAGCTCCAGCAGTTCTCTGTTAGGTGGGTCTTGCACCTGGGGAGGGTGATATGGTGGGGAAGAAGTCACAGAGCAGTGGTGCAAACAAGCAGTGAGTCACCTAGGAAGACCCAGCCAGGGCATCTTTCCCTCAGGTTGATTCTTCTGCCAAAAGACAGGTTTGAAAAAATCCATTAAGTGTATCTATGTGTATCTTCTTTCATACAACAACCAGGATACAGTGTCCCTGTAACAGGGTGCTTTGCAGTGCAAGAATGAAGAAGGTCTGAAGAGTGGTGACATTGGTTGTCACATGGACATTGGTACAGAAAGAAACAGTACAAAAATGTACATGGTTTTGGTGACAAATCCTGAAAGAAAAAGGTAAGTATTCTACACAGCAGCACTGCTGGGGCAGGTTTAAGGAAGCCTTTCTTTTCATTGGCTTTCAGTAGGTGACAGACTGGGACAGGGAAGGGTTGAGTCACTCAGACTGCGAGAAGCTGTTGTTGGCTGGATGAAAGAAAACACAGGGCTGCCATCAGTGGAAACAGGAGGCACACTGTAGTGGTCAGGGGCATAGATGTATAGTTGCATGGTAATTAGTCCTCCTCTTTCATTAAAATTTTTGCCTGCATAGGCATAGTCCCAATATAGATAAGGCTTCATGACCCTTTTAATGTAAACAACTAATTTCTTAATGCTGATGCTGACACTGAATTGTCTGTGCAGAAAGATACTATGAAGGGGTTTAGCTTCTTTATTTAAATAAAAAAAAGTTAACAAGATCCAGCAGTTTCCACAAATAAGGTAAGGGAAAATATTTTGCTTTGCCCAAGTTAAAAAATAAAAAAACGAAAAAGGAAAAATCGGAATTTGGAGTCATGTGCCTTTCTAAAATAAAATTCACACATATTTGGCAGAAATATAGCCTTTGAAAATTACCCTTTGCATGAGAATTTTGCAAATATCGAGTAATTCCTCCATTTCCATTGAGTATACTATGTCTGTACCAGGCACTTCCGTGATCAGCCATTTGAGGGATCTGTCTTCAAAAGACATGTCTGCACCCCCACGATGACTCTTTGGTAGACTTAATGCATATGATAAGTCAGATGCTAAACAAATATATCCGAACCTTCTTCTGTTCACCATAGCTATGCTGCTATGCATTGAGCATGGCTTCAGAGGACCTTCCCTCCATTTTTGTAGACTCATAGAGTTGCTTATGTCAGAAAAGACCCTTAAAATCATCGAGTCCAACTGTTAATCAACACTGCAAGTCCACCACTAAACCATGTTCCTAAGCGTCACTTCTACCTATTTATAAAATAACATCACGGGATGGTGATTCCAGCGCTTCTTTGGCCAGTTTGTTCCAGTGCTTGACAACACTTTTGGAGAAGAAATTTTTCCTAATATTGAATCTAACCCTCCCCTGGCATAGCTTGTGGCCATTTCCTCTTGCCCTATCACTTGTTAATTGGGAGAAGAGACTGAACCCCACATCATTATAACCTCCTTTAAGGTAGTGGTAGAGTTATTAGGTCTCCCCCTGAGCCTTCATTTCTGTAGATTGAACAAACCCAGCTCTCTCAGCATTTCCTCATATGGCTTCCCAGTCCTTGGATCATCTTTGTGGCCCTTCTCTGGACCTCCACCAGCCTGTCCACATCTCTTTTGTATACCAGGGACCAAAGCTGAACAAATCACGGGGCTTCTGCAAGATACCCCAAAATGCCTATTGCTCAACACTGATTGTTAGGAGAGGGATAATTCAGCTGGAGACATCTACATTATCAACAGCAAGAGCTAACTGAGATGACACCTGCTTTTGGCAAGACCTTGTGCAGTTTGCTTACACTCATTCACACTTCATTCCTTTTGCCTGGGACTAACTTTTGACCTGCCAGAAAATGTAACCTTCTCTGACATTGCCCTTTAAAAACTCCTAACGCATCAGTTTGAAGCAACGTTAAGAGCTTGCTGGTGTTGCTTTTTCTGTAGCTTTGCTTCCCTGTGCTAAGCGCAAGACAGGGTCAACTGGTTAATAGTATTAACAAGGGTGAGATTTGCAGTGGCTGTTTTAACATGAAAGACGTAAATGTCACGCAAGCAAGGACGAGACCCCAGGACGCAGGTCAATGCTCCCATTGCCTGAGCCGTTCTCAGTGTTTCCATTGGGTTCACATTCCTGCTCAGCTGGGGGGTCAGGTCTGGCAGGTCAGACAGAAGGCAGTTGCTAATGTTGTGACTTGCCAGGTGGGCTGAAGCAAATATGTTTAGCAACTGCTGGAGGCAGTTCAGGCAGAAATCAACACCTTCCCTCTTCTTTTTGAATAGCTCTTTGCAGACATGAACTTGCATGGCAATTTTTTTTTTCCCTTGAAGCAACCTATCTTTTAACCAGTACTAATTCAACCTAAGCTTTTTTTAATTACTATATAAAGGCTCCCAGAGCCCTGTGGCATGAAATTATTGGAGACCAGCTGTGACTGATTACATTTTTCAATTTCACAGGACACAGCTCCAGTAAGAGTGTTTGTTGTTATTCTTTTTGTTTTCTAAAGACAAGTTGAATTTCAATCTGGCCTTGGAAGAGGTCAACTCTCTCACTTTTCCAATGTAAGAAAAATGAATCCCATGCTTTTCTTTCCAAAGAAAGAAAAGCTTAGTTTCACTCCTACCACCTTCCCGTAGAATGCCTATTATAGAATGATGAAGAGACTTTCCTGTATAGCCACAGCAAAATATCTTTTTCTGAGAACGGATTGACCTGGGCTCTGAAACCCACAGTGTTTGACTACCTGAAACAACCTTTCCAGCATGGTATACTCAGGTAAATGGCTTTGCACTGATTTTTCCCACCTATCCCCAGCTGATAACTGATAACACTATTGGCAACCTGGTAAGTGTTGGGAAGCAAGCAAGAAAATCACACTGTTGGCTCCCATTGCTCTCCATTTCACATGAACATATCTCATGCTCTTTGTTGCAATTTGAGCTGGTTCTAGAGTATCACTCACTCATAATGATACTAATTAGCCAGTCTATCAACACTACCCACTACATCATAAAATTCTTTATACATCTTCCAAGCATGGGATGGACAATGGTATTATCATAAGCATTGATCTACCATGCAAAACAATTAATTGACATTTAATCATATAAGGTTGAGCAGTACAAAAGTTAGCAGTCCAGTGGCTCAAACTTTCTGGGTATTTTTTACCATATTCTCTATTTATGTGTTGCTATTGCAATGGGTCTAGGTGTTTTTATTGTAACAAAAGCTGGAACTGACTTGTGACCCCTGAAATCCTCTCTCTTCTTCACGTAACATGTGGCACTGAAGGGGTTAATCAAACCAGGCAGATGGAGTAGACATATCACTAACTTGTTCCCTTTAATTACTTTGCAAAGCATGAGGGAAAAAATAATGCCTCTAGGACCAGAGTGCTTTATGGCAGGGCAAGTGGAATAAACCAAGACAGCAGCATCACTAATTAACTTGCAGTGAGCTCCAGCACAACCCGTGACTTCGTGAGGAGAAACCAAAGTAGCTGTTGAATTGTTCTCATGACCTTGACATCTGGTGCTACTGCACCAACAGAGGACACGGGAAAAGGACTTCAGATACACAGGACTCATATTTTTACATATAGTGCAGGACCGTTCATGGAGAAAGATACCTAGTTATCAATTAGTGTCCAGTAGAATAGTATATAAACTAATTTGGCTCCCTGAACAGATAAGAAATCTAAATAAGCATGCCCATTCAGAGCTCTCTGTTATGGGATCTAGCTGGCTTCTACAACCTCAGATAGTTTATAGTAAGATGGTGTGGATATCCCTACAACATGTGCTAGTCTTGCAGAAGTATCTGAGTGGAATTCATTCTACCCAGCTTCAGACATTTTTATCTGAGATGTTGCCTAGGTCCCTTTTGTACCACTTGAAAGAAATAGGCACTTACAGTGCCAAATTAATTTGCTCCATTTCAGTTATACTCTTTTGGACGAGGTGAATCAAACTATCAACAGTCTGAATGAAATTCAGTTGCCAAGATATAAGCACTCTGTACCACTTCAAATACCAGCTGAAACACTCACAGATCTAGCTACCAGCTGCTGAAAGGTCTTCTGACACATTTTCCAGTCCTGTATAGATCTCTGTTCCTTCTAACATCAAATGGCATTAAGCAACTGAATCCTGCCTTCTCTATTTGGGTGACAGTTGGTCATCCATGACTAAGTACATTCAGCTTTTTTGCTGTGATCAGAATTCACGCAACCACACCTGAGCTAGCTTCAAAACAGCTACACTAAAGTTTGGCAACCATGTATTTCTCTGAGTTTGTGGAATATCTTCCTCTCTGATCAGATATTTTTAATTTCTTTCATGGTTACATCAACAACAGGGCCTGGTCTAGGTGAGTTAAAATCAGTCTGAGTGTGCCTATCTGATGATGTGTTTCAATTCTAATGTCAAGCCACACTTTAGTTATAGAAAAAGTTATTTTTTTAGTCCTCACTCTAAAAGACAAGCAATACACAAATGGCCTAAGGCAGGCATTTTGAGCTGGCTTAGGCTGAGAAAGAGAGCACCTGTGTGAGGAACATATTTGTCTTTATATATCTAAGAGAGTGTTTGAAGAAGAAAGAAGGAAATTGTTGTGGAGAATAGAATAGGAATTCACATTCTTCACTTGAAGTAAAGAGATTAAGATTATCCTTTAAGAAGCCTCCCATCTCTAATAGAATAAAAAAATCATGAACTGGAAATAATTGTATGGGTATAGGTGGGGTATCTCCCTTACCAAATAACTTTAAGGGTAGGTTTGACAAACATATGTCAGAGATCATGTTACTAAGAAGATATGGCTAATTAGTCATCTGAAGGGTTTTCTTCAGTTCTGTGATTCTGTGATCCCCCTCTAGAAAAGGGCCAAACCACAACAAATCCTAAAGTAGGTTTTTAGATGGATAGTAAACGTATTCATGCTAATTACACTACTAAGAATTCTGGAAGATTATTGAGCCTCCTGGCTCAGGATCTACTTTTACCAGGCTGGTTTACAGCTCAATCTCAGTTGTGGACAGATACTTTTACACACTCTGGATGTGAATGTTACTGATTTTAACCTAAGATTTTTAATGAAGTGCAGGAAACCAGTCCAAAGAAAACTTTCTTATTCCCTGCACTCTGCCCCACAGAGGAAAAAGGAAGCCAAGGTCACAAGATCAACTAGCTCCAAAGATTAATTCCTCTCTTCACAGAAGACTCCTGTATAGCTGGAGGTATCGAAGAAAAGAGAATAGAGGCAGAAGAAGTAAAGAATTTAAGCTTTATATAGTCATAGACGGTTCTTTCACCCTTGCCACTTTCCTTGCCAGTGGCAAGCTATGTTTAGTTGACAGATCTCTGCTTTTTCTTACCTTAACGTTCAATGTCTGCCTATCTGTGGCTCAGAAAAGGTGAAGCATTTAACTAAGTTTGGCAATGCTATTAATAGTGAGCAGGAGGTGAACGTTAATTCAGAAGGAGATGTAAGCGGTTTTAGTCATAGTTCATTTTGAACACTCTGTGTCCCAGCAGTGTTTGACTTCATTGCAGTTAGCTAGTGCTACCTATACTTATTTTCAGAATTGGTTGAATTAAAAAATATGCTTAAGCAGATGCATTACAGAGCTAATCTACTACCATTTCAGTAAACCAGTAAAAGCTGGAACAGGTAATGATTTTGTGAAGCCACAATTAAGAATGATTCAGTAGTTCAATACAATTGAAACAGTCAAACTAATACAGTAGCTAATGAACTCCAATTATGAGAATAAGACTAAAAGGAGTGACATGGGGAATCACAGAAGATTTTGAAATGTTATGCAGTGCATGTCTTTGTCCTTAGGCAGGAACAACACTATAAGCCATCCTTGACTGACATCTACCCTGTGCTTAGAGGTGCCCAGTGGAGGCAACTGCTGCTTCAAACAATCAGACTTACTGCATTGCTGCCCTATTTTTCAGAAAGTCTGTCTTAATCACCAATTTGAAACTGGTTGGGTTTTTTGGCAATTTATATCCAAGCCTTCCTAATCTAGTCACCATGGGCATAGAGGACAGATTGTTCTCTTCCACTCTGAAACAATTTTCAAGACTCTCAAAAGCTGGTTTTGTACATCCTCCAGCCTTTCTTCTCCAAACTAAGAAAACCCAAATTCTTCCAGCCTTTTCCCTTAAGCCATGTCTTGTACTGGGACAATTAGAAGAGCAACTAGTTTCTTGCTAGCTAAAAGGCTTGGGCTTTGTCATAGGCATTATCATAAGAGTGTTTGTTCTTGCATACAGTAGCAGAGTAGGCACTTATCTTTCCTTCTTTTCTTAGCATATGACTAGTTAGATAGACAAAAGAAGTGATAAGGCCACAGTCCCCCCCATAATGCAATAGTTGTGCTCTAGGCCAAGTTGAAAATACATAATAAAATTCAGTCTTTCTCATGCCTCAGGTTGTGGACCACAACCTGTATCTTACAAAATGGAAAAAAAAAACCCAACCCCAAACAAAACAGATTGTTCAAGGTTTGAGCTGTGGAGACAGATTTAGGTTTTTGGATGAGGGAATGGGCTTATAACCACATTCATTAGGTCATATTGTTTGTACAAATACACAATAAACCAGCCAATACCATCTGACCTCTCATCACATATTACAATAATTGTTTCTGCCTGCTTATTGCTTAACAAAACACCCTGCATTTTGTACTGAGTAAAGGATATAGAACTCATGTGAAGTCATAACTGCCCTTTTGGTTTTTGACCAGAGCAATTTTTTTTCTACTTTTTACATTTTTTCATCAGAACACATACTACCCACAATTAAATTATTAAATTATTATGCCCACAATTAGATTATTCCTAGAACCTATTAAATCTGGTCTTGTGCCTATTTGAATAAGCACTTTTCAGTTTGGAATTAATTTCAAATTGTGCTCTCTGTTGGATGTCTAGTCTCAAGAGAGTTTTCCAGGCCCCTTCTTCAGGCAGTGCAATGAGAGCTGCATCGCTGGTAAGCAACTGTCAAGTAAGTGGGAGATGTCTAAGGGACATTGAGGGTCACACTTGGAAACCAGCATCTGTGCACAGACTTCAGAGTCTCACTTACTTGCTTAGACTACCTGGTTCTCTTTTGACAATGGTGACTTTTACCACTACAATGTAGATCACAGAATCATAGAATCATCAAATCGCAGAATGGTTTGGGTTGGAAGGGACCTTAAAGCTCATACAGTTCCAACCCCCTGCCAGAGTCAGGGACACCTTCCACTAGATCAGGTTGCTTCAAGCCCTGTCCAACCTGGCCTTGAACACTGCCAGGGATGGGGCAGCCACAGCTTCTCTGGGCAACCTGTGCCAGGGCCTCACCACCCTCACAGGGAAGAATTCCTTCCTCAGATCTCATCTAAATCTCCCCTCTGTCAATTCAAAGCCATTCTCCCATGTTCTATTACTACATGCCCTTGTAAAAAGTCCCTTTCCAGATTCATCCAGATCATCCCATGTCTTCCAAACATGAGTCAGGATGAGCTCAAGTGCGTGTTTATCATTACTCCAATGACTACAGAGATCGTCTAGACTCATTATCTCCCACTTTTTTCTTCATGAAATTTAAGCAATCTTAAATAAAATTAATCCCATGGTAAGTATTTATCTGCATGTTCATTGATTCATGTGATAGATCCTTATCTCTGCATTATTTCCTAGCAAGGATAACAGAGATGGGGAAATAGGTTCTGTAGCCCAGCTGACTCAGTCTGTTTAATCTTAGCTTCTTTACCACTCCAGTTCTTTATCACTGCATCTGATAGATGACAATCATGTGGCAGTGAAAAGCTGGAGGCCTGAATATCTTCAAATATATATCTAAATTCACTGTAATTCATCTCTTAAGGTCCATCCTTGATTTGTATTGAAACCACGACAGCTACACACTATTTTTTATGCTGTTTCTAGTATTTCTGATTCTTGTGTTGAAAGAGATAGTAAACAGCAATATCCTACTCAGTTTCTGCAGCTATTATGCCTTCTGTCACATCCTGCCCTGTAATTTCTTTTTCAGGAAAGAAAGATTGAGTATATCTGAGCATTTCTCATGCAAAAGCAGTTTCATAACTTTACTCATTCTTGTCACCCATTCTTGCAGAATCCCGGCTATGGTTTTCCTTAGCTTCTATCAGAAAAAAGTTACCTTATGGATAAGAAAAGTGTTTAATCCAGCAGTAGAGGTTGTGAAGGTGAGAATGGGATCAGTCTTCTGAAGGAAGACTACCAAATATACTAGAAAAATATGCCAAGTGGTCTTAACGAGTTAGGTTAGGCAGGTAATCTTTTACTCTTTGCTATTGTACTCTTGATCTTGATCAGATTGCAGACTCTACTTGAGAAGGGACTTGACTGCAGCTGAGACAGTGCAATTAAAATTTCTATTTTGAGCTATCAGCATTCCTGGATATGAAAAATAAACTAAAATAGTAATAAAAAATAAAAGAATAACCCTCCTCCCAGGCAAATAATAATTAAAAAAAAGGTAAAAAGAAAAGAAAATAAACCAAATAACCACAGTAGAAACCTGCCTGCTCACCTTGAGATTTGCAGAAAGCTTTTGGGAACAAGAGCAAATGCAAACCCCCTCATTTATTTGGGATGAGCTTCCTGAGCTCTTGCAGGGTTTTTATGAAATCATGTTGAATTTGGTCTCTGCTGTGGTTTTGATAATGGGCTGTAAAAAAGAACAGGAGGGTGAATAAAAAAAACAAAGAAACACCACAACCGGCTGGCTGCCACAAACAAACACCACCCACGACATTTGTAAATACTCAGAGGTGAAGAGAAGCAGAGAGCAAACTGTCAGAAGCAGGCTTGGCTTGCAGCAGATGAGCAGGATGGGGCTGATGGCCTAATTGGTCCGAGAACCAGCCTCTGGATGCTCTACATGAAGGGGAGAGATGCCCCCTAATGGAAGATCGTAGAATAATCTTCTTTGTGAAATGATTTCTTCCTCAGTCTTAAAGGCTTGTGTATTCACTGAAGTGTGAGTCCATATTTCTCAGTACCTCTCTTCGGGGCCTGGAAAGAAAAAAGGCAACCACATCGTATCATTGCTGAGTCAGACCTCTTCCATACTGCTGGCCTTAGGTCTGCATCAGTCCCTGTTTTCCCTTCTACCCTTGCTCTGGGAAAGCTGGCCAAAGCCTCTTGAAGGGAAGAGACAGGTTGGAGTAGTAAACTTCTTATGAGGTATAGGAAAAGTCATTGTCCTTTAATATGCATGACACAAGTGTGGATGCTTATTGGGTCATATGTTGTAGAGGAGTCACAGTATGAAGCTGCAGTCTGATTTCTTGGGGGAGGGGGGGAGCTATGGTCCTGTGGGTTATATCCCTATAGCAGATATCGCTGGCTGATCCCAAATTTGGGATACTGGTGCAATGAGGAAGAGTCTTTGAATGTGGATGTCAGAAGTGGGAGGTGTGAACCTCCTTGTGGATCCTTGAAGTTTGAAGGGGCTCTCTGGGACATACTCAAAAAGAAGAGATTTTTTCTATCTTTTGTGTTATGAAGCAACATGAAGTTGATACATGGTCTGCTATGTTTTATCTTGCAAAAAAATTCTTTCACTCTGTGCATTACAACAGAAATATGATAGCATGCACATTACATCTTTCACTGAATATCAAGGCAACGCTCCGCATTACCAAGCAAGGATTCAGACACTTAGCAGAAGACTTCTAATCCTGCATTCAAGTGAAAGCTGATTTTTTTTTTCTCCAAGTTGTTTTCCTCCAGGCTGCCCAGTATATTTTACATTGCTGAGCAATATTGTGCATTTGCCATTCTGTGCTTTTCTGATTTTCTGCTCTTCCCTGTTGTCCTGTCACAATCCTTTATGGTGTCTAAGGAAGGAAGCTAAAATTTCTGGTTTTAGCCAAGTAATCTAGTGGAAGTTTTGCTTTCACTTCTCTTCAGAGCAGGACCTGCACACCTGCCTGCTGCCTTGCTCTAGCTGCCTCCACTATTAGTTTAATGAAGAACAGAAGCAAACAGGATCCTATATTCTCACTGTATCAGTGCAATACATTTGATGGCATAAACATTAATATTCCCACCTTCATTTATTTTTAAGGTTATGCTTTCCGTAATCATCAACACAAACAGCCAAAGGTGTATTAGATGAGCCAGGTGGATATATCATTTTCCAAGAAAAAACACATAAAAAATTTTTGGCTATGATTTTTTTTCACTGCACCATGGGCACATATCCAAAGTAAGATAGGAACAGATTGGAAAAGTAGTAGTGTTTTATTCACTGTCTGCATTTGATCTACGTGTGTGTCAGGATTCCAACATGGATTAGAGAACTTGAATTAGAAGTCTGGTGCCAATTTATGATTTCTCTTGTATCTGTAAGTTGCCATTTTATTAGATACTAAGGCTATGCTAAGCTTTTGGACAGTGGACAAGGGTCTTAAGGGAAGTGACAATGATGCTGTCACCTGCCTTAAGGCCCAGCAGCAGTGTAGTCTAAAGTAACCATCAGGTAAGTAGAATTTTGGCTGTCTCCCTTCCCTTCTTTTATTTTCATGCTCAGAAGCATGAAAAATTGGAAAGAGGAAACTATGAAGTTCTAAAGAATAATGCTACAGAGGAGTCTTTTAGGTTTTGTCACATATCAAAGACATCTGAGTCTTTGTTGGGGCTGTTCAGCCTGGAGAAGAGAAGGCTGCGTGGAGACCTCATAGCAGCCTTCCAGTATCTGAAGGGGGGCTATAGGGATGCTGGAGAGGGGCTCTTCATTAGGGACTGTAGTGACAGGACAACGGGTAACGGGTTCAAACTTAAACAGGGGAAGTTTAGATTGGGTATAAGGAGGAAATTCTTTCCTGTTAGGGTGGTGAGGCACTGGAATGGGTTGCCTGGGGAAGCTGTGAGTGCTCCATCCCTGGCAGTGTTCCAAGGCCAGGTTGGACAAAGCCTTGGGTGACATGGTCTAGAGTGAGGTTTCACTGCCCATGGCAGGGGGGTTGGAACTAGATGATCTTAAGGTCCTTTCCAACCCTAACTATTCTATGATGCTATGATTCTATGATTCTACATCTTTAAGAAATTCAGTATCATCTAAAAAAGAAGAATTATAGGTTTTAGTCTTGCATATCATGTCTTATTGTTCATTGAGTTAATACAGAGAGCAGGCATTGCGACTCTGTGCACAAAGTAAGGAATCAAAGTGAAATAGGGTAGATTTAGATGAGATCTGAGGAAGAAGTTCTTCCCTTTGAGGGTGGTGAGGCCCTGGCACAGATTGCCCAGAGCATCTGTGGCTGCCCCATCCCTGGCAGTGCTCAAGGCCGGGTTGGGTGGGGCTTTGAGCAATCTGGCCTAGTGGAAGGTGTCCCTGCCCATGGCAGGGGGCTGGAACTGTATGATCTTTTGCGGTCCCTTCCAACCCAAGCCATTCTGTGACTCTGTAGGTACATGTTCCTTTGAATTTTGAGCACACAGTCTCCACTGTGCAAATGCAAAGGTGAGCTGATATGCCCATGCATGTGGATGCTACTGTTCAAGTTGATCTCGCACTCATTCTGGCCTTCAGTTGTCAGTGCAGGATGCAAACATGTCCATAGGTCCTGTGCCATATATGACAATTCCCTATGGATGTCTCAGATTACACTAATATGTCTAAAGTGGCACTAGAGCAATAGACCCATGTCTCCTATTTTGTAAGTCGTGGAGCCTAGTGAGCAGTTCAGCTCATCCCATGTGCCACCAACTCTATTTGATTAATTGACTGATTTGTTCTCCAGGCTTCACTGACCACTTCAAGTAGACCTCCATTGACTATAATGGGAACCTACACACTCAGTACATGCAGCAACATCTATATTTAGACATGTATTTTAATCTATAAGATAATGCCCACCTTATATGACATGATGTATCAAATATTTATATTCCATTTCCCTTTCTAGACGCATAAGAAATTGCTGACAGATTTTTTCTGATCGTCTTCTTCAAACAGAGAACAAACATATGCAAGGTATAAAAAATCACAAGCTGGAGAGTTGGACAATGTCTGCAGCATCCTTTCAGGGCCTGAGTTTGGGTGGTGTGAAATTGTATGGTTGGCAAGAACTTGCATTATGCTAGCCCATCAGCAAGAAAGCTGTGGCATAAGGAAGTGCTATTTATTCTGAGACAGAGCATCTCAGTGCCTGTGAAAAATACTTGGCAGCAGCTCTTCGCCTTGCAAATTTTCACTTGAAAATATCACCAAAAACGATTCACTGTAATTTAGGAGATGAGTCCAGCATTTGGCTGTGTCCATACCACCCAATTAAATTGTATCAGGTCATGTTGCACAGCCTTGATCAGTTATATTTTAAAATTCTTAACATTGGTCCCTGGCATGCTACGTAGTGCTTACCCTGACAACTTCTAGGCTTGGTTTGGGTGTCAGTGCAGGCCATAGAGCATTCCCAAAAAAGCAACTCGGATGTAGTCACCTCATTTAGGAGCATAAGAGAATTTAATAGTGTGGAACTTTCCAGGTCCTGACTATTGGCAAGAGGACAAGACAATGTGACCTGGTCCTATTTAGTTTACCACTACAGATGTCACCTTTTTGTTCAGATTGCATGAGGAGGATGCCAAGACTGGTTTTGAGTGGTTGCCCATCCTTCCTAAGAGAGTGGAAATCAAGCACTGGTTTCTGCTCTTTTTAAGAACTGGAAAATTTCTCTGCATGGGCACAAGGCAGAGTTCAAAAGCAAATGATGCATTTGTAAAGACAGAACCTTTACTGCTGTGCCTCTGCAAGCCTACTGGTTCCTCATGTTTTTTCAGCACACCAGATGGGGAATGACCTCTGTGAATTTCTGTGATATTACTTCCTAATTCTTATTAGGGTGAAAATAATTGGGTGCCACCAGGGATTTGATCAGTTCAGAAGGTCTGCAAACTTTCTCTTACCTGGATCAGTTTTTTGGGGGCTCCATGTTGGAGTGAAGCAATAAGGCTCACATTGCCTGATAAGGTGCACTGATATCTGTAGACATTTATAGCATCTTCGTATTATTTCACCCAGAGCACTACAGCTTAGAGAGTGGCTCTAATTTTGGACTGCATTTAGGGGCCCTGGAGAATGATATAGGACTTTTTTGTAGGTTTCAGATCTTCTGAGTGATCTATGATTATGGTCTTGTTAACAATCCATGCACTGTATATTTGTCTAATGATAGGGTACATTTGGAAGAAAGATTATATATAATTTTGTTGCAGTTATTCTTACTTTCCTCCTAAATTTAGGATATCAAGAATGATCAGAGAGGAAGACCACACTCAATTTTCAGAGGAACCAACCCACATTCACACTGGAAGAAGAAAGAGCAATGCCAAAAAAACATAACATTTTGCAGCTCATGTTGTTAATCTCTGAAGTTAGAACATTCTTTGTCTATTTGTCACTCTGTGGACACTATTTCTGTTCACATAAGAAGTCAATTCAATTTTTAAACCCACAACAAAAGCGTCCTCAAAGTGTTAATTCATAAAGTGGTGTAATGCCATATCCACAGTGTTTTCTCCTTAATACCCTCCTCCAGGAGTGAAAACAAGAATGACAGGGGAAGGGAGAGGGAGAAGAAGATAAAAGGGAACAAATCTATTTTCTCAAAATAATACATGGAGGTGCTATTAACCTACTATTAGAAAGTTTACACAAGAACTCATGAGAATAAGCCTTATGTTCTTTCTCACAGCACAGAACATTATAAGGATGTGGATCCCACAAGAGGGGTCCTGTGGCGTGGATGATACCAAGAGAGAGACAAACCATGGCTAAACCTCAAACTTTTTCTCATCCTGCTGTGAATCTTGCTCTGACGTGCTGCAGTCCTCCAGGTTCCCATCCTTACTCTACTGTTTTCTTTCTGGTTTCCTGGTTTTTGACCTACCTTCTTGTCATGATCCTGGTCTCTGCTCTTTAAACTATGTATTTTATCATACCTCCAGTTGGAAATCTAAACTGTAAAGCAAAACTATCATTTTGGCCATCTCTGAATCAAGCTTCATTTTTTTAAGGCTTTACTTTCCTTATATAAAAGAAACTGCAGAAAAGGCTGGCCTGAGATCCAGTGTGTTTGGCAAGCCAGCTGGGATTGAATCAGAAAAAAAGTTGGTTTATCGAATCTACCACAAGTCAGCTATGGAAGAAAAAGAGGTGTCGTTCTCTCAACTATCTGAAGGGATATTTTCCATGAAATTATAGTCTGTCAGCATTAAAGTTTTCTAGCAATGATTTGATGGATGTACAGGGACAGGTCTTGGACTTAAAACTAACCTTGTAGAGAGCATGTAGAAAGACACTGACAGTGAATATCATAGCAACTTCTATCCCATGAAAATACGGCTGAACTTTGCAAAGAGAAAGGAATTGAAGTACAAAGAAGGGAAATAAAAAAAATATTTTCCGGATTAGCAAACACCTTGAATTTGTCATCTCCCCGCAATCTTTAATTGAGCAGTCTATAATATTTCCAGTTTCTTCTTATTTTCCCCTAAAGCTGGTAAGATTTGGAGAAATCTCCATCTCTGAATGTTTAGTCTTCTTAGTTTTGCACAGCTGGTTAGGAGACAGCAGTAGTGGTCCTTACTAATGAAGCCAGTACAACAGAGAGGTTGGATAGATACCCATTAAACCTGTCAGTTTAGGGAATAAGAAAGGAGCAAAAGTACCAGGCCCTGGCCCACTGTGGAAACAAGTCAATTATTTCAAACTATCCCTTCTGCCTGGAGAGCTGAAAAGTTGGCAGCTTGCTGTATCAAGTGGTAAATGCAAAGCAACATTTAAATCCAGTACCTAAAGGGGGCCTGCAAGAAATCTGGAGAGGGACTTTTTACAAGGACGTGTAGGGACAGGACAAGGGGGAATGGATTTAAACTGACAGAGAGGAGACTTAGATGAGATGTGAGGAAGAAGTTCTTCCCTGTGAGGGTGGTGAGGTCCTGGCACAGGTTGCCCAGAGAAGCTGAGGCTGCCCCATCCCTGGCAGTGTTCAAGGCCAGGTTGGATAGGGCTTTGAGAAACCTGGTCTAGTGGAAGGTGTCCCTCCCCATAGCAGGGGGTTGGAACTGGATGATCTTTAAGGTCCCCTCCAACCCAGACCATTCTGTGATTCTATGATTTCTATTCTGACCCACCAGGAGGGAAGGAGACAGATAGAATTACCTGCCTCTGCAGATAACAACATGTCTTCCAGCAGCTCAGGTGTATGAGGCAGTTAGTATTCACTGGTGGGCTATGCATCCAGTGATGCTATTCCTGTGTGAAAGTGGTACAGCGCTTAGCAACCTGAGTGGTATTCTTCATTGGGGGATTTGGATCTTACCCTATCTATTGCTTCATCAAAATGGCTCTTTTAGAAATGAAAACTCGTTGTCGAGAACAGATGCTGACAGTGCTGAACACTGTTCAACTGTATTAAGCACAGTTTTTGAGCTCTGCTCTCTGCTTTGATTCCTGATCCCTCACCAGGGAAGTAGCTGGATAGACCAAGCAAAGGTCAAGATGATCAGACAAACGGCAAGGATAAATGGACATCATATTGCAAGGAAGACCACAGCTCCATGCAGCTAATTTATGATGTAATGATTTTAAACAGTTAAGCAGTAAGATGCATGAGAACATGAAGTTAAGAAACAAGTATGGGTCTCAAATGTGTTTTTTTGGCGTTTAGCTGAAGATGTGGGTAAAAGGCTCCCATTCCAATTAACTAATGGCGTTGTCGTGCTACCATGTGTTTAAGGGTCTTGTATGTTAGCAGGTTGAAAGGCCTTAGTTTGAAATCTGCTTGAACAATCATGCAGATTGTCTCAGAACAATCTGAGAACTGTTGTGTTCTCAGAACAAGGTGGCTTTGGCTGTAGCTGCTCAAAACAGGAAGCAAAATGAAGCAACTCATATAATGTGATAAACTTCAGCCCTGCCTTCAGTCCAACCACATAAGCTGGGGATGGGTGGTGTGAAGTAGAGCTTTTCTAACCTTCGTATGTCAAAATATGAGCATCTTAAGATGAGCACATCTGATCAATGCTGCTGCTGACCACATCCTAGCCACTCCCTGAATAGCTATCTTCAGCAGATTGTGCTCAGGGCTTCCTGTGACACCACTGATAAACCAGCAGAGAGGCTGCCAGCTGCCTGCCCACCTCCTCCCTTTCACAAGGAGTCTACAGACACACATGGTGAGATCACAATGTTGGTGGGGTCCCCTTAAAAGCCTACCAGCTTCCCATAGCAGAAATAAGTTTATTTCTGCAGCCTTCATCCAACACAGCAAATGCTGTGTGAATCTCACAGTGCCAGGTTTATAACGTATTTGACAGAGATTTACTTGAGGTTTAAGAAATGGAGGAAGAATAGGACAGAGAATCAGCCCTGTGGTCCAATGAGCCTTGAATACTGCCATACAAAGATGACAGTGATCAAAGCAAGCAGCTGAGATATGGTGTGGGATCCCCCCAAAACTTTGCATCCAGTATTTGTGGTTATCATCGATCATTGGTAATCAAGTTGCTCTACATATCATGGAAAAGGCACACATGTGGTTAAGGTTGTGGGTTGGGTTGCAGGTTCTGGGCTCTCTCCTCAGCCTGCAGCCCATGAGCTTCCAATGGTGAAAAGTCCTTTGATCAGGCCTTGGCATTATGAAGGCGACAGGGGACTATCCCACACTTTATCTTAAAGGGAATGACTGGCCAGTTTTTGTTTCCCATTTAATGCCTTCCCGTGCAT
Source organism: Pezoporus occidentalis (assembly GCF_034315485.1). Lineage (NCBI taxonomy): Eukaryota > Metazoa > Chordata > Aves > Psittaciformes > Psittacidae > Pezoporus > Pezoporus occidentalis. The sequence continues at coordinate 1,165,884 of NW_026916181.1, forward strand.
AGCAGAAAGATGCCACAAGATACCCCAACTTCAGTTGTCTGCCCTTCTGAGCTTCTACTGAGTAAGCAGCTCTGAACAGCTGTGGAGAGGAACTTTTCCACAATTAATTCAAGAAAGATATTTACAGATGTTCTCTAATGCACCTTTCTTGTCCAGACTTGAATTAAAACTCAGCTCTGAAGAAATATCACCTGCTAATTGGTTTTTTGAAAGGAACTCATCCAACTCATTTCCCAGGACTGGCCTTGCTGAGCTGACTTGAAATAAATAAATGATATATTGATGGGAATATAATCAATACAGCATGCCTGTAGGCAAAAGTACAGATTAGATGCTTTCCTTCCCACGTAATATATTCATAGCATTATCAGAAACAGCATATTTCCCAGGTGACTGCGAGGGCTGTAAAGAGGAGATAATTTTCTCCAGGGGCACTATTTTCTTGATGGTGTCTATCAACTGCTACTGCGTAGGCAATAACCAATTAACTGGCAGACGTAAATAGCTCTCAAATAACTTGCCTGTCAGTGTTTTTTGACTTATGCTGAATTCAGTGACTCTGTTCGCACCTTTGAAAAATGTAAGGACAGCAGAATAGAGGGAAGGTGTTCTCCTGGAAGGCAGACCATGTCTCCTCCACCCTTCAGTGAGGAGAGACTACTGATCATCTGAACAGCTGAGTCCAAGACACCACTGAGTTTACTGGGAAGGAACTAAGAGGGATGAAAATACCATAAGTGGTTGTTGATAGAACAAAACCAGAGCCTAGTGCCTGCTATCCCACTCTTTCTGAGGCCTAACTAGCTGGCTGATGCTGGAACTCAAAAACCAGTTCAGTATCCAAGCCATTCTTGTAAGGGTGCTTGACCAAATCTTGACTGCATGGAAGGATTATGTTTTTTATTGAGCTTTGTTTTCTTGTATAATATAGGCCATGCTGATGGACTGGTTCACCTTGACCTGGAAGATACAAGGTATTGAAGACCAAGAAGGAAAGGGAAGTAGTTTAAAAGGTTAGTAAGCACCAAAATAGGTTACTTAAAAACTGATTCTAGAGAGTTTCATCCTGAAAGAAAATCCCAACAAAACAGTGTAAGAATTCACAAAGAATCACAAATGTCATCTACTATGGAGGTTTCAATGCCAAGACCTTTGGTAAGTGAAAGAATGGTCTGGGTATTTTTATGTTTTAGATACTCAGATCTCTTTGGAAGAGATAGAACAAAGCCATACTACAAATGGAAAAAAGGATTGGTTTAGCTAGGAAGCTGCTGTAAATGTTTTTGTCTTAGATAACGTTTGTTCCCTCTTAGAATACTTGTCTTCTTTTCTTCTTGTATTTAAGAAAAAAACAGGGACTTATTTCTCTAAGAAGTAATCTTTCTGAACTAGCCAGGACATAATACATAAAAAAACAAAGCAAAAGAAAGTGGAATGGTTTGATAGGTTTCCAAAGCATGCTTCACCACAGAAAAGAATATTGAAGCACCTTGATTATCACTATATTCTTGAGACACTGTGGTTAAACCGAGGATATCAGTAGTCCTTATACAAGTGTACCAGTGTTTTATGACTACACTAGATATTCATGTTCCTGATTCCATGCTATTGATTTACTCTGATTTTGTGGTCACAGTGATCTCCTGGCCTTGAAAAGTACACAAGCTGGAGAAAACGCAGCACAGGGAGGAAAGAATACATAGAACTGGAGAAGCAAACATAGAGCAAGAAAGATGCTGCAGGAAACAAAGACAAAAATCACTGCTTGTTTGGAATGGGTTAATCATTTGAAGGTTTTAGAAGGATTTGATTTGGGGATTAGAAACACATCAAATGTGAGAGATGATGGATTATCTGCATTGAACTCTGCTCAACCAAGGGAGATCCAGGGACTGGTGTTGCTCCTGAAATTGGAAATGCATCTACCTACACAGACCTACAACCCTGCAAGATGTTGAAGCGCAAGCGATCTGTCACCAGCCCTCACTGCTGCCGAGACCCCATGTGCCACCAATATAACATGTTTTCAAGATGCTCCAGTTCTGCAAGGGCTGAATGAAGACACAGTCTCCTGCTGTGGCCGCATGTGCCCTTATTGTCTGTATCAGTGGAATTGTCTCCAGGAAAGTGTGAAGAAATGCCCAGTAGTTGTGAACAGTGCTCTCTCAATACCTTTTCACAGCATTCCCATCCTTGACCCTCCACTTGCTGGTCACCTGCTACCTCCCTTTCCAAAACAGGGTAGATATAGACAATTTGATTTATGGCTTTCTGGTGTCACAGCCCACTGAGTTTTCATTAAGTCATTTGTCTTCTCATTGTTGGGGGGGGGGGGAGGGGGGAGACTGTCAACAATTTTTATTAATGGCAAAAAAAGTGGAAACCTTTCCCTCTCATCATTCAGACCCAAGAGCAGCAGCCATAAGGAAAGCCCTGATGGTACAAGACTTACAGCTGTGAGGAATCTGCTTTTTCTTTCCTCAGGGTTGAACTAAGAGTTTCAGCTAGCTTTTTTTTTTTCTTTCAATCTTCTCTGCCATTTTCAATCAGAGGTATGATTTGTCATGCACTGCCCTTAGCCCCAAGCGGCCAGGGAACAGCTCCTTCTTGTGCAGCCTGATGAATATAGGAAGTGTGTCTAAATCCACATTGTTATTCCCAAGGATTGTGAGCAAAGGCAGTACTAAAAGGCTCACTGCCTGTGGAAAAGACAAATGACTCTCAAAGGCTGTGGAGCTGGAATCTCCAGAGCATCATTCAGGACTGGTATGCAGTACCTAAAATACTCATTTTTTTCAAGCAAAGATTAGATCTCTCGTGCTGTTTACTTCTTGCAAATGAACCCTGCTGATCTCTCTTGAGTACAGAGTAGAGTTATGAAAGAAAATGGGTAACTGATTAACATCTGTAGAAAGTGTCCCACAGAGAGAGCAACAAGGCTTTGACATGAATCTTTCCATTAACTCAAAAAGCTGGAGAGGTGTCCAGATCCCCTGCAGTTAAAGGGGAAGCACAGTAGTAGGACATGAGTAACTCCATCTTGGTGATGACCATATAGACTTCTTTAAGAAGAAAACTTTCTCTCTTACAGTTCACAACACCATCTGCCACCGGAGAAAGTTGGCTGCTGAGGATTGAGATCTTGTCCCCCAGTAACAAGGCGCTCTACTGGGTTGTGCTGCAAGAATATTGGTAATACAGATGAATTAGTCCTCAATTAGTCTTCAATCAACCCCTAGTGTTTTTTGAACAGATTTCACAAATATTCTGGTGTTTGTCCCTTTTCTATTTCTCAGTTCACCCACACAAATGCTTCTTGGAAATTTGAGAGTTATTCACACATTGGATGGGCTACTGTCCTTGGAGGAGCAATTTTTTTCTGCTGCCTCACACACACTGTGAATGAGGTCATCTTCAGCACCAAAAAGGAGGGCAATGAATTATGTTACCTTGATCAGTTTTCAATGCTGACTTTGGTTTCACTGTTGCAGTTTTATACAGTACTATCAAACAGTGACACCCATCTCCCATGGCACTCAGAGATTTAATTATTCTGTATAACTTCACCCTACTTGCCACAAATACAAGGAAGTTTTGACTACCAGCCTGTCTGCCCAAATCACCTTCTTTTCAAAACCACAATGGACTGTTTTCAAACCTCAGAGGAAGACCTAGAAATCAGAGGTCCTTAATCCTGTTACATATGGGAGCGTTGGAAAAGTCTGATTCCCTGCTCAGAGTCTGGGGAGATGATGGGAAAGTCTGACATTTTAGGATTAGCAAAAGAGCTGTCAGGAACAGTGTTAGTGTAATTGATTTGGCTGAAGGGGGAGAAATAGACTGGATGACTGCTGAGGTCCCTTCCACTCTTCTTTTCTGAAGTTGCTTCTTCAGGCTGCCTGTGTGTTCAGCCATGGAATGGGCTACTGGGAACCCTGCAGGCTCTGCATTCTGTACCAGTCATTAGCAAGGCTTGTTAAATGTTCTTTCTTTAGAGGGACTGTGTATTAAATTTTTATTTGTTTTTTGTAAATTAGCTGATAAGAAGTGTTTTGTACTTGATCTAAATTCCATTAAAATCAGGGGAAAACTTTCCCCTCAATTTCAAGTCAGCTTTCAAAAGGTCCTTCTATGTTTTCTTTTCATGGATACACTGATAGCATATGCCTGACACTAACAAAATTGCAATGCCCCATCTCTTTGTGGAAAAACTACAGATGTTTCATTTGCTATCTCGTTACAACATTGATGATTTGTGTATGGGTAGTCATTTCTGCATTCTTTTTTTTCTTTTTTTCTTGCCTCCAGTATTTGCTTATCAATACTTTCATCGCTATGATTGCAGATTACTCTTAACCATCTTCAAGTCGTTAAAAGAAACAAACTATGAAAACCCTCTGGGTGAGCATAACAGGAAGCAAAGCAGGAAATCATCTGGCTCTTACAACTGCAGTACCTGAAAAATGTTTTAAAGCAGTGAAGTCCCTTATAACAAGAATAGAAAATGTGAAAGCTGATACGATTCAGAGCAAGTCTATCGATTCTGAATCTCCTGGCATGTTGTGGGGGAACTGATCATCAGGAAAAATACAAAGCCTGAAAGAAAAAAGATTACAGGGAATTCTTTGGTAGCAGAGTCTGATTTAAAGTCAGGTATAAAACCAGATCTTGAGCTAATGGTAATATATACGAGGCAACCTGAATACTATCCTCACCCTTCTTCTGGATTGGTTGCCTTGGAATATCACACAGGAAAAAGCAACTGACCTTGATGATACAGAAATAGGGCAACATGCAGGGATACAACATCAAGGTCGCATATAAAATGAACTTCGGTTATAAGATGCGTACTTATCTCTGGAGACAAATAATGAAGAGAAGAATCATCATCATAGAACTATCATAGAATGGTTTGGGTTGGAAAAGACATTAAAATTCATCTAGTTCCAACACCCCTGCCACAGGCAGGGACAACTTCCACTAGACCAGGTTGCTCAAAGCCCTGTCCAACCTGGCCTTGAATACTTCCATGGATATGACATTAACAACCTCTTCTGGCAACCTGTTTCCCGATTCACCCACAAACAGGAAAATGCTCAGTTATATAAAAGCATACGCTTCCACAGCAAAAAAGGCTTCAAACAGTTTCTGCCCTGCTTCTGTTAGCTTTCTGCTCCATCTGACATCAGTCAGGCTTTGTCTTTAGGAATGATAAAGACATCTTTGTTCTTTTCTTGGCACAGCACTCTTGTGCAGGAGTTAATAAACAAGTAGATAAACTCACTATTCCAGGCCCACCACATGGAGCTGTAAATTGCCAGCTGCCCAAATTAGAAGGGGATAAACTTTGTTTATCTCTGCTCACCCTTGGCTACACTTCTGGATACAGATAAATCCTCAGCGGGTGCCAAGCGTTACAGTTTCCTGAATTGTAATGAAACAAGATGGAAAGCTCCTATAATCAGTTATGCCTCCTGAGAATCAGCCTTTCGGAGGTGTATTAGCTTTGAAGGAAAGACTGTAAAGCTCTTAAAAGCTCAGGCTTTTACTAGGACAACAGATGCAACAACATCTGTGCACTCTTTTGCCTGAGGGAGTTATCCCCACGGAGGTATGTCACCGGAGGAAACCCTTGCTAGATGTGAAAATAGCAATATTCATCCTACCTTTGAAGTGCCTCTGATGACCCTGTGTGATGAATCTCCTGCTTCCCTCTGCACTGTGGCACACATACATAAAAATATATCAAGGAGAAACACTGAATGGGGGTAGAAATCCCAGTGTGTTGCAATTGTTTTTTGGGTTGTTTTCTTTTTTTTTAAGGAGAAATATTTTGTAAGTCATGTAGTTAACTGGTCACTACTGCAATTAAGAGAATTTAGAAAACCTCATCAATCATACCAAGAAAAAATACAAAACCTGAAAAATAGAAACAAATCTGTCCCCCCTCATAGTCCTTAATAAAGCTATACTATAGTTCTGAACTCTTGCAAACAACAGAGAGACTGGAAGAACTCAGAACAATCAAAAATTACTCTGAGTAATAAGTCTCGTTGCATATAAATTCATTTAAAAATAAGGACCTGAAGTAAATAAAAAAAAAAAAAAAAAAGGTGACTATTACTAGCTCTGTCTTACCAGTAAAAGAAGGTGCAAATCCAGAAAAGGAGATGGTTTGGACATTTTCTTTTATTTTTTCTTTTCTTTTTTTTTTTTTTTAACCAAGGAAGATGCAATACCATATATTTTAGCTTTTATGTCCCCATTCTTTCAAAATCATTCCATCAGCAAATTCTTCTTTCCTTACATCATTTGAAGTTAAAGAGAACTGGTCCTAGCAAGCAGTTTCTCCCATCTATCACACACTGCATCTCTAGGATGAAATTATTGGCTGAGATACAATGCCTACAAAGATGAGGTGATTCCTAGCCCATTTTAATTTATATTTGTGGCCATGAATTCTCTTGATTCCATGTTTTTGGTTAGTTTCTTAAACACTAATTAAATCTTTACAATCATTATAAAAGCAAACCCAAACAAACAGAAAATTCTAAAATATCTGTGTACATGTGATCTATCAGTGTGACTGGTGTTTTACAGTCAAAATTTAAGGTCCATAAAAGCATCCTGATGCACAACTTAATTATACATTTGTAAGTCTGAAAAAAATAAGCAGAAGTTTGGTGCTTGGTTTTGGAGTTCTTTCTCTGAAGTTTGCTATTTTTGTCACTGTAATGATGGTAACAGTCTCCTCTTCGAATAATCACACCTATGCTGCTGAATGTTGCTTCTTATTCACTCTTCATACTTAGCCACTGGGTTTGTATTGCTACCTGCTATTACTCAAAACTTTGTAAAACCAACCTACTGTTCCATCTCCTATGATTACTCATTAAAGCAAAGAAAACTTTTGACATTTGACAAAAAAGGAACTGTGTGTGCCTTTGCAAGTTTGGTAGTAGTTTTTAAAATTTGCTCTTAGTCTTTCTTTTTTTTTTAGAAAATAAACAAACAAACAAAAAAAACAAAACCCCACAAGAAAAATAAGCAACTCATAAAAATGTTGTTATATGAGTTTGAGAGAAACTATGTTTATAAGAAGGAATAGAATTTTAGACTGGTGGCGATTGCAGGCTAAAGACAGACTTCATTCGTCTTTCACATTCTTTCCTCTCTTTGTGTTAAAACACCAAGTTCTGTATTTCTGCAGGGATTTTCATTTGTAAAAGTGCAGGATGGGGAATGGTTGGTGATGGGCTAGAAGAGAGAGCAGACCCCAGGCTTCCCCTACCTCTACAATGTCACAAATGCCACCAAATCTGACATTGCACAGAGACATGCTTTGGCAACCTAGACAAAAGAAACATCTTCAAGACCCATACCAGTGTCCTTCAACTCTGCACAGCATCGAGTATGTACCCAGATGTGGGGCAAAAAGTAATGGAGCAGGAGGTAAAATTATTTACACATCTGAAAGCACAACCTGTGGGAAAAGATGGCAGGAACTGGGACTGCTCAGTGGAGAGATAGATACAATACTGAAAATAAAAGGGTGTCTGCCTCCAGAGAGATAGTCAGCTAAATCACTACTAGTGTTAACTGCTCTGAAAAAGCTCCAGTCCCAGGAACCCTGCATCATTCCTTGGTGTTTATCCTAGGGTTGCTCTGCTGTAATGACTAGGAAATTTCTCCTAAAACCTGAACTGAGTTTTATGTGACCAGGCACAATTTCTTGTGACACTGAAGTCATATACTTTCTAGTTTACTTTTTTAACTCAAAGTTTATAGCTGGCAGCTTTAGAAGAAAATATTGCTGCCTCTGAGAGTTTCTTAAAACTTACAATCAGATCATATATTATTTTGGGACCCGTCTGTGGCACAGAGAAATTAAGAGTGGGAGACATCATGTAAACTAGGACACCTAATTTATACCCTTAAATGTGGTTTAAGTAATTAATTTGCCATTAGAATCGAAGAAGGATTTATCAGTCTGGGAAAAGGTCTGATTGCTCATTTGAAGGCTTCTAATGCATTTGAATTGCCCTAGAGGATCCCTCCTGATCACTGGTTTCTGGTCCAAGAGGGTGAAAACCACTGATGTCTAGGTAACTGAATAAAACTGTCTGTATCTATAGGAAAATGCAGCCCTACTGAGCTGTGAAAACTGCTAGTGGTAGCTTTACCCATCCTCAGGTTCTACCTCATTACCTCTCCAGGTGATTTGGACCTGGAAAACATTTTCTACTGCTTGCTTTCAGAAAAAAATATGTTCCTAATGCATCACATAATTTAAATGTGGTTTAAGTTTATAAGCCTTATTAATTTCTCTAGCTCCCTCTCTTACTAAAGCCATGTTGCTACTGATCCTTTGTGCAAATGAAAATGCAGATCCCCTTCTACTCTGCCCTGGTGAGATACCACCTGTACTATGTCCAGCTCTGGGGCCCCCAAAATAGGAAGGATGTGGACTTGTTGGAGAGAGTCCAGAGGAGGCCACAAAGGTGCTCCAAGGGCTGAAGCACCTTTCCTATGGAGACAGGCTGAGAGAGCTGGGCTTGTTCAGCCTGGAGAAGAGAAGGCTCCAGGGGGACCTTAGAGCAGCTTCCAGTGCTTAAAAGGGCCATCAAGAAATCTGAAGAGGAGCTTTTGACAGGAGCAGGAAGGGACAGGACAAGGGGGAATGGCTTTAAACTGACAGAGGGGAGATTGAGATGAGATCTGAGGAAGAAGTTCGTCCCTGTGAGGGTGGTGAGGCCCTGGCACAGGTTGCCCAGAGAAGCTGTGGCTGCCCCATCCCTGGCAGTGTTCAAGTCCAGGTTGGATGGGGCTTGGAGGAACCTGGTCTAGTGGCAAGGGGATTGGAGCTATATGAGCTTTAAGGCACCTTCCAACCCAAACCATTCTATGATCCTATGATATAATTCTTTGTACTCATTTTTCTTTGTTTTGCTCATGTCTTTTATGATTTATGCTCTTTTTTAAATGAACCCACTTTGCGTTAGAGCTAAAGAGTAATGTACATCCAACAGATGTTGTGCATGGGTATGTAATAAGATTGGGAGTTTTATTTCAATTACCTCTTGTTCTCTACATATCTGAAATACCTCCAACAAATTCATAAAATCGAGGCTGCTCCTGGAGCAATTTTTATGTGTTTTGCATATTAAACTCTATTTTATTAGCACTGCTGGTATGCTCGCACTGATAATTATGCCTAATTGTTGGTGGAGTATGTTTTGTGGTGGGTATTCAGCTCATAACTTACAAAGACAGAAGCACAAATTGCTCTTGAACTATGACTCTGTTTTTCATTAGACAACTGTTAGAGCAAAAAAAACAAACTGAAAATATGCCAGCAGGGACCCAGCAGAGATCACCCATCAACGTTTGTTGAACTACAAATGCTTCTTAATTTCTCTCTCTCACTGATCAATTGCTGTTTGTAACAGAAAATTCAACAGCAAGGACAAGGGTCCCCTTGATCAGAACATTTTCTCTTCTGCTAGTGAAGAGGTAGATTTGTCAAAGCACAGGTTACAAGGTTCCCCACACTGGGAGATGCTTTCACCTGGAAAATGTTAAAGAACAAGAGGACCGTCCTCCTCTTTAGCCTGTGTTTTGATCTGATATCCATACCCTCTGAGCTTTCCCAGAGTGAATAGGGTCTCTGAGGTGAAAGTGAGTGTGAACTCCTTTAGTTTTTGGATCTCAAGTGACTTTGATATGAAATAGTCATTTAGCTGTACTAATTCAGCCAAGACTGCAGAGCTCATGAGCATGCACAGAGCAGAACATGAAGTGCATAAACAGTCACCATGAACAGGATGTACCTGTGCACAGTTAGATGATTAAAGTGGTTGTTGGGCTTGCTTTCTTCCACAAAACACTGAAATTCTCTGCCGCTGGTTATTTATGTGAGGACCATTTGGGTTTTTGTGTCTGTACACGATTTCCTCTTTGCAGGGCCAAAAGTGTGTCTCTGAATCACAGTGACACCAACAGATATGCTGTGTGGCTATTTTTCACATTTTCTGGCTCTCTGTCCACTTTTCATTGCAAAGGGTTATTCTGTGAAACAAAGATAAGAGATGTATTCAGACAAAAAGTTAGACATTTCACTTATGATATCTGGTTTCCCATGCAAAAGCAAAATTAAGAGCTTAAACTCAGTCTTGCCTGGTAGAACAACCTCCCCAGGGTTTAACAGCTATTGACCCATTCAATGCCTTCAAAACAGCAGTCACATGCATTGCTTTTTGAAACCTTTTAGGTGCCGGTGTTGTTTTTATTGAACAGGCAACAGATGACTATCAGAAGTGAGTTAAAGAGGCTCATTAATACAACAGGTTTAAGCTTTTGAATATTTTTTCATCTAAGGACCTCATAGAAAACTCGGAACATCTGTTAAATAAATGCCAATACATCTCACTAGTTTCCTTAGAACAAATATTTTTCAATCCCAGTCAAATTTTGGTATCTCAGCATAGAGCATCCTTGGGATAACTTAAAAGCTACTAAAGCAAATGGTACTCTTTCCCTTGCCGATTCCATATTTTGGATCAGGATATGTATTCAATACTATCTTGGAACCATGACAGTTTAGACATAAACAAAGCAACTTTTACTTACTGTGAAGTTGGCTGCTTTCATTGCAGTCCTGAAGAAGGGATTGAGTCTCTGGAAGCTCCTTTGTTATTTCCAGTTGGCCTAATAAAATATATCAGCACTTTGTTGCAAAACCTATTTTCTGTAGACCAAGCAGACAGAATTTTGATGTGTCCTGGGAAATAATCAAGACTACAAGCACTTCTGAGAAAGCAGCTCCTCTCTCTGGTTGTATTCTTGGAGCAAAACAGAGATGACATTAGGCATTGACACAGAAGCTTTGGTGCAATGCAGAGAACAAAAGGAATGAGAGCAAGGTAGCAGCAGGTGGTCAGAAAGGTTCCCAGTCTCCAGGACTCAGAGTTCCTGATGAATTTAAGCTTGCACTCAGGAGCAGACCTGGAGCAATGTCCAGTGGTTTGGCTCACTTTTTGCAATCAGTGATGGTTAGACAACTGCATGTAGTAGGCTTTGCAGTGTTTGTCACCTTTGTCAGCTCTGTCTAGATATATCCATATAAGCCACTTATACAATGTCTTTTGTGAGTGGAAAAATCAGCCTGAGACATCTCTGTCATCCACAGACACAGCCTCAGACATAATCCCAGTTAACAATCCAGATCTGCTTGAAGGACTATGCTATAAATCTTTTTGAGTAAACTATGTACATTAAAAACAACTCTTCAATGTGAAGAGCAAGGTTTGATAAAAGCCCAGATCCCCTCCATCACTGGGTTGTAAGAGTATGCATAAATTCAACATTCCACAAACACTAAACTAGCATTTCTCTGTTTGTAAATGAGTGATTTATCTTACTTTCTTTAGACATGCACCTGATCATAGAAAGAATCAGCTTCTTTCATGTGATTCTAGAGGGACCCCCAAATGACTTGCCCAGAGTCAGATTTCTGGCACTTAGATCACTACTATTAGCCAAGATGAACCTCCTATGTAGTGTCAGACATGAGTCTTGTCAAACCATAGCAGAATTCAGTTTAAAAGGGCATCACAAAGTGTTAACATTCTCATTTCACTGAGGATTTAAGGATGAAAAGGAATGAACAGGCAAAATAAAAGACAATTTTTAAAAATCTCCTGAAACAAAAGTGGACTTGCCAAACATTGTCTTGGCTCATAAAGACATTTGAACAGTTGAAGCAGCTGACAGGCAAGCAAGAGAGATTTCCAGCTCTCATTGGGTTGGTAATGGGATATATTTTTTTCCTTTTTTTTTTTTCCCCCCCAAGATATTTCCCCATTTTTGAAGCCTGCCCTCTGGGCTTTCAAATTCTGAAGAGTCTACTACAGCTATCCCCAGGAAAATTGGATAGCTGCAGGGAAGCTCTAATTGCTATGCCTGGATTTAAACAACACATGGTAAGATACAGAGGAAGGTCTCACAGCAAATAAGATGACAATGAAAAAAAAAAGAAAAAAGGTCTGCTTACAGCATGATCTTTTCTGTGCCATCTCTCAGTGCTCATATTCCATTTCCCAAAACTGAACATGCAGCTTCAGAGGAATGAGTTGGACTAGCAGTATGCTAGGTCAGCCTCTCCATGCATGTTGTCCATGGAGAAGTTCTGTAAATGCAGCAGTTTAAGGAGATTCAAGGTGCCCTATTCCAACAAAAAAGAAGGTTACGCTTCCTCATGGAGCATTCTGTACCTCTTGGGCTACAGCACGGGATGGACAGATCTCCAAAGAGAATGACCCAATGAATCAATTTTATTATACCTCTTGCAGTCTGGCTAGGAGCACAAATTCCTGAACAGTGAACAGTCTCTTCATGGGACTTTGACATGATTGGAGAGCTACCATTCAAGTGCTTTGGAAAAGGTTGGGCAAAACACTGGAATACACAAATACATGTTGCATAGACTAGCACAATCTAAATCAAGCTAAATGGTGTAATAAGTATTTTTCACCTTTGTTTAAATTTATAGACAAAATTGAATAAATTTAAGGAAGTTCATATAGGCTTTTTCAGGGATTTATCCTTTCAAATTTAATTTATCTCACCAAAAAGATGCATAACAATTCTTGGTGCTTAGTATCCAGATAAGTTCATTGCCACTGTGAGTTTAGACCCAAAGAAATCTCATCAGCCTTGTGTGCTGATGTCTGTGCATTGAAAGAGTTCTCTTTTTTTTTGCCTTAGATATTCATTACAATGGGAAATGGAAAAGGAACTGAAATCATACTATGGGGAAAATACTTCTCATAGGGACAACTGGAGAGGAATAGGAGGAACTAAAGTAGGAAGATGTGAACATCACAGGTTCAGACCAAAATAATATGGTCTGTCATCTTTTGGTTGGCAGATGAACAGGTACTTTATTATTGGTGTTTTGAAGACAGTAAAAATAGAACTGTAGGTTATGAGAACAAGTCTGTTTCTACATTTTCTATTGGTGATTATGCTCAGCCAAGCCAAAAATCTTGGCCTGTTCTAAGAGACAATGCATAGGGAAAGAATGGAGTAAACATGGAGTGAAATGAGTGACCCTGCATCTGGAATAATCTCCCAGGATCTGAAACTACACAGCTCAGAAACTTCCTGAGTGGGAAGCTGAACCCAGACCCTTAAATTTAATAATCCCATGAGATGGATCCTCTACAGTTTTGTCTTTATTTTACAAGCCTATCTATATATTTGGACTCACAGCCTTCTGTGACAGCAATCAGTTACAGGATACGAGCTTGGCAGAAAAAGGCTTCCGCTCGTTTGTTTTCAAACTGGATTGCTCCAAAAATTCATTGGGTGCTTCATTTAACTTGTAGAGGTTCCTATTCATTTTCTTCCACCTCATCACCCTTCAGGAATTTGCAGACGTATTTCATTACTTAACATGCCAAATAGCAGGGGCCCTCTTTTCTGATGTGGCCATTTGATTGTCTCTGTCACCATTCTCTGAACTTTTCCTGATCCCAGTGTGTCCTTTCCTGGATGGAGGGGAGGAGAACCAAAATTGCCAGAAACATCCAAGATGTGGGTGTGCTATATAGCTATGTGATGTATTTGTCTTCTTCTAACATAAAGGTATTTCTGTAGTCTTCTCTAAAACTCAATGTTTTTACAGTTATTACTAATATTTACGAACTCCTTGAACACTGAGCTGATTTTCAGAGCACTTAATACAAATTCCAAGATCACTTAACCACTGTGCCCCGTTCTATTTAAAAATAAAAACATTTTAAAATTCTTCTCTCTCTAAAATTTTCTGATTTAATAACAGAAACAAAAAACCACTCATGAGCAATGTAAATGAAGCAACTAGCATTACACAGAGCGTAATTCAGTTCACACTCTTCTATTAACAGTGCTGTCAGGGTTCATACATCCAAAAGATGAATTAATTCAGAAAAACAGTTATTAATGTAAGTTCAGTGAACTTCCTACTTCTTGACTCTGAAGCTGCTGGGAGCTGGTGCCCATGGGGTTAGCTGGCACTGAAGCAGATGCATTAAGGACTATGGAATTTACTAAAATGAACTACATGAATAATAAAGTTAACATCTGAGAATGATGATGATGATGGCGACAAGTCTGCAAGCATGAAACAAAGAGGAATAATTAACAACTTTTCAGGTCAGCTGGGGCTCTGAAAAGAGACTTGAGCCCCAAGAGGCATTGAATGAAGAGAGTAGTTCCAAAGCTGTACAACTCTGGGTCACCATCTCTACTGAAAATAAACACAGACACTTTACCCTGATTTCCCTGGTGTTAGTCCCAAAATGTTTCACATTTATACTGACAGTGAAACCCAAATGAACATCCACTCTTAACACCAACCTTGTCACACATCCACTTTGTAAATCCTCAAGACTACTTCAGGTCCTGAGTCACAGCTTTTAAAGAGGAGAACCTCCACTTGGGGGAAAAGTCTGAATTCTGCTGGGGTTGAACATGTTACATATTAATACAGCCAAATACATATCTTAAATTCAGCTTTTTCAAAAACTTTTGGGCACTTTCAACCTAGCCAACAGTGTGGCCATCAGGGTGGAGAGCAGGGGTGGGATTTCACTCCCCTGTTCAGCACTGATCTCTGAACACAGACCCAACCCCTACAGATCAGCACTTGAAAGAGATGATATTTCCTATCTGTCTATTTATTTGTTATTTTTGCTGTCCTATTCAGATTTGTAGCTGTTCAGGGCAGTAACCAGTTGGTTAGTAAATGTTTATGCAACACAGCATCATGGGGCCCAGATCCTATAGGAGGTCACTAGATGTTGCTGTGGGACACATTCTTATTTTTTCTATGTGAAGTTATTTCATGATGAATGAGTCTGGAGTAGACCGAAATGCCAAACATCCACACACACACTCATAGAGATGAAAGCAAATTGTCTGCAAAACTTTTGTTTGCTCTGCAAAACTTACTGAATAAGTAAGTGTCATTGCTGCTTATCAGCCAAACATTGCTAGTTGATTAAACTTTTTAAAATGGTTTCAAACCATAATCTTATCAGTTGTAATTTACCTTCTTTAAGTGAAAAATAAGGAGTTGGTTTCAGAACAGGGGACACATTTCTCATTGTAGTCATTGTAGTTTGAAAGAAGTGATGTCTCAGATGATTTCTCATCATACATTTGGACACTGCAATTCTTAATATCAGAATGTGACTCTAACAATAACATACCCCATAATTGCACTTAGAAATACTAAGTGGCTAAACACCAGTCTGTGCACTGCCACACTCTGATCCTTCTGTAACAGCATGCCTTGACAGTGAACAGATGAAATCAGAAATGCAGTGATCAACAAAACAGGTTTATGAGTACAGGCTTTGGGTGAGACCATTACCCATGACACCACTGGGAAAGGAAATTATGTTTCATCCTGAAAAGGACCTTGAAAGATAATCACGTAGAGACATCTTTTTCATCTTTTCCTAATTACCCAACGGACCTGTGGTGGGACTGAGTTTCTACGAGCACTGGAGGAAGAGCAAGGGGCAAGCTGCTTTCTCCAGGTCAGGAAAGGACCTCTTGTATCACCTTCTCCACTCCTGGTCAAAGATTCATAGAATCATAGAATGGTTCAGGTTGGAAGGGACCTTAAAATTCCAACCCCCTGCCACAGGCTGGGATACCTTCCACTACACCAGGTTGCTCAAAGCCCCATCCAGCCTGGTCTTGAACACTCCAGGGACGAGGTTTCTATGTCCAGGCAATATGAAAGTCCTCCTTAGTGTGTAACTTCAAACAGAACCTTAGTGTTTTAATTCCTTTTTATCCCTGGCAGAAATACTCCAAAGGATGAATAGGAAGGTGGTGACAGTCTCCCTGTTAAGCACCACCCAATACATCAGCCTTTTTTACATAAGGTCATAGACAGTAACTATAGAAGTTACTCCCCTATGGGTGGCCTTCAGCTCCCTAAACTTCCAGCCTCACATAAGTCTTCATTAGCCCATAGCTTTAAACGCATTGGCTAACATGCACTGAGAATATATTTCGTCTTCCAATGATTAAGCCTTCTGTCCTTTCACTCTCTTAATGGAGTCAAGGATGTAAAAATATTCAAACAATGCCCCAACACCGAGTGTTTCTAATTTTTTTTTTGATCTGTGTATTAGTCAAGATCAATATTTTTCTTAGAGAAAAAGAACCAAACTAATCTTATTGACAGAGTACTCAGTTGCCTGCTAGAAGCCTTTCAAAGTCTTTTGAAGGTCTGAACCTTTGGACTCTTGACTGTCAGTAATAAGATACATAAGATTTTTGTACACAGCTTTGAGAACTGGCATGGTTATAGTTAGGAAAGTGATTCTCTAGGAACATAAGCCCCTTTCCCCAAAGATTTGTTTCATTGTGTCTTTGAGTCATTGTGGATTCTTTAGCAAGCAAAACTAATATTTTACTCCTGTTGGTTCTGCCGAGCCAAAGCCTTTAATGGAAAAACCATCTCCCTTCGGTTCCAGCTCATGCATCATCAACAAAATGGTTGGCCAAATTCCAGTGGCAGAACTTTTGGGGAGGACTTAAGAGGCACATACAAAAGGTTTTCATCTAAAACTGAATTTGTGTCCCTGGTAATTAGGGGTGGGGGGAGCACGTCTTTCATTTTGTAAATCAAATGGATGCAATCTGGAAGCCATTGAGCGAAACCAGAGAGGGGTACAGAATTTTTAACTTCACCATTTTTATCGAGCTGATTTTCTGATGAATGGCTAGACTTTCATGTGAAAGTTTTTTTGTTCTGGCCTGTGAAAGGCTTCTCAATGTGGAATGAAGGATGTGGAAATGCATCTGTGCCCAGAGATTGATGATATTCATGGCTGTTTTCATTTTGTTAAGGTTGCAGAATGGTGACATTAAATAACACAGCTGAGCCAATTAATATTTAAAGTTTGGATATAAAAGCCTGATGATTCACTCAAATTAAAAGGCAAAGCCTGTTTTGTTTTTTTTTTGCAAAAGCATCCAATCTATACCGTCCTTCGAAGACCTGAGTTGAAAGTCATCCCCCATGGCAAATATTGTCATTGCTTTTGTGGTGTTTAAAGTTTATGAAGTACTCGCAAATTCTAGGTTCTTTGATTTTGCTTTCTTCTCAGTGCAACCAGAGCCAGAGAAGAGCGCAAGAAGGTCTGTAAGTCTACAAATTCCCTTTTTGAATCCTTTCTAGGCCAGAGAAGGTCCCATGTTCTCTAAACAGGTGGTCAGGGTTCTAGAAGGATGCAAGCTCTCAACAGCAAGCTTCTTTGAATTGCCATGCTATCAGTAAGTAGGAACTGAAAATCTGGCAATTTAATGGTAGTTTTTCTTCAGTTTTCCTTTCCTTTTCACATCACCACCTTTTAGCAATGGGAGTTTTATTATCAACCCCTCAAGTTAAGAAATGATCTTATGTTTCCTGGCTCTTCCTCACATCTTTCCAGGTTGTCTCAGGGATCAGTTTCAGGATTCCCTGTACTGTTGATATCAAAGTGTGTAATGCCAAGATGAGCGTCTTCAGGGTCTGCAGCATTAGTCATCATCACTTGTGGCTGTGAATGACAGAGCTTGCCACCCTTCTCTGCTCTGCAGTAGGACACCACAGGGAGAGAGACACTCCAGATGCTTTTAGATATCTACAGTGCAGTCACACACCTCTGGTCTAGTACCCTGGACTCCTTTTGTATTCAGTAGAAAGAGAGTCTTTTAGGGAGCAATTCATTTGATCTAGTGTCTACCTTAGAATGAGAAGAGCAGTGCCTTAGGAACATTCATTTATTTTAGCAAGCTGTAAAAGAAACCTGGGCTGCCTTCAGCAGCTGTGGAAATTGGCAACTCATACGTCTGCACTTAGTTGCAGAACTCCTGCTCTTGTGGTGTTAGAGTATACCCAGCACCAGGAATCCAGAGACCCTGGAAGACATCAGTGACTCAATCACTGGTTCTCTTGCTCCCTTAAAATTGAATTGATTACAAAAGCCAGCTCACTCAGAACAAAACATTTTTATAGGTGGAAGCCCTGGTGCAAAGAGCTACGGAGGTTGCGTGCAGCACCAGGTTAATAGTGTCATGCTGGTTGACTTATTTGAAATTTCTGTGATATTTGACCATTGCTTTTAATAATCTCACCCTTACCAACAGTTTTCCAAGCATGTCCATCACATTGATTTAAATCCAGGCAAGATTCAATGTGGTTTTGGGGTTGTTTTCTTTTTGCTTAGGCTTTTGTTATTGATCTTTTTTTTTAAAAAAACAACACCTGAAATTTTTAAAAATGCATGACTTACATCTTACAGAGACCTTACCTCATACTCCGCAGAACACCTTTCTCCATATCTAATTAGATCATTTGATTTGCTCTCTCTCTTTTCCTCACAGGCTTCATATTACTTATGTCAAGGTACTATCTTGTTCCTTGAGTGAAATTCATTTTTAACCATGCTGACACACTCCCTTCATCTTAGTAAATAGGTAGCCCAGCCCTCAAACCATTCTTTACATCACTGCAGGGAGCCAACAATTATTACCCTACCTACAGAATATTACATTGTTCTGTTGACAAAGACTACTGTCCTCAATGACTGGTGACATCTCTAGGATGTGAACTGGTAAGTATTATGAATAGGTAGTGCCCTTGTGGGTAAAGAAATAGCTATAGCATTCAGTTGTTAAAGCAGCAACAGAAGACAAGCGTGCTTCTCCAGAAGCACCTTCATTATAGTTCAGCTAGTTACACCACTTCAGTCCATGAATCTTCAGCATTCATTCTAAAACCTATAGGTTCTCTGTAGTCAGCTGGAGAAGAGTAATCCTTCTAGCTCCACATTAGTTTTAACATGGCTATGGGGAGTTAACCATGTCTGGGGCTGTATGTATGTACTGTTTATAATTGCTCATCGTTTCACCTGCTGGTAATCATGACAAACTTTGCAGTCTGCCAGTGGAGTCTTTCTTAGTCTGTGTGGGACAAAAGCAACCAAGTTAACCCAAACCATGATTTACAGTCATTAAAAACATCTCTGTGTGCTGTCTGATCACTTATAAGTTTCCATCTGATCTAGACCATGCATGAACTTGTAGCCATATTGTTCTTGACTCAGACAGGAGTGCAAGGTGGGAGATGAGCTGACATACAACATACCACAAAGCCTGAAGATGTAAACTCACACTACCCAAATGATCAGTCTGACAAGGAAACAACTGAGAAGGGTCTAAAAACCCTTGAGCAGCTTCAATATCTGTTAGGTGGGTACTTCAGTTTGGGCTGGGGTGACAACAGGAATCATCACAAAGGGCTCTCTCTTCATTTCACTGCACTTGAGCATGTAGTGCCATTTGACAGGTGTTCAAGGCATTCCCATGATGCTGGCAGATCACATGGGAGACTCAAAAGTACCTTATGATACAATTGCTCTTTCCTGGTCCTTTTCTCTGATCTCTCTTACTTGCCTTTTTTTCCCATTAGCAATTCTCCAGAGTGTGCCTTGGTGTGGAATCCCACATACGAGGAACCTATATGTTTTCTGAGATAAGAAACGTCAAATGCTTTTACAAAATCCTAATGAAGGAGCAAATAGACCCTAAAACCCCTAAAAAAAAAAATGACAACAATCAAAACCCCCTCTAGCTCTGAAAATGCAAATTAAAAAGAATGACGAGCAGACAGGAGAGGTAAACAGACACCACTGCAGATAGACTGGAATTTATAACAGCTTTAAAGCACTTTGGTGCCAATCTCTCCACTTGAGGATTAATTTTCTGACAAGTGACACTCTATTTCATTATTTTTATTTTGTTAGCATTTTATCCTTGAGTCAGACTGTTTCACAAAGCATACATGCAAAGGGTAACTTCTAAGGTTTCCTGATTCAGTTGGCAACTTCCTTTAATGCTGCTTTAATAAGCAGTGTCCCCCTAAATGGTCCGAAGGGATTTATTCAGAGCCTATTAAATTCTGTTAGAGTATTGTCACTTTACATTTCCTTTTGAATTTCAAGATTATATAAAAAAAAAACACACAAAAAACCTCCTACTTTCATCTCTGTTGTGTAATAGACTTCAGAATATCTATTTCCAATATAATGTCTCTGTTGTTTGTAAAACTTTTATCACCATGTTGCCTAGTACCAATGATTAATTGGGAAGAACAAAACTCTGACAGCAATATATTAAAATCTTCTACATATACTAAGAGAATGGGAACCTCTAAACTATGCTGAGCCTATGAATACTGGATCTAGTTTCACTCTTGGAAGCCCTCCAGTGGTTTCATGGGTCATATCTATGTTTGTAAAACAAATGAGAAGTTGGAGACTGAGCCAAGACAGAAGACTTCCATATTCTCCATTCACATGCTTTGGTATGAACCTGACTTTCAATATAGATATGTCTGAATTCATAAGTAAAATGGGTCAAAGTCTTTCTGGTGGTCCTGAGGCCAACTGGCACAGCACAGCCTACAACCCTGCAGCTGAGTTCTACTGCTTTTAGGTCGTGACAACCTGAAACAGCGTGTTTGTACGCACTGCATACTTGGAACAGTCCTTCCTGTGCAAACATCAAAAAAGACCCAGGCATTTGCTGTAAGGATGCTAACTGGCATTGGCCAGAAACAAAATAAATTAACCATATGGATGACAGAATACTTGCACTGGGGAAAGTTCCTTAATATTCTATAATTTATTAGTATAGACATAAACAATACCTTGGTATTACCAGTTTGGAAGAAGGGAGAAGTTTTTGGTTTATTCTTTTAGAACTTCCAAGTGTTTCTGTACAGTCAGGGTGAGTTTCTTGGCTTGCTCATTAGGTTTGTTTTTAGTTATTTGCCAAAGTATGTCACTCTAAACAAATATAGCTCTTCAGGACTCTACAACAACTTCTAGAGCTCACTAGCTGCCAATAAAACTATACAAAGAGCCTCCTTACATCCTCATATATTCTACACCTACAGCAAGGATGCTTGAGTGGTAACCACAGTTGAAGGAGTAGAGTGATGAAGCAGATGGTTGAGTGAAGGAACAGCAATTCTGAAGAAACCTGTCTGGGAGCTTTCAAAGAATCAAGGACTCCTTTAGCCTCCTTAGAAGATAACCTGGCAAAAACTGAAACAGGAAGCAGGACTCTTACCCTTGTTAGAGGGAGTCCAAAACACAGATGTAAAAAAAATGGGTACACGGGACATATATACTTGGTTGTATGCCAAACTGGTGGGGTGCTGAGTTCTGACTCATGTTTTTTGAGCTCTTAGCTTTGGCAACTTGAGGCACCCTAAACCAAACTAAAAATCCTAAAAGTAAAAGGTGGCGATGGAGAAGGTTGGGAAATGATTCAGCAAGAACACAGTATTTATGGCTATAAAGTCAAAATGCCTTCAGGGAAGCAGGAGAATCTGAGTTATTTTTAGGAAAGAAAGGACAATGAAGTCTTGTCTACCCTGTGAGTTTTCCCTGGCTCCCAAGGTGGCTTAGAAGCTGTCTGAAATCACTGTGTAAACAAATCTGCTAGAATCAATGTTACTACCCCTTTGGTTTTAACCAGATTTCAAAGGGTTTATCTGCTGTTTGCCAACAGGACTGCATCCCTGGTTTGTAATGCATTCTTCTCACAAACAGCCTCATGAAACAGGGCATAGCTTGTTCTTTCTCCACTGCAGAGCTGGCTATCACAACACAGATAGGAGAAATCAATTATTTAAATCCAAACATGAAGGATGTGACAGAACAGGGTCAAGATTCCAAGATTTCAGCTAACCCTGCACCGCCATTGCACTACCTTGCTCTAACTGTGCTTCACAAAAAAATAGGGAATCCCCACATCCTTTTTTCTTTTTTTTTTAGTTATTATTTCAAAAAGTCTCATGAAGTCTGATCAGGAAACCTGGTACATCTTGTGTAAACAAACCCACCACCTTTCTACTCAAGACATTGTTTATTTCCATGTCACAGCCCCAGTACTGAATCAACTCCATCTATACCAACCATTACTTGCACCTAACCTGTTCTTAAAATCCTAAACTGAGGGACACTGTCATCGTTTGGAGTCTGTTCTACTACCTTCCTTAAGTGTCTCTTTCTATAATTCTGTTAATTTTCACTTGCTCTGTTTGCAGTGGACCAGGAAAACAGTGTTTCTCTGATCTCATCAGTGATCTTTGAGGTTTTTAAAAACTATTTCCAGGCTTTTCCTTGGTATTCTCTATAGTGAAACTTCATTTCATTTTTCTTTGCAGTCCATTGTTTTCACTTCTTTTATACTCCTCACCTCTGTCTGGAGCACTTTGACCTTCACCACTGTCTCCAAATGGACTATAGGATATACCAACCTTCTCAGATATTCACAGTACTTTTTCTGGTTTTCAGAATTCATTAATAAATGCTTGCCCATAATTTTCCATTTTTTCCACTCCTTTACAACAAAGGACTTGCATTCAGCCACTCCTTTCCTATTCACAAACATGTTGAATGTTGAAACAGTGTTTGGAAAAGTGTGTTTAAGTTGAACTGAAGGAAAAGAACCAAATAAAACAGGGGGTTGATTTTCTCCAAATCTTTTTTAGTCCCTCTTAGCATTATCTTCCAGCTCCATTGAAATGCTTCTCCAAAAGTCCTCAGATTGAACTGTTATTTTTATGCCCAGTAAGTAAATAAAATGGACTCTTCTCTTCGTTTGTCTCTTGCCAGTACATAACAGGATAAAATATTCAATTTGGGGAATTTGTCTGAAAAGTTTTTGCAGCCTTCTGAGATTTTTTTGGCCAGTGGGACAATCTGATTTGGCAAACGAGCTAAGAAGTTGTTGAAAGAATTAAACCGTATTATTGGATCAGATGTGATATGGCTATTTTGCCAGAACTGTGTTTTGGAGGTCTCATTTCCACTGGTGGGTGTTTTTCAAATTATACAGGCTAGGTGGCTTTCTTACATGTGTGCACTTAAAGAGGTCCTCAGGTCTCTCACACAATGAACAAGTTAGCCTGAAATGAAAATAAAATAATTTTTAAGCATTTTTTTTTTCTCAGAAGTTCACATTTGATGTCCAAGTCGTTAGACCTAAATCCTATTGTAAATTTACAGTTTGTTTTATGGGTAAAATCCCAGCAGACAGCCGATCAGTGCTTACGTAAGTCTCATATCCTTTATTCTTGCCAGTTCTTGTGCTTGGTTGAGTCTTTCAAGTATGCAGAAAAAAATGATTTCTGTCTGGAAAGCTCAAATCAGACACTTTTTCTTACCCCCTTTCTGTGGACAGGAAACTTGTCCTTTAGGCTTTTCCATGAGAATATGTCCCACAAATCACTGATGCTTGCAAGAGTCCTAACTGAAAAGAAGATTGCTGCTTGAGAAATGCAGGGCATTAGCTTATATTGGACAACACACTGGGAATTTTACAGGGAGCAGGAGGCACTGGGATCTTGAAGAAAATCTGAAGTTCACTTTCTGAAAGTAATATGTCTAATAACATGGGAGTGAACTATTGTCTTTGCTAAATGCAGGAGCTCTCATGCAACAGATAAAATGCTCAGGTTAGTTGTCTCAGAGATTATTGCTCTTCTTTTAAGTCAGGAATGAATTTCCCGAGGAGAGGAAAGGACACCCTCTTTTCCAAAACCCTCAAAAAACCCAAAATATATTGCTGTTAAGAAGATTACATTTTTAATCATCGAATGGTTTGGGTTGGAAGGGACCAACCCCCTGACATGGGTAGGGATACCTCCCACTAGACCAGGTTGTTCCAAGCTGCGTCCAACCTGGCCTTGAACACTGCCAGGGATGGGGCAGCCACAGCTTCTCTGGGCAACCTGTGCCAGGGCCTCACCACCCTCACAGGGAAGAACTTCTTCCTCAGATCTCATCTCAATCTCCCCTCTGTCAGTTTAAAGCCATTCCCCCTTGTCCTGTCCCCTTGTCAAAAGCCCCTCTCCAGCTTTCTTGTCAACCCTTTTAGGCACTGGAAGTTGCTCTAAGGTCGCCACAGAGCCTTCTCTTCTCCAGGCTGAACAAGCCCAGCTCTCTCAGCCTGCCTGCATAGCTGAGATGCACCAGACCTTGCAGCATCTTCATGTCCTCCTCTGGACTTGCTTCTACAGCTCCATGCTCTTCTCATGTTGAGTCCCCAGAGCTGGATGGGGGACTGCAAAGTGGGGGTTCTCACCAGGGCAAAGAGGGAGAAACCCCTCCTTCGACCTGCTTGTCACACTGCTGGTGATGCAGTGAAGGGTGTGGTTGGTTTCTGGGCTGTGAGCACACATTCATGGGTCATGTGGAGCTTCCTATCAACCAACACCCGCAAGTCCTTCTCCTCCAGCTGCTCTCAATTGTTTATAACTGTTTAAGAACTGTTTAAAAATGTTGTTTCCAACTGTTTAGAAAAATTTCTGGATGGAAATTTTGAATTAAATTTAATCCCCTTCCTTATCTTAAGGTTTTGTTTTACAGTTGCTTGTCTCAGGATGTCATCACTAGCTTGGGAGGGTTGATCTTGTGGGCATCAGAAATCACCCACAGGCCAGCTGTTTGACACACAAATGAGTGAAAATTTGGAATTAAACTCATAATACTTCTTCGAAGGAAGGAAAGGGAGGAAAAAGAAAGCAAGTTGATTTATGTTTGGCAGGTAGACATTTGTAGCATGGTCATCTCTGATAGGTGGTAGGGAATCTTAACAGAGGTAAGACAGGACTGATATTACATTGCTCTGCAGGAAATGGTGCGGATTTGCA
Source organism: Pezoporus occidentalis (assembly GCF_034315485.1). NCBI lineage: Eukaryota > Metazoa > Chordata > Aves > Psittaciformes > Psittacidae > Pezoporus > Pezoporus occidentalis. The sequence continues at coordinate 1,190,659 of NW_026916181.1, forward strand.
AAGCACTATGTAAAAAGCAAAGCTTTTGTCCCAAAAAATCAGGCAACAACATAGCTAATGAGTCCACAAAAGAAGAGACAACATCATCATCTGCAACTCTCTTTAGCAGTCACTGGAGCTGTTAGCATTTACTGTCTTTATACCATTAACTCAGCAAAAGGGCCAAGCATTGTTCTAATACCACCTCATCTGTAAAGATTTTAGCTCTGGCATGGTTTTGGCCCAGGTTAACTAATATTTTCCAGAACAATTCCTGGGTATTGTTCAGGCATTATCACAAGCAGGAATCCTTCCAACTGCGCAATTTGGGCGCAGCCAGACTGTTTCAATTTCAACTATGTGGATATACACCCTGGTAGGGCAGATGGCTTCTGGCCAGGGAATGGGTGCTGGCTCATTTCTTTACCAGTATAGGTGTATCCTCTGAGTGCAATGAGAATAGGATTTGTGCCCAGAGTTGACAAGTGTATGTCCTAAATTGGGCTGCACTTCATTATGTTATGGCCATAATAGCTGGACTGTGAGAGTCAAGCTGTTGGATGTGTACATCCATGCTTCTACTATTACCATATGTCTGGGTCTTTCTTTTACTATTTTTTTTCCTGGAAATTTTTTCCGCATATATGTCAGGCTGCTTAATATCTCCTTCTTTGGATCAGTTGACTTCTTTGCCCTTTCCCAGCTGTCTGGCCTAGCGCATAGTGTTGTTTTTGAAGACAAAGCTGCAGCTCTGCCCTCTCTAGCTCTGAATTTCTAGCTTTTTTCCTACTGCTGTCCAGGTGTGTGGCAGGTTCTTTTTATCCTGCTCCTACTCAGCTCTGTCTCATCTGGTGTGCCTTGTTCACTATACACAGATCAGGAAGGAGCCAGGCTAAGGCAGCAAGGATCCCAACTAAGATTTAGAAGTGGATACTCTCAACTGTGTTCAGTTTTGGTCCAACAAGACAGACATTGAGGTGCTGAAGCATGTCCAAAGAAGAGCAACAAAGCTGGTGAAGGATCTAGAAAACAAGTCCTGTGAGGAATGGTGGAGGGAACCGGGGTTGTTTAACCTTGAGAAAAGGAGACTCAGGGGAGACCTTATAGCTCTATACAATTACCTGAAAGGAGATTGTAGTGAGGTGGGGGTCAATCTCTTCTCCCAAGTAACAAGCGAGAAGACAAGAGGAAATGGCCTCAAGATGCGCCTTGGGAGTTTTAGATTGGATATTAGGAAACACTTCTTCACCAAAAGGTTTATCAAACACTGGAACGGGTTGTCCAGGGAATCAATGGAATCACTATCCCTGGAGGTATTTAAAAGATGTGTGGACATGGAGCTTAGGCACATGGGTTAGCAGATTTGGGTTAACAGTTCAACTCAATGATCTTTAGGTTTTTTTCCAAGCTAAATGTTCTATGAAAAACAAATACAACTGTTTAGCAAAATGAAAAAGCTTTATTTCCTCTCCACCTAAACTTGACCAAATCAGCACCCTGAGCTCTGCCTCCCTGTACTTCTCATAACCTCCCTCATTAAACTAGACAGTCCCATGCTTCTCACCCATTCACAAGTGCCATAAAACATGCTCCTCATCCAGACCCGTAAAATCAAAGTTCTATCCACCGCCCCATGCCATATCCACTGTGGACATCTCCCTTCCAGTATTTTCAGGTTCAAAATCCACACAGCTGACACATGATGGTATTTTCCTTTTAAGAACAGAGGCCTGGATGGGTCACATATTTCAGGCCCCTCAAATTATAGGGCCCCAGACAATTGCTTGTACCTAAAACAAGCTCTGGTCCAAGTCCTATTGCCTAGGGAAACCTCTCTGGAAAGGGGATTTTTGCAGGCTGTATTCCTATGCTCCACATCTGCCTTTGGAAATCTACATTCACATGCTCCCTCTACAGCTCATTTCCTCACAGCTCTTAAAACTGCCCTGAGTGGGCTGGTAAGGACCATTCTGGCAAAGAGGTCAGCTTGCTTCTGTCTTTGCAGTGTCTGTGCTGACTTGCATTCACTCGTTCTTTTCCTGCTCGTTGGACCTGAAAAGCTACATAGCCTGAATCCATCACAAAACTGATCCTACTCAGGGAAGTCTGGATTTTAGAAGGACCTCAGGATGTGCACCTAGAGATATGGGAAAACTTGCAATCCTGATATGGACGGCAGGCAGTAGAAAGTTAGTAATGCTCTGTTGTTTAGAACAAGAGAGACAACATTAAACAAGTATTCCTTTGGAGTCTCTCCCAACCTTATATCTCCAGAGGGGTAATAGATAGCAAAAAATCCGTTATGTTTCCAAGCATGCATGTAAGATAGTAGGTTTTGACCCCAAAAAAGAGGCCTGAGGCACTCAAGCCCGTGTTTTCTTCTTGCACAGGGTGAAGATGGTCTCATGGAGCACACACCTCTTGCAAAGTGCTTCATGGAGCTGAAGGGCTGGTACTCCTCATGCTGTGTTCACTGTTACTGAATAGTCTGCATTCTCCAGGAGAGAGGTTTTCCAACAGCTATGGACAGCAACTTTCTGGTATCTCTCCTTCCCAACCACATGCCACCACCCATTGCGTCAGCTAAGCCCACCTTTTCCACTCTCTAAGAGAAAATGAAAAGGGGAAATGTGTGTTAAGCCCTTTTATTAACAACCAGAAACATACAACACAAGTCACCCTCAGTGAACATGTCTCATTCCCCCCCTCCATGTATCTGCCATTCCCAACAACTTGCCCCAGACAGCACATTCCAATCAGGACAGGACTTGTGCCCTACACAGCAGTTCTGTCCCTATCCCAGCTCTGAGAGTCACCAAACAGAAAGCCACAGAAATTAAATTATTAGTCTTTATTTCTATACACATGGGGCATTGATCCTAGGGTCTGTTTTATGGGCTGGGGAGGGGGGGAAATGGGATGGGGACAGGGTGGGGGAGAGTATGAGTGCATTTCATTTATAAAGTCAAGCCCTGTTCTACAGAAAATTGAAATTCCTGTTTCTTTCCCTCTGTATTAGACTCCCTGTCTTCTTACAGGAAGTCTTAATAAAGTCTCTAGGGATGTTTAAAATTAATTTTAAAATATCATAATCCCCACATGGAAGCATTGGCATCAGTAAGATACACCACTACATGATAGCATGGAGCCAGGGAATGTTTGAAAGCCTGTAAAATAAACTTATTAAATTGGTATTCTGAATGCATTGCCTATGGAGAAAGCTCTCCATAAGTGACTTCCTATCTCTTGAGCAAAGAAAGAGATGTGACTTGAGTTTCAGAGCCCACCAGTTAGAGGCTGGGATGGAGGGGGAACAGCACTACATCACATAGGAGGGACAAACAGCAAGACAAACAATCCTCACTGCAAAGAAACTGTCTTTCTGCTTCAGACTTTTGTTTCAAAGCCATCCCTCCTCATGCCTAGAACAAATAGTCCAGAGCTTGTTTGGTCAGCAACAGACCAGATTTTCACATTCGGGGGGATGGCAAGAGATCTTTGAATGCTAGAAATAATACCAGGTAGAGACATCACAATGGGCCTCAGTTTTTGAGAGGCAGCAAGGCAGGACCAACCATCAAAGTGCTTGAAAGTGATGGCCCCAGATGGCTGTAGACCCCAGGCAGCAAGCAAGACATGCTAGAGAGGACCATAGGAATAGGTTGTCTGTCTGGAGAGCATCAAAATCCGGTATCCCTTCAGCATTAGACTAGCCAAAGGTCCTTGCAACCCAGCTTTTATCCTGGATGGTAGCACAAAAATGACCAGGGAAGTCAAAAAGAACAGGTTAAGTACGGACTGATGATTTTCTGAAGGACTCTCCATAAAAGCAGACTTTTTATTCCCCAGGATCACAGACTCAAGAAAACTGTGTGTAATAGCCCGAGAAAAGGTGAATTACAAAAGTCTTTATATCTTGTTTCCCTTTTTGCTTTCACTCTCCTCAAAGCAAAATTAGCTCCTCCAGTGCACTGTATCACCTCTTTAGTTTCTCAACAGCAGATTTTGAAAGTGAACTTGCAATTCTATTATGTCTTAAATAGGAGAATTTCTATTGTGTCCTATGACCTCCCTGAAAATAATTTTGTTTTTACAGGCAGTTTTATGGTATGAGAAGATAACAAAGTTCAGAGAGGCTTCACCACTATTATTTTAAATTAAATCCCTGGAGCATCTTAAGGACACAAAGCCCTGTTTCACAAGATCAGTGCTCAGGTCCCATCTATTGTCCCATATTTCACTTCTGACTTTAAGCAGATTGCCTTTTGTTCCCCATTTACCCTGCATGACACTTCTCAGTCTGCAGGAGTCCAGGCTAAGGGACTCAGTACATCAGGGACTCATCAAATGAAGATGTATTTTGTTTAGCCAGAAAATATTAAGACCACAAAAGTCTCTCATGTCTATGTGTAGAAATGAGGGGAGTGCCATGCAAAATGCCATCTAAAATTAAGAACAGTAGAGACCCACAGTTATCTCGCAGTTATTGTCTGATGCATCTCTAAGACACCTTAGGGGTTTTGGAGCTCTGTTTCAGGAGGGTGTTTAGTTGGCTGGTGGATTTGCAGGAACATGCTAAAAAAACTCCTGTTTCTCTCCCCATTCCCCCAGAAAGAAGGGAAAAAAAAAAAAAAAGAAAAAAGAAAAAAGAGGAAAAGGAAAGCTTCTGCAGCTCTTTATTCTGAAAAAGACCCTTTCCTTTAAGCCTACAAAACCCTATCTCTTTAAAAATAGCCACCCATGTCAATAACATAAAGACAAACCTGACCTACAGATGAAAAGCTCCTACAGTCCTGGAAACATAGGGGTTGATCCTTTCCTTTTTGTGCCCATTGGAAGGAAAAAACCCTGGTTTTAATGTCTGGGACTCCATGTGTCATGTGGTAGAAGGGGAAATGTCCCAGTCCCAGTGAAGACCTCGTTTGTTCTCCATGGATCTAATCAGGTGATCAGGACAGCAAAGGTAATACAGATTTCTTCTTTGCTACATCTCAAAAGGGAGCTGGGAACAGAGAGTCTACTTTCAGAAAGCAAAGCTAAGACGCTTCTAATACTTAGATCTGTATGATGAAATCAATGAGAAACAGCAATTCTTATTCAGAGTCACACTGTGTAACAAAGCAAAGAGAAGAGAAAAGGCCGTATTTTTCCATGAGAGCATCTGGGGCAGCTGTAACTACTCCAGATGATTTAATCTTTTGGAGGAAGCTGAAATTTAGTGGTGAAAAGGTATCATGACATTTCCCAGCATTAGATGCACATTGTGGCAGAGCAGCACAGAACTGATGCTTAGATTTTCACAGCTTTTCATTAATACTAAAAGCAAAACCAATGAGGAAAAGGGAGCAGGAGTAAAAAAATGCAGACAGCTTTTCCATGAGCTTCTTTCCCAAATGAACCAAGAATTAAATTAAAAAGCTTTAGCTTGCCATCTTCTCCTATTGACCTACTCATCCAGACTTGTGATCCTCACCATAACTCCTTGGAACACCTAGCTAGGCTGACTTAAGTTTCACCCACCAAAGCCAATGACTATTTTCTTGATGTCTCTTACATCAATTATGTCCTTGGGTTATTAAGCTACAAGCTCTTACCTCTTATTAACCAGTGGAAAAACAATACTGAAAGAAGATGTGATGGCTCAGGCTAGATAAGCCAATGCCATGATTTTTTTTTTTAAACCAAAGAAGAGATGTTACCCAAGCCAGGTCTGATTTAACATCACAAATAAGAGAAGGTGTATCAACCATAAGCTACCTTTAAAACCGTCTCCAGATATTAGAGGAAGAACAAGGTCCCCTCTAGTGGAAAGCTATGGAATATGTCGAGTAGGAGATCCTGAAAGTCTTGGTTCTGTAGCATCTCGTTCGTTTTCTCCACACCACCTTTGCCATGCACATACCACCTGGCTAATCTAAATGAAAGCAGAGCTACTGCCATTCCTACTTGGATGTCTGGGCCTTGGGTCTTAACTCCTGCTCTCGGCCTCTGGGATTTGTAATTGCACTTTTCTCAGATAAATCAGTGTAATCTCCAATCTTGTCATTAATGATTCAGTTTGCAAAGTTTCAGCAGCTGTGGCTGTAATTTCTCCAACGCAATTTCCCCATCTGGTGGTGTAAAAAGCAGCTCCCAGTCTGCTGCTGGTCAGTTTGCTCCACTCCAGCAGTGTTACTTTACAACCACCATGAGCTGGCATTCAGATTCCACCTGACCACTGCGATACAATCTAGGGGAAAATGTGAACTGGTTTTGGATGATACCTGTAAATTTACTGCCCTCCATGCCCACTTTGGGCATTATTACAAGTTTTGTTAGGCAGGTTGTTTTCTTGAGAGTCTGCAACCCTCATTAATGTAATCCTTTCATTCCACCCATACACTTTCATACACAAGTTGATATACCCCTCAGGTTACCCAGGGTTGGTCCTTCAGAGAGGAGAAACTTTTGGTTTTTAACACGTCGTCTTTTTTTTCAGTAAGACAAAGACACAACCTATGTATGTTATCTTATAAATATAGGCTTTGAAAACATTTGCCATCTGATCTTGGCAGAAATGAATTAAGATTAATTTCAAAGGCTCCAGTAGTCATGATGCAGGTTTCTTAGTAGGGATTTTTGGTAGGTTGGTTGGTTTTGGTTGGTTGGGCTTTTTTCAGCTTTGAGGTGTTTTTTAGTGTGAGAGAGACAGCGGTTTTATTAAAGAGGTGAGGGTTAAGGAAAGAACTAGTTGTAAAGGGGCAGATTTTCTTCATTGAAGATTTTGGATCCAGAATATATCTGCTCCTCTTCCCTCTCACCAAATAGGTACAGATTGAGTCAGCATCCTCATTCTGCACATCCCAAAGAGCATTAATACCAGGATTAATGGCACTGCAGCATGTTTCCAGCTGCAGGGCAGGGAAGCAGTTTTTCCTGCCTAAACCACAGATGGATCCCATCCTGCAGCTGCTTTACGTGTAAACTGGAGTTTGTAAGGCATAAGCATCCACTCAGCCCCCCCACAACACACAATGAGCTCATGCAACCTTGTGCATGTCCCAAGGAGTGACATCTCTGCACACAGGCAGAGTATGGCCTGAATGCAATTTTTAAAACCTTTTTTTCCTTAATTTTCATTGTGACACCTTCTGAAAGAAATCAATTAAGGGAGAGAACAGCAGAGAGCATGTAACTGGAATATGATTGACACCTGCCATATCTGTGTTAGAATAAATGTGTTTTCATTAACTGGCACTAGGCGTCTCTGCAGCTCCCTAAGTGAAGGTGTGTTAATATGAACTGATACCTCCTCAGGATTTACATATGCATATACACATACACATACAGACTGGATTACAGACCTGTGTTCCTGCAGGGTCGCCTCCTTCCCAGCTGGCTGTATGCCTCTTGTATTCCCCTTTTGTTCCAGCTGAAAAGGTGGATAAAGTCCCTTTCCTGGACTTACGTACAGACCAGAGCCATAAACCTGGATATCTGAGACCTCTCAAACTGAGAATGAAATTGAAAACAGGTCCTCTGCTCCTGCCTGGAAGCAGCAATACCCACTCATCTTCAGGATGTGAAAACTTAGGGGTAGGACTGAGATGCAGACTTAAACACAGATGTCTATAACATACATATTCACACTCATCATTTAGAATCATTGCAATAGATGGAGATATAGGACTCCAACCATGTGTCTGCATACAGATGCAGAATTTCTGAACCTGGCTTCTACCTGTACTCCTCTAGCATGGCAGATCATACCTGGAGGCAGTCAGCTGCCACTGTTCATGCTCGTAGTAAATATTTCTGTGCTTGTGAATATCTTTCCCATCCTTGTTCCTCAAGTCTTATACCACCCTTCAGTAGCTTATAGCACCCTTCATGGTGCTTTTGGTGACTTTGCTGAGGCTCATTAACAAAGCAGGACATGGTCTTCATTTGCTAGGCTCATTTTCTGCCAGGATAGGTTGGGCAGGAGAAGAGAGAGGGAGAAGGAAAGAGAAATACCTTTTCAGTGGCAGATCAGCTCTCTGTCTTAAAAATATCAGGTAAATAGAAAGCAGTTGGATTAATGCAAATCTAATTTATGGGACCTGAGATAAATAAACTACTGGAGATTACTGCCTCCTTGCTCCATGCAGGAGACAAAGCCATGCCACTCTGTATATTCAGAGATGGTGTATCCAGCAGATACAACAGGTAGAGCTCTAGTCATCACAATATTATTGCAACTAATTGCAAATTATTCCCCATTAGCTTTTTAGCAAAATACCCCATCGCCGTTAATCTTAAGGCAAAAATTGCTGAGATATTTACAAAAACACTAGGAGAAAAACTGCTCCTGATAAAACTACTCTTTAAAATTTTCCAGGAGCTGAGAGAAATAGCAGCCACATAAAAGTGTAGCAAAACCCCTGGCTTCAAAACTGCTCAGGGAAAGAGTGAAGACATGAATGCATTCAGCCTTGCTCCCCTGAGACCCCAAGTTTCTGCTTCAGTATGCTGAGCATCTTCACATCCCTTTTTTCCCAGTGGGGTCTTGTCATCTGTGTTTTCTGAAGGGATGATGAGCTGAGGACAGCTACTGCTTACAGCAGCACAGATGCAGTTTGTTGTTTGCTTTTTTTTATTCGGTGTACATCCCCTTACAGCTTGATTTATATTTCTTTCATCGGAAAAAAAATGTGGATAAATCATCTGGGAGATATTCAGTTCTTTATATTCCCTTCAGTAGTCCAGAGAAAGAGGCACTTGAGAAGGAAGGTAAGATTTCTCTCATGTGTCCAAGCCACCTCTCAGAAACCATATGAGCTATGATTTAGAAAAGTCCATTCTTTGGGTTTTAGCATCCAGAATTTACTTAATCCCTATTCACATGCAAATCCCATTTAGAAGGAGGTGAGTATTAACGAATATTTCTCAAACTCCTTAAGGTCCTCAAGAATAACAAATTTTAAATGAATCTTGTCCTCACATTAGTTTAGACCCTCATCTTTGTGCATTTCCATGCTTATCCAAAGTCCTAACTCTCACTCCAAGTTGCACTTTGTTTCCAGTTGTTCACAGTGTATTTTATGTACAAGATACTGTCTTGCCAAATGGCCACATTTGCTTTTGGTGGGTTCAAAATGTAATAAATCCATACACCCAGAGGCACTCAACAGCCCAAGTATATGGAGACAGCATGTCCCTGTCTGCTTCCAGTGCCCTACCCACAGCAATTTGACAGTGCCCTCCCTGAAAGACTACCAGCACTGTCTTTTATCAGGGTCACTTCTTCTTTGCTGGGGCTTTAGCATTCCCACCGCCCTTGCCATTAGTTTTGGTGTCTCCTCCTGATTTTACTGCTTCACCTTTTTCACCTTTCTTCCCACC